>NC_136688.1:6247500-7522500 GCF_903797595.1 Erithacus rubecula
AATTTAAGTGCTTTTGGGAAGCATTAAATATAGTGCAAGGGATAATATATTTTGTTTGATGTTTTGCCTCTTGTTTGAGCAAAATCAAAAGCAATGTATAGAGCACACAAGTGAGTTGACAGTTCCCATCCCACAAGTTGTGCCTATTGGTTAAAAATATATGTTTCTTTTTTATTTTATTATCCAGTTTGTATTTTTTTGAACTGGCTTTTCATCCCCAGCCTCTTTCTGAACTTGTACTTAGCGTGGTGTTCATCCTGGTGTGGGAGCTTTCAGTTTCATATCACTTTGATCAGCCCTTGCCAGTGCAGAAGTGCAGTCAGGTTTTGTAGGAATTCACTACTCAGTGTCAACAAACATTTCTCCCAGCATTTACTGGCTGATTTAAGTAAACTGTAACTTGTGACATGGTATAGTAAATTGCTAATGACAAAGCCACAGAAATAAATGCAACTCTGCACGTCTATTCATTGAAATAAATGATTGCAAGGAAAGATTTCTTTGTCTGCTAGTGAGAAGAGAGTTGTTTGGTTGTGAACATATTAAGAGCCTGACTTGAGATTCATCTTTTGCTGCAAATTATGCCTTTCACAGGGACCTGGGAAGGGCTGTTAGTCCAGTCCTGTGTACTTTTGATTTTCTTTGTTTCCTTGGGTTAATTCATTAAACTCCATGTCTCAGTTTCTTTTGTAAAAGCAAGAGTGCTGAGAGAGTTGCTTAGTAAAGGTGAAGATATTTTGAGATTTCTGGAACTTGAGAACTTGTGTTGATTGCCAAATATTAGACTGCTTCATTACCTTCTATGAAAAAACAACCAGGGTACAGTCTCAGAGTAAGAGAGCCTCTTTGTAGAAGTGCCTTCTCTTGGAGATTGATTCTCTGCTGAAAAGATGAGAGGGCTCACTCCAAACCTACCTCCTTCTAGGGTGGCCCTCTCCCTCACTGTGAGCTCCAGTTTCTGCCCAGGTAGGGCTTTTCCCTGCTTGAATCAGCTTCCAAAACCTCAATGGCCAAAAAAGATATAGCAGAAAGAAACTGAAAGTGTCTTTGCTGTTTCCCTTTTCACACTTCATTTTTGCCTGCCCAAATGTGTGCCTCCTGATGGGCACCTGCCCTGGTCCTGTCACCTCAGCCCTGCTCTGCATGGTGCTAATGCCATGGGGAGGCTGCCAGAGTAGTTGTGTGCTGGGGACTGAAGTGACCTCAAATAATTAGTGAAGAGTTTGTGCCTGCTGTGCTGGGGGTCTTATGTATTTGGATGACTCCCATCTCTTTCGTGACCTTGCTCCACAGGAGCTGCTGGACTGCAGAGCTTTGCCAAGTAGCAGCCTAGGAATTAATGTTCAAATTAAAACATAAATTATTTTTGTTGCAGTAGTTTGTGTTTGATTCCTCCACAAATTATGATCCACTGTAAGCTCTTATGCTAGTCGGAGAAGTAATTTTTTTGGTTTTTTTTTTTTTTGAAAGTGCTTGTCTGTGTAAGTGAAGAGATCTTGTTATTTTGAATCAGTTCAAGAGGAACACACTTTAAAAATACTGAGAGCAATGGATACAGTCTGCTACTATTCCTAATCTACCTTACTATTTTTTGCATTTGCCTGCGATGAGTATTTGGAGGAATATTATCGTGTCATATGATTCCTACTAATGCTGGTAGTCAGTTTTTCACGGAAAACGCAGAAATTCCATACTGCAGAAAGACCCAACATAAATTTTCAATGCCAAGAAAAGTTGGTAAGGATATATCTTTAGATGAATAAATAGGATTGAGTTAACCTCAGTACAACTGCTCTGATTTAGTGTCTGAGGATCCGACCCATTCTCAAAAGTCTGTAAGGTTTCTGTGTCTATGTCATAATTCCTAGATTAAAAGATACATTTCTTTTCACTTCTATATTTATTTGGGTTATGAACAGGCAATGGACTGTCCTGTTTATGGTTGGTGGTAGTGAGGATAGCTGTACCAACTAAACCTGTCTGCTAATCTGTATATCTGTAACATATGTATCATCCTCTGTATGGCACTGGTTTTGAAATTGTTAACAGAGCTCTCAAGAAATGTCCATGAGAAAATGAAACTGTTCAAATCTGGGTTTAGAAGTAACAGTCTGCACATATTACACACTGTTTACTTGTCTATTATAAATTATTACCAATAAACACAAGTGGGAAACAGTAACAAAATATAGCCCTGAGGGGAAAAAAACCAAAAAAACAAAAAAACAGTTTGAGAAGACAAGACTTCCTCACAAAGGCAGATCGTATGTTTTATCCTTAATATATAGGAAAAAATAGGTCAGAGATGAAAACCACAATAAGGCACTGTATATTTCAAAGGTAAACATACTGCATCACAAGCTGTAAAAGAATATCTCAGCATTTTAGCTAAAATCTCTTGAGGGGAATCTAACTGGATATGCAGGCTAATGGTAAAAATATTTAAAATCACTGATAACATTTTAAGTCTGCATTTTAGACCTTTGGTCTTTTTGCTTTTTAATTATTTGGAAGCAACTTGCAATCTGAGCTTTTGGTTTGTGTGCTGGCTTGTGTTTTCTTTTATAATCTGATAGTTGTTTGCCATTATGTTCTTTGACATATTTAAAATTACTGACACTGGACTTTGAGCACTCAGAAATGTGGAGCAATTCAGAGCCTGGGCACTCTTCACCTTTACCCTTCTGGTTGATTTTGATATGCAGGTTTCCTTCTTGTCAGAGAGCAGATGCTGCGTTCTATATCCTCCCATGAAAGTGGGATAGTCGAAGGTTCTCAGTTATTGCAGATTATTTTTTTTAACAATTTTGTGGTGCATTACAGAACGGAAAGCAAAAGACAGGGAGAGTTTGTAGATTGCTTTGCAATTGATGCACTTTCAGAGTGCTGCATGCAGGGACTGCTGCTGCTTGATCTCTCCAAGCTGAATAGTGAAGTGGTGTAAGTTTCACCTGTGACGATTACTTTTTAATGTTCTCTGATTCTTTTTAGTGCCTAGTCCAGACACCCTAGTGAATTCCTTAAAAAATACAAAACTTTCTTTGGGAATCTGGTTAGTATTAAGCAATTTATTTTTTTAACTAAATAACAGTCAAAATATGTGATGTTAAGTATGTAATGCTAAGACTTTGAATAGCAATGTCTTATTATTTCAAGCTTTTTTTAAAGGCAGTTAAAATTGGTAGATATTTCACCTGTGGAGCTTGTGAAAGGATAGGAGGTTCAAAGTCTCAATAAATTGAACTTTAAATTGTTTGCGCTTAATAGCAGCTGATTACCTTAATTAATAGAAGAGAATTTTTATTTGAATTCTCAGAGAGTTGCAATTATTTTTTTCTTCATATTTTTGTAGTGAAGGTAATTAAATTAGAAAGAAAAAGGTCCCATGCTGTTGCACAGCCCAAGCAGTAGAGAGTTTGGGGAAGAAAGATGTTATCACACTTGTTCTTGGCCACATTGCCCATCAAATAAGGGTATTCCTCAAATATTTCCTGGGTAGATTTAGCTAGGCATGTAATCTTTTTCTTAACAGAAAGCCTCTTCAAACTACCCTCTCCTTTCTCCTGGTAGTAGCTGCAGCTCACTGGCAAATGAGGTGGTTCCTGCAGGGTCTGTAAATGCATTTTAGGTTCCCATTGTGTGCACAGGTAATGATCACATTGTGTAGACCTCAGTTCAAAACAAAGCAATATTGTGCACAATGCTGCCTTCTAAAAGCCTGTTGGCAAGGACCTTGAACAAAAATCAGAACTTCCCAAAGTTGGAGAAAAATGGGCATTGTGTCTAGTTATGTTTTATCTGACCAAAATACTTGGGCTTTTAAAATAGTTTGGGGTTTTTGCTACCTTCCTTTCTTCCTCTGTTCCCACTGGTGCTGTGTTGTGTGACTCAGTGTAGTTGCACAAGAGCAGCCACCAAAGGCTGGGAGCATGCTGCAGTTGGAAAATCCAGCTTTTCTGTGTTGCACCTGAGCTCCTGTGGACACAACATGAGTTCCTGGTTGGATATGTGGAGCTGCATCTTATCCTCTTCTGAAAGGCTAACAATGTGTTTAAGTAGTCCTTGTACCTGCTTGATCCAAAGGGTTAGGATTATATCTGGCTCTGGTTCAGCTGTACAGGGTGGGAAAAAAAGCCATTCCTTACTGCCATTCCTTAATAGTCCTTCATAGAAAAGCTGATGTCAAAGACTGAGTCTTGGCTTTGCACAGTTTGCTCCTTTCTCTTCTAACTTTCCCACAGCTGGTGAAACTTTGAAGAGTATGTGAAGGTGATGTGCATTTGCATTAAGAAATGTACAGGAACTGCGTGTGTGTATTAGTAGTGAACAGAATATCAACACAGAAAAGATAATCTGTAATATCAGTCTACAGAGCAAATTTTTCAAGAAGGGTTTAAGTTCAGTTTCTTTTCTGTGAACAAGATGATAACAGTTTTCCATGTATATATCCTACCTAGGACACTCTTTTGTAGTTTATAGGATGCCCAGAGCTACTGTAGATATAAAACAATTTCTAGTTATTAGATCTCTGCATCACCAAAATGCAAATTTCACTCCTGAATATGTAGGCCACTTGCTGAATAACCTCAAGAAATATATGGTGAAAATGCTATTTTTCATGTATTCAGATTACCTCCTTCAAAGGTTTTCCTCAGTTTTTAATATCCTGAAAGTCCCAGTTCTGAGGCAGACTGCAGTTCAAACTTCATTTTCAGTTCTTAGAGTGAAGTCATTTAAATAAACAAATAAAAGTGGCACGTCATGTGTAGCTTGTGCCAAAGTACGCCGTGTGCCAGTTAGAATTATTTTTATGAAACCTCACATATATGAGTTTATAATAACAACAATGCAGATATATATGCTCCTCCCTAGCAGCAAGTCTGCTGACCCTTGCAGTACTTTAAATGTGCACAAGTAAAATCCCAGCACAGTTCTGACCTGTGTTTATTTTTAGTGCTTCATGAATCACCTCCTTTAGCTGTTTTTCCTATTTTTAAAATAAATCTTATTGCTGAATAACACTAAGATATTTGATAGTGAAAATAAAATCTCTCATCTGAATCTGGTTTTTTTTCTTTTGGGTTTTTTTTTTTTTTTTTTTTTGTGTGTGTGAACAGCCAGATGGAAGTATTTACCCTTTGGAGAATTTTAGAGCTGATATTTTTGTTAGTTTTGTTTCTTCCTGGTAATAGTGTTGGCACTTTGCTGATCTCAAGTTGTGTATTATTACAATGGAAGGTGACAATTTGATTGTCTTCAGTTGGAGAAACAAGTAATTTTATATTCACTGAGCTGTCAGGTAACAGTACCTCACTATACTAAGAGCTCCTGGCAATGTGGTTTGGCACCTATATTTAAGTGCTTTGATGCTTGCATAACCTCTACTGAATCAGAAATGTTTTGCCTGCTAGAAATGTTTTTAAGCTTGTAGTGTAAGGTTTTTATTAAAAGGACAAATCTGTGACTGAGCTGCAGAGCCATTGTTTTGTGTTACATGGAGGTACTAATTTGGTGCTTTAGTGCAACAGGCTACAGGTGAGCCTGAAACTGATACTTCATTTCTCTGTCTGCTGAGCTGTCTGGTTTGACGTAGAGCTGAGAACCAAAAATATGGAAAGGAGGGAGTAGGAAATGGGAGGAGGGGAGAGAAGTCTGGCTGTATTGATATTTCTGTTCTGAATTGCAGAGAGATGGCATGTGACCTTTCACACCTTAGGATTGAAAATTAACTGTTTAACTCATTACATGGAATCTTAGGCAACTCTGAAAAATATACTATAGGAGGGAAATAATATAAGAATACTGTATTTTACCATTGGAGCAATGCTTCTCCAGTTGGGGCATTGAAAGGATTTAATGACCCTTTCAGGAACTTATACCCACCAGGTCTAAGTGTGATCAGGAAGATCTTTAGTTGTTAGAACAGCTTCTTAACTGGCTTTGTAAGGGGAAAAAAAAGTATTTTTGTCTTCTGTGTGAAGTCTCAAAGTTGAAACATGCTAAATAAGTTTTTCCAAGTATTTTTAGGCATCCTTTATCAAAACCATTTATATAATCACCCAGATAAACAATTAAGTCATTCTGATCCATAAAAATATGCGAATTGTTGCTTATTTATAGAAAATACTGTTTTAAAATTTTATTGTTAAGGATTGCTTTTATTTATATTGTATATTCTCTTACTTGCTGCCTAGAAAAACAAATCCTAATAAGTTGCTGATGGATAAATTCTTGGCACGCTCACTCTTGTTCCCATAATTATTGGTAAAGATAGCTGGAAGTCAGTACTGCCTTTTTTTCCTTTTTTTTTTTTTTTTTTTTTTTTTTTCCAACAGTAAGAAATTGGATATCCAGAGACACATGGCTCAGTCATAGGACTTTAAAGGCAGACATCACTGAGAAGCTAATACCAACCAATTAAACAGAGGTGGATACGTGATGTAACATTATCAGGAGAAACAATTCATGAGTCAAAGCATTCCAGGGCATATGAGCTCCAGTCCAAAGAACAGTCTCAAGCTGTTTAAATAAAGTGACAGCAATATTGTCAGCTAAATATAAACTATAGAAAACATTAACTACAGTGACTGAAGATGAGCACATCCCAGGTGCTAAATGACTATTCTTTCACTGCTCTTTTACTGCATTCAATGTGGGTTCATTCACCTTCGGCATTTTCAGTGGAAGCTTCTGGTAGTGGATAAAGAGAATGGAGTATTTAGCCTGCTAAAAAGATAGGTTGTAATTTTGACATATATGAGTCCAAACAGATACTGGATTTTCACTGAAAAAGTCCAGAGGGGTTGTGAGGCTGTTTTGCTGCATCCATTTTGATGTTTTCAACAACTAGGTGAACAGACCAGAGCTCATTCCCTAACCCTAGTAGCTCACCGTGGCTGCATGGCTGGGAAGGTCACTCTAATGGGTGAACATAAGAAAATGACATTCCAAAAAGTTCCAAAGGGCTGGATTTTCCCCCCACTTTTTTTTTTTCCTTTCTTTTTTTTTTTTTTTTTTTTTTTCAAATGAGAAGAAATACCATGAAAGTTGTTCCCAACCCTATGAGCTTTGAGGAAGTCTAAATCTGAAGTCAAACTTTGTGATTTGGATTCGTATCTATTAGCAGAAGTGTAATTTGCCTGGATTGGAAAAATAAATGCAAGAATAGCTGAGTGTGTATCTTGGAAGCCGTGGGTGTATTGCTTAGCTTGATGCTTATTTCAGCCAGAGATTTGGGTGCTCAGTTAACATTATAGCTGTCATTTCTTGAATCACATTTGCTTCCACTCCCCCTCCCGCCCTTTTATTTCCAAGGTGGTTCCTGCGATTACCATAAACCCTCTAATCTTGCAATGCTGTTTATGATCTATATGTAACTAATTCATGTAGAATTCCTGCAAAATGAAGCCAAGGAAGAGCTTGAGGGAGTTGAGTTGATTGGCCTGAGGCCTTGCTGTGACTCAGAGCCAGGAACAGAAACAGATTCTCTCCCATTGCAGCCCTCTCGAGCTATTCGGGCTTTGTGCACAGGGATTTATGTGGGGTGTGGGGCTCCAAGAGAACAAAATCTTTTACTAACTGTTCAATTGTGTTCCTAATTCTCCTTGCAAAGTGAGGAGAGATCTCATAATTTTAGGAAATAGCTGTTTATTCTGAAATGGCATAAAGATTACAGCATTGGCTTTACAGTGAGTTACGTTACTGGGTTCTGCCTACACAATGTTGTTTTACAGGGCAGAACTGCAAACTATTTTGGCTATTGCTAAAGCACATTCGTTTTTCTTTAAGTCTATGTGAATTGTAATGTATCTAATGTACCCCAAAGCTAACTGATGATTTGTAAGGGAGGGTCCTGTAACCATATTTAATATTGTGTGAGGAGTATGCACATTTTAAAATGTGGGAAGGGAGAAGATACTATGGCTGAGTTTTTTTTTTTTTTTCTTTTTTTCTTACTTATGAACACCAGGTTAGAATAAAATTTTTGAAGGAAATACTTAAAAGGTTATGAGTACTTCTAAAAATGCTTTCTTTTAATTTATTTAGTTCTGGAGTCACCAAAGCACTTAGACGTGTGCTTAACTTTTTGAAACCAAGTAGTCCAATTTGAAATTAGTGGACTGCTTGCATACTTACAGTTAATCATGCACTTAAGTACTTTAATCTGGCACTTTGGGGAAAAGGAATGGAGACTGTTCATAAAAGCTCTGTAAGCGAATATATTTCTAATCTAATCTGATTCCAATCTACTGTGGGAGCTGTAGACCTGGGTTATGTCTCTGCTGCAGTCACTAAAGCAGGATGAATTAGCCCATCTGAGCACCACGCTACTGTAGTTGGAGAGCTATCAGAAGCAAGCTTGTTTAAAATTAGTTTGGATATCTGAGCATTACAAAGCAGTCATTTATGTGGCTGCAGTGTAGACATGCCTTTAGGTTTATGAATGCTTTGTGAGGGTGGAGCAGAGCAGAAGCAGGAGTCCCTGGCCAACTACAAGTCTGCTTTGTCATATATCTCATTGTTATTGCTCAGTTTATATGTTTTTGGAACAGTGTCTGTGCAGTTGCATTGTTGTTATCTGTAGTTATGCTTCGTGGCTTACTTCTGAAATGTTTGGCAGCTGAAACTCCATGTCTTGCCTTAATTTCTACTGTAACAATCATTTGAGCAGTCAACAGGGTTGGAATATTTCTCAGGCTTTGGAAACCTTTCATGTCAGGACTATCAGCTAATTGTTTTGCAAGAGAGGATATGAATTTTTTGAAGAAATTGAGATGATAGAAAAATCTTAGACAAAAAAAAAGGTATTAATATTTGCATTTAGAAAGGTGTAACACTGGATGTAGGAAAAAAGGAAAACCTGTGTTTTGTGAATCTGACTGGCAGTCTTCTTTAGAGCAGAATGAATTTCTTCTGTGGTTTAAAATAAAAAATCAGGTCATATCTACAGCAATCTAAGCTGTTTGGAACAGTGTGTTTTTATAGGTAAAAAAACCTTTAGCAATTCAATTTTAGCTTTACTACCTCATTATTGAGGCTGTCTGAAGTTGGGGTCCAATCCCTAAGATTTGCTGATGTTTTTGTGAATGATCACATTTTGTTTGTGTCTCAAATTCAAAATGAGGTAGAATTTATTCTAGTGTTGGAAAATAAGGATCAAGATTTTTTTAAATTCTCAAACTTGAGTAGGTGATAGGACTTCAGTTAATTAGGGCCTTTTTCAACCTTTTTTCATACCCATTAGATATATTTTCCACCTTTAGTGATTGCTGTGTTCAGCTAATCTGTCAATTTAACCAAAGCAACAATTTCACAATGTAGTTTTCTTTCTGATTGTGTGCTGTGTAATCAATATACTGATATAATGTGAGTGTAATTTCCTCTCTTATTTTATCTCCACTGCACAGTATTATAAATAAACAGCTAAAAAAGAAAAAAGAAAGAAAAGCACCAAACAAATCTGTTGCATCTTCTTTTAAGATTGTACCACTGTAGACACTTGTTCTAGTAAAGTAGAATTGGACCCACTTGATTGCATTTAAATTTTTCATGCTTCAGCAGTTTGTCTGGGAGCACAGTAAAGAAAACCCCCCCGAGCGAGGATAGTTTAGAATAATAGAACTTGATTTTGTGTATTATAGCGGCACCATTTGCGCTGCTGTAGTTAGGGTTGTGTCAGCACTTCCATTATAAACCCCTGTTTGCAGGGGTTATAACTAGGGAGATATTTTTTTATCAGAAACTTTCTTTTTTTTTAATTTTTAAAATTTTTTTTTTAAATCATTCCAGTAAGTTTAATTGATAATAGCAGAATAAAAAAAATTATAATGGAAATTAGTAAATTTCTGATACCTTTTATGAGCCGTATTTTTTACGAATATTGATTTATTTTTTCCCCCCTCTCAGCAGAGATTTTAGCAAATTCATTTTGAATATTTTAAACATAAAATTGGGAAGTTGTTATGGCTTAAAATTTGACTGCTATTCATGCTCATATTTTAACATTGAAATATTTTAACACAACATGCTACTCTGGGGCTTAATTTTATCATAAACATAAACTACTCAATTGGGCCAGAGTCTTCTCCACTGGAATTGAATGAGACCTTGGAGTTATTGACTGAACTCTGCCTTTTGACCTGATGGAATCATGTGTTCAGAATTCTCCCAAATTCCTGGATAACACTCATCTACAGGGTTTAAATTTGCTCTGCTTTCCTGATTGCAAACCCTGGCATAACTGGACGCTCTGAGAAGCCATGTACAAAAGAAGTATGTAGTATATTCATTAATGATTGTACTGGGAAAAGAATGTGGAGGGCTTAATCTAACAGGCCCCTACACATCTGTCCCTTTAAACCCCATGTTTTAAATACAACAACCAAAGATTTACTGTTAAATCTAGTTGTTTTAACAAAGCTTTGGAGAAAATAGAAGTGAAACACACCCCTAAAAATTATGCCACAAGAAGAGCAAGTGCCTGGGGGGGCCTGTCTGAGCTTGTCCTCCCTTCCAAGGTTCCAAGACTATAGGTGACTGACTAAAGTGCAGCTTGGAAGGTGTCTGTCCATTATGCAGCAGTAGGGAAAAGTGCTAGGTGGAGCTAGGAAGTGCTTGAACCCTACCCTTGGTCTGTTCTCTTACTCCAGGACAGAAAAAAAGTTGCTGGGCATGGCTTGAGGTTATTAGTCAATGGGACTTTTTATAATTTTATTTTTAGCGTTAATGAAGTCCCTTTTCTCTATGTAATCAACTTAACAGCGCTTGAATGGACATTTTTATTGAATTGTGTTTAAAATGTCATGAATAAGAGGGAAGTATATTAGTGTACATGTCAAGGAAAAAATGCTTCCCCTGTAGTACATTACCAGTAGATAGCTTTGCTGAATGGTCACTTGAGGAAACACCAAAAGCCTGTTTATGAAATAGAGGTGAAGCTTTTCTAGACTAATTATATTCAGCATGTAATTTCTAAACTTCAGTCTGAATTTTGATTTTCAATTAACATTCCCAATTTGAAGATAATTTTCTATTTAATGTAATTGCAGGAAATAATTTATTGGCTGATTAAGACTGAGGGCCCAGCCTTCCTTAAGAAAACAGTCCCTAACAAACCAGCCTTTAAAGCCAACTCGTAGCTTTGGACAGATTCAGCCTATTTTTGCAGCTGCAGAGTTGTGTTTAATTAGGATTGTGCAGTATTATTCATTGGTGCAGTTTGTAGTTGAAATTATTCTTAAGAGACATTTTCATTTCTAGTTTTGTGTCATGATTAATTTATGGTGAAGAAACAGCCATAGCTCTAGCTTTACACAGCAGCTCGTTCAGTATGAAACAGGAATGAGATCTGTTGAGAAGGTGAAAGAAAGGAAAAACCTTTATTGTGACTTTCAGTTTTCGTGTCGGGTTTTCAAATTACGCAAAGCACGACTTATATTTTCACGTGAGTGATTACATTAACGTGACTACTTTAATGAGAAAAGGGAAAGCAACCCTTTAATTTTATCTTGGATCATAGCAATTATGAGCCAGAACCTTTTGAAGTACACACGATAATGCCGGTTGCTGAACTCTTGGCATGTTCTCTGTAGCATCAACACAAATTCTTTAGCATAGGAAGAATGCAACGCACGGTTTAAATTCCTCAGTTCTGCTTATTGGCAACGCTCATGTTAGACTCCCACTTACACTGAGGCTTCCCTAAAGAAAACACGGACCTTTTTTCCCTCACCAGTATCGAGTTTAGGAGGCAGGATTATCTCTATTTACAGAATAGTTATTCTAAATAGGTATCAGTGTTTTAATATGTTTCAGAGCACTTCAAAGCTTGTAATACTTTCATATTGAACTGTACATAATTAGATTAGTTGATCCTATATTAATTTTTTTTTCACTGTAGGATACTAAATCTGAACTCCCTCATTAATTGTGAGAAATTTAGCATTAGCTGTTAAATCCTATGTGAAACACAGGCTGCTACATAAAAACTACTGTTTAAATTGGAATTAACTTAATTATTTTTCTTTGCACTTGATATTTCCTTCACTGTAATATTCATGAAAGCATGTGACAGATTTGTAAATTTAACTGTTAGTCTCAGATTTCCAGACCCTTTAATCAGTATTTATTTGTCTGTAGAAACAGTACTAGCAAGTTAATGATTTGCTAATTTGAAAAATGCTCATGTGGTTTCCTATGTTAACTGATTTGTGCATTTTTAAAGAAATGGTATGAAATCAATTATTGTTAAAAAGCAATTAAGGTGAAGATCTTATTCCTTAGTTTCCCAGCAATTTCAGTGTCAAGGATATTCTAAAGTTACTAAGACCTGGGAAAATAACTAATATATTTTAGCTGTCCCATTTCAGGTTTATTAACGATTGTTTTAACAGTTGCAGTTAATCTTACTAGATATTTTAAATGACGGTGTTTTCAGATTTTGAGTTGAAGTCAGTAATATTTTCATCTAAGTGCAGAAACTGTGGCGAAAGCTGTGTTTGCATATGAGATGGTAGTAAGGCCATTATTAGGAAAAGGCATTTAACATAAATCAATGCATTTAGTCATTGCACTTTTAAGTAATTTAAAGTATTTTGTTGAGCTATATCCTGTACTTCATGCCTAATATGAAAGGAAACATAGTTTTTTTCGATTTTTAGTTGGAACTGTAAAATGTTACTAAGGTATTATCCATCCATTTAATAAACCTTTAGGGTTTAGAACACTTTTCACATGAGCTCCTCAAAACACTTTCTGAAAGGTAAAACCAGGCAAAATTTTAAACAGTTTAAAAGCAGTACAGCTTTAAACAAACAGCAAAAGGACCCATTTAGCAGAATTTGGAATCGATTTAAAATTTATTCTCATATATGTAGAAAGCATCTTCTGCTTGCAATGAATGAGGTCAGGTAAGCATGATGAGCTCTCTCCTTTAAACGTCTGATTGTTAGCTTCAGGTTGCTCATGAGAGTAAAAGTTTAAAAATTGAACTCATACATATCAGCATGAAAGTGCCAATAAAATCACTATGTTCTTATGGCTGGAGAAAATTATATTGTTTGACAAGTCTAATTGAATAGAATGATGTCATATAGCTTAACCCTGACCTTATCTTGGCATCAAGGAATACTTTTCCTCAGTGTTTTGGATCCAGATCCCCAAGCCTTGTGCTTTTTAGAGCACTTCTGTTGACTACCCGTGGTTAATTTGTTACTGGTCTAGGCAGGTGTGATGCACTTAGAGGATGGTTTTGAGCTTGATTTTTTTTGTCACTGATACCAATGTTTTCATTTTGTCTCCTTCTCTTGTTTCGTAGAAGAATGTCTTCCAAGCAGGCTACCTCTCCATTTGCATGTGCAGCTGATGGAGAGGAAACAATGACCCAGGATTTAGCATCACGAGACAAGGAGGAGGGCAACAGTGATCAGCACACGGCCTCTCATCTGCCTCTACACAATGTAATGCACAACAAACCTCACTCCGAGGAGCTTCCGACCCTGGTCACCACCATCCAGCAGGATCCCGAGTGGGATGGAGTAATCTCAGCCCAACACAGAATGGTGAGTTGCACCATCCTCACAGGGGCTTCCCAAATTTAGGGTTGTAAGAGGTTGTTCACGCCCATTTGGAAAGAGACGTGCTCAGGTGTAAAGCTTTTTAAATGTTAAAGCGTCGGCAGTAGATCAACATCATATGGTGTAATTGTAAATTACAATTGTATAATTTACTTAAGTATACAGGTCTATTTGAATGAGGTCATTTGATGAGTTCACCTTCTGAAAGGAAATGCATCTGTTTATCACGTTTTCATTCATACCTTGATTTATGTCATAACCTTTCTAGCTCGTATATTCAGGCATTAATTTCTGACAGGAGGATGTAGCTCACAACTGTTTGTCATCTGCAAAGTGTTGTGTTGAAGGAAGAAACTTTAATGTATTTTTTTTTTTACTCGTCTCTCAGGAACAGGACCTGCCAAATCTAGAATATTATATCTTTACACAGCAACAAAGAAACTGGCATTTTAGGTGACACAAACATCCTACTGTACCTATAGGATGTCACAACTTTTTGTAGAGGGGAAAGGTGTTCATAAGCAGCTAATCACCACTTAGTATACAGGTTGGAAATGATCAAAATTATTATCCCTATTCTCTTCAATAGCCTAGATATAATTATTTAGTGGTTATAACTCTGTCTCTGAATCCTCAAAATTCTGCAATAAATGGGCAGGCTGAATGGGCAGAGCATCTTAGTTAATTTATTTTCTTTGCATGTGTTCCTCAGAAACAGAAATAAGGTAAGTGGAGCAGCCAGGTGTTCTGTAAATTTATAACATCATAATTCTAGACTCTCTGGAATGTGATTTTCAAAAACCTTAAATTTAGACAGTTGGCTTAAAAGAATAATCTGCCTTTTCAAGAAGTTTCTTCTCTATTTCTATTAAATGTCTATGAGTAGATTTTTTTTATCCAATCTTTTTTTTTCTGATACAAATGAGCAGATTTTAATAATGTTAAGCATAATTGCAGCTTTTTTTTTAGCACCCCTAGCAATAAAGGATTCATGTCAAATTTGACTAGGTATAATAATTCTAATACATTGATCAACAGAGATATCACAGTTCTTTGTGCCTATTATGATGCCCAGAGTTAATTTAGTAATAGCATTGCAATAAGATATATTTTTTAAATATAGTGTTGGTTTTTTTTTTTTTTCCTGAAATCAAATTGATTCAGAAGATCAAACCAAACCAGAAAAATGCTATCTAATCTGTAATGCACAATTTAACCCAGTGCAGAACTTTCCATTAGGCCTAAAGTATTCCTAGATATTTGTGTGACTGTCATGAAGAAGGCAAAATTTCCACTGCAAAATCACTTTTAAAAAAATGATTATAGCTTAGCAATTTGGAAAGGTAGATTGTAAGTTCTATATATGGCTTATATTCAGAATTTTGGATAGAGAGTCACTCTTTTGACCAAGTTATGCAACAAGCACATTAGAATAATTTTAACTTGTGTTATCAGGAGGACAAGCTGCATGCAGAGTAGAAAGGACTGATCCAGTTTGTTGATGGAAAAAGTTAATCTGTGAATTCATCAGCTACTTCTCCATTCATTCAGAGAGGCAGGTGCACTCTTGGAATTTTGATAGTGGGACACCAATACCATCAACAAAATTACTCTGTGTCCTAGAGAGAAAGAAACTGCTGGATTCCAGCATTCCCTCTTTTTTTTTTTTTTTTTTTTTTTTTTTGGGTCAGCGTGTTCCTTGGACCTGGAGTGCTGCTCTGAAGGGGTTTGCAGTCCCAGGGACAGAGAGCAATCTCTGCTTCCTTTCCTAATGCTGCCCTGTCATGTCAACACCCTCTGTACCTCTGGACAGGCACGAATCTGTGCACAGCCTATCATGTTTCAGAACAGGTGCATAAACTTTGCTTGAGGGACTTAGCACTCTGGTTTTCCTATCTCCTTTTTCCAGTAAATATTCCATTATATATGTAGATGAATGTCCTGAAAATCATTAGCAGTTTCCACAAGTCCCTAGGCTTATATCTGGTGGTGGATATATGTCAACCTTATTTCAAAACCTCTCAGCTAAACCAAAAGGATTTTTTTTTTTCTTCCCAGCTCAGAGCTGGGTATAATTTACAAGGCTTGGCTACCAGTGAAGACTGAAATTCTAATACATGTTTTTTGGTTGCAATTAAAAGAGCTCTAAAATGTGCAAGTGTCTTTACAGTTAGGTGACTTAGATGGCTTGTGAGATCACAACAGTGAAGTGGGGAAATTTTTTTTTCTGCTTGAGGGACTGCCATTTAAGTACCTTGCTTGATTTTTAGTGATATTTTTTTCCTCATTTAAATATGTTCTTTATGAACAAACATTTAAGCCTTGATTCATTGCAGAAAGTTTCTCTGAAGTTTCTGAGTCAAGCAGGCATTTATATTGCTAAGAAAGAATTTAGAGAGGCCTGCAACTATCCTGATGAAAACATGTTCATACTCCTTAGAGGGAGGATAGACATTTCTTTCCAGAGACAGATTCCAGAAGGTGGGTTGGGCAATTCTGAGATAGGTGCTGTGGCTGTGGCCACTTTTTTACCTAATAAACCTGAATTCCCAGAAGGTAAGCACTTTCTGACCTTTCCCAGACGGATCCTTTAGAAGCAGGTTTGAAGAAGCACCTGTTCATAGCATTTACTTTCAAAGTAAAGACAGTAGTGCTGTCATTAAAATGCATCAATAATGTGTGTTGTCTGGTTAAAAGATAGTAAATTCAAAGAATGCTGTGTCGACATATGGGGAGGAAAAATTTCTCTTTTATCTGGTATCTAATTAAGGGCACAATCCTGCATCCTTTCTGTCCTTAAAACTACTAAGGAGTTCACTGGAATTTGAAAGAGCACACAGTATGCATCATAATTTGCTACAAGGGCTGTACATATCTCAGGTTTAGAAAAGATACTGCAGGAGGGCCATTTTAATGAAAAAAATTGCTTTTTTACCCAACATTTATGGTACGCAGCACTTTCTGTAATGTAAGATACCTTTAAACTACATTGTTCATTATCAGAAAAAAACCACACTGGCTAAAAATGTTTTCAAACTTTCACTCCCTTTTGATATCGGGCATTGCTTTCCACTGAGTCCTTTGTGTATTCTGAATGTCTGGAAGCCAAAATATTTTGTTTTAACTCCCACTCTATAGTATTTCCCAGCTGTGTACTTATATGGTGTAATAAAAGGATTTAACAAATGGGAAATAGCAGCTGCATTTGGAAATTCCCTTTGTGCTCCCTTTTCATTTGACAGATTCAGCAATGTGTAACAACTGTAACGTCAGACCTGTAATGACTTATACTGCCAGTATCATTTCACCAGCCAATTTGATGTTACAGTGGGGGGAAGATAAAGCAACCCAAAGATTTCTGTAAATTCATATTACTGAGCTGAAAAGATTATACTTATGTTTCTGACTGTAACTTAGTATAAAAATACCTGGATGGGTATGGATACTTACTGCTGATTGGTAGCCCTACTAAAAAATAAAATCTATTTCAGGCTAAGGCAGTATCTATTTGTTGTGGTAAGTGTAGGGAAAAGGGAAAAGTGGTGCTTTGTCCAGTGAGAAGCAGGCAAGAAAATAAGCAAATTTTTAAATTGCATCCAAAATCTATCTCTGTTAAGGCAACAGATGAGTGGGAAAGGCCAAAAATACTTAATTTTGCTAAATTTAATAGTAATTGAATTGTTGTATCCCAGTAATATATTTATTGGTCAGTACGTAAAGAAATGGAAAATATTAAGATGTGTTTGTTCACTGGATAACCAGGAATAGCCCCCATCCTCATACAGAGTCCCACACAGCCCATGAGGTAAATTACAAAGATTGTAAAAAAATTTTTGCTCTGAAGTATCAGGAGAAAGCAGGACCAACAAGAAAGTGCAAATTTAGTTGGAGAAATGACTATCTTCTTTGAGGAATTGGGTGGTGTATTCCCATACTATTAAGGCTGGATTTGGAATTAATGAAAAATAAATTTTAGTAGCTTTAATCTAAAGAAATCTGGATCCTTTCTCCAAAATACACAATTTCTCATCTGTTCCCAACAGCAAAAAGCCCACAGAGAGGAAAGTTCTCTCCCCATCCCAATCCTGTGTAACACACAGGGGTTGTGAGGAACTCATGGGCACCGTGGCCATCACTTGTAGATGGCCGTGTGTCATTGTGATGATCACTGCACCCTTTTCTTTTCCCACTGCTGTTTCCCCCCCTCACAACCCCAGCTGGCAGTGTGTGTCAGTGAGACAGGGTGTGCATGCACTGAATGAGGGCAGGCACATCCCTTTTACTCTGCTGTTATTTGGATTCTCACAGGGAACCCCTGCAGCAAGTCCAGTCTAAACGATGGGTGTTACATACCTGGGACCAAGGGAAACCAAACACAGACACACACACAAATAAAATTAATTGTCTCCAAATATATGCTGTGTTTCCCTATACATTTTGTAACATCATTCAGAAACTCCCTGGATTTAGAAACTAATTATATCTCGTTGGATTTTATCTCAAATGGCAGCACTGACATATAGTTCATAATTACGTCAAGACTCTATCTTTTGTTGACTTCTTGCCAAGGCTTCCTACCTTTCCACTCTGGCTGCATGTACATCTCAGCAATACTGAGAGCAGATTTATATATGCAGCAGACAAATTGAGGATCTTTTCATACCAGATGTATTTGTTCCTCTAAAATAATTTTAAATCACCAAGTATCAGATTTTATTCATATAGCTTTAGCAAAGCTACTGTCTTCAGAAAGACAGAAATAGGTGATATCCTAAAGGTCTCAATATTTTGGTGCTCTGTCTCTATATAAAACAGGCACAATCCTGTTGCTCCCCCCACCTCCTGCTCCATGTTATTAACTTCTCATGCTGAAGGTTCTTCCCTTTAAGGAAAATAAACTCAGGTGTTTAGTGAAGATCATTGAAAAACATTTACACATGCTAAACACTGTGAATTTGTTGTTATATAAATTCATGGCTTCAAATTCTTGAAAGTTATAGATACAATTACATGTTTTGAAATTTTATTTTTGTTTCCTTTATGGGCTGAGTATGAACATATAAAATGCATCAAACATAAATGCCCTAAAATCTGGCAATTCTGTTTCTGCTAAATTGCTCATGCAGCTGTTATTTACATGTACAAATCTGAGTTTTGTGATCATCGAAAGCAATTCTACTCTGCTTGTGATATTATTGCTGCATGCCAGGTAGTGCATTAGAATTTTTATCTAACTAAAGAGATAAATACCTACATATATAATTGCATGGGTACAAAGTTTTGGCTGAAATTAAAGGACATGAAAAAGCCGAGGATGTGATATTTTATATTTCCATACAACAAACATCTATGAGAAATATATTGCAGAAAAGATAAAATTAATTATTTTTCAAGCATGTTGTTTCAATTCAGAAGGCATTCAGGTATGTGCTTAACTTTACTTTATTAGGACTACCAACAACTATAATGTTAAGCACATGTCTAAATGTTTGAAATATCTAGCACTTAGTTTTACTAGATTTAGCATAAAAAGATGTTAACATTTCACATTAAAAACAATAAAACAATTCCCTAGCAGTGTGCAGGATAATGTATTTAATGGAGGTGGTGAAATACAAAATTGAACTTTATTTGAAGAAGAATCAAATAATTGTTCTTGTTGGCATGCCTGTTATATTTGTTTTATTTTCATTTTGACGCTGTATAATTTTTCTTTTCCAAATGCATGGTCTATTTTAAACCTTTCCCTATATTCTAGAGTGAACTGTGGTTAAACAGAATTAATCATCACCTGAGTTCTTCACTAAAGGCTTGTGGTTTATGTTCATCTAAATCTGTAGTAATTTTATTCCTTTCTCCTATTTTAACATTTCCTGCTTTTATGAAGCAATTTCTAAAAACTTTTTAATTCACTTCTGTATATTGACATGAATTTTTTCAAAAGTAGAAGCATTAACACGTTCTAAATTGTTAATTTTTTTTTTCCTTGGGCAAGAAGGAATCAGGTATGCATGCTGATTAACACACTCCAGTCATTAACATGTGATTATGTGGGCTGCATATTGAGCACCTGCCAAAAGATAAAATCCAGCACTTTACTACATCTGTGCAAGGACTTTTTGCATTTCTTTTGTACTTTGACAGCTCAAGAAAAAACAGACTTTGGTATCTTTGTTCAGCATAATAAAACTGTGTACATAAAATATCTTCATGGAGGAAGGAAAGATACTACATATATTTATTTTAATCTTTGAGGCCATGAAAAACCCAGGGACTGAGACTTACACAGCACCAAGTGTAATATGAATCTCCTAATGTACTGTATCACTGACATTCATATACAGTTTACAACATTCCTGCATGTTTATAAGGATTATCTGTTCTGGGATTCAGCCAATGTTATTGTAATTCACAGCAATTTTATGTGATACCTTTATGTCTCATAAATTTCTTGCTTTTATTTCAATCTTCCAAATGTTTCATCAGTGTTTACCTTAAAGAAATACAAGTACTCTATGTAGCAGTCTGGTTTCCTGCATGCTTTCCTCTGCAAATGCTAAAAGGAGGACATAAAGCATGTAATACATGTCATGTAACTGTACACAGAGGAGGATTTTCATCTGCATTCGATATTGCTAAAAAACATAAAGACAAATTTGATTTTATATTTACAATGGACTTACTTATAAGTTGGACAATTAAGATGACCTAACAGGGGGAAGTTGGATATATACAAAGTGGTCTGGAATATCCAAGCCACACAATCCTTGTTTTATTTGGCAGCTTCTGACAAGCATGCATCACAAAATATGTGTCTTTATTTACCCAAGAGGTAAACAGTGCTGATCAGCTGGGACTGATCACAATGCTTCTCCAGTTTCAGTTTAGATGAAAATGTAAGTCTAAATAATCATTTTGTAAATGGCTGTCCATTACTTTTTCCTTAATAAGAGCATTTAACCAAAGTGCAGGGCATAAAGTCTCAATATTGTTGTGATTTATTACCAAACATAAACACTGGGAGTTAGGACATATGGTATTTGGATAATTAAGGAAATCCTTAGCATCTAATTCTTACAAAAGCACATGAGTTTGAGTATCATTTGTGGGTGAGTTGATTGCCATATAGAAGTGATTTGTTGTTGTATTTCCAAATTTTGAGGTGATTTTCTACTGTGGAGTGGAGCAAAGTTCCTGTCAGTGAGTTTGAAAATGCTGCTCATTTGTACAGAAAAAGGTTTGAATCACAAAGCTGAAAAATTGTAACATTCTGAAATCTATATACCCGAAGCTGGTTTATCTGGTTTGCTCCAACATTTGAGTAGAAAGGGCTTGCTGCAATTGTGTCATATTTTGCATGAGACAAAAAGTCCCTGCCCATCCCTTCCAAACAGCTTGTTTTGCAGTGGCCTCTTCATAAGGCCATACTTGGATTATGCATGCCTGATTATTATGGCATCTCATTTTTAAACCTTTGATCTAAAGTTATTTTCTTTCTAAATTTCTTTTTAGCTCTCAATTTAGCATATTATTTCTTGACTTAGAGCATACTGTTATGTTGTTTCTTCTTGAGGTTTTTGGATGTGTATAAAAGATGAAATACAAACCCTTTATAGATTGTATTCAGCCTATACTTTGGCAGTGAAATCAGTATAAGTTTTATCAGAGCAAATGCTGAGTTAAAGACTCAAAGCTTTATTCCATTACTTGCCATTTGCCCTCCCACTAGCATAATTTGCTGAGACTTAACAAATGATGTTCTCTCAATAGCTCATAGCAGTCATTCTCAAGCCTTGGATTTAAATAAATCTTTCTTAATAAAACTTTTGTGTTTTTTTCTTAATCAGATGAGAATTGGAAATGATCACTTAGATTTTTAATTTATTTTAATTCTATTTAATTAAATTCCTCAAAATGGGAAACCATATTTAATGTAGTGATTGGAAATGATTTTGTAAACATTTGCTTTCATTATATGTTAACTCCAGACTAGTTCCAAGTGCCAGCATGCCTCTAGTACTTGGAATCAAAACCACTCTGGATATCCAACTTTCCTGGGGTGTTTACATGTGTCCCATTCAATGCAGAGACAGATAAATATCCCTTTATAACAGAAAAGCCTCATCCACATGGAAATAAGCAATTCAGCTAACACATTTTATGTTAGTAATATTTGCTTTCTCCTTCTTGGCCATTCATCCTGTGATTTCAGTTGAACTCTTACAGAAACAGTTTTCTCTCTGGCTATTAAGTGGGATTGCAGTCGTCAACTTTCAATCAAAGTTGATCACAGTTATTATTAAATTGCTAACTAACACTGTGACCCTGATTTCATGCAGCCCTCAGTTTTCATTTTGCAAGGTTTCCTCTTTTCTCACCTTCAGAGAGCTCCAGAGGATCCATCCTTCCTATGTGAAATATAAATACTGCCATTAAAATCTGCAGCTCTGTGTACTTCCCCCCAGTTTAGACTCCTGACAGGAGAATCCAGCTCACCAGGCTGTTGGTCTGTCCTTAACCCTTAGGAGGATCCCAAACAGAGCTCTGCCCCAAGCCAGATGCCCACCTGTGACTGTGGTGTCTCCAAACTGGGATGTTGCATCTCAACCCCCAAATACGTCCCCTCACTTTTTGTACTTTGACTATCTGGAAGGAGGAGGAAGGAGCAAGATTACTGAATTTTTTTTTTTAGCCTGTAATCTTTCACCAACAGAACTGCAACTTTGTGCCTGTTTGCTCTATTCTGGAAGTGAAAAGACCTCTTAAAAGCTGACCAAGTTGGCTCATGGTCCAGCTTGCAGGTATTGCTATAAATATTAGCTTCTCAATGTGAAAAATACTGGGTCAGCTATCAATGCCTTTATTTTTGTCACTTAAACAGAATCTAAATACACAAGAAAATATTTTTTTACACTAACAAGGAAATTATTATTATTTGCTCAATCCCTTTTCAGTAGAACCATCTAAGAAACTGTAAGGATTTTCCTTTCTTTGTACAGCAACCAGTACAGTAACTTGGGAAATTTAGTGAATGTACTTGCTAAAAAATAGTTTTCTCAGGGTAAGAGGCCTACTGAACTATCTTCACATATTATCTTAGTGTAAAAGTTTTGAAGGAATTATTGTGGTGTGTGAAGAAAATACCATGTGTGTAGTCACAGAGTGCTCATCTTTATTGTTACCAAGTTGTTTATAATTATTCAGATTTGTTCCTGCCATTACCAAAGCTGTGCTTGGGCCATTCACAGCAACTCTGAAGGAAATGGCTAACAGGTCACTTGTTTACATCAGGCAGCCTGGAAAGCTGATAAGACTAAGAAACCTGTTGTTGGACCACATATATTCCAAGAAAATGTGAGGTTGGTTAAAGTAAACTGTCCCACTAACATGAAAAAGGCCAAGGATAGACCTAGGACAGCTTTTCCCATGTTGTGCTGGAACTCTTCATGTTGTTTTCCAATTGACATATGAGAAAGGTGGAGGTTTTAGTAAAAGTAAAGTATGATTTCATGCAGGAACTATCTGTCCCTGAATGAGTCATCCATAGTATTTTAGTGGTCTTGCTTTCCTACTTTTGAGTTTTCTGTCTTTTGTGCATTTATTTTTCTCCATTTTGTACACGTTGGAACTTAATCCTTAAGCTTTAGTGTCTATATAAAGATATATTAGCTGTTATAATAATAGAATTTTGTCAGAACACTAACCACAGTGGGTTGAATGGTCAGTAATGAAATTTGGTCTGTGCTAATGAGCTGGCAAGAAAATTTAGGAAAAGTGCCATTTATTTACCTTGATATGAAACCCCAACATTTCAAAAATAGACTCAATTTTTCCCCTGCTGAATAGTAAGCAGCTGAAACTGCTTACTGTTCAAGACTGAGTTTCTCTCTTCAGGTGTTGAGAAGTAAGATTTTCTGACTTAGTCATCTCTGCAATTAAATATCTTTGCAACTTAAAGTATTTTTATCTGACACAGGCAAAGAGGAAAGCCTTACTAAGGATAAGAGATGTGTCTTTATTGAATTGTTCCATATTCATATTCAAAAGGACCAGGTTCTCCTTTCCTAACCATGAATTCATGGGCTTGTTCTAATTTGGGAAGCATGGTTGTTCTTTTCTATCTGAACTCCAGACTTTCTAGGAAAAGTGTTTCATGGATTAGAGCAAGAGGACCAACCAACAATTTGCAGAGGTGATATACCTCTTGTTTCAGACAACACACACGATCCCCTAGACTTTCCAGAGGATACCTGGATGGTTTCGGAGGGTCTCTGTGTGCTGCTTGTGAATTTCAATGCTTATTAATTTTTGATAGCCAGCATCTGATGTATGTGACTGTTTCACTTTCAGTCTTGCAGTGGGTGAGATGCTGGGACAAGCCTGACATGCCACAACAAGTGGTCTGCAAAAGGTTGTAAGGTCCATCATGAAAATGAAAATCCTTCATAAATTTGCACCAACATTTACTTCATTTTCAACAAGCTGAATGCTGCTGTAGCAACTTCCCTTCAAATACAGTTGAGTCAACTTTCTAGAGAAAAAAATAACAGGAATACTTTTCTTGTCCCCTTGTGTTTTGATCTGTTTGATCTGTCTAGTTAGGCATTTATGTGAGGTCAGTAAAACCTGCTGTAGGCCTAAACAGAACCAGAAATATTACAAATGCATTTTCTGTTTTATTTTTCTTTTACATTTTAATTATCCACAAAAGTGGCAAGATAAAATAATTTATTAATTGGACAAACCTCATACTTGAGGTCCTTCTGCATCTCTTCCATAAATCTGCATAGTTTTTGTAAAGTTTAAACTTGTCTTATCTCCACTGTGGATACTGCAGTCTTTTGGGCAAGGAAAAGGAGGGTGAATGTGCTGGCTGATGAGGCAGGACTAGGGGAGTATTTCACTAGAGCAAAGGAACATTGTGCTGGACCATCTATGCATCCAGACGAGGAACAGCAGAGGTTATCAGGAGGAAGAACATTCCATTATTCCTACTTACTCCATAGATTTGCCTTATCTTCTCGTTTCCGGCCTAAACAATAGATTTAGTGTTCCTTGCTGAGAGCATGAAAACCCCTGCATTGAGCCTGATGGATGTGCTTCATGTACTGTGGGAAGATGTTGCTCTCTTGAGAAAAAACGCCTTTAAAATTAGTAAGTTGCTCTTGTTCTGCCCTTAAAGACAAAAGTGGAGAAGTATGTATTATTTCATTGAGGAAAGGGGTTATAGAAATTCAGGCTTTACATCTGAAAAATATTAAAGATGTGCTTTTCATCTCCATTGTAACACAAAGTTTTAAGAAAAATACAAAGTAGTTTTTGTTAGAAAGGGTTAAATATATCAAAACTTTCGATTTTCAAGGCAGATAAATAAGTTCCTCTCTGTACCTGGTCTAAGATACTGTTGTCTGTGATATTTGAATTCAGTGAATACAAATTGATGGAGTGAAAAATTTGTTAATGTCTATTTGTTGAAAATACGAGGATAAAATTTTTATTCAGTGTCACCTCTCTTTCTATTTGCGCCTGCAAAACCTCTGTCGCTCCTACTGCGTTGATGAGGTGCTGCTACCAGTGGGATGAGATATAGAGTCTTCTAATTTCCTGTCTTAGTGAATAAATACATTTGCAACATCCCTAGCAAAGGCTGCCTCCCTCTCCAGTGCTGTGCTGATCACAGACTGATGTGCTTGAAGAGGATCTGTCACCACCTCCTCCTGCACAGTCCCCAGCCCCGAGTCACCCGGCTGGCTCATTGTTGCTCTTGCTCCTCCTGTTACATTGCACAGCTACTTCTTAATCTGTTCCAGACTGGAGCAAAGATTTGTGTCTTGTGCTGTTGCTGATGGTTAATGTTTTCGAGTCTTTCTCCACGACACAAGTTTCTTCAGTGCTCTGAAGATGGGTCTTTTCAGCTCATAAAGTAGCAGGAATATTATTCTGCATTGCAAGAATGTTTTTTGACAAGATTATTAATTAGCCCTTTATTATTGAAATGTATTGCCACACTAATTGCTCTTAAATTTTAAACAAAGTATTTTTCATGGAACTTAATATGCGCATTAACGTTTCTAGGCATACCATAAAGAAACAAAAAAATCAGTAGTTTTTTTTCCCAAAATCTTTAACACTTCTAGCCTGGCATTATTAAAAATTGAAATAGAAGAGTAATTTTGGAAAGTGAAGTGTGTGAGAAATTTTTGTGGTTCAGTTTTTGAGGACAAATCCGAGAACAACTTCTCTTTTTAGCTGAAATTGTGAAAGCAGAGATGCGGTGAATGTTGCAAGTATGACTGGGAGAATGACAAGTCTGAGCCAGAGAAGTTCAGGAAGGGGTTCACTGTTGGGTGATATCACAAAATTGAGGAGAACTGCCATTACTCATTGCTTTTTGATGCTTTTTTTTTTTTTTTTTTTTTTTTTTTTTGTATAAATAAGCATTATCTGTTGACAAAGGAGATGAACCCTTTTTACTTCTGTGTTTTTGACTGTATAACACCTGATACATGTGGTCTTGGTACACAACTTGTTTTGCCATAACTTCATTTCCTTGCTCATTCTTGCCTATGTTTGCCTGAAAAGAAGATCTCCTTTTGTTTATTAGAAGCATTATAACCTTCATTCTTTAAGAAAAATTTAAACTTAATTTAAAGAGCAGTGAATGTACATGAATACACACATACCATTAACCTTATTTAACTGTGAAGTAGATTCCTTCCTCCTCGGTCATTGTTGGCCTAACACTTTCTCTAGTTTTAAAGTTATGCTGTTTTCCATTAGCTGAGGATTTATCCAGGAATAATTTGTCCTTGCCTGTACTTTCTTCCTTAGTGCTACATATATTGTCCTGATTTCAGGAACTAAAGAGTACTGTAAAAGCTTAATACATTTATTGTTAAAAAGTATTGAAGTGACTTGTTCCTGACCAGGGAAATGCTTGATAAAGATTATCTCAGGCATGAAGCATGAGTGTTAGCATGGAGACAACTGGACTTGAGGACTAAAGTGCCCGTGTAAATCACTGAAAAGAAGAAATTCAAATCATGATGCCCAATTTATAAACTGAAAGGAGATATGTAGCCTTGTTAACATTACAAATAATACTCTTAGCTTTTACCTGTCTGAAATCCTTTTGCTATGAGAGAAGAGCCCACGTTCTGACACTGTTTTGTTTCTTTGCAGGAGTCAGAGAGTAATAAGTTATGTTCCCTATATTCCTTCCGAAATACCTCTACCTCACCAAACAAGCCCGACGAAGGAGGTCGCGACCGCAGTGAGCTAATGACCAGTGTTAATTTTGGAACGCCGGAGCGCCGCAAGGGAAGCCTAGCAGATGTGGTGGACACACTGAAGCAGAAGAAACTAGAAGAAATGACCAGGACTGAGCAAGAAGGTATGCTCTGGATAAGACTGATGCAATTTCCTCACCCCTCCAATCCCATAATTTTTACGGTGCAAAGGATGTGTTGGGTATTGAGGGCCATAAAACTGCGTAATTGGCAGAGGCTAGGATAAAGTTATTCACAGGTTTCCATGGCAATGGTAGTTTGAGATCCATTAGGGATTTTAGACAAAATGCCAGTTTTTAAAAACTTTTAGAATTGTCTTGGTTGTGAGTCAAAGCAAGAATGTTGGATTTGGTGAAAACTCAACTCTTACTTGAAAGGTTATGATGAATTCTTAGCCGGCTGTGGAGTTGTGAGGGATATTCTTGAGTTGCATTTGTTCTCTTCCTCTTAGAAGATAAATGTTTATTTTTAACAATAGGAATGAATAAAACACGAGCTGGTTTGTTTTGCCTTAGAAAATCTCATCTTTCACCATTTTAATAACCCAGCATCTGTAACTAGGAGAATGGGAAACAGTTTTAAGTGTACAAGTACATAGTTCTGACCTATATAGCTAGAATTACAGAAGAAGAAAATTTTTTTAAACAGTCTCTTCAGATATTGTTACAAGTATTAAAACAGAGGTAAAAATGAGGACAAATCTTTGAGTTCTAAGGCAGTTTATGTAGCCAGTCCTTATTCAGATACTTCCACTGATTTTGTGAAGGTTTTGGCCATGGTAGGAAACAAACAGATTTGGAGAGTGAATTTATCAGTGTATGTGTGCACACAGTCAGGGCCCACCATGAAAATTTCTCTCCTTGGTAAGTAGAATGAAATCTCACTTGGTTCTGCAACAATACCTTTTAGTCTATGAGCTCGTACATGAGTTTGAATCAGGGAGGTTGTGAGAGCAGGAGGCTCTGAAATAGAAAAACAGGTGTGGAGGCATCTGTGTGGATTCTCTTAGATATTTTACCAGTTCTGTTTTGTGGCATTAAAAATAACCCAGGAAGAATATTTATAATGTAGCAGAGCCAAAAGGCAGTAGAACTTTGTGATTCTTTTTTTTTTTCTTTGAAATATGAATGAGTTCAGAATTATTTTGACTCCTTGGTTTCATGGTATGGTCACAGTGCACTTCAAAGACTACACCTTAAATTCCCTTGGCCTCGTGTAGCAGTGCAGATTTCAATTAAAATTGAAGCTGATACAATATGTTTAAATATGGGATAAAATCATGTAGTGATGGAAATAGGCTTCCAAATTTCTTGGCATAATTGTTAAATGCCAATGTGTTCTATAGGTGTCCTTTCTGAAGCTGGTGAAACATCTCTAAAGAGAGAATGTCCCAGATTCTTTACTACCATCTGTCTGTTTTCAGCTGTAAAGATCACTCTTTTAAAAATTGCTTTCTTAGATTTGGTGGTTAGGCTAGGAAAACTATTTTAAATATTACTTTGGCAAAGTTGTTTTCTGCAGTCAGTAGCAGTCGTTCGACACCCCATGCTAATCAAAGGTCTTGGCTCGTACTTTGCTGCGGGTGTGCTCAAGTTGCTGTTGATTATATTGACACCACAGCTAAGCCTTTTCCAGGAGTGTACTGGATGGTGTGCTAATAAAAATGTGCATCAAAAAGTTTAAACATGGTATCTATCTGTAGCGATTCAAGCATTTCACAGCTTATTTTTGTATGGGTTCTCAAGAATTTTCCGCATTTCTCCTGTATTAGTATACACTGGTGGTTTAAAGAGTGCAGAGCAGAGAGATCCCTCTCTCTGAGTCAGAGCCTTCCACACTATGTGTTCTCATCAGCTGAAATAAAGGTCATTTTTGATCTATAAAACAATCCTGCCTTTTATGGACCACATTATAATGGAAAGTTATTCTAAAGTCTGCCTGTAAGTTCAAAGGTATTGGACTGTATCTTTGTGTTTAGGTTAGGTTTAGATTAGATATTAGGAGACAAATCGTTGCTGTGAGGGTGGTGAGGCTCTGGCACAGGTTGCCCAGAGAAGTTGTGGACACCCCTCCCTGCAAGTGTTTAAAGTCAGTTTGGATGGAGCTCTGAGCAACCTGGTCTCATGAAAAATGTCTCTGCCTACAGGAGTGGGGCTGGAATTAGGTGATCTTTCAGATCTCTTCCAACCCAGGCTGTTCTGTGATGATTTTGTGGTTCTGCATTAAGTTCTTTTCCATTCATCCACTATTTTCTAGAGGAAAAATGTTACTTTTGTTTAATAAATATCTGACTGGTACCATATAAACTAATGCAGAAAAATAATTAATAGAAAGATTGGAAATTCTACAGGGTCTTGTACTTAGGAAGTTAAATGTTTCTAAACTTCTATGTAGGGTAGGCCAGGAATATCACAATTCCTAGAGCATATTTGAATACCTAATTCAGTATTCAGAGGTTTCTCTGAATTAGAAGTATTCTCCATACTTGTTTAATAAAAATAATTTCTGTTTTAACATTGAACTTTGTTTTAGCTCTGTGCAGTCAGTTGGAGAAATGAGGTCTGAGATTATGAAATTGTTTTGTCATTTTACAGTGCCTTTTGAACCACCTAATTAGTAGCCTGATCACACACGTGCCATAAATGATGCTCTTTAACATCCATTCTTTAAAACATGTTTCCATGAAGTTCTTTTCTTAACATGGTATGTCACCAGTGCAATTGAGGAGCTCTTTGTGTACTTAGTCTTGCCCTGTCACAAATCACCTAAATGGAAAAGTACCTGATTTTTTAAGATATAGAGAAAATAATATAATTGGTGTAAGGAATGAAGTGGGGAAAATATATGTTTTTACAGTATACTGTGGTGTGGGGCTTTAAGTCCTGCATATCTCCTCTAAAAGAGTGTAATAGTTCATGTTAGCCTCATTTATAGGGATGACCTCCTTGACACTGATGTAGCTGTGGGATTTGGGCTAACATGCAGTCATATGTCAAGTTAATTGTACAGTTAAACGTGGAGGAAAGAACTCGAGAATTCCAGTCATCAGATCTAATCCCCACACCAGCACAGCAAAAAGTCTCTTTTAATATTGTTGCATAGTAACTGCTCCATCTCTGTCATCTGAATTTGAGAAATACAGGTTGTTGAGGTCAAAGACTTAAATACTTTGTGCTATACACTCAGATATTAGGTGTCTGGCAAGCTTGTATATACTCCTTGTGATCTGTGTTGTACCTCATAACACTGGAAAAGAAATATACACTGGAAGACTTTATCATGTCTCAATAGATATATTTAATCAGAGTCCTTTGGCTCCTGAAAATAAGTTGTCTAATGAGAATTTCATCTGAGCAGCTGTGACTGAGGAGGTCAACAGGCATTGCCTAAGAGAATATGGCCCAGCTGGTTAAATCTGGTTGTTGTAGTGATTTAAATGGTCAAGTGCTGCTTGTAATCCAGGACCGTCTGTTTGTAAAGGGAAGAGTGAGTGCTTCAGCATAATGTACAGCTGTTTTAATCTCTCTTTAATAATAGTGCTTCAGCCAGTGTCATGTCTTGTGTACAGTGTGGGAACATGGGTGCCTCACACAGCAATATACCTTAGGTAGGTTTTTAGTTTTATTTGTGGTCTGAACACAGCTTGCCAACATTACAGGATAAACAACTTTTTTTTTTTTACTTTGTGGTCCAGTATTTCCATTTTTTGTACAGTCAGGCACTCCTGTGTCTTAATTTGTAATGATTTAGAAATGAGAAAATTGTAATTTAAAAAGAAAAGAATGCTACAGATATTTTGAGTTAATTTGAGTATGTAAAGACTTTGCTGACATGTGTTCTCATAAGACAGAAGAGGTCAGAAATGAACAGGTGTCTAATTTAATCAACATTAGACTCTAGGGCCTCTTGGATAACTTCAGTATATTCATCTTAGTTATTCTATGAGCTGAAGGATTGTTTTACTGGCCTTTTTCTTTGGAGTATCCTACAGTACAATCAAGTATTAAAGCTCTTCACAGCTCAGAATGAAGAGTTTGTGTTATTATAGTCTAACTGCTTCTCTCCTATTCTACCCCCTTTAAGTAAAAGACTTTTCTTTTTGAATATTGCTTATGTTACTTTTGTGAGACAGATTTACAGCCTGGGCTGCCTGAATTCTATGCTGAGAATTGGCTTCCAGACAACTCTCCTACTGTACTTCATCCTAAGCCTGGAGGAGCAATAATTAGTAGCACCCATCTTGTTTGTAGCAGGGAGAGCAGATTTCCCCCTTTCAGATCTGGAATGCTGGGTTGGCAGGTCAGCTGGCACTTCTGAGCTGGAAACTGGGCATGTCATTTCTGCTAAGTGCTAAGCCCTCATTACTCAGGGCCTGGATTCCTAATTCACTTTTGACCTTGATTCTGAGCAATGTATACAGTATCATTTTTCAACCAAGCTTGGTTCACAATTCTAGCACGAGCTTTTCATGAAGTGATTCCCATTCTTGTTTTCTCCTTGAAGACCATAGTTGAACATTCAGAGATCAAAGATTTCTAGGTATGCATAGTGGAATAATGAACATCTATATAAAGAGTAGTATATTCATAAATTTCCATCTATTCTCTGTCATGTGCACCTGTTTGTACTCTCTCTCTATGGGGGATATATGGGTGGATATCTAAATTAAAAATTAAGGGTTCACATGTATTATTAATTCTATATGCAGTAGGGAAAATCTTAATACATTACTCAGTAATGGTGGTTTTTCTGATTGTGTGTTTTGTTACTTTTCTTTCTCCAGCTTCATGAGTTAATAACTGAACACCTTCTGTTATATTGACTTAAAATAGATTAACATTTCCTCTATAAAGCTTTCTATCATTCCAATAATTTTACTGGAATATAATATAAGTATATTGAAGTATTGCACACACAAATCCACACATTTCTTTCTAATTTTTCTAATTTCATTGGGGAATTTCCTGCTAATTTCACTGGGAAGTAAAGAAACTTAAACAGAGGGGGTTCAGACATGCATACTTGTTTCTCAGTATAGTTTTAAGCACAGGGACCTTACATGTCAGGAGTTTTCTTTAATGTATCAGTCCTAGAAATGAACTGCTGACCATTAGTAGTCGGTGAATATTTAAAAATGTCTTTCAGAATTTTTGCAGAGATTTAATTTATCTGTCTTGTGGTGTTCTGGATACCCACACTTTCCACTGATGAAATAATGATCCCTGGCTTTCCTAACACACTTGGTGTTTATAGACCCCTGCTATTTAATTTTCTTTTATGGATACAGATATTTTGTTCAAGACTTAAAAAATGTTGCTGGGTTTTGGTATTAGGATTATCCAAAGTAATCAATAAAAATGACTTATTACTACTGTTCTGTTCTTTGTGATACCCATGAAATTTGCAAATCACTGGCATTTTTCTTTGGATATGAGAACTCATCTTCAAATCATTTCATCACCATTGAAAAAGCCTGCCATATCTGCTCAGTACCATCCTCATCATGTTTCCCTTTTCTTCTTAAAAATCACTTTTGCTTAGAAAATTCAGAAACAGTTAGGCATATAGTTAATTTAATACTTATCTTTTATTTGCTTTTTGTTGGAAGCCATATAGAGTGGCATCTAAGAAAGAGAATTTTTCTTCAAAGCTTCAGACATGCTTCCAAAATAAAAACAAAATGAGCAAAAATGCATTGATGTCCAGAAAATAAATAGATGACTCAGACCAAGTTAAAGGAGAGATAGGAAGCCCATTTTCCTAAATTGCTGTTTTCTTCCATTATTTACCTCCTTACCATATAATTAAATGCAACTTATTATTTCCCTCTCTCTCTCTCTCTTTTTTTTTTTTTTTTTTTTTTTTTTTTAATTCAAATTATCTTGGTAAAATCATTTTGGTCACTCTTTTTCATTGCAATATATGCTGCTGTTTTAGAAAAAAAGATTCTTCTATCTATTGAGGTTTTATAAAATTTCTAAGGCTTCATTTTTTGAAGTCTACAGTGAATTCCTGTGTTTTAATGTGTTAAGTTAAAATAATTTTGGACCTTTTTTGGAACGCTGCTACAAAGAAAGTGTTTTCTACAGTTATTTTCCTGGTAACTAAAAGAAGATGCAACCTATTTTCCTTTTCTCTGTTGTATTTGATTTTTCTATCAGAAATTCATTCCATTAATGTACTTCTATTTAATGAAATTTAGAATGCAGCATATATTTAAATAATTTTGTTTTTGCAAAGACTCAGTCTCACCTTTGTATTTACCTGGCTGCCTGAACTACAGTCTTACCCAGTGTTGTAGCATTTGAGATTCTAATGTTACTCACAGGTTCTGTGTGAATGTAGGAATTCTTCAGCACTTTTCAGTGTGTCTCATGTTACATTTGGAAACTTCCATTCAGGTTCCTTGGTTCTGGAATTTGTTCATGGCACACAAAGGGAGAATAGCACAGACTTTTACACGAGTATCATGGAGAACGAGACCTGCATTAATAGGTTGATAGATTAGTCAGGCATCTGCTTTACAAAGAGATTTTTATGTTCCCCTCTTAGCCCTTATTTAGGATCATCAACAAGAAACTGGTGAGTCTGGTGGTAGCCATTTGAGAACCTGTCAAGAAAAAAATCACTTTGGTTACTGTCAGACATTTTCCTTGGTGGATCCATGGAATTCTATGGAGCCTCTACTTTCCTGGAGGTTTTGTTTCCCAATGCAAGTTGTTCTCTTTTTGAGGCTTTGTACCTGTGCATCTCTACAAAATTGTTGCTTTTGCTGGCAAACAGAGTTGATCCTGTTAGGGGAAGAGTTTGAAATTCAGGACTCAATTCTGAAGATTGGAACATCCATTCTAGTCATGAAAATTCTTTATTTTTGAGCAGGTATTTGCTTTCACCATTTTGAGATTCTTATATTGCATTGAAAAAAACATCTTTATTCAACCTAGAATATGTGAGATGAGCAACATCCTTTTTATTGGAACAAATGTGCCTTGACTCTGTTCTTATTATCCCTGAACTTAAGCTGTAGACCAGGACAGATTATACTGAGAGAGGCTGAAATCTTCTCTTTGCCATCATCTACTGACCATTCCAGTCTGTTCCTTCCCAGAGATGTTTTCCAATGTCTTACTTCTCGTTTTCCCCACTTTAATCCCACTGTAATGCCTCAATTCTGACATCCTCTAGTGTTAGATGCAATTTAACTTGTTTTTTATTGTGTGATAAATTGTCCCAATGCTTCCATCTTGTATAATTTTTTGCATTATGTTCTTCTACACTTTTGTCTGCTTTTAAGACATGGTCAAACATCTGCAATCTTTACACTATTTGTGTGTTATTCATATTGTGAAAGCATTATTAGAGAAAGCATATCTTAAAAGCCAGCTTTTTCCTAGGGACAGTTAAAAAGGCTAGATCAGTATGAATAGGTGCAACTGACGTGAGCTCTGTGGTAGAGAGTGTAAGTGAGTAAATAGCTGTAAAAATATGGGGAGTTGCTTCAGTTGCATGATCTTGGCAGCAGAAAATAAATTTGAACTTCATTGGTTTCTGATGTTCTGTGACACAAAGTGTTATGATGAGATCATGCTTTAAAATGGCAATTGAAATACATTTTGGAGTCATCGAGTTAATTGTAGGAGCTGGAGTTAGACTGTGATACTGCCCTTCCTAAAATTGCTAATGAAAATAAATATAAGGATACAAGGGAAAAAATTGTTTTGAACATGGCTGATCTTGTATGCCATTGCATTTTCCAAGTTCTAGAAGGTGAATGACCTCAGATTTCTTTGGTGATGGACTTTAGTTTTAGTTGGTCTTACTTTGTCATTCCTGCTGTTTTGCAACAGGGCCTAAAAGTGCTTTAAGTGCTTGTGACTGGGGTAATGAATGAAAATATCTTGCCAGCACTGAGAGTATTGCATTAGACTGAATAGTCACCTTACTTGTAAAAGCACTATTAGAGAGGGGCAGCTGTAAGTAAGGATAACGATTTGTGTCCAGTGCTTATTTACTGAAAATTGTAAATGTATTATTTATTGAGAGCTCTCCAGACAGTGCTTGTCAGAATAAAAATGTCAACTCGAAGCAAAATGTTATAATACATAATAAAAATGCTAGGTACACACTTTGGAAATACAGCTAATTAGATCAGCTTTTCTTAAAGAAATGACAGTAAAAATGCTCAACAGCATATACATTTTAAATGCTGATATATTCCTTATTTTTCTGTACAGTATTTGGTTTAGATACCTTATAATTATTTAAAAAATAATTTTGACAACTTTATTTGGTTGCCACAGGAGAGACAGAGGTACTTGCTGCCTGGCTGCATGAGGCAGCTGCATGCTCAGGCTTTCTTGTTCATCCAGTGGAGAGAGCAGCTACTCTCACCTCTGTGTTTCAGTCTGAAACTCCAAGATGCCACTTTATTTGTGAGGGAAACCTGCCTCCAGTGGAAGCAACAAACAATTATTAAGATTAGTCTTCAGCCATGCTGATTAACCCTGAACAAAAACTTTTAACAGGAGCCTGAATCCATTCAATGTCAGTGTTGCTTTTGTGTATTATTAAATATGAGTGGGAATTAGAGAGGGAAAAAAAAATAAGTAACTGGGGTTTTTTTTTCTATTTAAAATATTACTTCATTTAAGTTTTATTTTCTTTTTTTTTGCAATTTAAAATTTGCAATGAGAAGGATTGGAGATTAAAAATTTTGAAATCTTTCCAGAGTGTTTTGCAGTGTAAGGGAGGAAATTGGCATTTGAATTTATCCTTCTTTATGAAGAACTGCTCAGTTCAGCATCATAAAATTTAGGATGTCACCATAAAAGCAGCCTTCTTGTTTTGAGAGTATCAGGCTACCTGAGAAAGAGCCTTGCTGTGGTTATTTTAGTGGCAGTCTGTCTGTGCTCTCTGCACTCAGTTTGCTGTTGATTCCACAGAATCAAGGAATCACAGAGTGGCTGAGGTGGGAAGGCACTGCTTCTCTGCACAGGGCAGGATTGCCTACAGCAGGTTGTTCATAGCCATGGCCTGTCAATTTTTGAATATCTCCAAGGCTGTAAACTCCACAGCTTGTTCAGTGTTTGGCCATCCTTATTATAAGCAAGGATTTTTTTTTTTTTTGGTACAAGGGAATTTCCCGTTTTCCCTTTTGTTGTCTTTGCCTATAAGTGGGCACCACAGACAAGAGCCTGGGTCTGTCTTTATTCCTCTATCAGATATTTATGTATCATCCCTTGGAAGCTGTTCTTTTTCAGCCTAAATCCTCATGGTGCTCCCAGCCCCTCTTTGTGTGAGAGATGCTCTAGTCACTTGGTTGCCCTGTGGCCTTTCCTGGACTCTCTCCAGTCCCATGTCTTATACTGGGGAGCCCAGAACTGGGCACAGCACCCTAAGTGTGGTCCAAAACGTGATTTATTTTAAGGCCAATAGTTCTGCACTGTAAGACTGAGCTGGTACCTTTAAAGCCAAGAGGAACTTTATCATAATAAAATCAGAAAATTCCTGAACTTCTGCTCAAGCCCTGGCTGTGCCTTGTTCATCAGCATAATTTGAATTTTAGCCCTGTGCCTGTGCTGTCACAGCCCTGTGCATAGCTGATGAGCACAAAGCAAAAACCAAGAAAAAAAAACACATTTCAGTGTTCTGAACTACATATTTCTGTGTTTCACAAATGTATTTTGGACTGTGAGGAATCCTTCTAATTCTTATTTGTAGCCAGGCTTCTTCCTTATTTGCTCATTGGCACGCTGATCTCCAAAATGAAGCAGTTGTTAATGTGTCAAAATCCACCCTCTTCTGTCCTGCTTTAGTAACATAAAGAAGTGGTAGTGTTTTTGTAAAGTTCAGATTGTGATATTCCTGAAAAAAAAAAAAAAAAGTGCAATTGTCCTTGTTAAATATAGTCTTGAGGGCAAGTACTGTGTAAACATCTGCAGAGAGCTCCTGTTAGCATTGCTCTGTCCTGACTAGCAGCACTCACTCTGTTGCAGTCTTGGGTCTGTCTTTAGCATGGGCTGCCAATCAGTAAAGCTGTGCCAAAATGTCTTGTTCTACAGCCTAGCATTTTGGAATGTATCTAATAGCTGTTTTCTTTTATTAATCATAATATATTTTTAGTTTTACTTACATAGGTGCCCAGAGTTCCTGGGCACAGTGCCCTACGTATGAATGGCTGTTTATTTTCATCTTCCTTTTTGTTAACTGCTTTACTTAATGCTTTACATAACCATTTGCCATATTTTGACATGAAGCTATAATGCACTGCTGTCTGCTCACATTTCTTAAAGAACTTGATGTGACATCACCCTCTACGGTAAATCACGATCTTCACTGAACCTAAAAAACCCCATCTTGAATACTCTTCTGTCTTTTATTTGTTTGAAAATGTTGAAGCAAGCAGGCTCTTTCACCCATCTGGAAGAAGCCTGAACACTACAGCTTAGAGAGCCTGCAGTGCCACCAAAAACATTAAGGACTCTGTGCTGAATTTCTTAGTCTAACACCACCTTAAGAATGAATTCTGTTTGCATTTATAGCTATGCTGTGTGTTACAGGGTATGCATGAGGACAGGATTTGACTCTTTCTACTCTAGCTCAAAATTTACCTGCATATTCAATATTTAAAACAGCTCTGCTTCTCAGTGTAGGTCTTAGCAGTCCTTATCGTATCTTAAATATGTAACAAGCAGATTACTTTTAAATATTTACAGTGAAACAAAAACTAACACATCGGGCAGAGGTTTGTTAAAATGTCAGAAGAACTTGCTGTAGTGAAAAATAAATATTGAACCAAGTTTATTCCTGAGGTGACTCTATTAATTTCAATAGAATTACTGCAGGAGTTGTTCTGGAAAAAAATCTGTCAAGATTTTGTATCATAATTCAAATATATTTTCACAGAACTTTGAATAGCCCAGAAATAATTTTATAGGTCTGGCATGCACATGCATTACTAAGTAAAATAAGCTGCTTTTGCCTCAGACTCTGTTCCCTCTGTGGACTGTTTGTGTTTTTAGCTGTTTAAATGGGGTTGTTGCAGTTTTGTTAATAGCTTTTGTTGCATCTACAGTTATACTTGTAATTAAAAATTTAGTTGGAGCATTGGTTCCACTAGGTTTCAGTGTATCTGGTGTTTCTGTGATATAATAACTAGACAAAGAATCATGTCTGTTGCCCTTTTGTGTCTGTGTATCAGGTAACACAACAGACAGTGGCCAGACATATGACCTCAAAAATCAAACCAATTTGTTAATGAACTAACAAGGCAATGTAATAAGCATCTCTATTCAGCCACTTTCCCCAGCTCTCGGTTGTTCCTTAGAGCAAGGGTAGCCAGTGCTCTATCAACAAATTATTTGATGACAATAATTTGGCTGCTGAGAATACAAGGAAAAAAGCCACAATCTAATTAAGAAAACACTGCATATTAGGTGGCAAAATGTGGCTAATGTTTTATATCTAATTGTAAAACTGCAATTTGCAACTTTTGCTACTTAACAATTTTTACACCCCCCCGCTTCCTCCTTTCCACACAGAAAATCATTTAAAAAAGGCCAAAAAGAGACTACAGGATTTGAAATACAGTGGCCCTGAAGTGATGGGAAAATGGCCAAGGTGTCACAGCTAATTTCTGACCCTGCTTTATGAGTTCTGCTGTTCCTTATTCCCCTTGTCAGTCTGTGAATCCCTGAGGCTGTACACACTGGCCTAACATCACTCAACTCCAGTTTTATATCCTCTTTTAATAATGTTGAGTCTATTCTGTCCAACTTTGATTCAGACAACCTGCTTGTCTTGAAAAAGTGATATATTTAATCAGTGGCTCTGTCTCCAGCATAGCTCCCACTGTGTGAGACTAGAGCCAAAGAGTGGTGCAGTGGCCTGTCACTTCTGTTTGAATAGGTAATGTGGAGCTGCTCAGCCGAAGAGACAGGAGCTGGAACTGCTTGTTAGGACACATGATCAAAAGCCACTCTCTGCTTTCTGCCAATCAAGCCTCATGTCGCCTTGTGGGGCAGACATTAAATAGATTTTTCTGCCGTACACTGTGGGCACTTTGCCAGTCTGACATGTGAACTGTTACAAAAGATACCAGAGTTTCCACTTCTTGCTGACTGCTTTTAAATATTACCAAGCCCTTGCTGGCCAAAGTAGAATATTTTAAATAATGGATTATGATAAATTTCCACTACAATTAGGCAGTCTTCTTCCTCCTCCCAGCTCTTCAGAGATATTTTGAAAAGCAAAACTGTAACTTGGTTTCTGAAAGCAAACAAGCAAACAAAATCTGTTGAACAAGCCTATGGCACATAGATTTGAACGTGATTATTGTCTGAGCATTATGGTGAGTTGTTGCTTTCACTTGTGCAAATTTGAATATTGTTTCTATTTTTGGTCTTTTTACATTATTTAATTGGATTTTCCTAGTTGAGATCATAGCAGTATTTTATTACTATGTTTATGAGAAGGGATAATAAAATTGGCTTTTTTTTTTAATTTTTTTTTTTAAATGAGGTTGAATTTATTTATTGTGCTTATTGGCTGCCGGTGCAAATATAAATGTCTTAAAATGGCTCTGTAGTTGGTTTTAGTTATACTTTCCCTTGGTTTTTTCCTCTTTGTCTATTACCCACCATAACCACCTCAGCTCTTGTGCCCATGGCAACAACGCTCAGTGGTTGAGGCTAACAAAGATGACATTTAAGCTTTGCCTAAGTAATGAATATTCTTTTGTAACTTCCAGGGCCACTGAATTTATGTCATTTTTTAGAGGTCCCCAGTACCTAGAGAACTGCTTCTATTTATGTGCTTGTGGTCATGATACCCAGATATTTACTCCTTTGTGCTTGCCTTTCCTGATATATCTTTTCCCTTTTTTTTTTTTTTTTTTTTTTTTTTTTTTTAGTAAACCTTTTTTTAAAACCAAAACATACCATGGCAATCTAGTGGAATTCATTTAAACAGTGAGCTACACATAAACAGCTGCTCCTTCAATAAGCCATTCTTTATAATACCCTTATTACCTTCTAGTGTCTCAAATTCTGATTAGTCAACAGTGCTGATTACTGTATGGCATTCCACTGCCCATCTTCCTTCTGCTCAGCTGCTCATGTCTTAGCTGTTCTGTGATTACAACACAACTTGGGCATTGTTTCTCCAAGTTGTTCTTCACATTGTATATCTTTAAAAAACCCTCTAAACCCTGTTGAGGTGGGGGGAAAAAACCTATTTGTGTCACCATAAATTTCTTGAAAATCTGTGAATTGATTTTGTACCATTGTGATCCTTACAGTCTGTGTGCTCTGCAACTTTCTAGTGGGATGAATAAGTTCTTTAGATTTACAGGGGTAATCAATAAATAATGTCCAGTCAAAAGAACTTTGGAAAAATAACAAGTACTTACTGCAGTATTTGTAATAGAGCAGGAGAAACCAAGGTCTGTGGGGTTTTTTTAAAAATCCATCAAACCCAAAAACCAGAATGCTTTGTCCTGGCTGTGCTTTCACAAAAACCAGTGGTTTCAGAAGTCATTGAGAACAGAGCTTTGTTATGAGATAGCAGTTTGGAAAACATCCCCCCAGAAATTCATGCCGGGTTTCAGAAAGGTGTGTGGGGGCAGAAGGAATGCATGAAGTGAAAATGGGAAGGGAAGGAATTGTACCCCTGGTGCTGTGGGTCTCCAATTTCTGCTCAAAGCAGCAAATGCAGGGGTTTGTTAAGGACATACAACTTTGCCAGCTGGTTTGTAGGTAAATAGCTGGGCAGTGAGGAGAACACCCCTTCTGTGGCTCTGTCACCCCCCCAGCTCCCTTTGGTGCAGCCCCTAGAATCAAGTCCTGGTGAGCCTGAAACGCTGACACACTCAAAACTCAACCCCATTAAAGGCCTTAAATCTGTCATTGTGCTCTGGAGCCTGCTCTGAAAATAGCAAAGCTCTTTTTGTAAATTAAAATCGGTGTGAATGGGAACAGATGTTGACATGCTTTACTTTATCTGCAGGGATCCCCGTCGGGGGGGAGAGGGTCACTGAGGTTAGATAGCAGGAATTACTGCAAATGTGCAAAGGACACGAGAGCCCCATGCAGACATTGTCTCTGGTTTTGCTGGAGCAGGAATAGCATCCAGTGGCTGCTTCTGGGGGCTTTAATTCCTGGGAGAATGCTGTCCTCTTGTATGGCCGTTTACAAGATGAAGGGAGGGATGCTCAGCCTGTTTTACAGAGTTGGTGAATTCAGTCAGATCAGGATCCCAAGGGATGCTGGGTGACCCCAATTCCCATTTACTTTCATGTTACCTGAGCTCACTCAGGACCTTGTGGAAGGTGTTTGGCATACCCAAGGCTAACAACTACAGAAAAGATGGCATTTAGTCTGACATTGAGTAGTTTTTTTTTGGAATTTCAGCACTACTTTTTGAGGTAGTGGGTAAACTCTTATGTTGTATTAGAGTCATCATCAACTTTTAATAGTTTTTGAAATAAAAACGTAGTTCTGTTCTGAAATGTGCAATTTATTAAATAGCTTTGCTAGTCAATCTCAATAAATTCTTGTTGAAGATATTTCCTGATTTAAAAAAGATAGCAAAGGATGAATTTATTTATAAGAACTGTAATAGTTTCCCCCATTTCCTTTTATATTTTAGATTACCTTATAATTTTCTAAATCTACATGAACAATAATGATCAATTTTGTCAGTATTATTCACACCTTTTATTAATTTAGCATAGATGAATAAATGTGAATGTTGTGAAGAGTTGATTGGGAATAGATTTTAAATCTGACAGTTAGATTACAGGGTACCTAAGAAAAAATGGCTCTTTCACTAGGTACCTAGTAATTTAATTCTTGTTTGAAATTATTATAATTTATTACAGTGTGTGGGTCCTAATGAATGTCTACTATTAAATGAAAAGGAGAAATTGAAATTATGAAATTCTTTTAACTTGTATCTTAAAAATCCTCTTAAACAATTCAGTAGATATTAATAAGCAATGTGATTTTCTTTCCTTTTTATATGAATGTAAACAAAAACATTTTCCTCACTACATAATGATATTAGATCAGTGCTGTTAGAGATTCTTACTTAGAATCAAGAGTATCTTAAAATAGAGGGAAATAATTTTATGTGATGAAAAATATCCAAAATTTTTTATCTTGACTAGAGATTTAGACCTTCTTGTATGAGTCTTTTTCCTTCTTCAAGGAAAGCTCAAAATCACTGCTAGAAGTTTTGCTGTAGTTAGAAATGGAAATATACATGTGTGAGAAATTAAAATTTCTTAGCATTTTTCCTACTGAAGGAGTAGAACATTAGACTATAATACACATTATACTTTTACTGTCATCATGTAAAATTATTTTTTTTATTTGCTTATCAGTTCTCATTTGAGAAGTGGTTAGGATAAATTGATAAAAATGGGTAGGCAATGCCAAATAAATGTAGCAAATAGGTTATAGTGACATGTGAAATAGATGATGGAACAGAAATTGTGAATTATTTTTGTTAAGAGGGTGAAAACTCGTAAGAAATTTCTTAGATACAAACTATCAGTGCAAATTACTATGGTTCACTTAAAGTTAGTCCATTAATGGAGTTGTAAAAGTGCTTAAAGATAGAGGGCCTCTAGTTTTTCTGGAACATACCATGATATCTAAAATTATTATAGCAGCACCTGATAAATAGAGAAAAGGTTAGAGGTTTTAGTGGAAATTTCATTTTTAATTGCACTGATAGCAAGTCAGCAACAGTCGTGGCCTTTGGCATTCACTAGTTTGAAACTGGCTCAAATTTCTCATCTGTACTGGGGTTTCTTTTATAGCTCTTTTATATCTTTGACTGTGAAGGACTTCCATTGTTATTAAAATATGAACATTCATCCTTCTACAAGTCAGGAAAAATTTAATTCTATCCTGAACAAGTCACTAGGTTTGCCTGCCATTTCTTGATTCTTTTCTTTAAGAGGCATGCTATACAACCCCTAAGTGAAGTCAACTTAGTATGAGCAATAAAATATTACCTCTGGTTACCTGTTGCTGTCTTGCAGCTGACAGATGGAACACCAGTTGGAAATTTTATTTTGAGGTACCAAGGTAGCATTGCATGCTTGCATCCTTTGAGTTGCATGTGTCTTTTCCTCAGGGAAAAGAGTGTGGGATATTATTCCACTGCATGTTTCCTGATATGCTGCCAGAAAGGAAAGGAAAAAAAGGACAGAAAAAAAGAGAAAAGGAGAGGGAAAGATAACAGTAATAAAAGGAAAATAAAACAAAAATAAAAAGGTAAAAAAAAAACCCAACTGTTTTGGGGCACAGTTATGATTTTTTCACTTTGATAATTTTTGCATTTTCATCAAGGAGATATCTTAAGTTCAAGTGAACAGAGCTGAAGCCAGTATTTTAGAAAGTGACCTGGATTTGGGGCTGTTATTTTTTTCCCTTATATTCCCTAAGCAAAATAAAAGGCACCCAAAATCACCATACTTGAAAATGACATTAGGCACAGTCCAAAGTGGGTTATGTTAACCCTTTGTCCTCTCTCTCTCACCATTGTGGTGTAGTTTGGTTTTGTATGAACTTTGCTATTTGGCTGATAGGATTTGTTTGAAGCTACTAGTAGAAAAAAGGGAGACTGAACAGAATTTGTTCTTTTCAAACTTCTAAAAATACTCAGGCCTTTGTCATGAGTTAGGAATTTTTATATGTTTACTGTTCTTCACTATAACCAATTCCAACAACTGCCCTGTTACAGAAAAAAATTGGAGTATGCTAAAACATGAGCTGAAAAACCCTTAAGAGCTAACATTTCAAAATATAAATGTGAATTAATGCTAGTGTCAATTTTTCCTTCATTTTCACATTTTTTGGCATATTCTAGCTATGTATGCTGTTTATTAAAATTTGTTTTCAGTAAAATATGTAAGTACTATGAGATGAAATTATTTTATTAAACTTGCAGTTTTGGTATTATTTAAACCTTGAATGTGGAAATCTGAATGAGATGAGATTAAAAGGTTTAAATAGCTTTAAAATTATATTTACATTAGTGCAATCTGTCCTTTTTAATACTAATCTGCTTTTTTAGTTGAGATTGTACTATTAAAAAAAAAAACAACCAAAAAAACCACCCGGAGCGCATTAAAATCGGCCAAAATATTTACACTGAAAAGCTTGTTTCTTGGTTTCTTAATCAGCCAGAGTTCTCAAGGAAAAGTTCAGTTCAGATATTAGCTATACTTCTTAGAAATGACCTTGTGGGGTAGAGAAGCATGGCACAGTGGCACTTTCCAGCTGTACACATGGTATCCGTCGGGGTACAATCATGCTCAGTCCCAGCACCGCAGGCTTGGACATATGTTGAGTTTTATTTCTTTCTTCTGACATTAATCCTATTCACCAGCTGTTCTGCCAGCTGCCATTCTTCAGCTTGGAGATTACATTTTGGGGGATACCAACAATCGCCTAGTTGACCAGTGTTCTCCCCACTTACTTTAAAAATGATTGGAGTTTTGGGTTAGCATTGCTCAGTCTTTTTTACTCCTTATGTCCTTAATTGTCTTTGAATTCAAGACTTGATTTATGATCACTTTGAATACACTGCAGAAAAAAAAAACCTCAAAAGAGCTCTGATTTCCACCATACTGGTAAATCTGTGCTCACAGAAGGGAAAAAAAAAAAAAAAAAAGGTTTGCAGTTAACATTCTGAAAGCTGTAATTAATGTTACATGCACTATTATGTAAACAGCATTAATTAGTGACAAATTCTTCTGATAAAAATCATTTTTAATCAAAAGAATATCTTAATTTTTCATTTTTACATGAGTCTATTTTAAGAAGTTGCAGTTTTGTCAGAAACTGTTTCACTAATCTAGTTTGAGCAGGCTATTAAATCTCTGCTCCACTCATAACATATACTAATAAGTCGTATAGATTTCTTAGTTCATATTCCAGATGATCTGTCCATAAGCAGGATGTTAAACATCTGTAGTTTAAGCCTTCTGGGACTAACAAATGCATTAATGCTGGAAAGAAATGTGGCCTGAACAATAAGGTTACAGACCATGTGGTAAAGGAACAACCCCGATATCATCAACTCAGCACATACGGTGCACTGCACCCGAGTTCTGGTGCAGCAGGGAAAGAACAATGTCAGAGTTAAATTGCATGTATTTATCACATTCATATCAGTAAAGACACAGAATCCTGTATTCAACATAATTATTTCATGTGGCAATTTGAAGATCTTTGTTGCACATTCTTCACAATTGAGCAAAATTGGCTATTAGCTGGATAAGGTTAAGCTAGACTATAATGGTAAATATTTATTACAGGAATATTCGATTAATCACACATATTCTGCATTTCTTTGCACAGCCAGTGATTATGTTCAGGTCATACAAAGCAGACATTCAAATTGTCCCACTCAGGTCCCACTTTAAGGAAACAGGATCTCCATTAAGGAAACCCACCCACCTTGATTCTGTTTTTGTCTCCGTCCCTTTTCTCACAATGTTCATTTAATACAGGTAGAGAATCAAGCTGTTGAGAATTAACACAGATAAAATATTTTTTAAATAGGAGTTACTCTTGACTTCCATCATAGTCAAGAAAAGTTCTTGGGAGGAATGGGGGTGGGGGAGAATCCTAAGAAATATTCCCAATGAGATAATGCTCCAGACTCACCAGTAGTGAACCCCCTTTACTAAATATGGCCATTCTATTTATAGAAATATTCATATTTTCATTGGTGGCCAAAGCACTGCTTATAGGAAAACCTACAGGTGACTAATAGGAGTTGCTCACTAAGTGGAATAATGAATAGTATTAGGTGTCAATTAAATCAAGCTTCCCCGAGGTGCAGGTGCTCCACAATGTACTGACACATTTCAAGTAGCAGCGCCACTTCACCCATGCATATGAACAAGCACATTTGCATATTAAAAAGCTGAAAATTATTTAACTGAAGCAAAAGTCTTTTAGAGATGATGGAGGTTATTAAAACTGTTGACAAGAAAGAAGGTAATTGCCTGAAAATGAGAGATGACATTCTGCTATACACAGGGAACGTTGTTTTTGTTGTATTGTGCAGCAGTGCCTGGGTGTATAACCTATTACATTGAGATTGCTCCTATGCAATTAGACCCTTTTTGTCCTCACTTCAATAAGGCTATGATTATGAAGGATTGAAGAACACTTGGCATATTGAATGTCTGTTGTTTTTATAACTTCGTCAGAAATGACAAAACACGTTTTGTGTCCTGTTTTTTCTTTGTAGGCTTATTGATTCTGTGATTATAATATTCATAAAAGACAATGTGTTCATGGTTGAACACTGTCATTTATACAGGTTTTATTTTTTTTTATTTTTGAGCATAGTACTTGTTTGAATGCCAAGGTGTTAGTCAGAAAGATGGGCATATAGAAAGTAAAAGATGAATAGGTGAGAAATTTAGCACTCTAATAATGCCAAATATTTCTATTAAAAGTCAAATAAAAAAGCCCATGTATTTCAGAAGTGTCTGCTCAGAAACAGTCACCAACTTGTGGTTAATTTACTTTTTATCTCTCAGCAGTAATTGTTTTCCTGTGTGTTTTCTTTGTCCTGTCTCTCCTAGTGATAGCCCAAAGAAACCGGTTTGAATTGCACCTTGCAAGAGGCAGGAAAAAAATGTTTCTGTGCAAACCATGAGTGAGAAACTTCATTTAGCTCACACACAAGGAGGAAAACAATGGAGCCTCGCTTTACGAAGCTCTCCTAAGATAAAGGTGCCTGGCAGGCAATACCATTTAATGCTTACCACCTAAATGGTCATTTGTGGTGGGATTTACAAAACTGCCTAAGAGATTTGGATGCCCAGTTCCCATTAAAGTTAATGAGAATTGGCGGCATCCAAATTCCCTTTGCAGCTTTGAAAATGTCAACCAGCCTTTCAGTGTTTGTGATCATGCTGTATGTTGAGAGAATGTTTCCTACAAGCTCTGTTTTTGTTAGGTTTCCTATTATGTTCCAGGAGTTGGCTCAGAATCTGGTGAGAAGCACAGCTACTGCAATGGCCTGCTTTGAGTTTGGGCAAAGATGTTAACCTTTCTGCTTCACATACCCTGTCTGGAAATTGCACACCCCAGCACTTCCTTGATTTGGCATTATGCTTTGGCATATTTTGAATTAACTTATTTATATGAAAAAGTATAAAGACTTATTAATAAGAGGGTTTTATTTCAGCCTTAGGGTCCTGGTCTGTTGAGGTGTGTGAGACATGTAGACCCACATATGTCTGAAACAGTTTTAAATGCACTAAACCACAGAACATTGTGATGATATAAATTATTTATGATATAATTGATGTGCTCAAACACATAATGAGTCATGAGGATAGATGATCCAAACTCAAGTAAAAGTATGTCATCTATTAGTATTAAGTATCTTTTCATGAATGCATGATTTCTTTCAAGTTGTGGCTTTTTTGTATGTGATTGCATTTTAATCTTTTGTCAACCACTGAACGCCATACACTTTCTGCTGACCCTTTTGTGAAACCATTTATTTACTTTGATCTCTGGGACACTGTAATTAACTAGTTTCTTAAAATTACTTTGGTCACAAATTGAAAAGTAAAATTTACATTTTATGGGGCCAATCTTGCAGATCTCGCTTAGATAATACAGATTTATGTCCCAAATGTAAAGAATCATTTTATCCAAGATGCTGGTTGGACTTTATCTCATTGTGAGATGCCCCTGCTGGACCAGATTTTCAACTGGTCTTAGTGTTCAACAGCTCTTACTTAGTCACAAAAAAACCCCCAAAAAACCAGACAAGTTTAATTCCTTAAAACTTTCAATGGTGGGGATGGCAAAAGCACTTCAGAGAAATTCTTCACATTTTTGGAGTGCTTGAAAGAGAATTGAACATTCTGGAAAACCTAACTTCTTGGTTCTTGGTGTAAATGCATGAGAAAAATGGAAGCTCAGCAGCTGTCACATAGTTCTAGTATCCTTTTTGATGTGATACACAGTGTGTGTGTGTGTTTATTTCTACAGTTATATATTCAATATTTGATATTTTGTTGCCTTAGCTTCTAGTATTTTTTTCAAACAAAGGGAACACAAAATCAAAGAAAACACTGATCTATTTGTTTCAAGGGAAAGCACCACTCACCAGCTGTAGAGAGCACCAATGCCTTGATAAAATAAGCTGTAACTTCAAACACAGTAGCTCACATATTGTACTATAATATACTGTGGGAAGGTTTCTTAGCCAGGAGAAACGATAGATGACTGTTATGGGCCAAGAAATATCATTTGATAGGTCTTGTGTAGAAACCATTATGGAAGTCTTTTAAAACTGAAAGTAATCTCACAGATTTTAGTGGAAAATGAATCAGTTTGCATGCTATAGAAAATTAATGTTTCTAAAATAAATCTTGTTTTAGCCAACAAATATTTGGCTCCAACCAAAAGGCAATCAGGGAATGTTCTTTATGCCATTAGTGAAGCAGAGCATATGTTTCTGCTTTATTGGTTGCTGACATTAAGCACACTGATTTACTAGTTTGAAACTGATAGTTGGGCCGCTAGGATTCATTTAATTTGTATTAAGAATTAAATTTTCTGATGCACTTCTAAATTTAAGAAAGTTTTATAAATTTTTTTTTTTTATTACAGAGAAAGTGAGGAATGTTTTCAATACAGGATTTTTCTTTTATAAAGCCAGGCAATCTCCTGTGCTCTGAGCCATGGAAAAGACAAGAGTTGTAGCTGTTGTTTTGCAGGACTGTCAGTCAGTAGGCAAGAGGGGAAAGAAAAATGAAAGTCTGCTGAAGCCCTGTGCTTTTAACCACTCTGAAAGCAGAACCATGTTCATTTTGAAGTAAGTAGCCACATGGAGCTTGGTGAGCTCTGCAGACTTTGCTGCTGATTATTGCATGGTTACCTGCACTTACCCAGGACAGGACTCAAGAGATCCCTGCTTGACTGGGGCTCCTAATGTATGGAGTGACTACTGACACTTCTGACAACTCCTTATTAGCTTTTGTTGTGCTCCAGGCTTCCAAGATGGGAGGGACAGCATAGGTTTTGTGAGTTGTGGTGGAAGGACCCACGGCTGGGCTGTCAGAGGTAGGATGAGAAAGGGATATGGTCTCCAACAGAAGTAGCTGACTCCCCGCAGGGAGGCTGGGAATTCTCAAAACATATTTGCAGCTGGTGACTCCTGTATTGCTTTGTCTGAAAGACATTATATAACATCCCTTTTTCTGTTGGGGTGATTCAGCTCCTAGAGCCTTGCCTGTGTAGTTGTGTGTGCTCTGACCACACTTTCCAGTGGCCCAGTGATCATCTGTGGTTACTGACTTCAGATGCCCAGCTTGTGGGGCTGATTTTTGAGGTATTCTCAGCACTGAAAACTTCAGCTTCCAAAACTCCTGGGCCCACCAGCTTTGAAAATGAGATGCAATTTGATTCTAGCACCATTCCTAAAACTGCTGTCCATTTTGAAATGGTGCAGTTGTATACCTATCTGTTTCTAGCTGTAAGCACACAGATGTATAAATAAGTTACATAAGCATTCAATGTACATAAAATACTTGGATTTTACATATTCCCATTCATCTGAGCAGTACAACCCAGCTGTCATTAAACATTATTTTTCCTTTTTTCAAATGACAGTTATGAAACAGCAGACTAGTGATTTTGCCAAAGACCCAGACCTACCTTGGTTATTGAGATGTTCAGAAGCATCTGTTGATTTTGCTGCTCTATAATGCCAGCCTGAAGGTACTGTTGATAAAGCCTTCTGAAATACCTTCCCTTTTAACAGAGATCAAATTCTCTTTATTAGCATGAAAAAAGAGAAATATGTATCATTGGAATTGGAATTACAGCTTCTCCAATTCTTACTAAATGTTTCTGGAATTGTAGTGGGTCAATAAGCTCTTCCTTTTTTTCTGATTTTTGGAGGTACTTACTTTGTCTGTTAACAGCTAACCTGATTATTAAAAAATATATATATATATATATATATTTCAGTGAAAATGACACTTTTTTCCTGCCTATATTTATGCCAGCAGAATCTTTCCCCCCTTTTAATTGTTTTATCTTTAATCTAAATTAAGAATGGAATGGTTGAGGGCTCTCTTACTATTTTTTCCTAGAGATAGTGCTGGGACTTTCATTATCAGAAAAGCTTGCATCTCAGTGGAATACAGACACCCAAACTATTGTTTAGCTATCTAACTCCCAATTACACAAATGGCAATTAGGCACTTAAATAACATTTAGATATCTGTATAACTTCAGGGATTTGAGCTAATAGATCTTTCTGCATGACACATTTCTTATGTGGAAAGGAGAATGAGGGAGGGGAGTATGAAGGCAAAAATACAATATCAGATGGATTGATTCCTAGGTGACTTTCCTGGCTGACTATTCATAGCATTTATAAGTACCTCAATGAAATGTTCAGGAAATTAGCCTCTGTCCTGCTTATCAAATTTTGGTATTTCAGAGATCCACTTGACTCTTTCGAGTTCTCAAAAAATGTAAGTTAAAAAGACAACAAGCTCTTTTGTGTCCTCAGATTCTTACTTGGTTTCTAAACATATATTTTTTTTATCTTTTCCACTGTATGGCTTAAAAAAATGTAATTTTTTTATGACATGTAGGCAAATTTGTCCTCTGGTGAATAAACCCCATTGAAGTGTGTTTGAATAACTGCTGAAGAAATATTGAGATTTTACTCAGTCTTTTTTTTTTTTTTTTTTTTTTTTTTTTTTAAGTCTATGGACAGCACTCAAGCTAGGAAGGGACTTTGTGAGCAAGATCTTTTGGCTACTTTTGGGTGAAAAGGAAATTCTGAGCCCCAACTGGAATAATTAATTATAACCTTTTCCATGAGTGTTTGGGGCAGCTCTTTTCTGTCACATGTAATCATTTAATACTCATTATGAAATTATGGTTAGAATGAGCTTAACATCTTTGCATTGTTGTGTTTTCAGTTCAGTTACCTCTATTACGCAATGTTATTTTTCAAGTCAATTTTTTTTTAAATTGTGCTTTGCCAAATTTTCCTGTTTATGAACTATTCAAAGATAATTGAAATTGCCTGTTTCTCACATGTATCCTATTCATGCCATCTGCTACCTGAAATTTAGTTTGGATACTTGCCATGCTGTTGTAAAGTGTTTTCAGTTTTATTTATTTCTAGTTGACCATATGTTGTACTTATATTTGTGTGTGTTTATATCACATATATATTTATAAAGTGAAAGCATTCATTTATCTTGACTTAGCCTGTTTACAGCAGATATTATTACCTCATGATGCCTCAAGTCCAAAATGAATTTCTTTCAGAGTTAGTGAAATTTGGTCTTCATTCAGGACAAAAATTGAGAATTATTGAATATGGCATAATTCTGAAAAAATGTCAAGTAGACTTTGAAAATATGTAAAAGTTAAGATAGTATAATTGAAAAATATATTATTATGCTTAAAACTGCTTATTTTACCATTTTACAAGGAAATTAAATTCCTCAATAGTTGTATGAGATAAAAAGATCATCCTTCTATCTGAGAAACTGAGTGATGAAAGAATTGATTTTTATTCACCCACCAGTGTTTTTGAAACCAGCATGTTTTGCTGGACTGTGAAGATCCTTTATAGTTGTATTCCACCTTCAGTCTAACCAGCTAGACCAGCCTGTGTGACCATTCAGCAGAGCAGCTCCTGTATGGCAGTTTTGCAGTATAGAGGGATTTTTTGGAGATAGCTGGAGAAATGCTGGATTTTCCTAAACATTAGCTTGAACAACAATGCTGTGTAAATATAGGTGTGCAGCACAGCTGAGAGTTGATTCGTTGCAATATTTATCTCCCTTTGTGCACAGAGATGATATCATTTACTCCTGGCTGTATCACTCAGGAGTAATTCTTTCTCTTGAAAATAAATTTTGTGTCAGGTCAGCTATCATTTATCTTTCAAATAGTTTCAGAAATGCATATATATATGTATATATATATATATATATGCATGTATATATATATATATCTGTATATATAATATGCGTTCTGCCTGTTCTGGGCTGATGAAAATTCCCAATTGCAGTTCACAGACCCTCACCAGCCCCATCCCTGTGGCTGTTCATACATGCTGGCTGTCTGCTCCTACTCCTTTAAAGTTCCTGGGGTAGAAGATTGGAAGTAGGCTCAGAGAAGTCTTGCAGCTGCACTTCTGCATCTGAGCTGTATAAAGATCTGGCTGGTTAGAGGGAAGTGTTAGACTCTGTCTGCATCTTCACTGGCTGAGGCAGAGCTGTTCTTAAGGTCTTGCTAGGCTGCTGTGGCTGTACTGTTGTCTCAGGGGGAATGGCATGTGTTTCATCCTGTGCTGGTGAGCATTGCTGTCAGATTTCTCTAGAGAGAGAATGCAGAAGAATTAGTGAAGGTACAGAGGTAAAGCTTATTACTCCATTCTCCAAAGTATTTGTGACTCTCATATGCATATACTCTGCAAATAAGCTTTTGAAGCCCTATGTAAAACAGTATTTAATTCACTGAAAGCTGTTTAATTCTCCATGAGAGTCTTTAACATCATTTCTGAGAAGAGAATCTTGCCTGCTTTGTACTCATTGCCCCAAGTCCTCACATTCACCAAATCCAGACTGTCCCTGAGGTGTTACCTGTGGTGCTTGTCTGAGCAGAAAGCACCTTTCAAGAGGTACAGGAGAAAAGAGCACGTGTTAGCATAAAGACTAGATGAATCTAGGCAAAGGAGAAAGAAAACAGAAGAAGCCAAGAGAGAAAGTAAAGAAGGAGGTTAGATTTCTCCTAATAAAGTCCAGAGTGCAATAAGTCAGTATTTGCAGATAGGTTACAATTATTTAATCCCACAGCCCTTTTCACTATTAGAGACCATTTTGTTGTATGCACAGAATCCAGCTTTCCTCTTTCATGAAGAACCCAGTTCCCTAAAACTTTTGTCTTAGATGTGGAGATTAGAATGATTTTAAATTTGCTCACTGGTATTTAGCTTGCGGTCACCTGCCAAGCGCGGCGTTTTTAGGGTGAGTGCTATTATTTTTCCAGGCTCAGGGTTTACAGTTGTCATCTGATTTGGAAAATGTGGACAGGATGAATGGGTTTGTTCCTTTTGTAGGGGATTACAATAATACACGGAAGCTTGTGAGTGCTTCTGACAGATGTGCTGGCGGCCTGCCACTGCGTGAAGGGTGCGGCTCTGACTGACAACTTGCAATTATGTGATGATGAATGGTTCTGATGTGTGTTCAAGAGAAAACCACTTTCTAGAAAGTGAAAGTTGTGCATACGGTTCCTATAAAGTGAGTCTTAAGAAAGGCCCTAACTTCTATTTTTTGTTGGGATAACCAACTTGGATCCCCTTTTCTGTCAAACTTTTTCTGGTTTTGATAAATAAGGGCCAAACCAAAGTTTATATGGGGAAAATTAGCTTTGGCCCGTTTTGGCTGGAGAAATGCTTTATCTGCGTTTTTAGTCAAACTGACATCATCACTGCAGCGATGTACAAATACAGACACAAAGAGAAATACTTAAATATATACACATGACTGTGCAGTAGCCAACAAGTTCATCAAAGCAAATCCATCGAGCAAAAAACCACTTTTCTGTTAGGGATATAATTCACCCATCAGTAGGACTGTGTAGCTCATGTTAGTGTTAATGGGAGTTTCAGCCACACACCGAAGACAGAATGTACCCACAGATAAATGATCCCTTTCTTTGCCAGATTTGATCCAGATTTTTTACAATATGGTGCTGTTGAAGTCACAGCCTCTGAGCAATAAGACATAGAGAAGGTCAACTATAGGACCTTGCACTTGGCTCCTTGGCCCTGGAAAATGTTTATAGAATCTAATTGATGTTGGTTTGCTCAGTGTTGTTTTCTGATACATGCACTACATCTAGTACCTGATAGAATTGCCTAATTTTGGGCAGATCTCATGGGTAACTTTGCTGGTGATCTTAATTGAAACCAGAACACCTGCAACATGAGGAATTGGCCTTTAAGATTAGGATGATCCCCACCTGGAATACAGTGTTCTGGTGTCCCCACCATAAGAAGGGCATGGACCTGTAGGACTAAGTCTAGAAGAGGGTCATGAAGCTGGTAAGAGAACTGGAGCACCTCTCCTATGAAGTCAGGCTGAGAAAATTGGGACTGTTTAGCCTGGAGAAGAGGAGGTTTTGTGGAGACCTCATGGCAACCTTCCAGTATCTGAAGGAGTTACAGGGAAGATAGAGAGGGACATTTTCAGGAATAGTAGTCATAGGATAACAGGAATGGATATAAATTGAAAGAGGGGAATTTAGATTGGATATTAGGAGAAAATTCTTTTCTGTGAGGGAGGTTAATCACTGGAACAGGTCGCCCAGGGTGGTTTTGGGTGCCCCAGTCCTGGCAGTGTTCAAAGCCAGGTTGGATAAGGTCTTGAGTAGCCTGGTCGAATGAGAGATGTGCCAGCCTGTGGCAGGGAGCTGGGACTAGATGATCTGTAAGGGTCATTCCAATCCCTTTACATTCTGTGATTCCATGTGCTGAGCAAGGACTGTGAGGCTGTAAAAGCAGTGTTTGAAAAATAAAGAAATGAGCAAAGATGAAAATGTGTGTCTCTCTCCAGGCAGAAAATTTATCTTTTGGGTGAAAAATTAATGGCTTCAAAGTATTTTTTCTGGTTTTCTCTTTGGCCAAACTCTAATGAGCCTTTTCTTGGATTTCTTGTTGGTCCTTCTTGTTTCTGGCATAAAGCTGTGAAAGCTTTTTCAAAGGAAAAAGAGCAGTCTTTAGTACTGGTGAAACATGCTCATGGTATTAAAATTTTTAATCAAATCTTTGCAAAAGTTGCCAATGTTATAAAGGAGTTGTTGAGCAGACTAATCTAATGTGCTGATTCCTACATACCTTTACAACAATTATCCTGCTTTTTCAAAACATTCATTGGCAATATTTGTTCTTATTCTCTGATCAGCTATTTAATAAAACATAAGATTTCACTATTAGGGCCTGCATTTCTGTCAGTACCCATATTTTGAAATTCTTTCACCAATATTAAAAGAGGAAAAAAAGTTACAAAAACAAATGAGCAAATTTAATACTAATTTTGTAAATAACTGCAGAAAAGTAACAGAATGTGGCAATTTAAATTCTCTAACTTGTGTTCTAGAGCTAATTTCCAGTAGTCGTAGATTCTAAGGAGGTTCAGATAAGAGTTTACAGTGGAAAGGAGATGTTATTGTCTTTGTATGACAGTTCTCATTTACACCATAGTTTATAGGCTAATAAACTCATTAGGGAGTTAGGTTTTGTTGAAGAAGGAAACATATTATTTCCTGTCAGTTAAAAGGATTTTGGACAAATCCAGAAAACATATGGATGTGGGATAGTTCACTGAAAGGAATAGATGTCCCTAAATACAAGATTTTGGCACAATTCTTGCACCCCTAGAATTGAAAAATTTTTGAGTTTCTCAAGAAAATTGAGCAATATGGCAGTAGAATTAAAAAAAAATAAATCTGTGTGACTTTCAACATTCAGACTGTACCAGCAGCTCTGGGACAAAAGTATCCACTTTGCCTTGGGAAAAGTGATGCCTGTGCACAAAACCTTCATGTCTTTGTGCAGGCCAAGGTTCAGTGTTCATCGACCTCTGGCTCAGGCTGAGCAGTTGTTCCCTTCAGACAGTAAGTTATATAACATATATAGCTCTGAAAGGAAAAAAATAACAAAAACACCTAAGTTTTTGTCATGCAGCTTAGACCACTGAGCTCTGAAGAGTCCCTGAGTTTACTAGAAGCAATTAAGATGTTTCATTATAATTTTTTTCCAGGAGCTTTTCTGAGGAAGTACAATAGGTGCTGCACTTGTAGCAGTAGAAAAACCAAACTATTGTTGCCACAGAGAGCTCTGAGTCAAATCTTGTAATAAGAGAGAGCAGGTAAAAGTCTGCTGTGGAAAAGTGGGCACTGCTGACATTGACATTAGATGTTGATATAAGGGGCAGCAGTCAGAGTGTGCCACCTGCCCAGCCATACATAAGGTGGTGTAAATTATACCTTGCCCATAAATAAGTGTTTAAAAAAAGCTTCAGGAACCAGAGACGTGTAACTTGCAATGTTTGAGATTCTGCCTTCCTAGTGCTCATGATTATATTAATAGTGTGAGGGCAAATGCAGGAGGAGAGTTCAGGCAGGTTTGCAGCCTGGAGATTACAGAAGTGGTTAGTTGACAGAAAGACTGTGCAGTTGTCTAGATACAGTAAGTTTTGTGAGTAACATCAAGATAAAAAGCACAGTGAAATAATTTTCATGTGGAGTAAAGACAGTGAAAAGGGAACCAAAGAGTAAGAGATTGATCTCGATTTAATGGATGTAAACACAAATTAGGTGGACCAAACTCTTAGCACGTGGAGAACCTGGCAGCAGCCCAAACTTCTGCCTTTGGTTTGATAGTAGCAGGCCTTGGCATTGCACATTCAAATAGTTGTGAACACATTATCTTTTCTTTATGAAGTCCATACATCCAGGCTTTGTACATAAAAAACCTTAGGAATCGTGCAGTGCCCTTGCTGAAGATGCTTTAAAAGGAAGTATAATGTAAGTATAGTGTAAGGACTATTATTAAAATTAAGAAATTTACAGTTGCTGTTGTGAATTTTGTTACTCCTAGAGCACAAGTGCATGAAGTGCATTAATCTGTGATTATTGAATGCAAAAGGAATCAAATCTTAGCCTGTTACTCAAGAACTGAATTTGGTAACAAATTTAAATTAATAAGGCAATATTAGACCCTCATCACATCTGCAGCTTCCTCATGAGGGGATGAGGAGGGGCAGGCACTGATCTCTTCTCTGTGGTGCTCAGTGGCAGGACACGAGGAAATGCCATGAAGTTGTGTCAAGAGAGGTTTAGGTTGAGTATCAGGAAAAGGTTCCTCAGCCAGAGGGTGTTTGGGCACTGAACAGCTCTCTGGGGCAGCAGTCACAGCTCTGAGCCTGGCAGAGCTCAAGAGTGTTTGGACACTGCTCTCAAGAACAGGGTGTGACTCTTGGGGTGTCCTGTGCAGGGCCAATGATCTGAGTGACTCCCTTCCTACTCTGAAGAGCCTGTGAATGTAATGATTTTTTAATATACTATGTCATTTAGCATTCAAATAAATATATTTCCTGCCTGTCCTGTTCTTTGGAATACCAGAATTTACAAATTAATAATCTTCTGTTCTGATAACGTGCAGTTTTCTACCCACCCTTAATGTGTAGAAAATCCAACAAAACATCAAAACAATTAAGCCTGTGTTAGATTCTTTTGCATTTGGGTAAAGAGTATATCATAAACCAACATTAATCTACAATTTCAAAATAGCTGTGTAGAATTTCATGCATGCTTAAATTTCCTGGGGAGTTATGCAGCTAAAATTCGCCTCATAAATTTAAACTCCTTGTAACTGTAGAGGCTGGATTAAATCAACAAAAGCAAGAAGACTAAATGTTTAATACAGCAATTGTATAAATTGTCTTTTTTACCTTCAATATAAATTTTAGTGAAGGTTGTGGCATAATTGAGCTCCATGGACTAGTTCTTTTTTGTAGTGAGGAGGATTCTGGAAAAGAAAGAATGTTTAGTAGCACAGTAGGAATTTAAAATAGCTTGATATAGGTAGTATGAACTTAACTGTAGTTTCCTTTCTATGTAGCTGTGAAAATTTAATTACACTGAATAAGTTTTTTCCTTTTGTGTAGCAGATTTTAAAGTATTATTAAATAGCTCAGATGTTTACAAATGACCTCAATTTTTTCTACTCTGATATTTATTGTATTACTATGTTGCATATTTTGAGAAGATGTTTATGATGATAAATTTTTTGGTCCAGCTTTGGGGGCAAAAATTATTTTCTGTTGTGTCAATTAGGTGCATGGAAGTGTGACAGTGCTTGCTCTAAGCAAAGAGGGACCTCTTAGAAATCTGTCAGCCTGTGCATGAGGGTGTCAAGATTTGCTCTGTTGGGAGAGCAAAACAGGGTTATTCTGTTTTGCTGCACCAGGACAGGGTGCAACATGCACTGCTTTATTATCATTGATGCTTTTATTTCCTGAAGTCCAGTGTGCAGGAACTATTTCTTGGTCACTCTGTCTTTAATTTGGAGTGATCAGTATCCTTCAAATTGGCATTGCTTTCAAATCTGGCTGCTAAATCTAATTTATAAAAGTCTGTTTATATACCTGTGTATATAACCACAGGTTTAAACAGGTTTCAAATCTTTAATTTTGCACTATGTCTGCCTAAGTGGTGAAAGCTTTCTTCAGCTGCCCAACAGAACTTAAAACATATTAAAATGAAACCAATTTTTGTTTCCATGTAGAGAAGTATAATTTTCTTAAATGAATAAGCAATAGCTTTTCCTGAAGAAGAATTCTAATTCATCCAGTTCACTAACAGGATGATCCCTCATGAATGTGAAACTACCAATACCTTGTTATGTTTTTACTGGTCAGCCTGAAGCTTTAGTGTCTATTAATTGCTTATTATTCAAGCTGTGCTCAGAAGATGTGGATATTACACAATTGGCTAGGTTGGTTGGTTGTGGGGTTTTTTTTCCCCCCTCAGAATATTCAGTAAATGTGCTACAAACAAATTATCTTCTCCAAATCTTTATTAAGAGGAAAAAAATGTAGTCAGGATGCCAACTTCACAGGTGTGAGACTAAGAATATGACTTTAGAAACGTCATTGATTTCTTGGTTGTTCAGCTTGAGGTGCTTAGGCCCTGATTCTTTTCCAGGGGACCTAACTTTGTGCAGCAGTTTATATATAGTTATATATATTATAGCCTCAATCTTTACATTTACTTTACATTGACACAGCTGCAGCTGTGAATGTTCAGCAGTTCCTCAAATAAAGCCCCAAGTTTTTTTCAAACGAGCTCCCAGAGAATGAAACTGCGACCCATCATTTCTCCTTTTGCAGTTCTCTCCCTCATTCATTTAGTTTCTTTGAACTTTTGCAATGAAACATAGCCAATGACTGCATGGGCAGCAGCCTCATTTGCTCTGCAGCTCCAGTTTCTGCTTTCATCTGGGATTATCCCATGTGCTGAATATAGCAAGAGTACCATACAAAAATTGTGTACATTTTAAAAAATATTTAAAGAATATATCATAATGTACACAGGGGCCAAATTAGGATTTCCTGGGGAACGTTAATTCTAAGATTTCCATATCTTTCCATTACTTGACTTTAAAAAATTAATAATGTTCTTTTATAGGAATAAAAATGATGGTTAATTTTCTCCTCTATGTATATAGGGAAATGAAAATGCGAGAACATTATTCTTGAAGACATTAGTGCCTTCTTTTCTAAAATCTTTTCTCAGCTGTTATTCCAGAAGTATATATATCCATGGCAGTACTAGGTTAATACTTGAACTCCGTGGTCTTAGAAATATTTTCCCACTAAATAGTTCTTTAAGTGTATGGTTAAGTGGACTGATGCTTGTGAGATTTGTAAACCTTTTAAAGCTCTGTTCGTTTGAATTAGCTCAGGAAATTCTTGCTTGCTTGTTATTTATGTTTATATAGGATATGAGAATGTGTTTAGGTCAAAATTTTAATAGTAAAAAAGGGGCTACAGAACTGATTTTGTCAGTGGATTTTAGTGTCCTAGAAAAGATTGCATCATGTGCCATAGAGACCTTCAGAAATGGTAAATAGAAAGGAGATTCTAGCTATTGTTTTCATTCCTTTGCATTCTTGTTTGAAGTAATTTCAAATCAAGAGCATATTATTTTGCTTTCTTTGTATTTTATTTTTACATACAAAAACGCTTAAGGATTTCTCATGAAAAATTCTTTTTGTTATACAATTGTTTTAATTTCAGAATATTTTATGTACGAGCTGCGTTAAGATTTTTATACACAATATTAAGAAGCCTTCAAATAATTAAACAGATGTTTATTACTGCATTATTAGGGTAATGAGTAGAACATGATTTGGGGGAACAAAATAGAGGTCTTTTGAATCATTCAGGTTTTGTTCATAAGTCATCTGGTGTCACAAATTTTGCAAGGAACATTAATCAGTTTAATAGAAACTGATTTTCCTTGCTTTTCAGAAAGTCCCCTCACTCCCATTCCCTCAATTCTCTGAAACTAACCTGGTGTGAAGGAGCCTCCACACTTTTGATTTTTGTACTACCTTTTGTTTAAGGTGCTTTTTATCCTCAAAACTTTGCCTAATGCCTTCATATTAATTTTGCAGAACTTCTACCTTGTTAAAAGATACAGTACTCAGATGGTGTACTTGATAGAAGGAGCAATAACATAAATATCTATTTGTGCTACCAGAGAATTCCTCAAGTTGAGATGGTATCCTCTACTTGCATCAGCTTGGTCCAAGAGGAGTTGTGCAATGTTCAGAGAAAATCTGCCCCCCTGTCTTTAATAAAATGCCTGGGTTTAGTACAGAGCTGTACACATCCTGGCATTCCATCTGCAACTTCTTGAGCTACTAGGGAAATTAATTTTTAAAAGAGAGATGCTCCATGTCCAAAAAACATATGGTGCGTGATTTTTTTTTCCAGAGCAGTTTAACAAAGACACATTTAAATATTACACTCTTAATACTTGTTTGAGTAATAAGGAGAAGAATGCCACTTCAGCTCAGAAGTATTTGAGAAGAGTGAATGCCAAAGATGAGAGTGAATTGTTTAGGGTTATAAAAAGGCTGTAACAATGTACAGAGATATGAAATTATGAGAAAGAATAATTAGGCCATATATTGGGAGACATTTCAAATCTTTTGAAGACTAAGTGAGCTGTGATGGAGCTATGCTGAGTTCTAGCTCAGATATTGGCTTAGTCTGTTCTTTTCCACTCTGAGAAAAAAAAATAAGAGAAAATCTAGAGCTGTTCAATAAAGAAAGATGTGAGGATGTGGAGGCAAAGAAAATAATGAAAATTGAGATCTGCTTCCATTAATACAACTTATCTCCCTTCCCAAAATAACAAGCATTGCAAATCCTATTGATTTCATTACTTTGCTAGTATGTGCATAGCAAGAGACAGGAAAATAAGAGTATCATTCTCCTTTTTCATATCAGTTTATATAGTCTTTTTGCTGGGGATTGCAAGCAAATTGTGCTCCCTTTTTCCTCTCTATCCCTGATTGCTGTTGTTTAAACCCTAAAGGGACTTTCTCTTGTACATATTATATGTTCACTTGGAAAGTAAATAGAGGTGCAGATATTTAGAGGATAGGTGAGTACATGTAATATACTGTGTATTACCATTGTAATGCAAATAAGGAAATAACTTCAATGAATACAGCCAATCTAACAGTAAAATACAGCTTATCATAGAATGGAGATTTTAAGTGGAGGAATGAAATGTACATGTAATTTTAATAGACTTAAAAGATATTTCTCTTGTACTAATATGCCAAAACATTGCATCCAAGCAATTACACTGACACATGAGAAAGCTTCTTTTGACATACAGAGTGTATTGTCTAGTGCAGTGTTCATGAAATTAACATTTTCCTGAAGTAATCATATACAATTAAGTGACCAAATAGTTCTGAGGCAATACAACTGTATTTCACAGGAACTAAATATATTTCTTCACACTGATCCTGCATGTTTTAGTTGAGCAGTCATTAGCATGTTTATAATGGTTCTAATTTAGCACAACATTTTCTGAATTTCATCCTTGAGTCATTTACAAATTGTTCATATTGAGTAAACAAAGGAAACAGATTGCATTTTATACTTAGTAATTTATCTGAAAGAAGAGGGGAGGGTTAATTGTCTGAAAGTTTTGCTCTGTTTGGGGAAGTGATTCTAGTCTTGCCTTGCTTGGCACACAATGCCTTTTTCCCTCTGTTCTAAGGGGGAAAGGAAAAAAAAAAGCAGAATGGAGGAGTGAGTAAAATGAAGAATTAGGAGCAGGACAAGATTTGCCACTCCCAAAGGGGAGTGTGGAGCAGAACTGGAGCTGGCACGAGATTATCTAAAACAGTTGGTGCATTCCTTAATGATCAAGTGCTTGAGAAGGCCAGCTCTCTCTCACAGAGCATCTGTGTTGATGTTTATATCAGTGCCCTGCTGTATGGGAAAAGCATGCTTTCTCTTGTTGCTTTTCTAAAAATAGTATGGCATATAGCATTGTATGAGTTATTTTAAGAGAACAAAAACATTTGCAAGGTTAAAGGTCCTGCTTTTTAATAAATAAATAAAAATAAAAGTCAGGGCTGTATCTTGGGCTGTTCTTTTCCATGAAATTGAAACTCCTTTTTATCTAGAGTTTTGCACTGGGCAGAATTCTGCTCTTTGCACTACAGAGTTCCTGTTGAAACAAACCATTTTAGGCAGCATTGGTAAAAGTTCAGACTCAACAGTTTTTCCCACTAGCTACATCATAAAAAGCAGGTCTGGAAACCACCCCCAGCTAAATTCCAGTGTTTCTGTTTAGAATGTCTGTTGTTTCATGTGAGATCTAGACCATTCAAGTAGTGCAAATGAATTCAGAGGAAAACCAGAACATTTTAATGCCTAATTATTTTTAGTGATCTTGGAGAGTTTTAATTAAAAGTTAAGAGACCTCTCCAAGCTCTTACGGTTCTAATTTTATCATATTGTGGAAATCTTGTCACTATGAAAAAATGTGCAGCAATTGGCAGATCTGCCTGGTTCCCTGTCCTAAACCAAACAGTGTTTGGTAGTCAGATCTCAGTAGCATTTCTATCATTGATCTTGCAAGAAAACATCTATGGTGAGCTCACTGCCTTCTGCATATAATTGAATTTAGGCAGTGCTTTTTGCTTTTTTTGTGTTTGTTTGGTTAGGTTTTGTTTGTTGTTTTTTTGGTTTTTTGTCTATTTTTTTCCCCTCTCCTTTTTAAACAAAAAAAACCCCAAAAAACAAAAACCCCCAAAAACCCAAAAAACCAATTTCTGCATAGTTTGATAGTAAAGAGTCAATATGAGAGAAGGGAACGAGTGACTGACCAGGATTATTTGTCTCCTTAACATCCCAAGCAAGACATAGAATTTAGGAAAGGTTTTATTTATTTGTAGTTTGCAATAAAAAAAAAGCAAAATGAATTAGCACATTTTCCTCTTCTAAATGTCACGCTGCTCATTTTTATGTTGTGACTGTGTTTTTTGCTTTTCAAGAACTTGAATTTGGAGAACTTATTGTATTGAGAAATTCTTGAAAATTTTGCCAAAGAGATCGATTCACTGGCTAACAATGTGTTGAAATGCCTTATATTTTAATTTTCTGTTAGACCATGACAATTAATTATGATACAAGAATGGTGTGGAAATTGAGAAGGATGAGATGAGATTCTCCTGACCTGCTGCTCCACTGACAGCAAGATTGAAGTCAAGCTGCTTATGAGCAAGAGGCAGTGGCAGAATATTGCAAATAGGGATGTTAAGCCTTCAGGCTGATTTTTGATTAGTTTTGTATTGTTGCTGTCTCCTTTTATTTAAAGTTTATCAAGACAGAAAAGGAAAATCTGTGTTTGAAAGAAGAAAAAAAGGAACTATGGCAACAAAAAATCTATTTTAGTAATGTTACACAAATGTTACATCTTTGGATTAAAACAAAATAGATGTACCATCCAGCAGTTAAGTTTCTAATAGTCATGGTTAAACTACATTTTATTTTTCAAGTAGTGAATGAAAACATGAAGTCCTTAATTTAATTTTGAATTTTTCGAAGATAATAATATTGTATTCTTTCAAAGTGAATTAAATTAACCTTTTTCTTTTCTCTTTGATACTGAAATGTTAGAGTTTGCATATAATTTTAAAACACATAACATGAACCACGAAAATGAAGAAATATTTTTATGATTTCATTTTATACTAGGTGGTTCTTTATCTCAAGGAGATCTGATTGGCAATGAACTCACAAAAGACACATAAACAAGCTGTTGCCATGTACTCAGAGAGGAATAAATATCTAAACTAAACATAATGCTAACTAAATATCCCAACTCAGGTGTATTAAAACTCATGACAGGTTTTTAAAAGACATACTCAATTTTCTGAATATTTCACAATTTTAATATCTGGCTCTAATAATAGCAACAATGGACCTGGTATTTTAGTTTAATTGTAAGTAACAAAGATTGACTAGAGTAAATCTAAATTCTGCTTGACTATTATTCAGAAATTTCTGCACTGGTTTCATTTAGATTTTTCTACTCAGAAGATTTCATATTCTGTGAAAAATATTGAAACAAATCTTCCTCTTTTAAATCTGTGATGTATTGAATTATTATTTTAGATATCATGTCCTTAGTTTCACCCACCTGAAAAAAACACTTTTGCACTTGAAGCATGGGGTGAGATATGCAAAGGTGCAAGAGGAATCAGGCCAAAAATGGTAGTCACTGTAATGTTAATTTGCAATTTAGTTGGTTTTGGGGGAAAAAAAGCCAGCTCTCATGTAAAAGGAATCAAGTGCAATAGGCCTAGTAAGCACACAAATGTCTGTCACAAGGAGTTCATAATCTTATTTAACATTCTTTCAAAGAAAGAAAAGACCCACACAATACTTTTTCTCAAACAAATATTTCGTAGGTGCTGACAGGCTAATTCCACTTGTGCTGTTTTTCTTATACAGACTTGAATGAGGCATGTGAGCTCATTTGACAAAGGCTGGTCCAAAGGACACCTTTTCTTCCTTGGAGCTGAAGGCAAATAAATGCAATGAAGAGTAGTTTGGGGAATATAGAACATTAGAGATGAAGGAACTTGCAAATTGATATTTAGTCCCAAACCCTGCTCAAATGTGATATTTTTATTTTTAACAATATCTACTAAATTATAATAGGATGTAACTATAGACTTAGTCCTGAAATAGAGACAAAGATGCCTTTAGTTCTGTAGTGTCATTCTTCTGAAGTGCAGAAAAGAACTTCATCCTCTTCCTACTGTGAATCTGATCATGTTTTAGAGCATTTTCTCTTGCAGCATGCCTGATTTCTCTTCTAAATCCTCTACCTTGTCTTTCCCAGTCTCTTTCCTTGAAATGTAACAATTCAGATGCACGTAGAAATATGTCACCTATACCTTTGATTGAATTATATTTCTGTATTGTTTATGAACTTGCTGTGCATTTGCAATCATTATTAATAAATCAATGTGCTTTTGTCTTCTGTCACAAAGTAATGTGTGTATTCAAAAAGAATTGTATGCAAAGCAAGTCATGTTTTAGAACTCATATCAATAATAATTAGCAGTTTGCAGTATTGTTACAACATGTTTTGAGGGAAGCTTATTATAAAAGAAATAACAAGGCACTGCACAGTAGAAAGAATAAGACAGTTCAGTTGATCACTGGCATAGGTGTTATAAATATGCCAGTCTGTACTATAGTGTTTTATTAAGTCTCAAAAAGTCAAAGCTGATTTGAAATAATAATGTCTGACAGTCAGGGCTTTGAAGTTTTGCTGCTGCACTCTCACATTTAGGTTTTCTTTTATGTATGACTTTACCATAAAAAAACAAAAACTCACACATGGCATGAACGTCTTTTTTTTTTTTTTTTTCCTCTGTATTTCAAAGAAAGTAATAGGAGGCTACTTCAGCGAATTAAGAAAAGAAAAAAAAAGGAATAACCCCCCAAAATCAATGAGGATGGGTACAGGCCACTGTCAGGTCATACAGTATTCATGTAAGCTATAGTTGGGGTAACTTCTTGAAGAATATAATAGTGAAATTAAAAGGGGAAAAAAAACCAGAACTGAAAACAGGGGAGAATAAGGATGAGACAAGAGGCAAAAGCTAGTCCTGATTCAAACAAGATGACTTTCATTCAGTCAGAAGAACTTGAGAGCTTGGCTGTGATAGCTAACACGCTCGTTCTTCATCACCAGCCGTGCAACAAAGAGCTGGATTCCATCCATTCCATGACTGATTGATTACCCAACGGACAAATGTTAATTCTTTTCATCGATGCTTTGTCATTGTGAAGAGATCCTTTTCATCTAACACCTAGGGTTTTTTTTTCCCCCCTCAGCTTTTTTTTCCCCTCACTGATTATATATATCTTTTAACATCCTCTTCTCATTCACCTTTGCAAAACTGTCATGTCTAACAAGATTCTCACAGTACTTTAAACTCCTTTAGTTTACAATTAAAATTGCTAACTAAGTATGTAACAAACCGTGATATTAAATAATACTCAATGATTTAATTTAGTCATCATAATTATACTTAACCTGTTTGCTGTCCTTGAAGGAAATTTTTTCCTAGTTGACAAGAGAAGAATATAAAGGAAGAGAAGCTGTGTGTTTTTTAATAGAATAAATTGCTCCGGTGCAACTTCACGAGTTTGATCCTACATGTGCCAGTAGAAAATATGTTACTTTGCAGCATAAGCCTAACTGTGGCTTATAAAGTCAGTGAGAAGAGCTAAAAATGTATAAATGCTAATTTCTTTCATTGCTTCTTTTATAATTGTCTTTAGCAAGAGTACCCCTGAATTTTGAAAATGTCGGGATGCACAGGGTTTTGGAATGGTGCAGAAGCAGTGCAGGGAAAGTGATGCAGTGCAGATGTGAATTCGGGCTCCTTTCTTCACTGCTCAGTGCTGGATTCCAAGTCGATGTTTTGTTTCTATAATGAATCAAATCAGAAAATGAGTCAATATGGATGAAGACGTTTTACTGATGTCAGAAGAAATCTCTGTATATTTATATGATTTTATTTGATTTTATATCTCCGAAAAAATTAATTTTCAGTACAGAAAGGAAAAAAAAAATCCCCTTCTGATTCACAAACCTTTTCAAAATGTGTGTTTGTGAACACAATACAGAACTTGAGGGGAGTCATGCCTTTCAAGTATAAGCCTTTATATTTAGTTTTGGGTCTAATGTGGAGGACCTTCAGAGGGCTTTTAACCCCATATTTTAAATTTGGAAAATTATGCAGGATAAACATAGTAATTGAAAATTTACAGGATTTTCACAGTGCTGCTTTTACAATGATATAAAAAATTTATTAAAAGGCTCATTGTGTAATCATTTTTGTAATCATCCCAATAGCAAAATACAGTAGCTATAAATTGTGTGGTCAGATCCAGAACACGGAATTTGAATGAGATAGGGGTGTTAAAAGAACTCTTTCTTAAGGAATTTTTCAGCCATTTGAGGAGAAAAATTCTAACTAGCAATGTGATTATATCAAAAAGGCACACAAATAGACCTGTTTTCCAATCTAGCTCTTTCCCAGTCTGTCTTTAGAAATACATTTTTTGCCCTTACATAATATAAGAACACTACAGATAAGCATGGGTGTTCTTAGGAACAGTGAGGGAAGAAATAAAAGAAGTGTTTTGAGGAAAGTATTTTATCAACTCCAGTAAAATGCTAGTTATTTCTTTTTTTTCCTTCTTTATTGGAATCTATTTTTGTCTTTGTGTGAATTGAGGAAAGCATCTTAGTTAAAAGCAGTAGAATATATAACTTAGAGCAAACATCAAAATAAAATTCTAAAGCTTTTTTTTTTTTTTTCAGGGATCTGGGGTCTGAAATTTTGGCAGGGGAGAAACACAGAACCCTCTTTTTAAACTAATCATGATATCACAAAAAAGGACAAATTATAATGTTCTATTGATAATTGATGGTTATTTCTTGATTCTCCTATTATCAGGCCAGAACTCATAAAAGTAATAAGTGCCTGTAATTGTTAAAAGTAAATTGTTATTATATAACTAGTATTTTAACACTGCCTATTGCAACTTACAGCTCCTTAATTTTGTCTCTTTCATAGAAAGATATAATTAGTAAATAAATTAGCTTTTCTGCTGAAATATTACTTCAAAAATATTTATGAGCTGTGTTGTCTTTCCATGGAGGCTTGCATGGTAAAAATGTGTGGCAATTAAAACCTGATCTTTGATCTCTTGATAGTTATAGTTTGGTTTGCTTTCAACTGGTTTTTGTTTTGTTTGGGGTTTTTGTTTGTTTATGTCAAATGAGTTACACTAATGATATTTTAGGCTGAAATTACTTGTACCCTTAAATACAATTGGCCATATGACTATTTTCTTCCTTAAACTTCTCCCTAAGCCTTTAACTCCTCCTTTTGTGACCTCTTTGAATGTCTCTCCTCCCTCTGAGTATTTTTGGAATCCTCTGAAGCAGAACAAACTGTTACCCGTTGCAATGATATGATCTGTGTTGCCATTCTTAAATCTGAGCTTTTTGCTTTTGCTTTCACATGTGTGAGTGCTTCTGCTGGGACTGCTGAAATGAGAATTTCAGCTGCGATTTGACCTTAGTCTGTCAGTAATTCAGTGGAAGTTAAGTTAGATTGAATTTTGCCTTCTCCTACAACCCGCTGTTAATTCGTGACTGGAGTAGGACCAGTACAAAAATAATCAAAATTTGGATTATTATTTGGTAAACTGGGCCTAAGGGCTTATAAGGAGCTCAGCACAGACATTATTGGTGAGTCTGCCTATGGGTGAAAGTTAAGCACAAAGAGTTTAACAGATTTTATTATTGCTAACTGGGAAGGAAAAATAAGTGTTGAGTTGTTTGTGAAGTTTTCTTGATAATTGTTTAGTAATCTGAATTGTGCTCCTTAAAAATAATAAAAACCCCACATCACATTAACCACAGAATCATAGAATGGCCTGAGTGGGAAGGGACCTTAAAGATGATTTTATTCCAACTCCCTGCTGTGGGCAGGGACATCTTTCACTACATCAGGTTGCTCAGAGCCCCATCCAGTCTGGTCTTGAACACTGCCAGGGATGGGGCATGCACAGCTTCTCTGGGCAACCTCTTCCAGTTCCTCATCACCTTCACAGTAAAGAATTTTCTCCTAATATCTAATCTAAACCTGCTCTCTTTCAGTTTGAAGCCATTCCCCCTTGACCTGTCACTATGTTCTCTTGTAAACACTCGCTCTCCATGTTTCTTGTAGGCTCCCTCCAGGAGAATTTGCAGTCTTGTAGGCTCCCTTCATAAGAATTTCTAGCTTAAAAATCACCTTTTCTAGGTATCTGCAAGGTTATCTATAATTTAGACATCAGAGCAAACTAGTTTAATTTAGGAACTGGAAAAAACCTTTAAAATTTATTGAAGTCTGTTATGCTCAATATAAAATTTTGTTGTGGGATTGGGATGTGATCACTAGAACCTTTCTAGGGCCAATCTTTTACTTTCTCCAAAGTGTAATGACTTGAGTGTCAGTTTTGCCTACAGAAGGCCTCCCAGGCTGGGGCAAAGCCTTGAAATGCATTCTGAAGTTCTTGTCATGAGAGCTGATCTTCTAATCATTGCATGTTGTTTGTAGCGTACAGAGAAAATTTCTGATACTGTGAACATCGAATATGTAGAGTGCTTTCATGAATTCCATGGAGACATTATGTGAATAACTTCTGCATTGACATGGGTATAAAAATGGGTTTCAGATGTCACTGTGTGCCAAATTTCCAAAAAAAGCTACTAAATCTTCATGTATAATTTCGAGTGTACAATCATTCTCAAATGAAAAAGACAGAATTCGTATATACATTGGCAATCTATGCATGTAAATTGGCAGTTAGCATGCATAAATCCTCAACGAAGTTTTCCTTTCAATTAGACCCTTGTTAAATCCATAGTAACTCCATTAACCTCAGGGGAATTACTTTGGATTTAAAATGCAGTTAAATAAGAACTCTGTTTGGCTGCGAGATCATTTCCTTTCTCAGCTATGGTTCGACTGGTACTGGGAGAACAGTTTTAAAATGAAGGTGGTACCTGTTTTCCTGTAAGAATATGTTTCATAATTCTTTTTTTTTTTTTTTTTTGTTCCCTAAATAGATTCATCCTGTATGGAAAAGCTACTTTCTAAAGACTGGAAGGAGAAGATGGAAAAATTAAACACAAGTGATCTCCTTGGAGAAATTAAAGGTATCTCACTAGATCAAATTTTAAATGTTTGCATATATTTTAAGAAGGGGATTGATGATTTTTGAAAGTTCAGAAAAAGTAATAGAAATAGCTGTCATGACTAGAGGGTGCCATGCTTTCCAGGCAACTCACCCCAGTTTTTAACATTTATCTTCGAAATGATGGATGAATGTGCCAAAAAAGATGGAGTATGTCACAATCAGTTATAGGCAGTATCAGGGATAGTATCACAAAACACCAGGTGAGTTACATTAATTCACTGACATCAGCATAGATCTCTGAGCAGAGGAAGAGGAAGAAATGCAGAGTTACCAGTACTTGGTACTACTTCTTCCCAGTTGCAGAAACTGTGTGTAGAGATAGCTTTCAGGTTATAAAAGGTGGTAATTGTGTCATTGCTATTCTTTGATTCAAAATTGAAAAATATAATTGGTTCTGTTAATGCCGTTATGCAGAGAAAGAGCAGGTCTGGATAAAATTTGGGTCTTACTGAAATCAGTGCGAATTTGTTGTATATGTGGGCAATAATTTCCTGTATTCTCCTTATTTCTTGAGCCAGCATGCCAGGAAAAGTAGAATTCTCTTGACAATTAAGTACTAGCTAGAAAACTTGAAGTGTTTTTCCCACCCATCAATTCTTCCATGCATTTTCTTAGTAAGAATAAATTCAGTGTTATTGATTAAGCAACAAATTTAACATGTACTTTTTTTGGTGCTGTAAGAAGGGGTCATAACTCCACATGCTTGAGGAGTATACAAAGTTCCCAAGATTTATTTATTTTCATTTGTACAATTTTGTTAAACTGCAACTACATAGGTGTGGAAAGAAAGAGTCATGTTCATAATATTAATAAATGCTTTCTGTAAAATTCTTTAATGTAAAAAAAAAAAAAGTATTCTATTTGATGAAAATTGATGCTTAGGGATTTAAAATTACACCGGGGAAATTCAGGATAGTTCAATTTTTTTTACTTTTTATTATACAAATAGATGAAAGATTGGCTTTTTTTAATAAGTAAGTTATAATTGGTTCCTTCAGGACCAAAAATCTATTGGATTCTCCTGATTTTTCTGGTAGAATTGTGACAATCCATATATGTTAGGTAAGAAATCCCACAGTAATGTCAGTGACAGACCATAGCATAAAATTCTGCAAGAACATGTTAAAATTGACTGCAGTAAAATCCCCCAAAATTGTCTTGAAATCACAATCTATTTAAAGTCATATTGTCTCTTAATAGTGTGGAAAACATTGAATGCCAGTTGAATTATTATTGTCTATTAATTGCAAAATATAGCTACTTAGTCTTTAAATAGAAACTACTTGAATGCTATTAGCGAATCAAATTTAAAAGAGGTGCCATCACTAACAATGCAGAATAATGTTCTTTATTCTTTTATATGGCACAAAATGCTTTCTAATGGCTTCTCATTTATTGAAAAAGAAAGGTTTGTTTCTCTGGATTTACGTCGCTCCTCTTGTTTTCTTAGCATATATGTGTTCTCTGCAGAGTGAGTGGGTAGAGTTCTTGCCTCTCATCCTTTTCTCATCTACCTACAAAGCACTCTCACTCACATTTGGAAGAATTCTCTACTACCTTTTCCAGGGGAATAGCCTATTAGCTGTATTAAAAGGATCATCAGATTAGGCTCAGCACATTTTATGTGTTGCTAGTCCCTCAGTTAGTTTCCACATCCTGTTTCCTGTGTAACCTGTCCTTAAGTTGTCACAATATCTGTGATATTCATCCATGCTGCTTGCTGGCTTCCAGCAAGATGAGATGCTGAATCTTTGCTACTGCAGCTGCATTTAATTTTTTAAAAATAGGACCAACATGGAGAACAAGTAATGGTTGCTGTTATGTTGTGCTCTACACTTCAAACCTCTTGACAAAGGCATTAGTGTGGTTTTATAGAAGAAGAAAACTAGGTACAGGGTTACACAGCTGGAGTAGGAACAGGTCTGAAGTGGGAATCCTTCCTTCCCTTTGGGCTCCCAAACCCATGGCCTAACCACTGTCTCCAGGCTGCTTACCTCTGAGCCAATAAAACCACTATTAACCCAAGAGTCTGCTATTAACTTCTATTAGCATTTGTGTACTTTAAATCAGCTCAGAATGGAAGAAACCAAAAACCCTGAAACAAAAAAACAACCTAGTACATGGCAGCATGAAAGCTTGATTACATGAAGGAAACAAAACAAAGTAGGGGAATCATATTTTAAAATAAATCCTTTCATTGTTCAAGGTGATAGATTCCACAATCATGAAGTTCATTTTCATAGTGATGATTGAATTTCCATCAAGGTAACTGGCAGGGCATTCTGAGATCTGAAGGAACTACATTTGAAAACCTGTTGTCTTTGGGAGATCAAATATATTTTTTCTTAATTTCCATTAGATGCTAAATAATTTTATTGAATTGCCCTTGTGCAGAATTTCTGTTCATATTATTGAGAGCCTAACTTAAAGACATGAAATGGTGTGGTAAAAATAAATAAATGAGTTCATTAGGGAAAAAAAAAAATCCTGGTTATAAGAAAGGAAGGTGTGGTCCTGTGAGGAGCTGCTCTTTGCACTGACTGTTACTGGGAGTTGTTTATTTTAGAGAGAAGGCGTTGTTCTCACTGAGGATAACCTGAGCACATATTCTTCCTCTGTGTCTGCACAACCACAGCCCTCCCCCTTCAGTGAAAGACTAGCATCTTGGTTGTGGGAAGGCAGTTCACTAAGAATCAGTGCCAGAAAAAAGGATGAAAGCAGGAAAAAAAAAATGTACCACTGACACAAACTGTTTCTATTCATGTTTGGGAAGCACACAGACAAGAAGAAAAGATAATTGGCTGAGAGAAACAAATAAAAACGGTATTTTCTTGCTTTACCTTCTATATTTAGAACACAATAGTGTTAATCAAGATATAATTATAAACTATATCTATTAATTCAGACAATAGAGGCCAATACAAAAGTAACAAACAGTGAATAATTCATTTTTTCTCAGTGTGGGATTGTTCCTGTTCACAATTACTCTTGCATAGTGTGCTTCACTTGTAAAATTGCTTTTTCTGAGTTTCTTTATTAGGATTTCAGTTATTGATAATGGTCCAGATTCTTCCTTGAATTCCAGCCAAACAAGCCATTGACTTCAGGGAGGTTGCATGAAACTGAGGAGAATCTGGCAGAATGCTTTGTAGCCAAATTCCAGTGGTTAAATAAGCCTGCTTGTTCATTTGATATGTTTATAAATGAAACACATAGGTCAAATTTTCAAAGGTCTCTGAAGCAGTTGACCTGAGTTAAATGCCTTGCTCACCTGGAAAAAAAAAACCCTGAGCTGTCTGTGCAAATCATTAGATTGTATGCTATTTGCCAGAGTGTGCATGCAAATAGATTTATTTAAGGTATACAAGCAATTTGTTAGGCTTACATCTGGCTTTTGCAGTATTTGGTTTCTTTTGTATAAAAATTAGGATCAGGAAATACTTTTCATTCTAATTGTTGTTATTACATATTTGAATAAACAAAGTGGGGCAGGGCTCTTTTCTTGATTTCCAGATATTTGGGTGCTCAGAGCTCTGTCCTCACCCTCCCTCACTGCATGTATTTCTGTTGCTTGGTTATCTAGCTTTTCTGCAGCAGCCACAGCTAGGCAGAGTAGCATCATTTATCACTATACAGAGTCTGTTTTAAGTTTTCTGTTTCTGTTCCAAATATAAATCTCTGGAATAGCAGGTCTTGCATGCATCAGGCAGTTGTCCTACTGAAATAGCCTGCAATGGTCTTTCTCAGCATGCAGAGTCTTTGAAGATCAAATAAGAAAGGTCAGTCTCTGAGTAACTTAAGCAATGCTGTTATCGTGGAAGGGTCAGAATTGGTCTAGCAGCCTGAGAGGAGAGTGACTCCTGGGTCAGCAGCCACTGTGCTGCAGGTTAGTCCTCTGCCTTCCATCCGTGCTGTTTACAACTGGACTCAGTATTTATGGGCATTGTGACTTGAATGTCACATGCTGTCTTTGTACAGTAGACTCTATTTTGGGGAGGTGAGAGATTGATGTCCATGGCTTTATCCAGCACACAAGGCTGTTTCCATTATGCTCCCCGTGCTTATCCCATCTCCTTTTATATTTGTATGAGTCTAAACCCTGTTTTTTATGGCATGTGCACATTTAATGGCATCAAAATGTTTGGGTAGGTGGGAGGCAACATTCCTGTTTCCTAGGAAAAGTTGAATTTAGTATGATGAAACAACTTCACCCACTTGATAGCCTTCTTGTAAGATATCCACAAACAATTTTGGAAAAGGTATTTGTCCCTGGTAAGAGAACAGGAGAGACATGAGGAGGTGTCTTCTATGAGCATTTTTTGTGTGTATTAATGACTGGAAGAGGACAGTGAGGCACAACTGTTTGAATCCAGTAATTTAACACTCTCCATTTCTGGAATAGTCTTGGAAAGAGTTATGCATGAATGAATCCTTGAGAAAGTTGTGGTTTTTACAGTGAATTAATTTTTTAAAAAACATGCATGGTTTACAAAACATTTTTAAATGTTAGTTTTCCTTCTATTTCATAGAATTTGTTTTCACAGATGAGCTTTCAGGTGTTCCTTGCTTCACTATATCAAATGTGAAGTCCATTTTGAGGAAAATAAATCTGTTTTTATTTAGCCCTGATCAACACCGTAGTCTGAATTTGTAATAATTATTTTTCAGTATAATTGCTGAAAATTCTTTCTCATGAAGTCTAAGGGTATATAACAGTCTGCTTCATAAATATGTATAAATAAATATATATAAGTCTTATATCACAGAGGCACTCAGAGGTTTTTAATTATGTCACTTTGTATGGCTATAGACATTTCAAAGCTCCCCTTTGTGCTCTCTGTTATAAACATATTTTATTTCTTTTGAAGTCTGTGTGATATACATACTAGCAATTAAAAACCCAGCTCAGGCTTTGAGACACAAGGTCTTCTTAATTAAAACTCAAACAAAAGCTACAAGCAGAAGCCCCACTATATGATTAAGATCTAAAGTGTTATGATACATTAGAATCATTGTTAACTGCTAGGATTTAAAAAATCAATACACAGGAAAAAGAATCAACTGGTTCCAATTAGTGAAACCAATGAAAACATTCAACTAAACAGCACAGTCCAGAACCCCTACACCCAAATCCTCAAGAAATTGGCCCTGATTAGGAATATACCACAGGCTATAAAGGTTTTTCATAATGAATTTATTGCCATGATCCAATGAAGTGATATATTTATCTTTGTGTTGCAGCTCTCCAGATCAGAGCAGTACTTTTGTTTTGCCATTACTCCAGCCACTAGCACTTTGTCTAACATGGTACAGGGGCTGTGCTTCCAGGTCTAACCTGACCTTCTAAATTAAGACATTTGAATGCCTGAATATTTCATAAGCACTTCCAACAGTTAATGTTTGCATGCCCTTTAGTCAAATTTGCTAGAACAAGGTAATGAATTCCAAAAAGAAAAATATTTTGGTTTAACTTACCAAGCCCTATTGTATATATTTGTTGTGGTCAAGATGCCACCACAATTAGACTAATCACCAATATGAAACACATTCCACTATATTATCTAATTTTTTTCTTGGCTTTTTTATTTTTAATTTAAATATGTTTCTTCAGAGTCTGGATTTAAACATACATACCCCCAGCTGTACAGAGAGAGAGTAGTTCTGTGGAAGAAATTGGACTGCTCATTGTACATAGTGATAGTGTTAAAATTATGTACATATAATCTTGGCAGGATTGAAAGTGTGTTTATCACATTAAAAAAAGCCAAACATTTTTGTTGCTCGAATCTTTTGGTGAGAGGTTTGTATTTCAGTGCCACCTCTCACAATCATGCCTACTTCTAATGTTGAAAGTTAATGACTATTACCATTTCTAGTTCTTAAAACTCCAGAACTATAAATTATACTGTAATCAACCTTTCACATAAATCAAGTTTTCCATATTGTTGAATATATTTAATAAAAAACATCAAGCAGGATGCATGCCCTTTGGTTCCAGGCACACAAAGAATTTTTTGCTTACCACAATCACAGAAATCTATATGTTTTTTACCTTATCAGTGTATATTTCTAAACTTAGCTATTCAGAGGTCAATGCATGAACTCTGTACTAGACTGAAATAAATTTGACAGCCCACTTATATTCTGGGTTTTTTGAAATATGTCCCAAATAATGTTGTAAGAAATAGTATCAACTGTTCATGGGAAAAAGCAACAAGATGGATAATGATGCTAATAATAAGGAACTAAAACAGCAATACATTTCTTTTGCGTATTAGAACAGACTGCCTTCTTGAATGTGATCCATTTTTTATTTTTTTACAATTAGTGACAAGAAAATGTACGGTATTAAAATGTGTTTATTTTCAACTGCCATCGAATTTTTTTTCAGCAGAAAAGAGAGTGCCTATAAACTAAAACTCACAAGTCAGTTTTCTCCACTTTTTAAAAAAAATCTGCCATTTTCCTCTGTTGGGAGGTTGTTCTGGTGGTGTATATATATATATATATATATATACAGATTTTCAGTATATCAGTCATTGCTTTCTGTAATAAATACAGGGCCTTTAACTGCAGTAGAAATGCTTCTATGTTAAAGAATGTATCACTGCTTGGAACTTAAAACCTTCTGCTCTGAAAGTGGATGTCAGTGGCAAATTTTCTTTTGACTCCAGTCTTAACTGCCAATGAAGTTTCTTACCTTCAGTAAAATAAAACTCCTAGTGATGGCTAATATACAACCTCTTATGGAAAAGGAAGTGTAGATATAGGTTTGCACTGTTAAAACAAAAGTGGGAGCTCAATTTCTTGTATTTCATTATGCTTCAGGGCTTTTGACATTTTGTTGCTGTAGATTTACAAAGTCAAATTCTAACAAATTGATGAATGTCAGCATTTATCTGACAATTTATCAAAAATACAAATAGCCACAGCACAGAAAGGACCAACATTTTCTGGTCAATTTGGATGCTGTGGAAACCTCCACATGTACTTTTATCAGTCTTTTGTTATTGGTGTTTCATGTTCAGGGAACTTGAGATGCCATATAAAGAACACAATGTCCTGTAACATTCTGTCCCTGGGCACTGTTCAACCTGTGGAAGGGTGTAAGGAAAGGGCAAACAAACACTAATATTTCCTCAGTATGTTCTTCCTATTTCCCACAAAATATGATCAATGGGTTGCTCGATTCAGAGGTGGTAATCTGAGTTTAATGACCCTTGATAGAATTATCATCATTGAACGTGTCCAATCACTTTTGAACCCTTTAACAGACAGCTGCAGAGTCTGTGGGGATAAGCTCAGCAGTTAGCAATATGGTGTATATTTGCACCTAGTACCTTGCAGGTGTCCCCTAGGTCTTGGAATGGACATCCTTAGAATGAACTGTCCTCTGTTTCACTACACTCTGTCCCTTTTCCAGGTTGAAAAGTAACAGTATATTTATTTATTCTTTATATGAAAGCTTTTCTGCACTTTGGTCACTCTCCTCAGTCTACTTTGCAGTTAGTTAGGAAAGAAACTTCTTGCATAAAATTATCACTTTCTGAGCTACATCAAACTTTGGCACTGAATAACAAGAACCTTTGTGGTGATCCTTTTCACTTTCAGTTGGTTTTAAACCCCATTTCTGAATGGAAGGTTGTGTCTTGAAGTGGAATCTTGATGTGCAAATATTGTGTGGTAATGAGGATGTCCTGATGATACCGTAGATTTTTTTTTTTTTTAAGAGATAATAGAAATACCTTACTGTAAGCTTAACAAACTGTGAGGTGAGTCAGAAATGTCATCTGCAAGACTCAAGGCACACAGCATCAGTATTGAGAAAAAAATGAAGTAGGAGCACATTTAGTAACTCCCCTGCAACTGATAATGGCAAGAACATAATGTGCAACCTGACACAGCCACTGCCTCACAAGGCTAAGCTCAATGAGGAATAGAAGAAGAAATACAAGAAGGGCTGTCCTTGTCCCCTCTAAACAAGTTGACCTTTTAGAAGAGGTTAATTATCAGTGTTTTTTTCAAGATATCTTGATTTGTTTAACTGTGTCACCTCACTTAGGATCTGAGCAATGACACCTGACAGTTTTCTGCCAAAGGGCATATCCAGCCAAACTGGGCTCATTTTCCTCAGTTTCACCTCCTCCTGCCAACATTAGAGTGATTTCAGGCTAATCATGATCCCCTTGCTCCAATCAGGTCATTTATGATACTGTCACCTTACTTGTTGAGTGAATTAATAACAGTTCTTTTTCTTCTTGAGATGTTTATGTTTGGTTAAAGTAAATAATTAATCTATTTTCCATTTTAACCCATTTTTTTTGTTTGTTTTCTTGGGGTTTTTTGTTTGATTTTTTTGTTTGGTTTGGTTTGGTTTGTTATGTACTGCCACTAGAGAAATTTTTCAAAAATACTGTAAAGATGAAGTGCCATCAATCAATTAATACCAGTATATAAATTTTAAAGAAAATAGAGAGATTTATTGAAATAATTTCCGTAGAAATTTTTCTGAACTGAGGGAACACAAACCTATGAAGGATATAGCCTGCCCTGATCCTATCAATTCATTGTAGGTATTACTCTCTGTGATAACAATATTAATAGTTTTATAGCCAACAGCTTGATCAAAACTGGATCTTTGTCATTAGTAACATGGAAACCATGTTATTACAAACATGTCTTTCCTACCCTTTTTTCTTTTAATTGCTGTTAGTTTAACACACATATCCTAATATTTACCAGTATCGATATATTTTAACAAAGTTTAATATTAGATGTATTGTCATAAATGTTCTTGAAGAATTATCCAAGATTAAGCTGAGACCTGTTCAAAAGGTTTGCTTAAAATTTGTTGCCCCATGAATAGTACTAATGAGAGGCTAACACACTCATGTTGGGAATGAATCTTCATGTCTATTAAGATTTGTTTGAACAGGTTTCCATCACAACAGGTGCACAATTACTTTTTGAGTAAAATATTATCAGCCTTCCAAATTAGCCAGGGCAAAATGCAAGTTGTCTGATTAAATAATCAAACCCAATCCTTAAAATGCACTTGATTTCCACAGGAATTTTAAGATGCTAAGTCCCAGTCTATCAGTGAAACTGTGATTGTTTGCAGCATGCAAGTAGCAGCTTGTAGAGTATCCTGTTTGGTGTGTTTTACATAATTCACCCTGCATTATACAACACAAAACCACTAAAAAAGAACATAATAACGGGTTTTACTTCTAGTAAAACAATTTTAATCTTCCAATGAAGGTATTATAATTGTGCATTAAAATCAGAAAAAAAAGGTGGGTTTCTAATGGAAAATAGTTTGAAAGTGTTCTGCATTCAATTAGGAGGCACATCAGTTTGGAAATATAAACCCCAATGTTCTTTTAAAATAATTTAGTTTATGAAGAGGGAGGGACTAGAGGAAAATCCTGTGAGTCTGAAGTGCAGTTTGCAGTGTGGGGATCACATATGTCACCAGTTACCAAATAGCTTAGTAAACACAGTAACTCGGGGACCCAAGAAATGGGTCAAATCTGAAACAGAACATTCAATATGAAGGGGAAACTTAGCAGTGCAGCTGTCAGGAACAGGTTATGTACAGGTAACTGTTTGTTTTCATATCTGGATCTGTTTGTCAATCAAGGAATGCAATGAATCAGGAGATGGGATCTCAAATACAAAACCACAAAGTCAGAGGCAGCATCTGGAGGAGCTCCAAGCCACAAAAATTAGGGAAGAAACACAGAGGGAACAAAAACTGTAAATGCTTGCATGGATTCTGCCTCTATATACATTGAATTTAAATAATTGTGTTGATACATCAGTAATAATAATTGCTGATAAAAATTATAGTCCTTATTTTGGGCAGCAATATGTTTTACTAAATGTGAAATTAAATGCAATTTGTATTAATTAGGGATAATATGAAAGTATGTAAGCGGTTGACATTTCCGACATTTTTAAACACACTACTATGTGTGAAGATAGATCTTTAGCATTTGTTTTGACTTGGAAATAGCGTGGATTGATATATGCCCCCTAAGTATTCTGTTGATAAGATTCCAGTTCTAACCCCTGAGATCAGAAAATTATTTATAGTTCACTGCAGTTTGAAATTTAATGATGGGATTTGATCTTTGATGTTACTATTTAGTAGACAATTGTAGTTCTCCCTAAAAACTGGAGTACACCCTTAGTACAGACACTGAACCAAAATCTTCTAATTGCAGGTGGACACTCAGATTGCAAGATTTAAGAAGTCAGTGCAGTTTATACAGATATTGTATATAGGCTTACACAAATAAATTGTTCTATATGTGAGGAAATTTACAGACATCAAATCTCAATTGATAACATCAGAAGAACAGGTTTGTTAAGGAAGGTCAAGAAAATTAAATGGGCAGACCTGTTCTGTGGCTTAATTCTTAATCCTTAAGAATTGTAGAGTGCCTGTTGGCTTCTAATTGAAAGTTTTACCTTAATTCCCTTCCTCTGGTGCCAAGACACATTTGCTTATGGATTGTTGGGATTCTGCAAGAGTTGCAGGATGACTGTGGATGTTTTTTTAGGGAATATATAGAATAGAATAGATGTATAGAATTCACTTCTGGATGTACTAAACTGATCCTCCTATCTGGTTTTTGTTGTTGATGCTGCTGTCTTCCCCTCCCAGGGTTATATAGTGTAATTTTGTGCCTCTGAGACTTCAGCCAAAGATAGGGTGCCTACTTCTGAAGGATAAGGGTTTTCCTAAAAGGAAATACTTAATCCTATCAAGTTAAGGTCTGCCACTTTTCAAGGTAGCATGATTGACAAAGGGACTCTGTGTCTCTGCATGCTCTCAGAAAACATATCCCACCACCAGACAGATATCAACATTTGGTACTTAGAATGGGACACAGTGAAAATTCTTCTTCTGCTGACCTGGAAAACCCACAGTCTCTATACATAGCTGAAGTTCAATGAACTTGTTAACTAGGTGAGGTTCTTCTCCCACTTTGCCTGTTCCTGTCCTCTTCCACGTGTATTGTTCTCAAAACCACTGAGAAAAATGCTTTTTTGAACTATAGCTGCAACTACTGAAAAGGGCTATGGTGACCAGCAGCTGACAGAATATAGGTGTTAATTGCTCAGCAGCTGAATCTGCCATAAAAAAAATTCACATTATGACATCCGTGTCTGTGTAAAATATTCAAATACACTGAACACATAGAAAGTAATATAAAGTTCAGGTTTGGAAGTGAGAGAAAACTGAAGATTGATGATTTGGAAATGAATGGTTTTTAATTTGTTTTAATGAAATAGTCTTCACAAAGGACAAAATCTTTCCTTCCAAAAGGCTCATTTCAACACTTACAGCACAACTGGCTTGGGCCCTGAGCAACCTGATCTAGTGGAAATTGTCCCTGCCCCTGGCAGAGGGGTTGGAGTGGGATGATCTCTGAGGTCCCTTCCAACCCAAGCTATTCCATGTTTCTGTGATCTCTTAAAGAATAGCCCTGCTCCTCAGTTACCAAAGTCAGGTCATGCAGACCTGCTGGCATCACCACTTCCAGGGCTGGCACTGTGGCTCCTGTTCAAAATTATAACATTCACAAACTCAGTTTTAAGAGTTCACTTTCTGTGGTTCAAGAATTCAAGACATTTGTTGAATGTTTTTGATTGACAGCTAGAAAATAGGAAATGGTTAAAAGATACTGTGAGAATTAGAAGGTTAGTTGCTAAACTAGGTAATGCTTTTGCCCTCTGTACCTATTCAGGCTTCTAGAGGCTTAGTAGTTCTATTTTTTTGTCAGTGTTAGCTATGTCATAGCAGGTGTAGAGTTGCCAAGTTGGTTAAGCAGCTGAGGGTTACTCCTTCCTAAACTAAATTAATAACTAAAGCAGTAATGAGTTCTTGACTATTTTTTTTTTTTTGGCCTAGGGAAAGAAATGTGAGAGAGTGTGTGAGAGTGCTGCCCTATAAATGCATTTGAATGTATTCCCTTGTATTCATTCATTCTCTTATGCAAGCTGGTTTTCCTATGCTGAGTTCTGTCTATATATTTTGAATCCATGATAGAACTGAAGCTGTAGGCTTTACTTTGCTGCAGGCTTCTGATGTCCCCTAAATGCAGGATATTTAAGGTACTCTACAGCAGAAAACCTTTATCTTTTCTATTACTTTTCTTATCTTTTCTATATCGAGTTAATGCTCCAAGGAGGAAATTGAAAATTTGTAAGTGAATGCAGTCCATGCCACTTGGAAGTTACTGAAGTGCTACTGAGTTCTAAAAAAGTGATATCTAAATGTCCCAAGTCCTCCAGCAATCCTTCAGCAATATTTCTATTCATATCTATCTTTATTTTGATACCCTGAAACAGCAAAATATATTGATGGTTGTACTTCTGAAGTTACTGTAAGGAGTGGTGAAAAATTATGTTGTGCTAAGTTTACTACCTATGTGAAACAAAGTGAGCAGTTTTAGGCTTTGACCAAAACCTGTGAGATTGAAGGTGTACAGACCATCACATAGATCCAGGTTCTCATGTCCACTAGTTGGTGTTGGACAACAAAAAAGAAAATTAAACTGCTTCTGTGTTAAGGAAAGACAGTTGGCTGACCCATAGGTATGAAATTTCACAGGAGGAAAACAAATCTTAGTAAAAAAATCATCCACTACTGTGTTTGAAGAGCTAAAGTTGCTACAAAAGAACTCAGGGAAAAAAATAGAAATGAGATCTTTGACATAAAGGGGAAAAAACAGAAAAATACCCATTTGATTTCAGAAGTAATCATAAATGAAGACACAGGAATGAGGAAGAACAAGGAAAAATTATACTTTTGCACACTAGTATTATGTCTACTTCTGACTCATTTCCAGAGGTTTCCAGATCCTGGTGGGGTTTGTGTATTTTAAATCAGTCAAATAGGTTTCTCTTCTCTCTCCCAAATACCTGTCCACTCTGCCTTTGAACCTATATAAGATTTGAGCCAGCAGAATTGTTTAGAAAGACATGCCATGCCTGCAGTATAAGTTATGGAAATAACTACATCAGGATCAAATTAATTGAAAGCTTTAAAGATACAATATTATGTGATTCACACATTTATCTCATTTTTCAAAATAGTTTAAGATGCCATCTGAGTCAATGGGTCTTAGATGCTTCAAACGTTTTTGAAAGCATCACCATAGGGATTTTGCAATAGTAAGAGGACTAAAACTCTTCAAAAACCTGGCCCAGAGGAACCTAGATCTGAGAAACCCCTTGGAAAAGTACCTGAGATTTTTGCAGGTGCAAAGAGATTGAAATTTTGATTTAAAATTTATTGAAAATTCATAGATAGGAAATAACCACAAAATACATTTCTTAAGTTCAAAATTATTTTACAGTCACAATTAGCCTTATTTTAAGTTGACATTGTTTCAGCATCACAGTTACACTGAAGTAACTTCTGAGAAACATGTCAGAAATATTGCATCAAGTTGCAATATGTGTGTTCTTCCAGACAAAACTCAGTTTTTAAAAATAGGATACTTAAAAAGAAGATGATTAACTTTCCAAACCAGTTGAGAGTAGTCTCAATTAGTTTAGAAAATCTGTTTTCTCTGCTTCTGCATCTTTGAGTTTTTTGTTGTGTGTTTTTTGGAGTGTCTTGTTAGGGAGGAAAAATACTGCTGCAATTGTGGTTGCTGTAGAAATAAAATAATGAAAATGCAACCTGGACAGTATTAAGTTGTCTTAAGGAGAAACAATTAGAGGATCCTGATTTCTTTAATGTATCCCGAGTCTATCTATAATATATTAAATTAGAATGCTGTTATAGCAGAATTCCAAACCTCTTGGTGTGTTTCCTACATATTCCCAGGGCTTCAAGGTTGATTGTGAATCATTGTAACACTGTGCTTAAAGTTTTGCTAAATTCATTCCTTTGAATATTGGATTAGATTAAGACTTTTGAGCAGGCAATGTGTAAGTTTTCTTTCTGAGTGATCCTGTTTCAGTGCTAGAATACCTATGAAACACAAAAACCCCAGGGTACCACTCTGGGTTGGGACTGTGAAGAACTCAATTACCAAAGCCTCTGTAGCAAAGGGCTATGTTAAATATTTTGGTTTGTGATCAACTAGGTATACAAATAAATTGAATTAAGAAAAGTTCTGACTGCACTTTTAGTTGCTTCTGAGAACCATCTGGCTAAACACACTCATGCTTGTGGTTAGAGTATAATTATTCCAGAACACTCTTGGAACTTCAGTCTGCAAATGTAGGCCACCCCCTTTATGCTCTGGTTAATGTGATTTAGAAGGTTTTCTCTAGTTAGAAAACGTGTCTGATAATTTTGTAGTGTATTTTACAGGAGCACAACAAACTGGTCATGGATTTCTAATTTGCTCTGGATTGCATTATTTAATTTAATTATTTGTTTTATAAAATAAACCTTTAGGGAACAAGAGCATAGTTTACTTGTTTGGTTTTTGTTTCTCATACCCATTCAGTGATATTGTGATTATTTCAAAATACACATGATAACTCTTATTTGCAGAGTTAATATGCTCTGCTGAATTGTTTTTACAGATTGTTAGGTTGTGTGCAGCAGATAAGTAGCACTTCCAGTTTATAGCTCCTTGATTATGAACAAAATTTAAAATAATATTCAGATTTACAAGCTCAAAGCTGCTACCTAATGCCATTATTAATGAACATATCAATGGACCTCTTTCAAAGCCCACTGAAATGAGTGTAAATCCTTCAACTCACTTCTCTGGGCACATTCTAAATGTATGAAATATAGTTGCTTTTCCATACATATCAAAGGCTTTTGACTAAATTGTCTCTTCTCAGATGAGGTAGGAAGTTTCTTCTTTACAGCTTCTGTGATAGACAGGCTATGCTAATGTCCTTGTTTTGCAATAAACTTTGCTTCTTCATTACTTATCACCAGAGGCAATAAAAATCTTCAGAGGCAAATATAAGTTTTTCATTGATATACTTGTTTGTATTTGTAAGACATGAAAGATGAACATGTAATTAAGATCAAAATTAAAATTTATATTTAAAGTATATAAATCTTGCAGTACTAATACTCCTCATATTTATATTTAGACATTTCTGAGTTGTGTAGCTAATAATTACTAAGAACTCATGGAAGTAACTTATTTAACAAGATATAAAAAGTAACTGCAAGACATCAGAAGTCAGAGTACATTTCACAGGGGCACATCTCCTCTCCTGTGAAGATTGTGCATTCTGGATGCAGCAGAAGAAATGCATTTGGGTTACAATTTTCAGTATAGGAAAAGAGGCAAGGTTCCTGGAGTGTTCTGGTGTGTTACCCTAAGTGTTACCTTTATGGCAAATGAGCCCAAATGATTGAATCCTAATATGTAAATCAATTAGCCTTTTAATAGAAAAGCTGCAGCAGCACCTATGGAAAAGGTTTCTCCCCTTGAACCCCCAGAGAAAAGTGTTAATTCCTGTCCTTGTTCTCATAGCCTGGCACACAGGTGGGTCAGCTTCACTGCATTGAGCTCTTTAAACTGGATTAGCCCCACAGGAAGGCACAGTGAGGAGGTGTGGGGTTTTTTCACCTGATTCACACATGTCCAGCTGCAGAATTACACACAAAAGCTGCATGGAGTTCAGCTGTCCCCTTTTCCTCCCATCACCCTATGGATGTATTTGTAGGCATTAAAGTGTGAAGTGTTCCTTGCTATTTAAAGAGAGGAATCACATTTTTTTCTGAGAATATTATGGCAAAGAGCAGGGGGAAAAAAAAGTCCTCTTTTTCTGTAGATTGCTCTTTAAAATTGAAAACTCAGTTAAAGCATATAATTCTTTTTTTAACCTTTTCTTATTAATCCATAGTTTAGACAATGGAGAAGAATGAAAAAAGCCAAACAAAAGCTTCTTTTACATCATGAATCTTTTTTAATGAAGCCAAATAATCAGCTACAGAAATCACAAGTAACCAACTCCTGTTAGGTAAAGGAATTAATGTCATCTAATTCATATGAACTGTACTCATCAAAAGAGACATTAAGTAAATTCTTCTAAACTCAGCTTCCTTCCAGCCACTTTTATTCATGTACATATACAATTCTCTTTCCAGAATAAGATTAGATAGCACAGATATTCACTTTATTCCTGTGATGGAAGAGACAAGTTTTAATTGGAGAGTTCTTCCTTCTAAATAAGTGGTTTTTTTGCACTTGCATGAGAAGAAATACTAGTATTAAAAGAATGAAAAATTGTATAGGTTTTGAAATTTTATGATGTTTACAAAATGGAAAAATAAGATTATTAGCACACAGAAATCACTTCTTACAGTTTAAATAGAATATGGAGACAAAATTACTTTTGTCCAGCTGTATGTTGTTTGGAAAGAACAATCAATGAAATGGAGCAATTTCAAAATCAGTCCTGAATTCTCCATCTAAATTTATTTCTTCAGCAAACTCCCAATCTTTTTGTATTACTTGACAAGGTCCTACTTGTTCCAGACTATCATCAATTGTGACTCTCAACACTGTAATTCCAAACAATACACTACCTATGATTGTATATAAGCAACAGAAAATCACGAAAAACTAATTTCACATCTAAAAGAGGATGTCATAAAAATTATCTTACCACACATTTTATTGCAGTGTTTTATGTGAATATTAGAGATGGGTTAGCAGATATATATATTCAATCTTTCCCATCAAGGCACAGATGCAAATATTATATTCTTTCTTGGAAATGAAATTTAGGGATTTTCTGTTGAATTCAAACATCTAAAACATTGCTTCATTTAATTACATTGGAGTGAGACTACTAGTGCAGCAGAACTTAATTCAGCAAATGTTAGTAATCAGAAGAGAAAAATAAAATTTGAAAAAAATTATCCAGAAAACAAGATAATGTTTAGGAAAAAATGCCATTGTGTTGGAATTCCTTGGAAGCTGGTGTAAAAGGTTGGGCAGTATTTCTCTGTGTAAGCACTTCATTCTCAGCTTTACACCTGTAGTTTCACATTAAACTATAAACAGCTCATGGAGAAAATTTAATAAGAAAGTACATTTAAAATATCTAACACTAAGTACACAGTTTTTAATGCCAAATGATTCTGTCAGGAAAAAGCAGTCTCAGACCTGGGACTTCAGTGATGTTGCCATATGCTTAATACAGTGAGCTTTCTACAAACCGAGGTGAGGTTTTTTAACTTCTATTTGACAAGTCTGCTATTGGTCCTTTGATAATTACAAAATTCAGCCAAAGCTGATGAAAGTATCCCTGTGCTTTGGGCCAGTTTCAGAGATAAAATAATAGGGAAGGTGAGCAACTGGCTTCACTTAGTGTTTATGGGAACATGGGGATCAGCTCTCATACCATTGTAAATACAGAGTGTTTCTATTGAAGGTTTTGATATATATGTATGTGTAGATAATCTACAGGAGAGAATCAGACCTGCTGAGTTGATAATTCCAGTGTAATGAAGAAGCAATAAGCATTGTGAACATCATAATTACCGTGGGGCTTGATTTTGGTGATTTTTAATAATTGTGTCCCATTATCAGGAGAAAAAGCTTTGGATATCTCCATTTCTCTATGAGACTTCCCCTGTTTTGCTACAACTTAAATCCTTGTAGGACTATTGGGTTGAAGTTAGTTTTACAACTCTTGCAAATGAGAAAATTAAAGGCTTTAACTTTTAATCCATGTTTATGATTCTTTTCTTCTTGAGGAAGACATTGTTTTGATCTGCTGTTTTTGCTTGTGCTTAATGTGTGTTCTGATAGGGAAAACAAAACTGATATTGTGCTTTTTTCACTTAAGATATTAATGTCCACAAGCAAAGCTGGTAAACATCATCCATGTGGGATGTTTGCACAGAAGATGATTCTGAGGCTGACATTTATTCCTACTATGGCATTTAAATATTTTTGATATTCTTATTAGCACAGTTCCTGATATCTCAGTGTGGATTCTCCTACAGAAGAGGAACTGGTGTATAAGTAAATGATGGTTAGATTTTGTTTATTTTTTTTTTTCTTTTGTTTCAATACCTCTTTTATCTTGTTTTTTAATATACTATTTCTGTCTGTTATGTGGCCCACAAATAGTTTGTAATCTGTTGCCATTCTCAGCATAACACCCTTCTCCCTTTCCCCTTCCATGATCTAGGGAAGTGCTGCCATCTGTATTAAAATGGAAAAATCTGAAACTGAAGGTCAGGGTATTTTTTCAGTTCTCAAGTCCTGATTGAGTGCCTTAAGTAGATGGAACATCTCTTGCTCTCTCTTTTTTTTTTTTTTTTTTTTTTAAATTTTAAAAGCATTGGAATTGTGTATTAGAATCAATAATAATATTAATAATGTGAATTTTGCTCTCTATAAAACACCACCACATTAATTTTTTTTTATGTGCTATGCCCTGGCCTTCAGTTTACTCAGTTAAAATAACAAAATTACTCATTTTTCTCTTTATCTCATATTTAAGTGTTTGTATCACTGTACAGATTACTCATAGCCTGTGGCCTCTGCAATATCATTATATTCTAACTCAATGGGAACAGGTTTGCTAAGAGTTTTTAGTTGAAATGTATAATATGCATTTCTCTGTTCATATCCAGCAATATTAAATTTTTTTCTACATAGACTCTGAACAGCTCATATTGAGTCTATATGAAGCTTTTCTAAACCTACTGAAAGCACTAAACCATTTACAACCAAATCTCTCCTTGCTGCTGAAAAACCCTACAAATAATTGATTTAAAAAATCATTATCTTCCCTCCATGTGCAAATGTATGAATTAACACTTAGTGTGTATATTTAATATCATTTAGAGCGTAAATTTACAAGTTCTTCTGGATTTGAGAGTAATTCTAAGAAATTAGCTAAAGTAGGTTTTATTTATTTTATAAAATAGAAGACAACAGTAAAATAGAATTGTATCTGTGAGATAGTAACAAAATCTCTAAATATATTTAAAATCCTCTAGGACTTATGTCAGGCAGAGCTCTTCTTTTTATGTGTGTGAAAGGAAGTAAGGAGTCCAAGAGATTTGTTGGAATTCTGCTTTTTGCTGGGCACTGGTTTGGAGGAGGGGGAGGTTGAAGCTCTGGCTAACATCACATTCTTTCCTGCATTCCTGACGTGGATTACATTTTAAGACTCAACTGTAGATTCACCACATTGCTAAAAATGGTGCAAAGTTTCATTGTGCTCCTCCATGAGCTGAGCAGGAACTTAATCCAAACCTTTGCTCAGCACCTTTGACAGCTATGGAGCTGTTGGGGAGAAATTTGGGAGCAGCTTCTGTCAGCCCAGTCACTGCAGGATTTTTATTTTGAATGTATTGGTTTACTTTGGTTGGAGCTGTTGTGAAAAGCAGTCAAGGAAGAAAACCTCTGAATGTAAGATATTGCTTAGGAAACACTTGAGAAATGCTAAGAAATCATGTAAGAGCAAAAAGTCCAGTGAACATGTGAGGGAAAAAAAAGATATTTGGAGGAGCAAAGCTAGGCACAAGCATTTGCTGGACATACTGTGGCAGGTAAGCCTGCCTCAGGTGATGGCAAATCTTTAGGGGAAATATTCAGCTGGCTCACCATAGACATTCTTCTGACTTGTTCTTAATGCAGAATAAAGAGCTCTGTGATTTGTGATGTGTGAAGAAGGAATAAATCCATCAAATTCTTTTGAGAAGGGAAAACAACACCAGAGCAGGATACTCTAGGTGCTTGGATAGGGCTCAGTTGAACCTGAATACTCTGAGGTGTCTGTGAGGGCATCTCTGCCCAGCTCAGTGTCAGACAGAGAGATCTGGAGGTGTGAGGTGGATGAAAGCCTTGGGATGAGCCAAACTCCAGGGCAAAATCCTCCTTGGGATGAGCCAAACAATGGGCAAACCCCAGTGCTGGCTGTGAGCTCAGCTCAGCCAAAGCCAGGGAGAGGCTGTGGGGATGCAGGATCCCTGTCCTTGGCTTACCTGTTTGTGGGCACAGTGACAATGAAGGATCAGCATGGCCTTGCTGAGCTGGTTTCTTATTCACTCAGCTGCTTGGTTATTCTTTGGCTAATCTAAAAAAGACAGGACCATGGTAAGTATGGGACTGTTTTAAAAGTCTGCTGCTTTGCAAATCATATGAGTTTCAAATTGCTCCCACCTAAGAAATTGCTGCAATGTGTGAGTTTTAGTACATATGGAATTAGGAGAAAAACTTGTGGATTGTCAGTAAAGCATTTTTATCAGTTTCACAAAGTATAACTAATTTAAACCCTTTTGTTTTTCAGAAGATGACATTTTTTTCTCTACAGAATATTTTCAGTACTTTTTAATATTAATCCCCATTACTGTCTGTGGAGATATGGTAGTAAAATTTCCTTGCCCAAAGCTGAAAATGCAGAATCATTTTGAGGCACAAGGAAGGGGAGGGATCCTACACCTTCCCAAGAGAAGCTATCCGGTGTGTTTTGCATGCTGGACATGTTTGCTGTGCTGCTTTCTGCACTGGGATGCTACAAAGCACAATGGGAGCATTTATACAACTTTTTATTGACTAAGAACGGGACAGTAGCATATGGGAACACCAACAATTGCTAACTGATCATGAAATAAAGAAATTCCAGTATTCTAGTGTTATAAAAAGAAGGGGGGGAAAAAAAAAGTCATTCAGAACTTAGTCATATTGGTTCAGCTGTTGTAACCAAAGACTGATAAGATAATAGAGGTCTTTGTGGCTGTTTTCTACTGAAATGCTTTATCTTTATGATACACTTGGGGCCCTTTAGAGTGGAGGCTTTTTAAACTGCTGCTGGAGTCAGAACTCAAATTAGATGCTGTTGCAATGGCAAGGGGGCTCCTTAGTCAGGCAGCCCTCACAAAGTGACTTTTATCTCCGAAGCCCTTCCATTAGATTGTTACTTTCTTCTGTTTTTCCTGTTTATTTTTGTTGACTTTTGCTGCCCTATTTTGTGGCATTTAGAAGGTGACCCAATCAAAAAAGGGTAAATGCTAAATGCTGGACAGAGCCTGTGAAGTGGAAACATCACAGCCCATCTGATGTGTGCTGCAGACTGCAGTGTTAGACAGAATGGTTTAACCAGGTTATCTCTGGGAAGCTAAGATCAAATACACTTTCTTTTATGTCTAGCATTGTGTTTTTGCTTTCTTTTCAAACAATGTCCATAAAATAATAAAAAACCCTCTTCAATCTAACAGAGGGATTGAGTCACAAAGGCTTTAAAAAAAAAAAAAAAAAGGGAAAAAAGCTGAAATTGCTTAACTTGATTCAAAATCGTTTTTGATTGTTGGTTGAACTGTTTTGGCTGATGATACTTTGGAGCTGCAGTTATGTGATTTAAAGCCCTACTTAGTTTCTGGCAAAGTCCATGCTTCTTTCTTGCATTACTGGCTCCTGATTTCATAAAAGTCACACTATGTGTTTGTTCCAGAAACTTAACAGGAGTAATTGTTTGTGATTTATTAATTTGTATTTCCTGTAAGTGTATGGAGCAAAAGTTAGTTTAGATGCAGTGCATAAACAAGGATGATATTTGTCATGTTTTACACTAATCACAGAATTCAAGAGAACCAATAATGCTTTGCAGCTGTGTAGAGATTCCATGCAAAGATCCCAAAGCACTTCAGAAAAATGAACTAACCAGGCATAAAAACCTCTGATTGGTAGTGTTGCACTTTGTGTACATGTTGGGACACTAAGACACATTCAAGGGCCCACAGTAATTTTGTGTCACAGCTAAGAACCTTACTTTAGCAAGCTGTGGATCATAGCTATAACCTTTTTAGTTTATTTGTGACTCCAGTATTTTTTCTTTTATTCACTTGATAGAATATGTGTTTTTATCTAGTTTTCTCTTCCTGAGTGTCAGAGAGATTAGTTTAAATTACACCATGTAAGCCAAGAAGTCTATTTTTGTTATGCCAGTTTCTTTTTTTTTCTTTACCAGCAGTTCCTCTGCCTCTACCTCAGGATAGCTTGCCACAAGGACAGTAAGAAATTTAACACTGAGAAGCCTCCAGTGTTTGCTGACATGCAGCTGCATTTGTGTATAGACTGAATAGGTTGTGAAAGATAACAGGAGTGTTAAAAGGTGGCTTAATATAGGAACTATAGTTATATTGTGTAGCTGTGCTTACTAGATTATAGTTTTTTAATTTTTTTGTTGTTTGTTTGGCAATGCTAAAAAAAATCTAACTAGATAAAATGTAGGATGGGGTTTATGATTTTTATTAAATGCAGTGTAATGATGCTCTTTCTATTACTTTATGTACCAGAAATCATTTAGTATTCTAATTGGTTTTAAAAGTTAGTTTTTCCACAAGCAGAATTCTTTCTAAATGTAATTTTAGACCACAAGTTGAACTCTTCTTTCTTTTTCAGCAGATTTATAGCTACTTTTTATTTTCTGTCTCCTGGTTAGATTAACCTATGACCAGAATTTCTGAAAAGTTCTCTTTGATGCCTTAGCTCTCTTCTGCCTGAGTATTTTATCTCAATTTGTGTGAAATCCAAAATAAAGAGTAAAACAATAAACTCACAGGGAAAAATTAAAATATTACTACAACCAGATTATTATCACAAAGGTGGGGATATACCCAAAGTACTATTAGAAATAATAACACTTTTCATTTTTTTCTGAACTTTTGATGAGACTGAGACATATTAATTTTAAAAAGAAGTCCTTAAACACTATCAGCTTCCCACCAACACTCAAAATTTTAAATACTGCTGGTAAAGGGAGTCAATGGATCAAATTCAGTATATCTGTAGTCACTGAAATAAAGGCCCCTAAGAAAAATGTGTCAATTTTAAAGGTCTTTCCTAACTGAAGACCATTTTGTGATAGAGCCAAAGGTTAATAAAATCAGTAGTGAATGTAGCAATTTTACAGATAAGCTATTCACAACAAGTGTAGTTACTTGAATAAAAAGCTAATTCAGTTCTAAAATGCCACATGCAGTAGCAGTGAATAGCTGCTTTTAGGTGCTTTCTGGAGGAGGATAAAATACAGAATCACAGCACTCTTCTTTTCCAGCATCCCTGGCTGCCTGTAAATTGCTGTGAATGGGACTGTGGGCTGACAGGCTCTATTAAGACAAACTGCCTTTCTCATCGGAGAGATAAAATAAATCAGGTGTTTAGTCAAATTAAAATACTTCAGATGGAGCAGGCCCTGGGGAGCACTGATCCACCTGACAAATCTGAGAGAAACTCAAGACAGATGTGTTTGGGGGATAAGGAAGACCCCATGGAAAAAAATGCACTGCTGTCTTTGGAGTAAGAGAATAGGATTAGAACAGAGAGAGAGCTGTGGTATATAATATTTTATGGAAGCTGGCATATTTACTGTTCATTTTTTACTAAGCTTTTTGTTTTATCTGTTTTTATGGCAAATACATTTTACAGATAGCTGTATTTTAATTTTATTTATAGATATTTTCAGTCAGCAGCAGAAGTTTATTTACTGGTAATGAGTTTAGGAATCTCATTGCTCGCTGCAGTAAGTGGATGCAAAACAGATGATGATGGCACACAGCTACTGATGACCTCTCTTGTCCCAGCCAGATCAGCTCAATCTGGTCTGCATTCTAAGCAAGTTGGTTTTTATTGGTATTTAAACTGTAAAATAATGGTCGGGATTTTCCACTGTAAAATTAAATTATACCTCCCCCCCACCCCACACAGACACTGCTCATACAACAACATTCTCATCTTATGTTTGTTCTCCTCTGGAGCAGTGCTTGGTTAGGTGTCCTGCAGCTTCATGGAGGTCTCGTGATTTTCCAGGAGCACAGTGTACATTTTGTGGTCATCAGTTCTGTTCTGCTGCTGGATTACATAACAGGGTACAAATTAAAGAGCAGAGTACTTTAAATGGGGTCATTATTTCAGATGTGTTTCTTGGGGTGGGGGGGAAGGAAAGAAAAACAATTACTGTGGATTCCTGAATAAGAACAGTTACTTCTGCCTATTATTGTAAAAAAAAATCAGGGAAAGAAAGAAACTATAAATTTGTGGCAACCATGTCAAATGGTTCTAAGAAATCCTAAGAAAGCAGCAATATTTTGTAGCCTTAGCAGGCACTCTTTGTGGTGGTTTTCTACTCATGTTATGAAGCAAGTACAATCTACCCAGACTAATATGGAAATGGAGTGGGAGATTAATATCTGCTTTGGGTGTGTAAAATATTTTATGACTGTAAGCTCAGGGACTTGCATTATGATGCCAAAGCTGCTTGACAGATGTGTTAGTCTCAGGCTGTTGTTTCCTGGTGGCACTGGAGGACCTAAGTATGATTTGAGGCAGCAGGTTGCTTCCCATTGGCTTTCTAAAATGGGTGGGTGGAGTGGTTGATCTCATCACAATGGGCAATGGAGTTTTCCTTTGGCAGAAGAGTCTTTTACCCATGGAAATGAATTCAAAGCCACCTAAATAACCTTTGAACCATACTGAGAAATCCTCAAGGCCAATAACAGTTCAGGAGGGTTAAGGTAGGTCTATACTGAAGTTGCAGAGAATTGAACAGATGTCAGCATGGAGCTCAGTACAGGCTAAAGGATCCTGCCAAGGCAGTACTTCCAGTGCAGGCACTTTCCTGGCCACACACCTGCCTAAGCTTACTTTCAAAAATCTTTTTGTTTTGATCTTGAAACAGCTTTTTGCACAGAAGTCTTCTATTGCTTCAGTCACTCGTATCACACTAAGGATTTGCAGTGAGCTGGTCTGGGTAGTAGAGTGTCCTTCAGATGCTGCTTCAGGCATCCTTCATGCTTCTTGTGACTAAGGCAATCACTAACAACCCTTCCTAAAACCTCTACTACAGCAGAATTTATACTTTTTCCTTCTTCTGGAGACCAGTGTGGTGTATACTGGATGTACATTAGACATCAGGTTCTTGGAAACTTTTAAAACAAAGATACTTAATAGTGAATAAGAAATTCTTCTCTGAATCTTTTTCAGTACTTTGCCTTGCTAAATGCAGTTTAAAAATGTACAGAAAACGAGGTAGCCTTTGTTTCTCAGAGTTTGTTTAGAGTGAATGACTTAAGCCATACAGTTTCCTTTTTCTATACAAAGCACTTTCCATCTTATTCCTAGGAAGAAGCTGGACTCATAATTTTGTGACTTCTCCATTTTGTGATTTCTCCATTTCCTCCCAGCTCCTGTTGCTCACACATTTTCTTCCTCTTAAAAAGCCCTATGACTTCTTTATCACAGTCCTCTATTGTGAACAGAGGAAAGGAAGTTTCTGAATACTCTTTTGTGCCACTTCTCATACCATTGTGCCAGACTACACACTTGAATTCTTGATTTGGTTTTCTTTTTCTCTAATTTTCAGTTCGACTGTACAGCATTAAATTGCTTTATTTATCCCACTTCCAACTAAACCTCTTTCAGATTCCCTTCCAATATTCCTGAACTTCTACTTCTGTATTTATATTCTCCTATTGGGTCTGAGGTGCTCACAAAGAAAATGTATTGTATGGCTCAGATATAGGAACTGACATTGCTGTTTCTGACAGAGTAATATATAAGATGGGATATTTTCAGATTGATTTGGAAAAGGACCCTGTACTCTCCACTTATGAGACCCATGCAATTTACCCATAAACAGACCATTAAGCAGCATTAGTGCAAAGAATAAATGTACCGTAGTTTCCTATTAATTAAGTGCTCTCTGTAGAGTAAACTTTGAAAGTTAAATGAAAATTCTTAAGCTATTTTCTCAGGTTAGCCATTTCTCTTGGGGACAAGTAAAGCTCATTTTTAATACACATTCCACTACCAAAGCTTACACTTACCTAAATGACCTACCAGATATATGGGTATTTTGGAGAAACAATCAATAAATTCTTAAACTGCTTCTTCCACCAAACAGCATCTCTAAAATTCTTTTTTAGCATTTGTACATACTTGGAGTGAAAAAATGAGAAAATATATAAACTTGAGGTAAAATTATGTCTGATAAACTACGGATGTATTTATCACAGTGGGCAGATTTAGATGGAGAAGATACAGGGATTCATACAGAATAAATCCTTGTTAGAAAAAAGGAAATATTCTATATCTTTTCTGCTGCCATCTCTGTTACATCCTCCCCTGCTTAGAGCACAGCAAATCTACGTGTTACATTCTTTTGAGATTTGTTAGCAGAAAATATATACAAGTTGCTATTTGAAAAAAAGCACATTGGTCATGCAGCCAATTTTTTTTTTTTTTGGGGGGGGGTAAATATTTCTTTGTAACTATTGTCTACTCCTATTTACAGTGCATCTTTCCCCCACGTTTAGGTACACCAGAAAGCCTGGCAGAAAAAGAGCGACAGCTCTCCACTATGATCACCCAGCTGATCAGCTTACGGGAGCAGCTCCTGGCTGCCCATGATGAGCAGAAAAAGCTGGCAGCCTCACAAATTGAAAAACAACGGCAGCAAATGGACCTTGCTCGCCAACAGCAAGAACAGGTGAGGCTCCAAGAGAGAAACCTGTGAAAATGGTTCATGCAGAATGCTTGTGACAAACTCTGCTCCGCATGCTGTTGTTTCTTTTTGTGGTTTTTTTGTTGAAAGAGGTAAAATATCTGTAGAAGTTACACATTTTTCAAGAAAGAGGAAATATTATAGGACCCTGGAAAAAAAGGGAGGAGTAGATGATAGATTTCACAGTTCTTGTTCCTTGCACTGAGATGCAATTTTGAAAGTTATGAACAAGCCAGACTATAACCATTATTTAATTCTTTCTCTTTTTGACAAAATAATTAAACAAAAACCCTTAAGCATACTCAAACCTTCAAATACCTTGCACAAGTAAGGTTTGATTTGTTTGTTCAGGTTGTGAACAGTTTGTTTTTTCTTGTTTTGTCTTTTTGTTTTGTTGTTTTTTTTCCCTTAATTGATTATTTGCTGTAAAGGTGCAGTTGTCCAATGAACTGTCCTCTTCTTATTGAACAAAAATGCAACAACAATGATCCCATGCACTAGTCCCCTAGGCATTAGATCAGACAGATCCAAATTAATGTGTGGTTTTTAGGAATCTGACATTATTACTAGAATTATCTTTTCAGTTAAATATATTTTATAGGATATATACAGCAATGTATGCTCTGTTGATTTTAATGAGTTGTGACGTCTGGTATTTTATGTGCTTGGGTATTTGCCCACATGTAGGAATATGGACTCATCCCCTAATGGAAAATAACATAAAGGAACACTGTAAAAAATCAGAAGTTAGAATGTCATTTAGCCATCTAGAGATGACACAGTAATTAACTATTGACACTTGTGAATAAGCTAGCACAAATTAATCTTGACACATTTGCAGACGAGTGATATCTTACAGTGAACACTTTGTAATTATATTTCAAAATGAAAATTAAATGACACTTAAAACTAGGTTGTCATGCTCAATGAAGCGAGCATGTAGCTCAACCGATAGGCAAATAAAATTCAGAATTTGAGCCACATGGTGCTTGTGTACCCTACTTTACTGTGTCAAGCCTATACATCAAGATGATGCTATGGTAATTGCATTGCAGGGTCCTGGGTACATTTTCTTTCACAGTACTGCTCCAGCTAAGAGGAACCTTGGAGATTAGATGCTCCATGATATATTTCTTGTTTTCATCAGGAAATGCCTATTCAAATGGTGCTGCATTGTACATGCAGGTACAAAAAAGCTGTGCACAAGCAGTCAGAACCCTGGCAGATCTGTTCCTTTGCACATGTAAACAAAAGCCTCCTCCTTGTCTTGGCTATGGTTTACTGTGTTAAGCTGCAGCCAGGTCATCAGCAGCTCCAAACAACACTGCATGTATGGTGCTGAGTACCTGTGAAAAATGATACAGCACTGAGAGAGATTGGCCCACAGTATAGCTCCATGATTTGGATCATTTCACTGTGAAGCTGTGCACTGTAATCATCTCTCACCTTTGCTGAGACTTTAGCAGCAGGAGCAATGTGGACATCAACCTGACAGACCTTATCTTTAGTTACAAGCACTGCACTTCTAAGATGGAGTCACACAATTGGTGTGCTGATCATTAGAAGTGGCAGCTCCAGCTCTCACAGAGGTTTTAAATATCCCATGCAGCACTGTCCCATTAGGCTTGTTTCACCAGCACAGGCACCACTGCTGGGCACTGTGCTGAAAACAGATCCCTGAGGTTCTGGGAGCTGCCCCTGGCCCCCTGGGCACACGAACTGCCAGCTCTCTGTGAGTTCCCTTTTTCACTCACACACAAGGGCCTGCTCATTCAGTCCTCACTCACTGTATTTTATTGACTTGTTGGGAGGTTCATCCAGAAATTTTTGAACACCTAAAAGGAGTTTGAGCTCTGTTACAAGCATTGGTGTAGTAATCTGTGAGAGCTGCTTGACTCCACTTTCTTGTGGCCCTTTGTCTTCATCCAGCCCTAGAATCATGTAGACTCTAATTTACCTCCTTGAAGCCATGTACAGGACTTAAAATACATGAATTTCATATTGATTTCTCTTACAAAAGTGAATTTTAACTGAACTAACTTTGAGTTACTTCCATGTGACAGTGAGAGAATAAGGAAATGACAGCCTTGGTCTCTGTGTGTGCACAATTACAAGCTGTTAATATGTGACTCCGAATTCCTTATGAGCTAATCTGAACAGTTTTCACTAAAACTATGTGATTGTTTATTTCCAAACCAACCTTGATACATTCCTGTCATTTTTTTATCATAAAAACATTTTACTTAGCTTTCTCTGTTTATAACAGAGTAAGTGTGCTCAGAAGATGTTGGGGAAGGAGACCAAGAGGGTTTTTGCCAGAAGAGAAACAGTGGATTTGAGTGACCAAAATACCTTTGTCACCAACTTCTTGCTGTTTTATGTGATTCCTCTGCTCTAGATAAATATTTATAGGAGGGGAAATTATACTTAAGAAATGAAGGTAGCAGAAGTGCTGAGGCTGGGATTTCCAGGAAACACAAATCTTGTGCTCATTTCAGTCTGCTGCAGTTACTCTTCTAAAGCAGAGGTCCAGTTGTTCCCCCAGCTCCCTGTGGCTGCCTTCCACATCACCCATTGCAGGGAGCAGCTCTGTGGTCTGAGGGCAGGATCCTCTTTCCCTTCTGCTCTGGCATGTGGGAATTAGGGAGGTGGATGGAGAATCTGTCTCAAATTCTCACTGGTCCCTTAGTGTTTCCTACCCTGAACATTTGCTTTTCTCCACCTATGTTAGAGAAGGGATAGAGTGAAACTTTATCCTCCAGATCCCTTACTGAATCTACCAAATGAGGGTAAGAATATTTGCATATTTCATAGGGTTGTGTGAAGGATGAGCTGCTGAGCACCAGGTCCTGCTTTTACACAGAATAAAGCTCTGCTTTGCTAAGTAGCTCCAAGGATGATTTTTGAGGTTTGCAAGAGAAGTAATGTGCTGCTCACTGTGAAGGAAGTCAGGGAAGCTTACCCTAGGAGCTTGTACTGAATAGTGAAACATCTATAAACACTAGCTAAGGCTCCAGTTCAGCAAAGGAGGGAAATGTATGTTTAACCTTAAGCATAATCCCATCCCCATTCAGAAAAGCACTTAATTTTGAGCATGTGTTTCATCCCCATTGTAGGTAACAGTCATGCATCACAGTTAAAGATCACCACAGGCTCAAATGCTTTGTTGAATAGTGATGAGATTATTCACATGCACACAAATAAACCTATGTTTCTGTGCTTTTCAGAGCTAAGGCCTCACTGCTTAAAATATATATATCTTACTAAGTAGATTTTTATGTTGCATTTAAATTTACCTCTAAAAGATGTCCCATTAAAAAAAAATAATATGCTTAATAAAATAGAATAAAGAATAACAAATATTATGTTTTTTGGTCAATAGTATTGAAATTTCAATATTACTGCTTTAATTTAATGGAAATTTTATTTCTAATAGATTGCAAGACAACAGCAGCAACTTCTGCAACAGCAGCACAAAATCAATCTACTGCAGCAGCAAATTCAGGTCAGTGTATTTTATTGCTCTCTTCTGATTATACTTCAGTTCCATTTATGGAGAGGGAAGGGTCTAAAATAAAGCAGCCACACGTTTTACTAACAAGCCTCAGTAACGATGCTCTTTATAGGAGTTCCTCATGTCCCAGAAAATTATTGTCAGACATCTTTTCTGGTGAAAAGAACTTTCAGAGGCAAAGTTTTCTTCTGAAAGTTATGAACTATTTTTAAATCTCACCATCTTGTCGTAATTCTGAAATCTGCAATCAGTTTGGCTTGTATTGTGTGAAGTAAAAACAGAGCCACAATTATTGTTGGAGAAATTCTGTGTTCTACAAAGGCAAAATTGAGACATTGGAGCAGTACTAAGTCCCTGGCACCAGTCTGCTCATGTACAGGTATATGTGTTCCAGGTGCCTTTGGAGTAATTACACCCTTGTGGATCTGGAAGTATTCTGGAGATATTTAATTATCTGTACTTGTACTCAGAGCATGCTTTAATTTTGTGCAAGCGTACGTGGGTAGGGAGTGACATGGATGTAGAGGTATTGTTGGCATGTGACTGGATTACCTTCTCTGCTTCCCACTTTGAAAGCATTTCTATGGGCCTGTTCACTGATTGAAATATTTCAATTTGGTCTGACAGATGATTGTACTGCCAATCATTTCTTATTAGCTTGGGCTATCCATTTCTTTTCCTTAATTAGCTGATTGCTATGTTACTAGATGCCAAAACTGAAGTTTTTCTTTCCCTCATCCCAAAGGAATGCTTGTAAATGCTTTTGAAAATGTTGTAATGCAGTCTCAGTTACACTTTTAAGGAGTTTATTTAACAAATATAGATGTGTTAATACCTCGTATGAGAGACACAATTGAATTGTAAAACACCATTACTGCTGCTGCCTATTAGGAGTCTGTGCATTCATATTAGGTGTGCATCAAGGATGAAAGAGGTATCAAGAATAGTGAAAGGAAAAAATAAACCATCTTTAAGTGTTATGTGCAGGACAGGCTTCAGAAAGCAAAGTATAATATAAAAAAATCTTAGCATAAAAGCTAAGACTGAAACCTAGCTAGGTCTGCAAAACAAAAGAGTTATTTGTATGAAAAATATCAAATTTTTAAAATTCCTTTAAAAATTAGAGAAAAGAAAGAGGCATTATGACTAGGGTTTTTTTTTTTTTTTTTTTTGGTTGTTTCTTTTTGGAGAATTGTAGGTGTGTCTGGCTGGGAGTATCTGCTCTGTAGTAAAAAGTTCAAAGGTACTTTATGTTTCATTTCAGTCAATACTTTCCAGTAGCTTTACCCTTCCACTGTCTCCAGGGAAATGTGGTCTTAGAATTCATTCTAGAATAGATTGCAGATTCATTTTCTCATTCACTTCTATCTTTCCTCTTCAATAGTGCTGAACTTTTCACAAGTTTTCTTTCCTTTTCCTTCCTAGATGTATGTGCACAGTAGTGTTTCAATGGTTATTCTGTTCATCTGAGCTTAGTTTAATAAAAACTGTTTCTTGGTGACTAGTCCCTGTACTTGTTTCCAGATTCTTGACAATATATAGCCATGTATTGCCATATCTCCTCGGTGGTTTGGCTTCTTTATTTATTCATGATTGTTACATTCACCTGAGTCTAATCAGTGTGTTTAAGACAGTGAGGATTGTTTCTTCTCCCAGCTGGTCAGCCAGATTGGTAGTGGGCATCTGATGGCCCAAGGAGCACTGTAGGCTCCAGTAAGAAGCACTAGGCACTAGATGCCAAATTAAACATCCAATGGGGAGACAACTAAAAGAAAATTTCCTGGGAGATTGTCTTCTAGGCTAAACACCAGCTCACATAGTCCATTTGCTTGTGAGCCAAGTGGTTCTGCTTTGTTTATTTGTTCTGACTTTTGTGGCAGATTTGGCAGCCAGAAGTTGCTTCAGCAGTTTGCAGTTTGCTGTTGTAAAATTGGTTATGAGAGTTGCAGTTTGAGAAGTGTAGCTCCTTAAGGGCTAGAGCTGGGATGGAAACAAAACAGGAGGCAGGGGACAGAAATACTGTTGTGCTGGTTTACCAGATCCTCTCCCCTATCTTCCCAAGAAACCAGCACTGAAGTCACACTGGTGACTCTGGGTGGAATTCATAGTATCAAAACCAGGTAACTGCAGTACAGACTCTGTCTCAATTAATTATCCAGATTGTTCTCGTAGTGAACAGTGAGAAGCAAAGTGAATAGTTTCAGGATATTATTTATATTGTCCTGAAGTGGATATTTAAACTAGATCAAGTAAATTGTTCCCCCAAATTGCTGCTTCTCTCCATTATTAAGAAGGATATACATGCAAATGCCTTTAGTGTAGAGATCTGATGTGAGATGAGGTGAATCATGCTCTCTATGTCTTGAAGGGGAAACAAAATTTCTATTACATGTTTACATTCCCAGTTTAGATTTTGGGCCTGGTAGAATTTTCAGCTCTGTCCCCAGTAACTTGATTTTGTTTAGAAGGTTGTTCAAAGACACTCTTGAGCAACAATTTTCAGGAAACAGTGATTACCAACAGAGAATGGTGTGGGCTCTTATCTGTACTTGGTATTCGTGGGAAAACAATAGTACCCTTCCCTGCCACTCCCCTTCTGAAGAGATTACAAAATGTGAGCAGCACAGGTGCCAGTTCCATCTGGGCAGGGGCCCTTTCACGGCACAGCCACTTGAGGCAAGAACAGCGTGTTCTCCGGGATGCGGGAGAGGGGCACCGCTGATGCAATGCTCTCATCTGAGCCACGCAGTGTGTCAGCTCTGCTCTCCTGAGCAGCAGTGCTCCTTCTTCAGCAAGTGAATCACTGCACCCAGTTTAACTGTTCAAACATGTAGAAGTTGCTTTCAAGATTGAAATTTAAAATGATTTGTGTTAAATACTACACGCTTCCCCGGGACAACTACTGGGTTAATATAGTGAGAATTTGCATTACTTAGTATTTATTATTTATACTGTGCTGTATATTATCTGTTTGTGTTACCATTTTAACACCTTGTTTCATTTAATTGGTGAGAGGATTTTTTTTTTTTTTTGTTTTGGGGTTTTGTGTTGTGTTTGTTTTGTTTTGTGACCATTTAGTGGAGCACCTTATTCCAGACTTGTCATACATCCAAAACTTTGTCAATAATCTATGAGCAAAGAGTACTTTATCTAGGCTTAGTGTATGAAAACAAGCTAAGTATCTCAAGAGTATAGAGGTCATTAAATGTTCTGCCTAATCATCTCATCTTTTCTATGTGAAGCTAATATTTCTATCAGGGTCTATGTGTTGGGGAAAACAGTTTTGTTCGCTAAAGGGAGTGGGAATCTGGACTTCTCCTCAGTCTTGTCTCTGATTATCAGAAATTTGGCAAATCATTTCCTTTTCCTCAATTTAAATGTAATGTTTTGAGAATCTTAAATGAAAATTTTCAAATAAATGCAGTGTATTATTACATTTCAGCTCAAATGTTCATAATGTTCATAAACACTCTTCTACAGAGGAGTCCACAGAGATGGGAGGAAATCTAGTATGCCAAATTAAGTTCTTCATTCTGCAGAGCTGTGCAAAGAAATCATTGCTTTCAGAGAAAATTAAGGTTGGAAAAATAATGTGGGGCAAATAAGAGATCACAGATCAGTCTCCAGGTTGATTAAGATTTTGTAAAATATATGTTTTTGTTTGTTTTTTTTTTTTTTAATAAAAAATTATCATTCTGAAGTAGTGGGAACAAAATTGGACTAATTTAAGAACATCTCTTAGCCTGTGCTATGAAAGTGAAAATCTCTAGGAAAAGTGAAAAAGGGAAGACAAGCATTTCTTATGTTTTTCCAAACCAGAAGTCCTGAAATCCATGTGAATTCTGTGCCTCATTACAAGAATTCAGTCCTTTCAGAATCAGGCTTGGGGACTTCTGAGCCCCACCTCACCCTTTTGAGGAAAAGAGGAGCATCCCACTGACGCTTGGAGCTTCTTGCTCCAGGATTTTCATCTGAGAATGGGGGTGTGTTTGGATTTAAGGGATGAAAGTTTTTAGGGCTTCCTTCCTCTTCTGGGTAGTTTTCATTAGAGCAAGTCCTATATCGTGGCTGAAATCTTCAAAAGGGACAGTGATGGTTAAGCCTTTCTGCAGAAATCTGTGATGAAGATAACTGTGAAAGATGATCCAAGCTGCTTTTGTCCATTTCCCTTCACCTAATTCCTCTTTACTGTGCTTAATGGCAGTGCAGAGGGTTTTGTTGTGTTTGAATCAGTACAATTTCTATCGCATAGAGAAACTGGTTTCCTCTGCTCTCATAAGTATTCTGTTTTAATTCAGTCACTAGAAATTATGCCTAATAGTATTTTTTCTAGTTTTAATCTATACATTCATGCTGTTCTACTTTCCTATAAATGTTCTTACATTTTCTGTTTCCCTCAAATAGAGTGAACGTGATTACTATGATAGTAAACAGACAAAAGAATAGTATGATGAAATTACAACAATTTAAACTGTCTTTGAATAGGAATCATTTGAATCATAAGTAAAACTTAAGAGACTGAACCAATGAGTCTCCCTGCTTATCCATGATTAACTACTGACAATTGAGGTACCTGGTGAGCTGAATAAGGACTATCTCTTTATGAGAAGTACATGTCTAAAGATCAGGAATAATTACATTCCACATTAGCCTTCATAGCCTCCCTGACCTGGTTAATTAATTTTTTGCTAGGATAATAATAGTAGAAATAGATTTAAAGATATGCTTCATCATTAAGTATGTAACTGACCTCCAATTTTAAGAGCTGAACCTTTCATTTATTGCCTTTTGGAGACAGGTTAAAGCTCCTTGCAGAGAGCTTGCTGAAAATGCACAAGCTGGAATCCAGTTATTGTCAGCTTGGTTATGCTCTCTGAGGTTGTCTCTCTTTATAAACTCTATTTAGTGTTGACAAGCAAAAGCAGTGGCAATGCTACTGTTCCAGCACTAGGGAATATTCTCCTCTACCTTTTTTTTTTTTTTTTTTTTTTTTTTTTTTTTTTTTTTTGTTATTGATCATGAAACTGATCCCCTTCCAGCAAGCTCTGCACAGGACCAAATAAAGCCATTGAAAGCAATTTGATACTTCTATTGGCAGGGTACGCAGATCAGATACTCCCATGAAAGAGAGAGAGAGTTATAAACAAAGCTTAGAAGTCTAGGAATAGCCCCCAGCTTCAGCAAACCCTTAAAATATTTTGTAATTGTATCTTCAATCATGAATTAGTCAGGAAAAACAGACCTTTTTTGCCTTTATATTTCACTGCTGTATGCTGTTTTTAATTGCCCACAGGCACACTGTTGTGATCTTCTTTGGAAGTTTAAAACCAGGATAAAAATGCAAATCTAATTATTTCTTTTATCTAATCTAATTAACTTTTACAAGTAATGATAGATGCACTGCAGCCTCCATCAAACATTTTAATAATGATGTTTCTGGATTGAAGAATAGGTAAAAGTACTGTAATTTATAAGCAGTCAAGATTATGGCAGTAGAAAATGTAAAATATTGTGGTGGCTTAATAAACTATAGCTGCAGTTTATTAATTTACAGTAGAAAGGATGCATTTCCCTTAAAACCCAGTTTGCTTGTGAATTGATTCCCAGCCGTCACTGGTATATATTTTTACAGTTTTTAAAGCAGCTCAGTATTAAAAATAATATATATCCAACTCCCTTCTGCAGTGCAGTTGTGTGCAGTTGGAGGAGAGAAATGCTGTTATGTGCCTGTGACCTGTAGCTGGCTGTGAGTCCCTGATCCCACTTCACGGGGCACCACGGCTCCTGTCCAGCTCCAAACTGTAACTGATCCTATGGAGGAAAGACAAATATGCTAAACATCAAAGTCAAACGTTTCATATTTTATTTATTGTTGCATACTGTCTTATTAATGAGTTCTAAAGTCCTTGTGTGATAATTACTCAAGCAAAAGATCTATTATCAGCCAGCTTTTCCCAGTAAAAGGCATCTTCATGGCTGGCTGGCTTGGAATTTTCTCTGTCAGCTGTGAGGAAAGAGAAGTGATGTAGAATCCTTGCCTCCTCTGAGCAGCACATACTATAATAAATATTCTGATGGTGCTGTCTATCCTTTTTTCAACCTCTTCTATATACTACAAATGCTTTGGCATAACAGCATGGTGGTGGCAGAAAAGACACAGTGTGTGAAACATACTCCTCTGTTACTTGTAAGCTTCTGATCTTACCCCTTGGTCCCCCATTTGCAGGGATCCTGCTAGCTGCTCTGCCCCTGAGGCCCTTAGTCCCTGGAAACAAGTTTTTATCCTGGCAGAGCAGAATATAGTTCTGGATTTCACTCTTAAAACTGTATGCAGTCATAAGGGGGGCAGGGAGGTTGTGTTTTTAAAAAAAAAAAATTTGCTGTGACCTTTTAAGAGTTAAATTAGCTGTCTTATAGTTTTCTAATTCATTATATGACTTTTTTTCCCCCCCTTATTTCGCCTACCCAAGTCTAAACAAATTCTATTTAATGCAAAAATTAAGCCTTGTGTATCTCTTTCATATGACTTCTCTAATTATAGAGCAGTAAATGGTGGAATAGCATATGTTAGCAACATGAGCAGCAGTCTATGAAATGAGCTACAAGTTAATAAAATGATCTTGTGGTGGTGTTGGCCAAATGTTAGCACACATGTTTCGAAAAGTGGTATTTCAACAGACTTGAAGAATAGGACTTTGGCACACGGGTGCCGAACATGATCTGATGTGTGGAAATTAGTTAAACCAAAGTAAATGTCATTGTTTCTTGGGCTCATGTTGGTGCAGAAAATGATAGTAGCTGTCCTCCCACTTTCCCTCTCCCACGTGTGTTTAAAATTGGAAATGAATACATAGGCATCCCCAGTTCAAGTCCTGCTGCTTCTTCTGCTTGGGGCATGCTGTGCTGCATCCTCACCAGTGGCTTAAGGGCTTGCTCTCAGCTGTGCCTCTGCCAAAGCCAGAGGCTGAAATCTCACTGATTCTATTCAGCCCAGACACTTCTTCTACCGGCTTCACTTACAGAACATGATTTGAGCCCTTTTAATTTAGAGGCAGATCATAACCAGCTCCTGAATAACAGCAGAGGATCAAGCAAATATTTGCTGCCCACCTGTGCTGCTGCCTGAGGGTCACTCTTGGCTGGTGCCCTGCCCGTTCCACCCCAGAGTGGAGTGACTGCCATGGCTGAGCCAGGCACCCTGTTCCATCTCCCAAGGAGTTTGGCAGAGGTGATGCTCCTCTGGACCTCTCTGGTGCCCTTCTGTCAGTGTGATGATGCAGCCCTTTCAATATTGCAATATTTGGGATAGCGCAACAGCAGCGTGCTGTTTGCTCCAGCACAGACAACCAGTTTTGTTCCTAAGTGGTATGTGCACAAAGTGACATGGATACCTGGGAGTGGAAATGGTGCCAACTGGCAGCCTATCCAACAGGACTGATCCTGTGAAGTCTTATTTGCTTGGGTAATACCCACTCAGGCAGTGTTTGATGAGTTGTGTACTAAGTGTTACTCACAAGTGAGCACCTCTTGCAAGGAAGGACTTAGGATATTAGTATTGTGGTTGGAATATCAAAGGTATAAATGCAGCAGGGATTTTAGGGAATGTAATTTGTTTCATTAGACAAACAGATGTAGCTGGAAAAAACAGACAAGCATTTGGGCACGCCAGCTCTTTTTCATGTCTTACATCAGTGTTACATGGAAACATATCCCAGGACTGACAGGAACTGCTTGAGATATTGGCCTTTCATTTCTAATTAGTTACTTTTTCAGTGATGATTTTTACGATTGACAACCACATGATGGCCAAGAGGGAAAACAATCAAATTTTGCATTGCTTTTTCTTTTTTTTTTTTTTTTCCCTGCCACCTCTGCTATTTGACACACTAATCAGGAGAAACTGAACAAGAAACAAGTTAATAAATGTTAGTATTGAAATGATTTGATTTATGAAGATATTCAGATATACAGGCAAGGCTGGAATGTGGTGATATCAGAGGTCAAACTTTTGTCTGCAGAAGCAGGTATTTGGAGGAAAATTATGAAGTACAGCCCCACATTAAAAAGGCCAAAAGCATATAGCAAATAAATTGTAAAGTACTTCTTGAAATTTCATAGTAAAAACTTAAATTTATCAGATGAACTAAATCTTGGCCTAAGGAATCAAAGCATTTTTTATTTGTAATTGCAGGAATATTCCAGAATGAAAGCATATTACTGAATCAATTTGAGCATAAAAACTTATTTTTAATATATTTAATATGATGACAGCAAGGAAGAAGTAAGTGCATTGCTCTCTGAATACATTCAGGAATTATGAATTCACATAAAGAAAGTAGTAGTATGTGCAATCCAGCAAATGAGCAAACTAGATGCTGTTTAACATTTGGTATACACTTGATGGCATGTAAGTAAAAGTAAAGTGAATGAATATTTCTAATATTCACTGTTTTATGCAACCAGCTAATCCAGACACTCGCAAAAATGTCAAAGCACAGTTCTCAAGAAAGATAAATGGCCTTGCCTGGGATTTACCTATCTAATCTTAAAGTTGTTAAAGTAAGGAAAAATGGGTTTATGACTGCAGTTTACATGCTATTTCCCTTTGTCTGTAACATTAGAAACCCCTCTCCCCAAATAATTAGATAATATAGTGGCTTGTGTAGTATGCAAGGCTTTTGCTTCCTTGAAAGAACTAGTCTTTAATATAAATCTTGCGTATATCATCTTCAGCAAGTTGGGCATTTGCACAGCTTGGGTAAATTATGTCTATATTGAGAATCTAGAAGTTACACAGTGTGCATTCCATACTTGAGGGATGGGAAATAAAAATTGATATACTGTGAGGCACATGATATAACACAGTGAAATATCTCTTGAATTCCAGAGGGATGCACTGACATCACCACGGTTAATTCGTATGCAGTAATTCCCACAAAATGTTATTAACTTTAAATTGGAATTTGTAATCATTCAGTAAAAAGAAAATAAATGATGTAAACAGTATACAATGGTGCATTATGAAATGCTGGATTAATCATTCACCCACCCAAAATGACAGTGTAAGAAACCATTAAAGTTGTGACACCAAATAATAAAAGCAGAGAACTTCACAGTTGATGGTGAAGTGTGAAATCCCTCTTGAGACACACCACTGTCACACAGTATGGAAGGGCACTTCTGAGTTAGGGAACTTTACTTCAAAGTAATGTATTAGGCATTTTTATTCTGTAAATGAGATATTAGCCAGTTGGGGGAATATATGTTTAGCTTAACATCTAGATCAGGTAGACAAATGAGTTGTGTGTCTACTTCTTACAGGTAACAAAATAGTGCAATGTACTCCTAATAGCCTAAGCATAGACTGGGGTACAGTACTTGACAAAGCAATGTATATAATATAATATATAGAGATAAACCATGGGGGTATGACACTTGTTTTTGCTCTGACAAGGAGTGATTGGTATGATGAACGCTACTATCACATTTCTAGCTTTGCCTTTTCCATCTCATTGAATTTTATTGGTGATATATTTTCAGGATACTCATCTCCTCTGTAACTGCATATCTGAGTGTCTCATAAGCTGAAGTGTATTATCCTCACAACACTCTTTTGAGGCAGAATAAAAAGCATATAGATATTTGGGGGCATCTAATTTTAGATATCTAATTTGGGTGACTGAATTAGGACTTTTGGCTCCATATATAAAGCAGTCCAGGTGCTGTGAATTACCTTCTGTTGATTAGACAACAAGGTTCCTAATTTAAGCACCTTAGTTAAATTTCTGAAGTTACTTGATCCAGTTCTTATATAAAATTTGACAGACTCGAAATCTGTTGTTTCAGAATTCATAGGGTGGTTCTCAACCATCTTGATTATATTTTTTATCATGACTTTTCTATCAACCTATCATTTGCCTTAACTTACTGTGTTGGAGCTTTTAGCCAGAGTGAATCCACTTCAGCCAGACAGAGAAATATTTGTTTGTTCCTCTCACCCACTGCCCGGCCACAAATGAAAACCATGTTGGGTGGCTTGAGTCTCCCTTGTGGCCAAACTCCTGACCAGAGGTACAGCCATTGTCACACACAAACAGGGTAAGTGGAGAGGCTACTCTCACTGAAGTCTGTTTTTTCCCAAATCCACGTATTTTCCTTACAGATGTGGAGCAAATTCTGTGGCTGTGAAACATCCTTTGAACAGTGGCTTTATTGTGAAGAGAAAATAAATTTTTATTCGAAGAATGCCTACACTTCTTGGCGGTCTCTCACACAGTTTGTAGGGCATTCAAGACTTACTTGAAACAGACTTAAATAATGTTTTTTTTATTTAATCAAAATGGCTGTTTCTAAATGGGGATCTTACATGCCACATTTTAGGCCAGAATATATTTTTACAGCCAAGTTATAAACCTCTGAAAAAGGGGGCTTATAATGGAAAGGTTGACACAACGTTAATTTTAGTGTTGTAAATGCAATGGTATAATTTTGGAAAAAAGCCTTTATAGCTCTGCTAAGATATTAATTGCAGGAAATTACAGCATATCCTATTAAAGTATTATGTCAGTGGCATACATAGCATATAACACCTTTGCATATTCTCCCTTGTTTTCACGGCAACATTTTGCATTTTGATCTGTAAAGAGTAGGTGGATGTAGTGGCTCAGAGTTTCTGATCACTTTTGCTCAAGGGGAAAAATCCACCTCGGGGTAATTCTTGCTTATGGCCAACTCTAGAAACTTGTCTTCTGTTACCAGGTAAATCTGAATGGGCACTGAGGAATGAATCAAATTCTGCTCAAACAAAAGTCTTTACTTTGTTTTGGGACTTGTGGACCAAGGTTTTTCATTTGAACCCAATTCAAATCAGGTGTAACCAGGTTCCATCCAGAATAAAAACTACTTTTTTGACACACTTTTTTTTTTTTTTTTTTTTTTTTTTTTTTTTTTTTTTTTTTTTCCTGATAATGGCTTACTTTTAATTTACTTACACTTTCAGAATCATTCCTGACTGTTACTGTGGCTGCATAGTAGACTGTCACTTTCCTTTTTGGTGTCTGTTCAGTCAATTATTCAGAAATGCACTTTATGTTCATGTGGTGGAGGTGAAGGTGTAGATCCCATTAAGCTGAACAATGTAAATATGTACATTGCATTGTGGAGCTTTTATTGCTAGAAATAGGTAATTGATTGTATTTCTGTCTCTTTTAGGGTTACAGGGGCATGGTGTAATAATATCATGTTTTCTTTGCAGAGATTAGTTTTCATAAAGTTATTATTTGTTAATATCTTGATTTTAATATACACTGAATTGGAGCCTTTGATGACAGTCTAAGGATGTATGGTTTTTAGCAATGACTGCTATTTTTAACCAAAATGAGCTGTTATTACATCAGGTTTTTTCCTGACTCTCAGATCCTTTGGGACATAGTGGGCCATATCTTCATATTTGTGAAGAACCTCATATTGAGGTCATAATTCTGCCTGGTGCTTTTCATTGCTACTGTGGCACGAATTTGCAGTGAGGAGTATCAATAACAACATGCACAGGGGTTTGTTCAATGCATAAATGGGATCTGGAGTCTTGATATTTTATGTCTTCCCCTTTGACAACAGTGGAACATGCATGATTGTTTACACCAAAAAATAAGTCTTTACTTGTATAGTTGATGGGTTTTTAACAAGATGGGAGAAAAGACCTTCTCAAAGACCCCACTGATATGCAAGTTCATTGGACCATTGATGTTTCCCATTAATTGCAGGGCTTTAGCATATAACCATCAAGTATATCTGGTTTTACTTATCAAATCCAGAGCTGCTTTTTCTCTGCCTGCTGAGCAGGGAAAACTCCATGCTGTACCAGTTTCTTTTTACTTGGGTCTCCAAGTATCATCAGGATTAAAGCTGTCAGAACAGTCAGCCCTCTTTATTTTGTGGTTTTCAATACAAAGCATAATATTGTTGCTTGAGAAATGGCAGGCTTTCAATGTGTTAGCTAAAAATTGTGCAGTGGACAAAAAAAAAAAAAAAAACCAAAAAAAACCCCCGCCCCTGTTAATAGCAGGCATTGAAATGTTGCTTTCACCATTTCAGGGAAAGAAGATACAGTTCTGTGCTTTCATTTGTTTTTATTCTACACCACTAATTTTTCTGTATTGGCCTAATCCTACACTCAAGTATAAGGAAAAACTCACGCTCAACTTAGTAAGAGTTTTGGTTCATTGAGTGCAGTGCAGGGTGCCATTTCCTCAGCTGGTGTTGTTCATGTTCTTTCCATTTATGTCAGTCTGATTCTAGAAGTACAGAATTAGGCCTTCTTTTTAAATACAAAAAGAGTTAACATGGAAATGACAGCATTTCATTTTACTTTTTTTTTTTTTAATTAACTGTAAAATATTCCACTGTTCTGTGTGTGAATTTATATTTGGGAAGAAGTGTGTCCATCCACCAGAGAGAGCTTGGAGGTAGCTGATGTATTGTGTATGAATATTTTTGTTTTGCATGTGTTTACTTAAGTTATCATTTTGTGCAATTTAGGGTTGTTTTTTTTTTTTTTTTTAAATCATCAGAGTCCTTTCTCTTTTATTTTATCCAGGACAACATAGACGTGTCTTTGTGATAACTTTCTAAAGGGCAAAACTAAAATGATATCTTTATTACTTTCCTTTTGGTTTGTTTTAATTAGGAAGAGTCTCTTCCTATGCAAGGCTACAAATCTGTAATTTTATTTACCCTGTCATTTTGCCATCAGTTGAAATATGCAGGCATTTTAGACATAACTTTGGGAGGAACAGAATATCCTAGTAATTTATACAATAGACACTGATGATTATTGACCATTAAAGAGTCATAAAACATTTCCTGTGTGAAATAGATGTAGCATCAAATGTCTTTATTTCTGACAGTAAATGCTTCAGTTTACTTCACAAATATTAATATCATTGCATAAAGGTAAAAACCTGGCTAAACTCTGGCAAAGAGAGGTCAATTCTTAATAAATGTGAGGAGTTGCAAGCAAAACAAAAAAAAAAATACTTTGAAGAAAGTCCCGGGCTCATGTGTATATTAACCAGAGCAGATGAAATGATTTATTGGGTTTTATACACAATCTGTAAAGGGTAAGCATTGCTAACAGAATGAGTGGCAGCCTCAGGGAGCTGAGTAGCCCCCAGGGACCAGCTTTTGTTCCTCTGGACTTGACAGACATGTGTCCCTGTTAAATGAGGGCTTAATTTCTCTCATATGTGCACAATTTCCAAGCTCAACAAAGGCAGCCAGGACCGGAGCTATTTAAAAGAGCCAGCTCAGGAGGAAGCATTCCTGGAGAAAGGGGATGCTAAGGGGCTAATTACTCACCATAGTTCAGCAACTGATTTTTTTTTTTCTTTTTTTTCCCCCCTAAACAAGGTCTATTAACATGGAACTGCCACTCACATTTTACATAAACATACATTAAAAGTACAAAGGTGTTATTTCTCTCTCAAATTTGCCCTTTTAAAGGTCCTGGTTACTAAAAAAAAAAAAAAAAAAAGAAAAACAAAAAAAAAAAAAAGGGGGGCATTCATTTAATTTTTAGTCTGCAATGAAAATTACTATCTCTTTAAGCTCTTGGAAGGATTTTTTTTTTAATGTCCACTGTCTTCCTCTTCTTTCTCAGCCTCTCCTTTTTTCATGTATAGTAGTAGGAATTGTCATTAGTGCTTATTGCTTTTATGTAACTATGATAATTAATATTGTCCAGATAAATGATTCAGCACATGTAAAGCATATTAATATTTACTTAATTACATGTCTAGTGGGGTATGCTTTTTATAAGCCTCTCACTGCATATTTAAATGTGTCTGAATATGTGTTTAAATATGTAAGAAGATCTTTATGGTGCCTTTTGTGTAGTCTGGTGGTGCTACCCCTTACAAGTAGGTCTTTTACACCCTTTTTCCAATATGGGACTCAGGTGCCTCCTGTGTTACTGGCAGCTGGAATTCTCTGTGGAGAATAGGTCCATAGTTTGACAGGTTGATGTAATTTATTTTTTATTTTAATGTGGAAAACACAATTATTTTCTTTGGATAGTGATAGAGAACTCTGTTGTTACCTTGAGAGAAAGATGAGCCATTCCAGTGCAAAAGTTTGAAAATGTTGTGGTCACCACTGGCAAAGCACTTTGTCAAGAAATACTACGTGGTTTCAGGCTTATTTCCTACTCTGAAACAAACAGGGAACTCCCTTGTGAAACAGGCAGCCCTTTTGATTCTTCTCAATCAGAACATACTGATCCTCTTAAAATCAGAACCCAAACAGGAGGAAAAAAAATGTTTTCCTATTGCTCTGTGAAGTCATTAGCTGAACGGGCTTCAGCATGGCATGGGAGAAGGCTTTGTGATGCATGGCATCAACACTTGTAATCCATGCTCAGGACATGGTGCATGTACAGCTGTGAAAGCTGAGACAACAGCAGCAATTATAGAATGCCCTTGGTAGATGCAACTTGCTTTTTGGATCAATTTTGTCATGTGATTTTTGTATTCTAACCTTATTTTAAATTTCCAGTTCAAATGCCCCCCTTCAGAACCAATATATTATATTATATTATTTACAATGTAATTATTAGACTGTTCAGGGTTTTTTTTTTAATTAGTTGAGAAACTTACAGTCTCTCAGATCTACATAAAAGAATTACAATTCAAAAAGTATAAAAGAAATATTTTTTTTTCCAATTTCGGTATATTCATTACATAATCCAGGCAACATAAGTAGGTGTCCTCATAGAATTAACTGAGCAGTTTTTATTCCTTGAATTTCTATTATATGTATAGGAAATGGTAAATGAACAATGTTGCAGAGTGCTAAGAATGAAACTTGTTTCAAAATTTTAAATGCTTTATATCTTTCTTGAGTAGGCAGTCCTTTAACAATCAGAAGAATTAAAGATTTTAGGGGTAGCATTTTATGCAAAATATCTATTTCTTTTCTGAGAAGAATGGAATGGATGATGGATCATTGGAATGGCATGTAGGACTCTTGGCTTATCTACTCTTTCCAGGCTTTGCCTTTTCATGCTAAGAAGGGAAAAATAGCAGTAGGAAAGAACACACAGTGTTCCTTAGCACTTGTTGAGAAGGGTTTTTTAAAAGTTGTTATTAAGTAAATAATCTTCTATTTCTTCTCATTAAATAAATGAATTCTGGTGGGATAGAAGCCACAAACCTGTCCCAGATCCTACTTGCCCCTGCAAAGCAGGAATACCTGCACAAAACAGTGCATCTGTACATCAGCCTCCTTCATCCTGGTAACAGATTTACAGCTGTCAAGGCTTAAAGTCACCCATTTATTTCCTTTCTCCCTAGAGATGACAAAGTACATAACACTTGATGAGCTGCAGCATCCAGGACCATTAAGATATTAATGCTACAAAGGCCTATATTGCAGGGTGAAATCTTGCCTGGATTAAAACACTGCTTCAGAGGAAGTTAAGGAGCCACATATATGCAGGGACATTTGGTATTATAAGGCCCAGGGAAAATGGTTTAACCTGGATTCCATGTAGATTCTGACTAAGCCTTTCTACAAAGATTTGTTTTCATTTTCTGGAGAAGGGGGGGTTCTGACCAAGAGACTTACTTTCCATCTGATTAAGAGAAAGCACCTTCTAATCAGAAAGGAAGGTCCCACACAGATTATCTTCTTGTCATGCTATGACAGGACCCAGATTTCACTGAGGCTTTTGTGAAGAGCTGCTGAGAGTATTAAAGCTCTGGCTCCACAGTACTTAACTTAGCTTTTTTCACAATAGAAAGAAAGAAGATGAACTAATGCTTACCAGCTAAGAATGAACTTTTATACCTTTGCTGTATTGCTGTCTGGTTAACAGAAATAAATGTTAATCATATAAAAGTGGCATATCTCTCTACTGAAAAAAGAAGGAATAATCAACATTTCTCACACTCTTGCTACCTGACACTTTGACTCAGTGTTGCTCTTCTCTCCATTTTTTAGGTATTTTTCTATATTTACCAACAGCCACCTTTGTCTTGTGGGAGGTCTATTACTATTTGCAGCTTACTTTCATAAAATGCTCATAATGAGAGCAAATTTCAGAGTCAATCTGCCCATTTGTTTCCTGTGTTTATCATAACATTCAGTTTAAAAGAAAAAAATCTACACAATCCCTGAAAGCAAAGAATTTTAACCTAAGTAAAGAACTTTCAAATAGCTGGGCTGTCTCTCTGTCAGAGTTCCAGCTGAAGAGTTGATGGACACAATAGGTAATTAGGGAACAACATTTGAGATATAGGAAAAGGTCTAAAAGGTACTGCATTCAGTTAAGTTTCATGAAATTAGTGATCCTGTTAAAGATTTTCAGCTTGTCCAGGAAGTAAAGGCTTTAGACTAACCTGTCCTCATATTAGAACTTGAATAATTCAATTGGGAAAGAGATACTAAAATGCCCTAAATTCAGGCAAAGTTTTGATCTGGGCTTATTTTAATAGACAGCAGAGAAACAAAACTCTGTGTTTGCATCTCATGCAAAACCATGGGAAACAAGCATTCACAAATCACATTTCTCACCAAACTACTTGCTCTAGATAGGCACATGCTTCCCATGGAAACAGAGCCTTGGGTACTGAGCAAAATAATGCTCTTTCCTTCTTTGCAGAAGGTCTGCACATGTCAGGGAAAAGAGAATGAAAAAGATTTCATTTGTGGTGATACATTTCATCCCAGCCTACATATTTTCTGTAAATTTACCAGTTAGAATTTTGTTTGGAGTTTCAGTGATTTGCTTGGAATAAGCTGCACGATTTGAAAAAAGATCTTACTGGGAGATTTTGCTCTAAAGGAACAGTCAATCTGTCACTTGCTGTAGCTCTCAGGTTCTTCCCTTTGTTATGTTGGCATTGCTGAGGCATAGTTAAAATGTTTTCCATTTTATGCACATGAGGTTTTGTGAGAATAATGCTTTTTGAATGTTTGGTGGCACTGCTATGAATTTGCTGGCAATAGTCCTATCTAAATTAGGTTTATGGAACCCATTGAAATAATTGAGGTTTTGGTGCACTGTAGACTTAAATTGTATTTTTGAAAATAAGTTTCACTTAATTTATTCCTTTTTGTAATACTCCATACTCTGGGATCAAGTGTTCTATCTTACATATCGGATCCAAGAGAAGTGCTTTAGTTTCATTAGGATATCACTATAATAAGAGGGTTTCAGATAGATCTGTAGCTTCCACATTTAATCCATACATTTTAAATTATTTTTTAGTAATTTGAATCTAGAAACTATTTTCCTTAAAATATACTGAGCTGTTTTTTGTGTATCTTAGGAAGGAGGTACAGCTGTGCCTGGATAGTCTGGTACTTTGTGAAGTACTTCACTATTAATTTTTATCTCTGGTCCATAATTTTCTCCTGACAGAGTTTGCACTTTTTCATTGTGTTTTTCAATTTTCAATGTGTTCATTGATAGGTTTATGATAATCCCTGTTTCTAATTCAAAAGTCTTCATTTTAGAACCACACCAGTTCCTCACAATGATTCACCTGCATTCAGTGATCTTATGCTAGGGAAGCTGGGCAAACTTCCTACACAGGAAGAGTGTGATGTATTTGAGGAATGATCTATCTGTTTTATTTTTCATGATGCTTAAAATGACACAATATCAGGAAATGATCTTAAAAACTGTACTGTAACTCTCAGAGGAAGCCACTAGCTGCTTCTCTCGGGCTGATAGCTCTAGAAGCTCTGTTGGCTGAGTTTGTGTGGTTCCCAGTCCCTTTCCAGGATTTGTATCCCATCTATGTGACTGCCCTGCAGGAGTCCCCAGGGCTCAGTGCTGGGTGTTACCCCAGAACCCATCCTGCTCAGCCCTTTGGGCTGCTCCTGGAGGAGAGACCTAGATGTGAGAGCAGTGTCCACCTGAGATGGGATCCAAACTTTGCTTGGAATCAGCCTGAATCCAGGACTGTGTGAGAAATAGCTGAGCACAGGCTCAATCTTAGAGGCACAGCAGGACATTTTAACCCTTCCATTTAAAGAAGGCTTGACATAAATTAGAATTGCTGCTCTTTTATCCAGCACTCACTCCTTTATCACATCTTACATTTGCTGTGGTTCTTGGACTGGTACCCTAGATCAGAGGCATCTTTCTGGGGAAAGGAAGCCCTAAATATCCTGGAATCTGTCTGTCTCAGCAGAAAGTGCAGACATCACTAGCTACATAAATGGATTCACTCTCAGTTTAATGAGTAAAATAAGTTCACAGAAAAGGGGGCACCAGGACTGGCAGGAAAGCAAGCAGAACAAGTGCCTGGCAAAGGAGAGGGATTCCCACTGGGGTGGGAAGACTTTCTGCCTTGAGGAGGGAGGTGTCTCATCCCCCAAACAGAACTATGGAGTTTAATTTTATGAATTTTAATCCTTTTCCTTCTGAAATTTACTGTTTTGAAGGTTGTCCGTGGCATCATAGTCAGTTCTGTGATGAGACCTTGCTGTAGTACATGGCAACAAAAGAAAAAAGAGCTTCAGTTTTTAGAGCTGGCAGGTTGGCAATTTGAGTAGAAAAGGAAGATACCAGATTTGTGTTGTTAGCCTGATTGCCTCTGGAAATGAGCTCTGTGCAACTCTGCCGTGTGCACTGAAGTGCTTGTGCCACTAACTTTTCAGCCTGTTGGTGGATTTCAGTGGAATTGGATAGAAAAATAGATGTTTCAAGAAGAACTAAGCTCCTGCATTCTTGGTGAAAGCAGACAGCTAGACTGAGGTGAGGGATTTTTTTCCATACTCCTTCAGACAGGTTGTGTTTCATAAATATATGTTTACATGATAAGTACCTGTATGAAAACTTGTTGAATGAGAGGATCCAAAAGGCCAGAGACTTTATCAATAACACAATCACAGGAAAAGCTTCACTTCAAGCTTTCAACTCAGCAGACAGTGAAGTCAAATTCCTTAAAGTCACAAATCCATTGCCCTTGAACCTGTGAAACCTCTCCTGTCCCTTTTTAACAGTTTGCATTGTAGAAGCAAACAGGGACTGGAGATATTCCCTGCTGCTGGTTAATCTACAACCTATGGCCTAATAGCACTTCCAAATAAAATCTGCCTACTTGGAATAAATACTGCTGTGGAAAACATCTCAGGATTGGAAGACAAGAGAAATTGCTGTCAAATTATGATCTCAGAGGTGTTTCCTGTAGTGAGAGAAAAGTCATGAACTAAAAATGTCTGATCTTTTGGTTTCCATTCAGTACTTCAAAGAGGGATTATTGGTGTTTTAGAGACATATTTAAAATGCATATGCGAATACACAGGGGTATAAGTGAAAATATGGAGTAGCAGTAGAAAAAAGTTATAACACCCTTGAGTTTGGGATAGCTTCTTTAACTGAAAAATCACAAGTGAATTATACACACATCATACCATCAAAGATATTGAATTTGTTTTGGCAAAAAAACATGCAGAAATATTAAGTTGAGTGGTGGGAAAAACTGGAAAAAATGAAGAAAGTTCTGAATAATAAAAAATACAGTATTTATATAGGTCATTCCTTTATGCTGACTGAAATTTTTACTGGGGAGTAGTTCTAGTCTTATATGGTTACAAGAACATGAGTTTCTTCTAACTAATTTTATAATTAATAGGACGAGAATTTGGGGTGAAATAATGTGAGAACTTTACTGTGATGCATAGAGACAGTGTACAGGTGAGAAATAGATAGGTATGCATGACAAGTCTCTACACTGGGTGTCTAAGAAATCCTCTTTCCACTGTCTATTAGTTTGTTCTGCCATTTTTCCTTTGCTTTTTTCACTTTAATATTCACAGCCACAGTTATGGAAAAGGGGTTAGTGCACAGTTCTTTGATTCATTCATTGTTTGAAAGTGCTTTGAAAATCAAAAGTATAATCAAAGGTCTTAGAATATTGAAGAAATATTGAAATATCTGCATAGTGATGTTTCAAATAGATTTGTTGTTACTGATCTTTTATTTTAAAATAGCCTGACTGCATAATTTATTAATTTGATTTTAAAAAAATAGTACAGCTAATTCATTCAATCATCCCCCAATTCAAGCATTTAGTTCTACCATATATCCAAGGTATCCTGAGTGGTCAAACTACACATTTAACTTTGCTTCTTGCATACACATACACTGCATAAACTCTGCCCAGCTCTACTCTATCAGACCATGCTTTTATCAGGGATAACTGGTGACAATATAAACCAATAGAAAGAGATTCATAAGCTTCATCCCTGTCACCAGAAAAGATTAAAAAGATTAAAATTAAAAAGATTAAAAATGCCGTTTAATAGTGTGTGTGGTTCTGGTGTTGCTGGCTATATCTAGCAAGAGGGTACTAGTGAAAGGACATAGAAATAAAAATCAAATATTTGGTAGATTCTTTTCAATATACTTACAAATCTGAGCAATTGGTTAGGAAATATGGAAGAAAGAGCTCAGTTCACTGCTGAAATTAGCAACTGAATTCCTTTAAAAGCACATTATCCTTTTGTTTAAAGCTTATCAAAAAACCATTTATCCTTTCTTGGAATTATTTTTTCTCTTGAAATATAAGACACTGACTACAATTAATTTCAAGTCACTGGTAGAGCTGAACTGAGGCTACTGGAATGGTACTGTATAAGAGTCAATCCTGTTCAAATGTCATGGATGTTTTGTCATGGAATGGATGATCTTAGACTCTTCAGTCACTATTGCTTCTATGAAGCCAGGGATGCTCCTCTCCCTAAAGAACTGCAAAATCTTGCTAGATAAGACTCAAAAGAAGGGTTATAAAAAAGAACTCAGGCAAGAAACTCAGACACTTACATGAGTTGCTTTGGGTCTCACAGGAAGCCTGGGTGGAGCTGGGAATTGAACACAGATAACCTGAGTGCTTGGCTCAGAAGACCACTTTAAAATGTTTTAGAATGTGGCTTTATTATCTATTAAGTAGGGACTGAATAACATGGGAGATATGAGCTGGGGAACGTGCTAGGTACATAATATATGTTCAGTGGATGTGCACAGTATTTTCTAGGAGAGTATAAACTTGGTTGCTGTTTCAGGCATAGGTTAATATCACTTATAATGTGTCTCAGTACACTGAGCATATGCTGGAAAACACTAAAGAAAGGGAGTTTTTAGATTGCTAATGATTTCCTTTTAAGGAACATGTGACTAAGGGCTGAGACAATTTGCTGCTGAAACTGCTTACTACAAGCCTTTGAAAATTCCCTGTCTAGTTATTCACATAGGAAATATCTGGTTGCAGGCATACTTGGCTGTGCAGGCTTCCATGAGTACCCCATATTTATAAAGCCTGTTCATTCAGCCCTTTGAATGGGAGCAGTCGACAGAAAGAGTCATTTTTGTGAGTTCTTTTTAAGTATACAGTGAACTTGCCTCTTGACTTTTGCATTTGATGCTTCATTGTGATTCATTCAAAGTAAAAAAGCCATATGCTACAGAGACAGATAAACACAAGGATGAGATATCACCAGTTCATTTAATTTTTAGTATCACTGATCCATTATATGTTTTTTTTTTACTAGTGATGGTATTTTTACTCTGTACCTGCCTATAAGTTTTCCATCTCTTAGGCTGTCAGTTTGTTATCCTTCATGAAAAACTATACTCACTTAAGGCTGTATTCTCAGAGGCTTTTGGAAAGTGGCCTGGAAAAATTGTTTGCATGCCTGTTAGCACCAGCAAAATCCCAAATTGTCTCTGTTAGGGAGTGTGTCTAAGCCTTCAGTTCTTTTCTGTGATTTTCTGTAGTACTTGAGAAATATTTTATCACTACTACTCTTTCAACCAGTAATACTAATGTGTTACTGGAATTCTTTTAATTTCACCCTTACCAAGATTAATTTACATGCTTCAAACTTAACTAGCATGTATTTAAATGTCCGGAAAGTGATTTTCATGTGAGGCTGGCATGATTTCTGACTTTGGATTAGCTAGCTGTTGCTTCACTTTGAGTAATTCAACACAAAAATAAAGAAGTGGTTGTACAAATCCTTGCAAAATGAAATCATCCAGTTTCCTAGAGCTCTGCTTTTTAATTATCCTTCTTTTTGCTCCAGGAATGGATGAAAATAAATTTCATATATGATAACTGTTATGTATATTTCAGAAAGATGCATTTTCAACTTGTCAGAGGAATTGCAATTATTGCTTCCTAAATTTCATTAAAATATTTTGAGCATCTTGCTGACATATTTTAATGTCCTGATACTCCTCAGACTAGACTGGTTTTACTCTACCAACTTCCTGGGCACAGCTTGTGGCAGGAGCAATTAATTACAGCAACTTCTTTTCAGATGAGGTGGAAATCATTTAGACATATAATTCCAAAGTACACCTGCAAATGAGGTGTACTCAAAAAATCAAATTCTTTAGGTTAAAAAATTTGAACTTTCACTGTATTGCACCAAAATCATGTGGATCCTAAAAGTTTGTTCATTTTTAACAAATCATAAAATGTTTGGTTTATTAAGGTTGCAGAGAAAAGGTACTAGATACACACAAATATATAACAGGCAGAATTTAAAATACAAATTCCAAAGGGTTGAAGGGATAAAGACAGTCTGTCCTTTTGCTTCAACAGTTTTGAACGTAGCATCAGTTTGGAAATTTGAGTGTAGGCTAGTTGTGTCTGTATTTGTAGGCATCCAAGAGCTCACATTTAGAGAAAATCATAAGCAAAAATTTGCCAAGATAAACCATAAAAATGTGTATAAATAGTTCATGTTTCTTACCACACTTTCTCTGCCTTTCTTCATGCAGATTATTAGATGCCTTCTGAAATGGTTGTGCTAACTCTAGAGTACAAAGAGCACTGTATTGGTCTCGAGCATTTCAGCTTAATTATTATCTGTATAGCTCAGAGTGGGAGAACCACAAACATCTAATATAAATGAACAGGGGGGAAAAAGTCTCATGAAAAGGAAGGTCTACTACCAGAAAACTGACAGAAACATGAGCAGCTAATTGCTGTAGGCTCCATACAACTTGGAATGACCTAAGGGGATATCAACAAATCACTTTCCACTGGAGTATAGTAACAGCAATGGCATAACAGTGAAATCACTGGCAAAAACTAGGGAAAAATTCTTTTAAAGTATTGGCATTAGCATGTTAGTGAGCAATTCTTTTTCCATTTTAATGGTTATTAATGACTGTGCTTGTGTTTAACATCTGCAAGCCCTCCCTTCCCACTTTTCTCCCCAAAACCCAACTGATGGTGTGGTAACTGGGTTTTATGTGTCTATTTTCAACTCCCTTATGAATCCTGAATAACTTTTTCTAATACTGACACCCATAATGTAAGTTATTGGCACTAGTGTTTATATATCTTTTTCTCCAGAAGCTGAGGACACCAGATAAAAGGGAGTGATTTTGTTTTAAGCCAGGAGAAATTAATTTTTTTTTCTTAATCATGTGTTCCAGGTTGCTAATTTCTAAAAATACATGAGGAAATTGTGCAGAGTTTAAATAAATTAATTAGATCATTTTACAATCATTGGTGAAAGTATGTAAAAGAATTTGGAAATATCCCTAGTAAGGGCCTTTCTTTTTTACATTTTGCAGAGCTCTCCAAACCCATAAGCTAAACCAATTTTTGAATGTGATGACAGATACGTTTCCCAGCAATACTCTTTGGCCACTACTAAATATTTAGTGGTGGATTGTACATTGTTCATGTGTTTTGTTTTCTCATGGGCAGTACTGAACCTCAAATATATCATTAGGATCTTTGCTAGGTAGCTTAGTTGAAGAAACAGATTTCTCTGTGATTTAACTATAATATTGGTTGAACAACATTAACAGGGTGATGTGCAGTGAACCATTTTACTTTGGGAAAACAACTCCTTCTCCTCCTCCTCTGTTACCCACGTTTTGCCAACAGTTGTTGCCATTGTAACTGATGAGAATTTGAACCTTTCCTGAATCAAACTTTTCTTTTTCTTTCTCCTTTCTTGTTCCATTTTTAAATGCTGCTAATGCTGCAGTTACAGCTTGATTTTTGGAATATTATCAAATACTGTTGTGCTGTGGTTGTCTATCTTAAAGCATTTATTTCCAGGGCATCTCCAGCATCATGTCTGCAATTTGTTTTCAGTGAACTCAGGCAACAACATAAGTCTGTAACACAATTCTGAAACATTCTTTACATGAAACTCCCTCTGAGCTTTGCACAGAAACTGTGGCTCATAGAGTTTTAGCACCATTGTGTTTTAAGTCTTTCTTTGAAGGCACTACTCTTAATTTCTACCAAAGGCATGAATACTTGTGTAGAACTTTCCCAGTTTAATCTTTTTTTTTTTTTTTTCTGAACCTTCTAAGTGGGGAAAAAACAATTCTAGGTATATTCAGTGACCATTCATGGTATCCCATTAATCTATGCAACAGAGTTCCTACAGCTCCAAATGTTTTATATATTTGAAAAAAAATCCCTTACATTAGAGAAGAATAAAGACTACAGAATATATATATATATATATATATATATTCAGAGAGTCCATATTTAATACATATTTGTAGGTGCAAATGTCTCTCTACTACAGAATCCACTCTTGAAATGATCTTTTATTTTTAAATGATCTCATGCCAGCCACAGGTACAGCCATATTTGTGGTTTCCCCCAGATACTGAATGATGTTCTGTAGTGGGGTCGACACTCTCATGACATTTAACCATTGGAAACGAAAGAAAACATTTGTGGTGTCAAACAACAGCACATACTTGACCCTCCAAAGTATATCCATTTATAAATGGATAAAAGTGACTATTTAAAGTTGTTTTATAAGGCAACCACTGTGCCGGCCGAAAACCCCTAATTTACTGTTTGAGAAAGCAAATGATGTGTGGGTACAAGAACATGCATTTTTTAAAAAAGATCTGTGGTGCTCCTTGTGTTGCATTTGATCTTAGTGGTGAAACAACAAACCCAGGTTTTAGGTGGACTTTGCTGCCATCCTATTTTTAATTCACCATTATGTGTTAAAATAACCATTAGTTTCCAGTGAACAATCCCAGCTTTGCTTTCAATGGTTGCTCAGGTATTTCTTTGAAACCAGGTTATAATTTCTGTGCTTGTTTTGCCTGTGGGGTGCAGCTGTAGAGGTAGATTAGGGAGCTGGTGGTGCCTCAGTCACAGTCCTTTCAGGGTCCTAGCTGCTGTGGGGAAGAGGGTGAATCAATGACAGAAAGTCTTATTTCACCCCCTTTTCTGATCTCCTTATGTATATGGCAAGCTGTTTCAAAACTTTAGTTGTTCAAGCTGCTACAAGAAGGTGAATTTTCACCCACCTTTGCTTCCCCACTCAAACAAATATGCCAATGGCACCCAACCTGTTTTTGTTTGATTTTTTTTTAATGCCCTTTGACTTCAAGCCTAATTATAGCTTATAAATAGCTTATAAACATTAGTTAGTGTCAAAGTGCACTTGCTGTTTCCATACAGGTGAACTCTCCACAGGTAATAAAATAAGAGAAGTTGATTGGTTCTCAAGCAAAACAAATAGGTGCTAAAATGTGGTTTTGAGGCATTGGGGATTTTCAGAATGTCTTTTTAAACAATCTGGATGTAAACAGATTAGTTGAAGACAACTTCAGTAAAGATAGCTCTCTTGAACCATCTACAAGCCTTTTGTCAAAGAAAGCTGAACTATGACTAAATCTGTGAGTGGTGTGAATTATTAGGTGATGAATTTTAAAAGTAGTGTCCAGATGTAAATAGTGAAAGCATCCAAAATATTACTCAGCAGCTGCAAGAGCTATAGGAAAAGCTGACATGACAAATTTAGTCATTTCTTAATCACTTTCGTTAGGCGGTATTGTCAGTTCCAAGAAGCAAATTTTCATCTTGATTTAAGCCTATAATAGAAATGGCTGAAAACTGAGAAGTTCTCAAAACTGTTTACTTACAAAACACCTTTTAAGTCATTTTGGAAGCTTCCTATGACCTAGAAGTAATGTTCCTTACACGTGGGGAGATAAAAAAATACGTTTTTAGACAGCTTATATCAACAAAGCATTTTTTTCTGCCTAAAAGAGTGACCTTAACATATGAGCAAGTGGTAAAAACAGGCTTACATGTATTATTTACAGCTATATCAAAATTTATTAATTAGTTACCTTTGGTTTAAATAAAATTGATTGTTAAAGCAGAAAGTAGAGGTTGGTATGAATTCTAGTCTGCAGGAGCTTTCAGATAAAAGAAGCAGTGACCCAACTCATTAGCCCTTTGATTTAATATATTGACACTTGGGTAGGAATAATTCCGTTTAGTGGCTTCTGCTTCCCAGGGATCAATTTAATTAGTTATAAAATGTGACTTCATGTCAGGAGGCAGAAGAAATGCTGACGTTAAATAAAGTCATACGCAATTTAAACAATAAAGCTATCGATGCCTGGTTAAAAGTTAATGATGCACAAAAAATGGCTTAATAGAGACAACCTCAGCAATGAAAGTGATGGTAGGAAAATTAAGCTAAGTGGATGAATGAGAAATGGTGATGTTGTTGGATTGTTAAAACAAATTCATGGATGGCCTGATGGTTCATTTTGTAGTACTGTATGTTTCTGATTTAAATACATGTTTGAGGCTAAGCCTGCACTTTCAAATTAGGAGTGACAAGAAGTAGTCTGAAACCTTTCTCCTTTAGATTCTAGAAAAGGACAAGACAATTTACCTGCACGCATTCATCTTTGATGTGTCCCCCCCGGGATATCTTGGCATGACACAATATTAGCCATAATGGCCTCCTATTATAATATTACAAGTACTAATATTTGCACAGTTGGTTGAGACCCCAGTCAGGATCACTGTCATGTTCTGGTAGGTGCTGCTTCTGCACTGTACAAATAAGGAAGGACAGTTCATGCCCTGAAGAAGGGAAGAATTTAATGTTAAAGCACTATATCCTTTCAAAACCCATTTAATGCTGTAGATGTAATCTACTTATGTTATCTAAGTAGAGTAAGAGGGTTTAGTGAAGAAAATAACAACCCAGAAAATTCTGGGAGTTACAGTTTGCCCTGCCTTTTGCCTTCTGTCTCTTCTTATGAACATACAGATGTACTAGAGCCCTTCAGAATTATGATTCCATTGTTTTCTCATTTCCTGGCCTGCTTTGAGCATGGCAAGGTAAAATCCTTGCTAAATGTCTTAAATAATAATCTGCAAATCCATATTCAGACACTGGGCCAGATTCATAAAAAATAATTCTTGCCTTTTTATGGGTAGCACACAAGGATGTTCTAAGTTACTGTGTGTTGTTTCTATTTCTGTGAAACACTGCTCCAATTTAATACTGAATTGGTATGGTCACCTCCTTTAAAGATGTACAAACACTTAGCTGAATATGCTGAATAGATGCTAGATTCAAAAAATGTAGACATGTGATTCCTTAGCTTAAAAATGTACATTAGACAAATGGTGTCAGACATGGAAATTATTATTAGAAATAGCACAAAAAGGCTTTTCATTTGCTTGTGATTAATCACTTTTAAGATGAGACTAGAGTTAGTCCACCTGTGAGGGAAAAATCTGATATCAAAATGACTTGATGTTGAGCTAAGCCATGTTGTTTTTAGTTTCTACAAATCCTTTCAGGGGCACGCAGATTCTGTTTAGGGAGACCAACTGTGAAAATGGACAGTAGCAAATGAGGCAAAATCAGATAATTTTTAACAATTGTACACAATCTGATTCATCCACAGACTTCTGGAAAGCTGGAAGGGGAGCAGCAGGCAGCAGTTATTACCTGCTAAAAGCATTAACAGTAGCTACGGTAACTCGCCGAAGGATAGAGGGGATATGCCTTAGAATAAAACCTCTGTGTCAGAGGGATTTTCAGACTGCACAAGAGTTATGTTTTTTTTGCTAATGTTAGGCAAACTGTTTTGTCTTTGCATTGACTTTACATTGGCCGCAGCCTACACAGAGGGAACTGCTGGAAAAAGGGGGACATTAATACTTTTTACTGTGTGCGGGCCAGCCAGTAGTTAGAGAGGGGGCCCATGTTTTCTTAGGGCTCAGATGGCAAAGCTAAGTATTCAGCCTACGGCAGGAAAAAAGTGCCTTTTTTGTTTTCTGGCTGGAGAGTCCAAGCATTCCCAAAGGAACACAATGAATGGCCCATTTTGTCTGACACTGTTTCGTAGACATAGAATTCTTGTTTTTTCATAATTATTCTTGCCCGTCACTGGGTGTGCACATGACATTTGAGCGTGTTTTAAAGTCTTAACACACTCATGTGCCTGCAATAAAGTTACTCATAACAATCCAGGCTTTCTGCAGACAACAGAGCAGGGTCTGTTGTTTTCACAAGTCACAGCAGCTGGGAGGCAATTGTGAAGACAACAGCTTAATCTAGCTGGAAAATACAGGAAGAAGAGAATATACACTCAATTTCCTTCCATATTATTGCAAACAATGCAGAGGGCTCTTTTTTGTTGTGGCTTTTTCTTTTCTTTGCTCTGGGTGGTCTGACTGAAAATGTGAGTGGCATAAAATACATTGGTAAATGTACTTTGAATTTTCAACTTGTTGCATTTCTGTGTTCATGCTGATGTGTCTAAATCTGTTAAGGGGTGAGAATATTAATCTACATGAGCACTTTAAAAGTCATACAATAACAGCCTTATTTTGACCTCATCTACACAGTGTTTACACTGGTGTTGGTTTACAGCATATGTTGCAGTTGCTTCTGAGTTACACTAGTATAAATGAAACTGGAACCAGGAACTTAGTAAAAATTTTCGTTGCTGAAAACATCCATTTTAAACAAGTTTATTGAAAGAAAAAATAAAGCTAGGCAATCTTAGACATTCAAAAGTTGTGTTTTAGCTTCTGTGTAAAAGGACAAGGGCACTCAGCAATTTGTTTCTTTATTGCGTGCTTCTGAATCTGTAGATTAATCATATTTGTAAATGCTTCATTTATTTCAGAAGCACATTTACAAACAAAGCATGCAATAAATTAACATGCAAACTCAGTTAAAAAGCATCAGAAGTAGGCAGCGATCAGATAGTTTTTTACCCTAGCTATATTTTCTGGTGAAGTTTTGTGAAATACTAGGGAAATTATCTTTTTTTTTTTTTTTAAATGTATGGGATGAAAAGTGAAAAGGAGCACTACTCCAGTTATTATGTCAACACCAGAAGGAATAAAATGCAAATTAACAGGAATTCTGTTGCAGAGGTGGTAGTAGCTTAGCAGTCACCATTAGATGTGGTTTTAGTGGGGGTAAATGTTCCTTTTAAAGAAAAGGTGATATTTATCCAATTGCAGTAAAGGTACCTTCCTTTCCTGCTCTTGGGAATGCTACATACAGCAGATTTCCAGTAACCATGGCAGACAACTCAGATGGGAGAGATTTTTATTATGCATAGCACAGAGGTTATAGCAGTGACTAGTAACAGCAAAAGCCAGTCAGACAGTGAGTATGGAAAGCAAGTGAGAGATTTGAACATGGTCCAGGTTCCAGCAGGGAGAGTCGAGATGTACACTGGAAAAAATACAATCTGAATGCTGAGATGGGTTGGGTTTGTGCTGCTGTCTGTAACAGAGCTGCAAACAGCACAGTCCCACGTGCACCAGCCACCTGTGGCAGGGTGCACACATGGGTGCAAGGCAGTGGGCATTGCTCTATTCACCTGCAAAATAAAGCAGACACATAGCAATAATGCCACAGAGACTTCTGAGCTATTCTGAAAGGCAGGGATGGACATTTCTGGGTCTAAGCATTAAATAATTTCTAGATATTACTGATCAGCAGTAAGCAGAACCTCTTCCTCTGTTTTCCTTAAAAAACATTAGCACACCTCTCCCCTTCATGTCTCTTAAAATGCAACACCAGCGTGGTCAGAAATAATCATGGAGGTTAGCTGGGTCTGTGAATCTCACATTAATCCTGTGCAGCCCATTTGCCTTCACATCTCAGAAATTCTTTATTGGTATCCTATTATGTTTTCTTCTGCTCCACTTTTGGAATTAGATTGATTTGTAATGAGATAAGAAACAAAAACCCCAAACCCAACAACCTAAAAAGTATTTTCAAAAGGGTACCTAAAATAAAATAGAGAATTACATGCTGAAAAGTCTTATTTACCTGAAAAGATGGTGGAGAAAATAATGGGCTAATAAAACAGGGAGTTTGGATAAGATAATTGTTTACTCTGAAGACACTTGAGTGCAGTAGGAGGCTTTTAGAAAATCACAATTGTAATTTGTTTCAGCTGCATGTGTCTATCTAAAAAACCAGATGTTTGTAGGTGAACTCATTTCCTTGATGTGGTGCTACTTTTCTGTCTAAGCTTTTCCTGAATTTGTGACAATGACCATCCTAAAGACAGGAAAGCCAAATGTACTTCACTGTGGTCTCCTTCCTTATGATGGAAGTTTATTGATGACTTTGGGGCATCACCTTCTTGGTATCAGTGGCCAAAAAGGAGATTTACTGCTGGATAGCTACCTTGAATACAAGAAAACCTACCCCAAAAGAGACAAAGTGGGAGTTAATGCTAAGAGTTTTGTAAAGAGCCTGAGGGTGAGGAGTGAAGAGATTAAGGGAAGAAGAAAGAAAATTATCTGATAAATAGAAGAGACAGAGGGAAATCCAGCAATAATAGATGTGAGTGATAGAATGATTTAAAAAATACTTTCTTTTTGTTACTCAAGTAGCTCTGATTAGCCCAGCTGGCTTGCTGACTTCTTCACTCAGCAGCAAACCTGTGAAATGTATCATGCTCAAAGTGCAACTCCTGATAAAGGTGCTCTGCCCAGGCATTGCAGAAACACAGGTTTTAGGTGTCCCAGGAAATAATTTAAATGGAGACTATCCAGGAGTAAAGAAATTGTATAAATGGATGGATCTAAGAAATCCCAGCTGAGGGATTTGGGAAACGAGAAGAAAGCATGTTCTACATATATATATATATATATACACACATATATATATACACATATACATATAAATATATGTAAAATATATGCATGGTTAAGATTATTTGTAAAATATATATGTGTAGAAATGTGTTATATGTACAGATTTGTCTATTCTATATGTACCCATGTATATGTAGAATATGCTTTTATAAGATGAAATACATAAACATTGCTACTCACTTATATATTTATATATGAACAGGAAGATATTTGCTTTTATTAAAAAAAAAAAAAAAAAAGTCTAATAGGATAAAGTTTCTGCTTGTTAAGATGTGTGACTTTATCTTGGCAAGTACTACACACAAACTTCCACAGTCCAGTTTTTAGGAGAAAACAAATTTTCCTAAAGTCATCCTCAGTGTATTTAAACATTATTCACATGGTACTGAAGAGCTAAGGTGCTACAGGTACATGCTCTGAAATATTTTGCATATATTTGTTCCCTGTGTAGCTGAACACCAGAATGCTCTGCTTCAAAATGGAGCACAGTAGCTTACAGGTAAACACAGATATATGAACTGGAACAGAGCTATTGAAAGAAGCTTTTAGTCTTCTGCTCTGATTTTGGAAGCCTGTTTGGATGGGTATTTTTGTAGAAATTTTTCTCTTGCTTCCTGACTGATTGACCCAATGACCAAAATTATGACAAAGGTGGTTTTCTGGATCTGGCTGTCACTAGAACATGCCATTGCAGCTCACAGTTTTGCAAGACTTTGTTATGTTAGATTGATCTGTTGGACCCTCTACCATCAACTCAGCCCTCATCCTTACTCTTAATTGTTTTTTCTTTCTCCATCTCTCTTTCATTCACCTTCCAATGAATAAAAAGTGTCAGCACTAACTAGTTCTTTGGGAAAAAAGTAGCACTTCAGCTGGTCCTGCAAATTCTTTCACCCTCTGAACAGTGATTAATATACAGGTTTAAGAAGAATATTTAAACAAAACCTGGAAAAAAAGGAAAAGAGCAAATATGCAAGCTAATGGTGTACCCTGAGGTGAGCAAAATGCATTTTTTTAACAAGCCAAGCATAGCAAAAAAGCTATTCTACAGTGAAATTAATAATTACCAGAAAGATTTGCTAGCATTATTGTTGTATCCTTTATGAGAATATGAGTAACATGTTTAAAAAACATGGGAAGTGTGAATCAAAGCCCAAAGATTCAAAACGGTCTCTAATTTTTAATGTGAATTCTATTCATATGCCCCTGGTGCATAGTCTGAAATACAGTCTGTGGATAACAACTACCCTTAGAGTGGTGCCACTTAACCTGAAAATTGTATCTGTTCCTCTGGTAGTATGGATTTCTAATTTCCTTTACCATCCTGTTTTAACAAAGCTTAAAGGTAGGAGGGCATCTTAGTGCCACATGTAGTAGGTGCCTGGCTATAATACATGATTTCAGCTCCAAATATTTTCTGAAGGCAAGGTTTGTTTATTAACTGAACCCCATGCTGAGATTCAATCAATCTAATACAGGCTTAGTTTGAACATTCAAACGTATGCCCATACATCTTGGGCATATATCTTACATAATGATGTTGGCCCCAGACATCTTTCTGGGTTTGTTTATGTCTGTTATGGATTCCCCTCATTATCCATGCTGTTTGAGGGATTCCCTATGGATTCAGCCAGTTTATTGCATACTTTTTTAATTTTATGCCAAACTGAATGTTCTGAGTGGCAGCTCGTAGGGTAGCTCTGTTACAGCTTCCTCTCAAATCCAGAGATGAATGCTGTGATTAAGGTTAAATAAAATAATATGGAAACCAACATGCTGCAAAAGGGGATGGAAGAGAATACCCCAGCAGAGGCAGGAGGGTTAGAGAAGTAATGTGAACGATAAAACATTAAGATGTTGACTACTCTTCCTATTTCTTTTCCTTTTAATTATGGTTAACCATTAGAGCAACAATTTGGTGGTTTACAAGGTCTTCCTTATTGAGCATCTATATTAATAAGACAGGGAAAGCTTATTTATTAAATTTCACTGGAGTGAAAAGATGCTGCAACATGCCAGTTGCTGAGCACATCTGTGTGTGCACAACTCCCAGTAACATTCACTGGAGGTGCACATGCAGATTGGCAGAGAATGGAGTCTTAAATATAGAAATACTAAACAGAGAAAAGACAAGAATGTCTCTATTTAAGAGAAAGACAAGAATGCCATGGGCTACAGTGTTCTTGGGAGTCTGTCCTGTTCCACTGGAGTAAGTTTCTGAGGCTCACCTCCTCAAACATTGCCCTTGTCATATTCAGTATATAGCACTCGCTTAGTTCTTGCAGCAGAGTTTACTGGGAGTAATATATGGCCAGGAGAAACTCGGGCTAAAGGACAGGTTTTACTTATAAAGCCTTTGCATTATGGAAAAGGTTGTTTTCAATCTGAAAACTCAGATTTATAAACACTTAATTCATCAGTTCCCCGTGCCTTTCATTTGAAATAAACAGCCAGCAATATTATTTTAAAATAAGGCAGAAGGTGTAACAAAAATGAAGTAATGTTTTGAGAAATAGGTGATTGATGATTAAAAAACAGAGAGAGAAGGGGTGGGGGGTGTCAGTCCGGCATTCATTAGTCAGGCAAAACTTTGGTTTGAGCATGCATTAAGTCAGGAAGACCAGACAGTGTGTCTGGAAAATGATTCTTTCTTTGAGAAGTCGTCTCTCAAAAATATCCCCTTGTTTCTTAAAACTAAAGGCATCCTTTGACCGACTTAGGTTTTTTTTTACAGCTATTGATGCTAGAGAAAACAAAAGAAACTTTAAAACCTGGAAACATAAACATCATTGAACCATCCCCTTTAAAAGAAAGAAAGGAAAAAAAAAAAAGAAAAAAGAAAAAAAAAAAAGAAAAAAAGGGGGGGGGGCGGGGGGAAGGGGGTTTGTGTGGAAGGGAGAGTGAAAGAAAAAAAGAGAAAGAAATCACAGTGGATGTTTTCCAGGAGGGCACATGCTATGCTGTGTAAAGGGGGCTAGTGAAACAAGAAGTCATCTATTCTTGATTTCTTGAGACAGCTAGAGCTTTGTGCCTTGTGTAGTTTCTACGTTTTAAGAGCTTGTTCTGTGTAGCAGAAATAATACAATAAATGGGTTTAACCACATTTGTCTCAGCTAGACAGTCTGCTTTGTCAAAGATTGCTGGTACAACATAAACAAATTATGTGTTTGTAGTGCTTTTCAATGAAAGCCTATCTAACAGAGCGGAGATTGTGTTTCGGCAGCTGTAGATTTAATCTCCTACCTGTCAGTTAAAGCAGGCATTTCCTGAGCAGATAAGGCCTGGCTGCAGCGGGGGAAGCGGCCACAGCTGGACAAAGGGCCATTGTTGCTGCCCGGAGCGCCCAGCGGCTCCGCGCCCGCACTGCGCGCCGCGGCTGCGGAGAGCGCCAGCGGCAGCGCGGCTGCTCCGCTGTCAGCGGGGCTCCGCCGGGCCCCCGGAGTCACTGCCCCGGCCCAAGGGATCACCCTGCCCGGGGAACCACCACAGCATCCCCCCGGCCCAAGGGATGGTCCCCCCAGCCCGCGGAACCAGCCCGGCTCGCAGCGAGCGCGGCGCCGCGCCGAGCCCGAGCGCGCCCGCAGCGCTCCCGGCTCGCCAGCCCGAAGCGACGCTGGAGTTCTGACAAACTGGGGGAAGCCAGAAAATGGCAGGGTTGGCATTCCTTCCCCGTCAGGGTCATCTGCAGAAAGGGCAGCGCAGCAGTGTGGTTTTGTATCTGAGCTATAGCTGTTGCTGGAATTTTAATGCCTAAAGTTGGATAAGAAATACCCAGCGCTCATTTTAAAAGATTTCCTGATTTCTTTCCTGCCTTATTTTACCTTTCGATGATTTTGTTCTTTCACGATGTTTTTAATCATAAATGCTGTGGAAGGCTGAGAAGCCCATGGCATGCACTGGAGTGAGCCAGCTGGTGCAGGAAGCACGCAGGCTGGACGAGTGTCACTGGAAGTTTACAAACTCCGGTGCTTGCTCCCAAATTTGCAATAATTACCATGTACCAGCGGTGGCAATCACCTCAGTCATACTGTGCAGACACACCAGTTCCTTGGATGCTTTTCTGAGTAAAGATGGTCAGATCATGCCAAAATCTGAGGGATCCTAGGAAGAGATGGAACAAATTAATTTTTGCATGCAATCAGTATTCTGATTTGACTTTGATCTCTAGACACAGGAGTTTTCTGCATTAAGCTAGTTCTCCACATAATTGCCTTTGATAACCCTTTGTGTTTCAATCTAAACACTCCATAAACATCATATGATTTCTGGGAGTTATCTAGGTTATTATTCTGCATTAAATATCTTTCAAAAATATATAAGAGCAGAGATATTCTCACTGGATGTGAGTAACTCCTTTGACCTAGTCTCTGGAATATTATGCATTTAGGCTTGAGGAAAAATAGCAACACTTGCCTCTCCCTCTCTTTGAATTTATTCTTCTTTATTATAAATACCAGCATAAATCAGCCACAGGGCTGGGTGGAATGGGAAAAGTGTCTCCTTTTTGCACCTGTGCCTCATCTCTACTCTTGTATCCTGCCATTATGCAAGTGTTGGAAGGCTAAACTGTGTAGTGCTGGCATGGACCAGCACAAAACTGCCTCCTGATTTCCAGCAGAGCATGTTCTTCTTTAGCTCTGCACCTCAGGTGGCTCTTGGGGCAATTGTGTGGTTAGATGTAAAGGTCTGCAAGCACCAGATTACAATGGAATTGGTTCCTGTCCACCATGCACCATCACTTCTGCCACTGGAAAAGGAATCCAGGCCTCTTTGAGGGTCCTCTTGTGTAACTTGTGGGTGTAATACTCTCCCCTGAAACTTTGAGCTTGAATTAATTAATACTTGTAAAGTATGTAGTAGATCTAAGTGCTTGTGTAGTGACATTGTAATATAGTTACAAATCTTGGAATATCAGTGAAAATACAGGAAGCTTAAAAAAGAATATGCTGTTCAGGACAAAATCCTTCCCACAGTGAAGAAAATGACAGGATTTCCTTTTTCATAGGTGTCCCTCTGAATTTCAGATATATTCTATATTTATTTAAATATGTTCTATTTTGTTGCACCTTTTTTTACCTCTACACTGCAAAAGGATTTTTGATCAGCATCATTGAAAGATGCTTTTTGTTTTTATTCCTACTCCTTCTGGACATTCTCTTTAAAGTGAAAGATAATAATTTCTTTATTAACCATCAGTTTTGTGGTCTGACAGGATTTTTTGTGCATTGAGGGAATTAGTTTCATGTTAATAACTAGTGATGGTTAGTATAAAAAAAAAAAAAAAAAGAAGTATTCTGTCTTGAATAGATTTGTGGGGAGAAACTCTGCCCAAAAGTAGCAATACCAAACACAAATTTTAAAACATCTCTTGCTCTAAATATTTCCACCAGCAGGAAATGCCAGTGTACTCCAAAAATCTTGCACATTTTGATATCACCATAAAAACATAGCTAATAAGGGATTTCTAACATAATTTATATTTAGATCTGAGCTGAAGTAATGGAGCTTTCGAGTATTAAAAATATCAACAAGTATCATTAGGCTGCAATATTTTTCTTATTTTGGCATGAATAAGACAAGGTGCAAATGAGAAACATACATCTTCACTAGTCTTTGGAAATATCTGAAATAATTGACTTGCTCAGTCTTCTGTGATGGCTTGGTGACCGCTAACTGTGACAATTTGCATAATAGTCAACTCTTCACTTCTGTAGAGATAACTGTTTGGATCTGATTAAAATTAGGACTGTTTTAGTTCTCTTGACTTTTCCAGAAGTTGCAGTAATAGAGATTTGCTGTTATGCTTTAACCAAACAAATGCACACATGGGGATAACAATATGCTGAGTTTATGCAGATTTTACAACACAAATCTGAATAAAATACCCACTAATAGACCCTTAAGGAGTAATAAACACACATGAATTTTCCTTAGTTGCACTTTAAAGTGATTTTAACATACTACTAGACCTTAACAATAATATTTAATTGACAAGATTATGCATTTGTATGGATTGAAAAGGTGGTAGATCTCTAATTCCAAATGAACCATAAATTCACTTTTGCATAACATGTTTTATTTATTTCTCTATAGCAGAGATGTTCTCCATCCCTCCTAGTGAGAGTTTCTTAAAATACAGACAATTTAAATAGATTTAATTACCATTTATCATACTCCTAACTTCATGAGATCATCCTTAGTTGAATTCTATATTTCCAGATAGTTAAGGAGCTGGATAAAAACAGGGCAACATAATGAGAAGCTAATAGAAATGAAATGATATCTAGTGTTTGAAACTGTTCTGTTTTCAGTGATGCTGTCACTGTTTTTCTGTAGCTTCCTTCTTGATTTCCCAAGTAGATGGAATTTAAGTTTATTTCATTTCAAGTTTCAAAGTGATGAGGAAAAAACATAATAAAAAAACAAGGTTGCTCTGTTTTTCTGTATGATCATGGTTGCAATTTTCACATTAATGTTGTGGCCACTGCAGTAGACTTAAATCTCCAAATCACACTGATGCATTGGACAAATGGAAAAAAATGATAGGGGAAAAGAAAGAAAATAGCAGTTACAATCCCTTTACAAATTCAATAGTGGGCTACATATTTTTTTCATAGTATTTCCAGTCTGAAATGTTCTCACTTTGCAAGTCTATGGTATCTTTTTTACAGTTTATTTGCCAACACTTCCCCTGGGATCCCATTGGCAGACATTTTCTTTGTGGCTCATGTACTTCCACTGAGAGGAAACATTTTTCAATTAGACTGTAGATAATTAGATGGCAGATAAATTAGAACATAATATACCTCCCCATCCAGATAGATCTCCAGCGGTTCTGCACTGCTAGCAGGAGCAGAAAGAACTCCCTGGATAATTTTTGTGGGAGCTGTATTGACATGATTTTCAGTGTCCTAGCTATGACACAGTGGCTGTGTCACTCTGGGTGTTCTGGAGCCCATCTTTCTCCAGCTGCTTTTCCTCTTCGTGCTGAGCCACAGGTGCTTTCCTGGGATTATTCGCTAGAGGGGATTTCTCACTGAAGTGTTTGTGTCCACCCTCCCATTTCACCCTGACATCAGGGGATGTTGGGCATTGATGGCCACTAAGCCAAAGCCTGGGGCTTTGTGCCTGATAAACTCATCAGTCACAATTCTGAGCCCAGAGCAAAAGGCTCAGCCACACTTGCACACCAAGTAGCCATGTCCTTCACAACTGAACTGGACAGCTAACCCAGCCTTGAGGTCACTCTGCTTCACCAGAACAGCACAAATATAACAGCCACACCATTCAGCTGTAACCAAAGATACTTTAAAAAAAAAACAAAAAAACCATGCAATTCCTCTGCAGTTTTCCTAAATAGGTAGTTTCTGGGACCATGAAAGGAGTCCAGAGTGGCATGAGTTCATTATGATACTGGCAGAGCTGGGGAGATTTAAGCCCAAACCTGCAGAAATCTTAGCATGTAGCTGCTTTTAACATTTACACAGTCCCTCTGACTTTCACAGATTAAGTTTTCATAAAAGAAGTCCCTACTTTTTTATGAAACATATTGTTTGTGTCCTTGCAGCATCCTCCAAAATGACTTAGTCAAAGTAAAATTTAAATTATCAAAATTTCTAATATTTCTTCTCTTACATAAAACAACCAAGCCCAACACTAGTTATTGAAATTTAAAAAAAAAAATAATCTAACAGTAACAGTGCCAGATATTGCATAGAGACTATTTTAAATGTAGCTGAGGTAAATACTTATATACAGGATATTTAAAATCTTGCACTAATAGTTCTGGGAGCACAAACACTTCTTTCAGTGCCATTAAGACTTTTTAAAAAATGAATCAACCTAAAATATAACCTGTTGAGCTATCAGTTATGGCCACTATGTTCTATCGTATAAACATATTTTGAGCAGTCTGAAAATGCAAATCCTTATTTGATATATTGCTATTACCTGGAAATCTATTACACTGTAGTTTCTAAATGTGAGACTAGAAAATTTCCAATATGTTTACTATGGAAATTCAAAGCTTAGTGAGGGCTCAGGTTAAAGCTGTAGTCTGAGTATACCAATTACTCAAGAAATTAATAAATTTTAGGTAGAAATTAAAATTTAACCCAAATTTTAATTTAACTAAATGAAAAATCTAAGCCTCTCTGTGAACAACTTAAGTTCTCACAGTGGCTGCAACAGCACATGAACAAAAGGTTCTGTTCATCTTATACTAGGATGAAAGAAAAAAGGTTCAATTCAGTATTCAAAGATTGGTTTCTCAGCTAACTTGTGTTGGAATAGTCTGTTAGATTCAAAACACTTCTCAAGATTTCCACAGTTTGAGAACAATCTAATTGGTTAAAGAAGGGGGTGGCAATGATTTTAAATAACAATTCCGGATTATTGTAGGCCATTAGAGCATATTTAACCTGCTTTATACTAGTGCTGGATGTAACGAAAAAGAAAACAAAAAAGCTTTAAAGAAGGCATAAAATATTAGAAAGATTGTGCTTGCTCTCTTGCAAAAAGATGGAACTTTTGCTGTTTACTGAAGTAGATTGTGCAGAGAGGTGACTTGCAAAGTTTGGTCTTGTAAAGGAAGAGGAATTCATCTGCCATTGTAGGGTGGGATTACTTCTGCTCTTGGAACCTGTGATCCTCTCAGCTCAGCAGAAATGTGTGAGCTGCATCTTTGCTTGCAGTGCTGCCACCCTTCTCTCTGAATGCCTTTACTTCTCTGCTTGCAGTGTTAGTTGTTGTAGAAGCAGCTTTGGTTTTTAAAGATAAAACTCTTCCTCCTCTTCAATCTCACTAAATGTGCTATGCTCCTTATCCAAGAGAGGCAGATCATTTTAATTCAAAGCATTATTTTTGTATAACTTATCACTCTGGCTTAGATTTTCCATGTAAAACATAGACTTTTAGTGACTTTTTAACAAGGAGGATTGTTCAGCCAACTTCTGAGATTATCACTCCCAGAACTGTGGGACAAAGCACTGCAGATTTGCCCAGCTTATCAAACAGGCCACCAGCTTTTATTATTTCAGGGAGAATCAAATTGGAAGTTGTTTCTTGAACTAATCAGGGCTGATTTGCTCTAAAGTTGCTTCCTGACTTAGATCTCAGGCAAGGAAGTGCTGTAATCAGTTCCCAAGGGCCGTCAGAGTTGTGATGGGATATTAAAGGAATGGTACACTACCTTTAAAGTGTTCCCCAATCTTGGCAGATTTTTTTGTGTTTAGCACAGTTAAACCTGAGCTGCTTGTGTAGAAACAAAGATTAATTTCATGAGATAGCTTTATGTAAGAGCTGAATGTACTTGAGGCAGCAGAACTGAATTTTGGAGAGAATATATTCAGTTTCCTCCAGGGCTTGTATATTCAGTTAAAAATACAGACTGGCAGAATTGTTCAAAATCAGACATGTACTACCCATCAAAAACGAAAAAAAAAAAACCAATAAAACGACCAAACCCAACCCCCAAAAAAAACACTCAAAAAACACCCTCAAAAAGGAAAAAAAAACTTCATGAAAGCGAAAATGAGTCCCCCTGAGTGTCTCTGTTTGCATATTAGCCCATAGCATGGGCTCTGCCAAGTTACTCTCTGACTGACTGCTGCAGATGCTCTTTCTCAAGTATTCTGAGTGAGATCTTTAGTGCAAGTCTTTGGGGACAAACAATAGCACCTGTTCCTCACAAGATAGCAGCCCAGTTAGTCCATTCATGTATCTTTAATGAAGCTCTGGGGCAGATGGCAAAAAATGGCATCATCAACGACTCAGCACAGAGGAGACAAAAGGGGAAAGTGCCGATCCAACAATGCGCTATTTTTACGAATGGGAAGAGACAGAGTCAGAGTGTTTCTTGGGCATCTGCTCCCGTCTTGGTTTTCAGAAAGACCTGAGGAACATCTCAGCAATTAAAATTTCTGGGCATGTAGCCGATTTTATGAAGCACACCAATCAACCCCTCCTCCCAATTTCTCCCCTCTCAGTAAAATCAAACCCATCATATTCATAATAATGAAACTCTCAGGGATAGAAACTGTCAAAAACTAAGGAGTTAACTGGATTTTTTTGCATTCATTTTATATGTTTAATAATTCTGTATCAGTGATGCTTTTGCATTCTCTTCCCTTTTAGTGCTTATTTGTGTTTTTCAGTTGACCTGTGCTGAAAATGGACATCTATGTATATAATAATTCTGTGTGAAGCCAACACTTATGTAGGAATAGTATTTCATATGTGCCATGGGAGGGAGTGGTGGCCTTTCAGGAGGAGCTTTTTAAAGTCTGTATGTCTCTTAATTGTAAATCCAAACTTACAGCCTAAATGTAACCTTTAGTCAAAGTTATGCTGATTTATATAGACTGTAGACCTGCTCTTGAATTCACACTAGGAAGAATAGCAGATAACCAGAAATGGTAATTCTCCACACTTACTGAAATGCTTTTATTTGAGAGTTTAAACAAAATTTATACAGCTGAGTAGATCAAAATCTACAGGAATACATAGTAGGATTTGGTTTTAATATGTTTTGAATTATCTTTATGACACAATTGAGTGAAATATTGCTGTGGCTATGTTTGCACCTTCACTCAAACCACAGCACTCTGATTTCTTCTGTGTCTTGAGAGATTGTATTGGAGTCTTGTACCTTTGCAGCCCCATGTAAATACTTTATGTGGGGGATATTTCTTATGATTTTGATTAGATGTTAGGAACTTCTGCAAATTTTTGCAAGTTGTATTGCACTGAATTTCTTCCAGTGCAGTTGCTCCTATCAGACAAAGCCTATGATTTTCCTTTGCTGTGCTCCTGTAGAGCCAATGTATAGAAACACCACACAGCAAAACCAGCAACATTTCATCAGAGCTGAATTTCTCTTCTGGGCACATGGGGATCAACTCCAATCTGACCAAGTCTAATGCATAACCTAAAACACACAGCCAGGCTTACCTCAGCTAAAATGAGAGAAATAGCTGCTTAAAGCTAGTTTTTTTCACGCCCCAGTGCCATAGCAGTAATTGCACAAAGACCTTTTTATTATAAGTTGATTTTCCTGAGGAATGGATTCAAAAAATACTGTAAAGTGTTTATTTTTTGCTTGACCTTTATTAACCTCCATCTTAGGGCTTTCCCAAGAGAAGAGTTGTTGGTAAATTAACCCTCATAGAGACACACAGTAGCATTTCTGTACTGCATCAATGGTTGTGAAAGTAATGGAGATATGACAAGAAAATTTGGTACTATTTAAACAATGTCATAGGTCAACATATGGGATTTGACCAAAAAAGTTTTTTAGGAATTTAACACAAAAAATTGCTTGAAGTGTACTTTAAGTTTTTAATAGTGTTTAATTCCACTGATTTATGGTAAAATGAGGGATTTGTTGGGGTTTTTTTGTTGTTGTTTCTACCTAAACCCTCAATTTTTCCTGTATTTACCAGCTTTGATATATAAAGCATTATATGTTTGCTTAACTGCTAATCAGAAAAATCACAGTCAAACCCTTGGGTATTTCTGGGGTTAAGGAATGATGGATAAAAACTCTTTGAGATCCTAGCCACTGTCTCTGAAACACAGGTACTGTAAATTAAGGAACTAGGAAATTACCATATGGATGTAACAGGCATCATCCTATCACATAATTCTCTATATGTTGAATGCAAATGCTTGTATAAGGAGAAGAATTTTTTCCTTGTGCATGTTTGTGGTTTTTCGATACATTTATTATGGTCAAATTAAATTTGATGTAGTAGGTTTTGTTCTCAAATGGTCTCTGAATGCAAGTCCATCATTACCAAGCTACATGATGGTGCATAAAGCTATAAAACTGCTTAGACAGACAAACAATTTTTTTCTTATAGTGAGGTGTGTGTGGCAGTTAGTTTGTTTAGGAGCCAAGATGTTGTAGCTTTAAATCTGGTGAATTGTGGTGTTGACTAGAAGGCTCTTCAGTACTCTGTGAGATTTTGAAGATTTTGAGTTGTTGGTATTTATGTGAACAATCCCATGTTGTAAGATCTCAGAATTAAAATTTCCCTAAGGTTAATAAAATCTGAACATCAAAGTAGGAACTGCAGTGTTATGTTGCTTCTAAATTCTCATCACTGTGCTGTGACCATTAGAAAACTTGTGGAAAATTAATATAAATAGATACTACACTACTTTTAATAATAATAAAAAAAAAACTTTGGTATGTTTTGTATCTTTTTGCTTTGTGCCAGGACAGGGAATGCTAATTAAAAAAAAAGTAATGGAGAACCAGGAAGAAGCAGGAAAATGTGCAGTTCCCAAAGACTGTTCCACCTTTGCCACTGAGGGAAAACAATGTTTGTGAGGGCTTTGATGTGATAATGTGAGGTTGGCAGGGATTGCATTAAGGTGAAGGTTCTGTGGGACTGTGTGAAGGCAAGAACACTATCAGTGCTGGAGAAATACCTGTCAAGACAAATTTGTGCTATTTCTGATCAGAGGCTCTCTTCTGTTTAGCAGGTTCAGGGTCACATGCCTCCGCTCATGATCCCAATTTTTCCACACGACCAGCGGACACTGGCAGCAGCTGCTGCAGCCCAGCAGGGATTCCTCTTCCCCCCAGGAATAACATACAAGCCAGGTAAGCTCACAGGGATGTGAGGCTATTGCACGTTTTAAAGCATTAAGGGTAGCTTCTTGTGAGATCTGTTTCATACAGATGATACACAACAGGCATAGCTGGTGGAACTTTTGCATCTCCACCAGAAAAAATACTTCTGGATTGCAGGAGGTGGATGAACTATTGGTTATGGAACATCATTATTTTTTTAAGCCTAATTTCCATAAAGTTATTGGCTTTAAATATAGTGGCCCATTTGCCTAGCAATTTGCATCTGGTCTGCCCTATGCAAAAACTACATGTCTTTAATTAATTCTGTTATCTTCAGTGTATTTGTGTTTTGGGGCAAAATTCTTACTCTTTTGTTTGATTTCAATCTGGTTAATACAAGGTTTCAGTAGTTCAATTCCAGTCATTATTCAGACTCCTAACAGGTCACATAACCTTGCAGTGAAATATGTTTTGAGATGATTTAGCAAATGTTATGATTTCTTTCTTTTTTTCCTCTGAGTTTACAGGACTCCTGGGGAATTCAATTAGGGATATAATGGTTTGAAGCTACTTTCAGAGACTCCTTGTAAACAGGGCTTTAAATGTTTAAAGACACTTTGCCAAAGGAATTCAATGTAGGAAGATATTTAAGTAAATAAAAGTCAACCTTATTTTCATTTGTACATTCTTTGTAAGTGACCTCAGTCCAGAAGCAGCAACCTTATTTTGCTCATTAATAGTATTCTCTGTCAAGCTGCCTTTAGCATATTAACCTGATAACTAATAACTACAAAACATAAATAACAGTTTATTTTTTAATTCATTAAATATGAAACACACAAAGTAAAGCACTGATCCTTTTGCCACTGATGTTAGCGGTGCTTTTGCTGTTGACTGCGACAGGAACGAGGTCAAATCCAAAGTAAAGCCTCATAATAGATGATGTAAACAGCATGCTAATTAAAAGCCAGGTTGAACCTAAAATCTTTTCTAGCAAGTTTACTTAATATTAGATGAAGTGGGGCCAAGCAGGATTTCAGCAAGTATTTCCGTTTGTCCCACTCCCTTCTGTCTCTTTAGTCCAGAGACTTTCCTCTCCAAACACAGATTCTTTGTCTAGTTGTTTTATTTTCAGGTTTTGAAATCCCTAAGTTCATTTCTGATTTGACAAACTGGTTCACTGTGTGCTAGAATCAGTTACTGGGGTTCTGAAAGGCAGATGGCTCAGGATGGTACAGGATGAGGGTTATTCACACCTCACAGCAGTTAGGGACCAAAGACAAAGAGTTGCCAATTGTGGGAATTGCCTACAACGCCCTGGCTAAATCTTACTTCCCACAAACAAGAGAAAGCACATGCTTTCCTTGGTTTTCCTATTTTAATCTGAGATGCTTCATGAGTAGTGACTGCTAGTGACTAAGCTGATGGTCGTGCTGCCCCCTGAGAGGCGTTATGTTCAATCATGTTGTGTTAATTTTGGCTCTGTAAACTTCTTGGTACAAAAACGACTTAGGAAGAAGAGTTACCAGCACATTTTCCTGAACATGACAAATTTTCTGGACTTACTCTACAGTGTTCCTCATAGTAACTAGTACCTATCTAACTCAATCCTATTAGCCTCCTAACAGAAGGTGATGCAGCTTTAGGGCATTATTTTACTTGCCAGAATGCAGGAAGAGAGATGTTTAGCAAAAGTTAGAAGAATGAAATGCAGGAAGAAGTCCAAGCCTAGATATCTTGGAGCACAGTGAAGCTGTTTGCTGGTGCTAGTGGTTTAATTCCGTATGGTGTTAGTAAAAGACCAGAAGTCACAATGATCTGATTATAACCAGTGGCTTTAAAGAAGTTATAATGTTTATATATTTAATATATATATTAAGTTCTACTGCATGTAAATGTGGCAAAGGTAGCTGGGCAGGTCAGTAGCTTTTGTAAGAGACACATCATGATAAAAAAATGCTGCAACTACACTTGGTATTGATTAATTCCTATTTTTGGCGCTCTCGGCACAGTAGTTAAGGAATTAATGAAACTGGAGATTAAGCTATACTCTTTCATAGAGAGGGTTCTTCAAAGTCATTTCTGAGGAATATTTATGAACTTGACTGTTACTACCTGTACTCTTCTACTTTTGTGAGAAATGAAACTTTCACCTGCAGAACTGTCAGTTTAGACTTGCTCATACCTCTGAGGGAGAACAGGAGATGGATTAACCCTTCAGACACTTACCATTTTCTTGTAGGTTGCATGTTTCACTTCTATCTCATTTTACTCCATTTTGACATTGACAAGACTGAGTTTTGACCCTGACAGTTTTACCTGATATTCAGAAAATATAGAAAGGCATTTCAATAATAGGAGCAGTGGGGAATAAGTACTTTAGAAACAGACTGTGTCATTTAGGGAATGTTGAATAATGTGTGCAGAGTCGCTTAATTTGCTTTGCCTGCAAAAACAGGTGGGTATAGGCTGGCTCCAAAGTGAGAGAAGTGCATCAGTGGTAGTGTGACAGGACAGCCAAGATGAGGAGCCCTGCCTTAGTGTACAAGCAGGGGTATAATTGTGTTCATGTCCATGCAGAAATATCTTCCTAGCTAAATTGGGAACCAATTTCATGGCTGTTTAGTTCAATGCCAAGGTAGCAGTTACTGAGTACTGTTGCAGATTTGCACACAAACACCAGGTCTTGGAGGAATAAAAAGGTATTCTTTAACAAAATAGAGTAGTTTGTAAACTCAGCTGAAGATTCTGCAGAAGAGAGGAGAATTTATTATGTTCTGAGGTCCTTCCAGTACAAGCCTTGCTGCTAATGAACTTCTGAGCTCAGCAAATGATTATGAGCAGAAAACTTAAGGACTTGCTGAAATACAGCTGTGATAAAGCCTGACAGGAGAAACTTTCCTTCTGCCTGGCAGAATCTGTAGCATTGAAATGGCTGAAACCCTCCCCCCCAGTATTTTGGAGCTCTAGGAGGTGAAACAGGCCAAAGTTAGCAAGTGCTGATGACAAGTAATAATTGCATTAGGAAAAAAAAATCCCCAAAGTCCCATGCTTCCTTATGTATCTCAAAGTCATGTAATATAATTTTCCGGCATGGTAAGTACTAATTGAGAAATCAGAGCTGCATAGACCACCTAATTAATTTTTTATACATATTTCAGTATTTATACTGTATGCCGGATTAATTAAAACTTTAGGGCGCTGTGCATCTCAAATGACTGTTGTGACTATTGACCTGCAGGCATTTGACGAGCCTGGTAGAGTACCTGGTTGTGGGGGCTGCCACTTATTCCAGTGGGAAGCTGAGAGTGGCAGCTGTTAGGAAGCTAATACTTGCCCAGAGATGCTAGGCAGTTAACAGAATTATTTTGCATTCCGAGAGGAAAGCAACTGTGCTGGCTTTCTGACTGTGACCACCACACTTGCAGCTTGGAACTGGTGGGCAGCGTGGGTACCATTATACCTCCTCTCCCGCTGGAATTTCCCCTTCATTTAACTAAACACACCCATCCAGAAAAACTTAGTGGGATGGAGTATCCTTGAACGTGATTAGTGTGTCCCCATTAGTGCCCTGGGTCAGGAGGAGAAGACAGAGAGTAGGATGAGGAAGATAAGGATAAGGAAGGACAGCTCCCTCCTCCATCTTTCAGTGACTAAAGTATTACTTTCATCAAGTTTTGTGGCTGAAGAGGGAAGCAGGATGATGATGGAGCAAAGATATAAAGCAGTACTATGTAGGAGCCAGACCATAAGTTGTGCAAATCTCAAACAGAGCTATGGTTTGCTCTAAGCAGAGAGTGGGAGGGCTGATGTCCATGCCAGTTGCATATTGGCAGTCCATGAGACTTTAAAATGTATGATCACTTTGGCTTGAAAATGTCCTGCAAATATTTTGTATATCTTTACCATTTCTTTACCTCATCTGGAAAGTATCTCTGAAAAAGATTATTGAAAATAAAGACATGGAGTAGGGTAGAACTCAATTGAGACAGGTTTGTTGAGTGATATGCTGCAGTGTACTTTCAAAGCCTTTTTTCATATTTCATACAAGAACGATATAAAGCCCATGATTAGAGTGGCTAAGAAACAGCCCCTATCTACCTACCTAGGTCATTCAGCTTTATGCACAAAAATAATTTGCAATAGATTTTGCTGCACTGCAATGCAATGTGGACTGTTTTCCTTGGTTGGTGACAGCATTTTGGCCTGATTCTGTTTCTAGTTGCACTGGGGCAAATCAGAAAAGGTAATATTGTTAGGGAAAGCATGACAAACAAAACTGTCAGGCTTATTGTCATCAGGATGGACTTCAGAACATTCTAATACTGTGAAATATCTGTCATCAAACTAATTAAACTCCTTGATTACTCTAGCTAATCCACATAACTCACATAATCTTAGATGTGCTGGATTTCTCTGTTATCCGACATTGCAATTTCCATTTGGAACAGGTCTTTCAGAAGTTCTTCCTAAAGCTCTAAGGTGGTTTAGATTTTCCATATCTAAGTATTATTTTTTATGGTATGTAATCACCTGCAGACAAAAAATTGTGGGGGAAACTGATTTTGCTGCAACATGAGAATGGCAATAAGGCAGAGCTGCAGCATACATTATATGGAACAAAGGCATAACTGGGGCAGTGCCACTGGCCAGGGGAGTATTCCCTTATTTTTCCCACAGTATTCCCTTAGTCAGTTACCTCTTTTAACATGCTCCTCAACCCTGATGGCTCTGGACAAGCCAAATTCATGCCCTGAGTGGGAATACAGTGGGAGTGTCCATCTCTGTCCCTGCACTATCCCGAGAGCACCTGAGGTGTGCTTTGCTCAGCCTGCTCATTAGTCTGGAAGGACAGGAGGACAGGGCCCTGGAACTGCTGATCTCTTGCAGCTCTTCCAACTCCATTTCCTCTCATTCTGTGAGTGTGAAGAGACAGATTTCAAGTTACAATCCCAAAATGGGATTGTTTTGTAACTCAGATGAGGAGAACCAGTTTATGTCTTAAAATTGTGTTGTAGGATATATGAGTAATAAAGCAACACCTTCCCTCTGCTCTGGGTCTCACAAAAGCCAGACATTGTTCTTTCCTCACAGCTCACAAAGCCTTGGTATGGAAGGTAAGTCTATACATTCTGTAAATAAAGTCTGCTAAGCTTCATCTCTTCATCCAAGACAAAAAGAAACATTTACATTATTTCTGTGTAGAATAACACAGCACAATTGCTCACTGCTTTTATTCATTTGGAAATGTTGCTCAACCTGACAAACGAAACAGAAGTCTGGCATAATTTTCCATGGCTTGTAAACACCAATTTATATATAAACAACAGCAGCCAAATGTAAATACACAATCAGCACAGCAAGGAGATTGAAAAGATCAGTTTGCAAAACATGACAGATTTTCTTCTTCCAGCATTCTTCTCACTCCTGGTTATCAAAGGCCAGCACACACCAGTACCTAAGGCAGACCTGTTTGAACATGTTCTCCTGCCTTTTGTACAAATTTCAAAGAATGGATCCTCACGCAAGCATTCCAAATTGAGGAACAAATTTGAAAAAAATTACTACAATACATTGAGTGATTTCTCACCGAGATGGCTATGGAGGAGCTGCTTGATCCATTCTTGCACTGAGAAAATGAGAGGGGGGAATATGTACCTCTCTAATTAAAAATTGAAGCAAGAGCATACCTTGCATACTCAGTTTGCTCAAGGGAGAAAGAAGTACCTTTGCTCTGCTTTTACTCCTTGGTGTCAAAAAAGTGCTCCAGAACTTAAGGAGTATTAATTTTTCTTCTCAGCACAAAGATGCTGCTGACATACCAGGACTTACCCATAATTTAACACATTAAAATGAGGGCAAAAAGGGACAATATTTAATAACAGATAAATGGCCTAACTCTATGATTTTTCTTCCTGCAACAAAAGAGAGCACTGTAGCCAGCAGGTGAGCAAGAGAACACTACAGGGTGTGGTGAAGATACTATTAAATTAACTGTGAAGCCAAAAACTCTGTGTGTGTGCCCGTGTGCGCATGTGGGTATAAAATATCTGGCTATTTCAAACCATAGGAGCATGACAGCTGTGAAAAAGGAGTGCCGCAGGGAATTCTTTTAGAGTTTGGTTTTTTTTTAAAATATGTTTGACATGGAAAATGTTTTAGTACAAATAAAGCAACTGGTATTGAACTTAAAATGTGTATGCGGAGGGGGAGGGAGAAAGAAGAGATTGCTGTGTGGAACAGGGATGAATTATTCATGATATTTAAAGAAAGAATGCCTCCAAAATGTTCTGCAAGGCAGTCCATGCTGATAAGTCAGATGGTTATTTTCCCCCCCATTTAAAGCATCATTAATTCAACATTTTTGTGAGTTTTTGTAAAAAAAAAATACCTTGTAAGATATTTCTGAAAGAAACATTACTTAACTTAGATTAGGATCTTATTTATTCAGATAATTTCATATAGATATCAAAGAAACGAGTGGAATTATTTAACCATAAAGAGACATCTTAAGTACTGTAAGAAAAGAATCTAGAAGTCTTTTGTGTTGGTTTTGTTTTTTAAAGAAAAAGAATCCAACATTTTTGCACACTAAAATCAACCTCATGGAATGGGAAAAATAAGAGGAGATATTTTGAACATTACTCCATAGGACACCAGTACAATATAGTGTTAGTGAATGCATTGTAGCAGAGCTCCATATGCAATCAGAATCCAATTGTTACTGGACTGTGTACAAGCACATACTGTGCTCAATGGCCTGATGAGGTATTATGGATATGATGCAAAGAGACCTTGTGGATTAGACATGTAGAATTTTTAAAAAAGTGAAACAACTGAACATTTTAACTGGATACAGTAGAACTTCAAGTGGTAAAAAGAAAGAGTTCTGAGGAATCTGGTGACTGCAAAGACTTCAGTTATTATTATTTACTTGAGGGGGTTAACAAAAAAAAAATCATCTAGTTCTTGGAATGGCCTGATTATATTATGCTGAATTTCTGTATTTTCTTTTATTGCTACATTCTACTTTCAGCATGGAAGACTTTGTGTAAAATAGAGTGATTATTGTAAAAATATCAAAGAACCACACAGCCTGTTAAAATGTAGCTCGCAGATAGCATGTAACACTGATTTTAAATAAGTAGCTGGAGCCAAAGTGATATTCCATTAAATCTCAGTTCCTTATCCATCACTCTACTCATTTTTATATTACAGATTATACTGCTAAGCTATTTCAGCCTTCTTTCCTTCCTTACATTGACAAGGGTCCCAGTAGCACTGTGTGATGCACATCTATGGGAGCACCCACAGACATGCTATAAGTCATCCTGTTGCAATAACTAATCTGGAAATTTTGGTACTTGAATCTTCATGTAACTGAGCCCTTGTCTAATCTGTCACCTTCAGTAGGTCCCCACATCTAAGAGAAAATTAAAATTGTATTTCAAGCTATATTACAAGGTGATTTAATTTTGTTTTTCTCTATAACTACCTTAAAGGAATTGTCCCAAGAGAGAGAACTCCAAAGCAAAACAAGAAACCTCAACTTGTGTTGAGTCAGCTGGCTGCCCCAGGAGCCACTTGACACCAAAAAGAAATTATCCTGCATTAAACAGGACTGATATTTCTTGGACTATAACATATTTATTTTTTTCAAGAAACACACAATAAAATCTATTTTTTTCCTCTGGGAGCCACTGGGGTTTCCTGGGGTATCTTATCTGTGTCTCTGTTCTAAGGCCCATTTTGTGCCCAGGCTTCCACGCTTGATTTGAACATTAGCTTTTGAAAACGAAAATCACGAGTATCATATTTATATTTTGCCAGTTTGCCTACCAGCTATCTGCTAACCAAAAAAAAAAAAAAAAAAAAAAAAAAGTTCCAGGGGAGCATGGCAAGTCCGTGCCCAGCGAAGCCTTTTGTTTTTGCAGATGTTTGGGCTTAGAGGAGTGCTGTGGAGCCCAGGCAATCCCAGGGCCTTGTTTGCACTTGTCTGCTGCTATTCTCTGCTCATTGTCTGAACCTGCACGCATTGTTCTCCCGACAGGTGATAACTACCCTGTGCAGTTCATTCCATCAACAATGGCAGCTGCTGCTGCTTCTGGACTCAGCCCTTTACAGCTCCAGGTATGTGCCAGAACAAAAAAATGTGGGATCGAAGCCAACATTTTAGGGGAAAACTGCTAACCAGCTGTATGCTAAATAATAGCCTGAATGTTAAATAATTTTTGAGCACAGCCCAGGAGGATTAACACCTTATGTACTTACAATAAAGCAACGTGCAGCCAACCTTGATACTGTGAGTGAAAGACATTGTTCTGTGTGTTTTATATTGGCAGTTAATGGTATTTTTTAAAATTGATTTGAACAGTTGCTGGGAGATAAGTTCAAAGATATTTTTGTACTTTATTTTTGTGTGGTTGCTCCTCTGTAGCTGCAATGAACTACCTATAATTGGAGCAGTCAGTGTATCCAAACAAAAGCGTGTTATTGGGTTTTTATTTTTTTCAGTTTTGTTTTTTTTTTTAACTGAGTGGTGCTGACAATACAATAAATTGTAAACTCTTTTAGCTTCTCTATTTAGGTAATCTCAACCTTTCTGTGCATTAGGCTGGTCAGAAGCCAAGCATGGATGTATAGACTTAGTTTGGCTATTTATTTTTGGCAAATACAGAATGAAATGTTGTGAAAGAAAGATTTATGTGCCATATTATTAGCTAGCTCCTTGTGGCAAGAAGTTTTTAATTTCAGAAGAAAAGACACAACAATGTCATAAATAATGAAGAAACAGTCAAAAGCTTTCAGAGTTAAAATGTGTGGAAAGAAAGTGACAGTGAACATGAGAGGAAAGGCCATTAAAGATGCATGTAACTATTTGCAAGTAAACCTTTGAAACCCCTATTTGAGTTAGGTTAGAGTCGGGTTCAGAAGCAAAGTAGGAATAAATTGTGCCCAGAGTAGCAAACTATTGCCATGCTAATATCTAAATATCTACATTGCTCACCTTTCTGTGATAATGTTATTTTCCAGAGGAACCAAAGCAGATTAAAATTCCTTTCCTCTTTACCCTATGATGATATTCTTGCCAAATTAACTTAGGATAACTAAAAATGGGACCAGAACTTGTTCATTGGTGGTCCAGAGCTGACAAGAAAAACTCATTGATCTTAGGTCAGACCTAACATAGAATCAACATTTGGAAAGAGAAGGCCCGGACTCTGCAGGCAAAGATCTCCAAAAAATAGTTTTGGGTCACAATAATATGATGTTAAGATTGTACCTTGGATAGGATTGAAACCAAAGGGAAATTTCTCAAAAGGTAAAATAGCAGTCAGTAAGTCAGTATTTGACTACTTATTGAAGCAAAAGTCTCATCAGCTTTAGTTGGGAAAACACTGCAAAAATCAGTTTTGTGAATAGACTATTTTTGCTACCTTTGAAATGCACTAAAACAAATAGTGAGCCTACACAAGACTGCAAGTCAGGAAAGGATGAAAACTATTCAACTGTCAGAGAAATGGGATCTAAACCACAGACATCCCTGCATCTTTTCTTTTACATGATCCATTTGTAACTTGACCCACATATTTGCACATCAGACTTGATCTGAACCTACAGCAATAATGCATTTTCATTAATTTGCAGAAATGATAGACTGAGTTGCTAAACATGATGAGAACAATTAGAAAGAAAACAACCAGCAAAAATGGTTGCTAGTAAATTCTGAAACATTCAGGCTTGGGGGCCTGAATTTCCATTTAGATATATTTGCTGTAAAAGACTTTTTTGTTTGTTTGTTCCTCCCCTCACTTTATAATTTCATTTGAATTTCATCTCTATGGGATTTCAAAACCTTTAATGCTTCATGGTTATAAGAGCTTAAATAATAGAGCACCTCACCTTCAGTTAAGCTGATACCTGATCATCAGATTGTTAAGGTGCCTGAACTAAATTTTATTTACTTCTACTATTAGTTTTCTCTTTCTGTCAATTCTCTGTGTTCCCTAAATGAGCAATTATTTGGGTGTGTTTGTTGGAGAGAATTTGTTGTTATACCTGATGTGTCATGAAGACTGTTAGGGGTGTAGCATTTCAGCTCATTTTTCCATCTTTGCTTCCCTTCCCCCTTCTTTCTCTGTTCTGCTTCCTTTCTTCCATGCACCCCACCCACTTATTTATTTACATGAATTCTGTGACCATGGTATCTGAGTATTTCCCAAGTGCTTAAAAATACTGATCACAAAACTAATCTCTGCTCCTTTCAGACAGTGGGAGAAATAGCTAATTTATTGGCAGGTTTGGTTTTGTTTCTACATGTGAGTGTGTGTATAATATCCATGTTTGGATATTATTTCCCTGGGGAATGAAAGCCATGTCAAGTAAAAGATTTTTGCAGTAGCTCTAACATTTCAACTTTACCAGGGCATTATTATTAATTCCAAAATTATTTTCTATAATCTGTATCCCACTAAGGAAATTCTGCCAGCTTCAATGTTGTAATCTCCCCCCATTTTTTACTTATGTTTTCTTTTATTTGAATGATCATGATCCAGGTAGGAGGTAGCAGCAAATTTGTGTTCTCATCTTCCTGTGTGTTAGGGCAACTTCTTTGCAATCGCTGAATCTAATAGCACAGAGAACCCTTTTTTACCAGGTGCATGTAATGATAGCAATTGTTTCACAGAGGATGTTTCTCCAGTGGGCAATTGCTAATTAATGATTTGCCTGTCTTATTCAAGCTATTAGCACATTGTTATCAAAATGTGCTTTCTCTGAATTCTATATCTAAGTGGATTATGTATCTTCATGAGTGCAAAAAAACTTTACTGAAATCATATACAGCAGTTTCTCATGTAACTAATTTGTCTTTCATGTATTGTGCATTTAAAAAAAAAAAAAAAAAAAAAGAAAGAAAAAAAGTTCTCCTTCAGCAACAGACCAGATACATCTTCTCTTTAGATTTTTGATCACATTGATCAGCTCATGGTAAATACATTAATATTCACTTGTAGCTTGAATCCTGAAATGGAGTAGTAACTTACTACACTTTTATGTCAGTCCAGGTTCCTGAGTTGGTGGCTTGCTCTGCTTTGGATTAATACCAGATAGTTTCTTTTGATCTGTATACTGATCTCATGAAGGTGTCATTGATGATGTTGTTGACAAAAAGACTTAAAACTCCGTGTTCTATACTTCCCATTGATATCTCAGCTCCATCTCACCAGTTTCCTGAACAAATCAGCCAAAAATTTAAATAATGTGCATGATAGGACCAAGCCTTGATAGGGCTCTTGGCATGAGAAGAGATCCAGATGATGAGGGAACAGTTCTCTAGGTATAGTCTAATCAGACAAAACAAGCTATTTCTGTTCACCCCTCCAGCCCCAAACAGCTGTGAGTGAATAGTCTGCAGATTTATTACCAAACTCACCTGTGGCATAGTGGTGTGTGAAACAGTTCTGATACCTGTGTGTAACAAAAGCTTCTTGCTTTAATTAATCAATATGAGCTGTAATACCTGTCAATAATTTTCCTTTTGCTCCTTTTCACATACACCTTCTCTGGAGTTTCCTCCCTTTCCCATTTCCCCAAACTTTTTCCCAAGTTGTCAAATGGTTGCACTGATATTAACTGACCCTAGAGATGTGTGGCCAGCAGTCTTGCTAAATGAGTGGACTTAATCACTAAATAGGTTTTTCCAGCTCTCATGCTGCTGGTAGCAGTAACCTAGTCACTGGGAAGTCACAGTGGTGGCAGAGGTGGCACCTGTATGTCCTTACTTTCAAACAAGGAATGTTACTATATGGCCTTTAGTATTTGAAATCCCCCTCCCCTGGCTTCACTCTTGCATATTTCTACAAAGCTGTCTAGGAGATAAATAAGGAAGTGTCGCAACTCTCTCAACCACGACTGATAAACTGTTGATAGAAATGGAAGCATTACAATGATGCTAGCTGGAGTTATTCCTAAACAAAGTGAGCTCTAGGAAAAAAAAGCAAAACAAAAAAGCTTTCGTCCATAACTCTTTCCCCAAACTATTTGTGTAATTTGTCCTTCAGAATTTATCGCTTATAACACTAATGAACCTTGGCGAATCTTAACTATAGTTGCAGCTGTGTTCCTGAAACCTGAAGTTTTTATAATGCAGTTTAAAAAAAAAACAAGAGAAAATTTTAACTAAGCACATATTTGCCTATTTCTTTTCTGCCCTCCCATCTTATCCTGCTCCTCCATACTCTCTTCTAGCTGCAGACAGAGTAAATGACCTTTTTTTATACTGCTGGGTGCAGATCCAGTGTACTGCTGAAGCATTGCATAGCTTGCCTCAGGGGCACAATATTAGTAGAGGGAAGGCCAAAGAATGCTATTTTTAGTTGAACAGTTCAGCAGATGGAGGCATGAATACTCATATATCTGAAGGTTGAGGGGTTTGAACCATTAATTTTGATAATGTATTTAACCCTGGGAACAATCAGAAACTGTAACTCCAAGGTTACAATGCTTTTGACCTTTAGAGAACAGAGGGCACTCGGTACAGTAAACAATATATTACATTTCTACTTATTCCAATTCTCTCACACGTATAAATTTCAGGGCATAGTTGACATTTGCTTTCCTCAGCTATTTTAGTGCTGGTCCTCAAAGTAAGTCAAGAAGAATGTGCAGGAAAGAGGCCAATGTAATGCGACAGTCATGTAAATAGGGCCTTTAAATAGCTAAGTTGTTAAACGTGGCCCTTTATGAAGAAATATTATTCTCAGGAACCAGAATCTGGGTGACTTATTATTTCAATGAAGAAGTTGTTTGAGTGGACAGCTGCTCTCACAGAGTCTCCCCTGTATCTTGTAACCTTAACACGATTTTTCAGCGGGGCTAATGTGATCTGATAGTGCGAGCTCACGCTGGAGGTGATTTGGTCCCACTCTGGTACCACATCATGCAAAGTGAGGTACCTGCCTTATGTCTTACTAAATGATGCATGCTCCTCTTCAGCAAATATAGCAGTTAAATATCACGCAGCTTAAGTATTTCTAATTAAAATATCTCCATGTGTCAGCATATTGGTAATGTATTATTTTAATCCATTTATTTTGTTTATGAAACAGTGACATATGTTTAGATTGTGAAATATATGAGCCTTAAAAATCACTTTATTGAAGAAAATTAATTTCTACAATGCTGTCTCAGTAATGTGTTCACTCACCCAGTCAGTCACTGGCAGGGCTGCCAGTCTTAATGTTGGTTAGACACAGTTTAACAGTTTTATCTGACATAACACTCTTGGATGTAGGCAATAATAATTTTTTCAAATGCAAAAACCCGTGGGTTTTTCCATTTTCTTTCTTTCTTCCTTCCTCCTTTTTATTTTTTTTTCTTTTTTCTTTTTTTTTTCTTTTAACACAGTGAAGAATGGGGATTGGGTAAATGTGAGAGATATTTGGTGAGACCAATAAAAATTAAAAACAGCTAGTTACCTTTTCAAAGTTAGACACTGTAATTTGTTTGTCAGCGGGTAGATGTTTGGGTCAGCACTGTGAGTGAGTGACTGTCAGCGGGAATTCCTACAAGACAAGTAATTTCCCTCAATGTATTACTGACAGATTGCTCACTTCTTCGAATCACTAGAGAAAACAAACTTAATATTGTTACAGGCAGAGTTTCTGTCTTCATTAGCCTTATAGAATGATTTTATCTAGCATTCAAAGACTACTGAGCTCTAGGTGGACATATTTTAACAGAATGTTCCTTATTATGATACAGTGAATAGTGGTCTAAATTAAGGGGATGGTGTGTGCAAATTTCAGCATATGGAAGTAGTAAATTACATATTTTGGTCCTTTTCTTATGTAGAAATTTAGGTTGTAGCAGAGAAACGAGAGAGGTCGAAAGAAGATTTTATTAAGGCTCTGAGAGACCAAGCACGCCCTTTAATGGAAATAAAATTAAAAATATGCCAACCTTGCAATACTCAGGAAAATTTAATTAAAATCAATGAAATAGTTATACTTGTGCCTTTCCCTACTTGAATGTTTATGTCTCTGTATGTAATATCTGTGTTATCAAGTTGAATTATATCAGTGGCAGTATCAATGAAAATGATGTCATGGAGTCAGTATTTTACCATATGACCTCCTTTCTTTGCAGAATTTCTTAGTACTCCTTCTTCTTCTACTCCTTCTCATCTTCAGCCCTGAATTATCTGGCAAAGGGATTTTCATCAGGAAAGGACAGCCCATCAAAATTGAGACTTTTTGCAACAAAATATCACTTATGATGATTATTTTCCCCGGGAGGATTTTCTTATTTCCCCCAGTAATATCACAGGGAAAAGGAGTCCCCCTCTTCTCTTCTAGTTGGCAGAAATGGATGGACAAACAAACAGAGCCATTAGCTAGAGTAATCAGCCTGGTGCATCAGCATTGCAGCTGCAAGAGCCTTTTCTCACCCATTTCATGCCCTGCACCTCCAATAACTGCTTCAAACAGCATGTCTTTGTTACATTCCTTCTTGCTTACTGGAACAGTGTCACATTATTTAATAAAAAATTGATAGCAATGTTAGGAAAGAGACTGTTCCTACAGTCTGTAGCAGTTCCAGGCAAACCCAGGTCCATTGCTGGGTTGGTGTTCCCTCCCACTGCAGGAAGGACAGTGGCCACTGGACTGGCACTCAGCCTGGCACAGCTCTCTTTCTGCTCCCTTCAGGTGCCCAAATCCTTCTCCACCTTGGGAGGGCTCCTCTCCTGCTCTCCTCTCCCAAAACTTTTCAATCTGGCAGCTAGGGATCAAGTTCCTGGCACGATTCCCACCTTTGCACCCTTAGATCTCACCAAGCAGGACAGCTGCCTTCCAGGCCCATATGCTGCTCCAGGGAGAACTCACCACTGAGATCCTAAGTGGCACAGACATCAACCCACTTATCAGGGAACTTGTATGTTTAAAGAGATATTGTGCTTATAGGCTGGATGGCAGGAGGTTTCCTGCCTCTCTTCAGTCTGTATCAAGGCAGAAGCTGGAGCCCAAGTGACTGGGAGAGGCTGAGCCCCCAGCATCAACAAGACTCTCTTGCTGCCTTAACCACTGGCTGCCCCTCGCTGAAAGCCCAGGCTCTATTTTAAAATCATTGTGCTTTGCAAAGCTGCCTCCCTGGGGTATGTATTCACTCAGAAGCCAGTAAGAAGCAAATAAGTTACTGCTGCATTTACTGACAGAGCACCAGAGGCACCAGTACTACAGAGTGCCATCAGGGGATGAGCACGTTTTTTAAAGCTCTTTTAAAACTGTGGCATCCCTTTGGGGAATAGGCTGACTGTGAGGCATACTCTGAGCTGGCAGCAGGATTCCTTCAAGCTTTCTAGAAATGTATATGGTGTGTGCCTTACAGGAATTAGCTGCAAGTGAATATGTTTCTGGAATTTTATCATACTTCTGATAACCATAGAGCAATCTGCTTAATTTGGCTACAAATTACAAACATGAAGGATTTTTTCCTGTGATGGTGTTAACATGTTTGGTTGTTTGGGGACTAAGGAGATTAAAGACAAAAATGTCTTTTAAGTTAGGTCTATGCACAAAGGAAAATAATACACGCTAGCATTATAATTCCATCCTGACTAATTGCTAGAGAAAAAGAAAATATCTCACCTTTCATCTGAACTAAAAGTTCTAAGAACGAGGATGGTTTAAATTAGAGCTTCTAGGTGTAAACTAACATACATGTGTGTGCTCAAAGGAAGCAGAAAAATTCTCTTAGAGATGCCTGGACTGGAAAGATATCATCAGCTGCTTCATTTCTGAGGGTCTTTGATTAGAAGAGCAAATGCCCTCCCACTGACCCAGTTCAAAAAAAGAGGGAAATTCATAGAAGGTGAGATAAAACTCCTCAAACCAGTGTGTGGATAATGCTATCACCAAGTTGAAGAGGCTTTAAGGATGGTGAAACAGGAATGGTATGGCCTTCAGCACCCTGCTTGTCTAAAATATGTTTGGTCTGTGATGTTTTTAGAATCCATATGATTGAGAAACTAGAAAAGTGTCCTGACTAGAAAGTATTGGATTCATCTGTCTATTCCCAAGGCTCAGCAGGAAGGCTACATATGGCTGGAGGCACACCAGAAGGTTTGCATGTCAGTCCTGAAACAGAGACAGGAGGGAGGAGCATCTTCAGGCGTACAAGAAGAAAACACATCGTGCTGAAAATTCAGTATTAAGGAATTATTTGAGACTTAAAAGAATCTTTCACAAAATCTATTGAAGTGAACATAATAGGGCATGTAGTTTGGTGTTGGGCATGAATTATAGCAAAGCATGAAAACAAATAGAAAAGTATTTCAGGTGTAGGGATGGTGAGAGTGTGCTGTCAGCTCCACTGGCATTTTTGGAAGTGAAGTGAGAAATCAAAGAGGCAAAGTCCTTTCGATGCAGTTGAATCATTTATGCCTCGCTCTAGACATACAACAAGTCACCAGATTTAACCAGTTTATAGTGTTATTTAATAACACTTCTGTGAACTGTCCAGGATAATTCATCCAGTACAGGCCCTCTCTTCTGCTGCTGTCTTCAACACCCAGGGCAGGGTTGTTCAGGCCTCACAACCTATTTAACCCAGTCCCAGCACTGCTGCTGAAGTATCATCACACCCACTGCAGTTCAGAGAGCACAGCAATCTTACACCAAATTCACATTTACTGGTGTAAAATGCATCACCTTCCAATGAATTTATAATAGTAAGTTCCCAGTTACCTGGTTTTGAGGTGCAAATGTGATTTTTTTTTTCTTAGATGTAATTTTTATAAGCCCATTTGAATATGTTTTGCATAATTTTGTGTGCACTTCCTGTAAGGAAATTATTTAATTTTCCTTGAAGGTGCATGAAAGTTCAAAATATATGGTAAAAGATCAGTGTGAGTGATCTGCTAAGCAACCTGTAAAGCACAATTATTTCTAATGCTTTAAAATACCTGTAAGCAGGGCTTGTTTTCTGCTTCACAAAGAAAACATTTCACTGTTTTCTGCATTTAAATATACATTTTAACTGTGTTGACTTATCAGGTAACGCAGCAGGCTGAACAGGGACAAACCATTTTTAATGGTATGTTAATTGAATGGGATGCTAGAGATGCACCTGAGTGACTTTTTTTTCCCAGATGTGCCCCAGCTGACTGATAAAGCTTCTCCTGATCAGTAGAGCCAGTATATATTTATTATATCCCTGTCTTCTGTCCATTTTTGCTAGTGAAAACTGTAGAATGGCTGCAAGCTACCACATGAGCTGTCTCTCTTATAAAAGTAAGAAAACATTGCAGTTTCAAATCCCAAGCAGCACTTTTAGATACTCAGCTCTTAAATGTAGGGTTGCCTCAGCATCTTCTCACAAGATGGGGATTCAGATGTGGGAATTGACAGAGGCAGTTAAAATGGGATTCTTCCTTTTTCCTGACTTGCACCCGTTTATTGGAGTCTCGTTATTCTGTCATGGGGATTCTGTTGTGGGGGTTTAATTGTAGAGCTTTTGCCTCTCAGTGTGCTTAGCAGTGGTGAGTGAGTGCTCAGTTTCCTTTTCTGTGTCTCAACAGCTCTGCAAAGGAAATACTGCAATTGTCATGTTAGACAATTTCTCCATCTGGATGGTCAGAGTGAATTAACCCACTAGTCTATGCCAGATTTTATGAGATATATCTAGAGAAGGTTTATTGCCCTTTGTTTTTTATTTTTCCTCATGTCTTGATTTCCTTTTTCTTATGCCTCAGTTTTCCTGTGTGCCATCAGTGTGGCAAACCTAGAATGTGTACACTAGAAGCAGCAATTGCATAAGCATCTCCTACAGGATTAGGAGAATAATTATGTTTTTAGACCCCTTCAGCTAAGATTGTCTGCATTACTGGCAGTCGTGCCAGTGACATGGACATGTGCTCACTAGGAAACTCATTCACCAACTCATTTCACACAGCTCAACAAGCAGTTACTCATAATTGCTTGTAATCCTGCTGACATGAGACTGAATGAAACTCCTGACTCTTCTCACAAAGCCCATCTCTGTGTTAACATTTTTTGAAAGAAATATCAGAAATTCTGAAATGCAAAATTTGATAAGCTTTGATAGCTATCATCTCTTCAGCAAACTTACTGCAATTAATTGCTTTTCAATCATATAATTTTTATCCCCTTATCATGGGGATCCTCCTTCTTTTTACTCTAGCTTTAGTGCAGAAGACATTTCTATAGATATTTCAGTGCATGAAACTATCTGAATTTGTGAGGTAGCTGCTTTTCATCTAGACCTCTCACATTTATTGTTAAAAATATTTCCCATTAGCAGTAAGGAATAAAACCCAGATTTTTAAGGAAGAGCTTCTGAAAGAATACCAGAAAACACTTTAAATTCTTTTTATGAATAACCTGATTTACAGTGTCACTAGAGAAGGTAATCCTAGGATAGCATAAAGTGAATGAAAAAACCTGTGCTCTGATGCAACCATCTGTTTTTATTTTCATATTTTTCTGATAGATCTGGTTATATTTTACTTTGAGTAAGTACTGCTTATTCACTTTCTTTGGATGTAAGAGGAGTTTAAAACACCAGAGCTTTTGTTTGCAGGTACATTTGTAGCCATGCTGTCTGGTCCTTGCTTGCTTTCCTAGGTGAGCTTGTTAGTCTGCTACCTTTAGTGCCATCCTCCATTTTTATAAGAAAGAATTTATGCTAAAAAAGATGCCAATACCAAATTCTAATAGTAGCAAACAGAAAAAGCACATACAGAGTAATCTTAAATGTTTCACACTGTTTTCTTGAAAAACATGATCTGCCAGAAATTTGAAATTACTTTTCAAGCAAATGCAGTTGTCCTTTGCAGTGACTTTCTACCAAAGGTATCTAAGCAGGATGTCTCACAGTTATTTCATAAAATAATAAAAAATGTTGAAGATTTTTTGCAAATTTATGAGATGCATAATACAATATATAATCTGAGACAGCAACACAGATAAGGCAATTGTGTTCCTTCCTTTGCATGGTAAATAATAGGAGAATTGTGATAAAAAAGTAGCATATCAGTCATATGACTACATTAAATGAAGGAATGCAGCACTTTGTGCTTAAAATAAAGGTTTTACTGATGTTTCTTCTATCCTCCTGAAGGGGAAATGGCTATAGATCTTTGATGAAGCATTTTTTTTCTTGATATTTACAGTATTTTGTTAGAACAGTGATTTTGTTATTGCGCACATATAACTTCACTAGGAATAGCTGATGGACATATTTAGATGTACCTAGTTCAAGTGCTGAGATATTGCCGCAGCAGTGGATCCATTTCAGGGGGAGCACAGGGAAGATGGTGACTTGCTCAGCTGCACAGAGGATGGGAGTGTTTCAGTGGAAGGTCTGAGGGATATTCCTCCTTCCTGGGTCCAGGTGCTCACCCCATGCTGAGGTGGGACAGGACAGCATTCACTGCCTCCCACCCTCTGTGCCCCTGAGGTGAGCTGTGTCCCCAGGCTGGCCAGGGAAGGGCTGAGCTGGGAGATTCACTGAGAGAGTGCAAGGCTCCTGGTTTAACAGCCTCTCATTAGGTCCTCCTCTAGAGAAAAAATACAGCAGGGAATAAAAGAAGAGCTCTCAGTTTGGGCTTTGATCTTGCTTTCATAAACAACTCAAAGAATTTGCATGGGAGCAGGCAACTACTCCATTATTGTCGCTAGCAAAAATACAAGAGAGTAGACACACAAAGTGGAAGAGATGAGAACAGTTAGCACTCCTTTATTCCTTGTCAGAACCTAATCTAGATCAACTAAATTGTTTGCTGTTTTTGTCATGCCTCAAGATAAAATGTCAATGCTTACATACTCCTTTCTTTTAGACAAAAGATGTTATTGTTTTCGAGTTACTATCTATAGGAAATTATAAATATGTAGGAGATGCTTAAGTCTGTCTCATTTTTAAGTTGTGTTTTTGGCTGTTTTTTTTTTTTGTTTTTCTTTTTATAAAGAGCAGTTGCTGTAACCACAACAAGCACTTTGTGTTGCGTGCTTCTGTGCTTTTCCTTATTTTTGTCCTTTTCTTACACCATAAAGAATTGATCCAGAGTGAAGTTAGTAAGATGAGAAGCTAACGAGTTATGGGAAATTTGCTAACCATATGCTTTGTATAAAGTGGCTTTTTAAGATTTTTAAATTATTTTTTAAATTATCACATTGTCCTTCCTGATGCAGAGTTTTTTAGGGACACATTTAGGGACACCTTTTACTCCCAGCCTCCCTCACTCCCCTCCTTTGCGCGGCCGCCTCCGTGTATCCGGCAGGTTGTTCGCCAGCAGATGAAACAGATGTTTGGGCCATACTGGGATGGAGCAGCATGCTGCACCAGGACCTGGATATTCCTCTTGACATCTGGATGCTGCTGGGCTGGGAAGCCTTCCTGAGGCCGGGAGGCTGGAGGAGCCCTGTGGCAGTAAGCATAGGGTCCTCGCCGCGCTTGAAGCGATTAGTGCACTGGAGCAGCAATAATGCTGAATTATCGCTTGGTTGCGTTCTTCTAAGGAATCTTGGGACAAAGGGATAGTCAAGGAGGAGTATTTACGGTAAAGTCATGTTCAGAAAGACAAGACTAATTGCCATGTGTTAAAAAGCTTGCTTTCAACTGATAGTAAAATTATTATCAATACTTTAGGAAACTTTTTTTTTTTTGCGAAGCGGCGAACAAATGGCTTGCACAAAAGGCTCTCTTTTTAATTTAGAATCACTAAGATGAAAAAGCGACAATTTCAGCTACTTTCCAATTTCATGCTCTAGTCAAATTGTAGGGAGCAGACAACAAAATGTGACTGAATACATGAAATTGTAGGTAAACTAATGTGCATGCCTACGAGAGGCAAAAATGTGAACTTCTAATAGCTGCAGGGAAGAATATTAGGTATGGAAGCTGTCTGACTTATGCATCGACTCTTTATAGTTTCACTTTATCAAGTCGAAAATTCTGCTGCATGTGCTGCTACAGCCTAAATTGTCTGCTGCTGCAGTTTCCTTTATGATGTGTGTTATTTAAACACAATAGACATGGTATATTGCATGGAAATAGGTGTTTAATGTTTAGTGGTTACTGGCTGTTGGATAAAATAGCATTTAACATGGTTTTCCCCCTCCCTGCTCCCAGTAAATTTTTATTGTTAAGACCAATAGTTTGAACAAGGGTCCTCCCAAATAGAATAGAGTTTTTTGGAGAGTGTGAGGTAATATTTGAAGAAGACCAGTTTGTTGCTCTCATTTAACCTCCAGTATTCTGAAGGGGTTATATTTAATTAACACTGGTGAAAGGCCTGACCTAAGAGGCAACCAAAAGTGATTGAACTGCATTTTCAGATCCAGGCTGTAATCTGTTGGGATAGGAATAATAATAATAATAATAAAAAAAATTCGAAAGCACCATTTACTGAAATTCCTTCTAACTAAGCTGTATTTCAATGGGCCATTTAATGCTCAGATGGACAAAGGTATTACTTCAGTCATTGAATTGTATCAAACCCCTTCTCAGAGGCCCAGTTTAAAAACTCTACAGGAAAAGTGGCTTAGCATCATATTCTCAGAAGACCAACACTCAGTCTGTTTGGAAAGGGGAAAAAAAAAAATAAAAAGAGTAAAATGAGGTGTGACATGGCCGCCAAGTCAGTGAGGATTTGTGCCTCTCCTTCCAATCAGTGGCTTAGCAAGGGAATTGTTCTTCAGAAAGTAAGAGCTCCATAGTGACACAGAAGGCTTTCAATTCCACATATATGTTTTTAGATTTTGTTTTGTTTTATTTTGTTTTGTTTTATTTGTGTGCTTTGGTAGCTGTTACTGTGTTCCCCCTGTCGGCTTTTGGCCAACCTTTTGTTCTTTCCTGACCATGGCAGAAATTTAGTTTTCTCTCTAGGGGACTGAGGGTCAGTACCTATACTTCACAGGGTTAGATTTTTGAATCAGTGACACTGAAAAAAATTGAAAGTCTGATTTAAATATCACAGTCTCTGACACTGTGACATGAGTAGTCACTTTTTTTCAATAGACACATTACATATGTTCTATGGTGATAATAAAATATCTAATGTACTATCTGAACTTTACTTGTGTAAAAATTTCAAGTCATATTTTTGAAATTTTTTTTTCAGAAATTGAACTTTTCTTTCACTATTTTCATGCTGTCTCATGAAAAATTTCCAGCAACTTCGTAGGTTGATGAGGTGACATTTTATCTTGAAAACTTGTCAAGGTGCTGTAAAACTAATAAACCATCAGCTTTACTTCCTAAGGGGGAACAAACACAATATTACAGAGACAACTGCCAGGTGCCAAATTATGTACATTGTCTTAGCCACTTGCAGTGATTGCTAATTTATTTGAGCTCTAAGCATTATTTCTTGGCTTTTTCCACAGCTTTACAGTAAATAGGTTTTGAACAGGCAGTTGCTGAGAGATTGTATTTAAATGTCATAATTCAATGAAATCAAAGCCATTTGATTTCTGAGGGGCACGATCTCAGGGATGATGCCTGCCTGAGAGATGTTGAGCAAAGCAGGGAGAGCTGTTTTGATGGCCATTTCTAATCCATTGTGTCAAAGCAGGAGGAGGTCAAAAGAACAAGAAATACAGTTTGCAAACGAAACAGAATCCTAAGAGCACCTTAATGCACATATGCCTGAAGGCAAGTAAGTTCTTTATTGCACTGGTGCATGTGTTTAAGCCTGTAGCATTTCTCCAAATTTACATGACTGTGACAGAGAGGGACTTTGGGGTTGGATGTCTGTGCTGTCTAGCCATGGAGAGAAAAAGGTGGTGATAGGAAAAAGTGAGTAAGGCTCTAAACATGGGTCTTGCTGCAGGTGTCTTCTCATTCCACATTCTTTCCTCGTGTTTTGGGTGGTTTTGTTTTTTGGTGTTTTTTTTTGGTTTGGGTAGGCTGTTTTGTTTTTTTGTCTTTATGAGGCTGCTTCTTGTTGTTTTTTGGTTTGCTTTGGAGTTTTGGCTAGTTAGTTAGTTTGTTTTTCCCCCAGAACATCAGCATGGCCCTTGGGGAAAAGTATTATCTGTAATTCCTTTATTTTATAAAAGGCAATGTTAATTTTTGACAAAAAGCTAGTAAAATGTTAATTTTATCTTCAGTTTGCATTTCCCCTCACATTATAAATTTAAGTAGATATTTTCTAGCTGACAATACCTATTTGGGCTCCCACCATATTATGATGAATGAACCCAAACTTAAAATAATAGTGCAGGAACCACAGCATGAAGGAATAGGTCATGGACAAAAAGATCCATCATTTCTTCAGTACACATGCCAATGTGGTTTGTTAGTCCATTCATATTTTGAGCAGGACCTGTTGTATGTGCTGCAAGGCTCCTCTATGAAGTAAGGCAAATTTTCTTCTCCAAAAATGAAGCAAGAAATGTAAAATTAAGAAGAATAGGTATGTTTTAGCTAATTATTTTCCTCAGAAGAAGTGTGGGTCTTTGTCACTGACTTATTGTACAGATCCTCTTAACATCTGTCCAGCAGACTGTGGACTTTATTAACAGACAAGAGACCCACCAGATTTAGAGCCTGCTGGGTGCGTCTTCATCTTCACAGCTGTGGATTAACTCAGACTTTCCAGAAGAGGACAACCATATGGGATAATTGGTGTCATTGGGTAGCTAAAAAAAATATGAAGAAACAAATGTCGTCCAAACACAATCCACTGTTTTTACAGCCACAATTACTAGTCTGTTTAAGAAATAAGAAAGGCAGCATTACACTAAAAAAAGAAAATCTATTCATATCTGTGTGGGAACCTAATCAGGCTCTTGTTTCCAATGACGATGGCTCCACAGTCGCACCAGGTCTGCAACAAGAATGCTCCTTTTGTGCGCCGATAATGTGGAAGCGATAAAATTTCCTATAAGAGACATATGTGTTTACATCATGAGATGTGTTATTTGACAAAACGCTTTGTTCTCTGCATATTTTCCACGCAGAGTTTCATGCTGGGTTGTTTTGCTGGAAAGCTTTGATTAGCTAGAATTAGTTGCTGAAGTAAAATAGACACTTTTGTTTTATGAGTCCTCTTGCTGAGCTGTAAATTATAGTAAAACATATAAGGAGTGACAGAAAGAAGTGCTGATTTGAACCTCTGACCCATGATCGGCATAAAAACATAAGATAACTCTTTCAAAGGACTACTGAGAGCCATAAATATTCCATGGTCCACTTAAAGTTAGGCCCTTTTAACAAAATAAAGCTGTTATTTTGCAGTAGTACAACAATACGTGCTGCAGTATCTGAAATGTGGAGAGAATCTTTTATTTTCGGTTTGGGCTGGCCATTAGCCACAGCAGGGCAGCAGAAGAGATGAGAGTGATTTTTTTTCTTTTTTCTGAACCAGTACAAAGAATTTGTGGTCAGTGAAAGGAGTTGTGACCGGCAGACATTCAGTGGTGAAATTAGGGAACTGTTACTTTGCTGTTCGAGATTAAAGCAATATAGACATGTGTCTCTCCTAAGCAGACAGGAACTGAGAGAAATTTAGGGCCACATAAAAATTTCCTTTGACATAATATACAATAACAACTGACAGACACTGAAATGACTGGTGTTAATAGTTTAAAAAAAAACAACTAAAACCCCCAAACAACAAACTAGCCAAAAGCTCTGAAGTGAATGAATATGAATAACTGGTGAAATAATTATTTAGGTAAGAAAGAATATTTTTCAATGCACAGATGAATGTAAAAGTAAAACTGAACACCTCTGACTCCGCCTGTGACTACAAAATGTATTATTTGTATTTTCACAAATACAGTTAGTTTGTTTGCACATATTGGGTTTTAATAAATCGGAGAGCGCATTAGTCAGCAAGCGCATAAATAATCACAGCAACAATCTTTGTTATTATGACATTAGTTATGATAATTCATTAGCAGCCTGTTTGTGCTGCACCTCAATGCCTTTTTGCAGAGGTGTTTGGTGTATTAGGGAAAGATGTAGAGAATATTCACACTCTAATGCTGAGCAGGCTCTGCAGGAGAGTGATCTGTTTAAAATCGGAATGTTGTGTCCACTATGGACATGTTAGACTTGAGAGAGCAGGGAAATAAAAAATGGTGCTGTTACAGGCAGACTATGCACATCTTTATGGCACTTGGATTCTGTAAAGAAACAGAAGTATGCTCAATAATTATTACTTTTTATTTATCAGTCTTCTAAATTAGACACTTTCCCCATAATTATTATTCCAATTTCATGTAGCTGTACTTGATCAATGCCTTTTCAGATATACCCATGTAGAGCCAAATAAGTCTCAGTTGTTCAGCATAAAATTCTGAGTTAAGATGATGCATACTTTTTGGTTCTTAAATACTAAGCTATTTGTTATCTGTGTGGTGGCACACGTGAAAATTAGTCTGGCCCACAGTCCTAAAAGGTCTGTAAAACTCATCTTATTTTGCTTTGTTAGCATTTTTCTTAGAAAACTGAAGAAATGCTTCCAAGACATCTAACTTTCATCAGCATAAATTTATAAAATGCACTGTTTGAACAGATAACGGGAACAAAAGGAAATATACACTTTTGATTTAAAATATGAAGTTTTGAAGGGATCTTGGTTTTTTCAGCTAAAGCTTTCGTTTTCTCAAGTTTTAAATTTTTAAATTCAACTTGTGTTTAAGTGTTGCTTTCATGTATATGCACAATTCCTTTACAATTTTATGTTCACCTTTCCTTCTTTTCCTCCTATTCCTCCACCTCCTTTTGTGTGGGGAGCTCTGCTAGGACACAGATGCTGAGCCTTGGAAGGTGTTTTTCTGGTGATGGCATCTGGCTCCTTGGCAGACTCCACAGGCTGTGGCTGCCTTCGAGTTGCCCCTGGGTCTGTCACATGGTTAAGCTGCTGATGGGTTACTTAGGCTGTCTTGTGATGCTGGATGTTGTTTTCTGTAAGGCTACCTTTCATTCTGAGCAGCTACATGGGAAGAATATTTTAAAAAAGAGAAAAGCAATCCTTCTGGGTGGTGGGGATTTTTTTTTTATTTTTTTAAATATATATATATACATAAGCCTATAATCTAATTTCTTACCTTGGTGGTGTAGCAAAGCACTTAACTGCAGTGTTAGCCACAATGTATTTGGTGCAAAAGACATGTCACTACAAAAAAAAAAAAAAAAAAGATATTTATATACAAAAATGGGAAGGAATGAGTACAATTAACATTACTTTAGAAGAAATTCTTGCACTTAGATTAGGATGTATCTGAAGTTTTGGAGTAGGATATTCAAGCTTCTACACTGCTTTCTGAAAATGTTGCCTTTCCTGAAGTGCTGAGGGTTATACCAGTGACTCCGGGCTCAGGTCAGCATTTAAACTTTATTTCCATAGTTATTATCTGTGGCACACACAACATGGGTGTGAACACTAATCTGTTCTTCCTCCAAACAAAAGAAAAACTTTTTCAAACTGAAACTGTCTTTCTTTTAATCTGTTTGACATTAAATTTTTTTCAAACATCACTACACCAATAATTAGAAACAGTCAGTCCCACTGAAGGTGTGATTTTTTTGTTTGCAGTAGCTTCCTTTCAGAAATGTGTGCTGGAAATGGTAAAGATGTTGCTGGTTTTGGTGAACTTGTAAAAACCCTTTGTCATCAAATAGTTCTAAGTATTATTATTGCATATTATGTACTCAGAAGGAAAATTCTAGTATTATAGCTTTGCAACACCACTTACTAAATATACTAGGGAAAAAATAACTGCATTACCTCTTGTAGTGCAGGATTTCAACAGCACTTGCAGTCACTCCTTAGAGTTTTTCATCTTTAGAAACCAAATTACTCATTGTCTAAATAGCTGAACTTTCATCTCTATAAATAAGATATTTCAGCTTTGCACAATTCATTTAAAATGCTGACAAATAAGGATTCTCACTTGATTCTCAGTAGCTTTATTGTTCAGTTTCATTTACTGTAGCAAATGTATTTGTTGAAGATGTAACATAGGGCTTCCATTTTTAGTAATGAGAGACTTCAGAATTAATCAGGGTTCATAAAATTTAGCATTTTTCCCAAGAAAAAAAAAATAAAAGGGTGAAAGTTTCTAGAACAGATCTCTTCTTTCTACTTCAATCAAGCCACCTTCTACAGAAAATCTTTGTGGTGCATCTTCCAAGTACACCCATTGCAGTTTATTGTGCTGGGCAGCCCTCATCACCCACACTTTGATTATCTGCTCCACTGAGTATTGCAGCCACTCTTTTTTTTTTTAATCTCCATATTTCACACACGGCTTTCCTATGTTTCTTCAGGATTCTGCGGCAAAAATAACATCTGAATTCTATCCCCACAGCTGTGACCAAATGCTCCCTCACACAGAGTCAGCTGAAATTCTCCAGCCCTTGCCCTTCTGTTCCTGTATATATGAGTGCAACTGGTCTCTCCATTTCCTCCCTGAGGTTGCACATCTAAAGAAGCTCCCTCTCACTAACTCTTTATTGAAGTATCTTCTCAAAACCAATTTTTCCCTAGAGTCTGTCCTTGACAAGCCCCTGGTAAAAGGGTTGTGATGTGGATGTGGCACTTTGGGGACATGGTTTAGTGGGTGAACATGGCAGAGCAAGGCTAATGGTTGGAATTGATGATCTCAGAGGTGGTTTCAGCTTTAGTGGTTCTATGATTTTGTGGCCCATTCTATTTCTTCACCATGTACCACTTCTGTAACATTTAATTCTCAAAATTCTTTACTCTTATTTGTTCTTTTAGACACAGACGATGCAGCCTGAGATATAAGAATGAATATTCCTGCTGCAAAAAAAAGGAAACACATCCAGTGCATAGAAAGCTTTGCTCTGTTCTTATTTGCCATGCTGAGTGTCATTCAGCAGAGAATGTGTCCAGGAATGTCACAGACCTTTGTGCAAGAGAAAAATCATAGGGAAAAGGACTTGAGCCAATTAAGGAGTTTTGGTTATTGAAAGCTAGCTGAAAAAAACTAGATGAGAAAATGTTTGAGAGAAACATGTTTGAGATGAAAAACTTTTGAAAGTAATGTGTGAGCCTAAGGCCTTTGTCTTCTGGCAAGGCATGAATAGAATACTGGCAGTGAAGGCAATTATGCTTCTGTGTTATGAAATGATCTCACAAAGACATTTTGAAACTTAGATGGCATTAGAAAAGGTTTTACCATTTGGATCAATCAAGATGGTCTATTATTAGTTCATAGCTTTTTAGATAAATTCTGGATCGTGGATGATGCTTTTTATAAGAAAAGTGAAATAATTCATCAGATTCTCTAGGCAATTTCTGCAGCAGAAAACACCATCACAACAGGATTATTATTTTTGTTTGTTATTCAAGTCTTCTTGACTGGTTATGGCTCTAAGCTCTATCAAAGGCTTTGTGTGAACTCTGCCATTCCCAGGTAAAAAAATCAGTGTGTGCTTGTGCTGTTCTGTACACATGCTGAGTACAGCACTCTCCTTTTGTTGGAATATTTTTTAGATAGATGGACATCATTCAGATTCATAGTGACCTCCAACTTTCATAAATTTCCCTCAAATTTTTAGTTGGTTACAGCTGGAATAAAGTTTTAGTAACAAGTCTTTAAGTCTGTAGGCCTGTAAGGCCATAGGTGCTTAAATGTGAGACTTGACTTGCCATTGCCCTGAGACTTGTGGCTTTTCAAAATCCCACCCTTGGGTGTCAAATCTGACTTTAGAAGAAGCCTGGTCCTGAAAACTGCAAAGCTGCATCCTTGTTTATATACCATAAGTGAGCTGGACTTGAAAAATTTTAACTATTTCAGGAGCACTGAGAAATTAAAAATCAGCATTATTTTTATTTAGATGCTGGGAACTGGATGGTAAGAATCTAACTTTGTGACCTCTGAGAAAAAAATAAAAACCATGCTATACATTTTAAAGCTTCTTAAAACAATCATGAATACTTGATGGTTTTTAATATCTAATTTTTAACCAAGAGACTCCTGAGTCAGTGGTTAGCATTATAAAATACTCTTCTCTTTATGTAATAGACAAAAATAAGATATGTTTCACTGTTTAAGGTATTTTAATTTTTAACTTGTGAAATAGTTTGTAGGTAAGAATTTGGGTTGAAAAAATTCAATTGAAAATTTTGCTTTAAAAACCAACAGTCAACATTAATTCAATGTTTGGGTTTTATTCCTCTCCTCAATCTTGCAAATAAAAGCTTCACAATCTGACCATCTCGATGTGAGGTCCTAAATTGCTGTTTTAAGCCACAGCAGTGGTATTTGCAAAAATATCTTTTTTTTTTTTTTTTTTTTTTTCCCCCACTGCAGTGGTGGCAAGCACATATTTTTCCACACTGGCTAGCTCCCCATGCAAACTGGTATTTAAAACTTATACAGCTTTCCAGTCCACACAGCAATGTTGCTAGTGCTGGTGTGAATTCTTGCAGTATTTCTACTTGCTTGTAGAACAGCTTTGTTTTAAGCAAAGCAGAAAGCCAATTACTGTTACTTATTTATACATTTGCTCTTATGTTTTAAAATAAATGTATAGAAATGGCAGGCTAAAGCCAGTACTAAGACCTTGGAATAACCCAGTCATGATTTATATACATATACTGATATATAAATGACAAAATTTCTTTTATTCTCTCTTCCCTTAGAAACATTTCTCCCTGACAGGACTTGCAGTGCAGCCAATACAGCCCTCAACACCCTGGGGGGGAGTGGTGAAAAATTCTAATTTTATTCTAGTTTTCCTGTTTGCACTTCCAAAATCAATCAGTTTCCTAGATAGTGAGTGGAACAGCCCACTTTTCTTGATGTTAAATCTCAACATGCTGTGGGTGTTTCTGTTGCTGGTCCTGGTGGGACCCAGGTGACCAGCAAGTCCTGCTCTGCAAATTAGAATAAATAAATTCTTCTGCCAAGTTTGGTGGGGTTTTTTTGTTTGTTTTGTTGTGGTTTTTTTTTTTTTTTTTTTTTTTTTTTTTTTTTTTTTGTTTCTTTGTTTGTTTTTGGCTTGTGAAGGTAACAGGTGAGACATCTTCCTATCTTTATCTTGATCCTTGAATTATTCCATCTTATTTTCTCCCCCATCCTGCAGAAATGGGAGAGGAAGAGAATGCTAGCAGCCAGCCTAGGTCAAACCACCACACTATTTTAGTTGCCACAATTGACAATCAAGCTTTATCTTGTATAAAAAAATGGAATACTTTAGAAAGAGTAACTGATACCCAACATTCTTGTGCCGTGATGGCTTAACTGAGAAGGAAATTATTTTGAATTTTAGTTGATAAATCTGAGTTTATTTTTACACAGAATTTCTTTCAAAGTCTTGAAAGTGCAACACACAATACTGTAATAAAGTTTTAGTCTTTTTTTAGCAAGGTGCAAGTAATCTTCTTCAGATAGTTGAAGAAGTTAAATTGGTTAAAAATAAAGGAAAAGTATTTATAAACAAACAGACGGAATGCTGAGAAAGCCTTTATAATTGTTGGATTTTAAATTGCATTCAATTTTATTGTGCTATCTCTTTCACAGTGCAGTGCCTGATTATTCCTGAGCTGAGAATGTGCAGGATTTCAAAAGTTTGTGAAATGTGCTTTTGACTCTCATTTAAGCAGATCATCCTATTAACCAAGCAAAGGTTGACCCCAAGAATATTCTAAAAGGGATAATATCGCATTAGTAGGGGAAAAAAAACCACCTACTGTTGTATGAAAGGCTTAATTTTCCTTCTCCAGGATGTCACAAATAGCTGGGAATTTTTTTCTATTTCCAGTCTTTTTCCTCTAACATAGGAAAAAAACCTGGCATCTTAGCCAAAATATTTAAACACTACTAATTTCAAAACACTAATCTGTGATCCTTTTGTAGCTCCTGGGTGGTACTGAGAAGGGGTGGGAACAAAAAAACAAACAATAGTTTTCATTTGTCACCCGGAGCTGTGACTCTGCCCCTCCCTCCCACGTTTGTCTCGCCACTGAGTCACTGAACTTACAGTATTGTGAAACTTTCATTTCTGTGGAGGCTTGTTATACTAGAAAAATTGTTCCAAAGAAAGCAACAATTATGACATAAGCACATCTGGCTCTAGCAAATTATTCTTTATTAAGCTTTCATTTAATTACATGTGCTGAAAGGTCTGCTTTTGATTACTGTAATTTTTTTTATTTGTCCATCTGAATGATAGTAATGTTGGAAATTACATACAAACCACCTGGCTTTTTTTCTCACTAATAAGGCAAAGTTTATGTAGATCTATGTGTAGAACAGGGATTAGGATCTTCCCTGTTCATGGCAGAAGAATTATTCATGACTCTAATTCAAGGTGAGGCTTTAAGTTTTATCACTGGAAAAAAGTTGGACCAAATTGGGTTTGTTCAGTAAACACTTTTTATTGGTTGGGATTGTTTATTTTAATATAAAAGTCTATGTTTCAGTTAAACTTTTGAAAACTTTCTCTAGAGTTTTTTTGAGGTTTTATTTTTGGTTGGGTTTTTTTTTGTACTTTTAAGGCCTAGATTAATTATTAATATTTGTAGAAGATATATCACTGTACAGAGAGATGGAGACATACCTTTTTAGCTATTTTAATTTCTCCTTTTGGTAGGAAACTGTTCTTGTGGCAGCTCCCAGTGAAGTTTCTGGAATTAGTGGTTTATTTCTTACTAAGAACACAAAGACCTAGATTATTATTGTTTCTGACAGAGGCTTATACCTCCTTTTCATAAATAGCCTTGTAATTTTGCCAATTTTGATTTTAATATTCAGCACAGTATAATTTTTTGCTCAACACCATGACCATTATTAGCAAGAAGGAAAAAAAAAAATCAAGAAAAATCAGCAAAAGTCAAATGAAGAAAAAAGATATTGGTGTTTGGGAGTTTTCCAGACTTTATTTTTTTCTCTTTTTGCAAATAGCAGGAAGGGAAGCCACAAACAAGAGCTGAAAAAGAACTTTTAAGAGAAGAAAAAAAGTATTTTTATAGCTTCTTTCTTTAGGAATATTGTAGGACTATATGTATATCTTCTTGTCTTCCAGCAACTGTATGCAGCTCAGCTGGCAAGCATGCAAGTTTCTCCTGGAGCCAAAATGCCATCTACTCCACAGCCACCAAATACAACAGGGGCACTTTCACCCACTGGGATGAAAAATGAGAAGAGAGGGACCAGCCCGGTAACTCAAGTTAAGGTATTTTTCAGTAAAGAAAAAAGCTGATGTTGTCTCAGTAAAAGGACAGTAAAAGGAAATGATCTCTGTAATTGTTTTACAGTTGGAAGCTGAACCACCGTCCAGTTCTTCAATATTCAAATAAAAAGTTCCATTTTAGTGCTGTATTAGCAGTATAGAGAGGGGAAGTGAAAGCATTCACTTGTTTCCAAAAATACCTGGCCTCCCTCTGCTACCAGAGGCAGCACAACAGATTCATTAGTAAAATGTGATATTTTCAAGATTTCAGTTTGTAATCTGCTAACACAGATAAATGGCATCCATTGCATGAATTGTTTCACATTGAACTCTTGATTATCTTAAAACATGGCACTGGCTTATATTGTTAGGGTAGGAGAGAGACTGTACAGCTTCTAATTATTTTACAAACCTCTTAGCTGTACTTAATTCTACAATTTTGGAACAGCCTCCTGTAAAAATAATATGTAAGTCAGGGCTCTGGGGAAAACATTGTGTGGCTGCAGATTGATTTGACTTTTGCTGATTTCACACAGCTGCTGACAGCCACGCTGCTCCTCGCTGGTTTTGCACCATTGCTGAGAGCTCATGGCTGCTTATTCTCACCAGCCTGGGACCAGGCAGCTCCAACATGGCATTTGCCAGGAGCCTGGAATGGGTGCTGTGCTCCCTGTGAAACCCCTGGAGCAGCCTTTGGGTCTTTGGGACTGCCTGGTGCTCCCCTGGGGTGGTCGGGGGTTTCATGAGAATCAGAAACATGCTCAGCAACAATTTACTCCAAAATGAAAAAAAAAAAAAAAAACCCAAAAAAACCCCACCCCAAAAAATCAATGTTCAGATGTTTTACCTATTTGAATGATAGAGGTATAAATGCTAAACAGTTAAAATAAATCTAAAGGTGGAGAAAGAGAGAATGTGTTGGGGTTTTTGTGCTGGCTGCTAACACCTTACAGGCAAACACTCCTTAGCTTCTGAGCAGCCTGAGATTTTACTCTCTTGAGGTAGTGGTTTCTCTTTTTTTTTTTCTTTTTCTTTCCCCCATATTTTTGACGTGAGAGTAAAATATCATTTGTTTTTTCATTATCATCAATCATCGTGCTAAAGTGTGGGGGAGTAGATATTTCTGCCTGGGCTGATAAATTTCCATGACACTTTTTAGCTAGGCTGAGAGTACTAATAAATAAAAACTATTCCATTATGGCCAGATCTAACATTTATTTAGCAAAGCATTCACTTTACTTAGCTGGAGATGTGTATTAGTCTAATATTTTACCTCTTGTAATCCAACGCCAGGTTTGAGAGCAGTCAGGGAAATTTACCGCAGGCGCAGAGTTTGCTACGGTCAATACAGAAGCCACCAAAAGCAAAGAACAACTGTTCCAGCAAAGTTGCCATAGTGTAGTGATACCTAACACCAGTGATTTATGGCACTGAGAATATACTACTGACTACTTTAATGTGAAAAAGTAATTCTGGGAGTGAGCGAGCCAAATGGACCTACACCAAACCAAACCTTTACTGTATGAATCAAATTTTCCCTGGTTAAATTCAAGCACATATCTTCTTGAACCAAGGCCAGTACTGTTCCAGGTTTGTGGCCAGCTGAGTCCTATTACAAAATTGACCACATGCAAATTCCTGGGGGTTTCCCTGTATAATGTAACTTGAATGGACTAAAGTAGATGTTAATAAAATTGAAGTCTTTTAATGATTATTTTTATTAAGCACACTACTGCCTTCAGAATGTTAAAGATGAGCTGCAAGTGCTTTGTGTGGACAAATACTAATAGGTAATGAAGAAATTATTAGTATGAAGGCAGTCTCTGCAGATTGTTATCTTTGTTAACTGTGACAATTTTGATGGTCGTGCATTGCTTAACAAATCCTCTATATCGTCTCTGTTTTAAAGCAGTTTGTATAAACTACAAGCATTATTTATAGAACTAGTGTAATTCTTTTATGGAAGTCAGATCTTTCAAGAAGTAATGATAGGTTTTCCTTAAGTCAGTGTCCACAATGTTTTCCAGTTTTTTAGTTGCCTTGCAGAAATCACAATGCTGTCCGTGTAATACAAACAAACAAGTTTTGGCAGTGTTTAGAGTTCTTTCATTATCATATCAGTACTAAATGGAAAAGTATTTAAAAATTGAACATTATAATTGATTCATATGTGCACGTGTTTACAGTACCTAGCCTGGCAAACTTCATAGTCTAAATGGGGCTCTGAACTCTTGGAAAAGTTTGTGGAAGCCACCTTGTACCTTTGCAAGAAAAGAGGTCACATCCAAGTGTGGCCACAAAGCACCAAAATGGACTCAGATCCTTGTACCTTTGAGCTTCTGCTCCCACCTGGACCCTGAAAGGGTGTGGGGTTTGTGCACACTCCAAGGCCAGGAAGAATGGAAATGTCATGCAGTTTTATAGGAAAAGTTTAAGGCTGATAATATGATGGCATTATAAATACCTGTTTGTTACTTTATCCTGTTTAATGCATTCTGTGTGACCACATGTATTCTGCTAAATCACTGCTTGACAGTAAGGAGAATGGAAAAGATGAGATAATGTGATGTATTATTGTATTTTGACGTAATTCTAAGCTTCAAAATGATCAGTGCAGTGTTTTAAAATATGAACAATCTCTTACATCCAGCATAACTCTACTCTGGGCATATTTTAAATGAGAGATCTGTCTTACTGGGCTCTTTAATGACAGAAAATCACCATTTCACAGTTTTCCAATTGCTCTGTCTTGCTTAATGTATTAAGTGGAAGGAACAAGCTCAAAAAAAGGGAGGAAGGTCGCACTGCAAATGTTTATACTTATCAAAGAAATTAATTGCTTGAATAATTCTTCTTCAAAAAGTTGAGGTATTTTTAAATGGACCTATTCTACAGCACAGAAGCAAGACATATGTCAGAGAGAGTTTCTTCCACAGTTGCAAATGAAAAGTATCAAATAATATAAAGGTGCTGATACTAGATTTACACACCCTTAAAAATGTTCCTTGTCTTAATGCAAATAAAATATGCAGATATTCTAAAGATTAAATGCAGCAGAAATAAGTACAGAATATGAGAATAATACAGAAACATCAAACAAGCAGCAGAAAGCAGTTATGTAGAAAATAGTTTTGATTTTTGCATAAATGTGCCAAAAACTTGGCATTTTAGTAGTAAAATATCGTAAAGTTAACAAAATTAAGTAGAAGAAAATAAAAAAATATTTTAAAGTGCTTATAGTATGTATTCACTACCCTAATACCAGAGGAATTTGAATTCTGCAAAATTCTTTTCTCCTGTTATGAGGAGCCAGCATAGATTATTTCACTAAACAAAACATGCACTCTGAATTAGATGCATGGAATGTATAAGCTAGCAGCAGTTCTAAATGTGGGCCAAAGAGCTGTCAGGATTTCCAAGTGATTCTTTCATAGTAGTACTTCTGATTCCTTAATTTCTAATACATTTAAAAATAAGCTACATAACTTATTTTTATAGTGCCAGGAACTTTTAGAATAGAACCAGTGTAAAGGCATTACTGAGCTGCTGGAAATTTTAAATAATTCTTTGTAAATGCCCTAGGTTAATTTAGATCTCTGAAAACACATTAGGAAATAAAGCTGTAATGTGAGCTAATTCAAATTTTAATTTGGCAAAAAGAACGATCCAGTCACATAGTTAATGTAAATAAGAAGCATAACACAGAGAAATTAATGAGGTTTCCTTTCGTTGAATCTTAAAGGAGGCAGATAATTAGCTTCTTTTGTTATTATTGCTGCAGAATGTGGTATTGTCTTCGAGGTGTAAAGCAACTGCTGCTTGCAAAATGATGCCTTCATTTGTCTTTTCCTAATGGTTATTTACATTAAACTCTGGCAGGATGAAGCAGCTCAGCCACTGAACCTCTCAGCCCGGCCCAAAACAGCTGAACCTGTCAAGTCCCCGACATCTCCAACACAGAATCTCTTCCCAGCCAGCAAAAGCAGTCCAGTGACAGTGACGAACAAGAGTGGCATCCCCAGCCCTCTCAGTGGACCCCTGGGGAGAGGATCCTCTTTAGGTAACTGCTCTATCCTGGGGAAATCAGAAAATAGGCACCTTTTCTGCATGGAGTTCCAGCCTGAGAACACTTAGCTCTGGATTAAGATGCTTGGGCGTACATTTCTGTTAAAAATGGAAAAAATAAAGATTACAGTGATGCTTTTCAAAGAGTGCTTGATTAGCAAAGTTTTATAGAAGTATCGAAAGAGATGTATCAGGGTGTGACAAACACAGGAAAGAAATATTTAATGTAGGGAATGCATACAAATATGCAGAAATAAATAAAGTAAATGAAGATAGATATATAAAACCTGTAAGACAGGTTTGTGTGAATATCTCTCCTAAAGGCATCTACTGGGTATATATACACAAAGTTGACTTGTAAACTTTGACTTCTCATTTAAAAAAAAAAAAAAAATTATCTTTGAACACACATAGAGCCTCTCCAGATACTAAATAGATTAAAAAAAAAAAAAAAAAAAAAAAAAAGAGACATCAGTCCAGCCAGTTTATGTTATTATTTGATCATGTTTTATTCTATGATCATATTTTTGTTATTTTTTTCACTCGCCTGTCAAGATTTTGTTGATTCATACAGTTTCAAGTAGGGAATTTTTGACCTGTGTTCAAGATTCTTTAAGCTTATTAAGTGATGAAACAAAATTGATCTGAAAACTATGTATGAAGACTACTTTAACCAGTCAAGAAACAGAATCAAGAGCTGCAAAATGTAGATGATCAGCCCTAAAGTTCAAATAGTAAATTTTAACAGTGACTAAATACTTACTACAGACCACTTATTCACAATCTGTAGCTCAAGTGTACTTGTAAAATATATAGAAACACTTGTGAATAATGAATAGATATGTTAAATACATATATTAAATATATAAAAATTATGGGTTTTTTCCATCCCCAAGCACTTGGGAACATTATGATCTCTGAAAGATATTTTCTGCAACTATCTAGATGCTCTACCTGTCAATTTATTTGCAACTATTATTGCACTGTCTTACATTAGAAAGTAAAATATCAATCTGAAGTCATGGACCATTCAAGAGAAAGGAACACAGAAGACAAATAATGCCTAAGGTATAAATATTCTTCATGTAAAGTCATAAAAATTTTTTGTTTCAATCCATAAGTAAAAAAAAGATAGCAAGATATTACCAAAAAAACCAGCAAGCCTTGTAGGAGCTTTTGCTGCATTTCAAAATAAATGTAGATGATTATGAATCTAAATCTCTTTAAAAATCATGGAAATATGATTCCCAGCTTCTTTAGGGTCCAGAATGGAACTTAGTGGCTGAACTGGCTCAGAACATTGCAAACTTTCCTCAGCAAGAACAAAGATTGTCTTATAATATATTATTTTTCATTTTGGAGGGGAGTGTTTCATTCAGATAGAAAACATTACCAGTCCCATCCCTTGATGGGATGGGATGAAAACATCACAGTCTGAATCCCTTCTTACTTAGGTCATAGTGTTAAATTAAGCATTTGGTTCCCAGGATAAAGTGTGAGAAACCCTTAATCATTTTTATTTTATGATAATTTAGAGTCCTTCGAGGTTTGAATTTGCTATATTGCAATCAGCTGTAATTCAGTGAAATGAAAAGAATACAAAACTTTTCTTTGAAGTTTAATTCCAAATCTTAACCTGTTTGGGGTTTTATTGGTTATTGTTTTGAATTTTTGGTGGTATTTGAAAACTTTTTTGTTTGTTTGTTTTTTTTTTTGGTAGACTGTCAATAAGTACAGAATTCTAGCAAATTCAGCGCTTTTAAATACCTTAAAAGGTTTCCAGTTTCAGCTTCAGAATACTATTGTCATAACCACATATTTAAATTTAAATCTATGAGTATGCTCAGATAGCTCCATATCTGACTACCTCAAGGCCCCAATGGTTGTATTTCTAACAGCAAAAGTTTGCATGAGTTTATTAATCACTTCAGTAGAGTAATTCAAACAGACAGCAATTGCCACTCCTCCTGCAGATGTTGGTTGGGTGCAGCTCTAAGAGTGTGAGAGCAGAGTTCTTACCCTGGATTCCAATTTAGATAATTATCTAAACAAAATATGTTCTCTGTTTATAGATATCCTTTCCAGTCTTAATTCACCTGCCCTATTTGGGGACCAGGACACAGTAATGAAAGCCATTCAGGAGGCTCGAAAAATGAGAGAGCAAATCCAAAGGGAACAGCAGCAGCAACAGCAGCCTCATGGTGTTGATGGAAAATTGCCCTCCATGAATAACATGGGTCTAAACAACTGCAGGAATGAAAAGGTAATGTCTCCCATTTCCCCACTGCCTGTCACTCACTCTTCTCTCCCCTGCAAAATAGCTTCTTATTTTTTATGTGAAATTTCTTTTTAGAGCTTTTAACCATCTCTGATTTCATGTTAAATACACCTTGTCACTTGGCAGTGCTGTGCTCCAAACTTCTCCAGGTTTACATGGCAGCATCACACCCACAGTCCTGAGCACACATGTGACAAAGCTGTAAGTGTGCACACAGGAACATGGAAAAGGGTTGGTTGAAACTTTCATAGCTTGTGCTTGCTAGATTTTGAACAGTGCTTTTGAGAATGGCTGGGCTGATAAATATGGCTAAAAGGCCAGTTCTGTGCTAGCACTGTTGAGTATTACAATGCCAGTGTGTGGATTGAGTGTGGTTGAATCTGTGGTTCAGGTGCAGCAAAGTACAAAGGCTCAAAACATTTGGCTCTCAGTTGCAGTGGGAAATTAGAGATAAAGCATTATTTGTTGGATCTCCAGTGCTGAATCACTGAAATGAGGTGGCACACTAGAGTAAAAGGGTAAATGACAGAAAGTGTTGGGATAACAGGAACAGCACTGGACTGAACAGGACATGATCCAGCTTACCAAATAGCAACCTGAGATCATGTATGAAAGGTAAGGAACAGTTTATATCATACTTTCTTTAAGGACCAGTCAGAGGACAAAGAAAACTCTTGGAAAATCCCCTGGGCCTGTGTTGTCCCATCCTGTGGCTTTTCTGAGGTCTTCAGGCTCTGCTCCAGCAGCAGGTCTGTGATGCACAGCAGGGCAAGAGAGGATCTGTAACTGGCTGAGGTGAAAGGCAGCCCTTTGGATGGAGAATGCTTCTCTGTTAGCTTCCCTAGAGCTGCCAAGGGCTGCAAAAATACAGCACACAAGTTATTTTTCACCACTGACACAAAATCAGTTCGAGACCACAATACTTATCCCAGCCAACTAGAAAGGGAAAAGCATTATCCCAGTAGTCACTAAGGCTTTGGCAAATAGAATGTTTATGATGCAGTTTAGTAATGAATGGAAAGAAAACTGACTCATTAATTATTTGTTAAAACACTCCAGAACAACAGGTAATTCCAATGGCTATAAAAAATTCTGTGATTATATCAGAGGGCAGGGCAGGTTCTTTATTTCTTGTGTGAGGGAGGGAAGATTTTAGCACAAAGACTAACAGGAGTTTTGAGTCCAGGCTGAGTATAACACTCAGCAGAATAACTGTAACTTAAATGATGAATTTGATAATATTCTGATCTTTTCTCATTCCACAAGAGAATGCTTGGGTGAGTGTTTTGTAGCGAGACAGAGAAAGACAAAGAAATGCCATAAACAAACCCATTAAAGATTGTTATACCCCTTTTAATTACATCTTATAGTTTTGTACGATAGTTTCTTTACAGCACTCAAAACAAGTAATGCCTGTTAAAAAAAGATTGGTTAAAATGTTGCCACAAAGGATAAACAATGCTTTTCCAAGTCAGATTCAGTGTCTAATAAATATATATGTCTGCTAGTATTAGTTTAAAAATCATAATTGAAGATCTCATTTAATACAAGTTGATACTATTAAAAATACAGAACTGAATAACTGATCAAGCAGGCTGTATTCAAACCCTCTAATTATGAACTCAGTGTTTTTCTTAAGTAATCAAGAGGCAGAATACTAAAGCCCAGGTTATAAAAACAAAAAAAAAAATCTCGTACACATCAGTATTAAGAGTTTATAAAATTATGTTTATTTTAAAATTTATTTTATGAGTTTCAGTGGCTTGACATTTAAAAAATATCTAATATGCTATAAGTGCTATTAAAAGTATTCTTAACATTTGATTTCACTTTGAAAAATAAGTATAAAAATGGCATCCACTTATTTTTTGAGTCTCTTCCGTGTATATTTTCAGTATCATGTTTATATCGTGTATTCAATATATTAAGTTCCTATTTCACCTTTCACCCTTTAGAGCAGAGTCAGTAAATATTTCAGTGAATAATCTGAAATTTCTATTTTGTGCTGGTTACTAGCAATGCACGGATTGATGCACAGTTTCCAGATTGAGGTTCTACATGAAGCAGTCTGAGCAAAAAAAAAAAAAAATTCTTTTACTTGCAAATATAGCAGAGTGAATCAGAACTCTTTAACAGATACAGACAACATCATTCTCAAGTGCCATCTTTTGTGAGGAGACTTTTCATGGTAGCACTTGCAACTTTTAAAACCTACGAATAAAACAGCAGCAGGGAAATCTGTTGTTAAGTCTCTTAGTGACCCTGTGTAATCCTGCTGGGTTTATTTATTGCAGCAGGTACTACAGAACCATTAAGGCAGGAAAAGCTTGTAGTATGTGCTCTGGTTTTATCTTTGGTGTGCTGGTCTGTTATCCTCACCCCATAGATGTGAGAAAAGGCAGGGGCTGCCAAAGAGCAGGGTATAAATCAGTCATTTTCAATGATGGTATATCCCCACTCTTATCCTAAAGAAAATAAAAGTATTAATTCGGTCATGAATACTAAGAAAATGGATTTATATTTTATAGCAAGTATAAAATATGTTAAAACCAGAAGCATCCTTTGCACAAACAGAATTCTAGAATACTCTTCTTTCCCCCTTCACCCTCTGCCTTTCAATTTTTACATTATGATCTACTTCTTTTACTCTAAAAATGATGGGCAGGATGATGAAAATGGAGGTGGGGGAGCAGGAGTGCTAGATCACTTCAATTAGAGAAACATAATTTTGAAATAATTGTATGCTAAAAAAACTGTGTATAGTTTCTGTCATAATCCCAGCGAAGCTTTGATAACAGTTGCAACTTTGGATTGGTTTCTTTTGAAGAATCAGAACCCTGTGTTTTCAGGACCAAATTTTCAGAAATTGGCTTCAGGTAATTAGACTTGTAGAAATGAGTAGCTGGAAGCTGGCACCAGAAAAAGATGACAAATTAATTGCCTGCAGCTGGTATAAAAAAGCTATTGAGTTCTGGTCAGTCACTGGTCTTCAAGTTCAGATAGTTGGTAATAGTTTGTTGTGCAAATGATTGCACTCACAAAATTATGTACATAACTTCAAAGCTTGGGCTTAGGCCTTTTTGAAAATGTGTCATTTAAATCTCAGAAAGCTTTGTGTTTGGTTACAGACACAGAATTGAAAATTGCTTGTGTTCATATTCTGCTGTTCAAAAAATAAAGTAAAAAAAAAAATTCTACAAAGCTTTCAAAGTGCTCACAGAGATTCAGTCATCAGAAAGACCATAACAAAAACATCCAGCACTCTGGGACAGCCCAGCTTTGTCATTTGCCAAAGCAATAAGGTTAGTTTATACTTCTGAGATGATAGGATCCTGTGAAGTTACCCGAGTTTGTGTGCTGCTGAGGGCAGGTGAGCTCCTGTCAGTGGGATGGAGAGGGGAGTCAAAAGGGTAAAATTAGAAAATTAGTGGTTTGATGAGTGTAGTTTAATAAGTATAGCAAAAGCTGTGCATGCAAGCAAAGTAAGACAGGGAATTAATTGACTGCAGTCTGTTCCCAGGAAAGCAGGGCTTCAGCACAAACAAGTTACATTGGAAGACAAATACCAAAACTCCAAACATTTTCCTTTTTGTTCTTCACCCAGATTTTACTGCTGAGTCTGATATCATATGGTGTGAAATGTCCCTTTGGTCTTTGGGGTCACCTGGCCTGGCTCTGTCCCCCCTCCCAGAGGGGCACAACCCCAGCCTCCTCTCTGGCACAGCAGCATCAAAACCAGAAAAGGTCCTGCTGTGGAAGCCCAGTTTGGCAATAGTGAAACATCCCTGTGTTATCCAGGTCACAAATCCAAAACTCAGCAGCACGTGAACCAAGTTTAAGTCTGAACCTAAACCAGTACAATGTATATGAGACAAAAAAAAAATCACTGTAGTAGAGTTGATTTTTTCTCCTCCTCCTCAGGTGGAGCAAAATATTCCAGTGTGGTTTGACTGTGAAAAGAGTGATGGTGTCAGTCATTTTACAGAGTAAACAGAAACAGTGGGAAAGGAGAGTGAGTTAGGGAAATGAAGAAAACAATATACAGAGCTTTTACCATGTAATAGAAGCAAAAGTAAAATCATACCAAAAATTCATCTTTGTTTAGCGGCTGTGACTTTTTTCCAGTCAAGCCATGTTCACCTTCAACAAAAAAAAAGAGGGCTTAAACAAAATCTGCATTGCTTCAGCTACTTGTATTTATTTTAGTATTTCAAACTACTGTCATTGCCTGGAAGATTTGCTTTGATTTAAGGCTTTAAATGAATCTGAAAATGTTATATAATTTATAAGATAACTGACATTATTTTTAAAAGAATCAGATCCTATCTTTTTTGTACACAAAGCAGGAAAACGCTGACAAAGATGCTTCAGAAAATCTTGGTATAAAAAATATAGGTAGAGCTGTGATTGGAGAAAAATATAGGAAGTCAAGGTGGAATTAATACAAAAGCAATTACCAATACAACATTTTTTGTATCCCCACATGCCCAGTTACTTACCATGAAGCATATTCATTGAGATCTGAGAGTAAGCAGAATTTAATATAACGTTTTTATGTTTATATTCCATTCTTACTCTTTTGTAGATTTTCAGACAACTGTGTATTTGCAGTAGGAAAGCAGAATTAGACCCCAAAATAAATAACATGAGTCATTGCCTACTTCCTGGGAATCATGGTTCTTTAGCACCTCTTCTAATGAGCCTTTTATTCCTTTCTTATCTCTAAATCAAAGTTTCACAAGTTGAATCCACGTAATTTATCCCAATATAGACCAGAGTTTGTATGCAAAATGTGCATATTCTTAAAAACGTGTATTTTTCACCCCTGGAGATATTACAGTCTATTGATCAAATCCATATTTAGGGCACTTGGATTTGACTTAATAAGCCATAACGACCCCACTGGAGATGTTATGCTCTGCTGTATTTAGGGACTGTTAAGTGTGTGGATTATTGAGACAATAGGGTGTAACAAGTCCTCTGGAGCTGCTACACTTCATCATGTGCATGAAGCTCCTGCACACATGTACAAACTTGTACAAAAACACTTCAGGAAGCCTTTGTACGAAAAGTCACCAGTCATGCATAATCTCCTTTTGGCTGCCCACAGCCCTGCAGTGGCTCCAGAATCTTGCACTGTTTTTTTTTTTTTTTTTTTTTCCTGAAGACAAGCAGTGCTGCATTGTGCTGCCTTCAGTTTTTTGCCAGCTCTTTCCTCCCCATACATTCAGCCTCAGAGACAGAAAGCTGCAGTGGCAGGAGTCGCACTGTCTGCTCGGCATGTGCAGCAGGTTCCTCCCACAGTCACAGAGAATCACATTGTTACCAGCGTCCTTGCTGTTAGTCAGTTCTCAACTCTGTCAAAAAACCCCAAACACACAGGCAAACACTTTTCCAGTTCATTCTGCATCTCATTTTCCTTTAGCTGTAAGGAGTCCTGACCACTTAAATTTAGAACATGGATTAATTGGTCATAAGGGCCTTGTGGATTTCTTATAAGTCCTTATGAATGTGTGGTTTGGATTTGCAGGTACTGATCTCTTCTCATTTCCTTTTTTTCTTTTAAGAAAAACTTGTATTTTCTTTTTTCCCCTCTTTAGTTTCTTTTAGCAGACTATGGGTATTTAGTAAATAACAGATCAATGCTTATATTTCAGTCTGCAGTGAGACACATCAGAAACTGTAAGCATTTTCAACTGGATCTTTATTTCTGTTGGTTAAACCTTTGGTCTACTTGTAATTGAAGTACCTGAAAATTAGGGGGGAAAAAGGATAACAGTAACAACAGCAGAAGACTAGTTTTGCAAAGTTATTACTTTTCTATGATATTATCCCCACAGTCATTGTAGCAAGTTCTGGTCTCATTGTAACTTAAGAAAGGTCCTGCCCCCCATAGTTTACACTTAGGAATAATGTAATTTAAGTATTTAGATTCTATAATAAAAAAGAATCTAGAACTGTATAGAAAGGGAAAAAAAGAAAAGCATTGATTTACTTGAGGAACTGTTAGTGTGGTCTCACTTTCTTGCAAGAATATAGGCAATTTATTCAACTCAGTGGGAGTGTATTCCATCTGTCTAATGAAGACTCTGATTTCTACAAAGAGACACTGCAAAGTGTTTTTTTCCTGAGTACGTCATCCTGCTCAGCCGACAAACTTTTCCCTGGGGACTTTCTGGGACGTAGAAGGACACGTTGCATGGAGACAACCTCTTTGCAGATCCATCATTTTAGAACAGATAAGTGACAGGTCTGAGTTAAACGCCCTGGAATAGGGAAAAAGTTTCAAATACAAATCCCAGCAGTCCTCATACTTCTTACAAAACAAATGTCCTTTATGCTTGACTGTGAATCTGCTCAATTTAGTAATCTACTTGTGGCAGTACATAATATATGTAAGCTATGACTTTTTTTTTTTTTTTTTTTTTTTTTTTTTTTTTTTTTTTTTTTTACTTTGGGTATTGAAACTTAATTTCCTAAAGCTGTATTTGGAAACCAGTATTTTAAACTGAAAAATCTGTATTAAAAAAGTAAAGAAAAAAAGAAAAAAACCAGGTTTTTCCAGAATTTTTTGAAACTGCAATAATTCTGCAATTTTCTTTCTAGTCTTAGGGCTTATCCTAACTACATAAACGTGTATCTTCATTTTATACCCATTGTAATGTTTCCTTAATAATTTTGAAGGGAAAATAATGATTCAAAAAAATTTTGAAGGGGCTGCAATGCAGGAGCTTAAGTCCCACTGAACTAGCTCTGAAAATTTTACCCCAAGGCAGACAAGCAGATTTGTGGCTGCATACACAGTAACAGTCTATTTTCAGGGGAATTCAGCAGTCTTGTATCCTTCTCCAGCTCTTTTTGTGATAATTTGGACAATTCAGAATTTCAGCTGATGTAATACTGCCCCCTTTTATTAGAACTGGAAAACATGCTGGACCTCCAACATTTAGGTTTTTTAGCTGGAGTAGTTCTGTTTATTTATGCTGTTGCTTCCAATATTTGAGTTTTCATGCCAAGATGAGATAAAGGCTGATATCCATATGCATTTATAACAATGAACAATGGGAAGATAGTAAAGATTCCAAGCAACATATTTTTTCAGGGTGTATTGCGTGTGGTATGGCTGGACTTCCTAAGCAGCCTCTCCCTTCAGGGAAATCCCTGCTATTTTTTTAAAAGTTCAAGGTATAGATGATTTCTGCTTTTGTATGAATATCATATGTGTTTGCATTTGTTTTCTAAGTGTGTTTAGGGGCAGACTAAGTATTGTCATTTTTGTTTTTCTTTTGAGTTCTGCTCAGGAATTAGATGGATTTTTGAATAGCTGAATGCTTTTAGTATCTCTCAGACACAGGTGAGTATTGCAATAGATTCATGCTTTGCAACTAAAACTTTCAGTGTAATTTGAAATTAAATTACAAGCAGAGCATCTTAGAAAAAAGGATCCCTGTGTCTCCAACCATATCTTTTAAGGAGAAATGTTTCAATTATAAACTAAGAAGGAGGGTGACTAATCTGACTGTGGATATAGCCCCGAAGCCTGTAATGTATCACTGCCTTCTGTGGACATCCCAGGAAATAAAACCAGGTCAGATATTGCACCCATAGTTAGAGAAATGTTTTATCTGATCTCTGTCTATGTGGTGAGAAAGGTGATGGAAGCTGTGACTGCTCATGCACAGAGGGGTCAAGCACAGCCATAACATTGCTGCTCAGGCTCTGAGAGTTATGGCAGGGAAATACCAGCACTAACATTAGCCCCTGCAGAAGAACACAGCCCCATTATCAAGGCCAGGCTTGTAATGGGAACCAGGTGCAGGAGGCTGTGGGTATGAAATCTTGTCAAGTCTGCTCCTCCAGCCCCAGAGATAGAAATATTAAAGCTGCTCATGAATCGCTAACTTTGTACCTAACAAATGATGGAGCCTCTCATTGATCCCCTGCTCTTGCTCAAATCTCCTTACACCTATGGACTCACACCCCTGCCTATCAATGCACCTACTAATTTTTAATTTTTTTTTAAGGTTTACCTTGTTTGCTGTGTGTAGAAAGACATACAAATAATGTATTTGAAATTTGCACATTAAAAATACATGTTCACTGAAACTGTGGATCTGACAGGGAAGAGACAAAAAGAAACAGTGCAAAATCTCTGGCATATGTAGGTCATCTAAATTTGCAGATAATTTAGCTTTGTGACAGCTTATGAATCCAGTTTATACCTATAGAGGAATTTTCTGTGCGACCTTTGTTTTTAAACCCTTTGCTCAATTACCCTATTTTCCAAAATTGTCTTCACAAAATTGGTAGTTTGTGCATTTCAATTCCAATGTATCAGATGCACAGTGAATTTCTTACTCCCTCAAGTCATGTAGAGGCTGCTTAAAATAAAATCTAAATTATTTTGTCTATTGATTAAATTATCAAAATTAGTTGAGTGAAAAATATGAAATCTTTGCAAACTATAAATCCCAGAAATTTTACTGGACCATAAATTTTAAAAAACATTTGACTGGCCCAATAGTGATGTACATATATGAGAAAATAAAAGAGAACATACCTACACATAAGCAACCTATATGAAACATTATTATTTGAATGACTGTATACACATATAGAGAGAGGCATAAATATCTACACACACACACTGCAGAGGGTAGAAACTTCCTATATTAGGTGAACTTGTAAAGATTTTCATGCTTTTCACGCCAAGAACACTTGGTAACAAAATACTCTTTTCAGGGAAGAAATCAGCATAAACTTTTGGTATCAAGAGCTATTTTTACACTTGAATATTGGCTGCTAGAGGTTTTGCCACTACCTGTGCTTAACAGTATTCTTGCTGAACACACTTATGATTTTTATTTCTATTTTCAGGGCTATTCAAAGAGGTTGTCTAACTTCAGGCTTTATACCAAATTAATAATAGGGTTTATTATATTATAATCATTATAATGATTGATGATAATAATGATAATCATAATAGTATTAATGATGATGATAATAGTAATAATGGGGACTTGTCCCCTTTCTTCTGTTGCCTTTCCAGCTCAAGAAAAAGTGCTAAATATACTGCTTTTTCACTTGCATGGGGTATTTCATGTGAAAAGGATACAAACTTTGTCCCATTTCGGTCTTCTCCCTTAAATTTTGGAGCAACTGAAAATTCAAAAGGAACAGAATTAGATTGAAACATGTCTCAGAGATGTGTTGAAAAATTTGCACAAAGCAACAAGAATATTTTTTTTCCAAAAGATGTTATTCTGCCATAAAGGATACTGTCTTTCTGATGTCTGTAACAGCATAATGATCTTATATACAATACATTTCCCAAGCTACTCAGGAGAATTTACAGATGTATACTGAAATTTATTCTGTGTTTTTATTATGCTTCTCCATAAAACAATAAAGATAGGTTGAAAATTAATGTTCAAGCATAAATTTGCTAGAACAGGAATATATTCATTGATTTAAATTGTGGGTCAGAATGGCAGCTGCACAATTCCTATCATATCACTTCCTCAATTGTCCTGAGAACTACAGAATATATTTGCATATTATTTTACACTTAGATACAAGCAGAGACGTCCTCAAAAGTTTCTTCCATTTTTTTCCAGGCTCTATGTATTCCTTTAAGCAAATTTGCTGCACCAAATGCATTGCCAATATAACTCTCTACTGCAGCAGATAAAGTACAGCAAGGATAAATTTGGATTACTTTCCCTGATACTTCATTACTTTCTAAAATTAAAAATGTCTCCCGTTTCTCAAGTGTCATTAGGCTGCATCAATAGGTATGATAAATTCAATTACTCTCCCTGTTGTTTAAGGATATTTACTAAGCTGCCTGTTTGTGGGATTATGCAATACTTTTTGCTGACTTAACTGTTCTGCTTCAATCAAAAGAATAAGCATACTAACAGGTAAAATTGTCTTTTTTTTATCTCATGAAAAGACTTGAACCAATAATGAGAAACAGTGTTTGCAAGTGTTTGTTTGAAATCTGATTTATAGAGTTTGGCCATGCTTAGTCCTTCCTTTGTTTCTTTTCACAAATATTAATGCAAACAGGGTTTTATTTATATGAGTGTATTTACACATGAACATGGACATTTGTGCACAATTAGGCATTTGCACTTTATGCCCAAATTGCTGAACCCCTCTTGATAAGATACAAAGGCTTTGATGCAGCACCCACTGACCAAATGAGGAATGCAGTATCAGGGAGATCTTCCAGCCCCTGATAAAGTGTCAATGCTAATTATAGATCTTTACAGCAGCTCCCTGAACTCTGCAGCAATTTAATCTAGGGCTGCTGAAGGCCTTGCTGCACTGTCCCTTACCACTGCCATCTTTTTCCTACCAGTGGTATGCCAGAGGCAGATTTATTGGTTTTTCTGTGCTATGGAGGCTTTTGGATGCAGGAGCTGATAGACCGAAGTAAAAGCTTTTTATTACCTAGGAGGTCTTTGACCTGAGAGAATTCCCAGTTTCCCAGTTGCTTTTTTTTATTTTTTTTTTTTCAGGTAATTTAAGGCAAAGTTGCATTATCATTGAGTCAGCTACTGAAAACAATGTCATTTGTTTGAGGTGGCCAACTACAGCATAAACCAGAAGTAGGAAACCATTAAGCATTTGAGTGCATAGTTCATGCAAAGCTTTAAAAAGTTGGATTGTTAAAACACTGACACTCATGTGTATAGAAATTGTTGAACCTTCAGGGGAAGTTTGAAAAGATAAGAAATACTCTGATTTCTGGATGAAATGTTCTTTGCACATAGCTTGTTCATCTCTAGTCACATAATACTAACTCCATAAACAGGTCTGTCTCTACTGGAAATGGGTAACAGGGTAATAAATGATACTCAACATCAGATTGCTCATATTAAAATCTTGTTCGAGTCATTGTAAGCTGTTATAACACTACTTAAAACCTAAAGTATGCCTAACCCACAAGCTGAAATAGCCCAGCTTACATCCTGAAAATCTACAGACAACATTAATTTCCCACTATTCCATTTTTATGCCTGTGGCCTCTAACATGTTGCAAATGCTTCTATAAGAAAGGCTAGAAAAACATATCAAATTTCTGTTCTATTCCACTTGCTGACATTCATTAACTGAGGGAGAACATTGAGACATGGTTTTGGAAAGATCTCCTCTCTACCTCCACCCGTTCCAAAGCCATTTGTTAAACGGCCAGTAAGAGAAGTGGACACTTGTGGTTTAATGTCAGACCTATGCTGATCAGTAGCTGGGTGCTTGATTTCACTGCTGTCTTGCCAAGGGCTTCTTGAGACAGCAGGCAATGTGAGCATTCCTCTCTCCCTGCCATTTTCTTTGCATCCTCGAGCTCAATTGTGAAGTAACAATTTCATTATGCCTCCTATTTGGATGAGCTGCCTTTTTACATACATAGAGATTCTTGCTCCCTGCATCCCACTTTTTCCATTTCTACAATGCAGGAATACTCTTTGCTGTATTTTGGATGCTGATACATTTGTTTTACATTCTGTTTAGAAGCCATCACTGGGAGGATGTGCATTAGAGCTGTATACAAAGTGACTCACTGACACATCATGTACTGTAAAACTTCTTGGTCTGTCAGAGGTTCAGCAGTTTGCCAAAACGTATTCAGCTGCCAGCTCCCTGCCAGAATTCTGTTCCTCAAGCTCTCTGAATACAATGAATAAGATTAGCTTGTACGGCTGCACTCTTCCTCCCAAGGGATTCCCCTTTATCAAGGGATTACCTGCATGACCTTTGTGTGACTCCTGTGTTTTATTCCTTGGTGTCACACTGCAGATCACACTGTATCATTGCAATGTCTCATTGAGGCACAGGCCAGCTCTGAGGGCTTCCATTCAGAAAGAACCCAAAGCTTAGAAATACAAGGAAGACCTTTTCCTGTAGGGTTGCTCCCACTCTCTTTCATGCAAGGTTTACTTTTCTTCTTTCACTGCAAGAAACAGGTGGAATTATCATATTCACATAGACTGGGATGCCTATCAGTGTTTGCAATAACCAGCACGCTCTGCTGTGCAGGATATCCATTCCATTTGGTCCAAAAGCCATCCATAGTTTATCAGGATCTACTCTAGCAGGGGCAGAGAAAAGTAATTCACTGCAGTGTGGGAAATTTGCAGTGCATGTGTGAGTTATCCTACCAGGGAAGGTGATGAGATGTAGTCCTTGCTTGGTTTACCAAGTGATTTCCCTTTCTCCCCACCCGTGCCATCTTACTGTAACTACCATAAGAATTATAAGAACATAAAGAATCCAGTTAAAAGGGCAAAAAACCCACCTCATTTCCTGTTTTTGATCCTTCTAATGTCACAGAGCACAGTCTCTGAAACAGGGACTGCATTACTTAATCATCCTTCAAGTGTTAGGAGATTCCAGTGCTGCAGTATCAGGAATGCTCCTATTGTGGTACAGCCTATGGTTCAGGTACTGGAAGTCTGACATTCTCTTATCAAAAGGCAGTGGGGGTAATTTTCTTACTGTGATTGCAGTGATCTATTGCTTTGTGTCTCCTTTTCTTTTCTCCCTGCTGCTGCTCTTCCCTGTTGCTTAACTTCACCCTGCTTTTTCTGGGGCTCTTGTAGTGTCTCGTGAAAACAGTACATTCATTGCTGTTGTGTGTCACATCTTAATTAACTAATGAAACACCACACAATTTCCACATTAGAATTTCCACTAGCATCTCATGCTGTGAAGAGGTAGTGTTATTTCACCTCTTTTTATTATTTGTTATATGTGGGTATGTTCTCTATACAGCTGCGTTCTTATTGCTAAATCAGCCTTGGATTTGACTTCACAACTAAGCTAAATGCTGACCATTTGCCATAAGCAAAATACACAATTTATCACATTTTTGATTGCTTGGAGTAGCAAAGGAATGGAGATAAAATTGAAAACTTCATTGTGAGTTATCAGTCACTTTTTTTTTTCCTTTTATAATTCTATTTTGTAACTGATGACAGAACTCATTTAGGATCAGACCATTTTAGGCTGTGCTTTGATACAAACCAAAGCAGTTATAGCTCCTGAGAGGAAGATCTTTACTAGATTTGAAAGGCAAGAGCTATCTCAGTCTAGCACGTTGCCTCTCCAGTGCAAAGAGGTTCTCAGCAGCTTCAACTGCAGCTCACTGCCTGCTCAAAGATGGAACTATTTGATCAATTCTGTTGTAAAAGCTGCAAAGGTTTTGAAAACAAAAGCTTGCTCTTTTATCAAACTGAAACATTTCACTGTTTGATTTTTCAGCATGACCCCACAAATAGCTGAATCAGAAATTTTGAAGTACTATGGACTGTTTGTGGGGAACAGCAGGTCAGAAGGTGAGGGATGGGACAGAACTTCACTCCTGCATGCCATGTCCCTGAAAATGCCCTTTGAATTTTGCAGGATAGGAAGTGAGAGTGAGGGGGAGCACAGCTAGGAATGTGAAGATCCTATAGTTTAAATGGTGGATTTACAACCAGACAGCTCCAGAGTATATAGCTCTTTCCTTCTTTTTGGCATCATCCCTTTCAGTTCTCCCAATATATAATAATTTGAAATTCCTCTTAAGTCTCTGTTTCTAAACCCTGAGAAGCAGCAAACCTGAGCCTGGCTGTTTGCATTCTTCTGATATCAAAGCCTCCTATCCCAGCGGGGCCCTTAGCCATAGGAGAGGTTGGAGGGAGGAGGAAGAGATGTTTTTCCTTCTCAGCTGCTGCACCAGATTGGAGGGTGGGGAGGGGAGAGGGAGCAGACACAGTTTTTGATATTCAAAATGGAGGCTGGGATGTGATTGCTGTCTGAGCCTGACATGCTGCTCTCATCCCTGTTTCCCTTAGCTGATGGGACAGCAGGGCTGGGGCTGGGTGGAGGCTGGTCCCATGAAGGGTGCCCATCCTCTCAGGAAGGCAGGGACAGCCTTGGCTAGCCTGTCTTTGCAGAAGCTTATACCCCAGAGATGTCTTGCACCACAAAGCTAGCAGCACAAAGATGTTTTTCTTTAGGTTTAAAAACCTGTGTTACAGATTTCAGGAAGTATTTATTTATTCTTTGAATTAGCTGAGCAGGAGAATTAGCTAAACAGAGATAGATTTAGAGATCAGTACAATGCAACAAGATTAAAAAACCCTTTCCATCTGAATTAATGAATTTCAGACTGCTTTTCATAAACTAGTTTTTCAGAAGTCATCTGTGAATCCTTATATAAAGAATTTTTAAAGGTAACTTAATGGGATGGAGAAAAGGTTTAAAATTATCTACAGGGGCTGTTGCAGGAGATATTAAATATTGATTTATCTTGGAGTTAGAATCATACTAAAGAGTGAGGCTTGTAGTCAGATCAATTTATCTGAAATACAAACTATATGGCTGTATTTAGTACAATGTCAACATGAATCTTAAACAAGTAGATGTGAAAGCTTGACCATTTAATCTAAATCAATTGGCTTTCCAAATCTTCAATTAAAAAAGAAATCTGAACAGCTCAAACTGAACTGCTCCTGAATGTTTCAGGTGGTTTATCTTTAAAAATGCTTCATGTAGTCAGCCATGCCATATCATAATGCTCCTCTGTGCATCTTGTTGTAACTAGGAACAAAAATACACAGTCCAAGACTTCTCCAAATCTTGAATTTTCAATACTTCAAACTTGAAATCCCAGTGTAAATAGTTCAAGTAATCTGGCAAATAACACTGCAAGCAATTTTCTGCTACTTGCCACTGCTGCTGCACTGCCAAGGTTTTGGTCATAATATAAAAGTTGGCTCAGATTGTTCTTAACCACCTAAAACTGATCATGCTGTTTTCAGGCACAGATACCAGTATGCCAGCTAGTGGTACTGGCTAAAACATTTTTCAGTAAGAGTACACAGGTCTCCAGTAGGAAATCCTTTATCCAAATGTGACATTAAAGCAGGATGTCTCAGATAATTTAGGTGTTACATTTGCTTTTGTTTGTACTGTTTTCTTTAAACATATTCATTAGAAAAGAGCAGAGCCTTTAATGTTCCATGACTGAAAAATCCATCAAGCAGATTTATGGCAGGGGCAGTGTGGCATAACAGCCAGTGGACTGGCCTAATGTGCACAAGTCCTGGGTTCAGCTCTCAGCTTAATCATTGACTTTCTGGGTAACCAGAAGATAATAATTTCCCCTCTCTGTGCCTGAGGATCCAACCTCCATTTTAGAATTATTTGGGTATTACTGATGAGCAGTGGTAATTCCTGCAATTGTCTACATATATCATAGTAAAAAGCTCCAAAATACTGATTGATTCCCCAGAACAGTATTGTTCTCTTTCCTGTGAGACAGAGCTATAAAACATGATCACAGTTATAAAGTATACAAGTATACAAAGGAGTAAGGAAAATATGAGACAGGAAATTCCCTCTTAAAGATTGTATTTATCCACAGAACAGCAAAGAATCTTCCACTGGAATGAGGTGCTGGAATGTTCCTTCAGTGAATTGCATGAACTTTTCCATATATGTCAAATGAAGTGGGAGAAAAGGGATAGGGCAAAAGAGAGAAAAAGAGCATTTTAAATGCAGAGAGATGGAGTAGAACCCATCTTATGCTTATCCTGAAGATGAGGTCAAAAATAGGTCTTAAGTGGGATGTAAGTGGCTAATTTGTGGGTGAAACCACTACTTTTGAAACACCCATTCAAGGCTGGTTGTTAAGGTATAAAAGCATTTTCTAAATTGTAATTGTTGCCTGGAGCTGAAGAGTACTTAATGGATATCTTATCTGGGAAACTTGAGGCAAATTTTTTACATGATAAAAACAAAGGAAGGTTTATAAAATCATTCTACTTTAAATGAAAAGCTAGAGAATGCATTTGTGCTGGTGGCATTAGCTATAGACTAGCAGTTTTCTCTTTGCATATTGCAGCAGTAAAAACACATGATTTTTTCCACCCATACATTTTGCATTTAGGATGGCTTCAGGTGCAAGAGTTCCTGGATTCTACATGGTAAAAAATGCAGTGCTTTCAGTTATCCTTTCAAAGTCCTCTGTCATTATTTTGGTTCATAATTCCTTCATGGAAGTGCTACTCTTTCCAAGACATGTGTATCTCTCCCAGTTTCTAGGAAGTCCATATTTGCCTGCAATTGCAGGTTGGATATCCCAAAGGGAGACTTTGTCCTGCTTTATCAGTTGCCTTTTGTTTTTAAGAGTTTTGTTTTGGTTTGGTGAATGAACAACCTGGTCTAATGGAAGTTATCCCTGCCCATGGAAGAGGTGTTAGAACTAGAGCTAGATAAACTCAAACCATTCTCTGACTGTGAATTCATAGTCTATAAATCCAATTTGGGCTGCTTTTGCCTTGAGTATAAATTTAAAAAAAACCCCATAAATTAGGAATAAATTAGTTCTGATTGTGTTAGGGAGATCAGTAAGTAAATATAGGAATTTCACAGAGGCAGAGTTGTTCCTTCACTTCAGTCAGGACATTGTTAATGCAAGGTCTTGTCTGCTCACATACATCCTTGCAGGACTGTGTTCTTGGATATCTGTTGTTTTGTTCTTTGTACCAGAAGGTCTTCAACCTACCTGTCTCAAAGGGAAAAGAGTAAGAAGGATAAAGCATCTTTTTGAGCCTGGAAAAAACTTGTTTAATTCTTATTTTCAGATTCTGTATAAACATAAGAACTCCACACTTTGGCACTGATTCAGCCAAGTGCATTTAGTCCATTCTTCATAGACTCCCCTGGAGTTAAGTACTGATTATCCATGTCCTTGAGGCTTCTGTTGGACTGGAGTGAAAGTATTTAGCACCTTACAAGATTAAGGCCTATACAAGGCTGCAAGAATTTGCAACTCACTGTTTTGTTTTCTTTTTTATTTTTTTTTCCTTTCCTTTTTCTTTCTTTTCCCAGTTGCATGAAGATTAAAGACAGGAGCTAGTTGAGGGGTGCATTTATATTATCACAGGCATTACGTGCATCATACTTGATATTGTAATAATGCAAACAGTAATCTTGCCTTCTTGACATAAACAGTAAGCAGCACTTCTTCCTGAGGCTGAAATAATCACAGAAAAACATGGCAGTGATGGAGGTACAAGAGACAAAACACTGCATAATGATGTTATTATCATTGTTCCATTGTCACCCAGCCTTACACCTTGGTGATATGATCCTCTTCTCTCTGAAGAAAACAAAAGAGGCCTGAGTATAAACAGAGCAATGTATAAGCAGCAATCATAAAATGCAACCTTGAAAAAGTGTACTTAAAATGCTACCAAAAAATCATCTTGATAAGTACAGAAAAAGCCTACTTAATCTTTTTATGCATGGTATGCAATTATATATTTACATCCAGCACAAGGCAAGGCATATACTTGAAAACAGTAGCATTTGGTGGGATTTTACTAACTGCCTTGATTGCATTTCTAATTCTAAATATGAATATGAACATTTAAGCCCAAGTGTCTTTTGCATCTCCAATTTAAACTGCTTCAGGTGTCTTCCTGAACAGGGGATGGAACAGGCACATCTAGAGGCTGGTGTTGTTTTTAGAGGTAAACAAAAGGGGTGGCCCCCAGTGACTCATTTGTGATGTCTGGGGTTAAATATCTGTACAGCCAAAGCCCTGGAGGGTTTACCCTAATGGAGCTACTCAAACCTACATTTACAATATACAATACTGTTCATGTTCAAAGCTTGCTGTGATAAAATGCATCTAGGTTTAGTTCCTCAATTGAAAAAATACTGGCAAATAGAATATTTGAAATATTTGCTTTTATACATTTATAAGTACTAGCCAAGTGTTGAGTAGGAGAAGTTGCATTTATTGGGATTTGATAATTGATTATTGCATCATGGAGTCAATATTTATCAAAGCTTTTCCAGCATTATCCAGTGGTGTCCAAAACTCTGGCATGTGCCTGTCATCAGAAACAGTGAAAATGATGGAATAGAAGCATTTATGAGAACAACATCTGTCTTTCTCTTAGCTTTTACAGGTTTAAAATTAAACTTATAAACATCTATTTATATATGCTAAATTTGCATATAATTCACAAAAGAGCATCAGATTGCTTCTGAGGGTGTTTGACTAGTGACACGTGCACATGTCTGTCTGGATGTGTGTTTTCCTGAATTTTTTAAAAGATCTGTATTGTCCCAGCTCCCTGTGTGGATACCAGCTGAAAGCAACAGCTTTGTGCTGCTGAGGTTTGCAGAACACCACAGTGAAATTGAAATTGGTGACTTCTTTTCTGACTTTTTTTTTTCCATTCCAAAAACATTGTTGTGCTGAACCTAGAATAGTTTTACTGGTTGTTTCACTGCTGTGGCTTCTTGCTAAAACTGGGTTTTCAGCCTGGAATATATTGCTAGGTGATTAAGAGAGAAGGAGATTCACAGTTTTGAGCTAGTAACCAAATTCTGTTCTGATTCTAATGCATGAGAATACCTTCAATGAAATTTAGTCACAAGCATAAAAAATGCAGATGTATGTACAGAACCACGAAATAGTCTAAATTGGTTAAAGCATTTTTTTTTCACTTTTATGGCATTTAAATGGCTCATTTTTAAAATACTTGGTGAAAATTAGGCCATAACGTCCAACCACCTGCTAAATTATACTTAAATATATATATTTCTTTGTAATATTTAGCCTAGGAAAAAACCCTTTGTTTTGTCATATCTTTGCACTTTTATTCTTGTAAATCAAATGTTAGAAATTTAAATGAACCTTCCAAAGGTCCATAAGTAGCTATTGAACTGCTTCCATTAGTCACTTTATAGTACAGAAAAAAAAAAAACCAAGTCACAGTCCTGCTATTTCCTAGTAGAAGTGGATGTCAATCGTAATTTGTGTTTATTTTTGTCTGTCTCTCAAAAATGCACATGTATGTGTTTAATTAGAAGAAAATGTTGGGGTTTTTTCAATGGTTGCATTCAGATTCCTTCTAATTACAAGGTAGATTATAGATTTGATCTATACCATTTACCAGTTCTTCCTTAAATTTAGTGATGTTATAAAAGAAAATTAACTTCTCTCCCTAGAAGACTCCCAGTTAATCATCTGTGGAGTTGGTCAGGAGGGAAGGGAGCAGCAGAGAGGATGAGGGAATTTCTCTTTGACTCAACAGTTGCACTGTGGAACATGAGATTTGATTACCTTAGCATGTGTTACTACAAATGTTATTAACAGTCATAAAATTATCCATCTTTTTAAGGAACAAGTGACAGGCCAAGCTTTGGACTCTTTCTGACCCCTGGTGAATTCTACAGCATTCACACAGAATTATGCAGAGTGTAAAGTAGTAACTCCTTTTGTTTGCTTTTCATTTACCAGCTGCTAATTTAATTGATTGTCCTTTTGTTTTCCAAGGACTAGTCAGTGGTGGAACTTCACAGTTGGTGTGACTTTTTTTTTCCTTTTAATTCTTACCTTCTAGCCAGTGTGTCATTTTACTGTAGGCTGCTGCCTTGAGTTTGCTGCAGGAACAAAGAGTTAATGAGAATGGTCTCAGGCACTGCCATGCATCATGCCTTTGTACATGAATAAAAAGTTGGAAACCGCATGAAAGCAGTAGTTGGGTTACCACACAACTGGATATGCTTAAGTCTGAACGCTTCATAACTCTAACTACTGGGGAGTTGCAAACTTATAAATAACCTTGCAATTGGTTAAAACCATATTAAAACCATATGAACAAAGACATAAAGCATTTGGTTAAGGGGGCTCAGTAAATGCAGTAATCCTGTTGAAAGTAATCTAACCAGGGCAGATCCATAGCTTAGGAGTGCCTGCAAGCATGGCAATAGTTATGGAGATGGCAATATTTCACGTGCAGGAGGGCATAATATTCTCCTTAGGTGGAAATATTTGCTATCATTTCTTTTTTTTTCCTCTTTAAAAAAAAATAGTTTTGTATTGTTACCCTTCCTAGTAAAAGCAGGCTTCTGTGCACTGAAGTCTATAAACATCTTAGTATCTGCTGAATGCTCCTGATTATCAGAGAATTCATTTAAACCCTTCTTATTTATGTTCAAGATCGAGATGGCTACTGCTCACACTAGCTAGAAGCTCTTGGAATTCTGATCCTTAAAATCAGGCTTCCAAAATAATTAGCTGAAGACAGTGTTTGCAAGTAGGCTGTATGCACTGGCATTTACTTATCTGGGGATTTTTTTTTTTTTTTTTTTTTTTTTTTTGCTTTATCCCACTGGTTTCTAAACTAGAATTTTTTCCTAGACACTTTAAATTTTGATGAAATTACAATTCTCAATTTTGACTCCAGAACCTGGTTCTTAAAAGAAGCCTCATAATGTGACAATCACTGTGAAATTCTGTTTCTGAACAACTTTGGAGTATTTTCTGCTTGTTGTGGTCCTGCACATGTCACATTGTCACATGGAAGCCAGCTGAGGCTTGCCAGGCAGGCAAAGAAATTTTACTGTAAATTTCCTGTTATCTGCTTTTAACCTCTTACTTTTCAGTTATGCTCTAAGATGGAAGAATATATTTAAAAGGGGACCTAGTGGCTTCTCTCTCCCCACATCTTTTCAAGCAAGCTGTTTGCTTTGAGGCACTGCAATGTGATGCAAATCTATAGTCTGTCACAGGGATGCTGGTTCCTGCTGTACATTCAGCATGCTAAGATATTACTGGAACAGTTTATGAACAGCATAGGGGCCTTCAAAACCAGCAAAACCTTCAAAAGCAGCAGTATTTCAGGGTGAAAAATCACTCACTGTGCCTCTCTTGGTCCCTGAGATCATTGAATATTTTAGAGAAAAAATAGAGAAAGGGCAGGTTGTGTCAACATCCTAGATGTCAGCATATCCTTCAATCCTAAAACCTGTAAATCCTTGGAAGAGGTACACCTTGTATCTTGTAATATCTTAAAATAACAGCATTCCTACAGTAAGTTTGCCTGCTTTGCTAATTTAATTTTGCTGTTTTCTTGGAGCAGCTCCCAGTGCTGATATTGAAAATGAGTCCTAGGCATTCACCACAGTTCTGCAAAACCAAGGGCCATGCTTTTAATTGTAACAGTAGTGCCACTATTGTGTTTATCTCCTCTGTCATCCAAAGAATTCCAGCAGTTGCATGCCTGCACACCAGTAGGTTGATTGACATTGTTGTAATAAGGTTAATGTTTAAACTTCCCACCCGTAATAACTGAAATATCCAGAGATAAGGCTGAAAGTCAATTTGTAATTATCCCTGCTGTGCCAAGATGTTGCAAAAGATTCTAAGTGGAGGGTAATTTAACTTTTCAGTCCTAGTTGTTAAAAACTAGTAAGAAGAAGGTGAAAAGCTTGGGCATTTGTATCTTGAGTTTCCAGGGAGGGGAAAAAAGGAGTTGTAATTCCTCCTCGTTCAAACTGGGAATAATTTTTCTCTGTGTTCTACTGAAAATGTCCTTTTTATGTTTTGAATGCATTAGCTTGTTTGCTGGTTGTTTACTGTCCATGGTACATGAAGGGAATAGATCACAGTTAGCAAATAAGCTACTAGAACGTTTAGCATAGAATAATTCAATTGAAATACATTTCATGCATAAAGACAACACATGATAATTATTTGTAGTCATTCTAACTAAAGCACTGTCCCCAGAAGAAATAATATCCCTTCAGTCATATGTTCTGTGGCTTCTGTGAACAACCCATATTAATCTGATTTCTAGAAACTGGCTCTTTAAATTGATGTTGGGTAACTGGTTCCATGCTAGACTATTGAAATAAAGGTATTACATCATTGTCCAAACACGTCTACTTCAATAAAAGTATTTGTTTGCAAAAAAAGATATATATTTTAAATCTTTTACACAACGATCAGCATGCATGCCATTTTCCATTTCAGGCTAAGCATACATTTCAGATGTGGAAAGAGCAAGCATGCTGAAATAATTTGAGGCATGGGTATAGTCAGATCAGTCTTGGTAATCCAGAAGGGAGGGGTGCCCAGTGTATTATTACGTTTCATATATTATTTTTCAAGAGATGGATGCAATCAGTCATCTTCTCACATATGGTTTGAAAAAAAAAAAATTGTCTCGCTGGCAAGTAAACTGTTATTTAAGTACACAATCCACGGTACTACAGAAACAGTTTTGCCAAACTTGTCCAAGTATTCTCACATCCTTAAAGATGGTATAAATATCATTTATGGCAAGCCGTTTGCTTCAGACTATATGGAATGCCTTCCTGCTCCCCTGATCTAAGTGTCCCAGTTTGCATTATGGCCTTTATTGCTTCTGTTTGATGGAGTGATCAGTAAAAATTTAATGACACTATAAAATAATAAAAATGTCATTAATTTACCACGGATCCTGGATGCAGTGGTTGTAAAGTTACATTAATAAACAGAATATTTTTTACAACAAAAAGCATTGTTACGTGGGAACGTATAAATAACACACATAAATTTAAGAGCAATTTTACTGTTAGCACACACATTATTATGGAATAGCCAATAAGTGTATAAAACATAGTATATAAAATTTTATGAAAATATACTGTGCACATCAAAAATTCAGCTTTTATCTAAGTGCAGAGAAAAGCCATTATTGTGTGCTTACTGTTTCATTGCTGTTCTTTCACAAGATCACAATTTTATATTTGTTTCTCGTCATTTGAAGTTTGCAGCTTTGCCGAGGCAGGGGCTAAGGCTTCCTCTTGCTTTACTCCCTGCTTCACTGAATCATTCTTTTTACCTTCCACACGTGAAGAAAGAATTGATACTTTCTGGCAGAACGTGACGGAAAAGTTGCTAATTTAATGCAAAGCTAAAAATAATGCCAAAGGGGTTGCAAGGCTTGCTTGGCGACTCTGGAAATAAGGGATAACTATCTAGCAGTCTATCTGTCATCACTGGGGCTGCTCCATCACTGACTGTGATAATATGTGAATATGATGGATGCCACAGCCTTGTGGCTCATAACATTTAACATTCATCAGCTCTTACTAACGGGGGCTTTATAATTTAAATATCTTTATTTAATATGCAACATCTACCTCATACATCATAATTTCAAAGCACTTAGAGAACCAACAGTCCTGCAAGACAGTTGAGCAGACTTTAATTTTTTCAATAACTTCTACGTTTTCTGCATGTTTGTGACTGACAACGCATAAATAAGTGCCTAATCATATCACAGAATGGAAAATTAAGGTTTGGCTGCTAAGAAGGTTCTTTTTTTCTCTTCTTTTTCTCATTTTGAAGAAAGGATTATTTTTGCTGTGTGTTCAAAGCATAAAGAAGCACAAAGGACCTGATTCATGTTGGGAAGTGCTTTCAATTTCCTAATGCAAACTCCAACTGACTGTGGTGATCTTGTCATGAGAAAGGATTGTCAGTGTTGCATCCTAAAACTTTTTCGCTGAGATTTAAATGGAAAAACTCAAAGCAACTATACAGTACAAGCTCCATAGCCAGCACAAAAACAAGAAAAAAAAAAGTTCAAAATAGGGGTTCAAAAGTGCTTTTTGCAGGAGAGAAAACACCTGCACTGTCCCTAGCAGTGCACTTTATTACAAACTCACCAAAATTTGCTACTAATGGGGGTTAGGCAGGCAGCAACAGATCCAGTAGCTGATGTACATGTGTGCAGATGTAATGCATGTGTAGGTAACACATTTGTTCATGTATAACCATTTATTTTTAATGAAGATATGCCTTTTTTTTTTTTTTAATCTAGGAATATGAAGTAGAGAATCAATCTACCTCTCAGTCATACTTGGGGAAGCGTGTATACTTATAAAAGATTTTTAGTCTATTTTCTCTAGGATGAGTTCAAGATGGGAGCGAAGACAAATCCTACTAAAAAGATTTGAGCTTACTGGGACAAGTTTTTTCTCTTATAATAAATGTCATATGAATTTGTTGTATTTCATGGAACTATAAAGGCATCTACTAGATAAATGCATTTTTAGTATTGAGGAAGATTTTTCTTATTTTTTCAAGTTCTCTGAATTTGTGTAAAACCAATGCAAATATTGACCATTTTTTTTCTATCAGTATGATGATAATTTTCAGTAGAAAAAAGCAAGCAAAGGAATGGCTTTAAAAGGAATTTCAAAGACCTAAATATATCTACCTTTGTTAAAGCATCTCATGAATTAGGAGTGGGTTATAAAATAACTATAAATAAAGCTCCTTTGTTTGACAAGAGCAGGTATTTTTATGGCATAAGTGCTTTCATTTTAGTGTTTCTAAACCTTATCATGCAATTTTCCCTTTTCTCCTTCCATGTCAAAATATTGATATTCTTGCAGAAACATTTTTCTTTTTCTTTTTCTTTTCTTTCTTTTTTTTTTTTTTTTTTTTTTTTTTTTTTTTTTTTTTTTTTCTTTTTTTTTAATAACAGAACATTTTCTGGTAAAATCAAAGAGAATGAATGACTAGAAAGATATTCCAAATGTGCATATTGATATGTAGCTGGGTCTGTTGACTTTTATAGCAGAAAGGTATTTCTCCTTTTTTCTGAAACACACTTAAAGGTTGTTCTTCCAAGAATACTGCAGGTGCTATATTAATATCCTTAAGAAAAAGCTTTCAGTGCAAATATTTTGGAAAAGAAAATAAATGTGCCAAAAGCTGTTTTCTTAGCACTGATCTTTGTTTTTATCTCAACTGCAAATCAGCCCTTTGCAATGGAACACGGTATCCTTGATAAACTTATTTTTCATTCTCTCTACCAGTAAGACAGATCCCATCTTGATGATTAAGGTGTATTGTTACATTGCACAACACTTTTCAGTAAAATATCAGGCCTCTGGTATTGTAGTGCCTTTCTGCAGTCAAATTTTATTGTAACTCTTCCTTTTCTCTCGAGTTCCTTTGTGTATGCAAGCTCCTTCATCAACCACGGATCTCACAGCAGAAAATAAGTGAAGTAATTAACCAAGTATAAAATGCAGAGTTATTTTGTCTGACAACTGGGAGATTCTGAGGAACTTTTTGAAATGCATTTAGTACCTGAAATGCCTCAGCTGCATGTTGTGGCAAATCCAGTGTCAGACTGAGCTTTCTTTTCCTCTGCAAATTAAACAGAGAATAATTTTAAAAATCCATGGCTGAAGGAACCAAAAGCATGAGGAATCAAAACAATTTCTCACTTTTCCTAGTGGAGTTTCATGGCTGAAACACAATGACAATAGAAAAATAATAATATTGGAAAGCAGAAGCAGTTGGAAGTGGAGCAAATGAGGAGTCAAGGCCATGTTTTGTCTTGAAGAACACTTCCAAGTTTCTACCATCTTTTAGGAGAGAATCTCCCAATGTTTTCTCCTCATGTCATGTATGCACAGCACAGAACTAGGTCATTGAACAATAGTCTGAACAGCAGTCAGCACTCTACTTCTGCATAATGCATTAAGTATAACATGGAGAAACTGTTCCTAGAGCTGAAAGCTGGTATTTCACGTCTGTAAATTCAAGCTGACATGACATTTAATATTGTTTCATAGTAATGAACAACAAGGTTTCATTCATTCACAAGTACAACATAATGCCAAGTTTAATCTGAAGAGGTAACAACAAGGCAAGGGGGAAAACATGCTATGTTCCTTCAAATGAGAGTGCTAAATTAATGATAACCATTGAACACTTTGCCACTGATACACAGCACTACAGAGACCACTATTGAGAGACAATATTACACTGCCTTTGGAGTGCCCTTGTCCAGGGTTAACACATAAAATACCTTTCAGTTTCCTCTTTCTGGTTCCAGGTTTCCTACGGAGGTCTCCAGCTCTCAAAAGCTTTCTGTTTTTTCTGGGAGTGGGCATTCTTTTTCCTTTTTTTTCTTTTTTCCATTTTTTGTCTTCTTAAGTTCCCTTTTCACTGAGGTACAACTTAAATTTCTAGATTAAATAATATTGGTTCTGTCCTCTATTATTCCTTACTTCAAATATTTGTCTTTGAAAATATCTGCATAAAATTCAGACTTGTGTTTTCACAGAGGTATGAATGCAAACTTAAATCTCAGAGTGGGGAAAAATTGCTTTTTTTTTTTTTCATTGAAATACCAGTGCATTTTAATACAAACTCCTCTTTCAGCTTCTGAATTTTCATGTTTCCCAAATGTTGATTGTCTTTTTCAGTTTAAGTTGGAAAATAAGTGGAAAGGCAAAGTGAGCAGCATCGATCAGCACTGTGTGCTGCCAAGAGTGTTTTGTATTTGCATGTACAATCGTTTATGCATTATGGCACTGCAGATCAAAATAATCTCAAACTTTCTGTATATGTTTCACATTTAAAACTGATTTTCATAAATGCAAACATTCAGAATCTGTAAAAAAAAAAAAAAAAAAAAAAAAAAAAAAAAACAGGAAAAAAAATTGTCCCTGAGCTAAAATTCTAATTAGATGCATTCATTATTTGTTCAGATTTGAAAAATAAGGCATGTATTGATGCATACCCATATGCACTAGCATATAATGAGAACTATCCTATATGGAGCATTAAGAGTCCTTCTGTTCTTTTCCAGGAGAGAACAAGGTTTGAAAATTTAGGCCCACAGTTAACAGGGAAACCCAATGAAGATGGAAAAATTGGCCCCGGTGTCATCGATCTTACAAGGCCAGAAGATGCAGAAGGTGAGTTGCAATTTTGACCATGGGTTATTGAGCACTGCACCACAGGATGAGATGGCTGAAATAGTGCCAGTGTCATAAGCACTGCCTATGCTACATTCCAGGGTAACACTTGATTGATTTCTGACTGAATTTGTGAGATTTCAGTGAGTCCATCACAAAGTGTGGAGACTGTGAAGCCCTTTTAGTCCTTCTTCAACACAGCTGTCATTCCCCAAAGCAGCTGCCAAATAAGTGTTTACATTTTATACTCTTAATACAATTTTAGGAGATATTGAGAAAATTATTTCAGGAAGGATACATTTTCCCCATGTTTTTAGTGTTAGCAGCTTTGAAGAAGGTTATAGCATTTTCAGAAATCTGCCCATGGTGCACCACCTATTCAAGATTTAGCAAGCAGAATTCTATTCATAGGCAGCCATCAAATGATAATGGAAAAATACTTCACATTTTCTGTATGAAAAGGTCTTTTATGTTATATAAGCCTTCACTGCACTCATTTCAGTGAGAGTTTTATATCCATATATATATATCTATATGTATATATGTTTCAAGCCCCAGGTGGAAGCCAGTGTTTATCAGGATGAGTTGAGTCTCTGGCAGGACTACCATGGAAGTGGATGTCACTGGGATCTTCTCTACCCTATGGTACATTAGAGGAGCACATGTGCTTATATAGGAACCCTACCTATCAGATGATTATTGCACTATTCTGATAGAATATTATGCAGGATTTTATCCCCTCAATTTGCTTCTGTTTGAGAATAATGTTGATGTTTTTAAACTGAAATTTTAGTTATGGCTTAGGAAGTTTAAAACACCTCTGAATTTTTCCATTAATATCCAAACATCTGACAGATCCAAGATCTTCTTTTTTTTCTTGGATCAAAATAATAGGATCAGTAAACTTAAGGGAGCTATTATTTATGAGCTTCATTTATTCATCCTTAGTACAATTTGACTGGCCACAGTTATATCCTGTGTAAACAGAAAAATAGCAAACAGAATGTAGGTAAAAATTACCTTTCAGATGGCTGTTTGGCAATGATTCTTTTTCTTCTAGAAAAAGGGAATCAGGACTTTGCAAAGCACTTTTTGACCAGTCAGTTGTTTATAAAGTGCTTTATAAAGAAACATTCATCCAGCAGCAACATTTCATATTTCAACACATTGAAGAATAATTTTTTGGTCAGTTTGGGTGAAAAGTTGCAAGGGGATATTTACAGATGTGTATCTGTGACTGGTTTAGATGACATCAAGCCTCTGACCCCATTGTTGATTTAGCTAATTCCCTTCAATTCATCCATTCTCTTCCTGGTATCCTTAATTTAGTATCTTGATACCCCTTGTGGCACTGACAGCCTCCCCTGTTGCTGGATAGTGCAGAGTGAAGCTTTGCCACATGTAACCCAAGCTACAGTGATGTGTGCCAGTTTAAGGACAGTGTGCATGTCTTTCTAGAGCTACTGGGGCACTTTGAGGCATGGTGCCTTGCCACATTAGAAATCCGAGTTCATGAATGGATTCAGATTTCCAGAATTTGTTCAGCAGCCAAGAGATATCTCTGGAAAAGAGATGCTGGGTGCATGGCACTGCTGATCTGAAAAAAAAACATTGGCAGGAGTTCTAAACTGAGCTGCTTGTTTGTCCTTCTCATTGTAGACAAGGTGAATTTAGATGTTAGCTGGGTGAAATAAAAAGACATTCAAAATATAGCCTGAGTTTCGCCCCTTATATTTGGCAAGCTGGCTAAGAGATGGCACTTCCAGCCTAACATAATTTACAGTGGAATTGACAGTGCATTGCAAACAGTGCTGCTGAAATATCAGCAATTAAACTGTGGTCCCTGATCTACTGTGCCATGCTACAGACTCTGCCCAGATTCTAGTTATCATGAAACTATGACAGATCTTTCTAGGTTTGTCAGTGTTTTTTATATGTGATCCTATTTTGTTCTTCCAAACTTCAGCCCTGGATTACTATGAAGCTTGACAGTTTGTTCTTTAGAATCATAGAATCATTTCATTTGGAAAAGACCCTTAGTATTATCAAGTCCACCATGAATCCATGCCCCTGAGTGCTACATCTTTTGAATACCTTCAGGGCTGGTGCCTCAGCCACTTCTCTGGTCAGCATGCTCCAATGCTTGACAACTTTTTCAGTGAAGGAATGTTTTCCTTATATTAAATCTAAACCTCCCCTGGCACAACTTGAGGACATTTCCTCTTGTCCTATTGCTTCTTCCTTGCAAAAAGAAACAAAAATAAACAAACAAAAATCCCCACCCTCTGGAGCCTCCTTTCATGTTACTATACTGAGTGATAAGGTCCTGTCTGAGCCTCTTTTTCTCCAGGCTAAACAACCCCAGCTCCATCAGCCTCTCCTCATCAAACTTGTGCTCCACATCTTTCACCAGCTTTGTTTCACTTCTTCCACCCCCTCTAAGAATGCCTTGCTGCATTTCATTGTGTTGCCACAGTCACAATCTCAGCTGGATGTCAAAGGTTCCTAATAGGCACAGTCATGTTCTTCAAAGGCTTCGTGTGTTTCACACCTTCCTTTCTCTATTGTCATTTCTACTTTAAATCTTTCTTTTTTCGGTTTTTTTTTTTTTTTTTTTTTTTTTTTTCAGATACTATTTGAATGCAGGCTGCTGTGGGAAACTTTAGCTAAAATTTCTGTGGTTTTATGTGTGCTTTTACACATACAAAACAGAGAATAGAGATTTCTGAAGTGGCATATTGATAGCCAACTTTTGATGCCCTGTCTTTCCTTGTCAGAAGTACATTCAGATCTCTGAGGCCCAGGTGCAGATGTGACAGAGTGAGTGGATGACTGTTAGATCTGCCAGGTTGTTCTACTCTCATCACCAGGATTTTAGGACTTCACTACATTTAGAGTAGATATTAACGATTTGCAGAGCGTTCTTTTAAAAGGGTGGTGGGGGCAGGTGTAAGGGTGGGGCAGTGGTGTGGTAGATTTTTTTCTGAGCTAAGGATTCCAAATTTAGTCCCACTTCTGGCTATAAACTGAGTGTGGAAGTGCAGTTTCACTCCCTGCCTACCTGCACACCTGCATTTTTTATAGGAAACTAAAGTGTGCAGAGACAGTGCATGTGTGTCCATCCCAACAGGCATTTGAGATAGACCAGATCTGGGAAGTGCTCCTGATTCCCATAGTTTTGACACAACATTTAAGGTTCATGTAATTTGTTAGAAGACATATCAGCAGACTTCTGTTTTATGGAATTCCTTTGTAACAGAATTTAGCAATGATTTCTCTCTACTCCTTACATCTTTTCTATAACATATGGTGGTGATCTGAGTTTGACATGATCAGAACCATGTTTTACTGTAATTTTAGGAGTGCTTGTGGTATTGACTCATTGACCAGAAGCTGAAGCTACAGGTATTTTTTTAAGTAAAAAATTATAAGTATTGAAATTCTTTAAACTTAGAAATTAGACAAATATGAAATAGTATAGAGTATTTTTTTTAGCTTATTGTCCCTGTCCAGTGTGTGAAAACCTTTTTAAGATTAATTAAAGGTAAGATTTAATTAATGGTTTTAAATTGCTCTTTCAGGGGTAGGAAGTTGTCTTCAAAGTTTGTATTGCTCACAGTGAGCTAACAGTCATCTGAATGGAGGCCTGAAAATCATTAGCAAGAGTTCTATATTAAATATGACATAAACCAATATTTCTATTACTTCCTTAGCCACCAGCAGGACTGAGCTAACTATATTAAAAATCATGCTCAAAATGTATTTAAAACATTGCCACTCACTGTGACACCATTGATGAATAATCCACAGCTGTTAGACTTGTATCATTACCTGAAATCCCAGTTGCCATGTTAAAATATGTGATACATTTGTAGTTAGCAAAATTCAAAAACATTATTTGAAAGCCTCATAAATGTTTGGTGAATGGTATCCAAAATTATGAACAACAGCCAATTAGAGAACTAAACAAGGATTTCCCCCCCCACCCAAAAAAAAAAAAAAAAGAAAAACCCAACATTTTAAAGGAAACATAATTCTTTCTGTAGGTGGCTTCATAATTTTGAGCATTTGAGGTTGTCAGTACTGAAATGTAGCTAACAGGGATGGACACACCAAGACAGATTTGAATGTAGCTGTAGCTAAACCCTCTCTTGAACAGGACTGACAGTCATAGGCAAGCCCTGTTTAAATTCCAGGTCAGAAAACCTATGTGATACTAAAATATTTCGCATACTAAATACTAAAGTATCTCAGTTATTGAGAATATTGGACGATGAGCATAAATTTTTTTTGTTCAGGTTCTAGAAAAAGATTTTCCTTTCACAGATGCTCACTTTTGGGAGATGGTGCTGCTTCTTTTGCATTGTAAAATGTGCTCAATTTTTATGCATCCTTCTGTTTTGGTGGCTGTGGTCAAATTATTTGGAAATTTTTAGGAAGTGTGTTAAGATTTTGTTTTCTAATAGATAGAAATCTGCAGGGTGGACCTAATCTTCCTGTTGACAATTACTGATTTTACCTTAGCTCAGGTTGCATTGTGGTTTCCTTCAGCAGTCATATTCAGGGGTTCAAATTCCATCAAACCTGATCTTCATTTTTACCAAAGAATTGGATCTATTAAAATGAAATTTTCTTGATTGAATCCTAGACTCAGAACAAAACATCTGAATGTCCTTCTTTTGCCACTATTTCACAGTGGGATTTTGTAAAAGAGAAAAAACTTACCTGTGTCTGGTTTTCCTTAGTGAAAATGAGATGCATTGCAAAACTAAATTAATTTTTAGAAAGCAAATAGAAATAGATGAAATTGACTTATTAGTACATAACATTTAGTTCCATGTTCATTCATGTTGATATTTTAGAATCAGGGGCTTGTGAATTAAACATTTGGCCTCACAGTTTGCCATTTGGAAAAAAAAGAGTTCTGGGTCCTGTTTTGATGTTTTCATTCACATTTTCCACACTGTAGTTCTCTTGATTCTGTAAACCTTGTGTTTAGCACTTGCTGCTTCTTTTTTTGATACTATTCTACCAGTGTGTGCTAAGCATGGACCTGAAAGGTACAGGTCCATGTCTGCTAGTTTAGACAGGAACAGTTTTAAATAATATGGTGAGATCTGCCTGTCTGTTTTGTATCTGTGTATTTATTTGTCCATGAATTAGACTGATGAGATTTTTCAAAGTCTCCCAGAGGATAACTTTTTCTATGAAACCTAGCTGTAAAGTCAATTCTTAGAGTCTTCAGCATGGGATTGGCACTAGCCCATCTCCTTAAATTAATTGATTTAGTGTCTGAGTCCTTAGTGCTGTGTCTCCCTTTCAGTGATTGCTGTCTCTTACTTCAACTTGTAAACTCCTTGGGTTAAAGACTATGGTTTTCTATATATCAAATCATGGTTTGATATGACACAGATTTAAGCTTTATCTGTGTGTTCCTGGTATCTTTGAACCATGCTCCAAGCAAACTAAACTTACAAGCCAGTTGAAAACTGGATAACCATTGGTAATTGACTGGTTCCAGTAATAAGGCCTAGCTTAATGTTATAGATTCTAGTTCAGTTTTTGGTCTGAACCTGATTTTGAACCTCAGTTCAGGCTTGGAGGAACATGGGAGAAACAGGAGAAAACCGAGCACCAGGCTGAGGAAAAACTGCCACCAATTTCTGTCCATCTCTCAAAGTGTTGTTTCCTCCCTCCCTGGCAGGAGAGCAGACATCATGAGCACTGCCTGGGCTTTGCACCCCTATTAGGTGAATTATTAAAGGAGCACCTCTACCACGTCCTCAAAGCCTGAACAGCCTCATACACCCAATAGCAAATAATTGCTTATACAAAAGGGTGAGGGTTTCTCCTGCACTTCAAAAAAGGTTGGCTTTGAGCAGCTGAAGAGGCAGGTGAAAGGGAACCATACATTTTCAGGCAGATCAGCCTTGGCAGGCTGCCACGACGATCCAAAGCTGTGAGGTAACCTGTTTAACACCCTCCTGTGCAGAGGTGTAAACAGCAGGTAGCACAGGCAGGGTGAAGCATCACCCACTTTTGTGACAGTGCTTCGTAAATACCGGAGGAAAGAATTCCTCTCCACGCCAGAATTTGTCGTGCATAAATATTTGTAATAGTTGCTATGGCAGTTGAGAGGAGAAAGATGAAAATCAGAAAACAGTGAAAGCTGTCTGAAAACAAAGAAATCTATCCAGAGAGTAAGCTCAAGTACTGGAATTTTTATTGCCCTGAATTCTTGTTACAGGCCTTTGATTGCAAAAACACCACCCCAAAACTAAAAAACCCCAAAACAATCCAAATCCAGTAATTGTATCTTTATATTTAAAGATAAAATAACTTCTTATATTAATAAGCCCAGATGCTAAAATGTGGCCTTCATTAATTGTAGTTGCCGTTTTTAACATCCGTGAATCTGATTGTGCCTGATACTTGAGTGATTATCCTTAAATTTTCCAGAGTAACTCCTAACAGATAGGAATCTGGGATGAAGTACTTAGGCATGGTATTTCAGTTGTGCTGGATGAGATCTGGTGCTTCAGCCCTCGAGTAACTCAACAACTGCAGGTGGGATAGGAATAAGATGCCTTTGAGAACCACCCCATCACTTTCTGATGGCAACCACTTTGTGCATCTCATTGTTTCCAGCATCCCCATAACATTTTAGAGAGGAAACTGAAAAACCTGTGCTGGGAGTGTGTGGACTGATCTTTCCTTAGCATTGAAACTTATTCCTTTCAAGACACTAATATTTAACATACAGCATGCTTCTCATTTTCAGAATAACAAATCTGAGTATCCTTCACAGCTGTTAACTTTTCATTTTCAGCTGTCTTACGTATCTTTTCCTTACTGCTAAATATGAGGCTTTCTTGTCTGACATTTCCAAGCTACAAGAATTCCAAGATAGACTAGTATCTTTATTTTTTTAAAAAAATTGCACTTAGGATTTTTGATGTTGTACAATCAACCACTTTTACAATGCCCTGAGTTTTACATAGGGGTGCCTATTAGCACAGTTATAACTTAGAGCCTTTCACAATTTCCATTATATAGTAAAACATTATTTTCAGGAATTTAGAAGGTGGCTGTAAAAAGCATTGTGGGCTGCAGTTTTACACAGAAAATCTTTGCCCATGAGAAAATTATTGTCATAAATGCTGAAAGCATCAGTCAGTATGTGTAGCTATTTTTAGGTGGACTGACTGAAAAATTAAATATAGTAATTCAGTGGTTTAAGACATTTTTTCACACTCATGTGCAGCCACCAGGTGTAAAACACCCTGTGGTCCTGCTTCTTTGAGGATTTCTTGGTAGTGCTCCAATATGACAAAAGAAGCTTGAAACTCCATAAAATTTCCAGGCACAATTGAATTTTCAGTTGATGGAGAAAGCCACCATTATATCATACTGAGTGAAGGAGGGAGGAATCTTGCCCTCCTTCCTTAAATCCTTGGGCACAGGGAGTGGAGCAGAAATATGAATACACTAAGGAAAGAACCTCATATATTCTGGCTAAGCATGAGCAATTGGTACAGATTCAAACAAGCCCTCTTTGTACAACTGTCTATTTTTCTAAGTCTAAAACACGAACCATTTTCTCCTTCAGTAGCCTCAGTATCTCAGAAATAGAAAAATGTTTAGGAGCATTTGCCTTTCTTCCATGTAGATATGCAAAGTGTCTAAGCAAGTGCCTGGTGAAGAATGTGGTAGCAAGGGGAAAATATTTCCTTAATTTGTACTTTGATTTAATTTCACAGGATAAGTGGTCCAAAGAGTGTGTAGTGTGAGCATTGCAGCATCTTCATAAATTCTGCAAATAATAAATGATTGTGTATGCAATTTGGCAGGGGTGGTTTCATAGGAATTAAAAAAAAAAAAAAAAGGAAAGAATGATTTGCAAATTTTCATGTAAGCCCCTATTTCATGGCAAACACTATGTATTTTATCCAAAGCAGATAAATGTGGTTTCATATTCAGACATATGCCATTGTCATATTTGCAAAAACATCTTCCTGGTTTTGCTCACAAATCCCAAATGCCCAGGACTACCTTACTTAAAAAATTAGCCTGAAGAGCAGCTCATGCTGCTTTTGCTTCTTTCTCTTCATATTGCTTACTAATTTTACTTACTAACATTATCAGTTGTTGTAATATCAGCACCCCATGTGAAAGCCAAGAGGAGATGGCATATGTATATCCTAGTCCCAGTTCCTTGCTAATTACTGATATGACCAGTGAAAACAGCCAGCACTGGATGGAAGGAATTAGTTGCATTGATACAAAAAATGATGTTGCATCATTCAGAAAGTGACAAATTATTGAAGACTGAATGCAGGAAATGGGTCACTCAAGCAGTGGCTGCAACACTTTTTAAAATATTTTGCTAAGTATTCTGCATTTCTTAATATCACGTAATTTGAGGGAGGTGGTTTTGTAAAATCCTCTCCCATTGTTGAATATAATTCCCTTTTACAAACTACATTGTACTTAGGCTTTTAAAAATCATTGTTTTGGCAAAGAACATGTGAGCAAGCAATGAACAGTGTTCAGCCACACCTTGAACAATGCATCCATCACATATGAAGTCAGGCTGCCTTCTTTCTCTGTCCTTAATTCCTGTCTGTCATTTCTCCATCTTAAAACAAAACAAAGCATTGACTGAAGTATGAATGGATAACTATGGCCCTTGTTCAAACAGGACTTTTTTCAACAGAAAAGCTTTTAAGCATGACTGAAGACTGTAGAATTAGGCCCTGTGTTTTAAATTAATGTTGTGTTTTCTGGATGTTCTAGGTGACACTCATGTCATGAGAAACTTGAAATGATGTGAATAACAGCTACTCTGGCAGTAAGGCTGTTACTTTTATGGAAACATTTTAATGTAAAATAGATTAGTGCATTCTTCTTTGTATTGCTTTGACTTTGAATGTGATTAATATAGTAACAATAATTGCTTAGCTGGTAGACCAGCTGTTTTTTTCTGAAAAATAAAATCAAATCCATAGATCTTGTCAGATACCTAACAATAATTGTTAGTATTTTTTCTCTTGGACCGGGCTGTTTCATCCATGATTTTCCTTCCTGTGGGCCTCTATTTTCCTCAACTGAGTATGAAATAAAACATCAAAGGGAAACAACAACAATATTTGTGGATCGTATAATGTAGATTATTGTTAGATCTGATGACTGGCAATGCCTTATTTCTGGCATCATTACTTAGGCTGAAGAACTTTCAACTTAAATATGACTCATATTTCTCTTCTATCAATAACATTAATGTCAGAATGGGGTTGTTAGCATTTAATTAATTATCTGTGAAGGGTCTTGAAGTCTGCAAGTGGCACATGATTGAAAAATATGATGACACTTAAACACCTCCCCAAATTTATAGTAGAGGCTGCTTCTTCTTCCCAATTTCTCTATAGTTGTTTCATGGATCTTTGCAGAGTAACTCTTATATTAGAGCACATGTGTGACTATGTCAGCCACCAGGAGCTAAAGTCAAACCCTAATTAATTCAGTTAATATCCCATGTAATTTAAAGCATCATTCTATTGTTTTAGCTACAGTCCATGCCAAGTTTCCATGAGGGTTAGGTTTGCCATAGAATGTGGTCAAGAAATCTAAACTGTTTGTGTAAGCCATCAAGCAAGTAGCTGCATTTAGCAGTTTTAATTCATTTAAACAGCACAGATTTGGGCACGGCTGGCTGTGGAGCATGGATGTGCTAGCAGCTTATTTAGAATTATTGTTTTGGTATTTATTAGGGCACAGCAAACAATTCAGCTTTAAAGACTGGTGAGCAAACTGGTGGAGCTGAGAACAGTTGCTTTGATTTCACACGCAGCAGATATTCCACTCTTAATTTTAACTTTAGACTTTCAAATGGGGAAAGATGTATATGCAGGTTGTGAGTATGGCTGTGAAAACTGGTGCTGTGCTTTAATTGAGATTAAGTATTTTGCTTGCATATGTAAAACAAATGTACTAAAAAAAGTAAACTCGCTGCCACCAAAACTGAAAACAAGGCACTCTGGAAAATATATGCTGATATATAACTGGCTAGAATTTCCTTCATTTTGCAAAGCCACGAGCCACATGCATCAGCTCACCACAAAGTCATTAGGTCTTTTTAAACTCAGATGAAAAACATTAACAAATACCACAAAAGGCTTTAGTATGGCCCCTTTGTTCATTCACATATGGCAGTTTATAACTCCTGCACCACTTGGGTCGTGTGTTTGTTTAAGCTGCCTCCATCAGGCCAGCCCTGAAAGAACAAAAGACATCTTGAGCGATCCTAAGCAGGAAATGGGCTAATCTAAACATGGCTTGTGACACTATAAGTAGAATAGAAAGGGGAGGGATTGATTAGTCATTAATGTCCAATTGACTCCATATGGATGTTGCAATAATAAGGCCTTTTTCAGTGCAGTAGCGGAGTTATTGAATTAGAGGTTTATGTTTCCTCAGAGCTGACCTTAGGGAATTCCCGGTTGGTTCTTCTTGTTGATGTTTTAAAGAGAATGGAGTCTCTTAGCAGGGAATAGAGAAGTGTTGCTTGGATGTAGCTAACCTGTGCTACAGTAGATTCCCACCTCTTAGTGCATTTCAGAGCCTTTGAGGGTGAAAAAATTTAGAGGCTATTTAAATATTGCAGTATTTCATGAATTGCTTGTGGCTTTCCCAGTTTTGCTCCCCATTCATTCACTGACATACAGCCTGTGAGAAATGTTCAATGCTCAAATTGCAGCTGAATAATATTTGTTTGGAACAAAAGCTGCCTGACAAACACAACATTTGTGTCACCCCTGTTCCAAACCTAGCCATGTTTCCAAGTGGGTTTTTTGCCAGTGATGACAAGACATGCCAGAAAAGACAACAGTTCATGGGGTATCCCTTTATGTTGCCTCTCTTGCTGATAATAAAGAATGAAAAATTCTGAATGGTGTTGGAGATGAAGAAATAAGAGACAGGCAAAGGGCAAAACAGATAAATGCTACTCTACAACTGTTACATGTCACTGAGATTACAGTGAAGTATTAGTAATTCTTGTAACTTTCCCTAGAATTGATAACCCAAAATATTAGCTAAATGACTATTCTTATGTTCTGGGCTTGCCAAAGCTGCTCATTCCATTCTGTTCTTTCCATATTTGTCTTTTCCTATTTGATTTTAAATACTGCTATATGTTTCACAAAGGCTGCATTTGTCTGTACAAAATCAGGTTAAGAGCAGCACTGGGGGCTGCCAAGACAGTTTTTGATTCTCCTTGTTTTTTGGCATGTCCATGTTTATGAGTAACCCAACTCTTGCATTAAAGAGTGACTCCTGTTTGCATGTTTATCAGGTTCTGGTCTCTGCAGTGCTAGTTGCTTTACCACAGGCAGGGCCAGATATTTTGGAGGTCACAATCAGTCTTTTCCAAACAAGGCAAATATGTCACCTCAGCTTAAAGAATAACTGATGATGGGAGCTTTACTACTAACCAGGGATTTTCATACCAGGAACCTAGAAAGATTGTCTTTATTTCTGTATATCCTGTTCTGGTGTGTGTCCATGGAGGAAGACCTGCAGTATATGCTCTAGATTAGCCAGATTCATTATCTGGGGGGAAGTCAGGGGAAATGTTTGGCTTCAAACATGAATCAATGGCCATAGTGTGAAGAGTAATTAAGGAATAACAGGGTCACTGATAAAAATCACTTTCTTTTTGCCGTAACTTCTTTTCTCTCTTTTCCTCATCTTTTTCTCAGCCTGTTTTTGCTCCTCTCTATCCCATCTATTTTTGTTTGTTTTCTGCTAACACATAGAGGCCCAATCTTAGGTTTTGTTGTAGATGATGTGCAAAAGGTAAGGTAAACCCACATCCCAGTAAAGACAGGATGATTAACCAAGATTTCAGGAAGCATGCTGAGGGATCATGCCTGTCCTAAAATTAATTTCATTAGTGAATGTAAGAAACCCATATAAAGGCAGGAATAAATAAATAAACAATGTAACAATTCTTATTTTATGTTTCTTAACATTTATTTCACATGAGGATGGTTATCTTTCTTGATGGTCAGATTCTTTGATCTTTCTAATGTTCTCTGATTAGAGAGTTCTTTAGAAATGAAAATACTGTTGGAAATTATTTATTGCAGCTGCAGCACTTTAAGATTTATTCTGTGGCATTCTTTGTTTCATTATCACCCCTAGAGCAGTATGGAATCCAGCTTTCAAAGAGGGGTTGCCTGCCATATATCTCCCCAAAAAGATTACTCTTCTTTAATCTGATTTTACATTTAAATCATCAAAGTTATGACAAGTTGAGCAAATGCTAAGGATCTAGGAAGTAAGGCAGTGAACACATTCAGGGTCTAAAAGTGAGGACAGCCCCTGTCTGTAGGCCAAAATATAGAATTCTTTGCCAACTCAGCCACTAGGGCAGCCAAACTGTACTGCTTTTGCAATAATTATAAATTCTGACCAGGCTCTTAATTCTGAAAGTCCCTCCTCCTGTGATTGCAGTATGAACAGTAGCTGTTCTATCTAGCTGCTCTATCTAAAGCAGATAGAGCATTAGTTGCCACAGAGAGACAATTACCAATTCCTTCTCTTGTCTTGACCTTCACTGGTAGTGCATTTCCATTTTATCTCCTATTTTAGGCTTATTAGTTATTAAAAGTTCTGAAAATATTTTCAGAAAGATCTAAAACACCTACTTCTTTGCACTTGCATATACATTTTCTTTAAAAATGTTGATTGTCTTTGAGCCTCTGTCAGTACTAACTATAATTATCACAAAAGGAAAAAACTCCCTACTTTGTTAAAACTGAGGAAATTGTTTTTATGGGGCACAATAAAGTCAAAGTATCAGCTTGACAGGATGAAGAACCTAAGAACAACCAACTTGTTCTTATGTGTTTCAACTTGTAAAATCTCACTGAGCATATGTGTATTTGTGTCATTAGCACCTCATTTCTAATCTAAAAATGTACTGAGACCTTCTGACTTCCCCCATAGAATCTCATGCTACAAGGACTATTTTATTGTAATGTTTTATATGCTGAATATAATTCTGTGGTTCTGAGACAGAAGAGCATGAAGATTATATTGTTTTAGTCATTTGCAGAAATTAATTTTGCAAATGCTTTTGCAGTGGCCTGTAGGTCAGCTTGCAAATATTTCCCCAGAGATCAAGCTCAAAGAACATCAACTCTTTGGCTGCTTTTTCAAGTCCTTCAAGAGTGGACTTGTAGAAAGTGGATGAAGCCAGAGTTGACCTTTTGGGATGGTTGAAACTTGTTACTCCAAAAAAGAATAGTTTTCTAACATAACCTTTCTATGAAAACAGATAATTTATGATGGATTTCTGCCTTCTTTTTATTATTTTTTTTCTTTGTTTATTTATTTTCATTCTGTCTAGATTATATCTAGATTAAAAAGCCACCTATAGTCTTGCTCACAGTAAAACCACTCTTTACCTGCATTAGGATTGAAAAGTCCAAAATTGTGTTAGAAAGGTCTAGAGACAAACTCTTCCTTAGCTATAGTGAATAAGTATCTTTGGGAAAGTAAAAGCTGGAAAGACATCCTATGGATTCAAATATGTCTTTCCTGTGCTGTGAGTAGAGCAGCTGAATAACAAACTATAACTTTTTCACAAATGATAGTTTTTTTTTTTTTTTGTCACCAGCTTCCTGATTGCTAAAATGCTAGCAACATATTTTTATTACATTATCTTAAAGGATAGAACAACTGTTACATACTGCATTTGATTTTTTTCAAATTACACAGCTCTTTGTCTCAATAAATATTTCCGTGTTGACTTAACTATAATTGCAACTTTTTGCAGTTTCTAAATAAATACATTCTCTTCCAAAATATGGTATATTTGATATGTTTGTGGTCCAAGGCATCTGGCAACAATGGGCAGAGCCTCATCAGCCATTCACCCCCCCAGCTGGTCCTACCTGCAGGTCACTCTGCAAAACCACTCTTCCTTTTTGCAGCAAAAAGCTGCCTGCAGCCTCCTGTAAATGCAGAACACCTGTGGCACTGTGCTTACCTTAGAACACAGTTAAAACAGCTTTGCAGCTCACATTTGCCACAAACCTGTCTTCTTTTATGTGCATGCATGTTAGTGTACAAATTGCCAAATTGGCGTGGGTTGTAAAGTAATGGCATTGGAGGCATCATAAATTACCAGGGTGATCCTCAGGAGAAGACACTGCTGTATGGGAATGAGTGTTTTGCTCTCAGGGTAATGTATGTCTTCATCTGGCCCAGTAGTCAGCATATTGCCCTGTGTTGATGGATATAGTCAGCTTGAAACTACACTACATTTCACTGCACAATAAACATGGCTGTCAACACCATATAAAGCAAAATCAATTTATCCTGAATGGTCAGTGCGTTTTAAATGAAATTAATGTACTGTGGACCTGGTGGCAAAAAGGTAGTGTATTAGTTATGCATCCTCTATTTTAGGGCCCCTTTTTCATGCAAATGTGTTCCTTATATAGAATTTTTAAAAAGGTATACCTATATAATGCTTTTACTCTGAATTAGGAAAATTGATTCTTGCACAACTAAAAACTTGTGCCTTGTAAAACCGCAGTGTTTTGTTTTACTTACTGTAAAGAATTAATCCAATATTATTTGGCAAATAAATTCATATTGGTAGCTTTAATCATTTATAAAAAACAGGGGGCCTATTGCTGTATTAATTTGTTGTCAAGTATCTTGCCTTTCCAAGGTATTAAATTATGTGACCAGTTTGATGAGGTCTAAGACTGTCACTCTCCCACTATAAACCCTTTTTGCTTTCTTTATAGCTAAGGTATAACTCTAAAAACATATATTATCGTCACAATTGCAGAAGTTTTTCCCAGTAAAGTCATGCCTTGATGATCTGTTCCTCCCACAGTGATTAGTTCTGCACCTCAGCTCTGTGATCTCTAAAGCCCCGTGAGGGTTTGCTGTTTGTGGTCCAGAAACAGGGCTGGATGCATTCAAAAACCCAGTTAGGGCTGGCATGTACAAGCTGGATTGATGGCAGATAAAGACTGAACTTTGGGATACACTGCCGGCATGGAGATGGAGTGCTTGTCTCCCACTCTGGAGGCTCCAGTGTGCTGTGCATGTACCTGTTGGACTCAGTTTCATTACGTATGTGTGGTTCAAATGCTCCAAAGCACATCTAAAATTCCATCAAAGCAGATGCAACTTTAAAATGTTCATCTCCAAATACAATCCAATCCATGTGAATGGCAACATGTACCTGGTGCACTGTATAATTAATTTTATGAAATGTTTGGCACGATAAAATTAATAAATTATTCTATGAAATGCTCAAGCAGCAAAGTCATTGTCAATGGCTGGTGTCAGCAGGCCTACATCAGTTTGGATTCTCAAGTGTAACTTTTATGTTGGGCATTCAGGGAGTGTATCTTATGGTAAAGCCCCAAATGGCATCATTATCAAATCTCCATGTCTTAATTGGAGAAACACCAGTGCAATTTGTTTCTTCCCTTTGATGCTGGGTCATCTCAGATGGTCAAGCCTGGCCAGTTACACTGAGCCCCTGGTTGGCCCATCTCTCTCTCTCTCTCATAGATCTGGCAGCAGAGAGAGAGAGCAAAAGAGGCTAAAACAAGCACAGCACTGAAAGCGCGTTCCTAACCCACGTAATAATGTTCTGCATCCATCTTGTTTCCTCCTGCCCTGACGTTACAGGGAGTAAAGCAGTGAATGGCTCTGCCGCTAAACTACAGCAGTATTATTGTTGGCCAACAGGAGGGGCCACGGTGGCTGAAGCCCGGGTGTACCGGGACTCGCGGGGCCGCGCCAGCAGCGAGCCCCACATCAAGCGGCCGATGAACGCCTTCATGGTCTGGGCCAAGGACGAGCGCCGGAAAATCCTCCAGGCCTTCCCCGACATGCACAACTCCAACATCAGCAAAATCCTAGGTGAGCGCCAGACAGCGGGCAGGGAGTGTTGGCGGGTTTGGTCAGGTGTTCTGGAGACGTTCTGTGTGGGGAGGGTGGCTGGGCGATGGCACAAGCTGATTGAGAAGCTGTGGATGCTCCATCATCGCTGGAATTGTTCAAGGGCAGGTTGGATGGGGCTCTGAGCAGCCTGGGATAGTGCCCATGGCAGGGGGTTGGAAGTGCATCATCTCTATGGTCCCTTCCAACCCCAACCATTCCACAGCTCTATGAACTTTTCTAATTTTAAGACTTTTTTTTTTTGGGAGGTGGTCACCACAATTGGAATTACTGCAACTTATACAAATGAAGATTCATGTCTTGTTTTCCCTTTCTGCTCCTTCCCTAACACTTTTTATTCTCAAGCAGTCACAAGGCACTTTAAAACTTAGTAGCATTGAAAAGAAGTGTTTTGCAAAATGTTGCAAGAGCGTGTCCCAATAAAATCCCAATAATTGCAAGATGCACCTGAACTACAAATCACCTGAATGCAAAATGGGACTTGCTAGAGCAAATACTGGGATAAAAATGTACAAAATCAAAATCAGAGGTTTATGTCAGACAGTGGGATGTCAAAGAAAGAAACCTGGCACAGTTCAAAAGACCTGTACATGCAAACTCCATATCCAAAATGATGTTTTCTTCAAGACATTGCAATGTTCTAAATGCAATTAAAATACTACCTAGGTAAAAACCGCTGTAGTTAATATTTAATTTTCATAGATTGGGACAATTGCGGAATATTCCATGGGTTTTATTTTGCCACTGTGCAAATAAATGGACTCATTTTTGAGAAATTTTGATTTGCTTTTTAAGACCCCTCCAGAGAATTAGAAACATACGTGAGAATGAGTGGTGAAATGTTAAAACCTATATTTGCTTTTTGAGTCTTTGAAGTGAAAGACAGATTCCAAATGTAGCTCATAATAAATAAAAGTAAAAATCAAGTTTCTTCTGTAATCATTTTATTGTAAACTATGAGTTCAAATACATTCTTAGCAAAGTTTGTTGCATGTTAGTTCAATCAGAAGCAAGAATACGGAGAAATAAATGTTACTTTGTCCTAAAACTTCCAAAATCTTTCTTAGTCGTTCTCATATTTTTGTCTACCATATAAGTAAGTTATATGAATAGCCTTTCAGTTTTGTATAAAACCTTCACTGTTTCAGTGTTGGCAGCTGTAGGGAATCTATATTATTTGTGTGCATTCTGTGAAAAAAACTATTAGGAGCATAGTAACTGTATTCATTAAAATGTAAACTTCCAGCATAAATATTTCAGAAGTGCCAGCAATTGAGTGTTTGTTAACCATGGAATTAACCTGTCAGTATCTGCTCTGCCACAAATAAGTCTATGTCCATATAATATCTGTGCAACTTTTCCAGGACAATGAGAAAAGAGACTGAAATATTAGAACTGACACAGAATATTGCTGGCCACGGATAATATTTATACAACTTTTCCATTTGTTGATGTATGAAAAATGTTGGTAAAAGAATAGCTTCCACCCACGTTTACCACAGCTGTAATAGTTTTATTCATCTAAAAGACACCAAAAAGCTATTTTCTGCATTTCTTATTCCTGTCTCTATTCAAGTGTTTAGATAGCTTCTTACAAACAATACAAGAGATCTGAATACTTTTGCCTTTTCCTGTGTACACCACATTAATTTTTTAACTTTTTTATTAGTGCAGATTTCCATGAGAGTTTACAGTACCTGAAGTGGTGTATATAGTTACAGTGTGCTTTCTGTTTTACTTTTTTTTTCTTTCCAATGTGAGTTTGTGAAATGTAGCTTTCTCTGTTCAGTTCTGTGTGCTTATTATGGCTGGCCAGAAAATGATATGCATAATAGGATTTGAAATAGGTGTCAGTGTTATGCCAAGCTTATATCAGAAGTTCAGTAAATTTAAGACACCCATACAGCGAGGGATTGTTCATGATTTTGCTGAATCTATAAGGTTTGATACTTTTTTTCCTGCTACATAGCAAGTTATTAATATCAATTAGCAGGAGTGTATAAACCAAATTCTCATAAAAATATCAAAGAAGCCTGTGTCCCTAGGCAATGTGTTAGGCTTTTAACAGTGAGAGTATGGCTGCAGACTTTCCTTAACCATCATACTGTGCATGGTCTTACAGAGGTATGGAATTACTCACAGATTAATGCTCTTATTGTAAAAAATTACGTAGTCTGTTTTGCAGCACGAGGCTGAGATTTTGAGACTTAGCTATTGATTTTAAGTGCACCCTATTTAATAAAGATTTACATATGCTTGGTCTGCAGCAATATGAAAGCCAGGGTTCTTTTCAGGTGTCTCAGGTTGTGCAAGCCAGTATATGTGCAGACCAATGTAAATTTAAGTCAGTTTATTTAATAAACTTAATTAAAATTTATTATGGCGAGAAGGCACGTTGAACTTTGTGTGTGTGTAAAGCTAAACCTGCTTCACTTGAGCACTCACTAACATTTTGTGTCCGTAGGATCTCGCTGGAAGTCCATGTCAAATCAAGAGAAACAACCTTATTACGAGGAGCAGGCACGACTAAGTAAAATCCACCTAGAAAAGTACCCTAATTACAAATACAAGCCTCGACCAAAACGTACCTGCATTGTGGATGGGAAGAAGCTGCGTATTGGTGAATACAAGCAACTGATGAGGTCCCGACGACAGGAGATGAGGCAGTTTTTTACTGTAGGGTGAGTACAATTGTTGTAATTGTTTTCCAAGACAGAGCACGCTGCTTGAGACCAAATAGACTTATCTGTTTAAGTCACTGACTAATGTCATTGAGAAGGAAAGGATTTGAACCGGTAAGACTTTATAAAAAACATAAGATGGGATATGGAGCTATCAGCTTGCCACTGAATGCTGATCATGGGACTGATTGTGGAATTATTTAAAGTAAAAAGAAGTTGTTTCCCATTAGCCTGAAAGGTTTGAATCATGTCTTTTGTGAGTTTTTAGTAAGCTAATCCATTCTGGGCTAGTAATGACTCCAGCATCATTTCCTAAATTAAGTAAAGAACAAAGAGAAAAACACAAAGGATTATTCCTGTGTAGAATAAGGAGTCTGGAAAGGGGGAAAAGGGAGAGGAGTACTAGGAGTTGCATGAGGAACACACATGAATAAATGATATCATGGTATGAAGCTACTAGGAATTTTGTTATATATAGAAGTGTGTAAAAATATTTTTTAAAAAATAAGTTTTAGAAAGACTCTTTTGAGTAGTGCATAGATAGACAGGATAGTTTTATAACTCAAAATATATGGCCCAAAAAGATCCTGGCACAGTTTTAAGAACATTGAGTGTGTTTTTAGCGGTATTTCCTCTAGTGTTCAGCAGAGAAAGCAGGGCTGTGAAACATCTACGAGCTAAAGATAACAAAAGTCCAGTGAAACAACTGCACCATAACTGATTCCTCTCTCCTGTTTGTTTTTTTGGTTTTTTTTTTTAATGAATTAATCTGTGATGCTCAGTGCTCTAACACAATGTTTCTGGTGATTTACAAAGAGTCTAAAAGCTGTCTCCAGTGCCAGCCTTTCCAAATTCACAATGTTCTGCTTATTTCTCTAATCACAATAGTCTCCTTTTGTTGGGTACTTCACTACCAGATAATTGACCTTGACGTCGATTATGTGCCCTCATTTTTGGCTTGGGATGCAGAACTCCTGTTGCAGTCAATTATTTTGTGGTACAGCCTGCAACAATGTGGGCTCTTTCTTCAATCAGTAAATAGAAGTGGTTTTGATATCTTGAAACAGCCTTCCAGTCTATAGTTATGACATTGTTTTTTTATTCTTCAGTCTAAGGGAAATTGTTTACTAATAGTCTCCCATCAAAATTGCACATAGGACTCTAAATATAAATCTGAATTTATACAGAACATCACAAATTATATTCAGATTTAGGGAATGAAATTCTAGCTTACGTCTTCCAAAGCAGATTGACATACCAAATCCCATGTAGACAAGAAATGCAAAAGAAATGCCGAAACAGCAGTCTGAACAATTTGAGAATTGTTTGCTAATTCAAAACAGTATTAAGCAGTAGCATTTTACACATTATATGTGATGACTAAATGGGAGTGAACATGGAGGATGGATTTAAGAAATTTCTGAAAGTGCCTACCTAAAGAGTGATGTTTCTATTAAAAATATATACACATTTTGAAAGCTATTCAAAACTAAACTGGTGCAACCTAAATGTAACATCTTTCTCGTATATCCAACAGCGTGATCATGAACAACATGAGAATGTCACAATTTTTTGAAATGATTGTTTCCAATTCCTATTTTTGCTAAGTGCACTTCACCATGTTCTATCCATGTTGAAGAAGCTTGAAGTAAACCACCTCTGTGCAGTTACATGATGGCTCACTGGACTTTACCAAAACCAATGACTTTTATTTGTGCAAGTGATGGAAAAGGGAGCATGTAGTCTAATGGATACATTCAATAAAGATGAAATGAGATCCATATTGCTGTTCAATGTGACTATATTACAGTACTGAGCAATCACAGGCTTGGATTTAAAAAAATTATTTCCTACTTCCCTGTGACTTCCCACTGTTGTACAAAATTCCCCTTTTCCCTCAAGAATAATTTAAACTCAACTTAATGGAAGATACCAAGTAAAATTAGTGAAAGAGCCAGACTAGAACATCTTTTTTGAACTGAAACATAAAGCATAGAATCATTTGTCTCAGCAGAATAGTTTACTAACTAATAAAAAGCAACATTTCTTCCAAATCTGATTATAACTAAGTGAAACACAGTAACTGAGCCCTTCAGCTTCTTAAACTTACTCTTCCCTGTGTTTAACATAAATATCACATTAAACATCAGCTGGAACAGTTTCCTAACTGACCTCACACCCCCATTATTTTTCCACTGTTTTGATGGAACAACATAAATCGTCCTTCAGAACTGTAGACGTGAGAGTTGAGATGCTGTTTCCTTTTCAGAGTGAAATAAGAGACAAATGTGGTTTTTCGGATTGAACATGCTCTGTGTTTACAGTAAATATTTCAGTGGAAGATAGAGAACAAAAGTACAAAACAGACTCCAATGAAATGTGCCAAGTGCTTCATACTGCTTGAAGTACTGCTGGGGTTTTTTTTTGTTGCTTTTTTTTTTAAAGTACAAACCAATTAAGTTGGAAATGGGTACGCTGAAATGGCAATGAAATATCATCACAAAATAAGAAGATAAGTAGGAGATGTGTGAAGAGTCAGATACACATTGAGAACAGGTGGCTAAAAGAAATACTAAAAAGCAAGAAAAAGGTATTTTTTCATAATTGTGTTTGCATTTTTCTTGTACCAAATGTAGATTTATGTTTTAGACAATCCAGTAAAGGCTAGTCAGACTCCCTTAGGTGAGCCACTGGCTAACATGGGATAATTCTGCTGTGGGTACAACCCTGCACCTCAAACATGGAGTTCCCCATGACTCAAACTTTTTTGATGCAAAAGGCTCACACTGCTCACTTCAGTGAGTCACAGTCTTTGATGAACTTTGGTATGATGCACAAAGGGAGCTTAGAGAAATAAGCTAATGAATGGCCACGTTCTGTTCTGATTTTTGAAGAAAAACCTCCAAAGAACTGAATGAGAGTGAACATTTCTTGGAATAAATTGGGCAGGAAAATAATGTTTTCAGATAATTGTTACATGTCTGATAGACCATAATTTGGGAACTGCCTAGTATTTTAAAGAACAGAGTGGAACTTACACTGTGCGTAGGACTTCTATTGCATCCCTTCATGAATGAATTTTGTTCCAAATGAGGCAGATAATATACAGAAATAATTCATGTTTAATGAAGACTATGTTAAAAAATTGCTGCTTTCAGTCTTAGGGAAGCTGATTCTGAAGCCAGCTATGTCTTTAAAATAATTGAGTTATTTTTAATAGTAAAATTATTAATGGAACTTGTGAATGATACCTTCAGCATAAGTTACTCCTGAACAGACTTTAAGTGATTTGCAATTTATCCTCAATAGCAGCTTTTTGTAATGCATAAATGAATGTGAGCTAACAAATGGATCATATATAAAACATAAATTCAGATGTTTTAAGTTGAGTCTGTCTTTTGTTGCCTTGTCTTACAAAGATAATTCATTGAACAGTCATTTTTACAGTCTAATATACTCTAAATAGAAGTATATGCTATATACATTTCTCTGCAAAATGATGTAAGCAGTAACTTTTTTTCCCTGTGCTTTACTAGCATAAGATGTTTAGAATAAAGCCTTTATAGTGTTTATAACTACTGTACACACATAGTCTGAATGTTGCTAGGCTATGGTTTTGAATAAGTCTGTAATATTATACTCCTGTAGCTTGAACTTAAAGCAAGTACACAATGGGTGCTTTTGTGAGATTTACTGTTATTTCATTCCTTATGGGAATGTAAGTTTCAAGGGTGTGTAACACATGAGCGTTTTCCTTAATGCAATCAATTTTTGCTTCAGACATTTAAAGAGCTGTCAGAAAATGGTTAGGAAAGGATCAGAAAACAATGGTCATTTGCCAATTTAAATGTTTAGCTGGTTTAGCAAAAGTCAAAAGAGGAACACTCTCCAGAAAAATACTGAGAATATTAATGCCACAAATTTGTGAGCAGGTCAGTTTTTCTAAGAATTTTCATGTTGTTTCCATTTTTATATTTGCTTCAATATTTTTTGCCAAATCTTTGGCCCCAGAGCAGACAGACATATTATCAGTGTTGGCAGAGCAGAGAGTGACCCCTGGTAATTGTCCACATAAGGATTTCTTTGTCAGAGGAGATGGTGAAGACAGGAGAGGTTTGAAGCTAGGGTATGTAGAGATGTGGCACCATGCCTCATGGATCCAAGGAGATTAGAAGATTAATGTTGCTTTCTGGAAATCCTAACAGGCAGAAAACTTCCATGTGCAACTGAGCTGAATTGTAACCTGTAGCTTGCAGGTAAAGTATGTTTTTATCTCCCCCCCCTCCAAAGTTCTGTGATTGGTATATGACTCTAGCTAGAGGCAATGATTAAATGTGTGGAATTTAATGTAATAAAAGACTCCATCAACATGACTGCCCTTAAGATCTACAAATACAAGAAAACATAATGGCCAGAGTTATGGGTTAGAAAGTCCAACTCTTCCTTTCAGGGACAGTAGTGGGAATTTAAACAAATGCTCTGTTTTCCTCCCCTCAAGAACTTAATTACTTAGGAAATGATAACACTCATCTCTAACAACATATCCACATAGTTTGTGATATTTTAAAATAAGGCTTTCTAGGATGTAATGTAGCAACTAGAGCAGAATTTACAATGACACCCTGATCAGTTCTAAATAATAACAGGTATTAAATCAGTGGTAGGTGTCCAGTTACTGGAGGTGTGTAGGTGCCCATGTTTAAGTGCTAGCAAATTTTTGCTAGCAAATGGGCAGCAATTTGAGACCCTTTCCAATTAGGTGGTACAGTTACCACATGTTTACAGTTCCACAGTGAGATATAGGTAATTTAAAGTTATTACCCAGCCAGCAGCAGGCATGCACAGCATGTCTGATTTTTGTTTAACATGTAAAAAAAGGTCTGCATTTATGAATGACAAATTCAGTAAGACTTTAACTTTCCCGTTATACCAATCAAGTTCTTTGACAATTAGATTCATTCAGTAGCTTACCACACATTTGTCTGGTGTGATCCCGAATAAAAAGTACCTCTGTGAATTTGGCTTCTTTATGCTCAGAAGACCTTCTCCATTTATACTTTGAAATGGGTGGTACTTGGACAAGTCCACCAGTCCCACAGAAATGTGGATGTGCAAAAGAGTTCTACTGACTTGATAAGTTTGAAAGAATACCAGGATTTCTCTGTCCTTTAGACCTTACCACTGATTACCATCACACAGCATTGTTTTAAGCAGACTTTTCAAATTGTTCTTTCTGCTTGTAAAAAGGCAATTTGCTTCTGAAAAAAATACAAACTTTTTGAGGAAGGGAGGTGTAGATGTGAATATTAGTGTTCTGATATTTAATGTAATTTGTAACACAGCAGCAGCTTTGAGTCAATCGTTCTTTGAGTAGGTTCTGCAACTTCTGTTACAGGAGTTGTGAAAACTTTTCTCAAAGCATCATTTGGCATTGATATTATGGTGTTTGATGAACAACTGGTGATACTTTGTTTTGTGAATTTATTTATACTAAGAGATACCGGTGAAAGATTTTCATATGGGCAGATTAAAAAGAATTAAGTGTGTATGGCCTGGTGACAACCACATAGATTTTTTTTTCTGTTGACCATGTGTGGGTTTCTTTTACCTCTGCTTTGTGGAAACATTCATTAACGTGAACATTTTCTGTGTCTAAAAGTTGTGGAGGAGATACATGTGGGTTTTTAGCAGTAATAGTTTATACTCCTGAAAACATGCAATCCTAAACCAGAAGTGTTCCCATGTGAGGTAGGTGTTCAATTTTATGGATAAAGTATTGAAAGATGTTTGCAGAAAATCACTTGCAAGCAAATACATTGGCTGAAAATTGTTTTCACAGAACATTTATCAGATCATTTAAAAAGTGAAAATTTAGTGAAAAATCCCAAGCTGTTTGTAAATCATCTGCAAATCATCATTTGCAAACAGGAGTATAATGACTGTGTCAAATGAATTACTGCGTATTTGCTCACTGCTAGCCAGGTGTACAAGACTTGCACAACAGATGTTTGAATTTCTCAAGCTGTGCAGAGGCTGTAAGAGTCAGGCTAGCAGTACCAGCCATGGCAGGCTCCAAACTATTTTAGTGGTGTTCATGATTTCACTCTATCATTACCCAAACTCGAAGGACTGCAGCTTCCCTGAAACTTTCTAGTGTGATATTTATCAAAGTCAGAGTTTGATCAATGAACAATAAAGACTCAACATTTAGGGTTTTTAAAATAAGCTTAACATTATTTTCTGTATTGATTTAGCCAGTGTTTAGGAATCTGTGAGACTATGTTGAATTTAACATAGAATGGCACAGTGCAGATTCCTTAGACTATTCAAACATACCTGAAAATGTTTCTCCTGCTAAAATTCTATAATCATTCACTCTTACTGGGTCAATATTTCTCTAAAGAAGGTTGGGAATGCATTGAGATGAATGATTCTTTAAATAGATTATGCAAATAGGCATGTGTGTTCAATAACTAGTCAATACAAAATCAGCATCTATCAGGGCAGACTTGTTCTTTTTTTAACCAAGTACTTTGCTTCAAAACCCCCATCTTTCACATAAAATCCTGAAAAGCAAATGGCATTCTAATAAAAATCCAAAGCCAGCAATCAAGTGTCAAAAGAATGTCTAAGTGAAATAGGAGTCTACCTGGCACTTACATAGTAAATTATATATTTACAGTTTCTGTCTGCTGTTTTAGGTAATCTTGAGGTCCTCTCATTAACAGAAGCTCTTGCCATGAGTTTAAGGGTTTAGATTTTGGACACGTGGTGTTTATGGTAGCAGGCAGGCACCACATGGGTGCCTGAAGCCTTTTGATGGTCTCTGTCCAAGTGCTAGTTTGAATTCTGGTTTAAATAAAAACATAATACAATACATGGAAGGATGTCTGGTAGTGGCTGAAAACACTTCACTTCCCAGTTATTCTTTGGGGGAGAAAATGAACCAATACCACAGAGGGCTGTGAGTCCAGAGGAATGCATGGAGCCTTTCCAGGAAACCACCTGCCTTTCTTTCCTTTGGACTTGCAGAAGGTCTTCCCTCCTCCAGACACAAGCAGTGACGTTTCCCTCTTGTTTTTCCCTTCCAGACAGCAGCCCCAGATTCCAATCACCACGGGAACAGGAGTTGTCTACCCTGGTGCTATTACCATGGCCACCACCACGCCGTCCCCTCAGATGACATCAGATTGCTCCAGCACCTCTGCCAGCCCCGAGCCCAGCATCCCTGTCATCCAGAGCACTTACGGGATGAAGGCGGACAGCGCCAGCCTCCCTGGGAACGAGATGATGAACGGAGAGGATGAGATAGAAATGTACGAGGACTATGAGGATGATCCCAAATCAGACTATAGCAGTGAAAACGAAGCCCATGAGGCAGTCAGTGCCAACTGAGGAGTGTTCGCAGAATTAAAGTACTCAGACTCGTTTGGGTTTTTTTGGGGTTTTTTTGAACAAAAAGTTCTTAAAAGAGCCTGCATGCATGTGTGGCTCCTACAGTTACATCAGCAGAATGGTCTTAAATGTTTCTTATCGTGTGAGACAGATTGTTTCCCTAATTTTTCATGAACTTGGGTTTTTTTTTTGTTTTTGTTTTTGTTTTGTTTTTTTAATTTAGATGAAGACATAAATATCAGACATCAGGACTTGAAAACTTATATGAATCAATAGCTGTCTTACAAGTCTTACCTTTAGTCTTTTTCCGTTTGGATGCTGATAAAGGTTTAAGTTACTGTTTTAGATGGGGGTTATACATTCTCACTCAGGTATGCTGTGCCAGCCTACAGGTTGTGAATGTGTTTTTATTCTGGATTATTTTAGAAAACAAAAACTGCAGATTTCATATTGTGAAACAGAACAAGTCCGCAAGTGTGCACACCCGTGCATCATAGCTTGTCTTTAAAAAATAGTCTCTGAATTCCATTTTTTTTCCATATGTATAGCTGACCTTCTGATGTGCCAAACTTTTCATAACTTTTGAATCTTAACATTTAAACAAAAAGTCTTAAAGGAGACACTGTAAAGTCTTAGACAATCCTTTGGCATCTTAAAAAAAAAAAAAAATTATATATGAAACCTAATTTTTTTCCAGAATATGGTAAAGTACTCAGGAATCTGGAGACAGGATATCCTTGATTAGTGAACATGGTTGCCATAGTGCATGTGCCCAATTGCTTTTGCCTCTTGATGTGCCATTAGTGTGAAATTTTAAGTAAGCACAAAAGAGCGATCACCAGCTATGGACGGGCCTGTCTTAGCAGTGTGAGGCCACCTCTGATTACATTCTCTACCCCTTTGCTTTTAACCCTTGCATTCAGTCTTAACACATTTTCTCTTAAATAATTTATTCATTCCAGAATGTCAAGGGTCCAAATACTTAATATTTATTTTTAAAAATACAGTTGGTGGCATTACACTTACAATTCCTTATTGATGTTTTAAAGAGCCTCTTCTTCCCCCTTCCCTAAATCACACAGGTATATGAAAATAAAAGTGCACCTGCTACTAAAATGAACATGACCTTTATGAATGAGAAATTCACTTGTTCCTCTAACACTGTATGTTCAAGGAGCACTTGGAAACACTCTGCTATATGTATTGCAAAATAAAGTGAGTACTTTTATATGTACATAGAGTACAAATACCCCTAAAAAATGTGTTTATAATTCTAAACTCTATACTCAGACAGCAAGGGCAGATGTAAAACCCAAACTGCTTTTACAGTCCACCATGCTGAATTTTTAGGGCCTGAGGAATCTGTGGCAAATCATGGCTCTGTTCATCATGTTCCTACTGCCACCTGAAGGAACTGTGCTACCTTAAGGATTTATGCAGTGATTTATTTGTGAGACTCCAAGTGGGGGAGGGAAGGTCACTCAGATATCTGATGGCAAAGGTGGGAAAACGGGTCATCAAAAATATTTATTGTATATTAGACATATCTGAACGTGACTCACCGAGCACTTTGGGATCTTTGGATGTAAGGTGCTAAAGAAACTAAAATTTCTGTTTGCATTTACTTCTAGAAAAATTACAATTAGCAGAGATAATTCTGGGAAATATGCAAGAGAGGCATTCACAAGACTGTGAATCTATTAGATGTCAAAGAGAGAGAAGAAACTACCTTTATTTTTTCCCCTCATGCTCTACTCCTGTTCACAAATAGATCACTGTATATATATACAGTTCCAATAGGGCTGGTGAATAACTATGCTGAAGCTCCTCAACTCCCTCAGCTTTTATTTGGAATTGGCTGTGCTCAGCACACTGGTGATAAAGTCAGGCTCAGGCTGAGAGGCAGCAGTGGGCAGCTCCTCTGGAAGTCTGGGAGCATCTTCTCACAGAGTTGCACAGGATTGGCTTGGGACAACAGCAGTGTTAGCCTGGCTGTCCTCGTGCATCCTGTCCTGCAGACCTCCTGTGAGCTGCAAGGATGCTTGGAGGAGCAGCTGCCTTCCTCACATCCCCTCTGGTGCCTGCTCTGCCAGAAAAAGCCATTTTTGCCACTGTAGGAATCGCGTTTCTATGTGAGAGAACGACCCCCCGAGACAAAGAAGATTGTTCAATTTACAGGACAATTTATAAAGATAATGGCATAGAAACACAATGGTCAAATTTCTCTGACCATTTTGTAATTTCGGACAAAAAAAAAAAAAGCTATATTTTTACTATTTATTTAATTGTGTTCTGAGTCCATGTCTAATAAGCAATAAACTGGTCTAGCCAAGTCTTTAAAGGCATATGCTGTGTCATTAGCTGGTGAGCGTCCTCTTTAAGCTGGCTAAGGTACTGATAGAAAGTGGTTTTTTGTTCTTAAAATAGCTTGGGAATTTGAACTGGTTTTAATACATTCAGCTCAGATTGGGGGGAGGACATCATTATTTCCAAAAAAAAAAAAAAGAAAAAAAAATCTATTTATTAATGTCTTACATAATTCTCCAGTTAGAAGTATCTCTCCCTCCCCCCACGTCACTTTCACTCTTGCTCTCTTTTTTTCCTGGTTTTGTTGCATAGGTAGAATGCTGTATTGCTAGCATTGTATTTTATGTAATTTTTTTTTTTTTTTTTTTTTTTTTGCACAAAGGCAAACATTTAGATTAGTTGGTTAATTTAGTTGTTTTTTTTTTTTTTTTTAATTTTATGACCATGCCAAAATAATATTCTGCAGGCTTGTGGAGAACAAAGGACTGTTCTTTAGGACTGAAACTTGATTTTGCTTGTAGTACAAAAAAAAAAAAAAACACACACTCACAGATGTTGTTTCGTAAGTGTTATAAGCACTGGATATAAATGGTATTTTTTATCACTTCTGACTAATGTGAAACTGTTGTACGAAAACTACATGAACAAAAGTCATCTGTTTCGACTCGTGTGGGCCTGCCTCACAGTTGCCGGATTTGAGTCATTTTTATGTCTTGTTATTTCATTTATTTATGCAAAATACATGTATGTATGAACACTTTGTTTTAGCTCCAGCCCTGCCTCAATGCTGATGCTCTGTATGTTAAAGCCACATTCTTGAAAATGACTGGCTGTTCAGGAATCACCAGCTGGTAAAAATTGCATTTACTGGCTGGGGGAGTGGGAGGAACATATTTGAATCTGAATTGTGCCTATGAGCGTGTGATTCTATTTATTAGCCGACATTGGCTCTAAAATGTCAGTAGAAATCAAGGAAGGACAATCATAAGGATGAAACCCAACATTTTTACTTTATTAATCGGAGCTCAAAACAAAGTTTTTGATGAATTTACCATCTCATTTTAGATTTTTTTTTTTTTTTAATTGTGTAAATATAACATAGGAAATAGAATTTTATTTTTTGTTCATGGATACTTAGTGAAGTATAAGTTATGTATTTACTTTTGTTCTATATCAGTGTATGTTGGTCCATATTAAATGCTGACAAGTCACTGTACCTCATGTAGATGCTGAATTTACATCCGCAGTGTGAGCGCAGTATTGTGGACCTGTAGCTGGGACAGCAAGATGCCTCACTTGTGCTCTCTCTGATTTTTAATAGCATGTTCCACAAACAGGGAATACTTTCTTCTTTTTTTTTTTTTTTTGAAAGTTGATACATGAAACATGCCAAATTTTGGCTACATTTGATGGGAAACACAGTGTTCTGAATCCAAGTAAAACCAATACTTTACTTTACAAGAATGGCATTTGGAAGTCAAAAGCAGATCCCTGAAAGATTAAAATGACTGAAATGGCCCTTGCAACATAGGCAAGACTCAGTAATATCAACCCTTTATGTTGTTTGTTCATTTAATCACGTTATTGTTATATTAGGCTATAATACCAGAGAAATTGTTCACACAATACACAAAGAGGATTCATGGAATTGCTTCTTTAGCTTTGTGTTTGAGGCCCCTTAGAAACTGACTGGAAAAATAACTCCATCAGGAGCACTAATATAGTAATACTATTTTCTCTGTGAACAGTTTACTTAATTAACAGGTACAATATATTTTCTTTTGGAAAATTATTAAATACTTATATTCAAGAGAAGAAGACTCCCCAAACAATCTGATACCAGCCAGAATAGTTCACTTACTCTATAAAAATGGAAGATAAAGGTCCCAATGGAAACCATACTGCTTTCCAGGGTTTACATGCAGAAACAAGTCTGGAGAACTGGCCAGATTCTGATCTGCCTGTATGTTTGGGCATCACCATTTAGCTTGTGAAAGCACCTGCTGAGCATTCCCAGGATCCTGATGTGCTCCTAAATCAGTGTACTCAGGTGCAGTGAGAGGCAGGGGGAGGGAAAAGATGGGATGGCTCTGGGATGGAAATGCAAACCCAACAGCAGATTAGTCCCAGTAAATACCCTACCCTGTGCAGAGTGTTCAGCAGCCAGCTGTGGACAGCTTCTGCTTTGGATAAACACAACACAACCACCTCCCAGTGCCATCTAATCTCCAGGCTGGCTTTCTGGATTTTGTGTTTCAGCCACATCAAAGACATGGCATTTGAAAATCATCTCCCAGCAAAACATTCTACAAGATTTAGACCCCATCCTCCCCCAGAAAAACACTTTTCCTACCTGCTTAATACGAAGCACACCAGTGCTTCCATGGTGGTCAGAGGACCAGTGCTGGTGTTAAGTGGGGTGAACTTTGCTGAGCCAGGGCCACAGTACGAGCAACTGCACTGGAGATGCAGCCAGCAGGATGTATGATAGAGTTCTTCATGTTTTAATGAGAAGTTAATGAGTGGGCTTGGACCCCTTGGTGTTTTGCATGCTTTTTTAAGATTCAAGTTGGCACTTAAGCATGTTCTTTTAAAAGAATAATACTATATGACCTCATTTGATCCTTTACAAAACACTTTTTCCTTTCAAAACTTCTAAACTTTTTATTTTTTTGGTACAACCCATTAAAATCTGTGATTTTACTCAGATCAAGCTACATTTTTGATATGTAGAAATGCCCTGCTACAGAAGGAAAAGACAATGTATATGCAAAACCATTTCATTTTAATCCCACGCCCTTCTTTAACTACCAGAATTGTTGGAAATGGTGACAAAGAAGTATTCTGAGATTTCACATGCTGGGTAAAAAGGGGTAGGGTGGGGTGAACTGGGCTAAAGGAAAACTTATCAAATTGGTATTTATGGCAATATGAAAGCTATAAAGCAACTTAGTGACATGGCTTGCTTTGTAATTTCCGCTTTCTAAAAACCACAAGTGAGGTCCTTGGTGCTCTTGGAATATGGGGAATGTGCAAATATTTAACTGTTTGTATGCTGCACATTGCAGACCTGCTAGTGTGCATTCTCCGTTTGTCTTCCTTTGTCATTTGTGTTTTGCTTTCCAGAAAGCAATGTTGTTTTTTTTTTCTTGTACCCTTCTTCAGCTTGTAGCAAACTAGAATGCTTAGCATTTATGTTCATTCATTATTGTATTTCCCATGTAAAATTTTTTTTATTACATTAAGACAAGCTTATAAGCTGTTACTACATAACTTATCTTACTGTAACTCTTATTTCCTGACATTGTAATTTGTTTGTGATGTATATTGTGAGATTGTACTCTATGTTAATTTAATCAGCACAATTCACTGACATGCTGGACTGACATGCTAGCTGCTGTTTCAAATTGTAAAGTTTGTGTAGAGCTGTTGGGACAACTGAGACTCTCTTGTCAAGGTACTATGCTTTGATTCCTATAGCAACACCCTGGGTGCAGCTCTTACTGGCGAGGGCTGCTTGTTTAACAGCCACTGGCTACTTAATGGGCAGGTTTTCTTTGTAGAAATTCTATATACAGTGCAGGTACCTACCTGGGCCCGTGGCCGGTAATTATTTGGGCGTTTAGAGGAAAAACTAGTGTCTATTGCTGCTTTGAATATGTTTTAAAGTCTGAAAATGTAAATAGTTTATCAAAAAAAAAAAAAATCTTGTACAGTCCAGTGTAAAGTTTTTAAATGAACTTAAAGGTTGCCATCACATCTCACACTCTCCTCTTGATACAGTAAAAAGAAAAAAAAAAGAAAGAAAAAAGTTTGCTAAGGATATTGATTTAAGAAAAACAATCTGTTCTCAGATTAAAAAAGAGAATAGTTATTCTTAGCTCTGCTTCATTGCATAAACAGACTTCTTGGATTTTGTTGTGCAGTATTGACGTGAGGTAAATTAAATATTAAATAATCTTTCAGTGGTACTTTTAAGAGTCTTCTCCTCCTCTGCCTCAGTTATAGATGGAAAAGACAAAATTGAAAGGCACTGTCCATATACAGTATGTTCTGGTGTACGTTGGCACCTTACCTACATGTTTTGGGTGGGAGGGATTTTTAAATTTTTTTTTCTTTTTTTTTTTTTTTTTTTTTTTTTTTTTTTTTTTTTGCACAAGGTGCTTTCCTGATATGTTAAACATGTCATCCTTGGGTGATACAGTATATGCCATGATAGGGGTTTAGACCCCTCAGGGGAGTGTCTATAAGACTGCCTATTTATGCTCATTTACCTCAAGACTGTCCTCTCTACCCTTAATCTATTCACCATCACTCCATCTTTTGTACTGCTGTTGACACTTACAAATTAAAGATAAATTTTGTTTTATGAGATGTGTGTGTGACTTCTTCTATGCACCCCTTATTCCTTTGAATTTAGGATTAAAGACTGACCATGATGGGAAAATGCACCTAGGCCTGTTCAGCTGGCCTCCTGTAAATTTGGTGACTGAATTTTACAGCTCTTATGTTTAGCCCATGCCATTCTAGTTTATTGAAGGCATTTATCAGCCTCTGAAATCTGTTAACACTGTATGCTGTAAAAGACATGCATGATAACCAACCTAATTTGACAATACCCACTGAATACTGTCAATTTTGTGTGCAGGAAGTGCTGTTGGTAGCAACAAAATCTCAGAAGGATTTTTAGTGTGTAGAAACGAGACAAAACAGTTCTCATGTCTCTTCTTTCTTTGCCTTCCCCTTTTCTGCTCTACAGAACTTTAAACAAACTAACCAAAGTTAAAAAAACCAAGCCTATAGTTGCCATATTGCCATGCCTGTAAATTGCTGCCGTTGCTGTGTTGTGATTTGTTTCTGACTTAGCAATTAGTCATGGTCCTCAGAGGAAAATAATAAATTACATTGAAGCATACTGTACTGAAGCAGAAATGTAGCAGAGCCTTTTGGTTGTACATTGCATCAGATTCCAGTCAAGTTTCAGCTGGTGCCCAAACCACCCTGAAAAGTCCAAGTGGGACAGAATCCTTTCTTCCTTGGAGAAAACATCATAAATGAACTTCCTAAAAATGACATTCTGCACTATGAATCTGTGTGGTGAAATACTTCAAAGTCAACAGTGGATGGTAATGAGGAGTATGACCAACATGTTGTAGTGGATAAATTTATAAATATTGACTTGTGCAACTTAATCCTATTTATTTCTTCTGTTCCCCACACATGCCTGTTACCATGTGATTTTTCTCCTTTTTCTTACTGGGATCTGCAGCTGTACTGATCAGTATCCTTGGACACACTGATGTTGACAGATGGATTGTTACACAGGTACAATAAAAAGCAAACTGAGCAATGGCTACAAAAAGCCAATGCTCCCTGCATCAGTAAGACACAAAGTGTTCATGTGACACATCTAGGTGTCAATAAAAAAAAAAAAAATGCACTGATTGCCATGCAGGACAGGGGTCTGTCTCCACAAGTACAGCAATGTTCCGGACAAGCAGTGTGTTGGGGTCCAACCCAAAGAGCAGGAGCAGCACATTTGCTTTTCCTGGAGCTGTGAGAGCAGCACCTCTGACCAGCTCACTGCCTCCCCTGTGCTGGTCTGGTCACCCCAAATGGTCATCTCAGCCTTCAGAAATCTGGCTTATAACACCATGTGTGCACCAGGTCACCTCAGGAGAAAGGTAGCACTGGGCTGGATGAGTGATAAATAAGCTCCTAAATTACCATGGTTATTCCAGTCATCACAGGAGGGCTGTGCTGCACTGGAAGCACCAAACAAGTGACAGAGCACAACAAATGTGAGAGCTGAGGTGCCCCTGCTGCTCTGGTCCATTCTCCTGCTCTCAGATGTTTCTGGTTGAGCACAAGCTCTGCTCACCAGCTGCAGGTTCCTAGGGAGCCCTCAGGATGGTTGCAGTTTGGGGTTTTCAGGATTCCAAGGTGCAGCATGTGTCTGTCTCCCCACTGGGATTTTCCTGCTGCCACAGTAGCCCAAACAGCAGCAGCTCATGCGGATTGGGAGGAGGGGGAAAAAGCACTGGTTGATTTATATCTTTAATATATGGTTTATAATAGAAAATATGAGCTGCAGGTTGTGTCTCTGAGCAGTTAATGACCAGCTGGGTTAAGGGCCCTTCAAATTCTGCCATCGGTCACTGGCTGCCAGGAAGTGTCCTTCCTGTCATCTATTATTCCTTAATTGCATCAAGACCCACTACAGCAGAGGACTGTTAAATCCGTGGATTAATTGGAATCTGACCCTCAGCAAGTTCTAATAATATCAAGGCCATTGCAGGTTAGCATTGGGCTCCTTGACATGACAGTCCATAACAAACTTCTTCAGAGCTGTTCTGCTTTGTATTAATGCCTGCTGCATGACTGACACAGCAAACCATAATTGCCCTGAAGAAATCACTGTGGTCAGTGGTACTAAGAGCTACTTAGGGACAATTTAATTCACTTTGACACCACAAAGTTTAAAAGCTTCTCTGCTTGTATTAAAACCTCTTGGACTTTTTGGTTGCTCTTGCATTTCATCAGCAAAGGATCATTGGGTAGGAAAAAAGGTTACTATTATTAGAGCTTTAAATAATGCTTCTCATATAATCAAATTACAAAAGAAAAACATGCTGATTATTTGAGTCTCTTTTCTTGCCACTCTTCTGGACTCTGAAGATGTGAGAAGAAACCAGGCAGGCATTTTAATTTAAGTTTCAAAAATGGGACATGAGCTCAAAACTTGCAAACATTGAGTGCAAAAACTCCGACTCTTGCACTACTTCCACAACTTCCACCTTTAATTTTATGAGTGATGTACCTCAGACTTCAGATGCATGACCAACCTTTCTTTCAAGTCAGGCCAAAATCAGAAAATTGACATATTCTGTTATGATCCAGAGCCAAGCAACAGAACCCAAGCCTGCAAGACACTACAATCACCAAGTGGAAAGATATCTCTGTCACTAAGCCCCCATAATGGCTAATAATTTCTTTCTAGCTACTGTATGTTCACAACTAATTAATCACAAACAGGTTACAAAATTGAAAACACAGTAACTGTCTTTCTGGATTAGACTCCTGGTCCTCCTGGCCCAGTAGGTTTATGTTCAGCAGTTTCAACAGGAGATAACAGCTAATGAGAGCATCTGAGCCTGGCCAACATCTGCATCTCGTTCTCGTGCTCCTCAGCACTTACAGTAATTGTGTGGGGCTATTAATGTGTACAGCCCTTTCCTAGTCAGGAGCACAGGCTGGTATTTTTGTGGATGAAATGGCTGAGGGCAAATTAACAGTTGAGTTTGCATCCCAGTGAGCAGCCTTGATAAGGAGTTTTGCAACAGCCCTGTTTATTCTTTTTAATGGAAGAAAATCAGGGAAAGCAGCCAGTTAGTGTTTAATTGAATTGCAAAGTTTCTTGTATGATCCAAAACACACAGGATGATAAACTTCTCTCAATTTTTGCAGGATCTGCTTAAAACTTAACAGACTTAATTCAGAAAATCTGGAGATCATAGATTTTAATGATCAAAATACTCAATCACAATGAAATATCTTTTATTCAAACATCAGGAAATCCACACTTGATTGCAGATTTAGTTAATTCCACTAGAATAGCTGCAGCTGCTGGAAAAACCAAAGGCTAAGTGCTGGAGAGGGAAAAAGAAATCCTCCCAAATCCACCCACCCACCCACCCACCCAAAAAGAAATGCAAGTCTTTTGCCACGTGTTGAGAGATCATGCAGGGAAAAGGGCTTTTGGAAAAACCTTTAGGTACAAGACACCTATTTTGTGGAGTGTTACTGCAGAAACTAGAAAGGTCTTCTGGTTTTGACAACTACAATATGGGTAGAAAGAAACAAGTGAGGGAAAATTAGTTTATATGATGTTTTTTGGATCAGCTTTTGCTGTGAACAGAGTCTGCAGAATCCCCCTAACACTGCTATGACTTTATGTAACACCAGCTACAGGAGGGAAGCATGAAATGTCCTAGCAGCTTTAGATTATTTTAAGGAAAAAAAGGTCTTATTTCAAGGAAAATGAGTAAGTATGAATATTCACATAATGTTATTGTGCTGAGCTGCAATAATCTGTGCTAAGAGTGGCACCACTTCCCTTCTGTGTATACGAGTGTGAATGTGAAATAGTTCCTAAAAGATTAATGGCCCTTTTATTCTATGATAGATGGTTTAATGTTCATTTGCTGTGCTTGCAATCCATCAGGTATTTAAGGTGGTCCTCTAAAATCACAAAATTATGGGGAAGTTAACACAACTCTCAGGAGCTTTAGATTTTGATCCAGTCTCCATTTTCCCCTACCTCAGCCTTTGCTGCTGAGGAATTTGTTTGGAATCTATCCATGTACTTTCAGTAGGGTTCCCATGCTACCAATGCTGAATTGTGGGTCCTCTCCTTTGGCTCTACCACACAATTGGTTCTTGCTCAGCTGGTGCAAATGACCTGATGGGATAAGTGCCCCCTGCTCACAGAAAGTCACGATTTTCTGGGATAAACCTGCCTGGGGTGAGGAGAAATCACAGTTACTTGAGAATGTGTACTGTTCTTTTCTTTGTTACAGTAGAAACAAAAGACAAATATTTTTGAGCATATTCCTGTATTTTCCTCATAATGTGCTTTAATGTTTAATGGAGAAAAAAAAAACCAGAAGATCTCTGGTGTAACTGAGCAACCTTAGTAGGCAGAGGGTGTTTGGAAAGTGCTGTGATGAAGAACTCACTAGGACTGCCTTTTTATAATTTGGGTGAGTAGAGTTAAATTATCTATTGTTTGGTCAACACTTTATGATATAAAGGATAGTGAAATTTTAAATTTTAAAAAGTTTAAAATACCTGGTTTTGTTTTTTTTAAAATGCCAGGTTTCTTCTCTGCAGTTCTGAGTATGTCCTCAGAACCAGCTGAGGTGTCACAGAAGAGGACAGTTCCTTCAGAATTTGGCAGTAAGTGCACAGGATTTTTCTAGACACATTCCATATTAGATGTTAGGTGCTTCAGACAATGATTCATAAAGCTGCCTCCCTTCATTAATCCCTCCCTGAAAATCCTTAGGCTGATCATGCCTAGAGACAGTTCTTTTGCAATGTTTTGATGCTTGTACTGCTAGGAGTTTGTGACTGAATTGCAAACAGAATAGATCAGACAATGTGTAGCCTTAAGATGCCTGTAAAAATCACAGGTTGTGGAGAACTTCAAATTGGTTCAGTTGTTTATTCATTTTTAATGGGGTAAAGTAGAGGATTTCCACAACAATAAGACCAGGCATGGAAATAACCTGTGTTCCCTTATTCCCCAAACTTCAGAGACAGTGGGGCTCTGAAATGAACATAAAGCATTCTGAAATAATGAGAAGAAAAATCACGTTATTTTTCTTTTCTGAAAATGTTATTCCCAAGTGAGGGATAAAAGTATCATTAAATAACTCATACAGACTACCCCCAAATTTCATACCTTTTCTTAAATCTTTGTGCAAAACATGCTGCATTTGGAACCTCTGAATAACCACTAAAGCTTCCTAAAGTTTTCAAATTTTCTGTCTAGATATTTGCTTATCTTCTCTCTCACACATGCTTTTAATGTCTGAATACTTAAAATTCAGGCATGCTTTCCACCTCTCCTCATTTACCTCCAACAGCTTAACCTGCAATTTATTGTGAGGATTGCACCTACAAGTAAAACAGGATCAGACCTTAATTTGATCTGCTATTTATCCGTTGTGTTAATTGTAGCCACAGGGTTGTATTAAGAAAGTCAAAAAGTACCACTTGTAACTACAGAGTGGCTCTCACCTTATAAATGGAAAAACACTCGTTTTCTAGAAAAAAATCGAAAAAAAGTGGTTGTGAGCTAAATGAAGAAGGCAGAAGGGTTTCTGTTTTTCCATTTTTAATGTAATTAATAGAATATTGGCACCCAAAATGTAGCTGTCTGGGTGCAAGCCTGCTCCTGGCTTTTACTGCTGCTGGTGGGAACAGATGTGCAATTTCTCACATTTTTGTTTGTTTGTTTTGTTTTAAGCTGCAAATGGGGTTCTTGTTAGGCTAATGGATCTTGGGATTTTTACTTCATGTTAATCAGGAATTTCATCTGCTTGTATTTCTGAATGATGGATTCTTCTTATGCTCCAGGGTTTTGGGTTTATTTTTCCAAGAAAGAAGACAATAATTTACAGTATGAATGATTGAAAGATTGAAAGCTTGCTAAGAGAAATTCTAGTCCTATCAAGCCACCACAGTGGTAAATTCCTGGTGCCCAGAAAGGTTTTGACTGAGAAATCTGTGTTGTCTTTCATAATGTCCACTAAAAATAGGGCACCAAGCCTGAGAATAGTAAATTAAAGGGCAAAATCCCACCTTAAATATCTTTCAGGGCAGACATGAAAATAGAGGTATATAAATTTTATATTTAGAAGTTATAGGTTTAGAACTACCTAATAGGTTTAGAAGTACCTAATTCTCTTAGGCTCCTTTGAAAGTCTTAGCCTTAAGATGCTTGAAGTTTTTGGAAAATGAACAATAAACACTTTCAGGTCTCAGCTTTGGGGAGCAGTTTTCCTCTGCTGGAAATGTTTCTGCTTCCTCTCACTGAGAACAAAACTCCCTTGCATGCTGAAGTCCAGGACTCTCTGTGAGATCTGTGGTAGAGCTCCTGGAGGAGAATATTGGCCCAAAATGATGATCTGAACAAGCTGAATGCTTTGTGAATGTGTTTGCTGCTGGGCAGCACCTTTCACCTGTTTATTTTCTCTCTTTTGCTCTGGGTGAGTTTTGACAATGCTACAGGGGCAAGATATGTACAGCCTAGAGAGACATGAGTACAGCCAGATTTCCTTGTGTCAGTGCCATGGGATGGCAGTTTTCCTGGCGTTGCAGCATCCATTAAGGAGAAAAAGGGCTGAGAGGGGTTAGGGTGGTAAAATTGGAGGTTATCTCCATTTGCCTGCTTTGGTTTGTGTGATGTAAATACATTTGATGCTTGATATAATTATGACCTCCATAGCATGTCTTGTGCAAAATCAGTATCTCTCAAAGGTCTCTGATGACATTTCAAAGGAATTTTCCTGAGAGTAGAAGTTCTGTTCCTCAAGTATTATTTGATATTTTCTTAAACTGAGAAATAAGTGGAGAAGAGGGTTGCGGCTGCCATTAGCTCTCACACCAAACTGGGTAAAGATATCCCTAAAGAAAATGCAGTTCCAGCCCTCTGCTGTCAAAGGACAGATGTTAATGGCCATTTTAAATAACACTGACTTTCCATGCCCCCTTCCTGCTGGCCAAAAAAGGCCCTGACATCAAGGATGTGCTATGTCTAGCACTTGTTTTTGAACCCAAGTGCTGAGAAGCCTGTCTGGCACTGCATTATATAATGTGCCATTCCAGACTACAGGCCACACAATGTGCATGTTGTACTAAAGGCCCCTGAAAGGGTCTGTGTGGGTTTCCCTTTTAAATATCACCTGCAGGTAGAGGCTGTTTCTGGAGCCATGCTTGGTGTCGGGGGCTGCACAATGCCAGGCTGTTCATGGCACTGACAGGGTCACCCCTGCTGCCCTGCCTGTGCCTCAGCTGGGACTTGATCAGACATCACAAGGGGATTTTTGGCAAGGGTGTAACAGCAGAAATCTGAGGAAAGCTTGTGTTTTGGAGACTTAGCTTTATTGTGGGCTCTGACTGTACTTTACCTGCCTTTTTTGGACCTCGTTCTCTCTCTGCATTTACCTAACAACAATTAAAACTTTTGTGATGTCCTGTATTCTGACTCAATGGGATGAGGGAGTCTCCATCTGCTGTTGTTCATATTTCGAATTTATGGTCAAATTGCCATAAAATTACAGGGTGCTAATCAATTGAGTGACAATTAAGAGACGTGACTACAAAGAGGAGAGAGACAAAAATTAATGGTTATTTCTTAACTCTACTCTTTTGCATTCTGTTTAGCTGGATGGTTTGACTCAGAATGATGGGGTTTTTTAATGTTTATAGCCCAAAGGTGTGTTTTTGTTTTGGTTTGTTTGTTTTTGGTTTTTTTTTAAACTTTTATTTTAATTATTCCTTAAGAAAGAAAATTGGCTCCTTATGTTCCATACATTAAGTTTCCTTAACATTTTTTTTCAACTTGCATAAAATTATAGATCTCTGGAGAGAATGAAGTACCACAATATAATACCGCACCCAAACTCTTTATTTCTCCCCTCTGCTGCCAAACCTTCAAAAATCACAACATGGCATTAATACATTTATGGGTACTGCTTTTCCATGTTTGCTACAAGGTAAAAATATAATGAGTGCCCAGGCATAAAAATATGTGATGTCAGTTTGTGGGGGATAAATACAATTTTGGGGAATAAAGCCTTGAATCTGCTGCCCACAAAGAGTCAGAGAGGAGCAGAGATTGGGTGTGAGGACTAATTTTAACAGTGCCATCCCGTGTGAGGCTAAGGAACTACACTGCAGGTTCTAGAGAGTGAGCCAGCACCCTTGAGAAAACTGAAAAGGTGACATCAAATTTTAGAGTAGAAGCAGATTTTTTGAGGGTAGTAACATAAACCAAAGGGCAGGAAAAGGTATTATTCCCAGTTCATAACTCAGTAGTATAAACTTGGGGCATCACGCTGTGTTTGGATATATGAGTCTTTCAAACCAATGAGAAAGAACATCAGGTTTGTGGACTATTGGGGGCTTTTCATTGTTGGCTTGATTTGCATCATTAAAGCAAAATGCCTTTTCTGAGTGCCAGTTGTGGAGCAGACTGTGAAAAGAAGATTCTCCTGTCAAGCTGTTCCCAAGGAAGTGACAGTGGAGTTTGTCTCCAGCTGCATATCTGAGAGGAGGTGCTTAGCTATTAAAACAATGTTTTAATGGCTACAAACAATGTTGTGTTGGTGGCTCGGCAGGACACATACCAGTTCTACTCTGAATAAGTCATTTAGTCTGTTCTTGCACCCTCCAACTACTTTATTCAAACAGGTTTTACCATTCCTACTTAATTTTTTTCTTTCTAAATTTTCCTTCTTTCAAGTTCTCTATCTATCCATCCCTGATAACCTCTCATATCCTTAATAATCTCTTGCTGGTAGTTCTGAGTTCCATAGTCTCACTTATTTTCTCTCCTCCAGGGTTTTGCCTTTTCTTGTTGTGTCTGTTCTGGTTTTGTCTTCTCATTTTTACCTTCCAGTATTTCCTCTCTCCACCTTCATTTTGCATGGGCTGTATATCAGGTCAGCTAGCTGGGTGTGTATGTGGAACATTTGAGAAAGGGAGAATAAGGTAGAGGAGGGTGAGGAAAAGAAGTCTGTGGGTAGTTGGTTAAAGAGGGACTTGTGTTTCCAGTACCTATGGGGGGGGGGGGGGGGGGGGGAAGGGGAAAGAAAAAAAAAATACAAATAAGGATGGGGGAAGTAAAATATTGAGAACATTTCTGGTGAGCTCCTGTTCACTCTGAACCCTGTCAGCAGGGGATCCAGCTACAATAACAATAAATTATTAGTTCCCTGGTTTTTTATCTGTACATTATGACACCATTTTTACAGGTAAATCTGTTGTGGCTTCACCCTTCTCCCTCCTTTCTCACTAAACAATTTGTAGAAGGAATGGGTTACCAATATTTAAAAAGCCACTTAGAAAGCCTTTTTATTTTTTTCTCTCTTTTCATCAACTTTCTCCATGCCAGCATGTGCAGTAAGCTCCTGTGCCTGAGTTTGCACCAAACCCACATTTTGAACCAGGCTGTGCATAATAGGAGCCTCTGTTAGTTCCCACCAACTGAAGCTCCCAGCAGTGGATGGAAAATCAGACATCCAGCACTGCACAATAAATCTTATTGTAATTCACTCACTTAGCATCACCACGAACAGGCCTTGAAAAATGTGTCGTGTGTGCTTGAAATCATACTTGTGCTCCTGCCATTAAAGAGCAGGGAAAAAAAAAAAGACCTTGTAAAAAAGTTTCATTTACTTTTTTGTTATAAAATACTTTTTACTGGTGCCAGCTGGAAGGAAAATGACCCAGTTAGATCTCAAAATTATGATGTAGCTTTAAGTGCTATGTTTAGATTAACTGCCAAAATGTTAGTATAAAGTGGTAGGTGTTTGTGCTGCAGATAATAACTAATGTACTGTTGGTCAAGATAGGCCACTGTTCTGTTATTATTGTATGGATCTTATGACTAAACATTGGAGCAAGCCTAGTGGAACAACAATATTTTACTGTGCTTGGAATACTAGCTTGTCAGAACTTAATTGGGGTGCCAAAAATCTAATGAATCAGATAGGGAAGATGTCTTTTTTTTTTTTTTTTTCTTTCCTGTCTGCTGATAGTTCTGATTTGTATTCCTTTTTCTAAAGCAAATTGTATTTCTCTCATGTATTTCCTGGCAAGTGCTGTCTCAATACAATCAGATCTCTCTGATTGTCAAATTATTATGGTCTTCAGAAGACAGTGAAAACATCTTTGGTTTCTTTTTTTTTTTCCCTTTGCTTGTAAGACTGGGTTAAATGTGTTGTATATTTTAAAGGACCTGGCATACAAGGAAAAATCAAGGTTAAAAGCACTTCAGAACTCAAGTTGTGCTGATGTGTATGACCTTTGGGCCCAGAATTAGCTATTTTTACTCTGTTGATATAAAACATTAACCTCAGTCAAATGCTTCTTGCAAGAAATGAAAACAAAACTGTGATGTTTAAATACACAATCTAGATGTACCTACACCAGTTGCCATGAAAAAGTCAACATTTGCTAACAGACACCACATGGTGGATTCTGTGGTACTGCAGCTTTTCCCTTGAAAAGGGAGGGAACTACCTGTGGCAGAGGAAATATCTGAAAAATCTTGAATCTGCATGAGCTCCTAACCAAGCTTCTGTTGTCATCAGCCCTTGTTTCTCACTTTCCAGCTTCCTTCTCTCCCCTGCTCTGCTGTATCCAGGCAATTATCATGGTTAGGTGATGTTCAGTAATGTTGGCTACTTGTCTTCTTGTCCCTGCTGGTGACTCCTGTGTGTCTGCTGCCAGGAAAGGTTTGGTAAATTATACCAGATGTTGTATTGGACTTTTTAATGTGTGTTTGGGTTTTTGTTTGTTTGTTTGTAGTTTGGGCTTGTTTGGTTGGTTGGTTTTTAATGAAGGAGAGAATACATCTACACTTGTAGATGTTTCTTGGTTTAGTTCTGCCTCAGAACTGAGCTGATCCCAGTGCTGTGTTTGGCTCATTTCCACAGCTGATAGGAATTTTAAATACCACTTGGGCCTATTTTCAGAAAAAGGGTGTTCACTATAACCTCTAACTCTTGGTTAGTCCTGGCCTAGGGGATGGCAATGCCATCTACACATTGCTTACAGAGGCAGCAGATTCCCAGGGAATGTGCAAAGAGCATCTTGCTGAAATTTGCTGTTTTCCAAAGCTTCATCTTGGACACTGGATTAAAAGAAAGGATATTGCCAAACACTGTACCCAAGATAAGTTTTATATTCAGAATATGCACTAAGCAAGATTAACTTTCAAATTTTTTTCCTGTTATCTATGTAAAATCTAGTAAAAAATTTCTGCATCTATGGTAAAAAATAGAGAGATATGATTGATAGGTTAATATTTATGCTTTATTTCAAAAGAATTTAATAATATACTTTCTGGTTTAGGTCTGTCACTTCAGGAATGGATAGGGAACAACTGGTGATGTTTCAAATAGGGGAAGTAGTGGGCTTCAAATAATGCTATTATATTGATCTTTTTACAGTAATGCCTTCCCTTCCATTTAGAATGACCAAGATTTATTCAAACTCCTCTGTCTGCCAAATTAAAAGAACAGTAGAACTCTTCACTGAGTTGTATTACTATGAACAGGGCATGGTGTAGAATGAGTATGATTAAAAATACAGGTTAAAACTTCACATCTGTAGTTGTAGCTGCTAAGACAGCTGTTCTGTTTATTACTTTGCTTTGTTAGAGCAATAACATTTTTAAACTAAGTTTTGAGTCTTCTGAGCTGGGAATGCTGTAGACAGTAGTGTTTTGAGTTTAGTAAGAACGTGTATCTAATGAATTTTCTTCTCTACTCAATCTAATGTTAAATACACTTGAAGGCTTATTGCAAGTTATCCTTCTGGAACTCCTAGAAGGAAAATGTAGCATCTCAGCCTTTATTGTACCAGGAAGGGATCAGTAGAACAGTTTAGGAAGTGAAAACGCCATTTATTTTAATTTGCTACTCCAATTAGAACATTCAATAAGAAAATAATTTCAATTAAAATATGGATACTAATAATACGACATTGCTCTTTTTCTAACTAAGATGTCTAAAATAGACAACGCTTTGGAAATACAGAGGTTTTTAATTTTTTGCATTTATGTCCAGCAATGAACAACAGGGACAGTACCACCAGCTGGCACAGGGACTGCATGGTTAAAGTGAAATTCTGTGAGGGTGCTGAAGTTTTTCCTATGGAACTTCACAGCAGAAGTGGACCTAATGTAGTGACTAATGCACAAATATAGGGTTTCTGAATATGTGTTTGAACTACTTCCAGAAACAGGATAGAATGTGAATCCCAGCCTAGCAGGCTGTGACAGAAAGGATGCAGTGGGAAAATCAACCTTTGGGTTTGTGTTGCCTGCTGAAGTCCTGATTCCCAAACTGTGAAACCTTTATCTTCCTTGATCCTAGTGATGTCACCTTTCAGAAGCAGGTTTGAATTGATGCTGGCACATTTCCATCACTGCACTGGGTTTTTAGGGGTGTGGTTAATTTGGTGCAGGTTTTGTAGTCTTACCTGAGGGTTGGTTTTTTAATTGAAAGACTGAGGTTTTTAGTGTTTATATTTTCTATCTGGGAGCTATAAAAGGAAACCTCAACAATCAAAGTTCAATGCTTTGTTTTTCTTAGTAATGTGAAACTTTCAGAGGAATGAGAAATAATAGATCTTGGGTTTGGTTTGTTTATTTGTTTTGGATTTTTTTCTTGGTTTTGTTTTTGTTTGTTCATTTGGTTTTGGTTTTCATTTTGGTTTGGGGTTGGTTTTTTTTGGTACAAAGGGTATGTAAGTGTGAATCTCTGTATTTTATTTGCCTGACAATTGTTGTACTTTGATACTGTATTTTTTTCCAAGTGTTGCAGAAATTGCCAGGTCAAAACCTTACTTATTAATAGATCTAGGTTTGCTGGGATGGGAATGGCATCCAGTTCTGCTGAGAAACAGCTGAGTATCTGGGAGTTTGGGATACATATGTGCTTTTATTTTTCTTATTGAATGTTAGTAACTAAAAAGAGGGGGGTGGGTTAAGAATCGTGTGAGTACAGGTACCTCTGTTGGTAAGATTAATGCTCTGGTAAATGCCACGTTTTGCAAAACTCCTTTGTAGACAGGACACAATGTTTCCATTAACTGCAGCAGTCTTAGAATCTGTACCATAAATAACAACACTGTGAGCTCATCTCGTGTTCACAGCATATAGGATAACCACTGTGGGGGGGGGCAGGGGCAAGATCATTAAGGAAATTCTGTGTAGAGTCATAGCTACAGCAAGATACAGCTATGACTGCATTCCTGGGACAGAACATGTAGTTATATCCTGTCTAAAGTAAAGGTTCTTCTTAATTATGTCAGCTTGTTTCTAGACAGCAAAGCAGTCCAAGCCAAAACACCATGCCTGAACATTCTTCAACTTTAGTACAGCTTAAAATCCCAGGTTTGTTCCTGCCTGAAATATCTCCAGATCCTATGTGTGTACAGTTGAATTCCATTCTAGCTTTTATGTTTATCTAGATAGAGTGAAAATTGAAATGATAATTTACCTCAACTCCTAACATGCTTGCTCTCTTCAAGTATTCCACATAATTTTCCTGGGATATTGTATTTTGGATGGCCAATGATGATATCTCAGGTGTCCTTACAGTAAAATACTGAAAGTTGGATTTGGGCTGTGTACTGCCATGGATGAGCAGAGGGATCTGTGGTCACAGGGAGCAGCCCTGCTGCTGAGGATGCTGTGCTCATAAAGCCACGAGGCTGCTGCAGGAACTGAACACCAAACTGTTCGTTTACAGAGCCTGCTCTCAATGCTCTGCCTTACATGTTTTACACAGAGACACGTGCTGGGGATTCTGTTGGGTCCTACCAACAGTTTCAGTTTTAGGAGGTGCATGTTGTCATGAGTTCCATGCTGTGCTGATTAAGCCACATACTTCACTAATCAAGCTGCAAAGTTAAGTAGGTGAAATTTAATAGACTCTACTAATCAAGGTGCATTCTTTGTTGAGCAAGCTGAATATTTTAAATGTGGAGGGTTTTTATGTACTCTGTTAGCTGGCTTGGAGGCCTCTTATTGCCTGTATACAGGGCTAGCAAAAAACCACCAGGAGCTGTTCCATTACTGACAATGGAAGGAATGTGAGCTTTCACTTTGATACTTGTTCCAGTGGAGCTTAGGGAAGAAGTAATCAAAATTAGCCCTAGTGAGCAAATGACACTATTTTCCTTTGATAAGTCTCATTGGATTACACTGGAACACATTCCTAGCATAGCAATTCCCACCAATAGCAAGGGTACAAGTGTTCCACATGACTCTTGCCCCTCAATTTGTCTGTAGGCTTCTCATTGGATCATAACTGCTCTTTAAGGCCCTCTCATTATGGTTTTCATGCTCTTTCAGATAATCTTAATTCAGTTTTAATTCTGAACTCTTTCTCCAGAGCACCTCAATCACACTTTGATTGGCAAAGGCAGAAGAATGGTGGGTTTGTGTCTTCCTCTCTTTCCAGGAGCAGACAGGATATATTGGAAAATATGTGGAGCAATGGAAGCAAAAAGCAGCTGCTGCAGAAAATTGAGTAGCAGCATCATTCAACACTAGAATTGTGCAAGTTACATGGAGCCAATGCAACAAACAAAATATTCTAATAGCTTAGGGAAAGTAAGTGTGTAATTAATAGGGCAAAATGAAGCATGTAGATGAGGGGGGAAGTGGAAAGTAAAAGAGAGGAGAAGAGAATGAATACAGCGAGCAAAAGTGATTTTCACAAATTTCTACCCTGAATTCACATGTGGTAATAAGGATCTATAGATATTCTGTTTGAATTGCAAGTTCACATGTTATAGCTTTGGCTTTCTGGGTCTAATCTAGAGGGGAAAAAGATTTTTGTCTGTGTGCTTCAGCAGCCTAAATAGTGGCATATGAGAAATACTCGCCCTTTTAAAAAATTTCTTGTTCTTCCTGGTGTCCATATGGAAGTCAGGTAAGTAAAATTCCCAGCCAATAAAGGCTTCTGAATTAAAAAAAAAAAAAAAAAAAACTAAGATGGGTGTACAAACATACCTCTTTCAGGAGATTTTAATGTGGAGTGCTATTGGAAAGAAAGAAGTTGTGCTGAAAGGGTAAAGGTTTTGTTACAACTATTTTGGAAATATCTTCTGCTTTGCTCAGTCTACATGGGGTGCAACCCACTCAGCTTCAATTTTTTTATACTATTATATTTTTGCCTGTTAGTATTGACCTATATGCTTTGGATCTCACCACTAATTTGGTCTCAAAGCCATCAGTAACTGAGTTAATGACTTTTTTTTTCTGGTTGCTTATTGTCTCAAGGGCCATAGCACTGTCATGCTTTTTGGTTCAGAATGATTACTGAACATTATCTTCTTGTCATATTTTATCTACTCTTTATCCCTCTGGTGGGGTATATGAAGGGAGAGATGAGACATGTGCAATTGTAAGGAAGGTATAACTGCAGCTTCTAAATACTTGTTTAATATCTGCTGTCAAACTGGTGACTTTCCAGGCTATTGACATAATGGTTTCCAGACACAGAAAGTGTTGCAGTTTGTTTGTCATCTGAATTATTGAGATGTCCTCTGCTTTACAGGGAATCAGTAAAACACTGTATCACACTTACTAGGAACAACCAAGTGGCATAAATTATTAAAATTAAATTGTACTTTTCAATCTAAGCAGGCAGAATGTAGTACAAAGCAATGACTGTAGTGTATTGGGTTTTGGTGGGTTTCTTGGTGGAGGTTGATGAGAGTTGGTGCCTTTTCTGTTTGTTTTTTCTTTGTTCACCAAATGATTAGCTCGAATTAGGATTCCATGGTAGTGAAAAAGAATTAGTTCTACTGTAACTGTAAAATTCTGATTTCTAAGCTGTGTAGAGTAAGGATTTATTTTTCAGTATGTACAACACAGGCGTTCACACCATAGAGATCTGGTCCAAACTGAACTGGATTTGATTGTTCAACAGGTATTAGATTCAAGTGGGTCAGTTGCATAAGACAACTAAACACAGATTTAATTTGCTCTCTTTTAGGCTTTCAAAGCAGGAGTTTGTTGTGTGAATATTTTTTTTTTTTTTTTTTTAAAGATCAAATGCTTGTGAGAATTTTGCTTGAAAACTTTTGGAAGTAAAGTTTGACTGCTAGGATTCTTCATGACTTGAACTGCAAAGGGGCAAACATGTCCATGGCATGCCACACAGTGTCAGTGCAAAGCCTCAAAGAGTGCCTAAATTCCACAAGATGTAAATTCCACTCGGTAGTGTGCAGGTTGATTACGGCTCAACATCTACATAGGCTCTTTAATTAAGAGTAAAGGTCAATAGGTTAAATAAGTAACTTAATCAGAAAATTATGCAGAAGTGCCACAAATCAAATGCATTAGTCAACCCTTGAGATCGATAGGGTATGCAAATCGATCAGTAGAGTGTATACTGAGGGACTTCAAGTACCGAAACATGTGGCGTGATACTGCAAACACAATAGTGCATAGTTGGCAGCTCAGCAGTTATTTATTTGCTCATTTCTCAGTTTCAGCTTTACTGTGCACATTGCATGGTGTTGGATTTCTAGGTTTCAGCTCATCCTGGGAGTTGTGCTAGGCTATGAGCAAGGGAGGGGATTCAAAGCAGGCACGGTGCTGTATAACCACCAAGGTTGGGTAAGGGGCAGGGAAGGCAACAAGGCTTCTTTAACTAGGAAGGCAGGGTGTAGACCTTCTAAAATACCAGAGGAGCAGGGTCCAAACTGTCTTCTCTGCTGTGGTTTGCTTGGCACAAGGAAGATGTGACTGATTTACGGCTTCCTCGTTCTGCTGGTGCCAGCCCTGACCTCAGCACAGGATAGAGAGCTGCTTTCTCTGGTGGGAGCTGGGGCAGGCCAAAGTGCAGGATGTTCCAGCCACAGATCTTCCCCTGTCCCTGTTTATTGGACAGGACATGGGGAGTTAGGACCAAATATTCAGCATGTGCAAAGTTAACTCCTGGCACTTTTGTGAACCTATGCCCAGAGCCACACACTTTCCCTTGGACTTCCTCTGCTATTTCCTGCAGTCTTGTTCTGCCCCCATTAAAGAGCAGGTGACTGCTGTAAGAGCCCAGACCATTATTACTGATGTCTTGTTACAGGAGGAGACCACTGCAACTGTTTAGAAGGATGTCCAGGTTCAGTAAAACCTACACTATTTGCAAGGATTGCTGATCAGAATCAATCACTGAATGATTGGAAATGCATTCCATAGTGAGATATTTGTAAGTGATATATTTCCAAACAGTGGGAGTAATTTTTATCACCTGGTGGGATACAGTGTGGTTTCATTGTTAAGGAATCTTTTATCAAGTCGGAAATACACTGAGATCAGATGTTCAGCACCTCTTCAGATCAGCAGGAAATTCAGGGACAGCACATCTGAAAAGAAACCACCAGCACACCAACCCCAAGGAGGGGAATGATTTGACTGTGCTCACAGCAAATATGCAGATGGATTGTCTGTGTTTGGACCTGTGTCCACTCAGTGTAGTCTTTTTTAACTCTTCCACACAGTTTCTGAAAGTAGACAGAATGGATATGGAAATAAGGCAGATGGAAATCCCCCCTCCTTTAATCATATTGTGATTATTGTGTCCTTGGCAAAGGAGCTGGGATTCCCTTTCCACAAACATAAAATAATTGTTGTTTAGCAGTGGAAGTGCCAAGTGGATTTCTTTGTGTTTCTCTTCTCTTTCTTTTCCACTTCTTTTGCTTGTCTGAAAAAGTCTTGGCTGAATGTATCTGAGCTGATGCATTGTTGCTAAGCCATTTTGTGGGAGAATCCAACTCAGCAATACAATACTACTGAGAAAGAGGGTGTAGAAACTTTTCTTTCAAAGAAACCTTTCCCCCAATTTATAGAAATTGCATTTCTGTGCTTACCTTTCTGTCTTTTTGCCCATTTCTGTTCTTTCAGTATTTCTATTTTATTTGTTTTCAGATTATGTGGTATGCTATATAGCTATTTTGTCTTTTATTTAAATTGTAGTTGATTTAACTAGGTAGAGTAATTTCTAACTATTTTGGCAAGTTCTCACCTAAGTTTGTTTCTAGAAACCTGAGCTTAAAATTCTGTTTCAAGCTGTAGGCTACTTCTGTATTTATAGTAAGATTTCTGCTTAGTGAGTTAATCATGTTATCACATTGTACCAACATTAATCACGTTATCACATTTTACCAATATTATTCATGTTATCACATTTTGCAAATATCATTGTTATTTCTGCCGTGGAGGCAAGCTGCTGTTACTGAACTTTTAGGATGTTTTCAAGATATGAGTCTTAGGCTCTGTGGTTTGTACTGAAGCTTTCTAATTTTTATGCAAAGGGTCAAAATTCCAACCACATCTCTCCTTGGAAGCAGCTTTCAGAGCAGTGGGTGGCTTCAGAATGAGGGAAACTTTGCAGCTCCATACTAGATTTCAGCAGCTGTCTTGTACAACTGTATTTTATTTTGTTGGAGTTCTGTGCCTGCCAACACCACATGTGATTTAGCTTTGTTACTTTGGGTGTTTTCTATACACCTGATATAAAATAAAACTAAATGAAATTAATAAAAAAAAGTAAAATGTCATCCTGGGAAGTTTCCTGTGATCAGACAGACAGATGAAAGGAAAAACTAAAGAAAAAGGGACTACTTCAAATTAGATAGGAAACTGAAATCTTACTGCTTTATTTCAGTTCTCTAATCCTGGAGGCAAGGAGCTTTCTTTCCCCCTCTCTGCTTCTTTTCTTTTTGTCACTTTTTGTTGTTGCCTGTGAATACCTCAAAATGAGATCTGAATGTGATGTAAATCTTAGAAAGGGTCAGTAAGAGAAATGCATATTGAGTATATCTACTTCAGCCTCATGATTTGATAATGGTCTGGCTTAAACTTTCTAAATGTTTGTGTTTGAAAATTTTCAATTGCATTGATAATATATTAAAATTCGTAGCAGAATTCCTGAGCATCTGGGGGGATGGAGCTCCTTCCAACCTCTATCCACCTGCCCATTCAGGCATTGGCAAAACCTGTAAGATCTTTTGTGGTAGCACTCACTTCTCACTCCCTACTCAATCTTTGCATACCCAAAACTTGGGTGTGTGTTGCTCATGTGTCCCCTAGCAAATATTTTCATAAAGAAAAACAATGCTTTTTCAAGCTTGAAAGAAAATCCAAAACTAGAAAATGTTTCCATTTTTTCTGTGGTTTTGCTGCACAGTTGAGCAGGAGTTGAGCAGAATGACTTAAATGTATCTGCTCAAAGTGCAGTGGAATTTATCCAAACCTAGCAGTCATCCTCAGAATCTCTCAATACAAGATTTTAGTTGAATTCTTTGGTAAGTTTGACCCTATTTTTGTCAGAAATGTGCTGCCTATAGGCCTTGCCAGTTGAGAGAAACAGAGTCAGAGTAGAGCATCACTTTGCTGTCTCAGATGATTCTGGCTGCTCTGTGGGCCTCAGGAATGACAAATGAGGAAGTTTTTCCAGGCTCCACCTCTGTGCATGTGCACACTTTCATTCAGCTAGAGAGCCTGTGCTTGTGTGATGCTTTATTCCTGCTAAATGCTTTCATCCTCATTTTTCATTTCAGTTTCTCCAGTTGATTCTTAATGTACGAATCTTCAGTGTTTATTGCACAGCCCCACTTTAAAATCACAATGTTCTTGCTTTGCTGTAGGTTTCATAGAATGAGTTGCTTTGTTTTTCATTGCCAATAGAAGGTAGAATCAATAAACCTCTATGTCATTCACTCTATATATAATTTTATTAGAAAGGTCTGTGTGGAAGGAGCTACATCTCCAGGCTGAAAATGTTCTATTTAAAAGGTTGCACTGGGACAATGAGTAAAACTAATATTTTAATGGATGACATCTATATTGTTTAACCAGTGTAACTGATGTTTCTGTTACTAATCTAAATTCTGAAGCCCAGCAGAAGAATGCAAGTGTGTTGCATTATGTAAATGATGTATAGGGTTCACATTGTCGAGAAAAAAACCCCTTGAAATAGATATTGAATTGCTAACCCCAAGGCAAGGATCACCAGCTGTCTTTCAGCTCCATAAAGGAGTTGCTAACAGGAGCAGTTCAGATGACTCTCAGCACTACTATCAATTCTTAACTCTTCCAGTGCACAAATCCCCTATCAAACAAATAAAAATACTTAAGTTAGTATTTCAAAGCCTCTGTTTCTTTTAAAAAGAAAAGAAAAGTAGCACATTTTTGTAAATCTGTGGGGGTTTTATGGTTATTAAGCTAATACACTTTAGGCTATTTGGTCACATTAGTAACTGAAAATTTCAGAAAGGATGTTAATGTGTTATCATAGCCAATCTTCAATACTTCAGGTGTGTGAGACACAGCATATCTCATTATTGTTTAGCCCCCTGAGGTATACTAGGGTCCTCACAGAAGACACAATCTTTGATAAATAGCAAGTGATTATCATCTCAAGCTCTGGTCCTTCAATTTGCTATAGGAGCAATCCTTCCATCTGTGCAGAGCCTTATCTGCTGCAAGGTTTCAGCCACATAAAGGGCTGTCTGCAGCAGGATGCCTGCCCTCAATAGTTCCTTGTTCTCTCGTAGATCCCTATCTGGGAAGAGCTTCTCCTGTGCCCAGGGCTTGCTCCTAAGCCAAGATACAACTGGCAAGCACTGTTCTTCTGGGATCTGGGAGCTGCTGCTGGGTGCATGCAGGCTCTGCTGGTTGTGTTTGTGCATCCTCCCTCTCTGCAAAAGGGAGGAGTGGAGGCTTTTTTGTCACAATCAGCTTGAGTTCCATTTTTGAAGGAAACAGTGTACTGTATTTAATGAGGACCCGTGTAATCAGGACACCTGCATTCCTGGTATGTTGCCCAGGGAACCAATTTACCCTAATGACAGTGAATGACATTCACTGCTGCTTAGACTAGTGCTTAATTTAAACAATAGTGCACTAGCAATATTTAACTTAATGGGGATGCACTGGGTTCATGCCAGTGGGTTAAGTAATGTTTAACTAGGTGTTAAATGGGAAATAATAGAATAATACTTTGACTTATGTAAGGCCAATATATTCTACCTGGGAATCTCTAAGTGTTAAAGGAATATTAAGTCACTGTAACTCAGAATATCTGTTTTGAAAAGGAAATAAATTTTTCTTATTTTTCAGAGAGGCACAGAGACACTGGGTTTGTCCAGTGTGTCCTCAGTTTGACATTGTGTAATGTATTGGTGCTAACTGTGGATGGACTTGTGTGTGAAGTATTTCATTCATTCACAGTTTGTGCCTGGGTTTGATTTTGGCCCCATATGTGAATTTCATGACCCTCTCTTCATTCTCTTAGTTATGAAAAAAAACTCCCTTTTTTTCCTATTAAATCAAAAGCTCTTGAAATGGTGTAAATCTACAACATGACATTGTTCTCCAGAAACAGTGAGAACCAGATGAACCCTGAAAGATATTGGTGCAATATACAGTTATAGAATGAGGCTTTTGGTTTTGCTCAGCTTCCAAAACCATTAAGATATCAGAGTTCAGAGACAGTGGACTCTTGGTCATAAATGTGATTTTTCATTGTGTTATTTCATTTTAATTCTTGGATTTAACTGTACCAAACAAACCATTGTGAAAGAAGTTAATTTCACAATGCCAGTATCTAGACCCCTGTAAAATTCTAGACTGTTTAATAGTGGAGACTGGGATTTTTCAGAGAGATGGGTCGTGCCCTGCCTGCAGCTCCAGCTGCAAGCTTCCCTGCACGTGTGGTTTCAATTGCCTGTAAATCAAGGAATCAGGGCCCAGCTCTTGCAGTCCAGCTGTTTAATCTGGACTGCAGCTGCTAAAGCAGATAAACATCTGCAAAGAGATAAGAAAGGTAAAAACACAGGCAGAGCCATGATTGTTCAGAGAGGGTGAATAGTAGCTCAAGGGTTCTAGAAGAGAAAAAGCCAGCATGCAAAGGGATAGAGTCTTAAAAGGAAAAGGGGAGTGAGGGGTCAAAATCTGTTGACCTATTAATAATTGCATTACACTTCTCAGATATATATATAAATACATACATATATGTGTGTATGCATATATATATATATATATACACACACACTTCTCAGATAAGTATGTCCTGCTTGCTGTGTCTCTTTGGCTCACTGTGCTCAAACAATAATAAATGTCTTCTAAACATCAGCACCTTTAAGGCACCTCCAGTTCATCTCTGTTTTATTTAGACAGCACCACTCTGCTTGTGGAAAATCTGTTGAATTGACTGAAAAATTTGTGAGGAAAAGCTTTGTGTTTAGATCTGATTTAACTCAGGTTTGTTCATCATGCCTCCACAAATACTGCAGTTCTTAGATTGCCATGGCAGTGATGTACTTTACTGGAATTAAGGATATCTCCACTATTGTGGTCTTAGAATCACAGATTCGTGAAGGTTGCACATAAACATATATATAATACTCATGACATATAAATATTGCACATTTATGTATACATATATAAAATTATTATATTTATAAATATAGATGTATATGAATATATAACATTCACATAAATATTTTTAAATTTACAGAAATAACAAAGGAAAAGTTAGTGATGCTTAAAGCTTCATGTTTACACCAAGATTATGGGCATGTAAACCTCATGTAATGTTGAAAGATTGCCAGATTGGAACATTGTAGCAAGTATTTTATGTCTGGGTTTGTTAAGTATGTTTTACTTTCTAAATAATAAATTATCTGATTGTGCTCTGTCCTAATTTTGGAAAACAGTCTCCTTAACTGTTAGACAGGAGGTTTGTGGCATTTCAAATGAAAAGAGTCTCTTGCAGGTGGTTGCAATGAGATACACTAATAGTTCTGAGCTATCTCAGTAATAAATTACTTATTTTTCACAGTTGTTCCTACTTTTTTTTTTTTTTTTGCTCAGTCAATATTGATTATAAGGTAGGTACAGCTAACAAAAGTGTATTGTATTATGAAGAAACCTTTGGGAAGATAAACAACAGAATTTTGTACTTTTAGTGGCAGCAAAGAGCACCAGAAAACTTAGTTTTAGTATGTTTGTCAGATTTTTATGTGGTTTGTTTAGTTTGGGGTTTTTTCCCCTCATAATGTGAGAATGAGACATGTTCATCCCTTGTCTTCTGTAGATTTTAGGTGTATTACTTGTTTGGTTGGGTTGTTTATTTTGGTGTGGATTTTTTTTTTATTTTGGTTTTTGTTGGTTTCTTGGCTGTTAAGGGTTTTGTTTTTTCTTCAGAAACAACTTTAGGCAATGTACTTACAGGTAGTTCATACTTTGCAAATGGTGGCTCATTATTTGAGCTCATCTGTTCTTTTTGGTTTGGTTTGGAGTGTGAATCAATAAGGCATTTTGTCAGGCACAGCTGCTGTCTTGCACTAAAACCCCCCTTGGACTGGGTGCAAGAATAGAATAGGCTCAAAGTGAAAAGAATTAACTTCTCCTGGGCAAGAGCCTTTAGTGAGTGGAAGCTAAATTACCAGATTTGGAAAATAGTTATTCTACACTGGGTTCTGTCCATGCCCAAGCAAACAGGGGTTCCATACAGAGGAACCTGGAAGAAATGAGCTGAAAGGGAATTCTTCCTTCTACAAGGAAAAACCAGCACAGCCTGTCAGAAGATGAGGTTGTTAAACAACTGATGATCTGGGATAACATTCTCCTTACATGACAGGGTAACAATGAGAACTGTATTTCCTTGCAGTGATGGATCCAAGACTGTTTCCCTGGTGACTTCTGTCATATATCAATTCCCTTGCATCAACCACTGATTACCAGAGTCCTGTTTCTTCATGGAAAGCAGAGTAGAAGCTTGTGCTGTGATGCTTATCCATGATTAAAGCCAGACATTTGTGTGAAAACAGTTATTGCACCTTAATAAGACTGCCACAAATGCAAAAGAAGCACATTTTAATCTGTATGGAGCATTAGAACAGCAGCAACTATTTTACATAAATGTACAAAAAAGTAATGTTCAGTTAAGGCCAATGAGGATCAGGTTTGGTAGTCAAACAGGTTATTGGCTACACTTTTAAAATGCATCTGCCTCTAAATGAAAACAGGATGTACTAAGGACCTGACTGAACTTCATACAAGCATTTCTGGTCTGCTGTGCTCCATGACATTACATCTGTAGGTAAACGTACCCAATGTTTAATAGATAATTTAAATATTGTATACAAATGCATAATATTATATAAAATGATATATTTCTGTGTAAAATATCATAACATTTTACATAACTATATATAATATATTAAACATGGTGCATAAATAAAGAAAAGAAGTGATTTTGAGGGTGACATCCCCTCAAATTTGATTTGTTGAAAACAATAGTTGAAAAAGTAATTGTAGCTGTACCAGGAAACAACTTTGCAATCTGTTTGAATCTGTATATTAGCACTGAGTGTACTAATTCCCTTACTCCTTAAAAGGATTTCTTCATTTGTCCAGAAATAGCTCTTCATAGCTTCCCCCAGAAGTTATATTAATATCCTGTGTTAAGGCTTGACATATGAGGGGTTTACTGGGAAGCTGTTTGCTGTATCAAATTGTACATCAGATTTTGGGAGGTTAACAGAATGTGGGATCAGTCACTGCTCTACTGATTGATGGGATAGGTCTGGCTATGATTTCATTAAATCTTCCTGTTCCTTTGGGTGAAAAAGCTTAAAGGGTTGTTGTGATTCACCTTGCTGATTTATAGTATTTTTTTTCTGAGGGACAGAACTCAGTGATCGGTGCTATAGAGGGTTGCAGGTGTATTGGAGTTTGATTTTCCAAAAACTGTGAAAAAATTGCATTTGCAGATGAAAAAAATGGAAAACCCCTTTGTATTACAGAACATAATTGAGTAAGTCGTGGCACACCTTTGGTTCATGAGAATGGGGATTCTGCCAAGACCAACAGCAAGGCTCCCATTGCCAGCACAAAGTATCATGTGCTGCTTTATAAAAGGAAGAGGAGCTGACAAATGTCAGCCTGTGGCTCCAACGAGTTTGTACTGTCCCCACAAGGGAACTGTGTGACAGGTTCAGGGTTTGAGCTAATAACAAGTGGAAGGAGTAGGTGATGGAGGGGGTGGAAATAAACATATGACTAAGCAGTGAGATCCTGTTCTTTCATCTGCTTCTTCAGGCAAAGAGTCAAGGGAGAAAAGACAAAAGTGAATAAGAGGATGATGTTTTCTCTGTTTATACCAGGAGTATTTCTCCCACATGAGTGATAATCCTGAGTCCTGGCAAGGAGCAAGGCTGTTTTCCTTCTGTCTCTGCTTAGTGAGGTCTTAGGAAATGCTTTTCTCCTGGCAGCATTTTCTCTAGGGTGGTACGTGCTAGCACACTTTTCCAGCAATTTATAGGCAAGCTAAGACAGAAGGTGTAACACTCTTGTTCACAATGACAGGGAGTAGGGATTCCTTTGGCTGTGGTGTGCCACAGATAATCTCCTGATATTCCACTTGGATTTCTGGAGCTCATTCAGCCATGAATCTGTAGACATGGGTAGAAGCACTGCTGCTTGTCTCTGCTTTGCAGTATCTCCTTCAGAAACACATCTAAGTTTGAAATAAATTAAAAATAAAAATAAAAAAAGGGGGATTCTTTGCAAAGATTAAGAAAGAAACCCTAATGCTTATCATAGATATTAAAAACACAAACCCACAACTTTAAGGAGCAATAAGGAAATTTTCAATTAAAAATCCAGATACCTCAAACTGGAAAGAACTATCTGTGAATTGGGATAATTTTAAGAAACACAATTGAATTAATGTCTAAGTCTGAGGTTGGCTTGAAACTTAGAATAGAATCATTCCTCTCTCCAAATGTGGTGACAAAGGTAGTATTATTCAAGCAAGAATTTAATGCAATTTGATTTCCAGGGTCACTTTGGTCTAGAGTGAGACTGCCCTGTTTGCTCTTCCTGCCCAGTCAGCATTCCAAGTTTCTGAGAGGAACAGAGGGATGTCTCCAGTTGTACTATGTCCATTCCTTTTTCATTAGCAGATTTATTTTTTCTTAATTTTTATTTATTTTTTTTCAGATATTGGATAGTTTTCAATGTTTTTCCAAAAAGAACTGTTTTGAGTGGTAAGGACATACAACTCCTGGTTATTCTTGTCATATTAATTCATGTTCAGCCCTTTTCCTTGCACTTTTTCAGAACAGTCTTGGAATGGAAGCACTCATGATAATAAAGCAATGCAATTAACTTCAAATATGGCCCTGAGCCACATTTTTCTGAAGTAAAACTCTTTTTTCATTTACTCTGGTGAGTCTTGGACAGAGCTTAAAAAGAAGAAAGAAGATTCATGAAACTTTTAAGATTATTTTTGAGGGGTTTTTAAAGCTGTTTTAATGTAAGTAACTCAGAGACCTTCCTGACAGTGCAGAGGGAAGGGGGGAAGCAGCAATCTCACAATCATACAAAGACTATTTATTCTATAAGAAACCCCCAACAAGAGATGGGAGAAAAAAGTAAGAGTAGGAAAAAGAATAAAGCTGCATGTGTAGTATGAGAAAAAATAATTTTCTTCATGAAAAGCTGAACATAAAGAACTTGCAGCTCGTATTCATGGTAGAGAATTTTTGGTTAAAAAGATTGACATTTTAATAAACTGATCTTAATTAACACTACTTTGAAATTCTGAGTTGTACGCTCCCTATCTCAAAACACTAGAACCAGTGGCTTTTTAAATAATTTGCTGCTTGTGGGTGATCTCTTTTTGAAACAAACCCAGACCCTCCAGTCACAATTTATTTTTTATTTCAAAAATGATTTTTACTAGCAAATTTTGCTTTGGTTCAAGAGAATTATAAATCATTATTACACAGCCAGACACTTCAAACATTTTGTAAGAGCTTTGTGACCAATGAAGCATCAAAGGCAATGCTGAAATCCATGATTACAGCATGGGTGCACGTCCATTCATTAATACATTAAAGTTCAGGACTCTAATGTTATTAATAGGATTTCCAGATTGTGGTGTATTTCTCTCTTAGAAAAGGGGGCTCTTCCTGTCACACAAAGCAAAAAGATTGTTCTTCATTAATGCCAATTTATGGAAACTTTTTTGTAGACAATTTAGGGCTGAAGAACTGAGGTTTCTTAGTAGCTTTTGGCTATTATTTATTCACCAAAGACAGATGTAGCTTTTATTTCCCCTTCTATCTTCACCATGCTGCATTGTTGGTAATGTGTGTAGGGAAGGAGGCCACACAGGCAATTATCTATAGATACTTTTCTAGACCCCTTCCTTTCTGACTTTGAATTACACTTGTTGATCATGAATCTTTATATAGCTTTCACTGCAATAAGCTCTTGGAGACATATTTAGTATGGAAAAGCCTATTTTGGGATGTACTTCAAACATGAGATAGCCCTTAAAGATCTAAACCTCTGCTAGGTTCAGATCTCTATTGAATGCATCCATAACAAGTGATGGCTCCTGCCCTTCAGCATTTATAATCCATACAAACAAGCAGAAGAACAAGACAAATTAATTTTTGTATGGATTTTACTGCTGGGGAATGAAGAATCAAAGACTGAATGACTTGTTTAAATGTGCTAGAAGTGGGAAATTACTCCCTTTCTCTTAGGATGCCACCTAGATATTTTTTTCTTCTCAGATGTGAATGGGGGGAAATAAAAAGGACTGATGTGCTCCAAAATTCAAAGAATGCTATTACCCTGGTTTGAGTTTTGTGTGATATTTAAGTAGATATAATAAGACATGCACTAGTTTTTGTGCCAACACAAAACTGCTGATACCAGTTGTTTTTTCCAGGGGCTTGGGCAGGTTTTGAAAGTTGAGGGGTGCTCACTCAACAGATTTCAGTGCTCTGTTCTCCTTTTGCAGGAATTGTTTAAAGGGTGCAGGTGATTTTCAAATCCAACTTCTTCCTACCAGCAGAAATTCCCCTCCTTCTGGGCAGAGGAAATTTCTTCAGTCTCAGTTAATCACCTTTCATCTTCATTTCCTTCTTGCTTCTGACAAACATCCAAGAAGGAATTTTCAAAATATTGTTGTTCTTTGTTTTTGGGGGTGTTTTTTTGTGTTTCTCTCCTGGCTGCCAAGTCTCTGGAAATAGAACTCCACCTGACAGCTCCAACCTCAGTAGCCCCTGATTCTCCTTCCTGCTTGCAGAGCAAACAGTGTACACATAACTCCTTTTGCTCCCAAATTTTTTGACGTGTGGGAGAAGGAAAGCTAAAGGATGGTGTAGTGGGTGTGCTGAGGAGCTCACCCTCAGGAGAATGGCCATGGTAGCAAAGGTTCTGCCCTGTGCTAACACAACTGCTTGTGTTCTGGGCAGCTCTGGGTTTGGGAGGAGAATCTCAGCTCAGAAGTGTTTGTGTCCACAGCTCCTCTGTATGCTGAGAACTGAGAGTGGAACTTCTCCACTGTGGCCTGCCCCTTAACAACTGGTGTGCTCCTCCAGGAGAAGTGGCAGTGATGGGGAAGAGCTGTTGGAACAAGTGCTCAGTTTAATCAATCACTCTGAAGCCAAAAGGGCTGGCAGGTGCCAGCTGGGCTGATGTCAGTAGGGAGGGCTCAGGATGTTATGTCTAACCTGGGATCATTTTTCTCCTTTAATGCTCATGTCATGTGTGTAAGGTAGGCTAGAGCTGGTTGTGAATGACACAGATGGCTTGTATTCCAGTTACATCCCTGAAAAGGGAAGCAGAAGAAAGGCTGGTTTAGGCTGTTTTGCTCCGTTTCTGAAGCAGATCCCTGCAAATTAGGAAAAAGCCTATTGCAAAAATACATGCTTTATGCTAACTGAAATATAAAATAAGTTCTAATACATTTCCTTTGAGTCCTACAGGAGGCTTGAAATTTACTTGCAGAGGAAGAGGCTTTGATCCACATATTTTCATAAGTATTCATAAAGATACAGAATTAGAAGATCCCCTTTATTCCCTGTTTCATGTGTGCTGGTTTTGAAACACATTTGAAGCTGTGGAATTGATTGAACTTCCAGTGAAGCTTCTTTCCAGACATGTGCTAGACTAAAATGCAGGGTATCACAGGAAGGAAAAAATATCCCACAGATACATAAAATATCCCATGTTACTCTCCATGCTCAGCTGGAGCAGTAGAGTATGGGGGAATATTGAGATTTACAGACTCTACAGTTGCTTTCTTAAACTACCTACATAAGTACTAGGACTTTCATGCAAGCATTTCAGAGTGCTTGAAATATCCTCTTCCTGCTAATCTTTATGTGGAAAAAGGACAGACTCTTCACAGGTTTCTACCCCAAAACTTTATCCAAGAAGAGATGGAATTATACCCTGTTCACTGATTGTATATCTTGCATGCATTCATTTAGGTTATAAGTTTGCTATTTAAATTGATTAACAACTCTCATGTTCTTGGTTTTCTGAGATTCTTCATTTTTGGGGGTTTTTCCTATTCAGTTTGCAGAGCTAGTCAAAACCTTTGAAAAGAGATCCCCTAAAACGCAGCACACCTTTTTAGCTAGATCTGCTTATAATCTCTATAACTTGCTTAGAACAGAAATTGTGGATGGAAATAATTTAAATCTTGGAATAGGCACTTTTAAGTCTACTACCTAGAGTCAAGGATGTTTCAAACCTCAAGCAGAAAATTGCACAGAAGGGAAGGAGTAAGGAATGTCATAATGACAAAGGAAGTCTGACCACATCAATGTAGAATGTGAATGTTATCTGACTGTGCTGACTTGGTTCCTTAAAATAGAATGAATGGGGTATTGTGTCTCTAAATCTCTACTCCATATATTCTGTTTACTCTGCTGTACATCTGGCATTTTCTCCTGCTTAAAATATTATTTATGGGATTAATATCAGTTGTATTAAACTGATGTAAAAGAATAGGCTGTACTTCAAATCTTCCATGTCAGATTCTTAGAGCTTTGCCAGAAATTTCTAGTGGGACCCTCTGCCTCTTAATGCATCAATTATTTTCTGTTAGGTGGGAATATTGCAATCTGAATCTCACAGTGTTGCCATTGAGATGAATACAACACAAAGTAAATGCCATGATTCTGAGGACCATGCAAGCACTTTAAATAGAAGTCAGGGCTTTCCTGGGAATGATCACCATTTTCCTGTCTCTCTTTCTGTTTAGGCAGTTAAAGGGAAAATGAGGCACAAATAATGTCAGGTGAAGCTAATCTGCAGTACAGTCAATGGCACATCTCCTGACTTTGGCCTTCTTTACCCTTCCAGCATCTCTTTCCACTTGCAGAAGCACAGCAGTCCCTCTTGTTTACTTATTTGTTTTCATTTGTTCTGGTTTTTCCCAAACCAATAAAATATTTAAACACAATAAAAATGTTTATTAGAGGCAAACAGAACAGTAACTATGTTTAAAAAGGAAATGTACAAAACCACTGTGAACAAATCTTACTCCCAGGTGTTTCCTTGATGCCAGCCATGAAAGCTGGAGAAGTATTCATTATAAACTATCAGTTCTGCCAAGATCAAGGGTAGATTCCTGGAGTGAGCAGCACAAAAGGCAAAATGAAAGGATCTCCTCTTCTGTTACAGATAGTTCTACATATACATATGTATATGCTGTGCATGTATGTTTGTGCATATGCATGCGTTGGTTTATACACAGTCTGTATAAATCAGTCCTGCTATCATCTTCTATTGAAAATATTCACAAAAGTGTGCTCTTTGAAATGTGAATATCAAAAGAATTCTTTTCTCCATTGTGAGGTTCCCAGAATAAAACAACTGTAGGGAAAATTTGACCAACCCACTCACGTTAGTGCCTATTTGAACATGCAGCCTTTATTCTCCACTGAATATAGCAAGCCTTTGGTTGCTGTTCAGGTTCTATTTCTCAACCATGTGGTGTATGAATACCTGAGGGGCTGGAAAATGCACCCCACACATCCTCTCTCCATGCTCATATACACACAACCCCACACCCTGCAAGAACTTCAGGGTGTGATCACTGAGGTGCACTGGGAAACAGCTCCTGGAGTTAGTGCTCAGGGCCACTAAATTCTAAATATTTGGTTGTGAGGGTGCTCAATTTTATACCCTGGTCTGTAATCCTCATTCCAAATCTGAGCAAAGCAGGAATTCACTACAGAAGGCAAGTCAGTGTTTTCTGCTGTCATTAACATACAGAGTCTTTGTCTTTGACTTTAACAGTCAGAGGGACTGCTTGGAGTCCTGGAAAAGTGGATCTTTGTGTGACCACGCCATAAATTGGGCTGGTCCTCAGTGAAAGAAGCTAACAAACCAAATGCCCCACCTCCATCTCAAAGTGAAAAGATTTTTTTAAGCAAGATAAGTGATCTACTCTCCTAAGCAGTTGCAATGACAAGGTGGTGGCTGGTAACTGAGGGTGAGGGAGGAAGAATTTAAGTGTCAGGGTAGATTTTTGGGGATTTATGGGCTTTTTTTGTTATTTTTGGGGGGTTTTTTTGGTTGTCTTTTTTCTTTTTTTTTTTTTTTTTTTTTTTTTTTTTTTTTTCTGGGGCTTCTTTTTGTCAGCTCTGAAACAAATGTGGTGCAGAACTACTTAGTTAGTGCTACGTAGGCGGTGTGATCTCCCTATTAGCATATTTTAGTACCAGACTAGCTCCAGATGCTTTTGTTGATGAGAATGGTGTGCAAAAAAGCAGGAAGAGTGATTTCTCTGTGCCTTGCTTAATGCTTTCACATGGGCCACAAAGTGGTTTCACAGCAGTGCCATTCTTATCTGAGCTAAAAAAAGAGTTGGCTTCCCATGAAGTGTCACAGAGCATCATGCCCCTAAAACTTTTATACAGTTAAAAAGGCAGCAGCCACTCTGATTTTAAAATGAGGAAAATATTCATGAGAAGCTAATTCTTCAGTGCATATTGTTTAGTTTACACTGTTTGCCTTCTGATGTGTTGTAGAGGATCTGCCTCATTTTCTGATTTTCTAGGTCCTTTGATGCTACCCAGGGTAATAATTTGTTCCTATTCAAAGTTTGGTGGTTTCAGCTCAAGTCAAGACAGGACAACATTTTGACTCCATCAGATGAGTTTTCACATAGGTGATTAGGATCCTCAGTAACATTTTGCTGGTGATGGTGAACATTTGGCAGTTTGTACAGAATCATGAGGTTCTCAGAAGAGTCTCTTGCAATTTAACATACAGGAGAGAAACAGGATTTGAAAACATGAGTGGGTGAACAGCAAGTGGGAGCAGAATGAAAGAGTTTATCCTGCCACTGTCCACATGCTATACATTCTGTGGTTCAAACAAGATTTTAAGCTGCTGTACGATTTTTAAGTGCTATGAAGAAACTTCTTCTCATGCAAATATGTTAAGAATATGTTTCTAAAGACTCCCTGGACAGTAGCATCTGTGTTTCAAAATATGGTAAAGGCATGGTCAACTGGTAACCTGATCTAAGGAAAATTCCATGGGAGACAAGAATTTTAAAAAATTCTCCTGAAGAGTGGACAGAAGGTTTAAAAAAAAAAACAACACCTAAATATGGCATTCCAGTACCTTAAGGAAACCTAGAGGAAAGATGGAGAGAGATTTTCTACAAGGGTATGAAGTGACAGGACAAGGAGGGAATGGCTTCAAACTGAAAGTGAGCAGGTTTAGATTGGGAATTAGGAATAAATTCTTTGCTGTGAGGGTGGTGAAATACTGGAAGAGATTTCCCAGAGAAGTGGATTGCTCATCCCTGGAGGTGTTCAAGGCCAGGCTGAATGGAGCTCTGAGCACTCCAATCTAGAGAATTGACCCTGCCCATGACAAGGGGGTTGGAATTACAGGGTCTTCAAGATCCCTTCCAACCTAAACCATTCTATGATTCGGTGTGTTAATTTTCATCCAGAACTGGTGGTCACTCATATTTGTTAAAAAACCTCAAAACCTTGAATACATTGCCTAGTTTTGCTTGTAAATGTAATTTCAAGATAAGAGGTATTCCATTCAGAATATCTTGATTCAAACTAGCAACTTATTAAAATAATCTCCTTTTTACAGTAGCAGTGAATCAGAAGTGCACTTGGATCCATAATGAAAGTCACCTTGTAAGTGGGGAAACTGCTGAGCTGTGCTAACTGTAGTTTGTCTGTCCATACCCTAATTTGCCCCATTTTTTTGGCACTTACTCTTTCCATCATGTTTTCTCTCATAATATTTGGAGTATAATTACTCCCCATGAAGCAACATTTAAGAAACATTTTAAGAAAGGAATCTCAGGCTTGATTTTAGGCAGTTGTGCCAGGTTCATCAGCACTGGACACCTCAGTGTAGAAGAGCTGGTGTGTAGTGTTGTACAGCAACAGCACAGCTCCAACATGATTATAAAGTGTGATGAGAGCATCTGTGAAAATGTGCCCAGCCCATCAATGCAGAATTGAAGTGAGCAGTTGCACTGGCAATAGAGAGCAAAAAATCCCCCAGCAGCCTGAGTGTAGACAAAGCTGGGGATCTGAAATCATCCCAAGTGCATGTGCAGACTCTTTGCTTTTTCTTTCTGCTCTCCTGTCACCTTCTCCATTATTGGCTGCTGAGGAAGTAAAATTTTTCCTCTGGGTTTGTTGTGACAACATCTCTGAGAGTTTACAAAATGATTTTTTTTGGTGTGAATCTTGTCACCTTGCCTGACAATTTTCTTGCCTCTTTATAGTTTTCTGTGGGGTAATGTAAACTATATTTGAGTGGTTCTCACTTTTGAGAACATGTGCCTCAAGGAGTATGTATAGGCAGGAGATTAAAAAAAAATTAAATTAAATTAAAGGCACAGCAGTCTGACCAGGAGCTGCATTGCTTTCCTAAATTCTTTGGCTATAACTGTGGCCTGGGAGCTGCTGAACACAATCAAATGCATCATTAGTGGCAGCATGTGATAGAAATTATTTTTTTTCTGCAAATCAAATTCTTGTAATCATTCCATGGAATTTTATTGCACTACATTGGCAGAAAGATGTACTGATTTGAATTACAGGGAACTGTGTGACAATGCAAGTTCTCTCAGGAATAATTCTTATTAGGAATGGGGGCAGTGGGTTTGTATCTCCTTATTTCAGACAAGAGAGGTGAGGAGGGTATTTAAGAGGTGGAGGTTTTAGAAAGGAGTTACTTTCTGAAGAGGCACTGATGGTTCTGCAAGAAAGAGCTAGTGAATACAGATTATAAATCTATTTGATTAAAAGTGAATCGTAAGCATTAATTAAGAACAGAAAATTGATTCTGAATTTTGGGATTTTTTTTTATTTCCAGGATATTAGCTAACAAAATTTTAAAATCTGCATGTTTTGTGATGGTTTAAATAAAAATGAAAATCGAAATTCTGGATTTCACTAGCACAGGTTATCTCCTTATATTCTGACTAGCCTAAGAGCAGGCTGACTTGTACAGTAATACAGAACTCAACATGAATGAAGTAGATGAAAGGTATTGGATAAAATAAACCCCTTGAATGAAATGAAAATTAATGGCCATACAAATAGATGGATAATCTGCAATGTATCTAAAATCAACACAAGCTGTGAAGCTCTGTTTTCAAGTGTATCTTTGAATAGATTTTAAAAAATGCCTAAAATTTCTTTTATTCTGAACTTAAGGATGCTGAATTTGGCTACATTCACAATTCTGTAGTAAGAGTTGAGGCCAAAGCCTTTTACCTCCAGCTGGTAGAGATTAATATATTTTTTCCTAAATGTTCTATTGACTGCTTCTCAAGGGCTGGGACTCTGAACATCCTCCTTGCATGTATTTGCAAGCAGCAGAGGTGTAAGATGCAACAATTAAAGTGTTAGCAATACTTTTGCACATTTTTCAATTTTTTATTCATTTATCCAATGTATTAAAAAGATCTCAGCCACTGTTTTATGTCTGGGTTTGTTTTGCCCTTTTTGGTTAATTTTCTTTGCTTCAGCCCATCTAAAGTCATATAGCCATTATTTAAGAGAAGGAGAGGGAACATCTCTGCAGGAACAAAATGCATTCTGAGCTCTGTGAAAAATCTCAGCAGAACTCAGTTTTGGGGAGCTGGCAGCTGGTTCTGCAGGGTTCTTTGCACACTAAAAGTTCATTGGTACAGCTGTGCCAGATTTAGAGTTGTCTAGGGCAGGAGATGTACCCTAGTGGAGAAGAGGGAGGTCATTCCAATGTGGTGGAGCACTGCTCCACTGGAAAAGAAATTTCCTCACTGCAAAACTGTTTCTGTCTTCCTGCAAACATGTTTTTTTCAGAAGACATTTACAGAGGTGTAGAGCCACTACATTTTTGTGTTACTGTCCTGCAATGTTTTGGTGGCTCTCAGGATACACATTAAGTTTTTAAATACTCAGATTCTCCTTCAATATTAGGACATTCTGAAAGAACTGAAGGATATAAAATTATTTTTTTCTATGTATGGAAATATGTGGGAGTGGTCATCTGCCCTGTATTTTTTTTAAAGGGGGAACATATTTCTCAATACTCTGCTTTGTTTTGGTTTTTTTGCTTTTAAACAGCTGCTTTCATGAACAAGGGCACATGGTTTGCTATTTTATCTTTCAGATAAGGCAACAAAACAATTTTGTTTTTATTGAGAAATAGAACTAAAGATACTGAAGTAAGTGGGTAAAAATGAAATACCTCCTGGGAAACAAAATGCATAGTTAAAAATAAATTCGTTGTGGAAAGCTCTCCAAAAGGATCTTTTCAAGTTTATGGCAGAGAATGAATCTGTATCCTAAAAAAGAATAAAGTCAGCAACTGCATGCACTTTTCACGACTCTCATGTAAAACCTGGCAAACAGATTATTTGTTGGCTTAGTAGATTAGACATGAGGGCTTCTGTAAATTAAAAACAAAAGCAGCTTTGGAATGCATTTCACTGTCTCAGTTGGAAAACAAAGATCTGTTTCCCTCCACCCCTTCTTTTCCTTAGGATAATTAAAAATAAAAAAGTGTGCAGAGCCATATAAATAAAACAAGGGCTGGGATGAAAAAAAAGAGAGAAAATCTTCCTTCAAAGAGATGTCAGCAATCACAGATTTCATTTGTCTGTGCCAAGAAATGTGCTTATATGTAGGTCTGAATGTAGTTTATTCTTGACTATTTATGGAAGTTATGCTCTTAGAGACCTTAATATGTAATAAAAAAGGAAAATCCTTAATTAAAATCTGTTTTAAATGATGCTCAACTTAAAAGCTTTCAAACACTCCTCTAAGCATTGCACAATGTTCTACTGTCTTCGTTTTCTGGAATTTCTCACTGGTACAAATACATTACAGGTTAGGCTCTAATTATATAGAATTTTATTGTAATTTACTTCAGCAAAGTGTGCATTCTTCATGGGAAAAATATGTTACTTTGAAATTCTGAAAAAAAACTCTTCTGCTGTACAATTCCTCTTGAAGTTTGTAACCTAAAAGAGAGCAGAGTCTGTAGTAATGAACATAGAAAACATTTAAAATACAGCTGGCTGTTAGAAATCATTCAAGAAAGAGTAAAAGCACACAATCCATGAGTGTGAGTTCCTGAGGACAGCCCAGAACAGTGTCTTGGTGTATTATGGATTTTTTTTTTTTTATTAAGTGAGAAATTTAGAAATTGCCATAACTCCCAAAATACAGATTCTGACCAGGAGATGTGAAAATAACTTGCAAGAGATGCTTGCCAGACATGCAGATTTCTGACTGTGCAGAACTCTTTTGTTAATGATTATTCTTCCCCTTTGATTTTCTTTTCTCATATTTGATTTTGGGCTGAGTCTTGTCAGACCAGGATGGTGGGAACAGACAAGTCAGAGGAAATATGGGGTTCCCAGGGATCAACCTTTGCTCAGCCACAGAAGCAGCCCAGAATTACCTTTTTTTCCAGAGGTGTCAGAATTTCCTCTGGTCCCATGTTCTGCAGGGCTACATTCTGCTGGAGAAGAGGATGTAGAGGGAAGAGAAAGAACAGAAACATCCTTCCCCTGGGACACACATGTTCCAGGCACACCTCAGCCCGTGTTTCCATCTGGAAACCTTGCCAGTTTTTGACAGGATGCTTCCAATAACTTTTTGGTAATTTGCAGAATTTATTCATAGTTCTCAAGATAATCCGAATTAGTTTCAAATTTGTTTGCTGCCTGTGGAAAAGTGGAACACCAGGTGGCGAAAATCAATTCCCCTAAAGTCCTGTGGAAATGTAATGGACACAAATTAACAGCTTGTTGGCACCTATGCAGGTTTCATGCGCGGCACCATTTTTTTCCTCCCGTTTTTTCAGGACTTCGTAAGAGAAAAAAAGAATCAGGAATTCAGGATGTTGCATGAGAAATGCAGATTCAGTTTTTGAATCAGTAGTTGTTGAATCATGTCTTAGGCAGTTTTGGTTAATAGAATATTCTGGCCAGTTATCAGGCTTGCTCCATTCAAGACAGTAATTCTCAAGGATATTCTTGATTTGATTGAATGTTTTTTTATCTGTGAACACTACAGTCTTTATGTCAAAACTAATACTCATTTTCAGTTCTGGGCCAACTGGCAGATCCAAATACAAATATTACTAATTGGCTGCTCATAAGCCTTTCTAGCAATTAATTCAGTTATAAATGATTCAGACCTTTCTGTAACCCAAATAAGATTTGTGCCTGCTTTATTTTTCACAGAATTATTTCATGGCAGAAAAGGATGTGTAACAAACCATTATTGAGAAGGGAGGAAATCAGATGGGGTTTTTTTGACAGTCCTCATTACCTCTTCTGCAGTGTAAACAGATAAAAAATAACCTTTATTTTAAAGCTGTTTCATGCTCTTATAAAAACATAAAAAATGTGGTTCTGTAATTCCCAACCTCTGCACAGAATATCATATCAGCAACTTTGAAACTCAAAGAAAGAATAAGGAAAGCAGCCTAGGGAAAAGGTAAGGTTTTTAACCTCAACCACTGATACAATGATAAACCAAATCTTCAGTAAAAAGTGTACAATGATAAACCAAATCTTCAGCAAAAAGTGTTTAGTGCAAGAAAACACAGCTATGCTTTTGTGTGTTGCTGTAAGATTTCCAGGTAAATATTTTCTCATCCAAATCACTGAATTTTGTGGCTGCAAATAATGGTGTGTGCATTTCTCCACTGCATTTCCATATGGTGACAAGCCCATGTAAAACACAGCCCCCAGTGGAGCTGTCCCTGTGGATCCTCTGGCATTCTTTGCAAACACAGAGGCATTTCATCCCTGTATTCCAGCCAGATTTACAACTGACTACATTTGCTCCTCTGAACTGCCTTGCACTCACTGCTAGCACTGTGTTCCTCCTCTTTTCCCAGCTTGAAACTGTTCTCTGCTGAACTAGGCAGCTGCATCCCAGCTCTCTGACATCCACATTCTGGGGATGGCTTGGCCCTGGTCCATCCAGGGACCACCACTTCCTTTTTGGACAAAGCATATTTGGCATCAATTTGGCTTCTATCTCTGAATTCCTCTAGTTTCTGTAGCATTGCATGGCTGGTTGCTATTTGTTCCTACTCCTATTTATTGTGAATGAAATTCAGAGCCCATTAATGCTGAGATCACAACACACATTTGTCCACTTTTACATTTTTTAATGGTTGTCAGAAATTGCAGGGCTGGCTGGGCATACCATGAACTGCTCAGAGACACAATTAAGATCAGAGAGAAGCAGCACCTGTAGGCTAGGAAAAATAACAGCAAGCCCATATGTGAGCCAGTAGATGTACTGTCCTGTCATGCAAAAAGTCACAGAAAAATGACAACAGCAAAGATTCCTGTTTACTTTAGCCATCCCTCTCACTGCAATTTTGATAAAGATGCAACAGGGTCTTTTCTAACGCCTCTTAATTCAGAAAGAGAAGAGAGGATTTTTGCACAGTGTCTTATTTCATTCTGGTTTATTTCTCCTATTTGATAACCTGGACACTAAAATGGCATTGCAGAAGCAGAGTTGACTACACAAGGCCATTGCAGTTCTGCTACTCAAACAAGGGGGGAAGCCAAGCCAACATGCAGTAAATATAAGATTTTGCCATTTGCTTCTCATATTTACTATTTTCAAGAATATTTACAGCTTATTACAACTTATTCAATTAATATCTGGCTCAGAAGTTATGTTGTAATTCACATTAAGCCAAACCTTACTTGATTTACTAAAACCTGAGACAACACACAGGTCTGAGAGAGAGGAAATGAGAGTTCATGTTCATCTCTGCACAGGCAGTTTAAAAGACTAAAAGAAAAAAAAAAGGACAAAAGGAATCTTTTTTTCCAAGTTATGCATTTTTATGTCTGTCCTGGGTTGTGAATTCCTCTTTGAAAGATTTGGGAAGAAAATATTACTGTGATTGTAGAAATCTCAGTAGCTTAAGTAATCTGCTGGCTTCTCTTTGGAAATGCTGACAGATAGTAGGGGAGACTATGGCTTGTGTTTTGCCAAGGGTCTTATTTCATGTCAGAACTGTATTGTTTTTTTCCAAGATAAAAGTCTTTAAAAACTTTTCAGTGTAAAAACCTTCTTTTCAGTCAAGAATGACTGTCCAGTTTAATGCATGTTTATCCAGAAATGCTGAAAGAGACAGGACCCAAAGACAGAGCTCAGTCTCATGTTGGAGAAAATATTTATGCCACTATTGTACTTCTCTGGCTCATGAATGGTTGAAAAGTAAGTGCTGGCATAACCATAGCTACCATATAAAAACAGCAAAGAAATAATTCCCTGTTTATCTCCCAACTGTGCCTATGTTGTCAGTCCTTTAACAGATAAAGTAAAGGTGTTTCCAGACTTAATATTGATTCTCACTAGCAGCTTCTGATCACTTAAAGCAGAGCAGTGAACATCTGGACAAATTTTTAATACTTTTTTTTTTTTTTTTTTTTTTTCCTGCAAAGTGCAAGCATTGCCTCCTTGACTCATATATAGAAGAATTGTGGCATGATTTTGCACCTCTCATTTAAACATTTTTTTAATGGGCAGGGCTCTAAATCCCCATTGTCAGAATTGCTGGGATGGTTAAATGTGATTAGTAAGATGCTTAAATTGAAAATGGCCCATTTTAGGTGCACTCTTTTGTTCTTTTTAGGTTTTATTTTTCCCTCCTTGTCCTTTCATATTCACTAATTGTTTGCGTTGAAATAGATTTGTTTGAGTTGAAAGAGACCTTAAATGTCATCTCCCTCCAACCCCTTGCCATGGGCAGGGACAATTTCCACCAGACCAGGCTGCTCAGAGCTCCACCCAGTCTGGCCCAAATCTTTGGAATTGATTATTAATAGAGTTTTGGAACAGATAAAACTGAGTTAATTAGTGCATCTTTAGTTGATGATAGCTTTATTTATCTATAACAAACAACCTCACCTGATCACGTTATGGTGGAAAATAAAAGGAGCAATAGTTGTAGATCAACACAACTGACATGAGCTTTGTTCTTGCATACACCCAGTACTCAATGTGATTTTTTTTTACTTGCTTCATGTATTTAATCATCTGTTTATCTAAAAGGTTTGCAGGGTACACCCTCTAATGTGATTTTTCCTGCTGTGGCAGTCTGTAAGGCAGTGGTGGGTTTATTGATCTAAATTGTGGCTCAGATAGATAACTCTGTTACATACAAATCAGCATATTCTATCAGGATTATTCATGTGGCTGCACCTTCTGGTGTTTGACATTTCCTACATATTTCTGCTATATAAAAACATTCATGTAAATAAAGTATATAGCCTGATATCATAGAACATGGAATGAAAATGCTGCTTGTGTCTCAGGTTCTTTGTGAGCTATCCAGCTGCCATGAATATGTGTGAACTACTGAAATATCCCACAAAGTTAATTCTTTCATGTAAAGCTAAAAGTCAAAAGTTACAGGGCTGTGTTTGTATGGCCAGGACAGGGTAGGGACCTTGTAGGGCATTATCATAAGAAGGACAGGACAGGTTTATGCCAAGGGTCTATCTATCTACCCTTCATTCAACTGTGCTAACCTAGTTTTTCTAGCTTTTTTTGGTAGTTCATCATACTTGTATTAGGAACCAGTGAACAAATTATCTGCCTTTTTCATGCCACTCATGATGATGAACCTCATACTATCTTGTGAGCACTATGTCTTTCAGGCTCAAGAGTTTTAATATCTAATATAGTCACTTTATATATGAAAGGTAATATTTTTAGTTCTAAAATAAATAGCCCCTTTTGAGACTGGAAGGCAAATGGCTCGTTGTAATCATGAATAAGTAAATTAATTAATAATGGTGGAGTAATAATATTTGTTACATTATCACTTGTCTTTCCATGTAATTGCAGAGAAAGTTCATTTGGAAGGGACACCTGGAGCCATCCAAACCAATCTCCTGCTCAAGGCTGGACTGAGTTCAAAGTTAGATCAGACTATTCAGGACATTCTCCATCTGATTGGCCAAAATTTCCTGGGATAAGGATTCCACAGGCACTTTGGGTGACTATTCCAGTTCTTAGCAGCAGGAGACAGTGCTCCAGGTGTAGCCTCTGCAGTGCTGATTGCCTTCCCTTTCCCTGCTGGATACACCAGTCTGTAGAATTGACCCCTAAGCCCATTCCTGCAGAGCTGATTTCTGAGTCAGACCTATCCTAGGCTGTGCTTTTGCATGGGGCTCAGCTCACAGTCCTGCATTTTACATTCATCTGCCAGTCTAACTTTGACTGGCATTGAATCTTTAATTGTAGAAATTTCAACATGTTGGAAACTACTTTCAGTCTGTGAAGGGAACACTTTTTTTTTTGGTAGTTTTCAATATGAGAAATTTCTGAGCTATTGAAAAAGAAAGCTGGTTTAATATGGGGATTTTGGGTTTCTGTGGCTTAGATGCTAGATTTGGTATATTTGTGAACTTTTGAATCCTCGTGGGATCACCCAGTTTTTCACATATTCCTAAAATTCTGCTGTTGCAAAGAAACCTTGGATCTTTCTGCATTTTCTAGTGGGTCTGCTACAATGCCCACATTGTCCAAGTGTGCAACATCAGCCATCCCTGGCTTTCAGTCAGCTACCAGATGAGTATGCCTTGAACATGCAACCGAAAAACATTCCTAATTGGTTAACTACCTGCCTTCTTGCTTGGTTTTGTTGTTATTTTTCTTTAAATTGTATTGGGGAGATGCCAAAACATCTGCAAAGCTTTATTTTAATTTTAAAAGCTTTATTACTCTGGTGTCAAGGCCCTTCTGTGCTTGCTTTTCTCCAACACTCAAGCCACTGAGCCCTGGTCACGTGAATCCTGATAGAAAGCAAATGTTAACTTTTCATGCTTGAGTACCTACTGACAGCTAACATTAAACTTGTAAGCACATGTATTTGCACTGGAAGTGGTATCTGCTGCATGAGAGGGAACACTGCTTAACATTGTAAGGTAATGCTCCTCAGATGTCCTTGCCAGAACATGGGAATGGAGACTATTAAACAAGATCTGAAATACCCCTCCTTAGCCATGGCTACCACATACACAGTGTGATGGCCACGGTTGTGACAGGAAATTACAGGCTGATATGTGCAGTGCTCTCTGTGTGTATATGTAACATATATAAAATATGAATGAAAGCAAACAGACAGTTTCCCTGAAGCCTTTTGCCAGACTCCCAGCACAGAAGCTGTTAACATAAGCTGTCAACCAGAACAGCCTTTCACCAGCCTGAGAACTGAGCCCTGTTATTCCTGTGTTCTCTTCCAAGCAGAGCCTATTCTGGAGTCATGAACCAGACCAGATCATGTTATTTATTCCAGTCCAGTTTGTGGGAATTCAGTTCAACACCCCTTGAAACAGCAAATCCAGTCTCTTATCAGAGAGTTTAGACACTTGGTCATGGTAAAATACTGATTCCTTTTGAACAGCACATCACCTACCAGCAATTTAGCCTGACAACTTTAAAGTGTAGCAGCAAACTATCAAAATATCCACTTGAGTAAGGTTTTTCTTTTTCTCTGTGAGATATTGTTTTAGTAGTAGGGCAGTAGAGTTACTACCCAGCCAAATCCCTTTCTCATCAGTTTATTTACTGGATTTTTAGCTCAGCTTGAGGGTTAACATAGACTGTTTTACAAAATACTTTAAGTCTTGGCATTCAATCCTGTTCCATGCAAAATTCTACAAACCTTCTTAGACAGCTTGATATCATGACACTCTTTTTGGCATGGTGTTTGCTATTGTTTTTTTCTGGTCCATTCTCTGCGTTTTTGAAGAACAGTATGTCCATCTTTGACTTTTGACTTGAGATCTTAATGATATAAATCCACAGATTTCACAATTTCTGAATTTTCTGTTTTGCTTGTCCAGAGGCCAATGCTTGGATTTTCAGGTACACAACTCTACTCTCAGTTAAGAATAGGCTTCTTTTTAAAGAAGATCTTCAAAATAAAAGAAGCAGATCTTCTTTGTGAAAGGGTTTATTTTCCTAGATTTCAGGGTATTTGTACTTGTATTTATATTCTTTTTTTAGCCAGTTACCAAACAATTTAGTGCAACCTGGTATTTCTTTCCTCAATATTCTTTGTGGGATTTTCTTACAAGATAAACCTTTTTTTACAGAGGAGTCCTCTGAGGTTATCAGCACTGTAATTAAATATAACATAGCTAGTTCTACTAATCTCTATTGGAACACAGGCTAGCATCACACCTTGTAAACGTGTGCTGGAAAACTTTTGTGAAAGGAGATTGTGGATGACATACAAAAGGTTTTCAGTCTTCAACACAGGTAAAGAACAAAGGATCTTTGTTTATTATATAATTTGGCAATGGCATAAGATACTATGTAAATCATAGGATTAATGTGCTGACTTCACATAGCTATTTCACTGTGTGAATATACTCTTAACTAAGCCAGAAACAATGAAGTTGTAACAAGATTTATCAAATTGGAAGTAATAAAAACAAGAAGGAACCTGCTTAATACAGAGAAAAAGCAAAATAGCTAGGGAATAATAATATGGAAATGGAAATGAATTTAGCAGAGGTTGAACTAAAATTGGAAGGGCTGAATATGTCTAGACTGGGAAAAGCAGATATTCTTCAGAATAGAACACTGACAGAATTAAGCTGCAGGTCTCATTTCAAGGGCTTTTAATATACCTGTGAATAGCACCAGGTGGCTGGAAAATGAAAAACTGAGTATTTAAGATGGTAGTGAAAATCTTTGGAGCATCTACAGATCTCAAAGACTTCTGTGCTGGTATCCACAAATATTTAGGGGAAGATGATAATATTAATAAAAAATTTTACAGAATCAGTAGAATTTCCCATCTTTCCCTAATGAGGCAGATGTACCAACAGTGTATCTTTGCTCTGGTTTGGTATCCCAAAGTGCATAAAAGACAAGTTCCATTTTGGTTTGCCTGCCACTCTACAGCTGAAGGGTCTTCACAGGGGGCAAACCTGAGTGGGTGCCTGTTGCTGTCTAAGAACAGTGAATAATGCAGCAACACACATGTGACTTCTTCCAAACAGCAAGAAGAAGTGATTTATTGAAAAGCCACAGCATTTATATAAGATAGATTGTGCAAAACAAAGTAGAAAAGACTCATTGGTCCGAGAAGGCAACACCTCTTTGAAAACATGCTTTCTGCAAAACATCACGAGACGCTCACACGGCTCGGTGGTCAACACCAGGTGTTTATCTGTGCTGTTCTTTCTCTCCTTGTTTGTCTCTGAGAAAAATCCCCAGCAAAGGTCTGAGCTGGAGCTGAGAAAGCCAACAGCCTGGGAAAAATCCAGGTTGGATTTTTCCACCAGCCTCCAGCAGTGTCCACAGGTGCCAAGGCTGATTTCCTCTGCTCTACCACCCCTGTTCCCCTGAGTGCTGAGGGAGAGGCAAAGGGAAGGACAGATCTCCACAGCTTTCTGGGCACATGTGAATTCCTGTCCACTGTGCCTTTGTTGCCAGGGAAAGGAAATCCTGGCACACAATCTACAAAGATGCCTAGCTCTGGGACCTGTGTCCCAACATATGCCTGCTGTTCATTTATTCATTTATTTATTATAAAGGAGCAGTCTTTATTCTTGTCCAGGTGCATTATTCCTGGTGCATCATGAGAAAATTACCCTTCTTACTAGGCTACATGCTAGTAATTTTCTGTTCTTGGATTGCCAGCATGGAAAATATGGAAAGTTTCTCTCTGATTCTGGTTATCAGCAGATCATTTAGCTTTGTTACAAAGCTATCTTTTGCCTCCTGGAGTACCTCAGTGGTCTTTTACATTACCAGAATTGTGAAAAGGCCAACAGTGGGAGCCCAAGGCTTCTTGTTTTAATTTGTTTTCTTTTCTTCCTCTGACTGGTTCCACAAAGGCACTTTGCATATGTTTTGCTCTTGTAGCAAAGATGGATAGTTTCATGGATCATTTCATAGAATTTGCTCTGGTGTCTCTAAAAACTTGGTTACCAAAGGTTTTCCAGCTGTCACTCGACTGACACTGGGACCATGTGTCAATGGCTTCACAATTGGAACTGCTCTGGGCACAGCCTCCCTCTCTGGACCTGTTGGGTCACAACCTGATTATCTAGCCATTTTCTGAATACTGACATATTTCATTTGCTACTTTCACAGTGGCATTCAGTTTGATTTGATAATTTCTTGATGGAGTACAGCCCCATCCCTGGAGTTGAAACTGAAAAAAAACCCTACTGCAGCCTGCAACATACAATTGTAGCCAAGTGCACTGTCCAGACATTTAGAAGTTTTTTAAATTGCATACACTTTAAAAATACTTTTGTGTATTCTATTTTCTTAACTCTGCAGGTTAATACAAAATTGCTTTCCTCGCTTGAAATTGATGTAAATGTTCTCTTTTACCCCTCTCTACAGAGGACAGTTAATTTTGTTGCTTGATGCTTAGAACAGATACTAACTTTGAATAGGACATTGTTTCCCAGCCAGATAGTAGCTACCTCTCAGGCTCACTTTTCAGCATTAGTTCAACACTGGCAACAACACAGCAGTAAAAGAGGTAAAAGTGTGAGCATTCTCAGAGAATGTTTAACTTTAATTCAATAAAAAATGTTAATTTCTTTTTTGTTAGATTTCCCCTCCCTTTCCTTATAACTATTTGTAGCTGTCAGCCCCTGGCCTTATTTTAATGAGAATGGCAGCTCTAAATTCCTTCTGATCACTTTTATTTCTTACTGGTTCTAAATAAAGAAATTCCCAGTGTGTATTAATCTCACTTGGAGATGTTTAATCAACTGATCCCAAGGAGGCTGAGTCCTCTTAGGCTGCCTGATACCACTCTGGCTCTTCTGCATTGCTAGGGTCAACTGTGTTAAAATATCCACTCTTTGCATTATTCAAACAAAGAACACTTTGAATTTGGGCTTTAAACCTCAAAAATAGTGAGCTTACATAATTTCTTTTCATTTTTACTTGCTACCTCAAAGGGGATAAAAGGAGCAAATATGCAGTTTATATATTGATTTACTATAAATGAGAAATCACCTTGATTTCTCTGTTCCATTTTTTTTCTTTCTCAAGATATTTTCCATTTCCCCCTCTCCTTTTTCTTCTCCTTTTCTCTCTCCTTTCTTTTCTTCCTTGTCTTTCTTCTTTCTCTTTTCTTCTCATTTAAGCTGCCTGGCTGAATGAGGAAACAATTACAGGATGTTGGCTTTAAAAGCGTCTGGCTTTGCCAAATAAGTTTATCTTTTTTTTTTTTTTTTTTTTTTTTTTTATTGTGGCTTAAAACATGCTAAACTCAAAGCCAAGTTGCTAACCTAAAACTCATGGTAATTTTTTGCATTAGGCTTACAATAAACTTAGATAGTTTTTCCACAGTCCCTTTGCCAGTGATTAGTTTGGAAGATAGTATGTTTTGAATTTGCTGAGAGATCTACTGCTCTTAGCTTAGTTTTAGTACTTTTAAAAAGCAATCAATAATGCCCATTTTGTAATAAGCAAAATTTATGAACTGACAAGTAAAATGTAATTATAGTGGGTATTCCGTACAAGAAAAAAGAGGTGATCTTAAAGCCATCTCAGCATTCTGTTTGCACTCATTTTCATTCATATAAATGATTAAGTGGTTCTGTGCTGAAACGTTTCTCTCTCCAGGCTTAGCATGAGTCTGGAAAAGTTGTTGCCAAAGAGTTCTATAATGAAGTCAGTGACCATCTGTATTAACTTCTCATTGTTAGCCACAGACGAAATTTTTTACAGTATTATTTTTATGAGTGAGTCCCTAACTCAGCAGCAACTTAGGCACCTTTTGTTTTTGTTCTCTGGGGGACATAACTTGTAAATGTGTAAATTCATAACAAAAGTGAATCCTCCATCAAATGTGTAGCTTGACTTTGCAGTAAATGAAACTGTTTCCCTTGTTCTGCCCTCTGCTGAAAAATGTCTCCTTCTTGAATGAGCCACAAAAAAAGATAATTCAGAAACTGTGATAAAAGGCCTGCTCCAAAACTCAGGTTTGTGAAAAATCACCTACTGAATTCAGTAGGCTTTAGTTCAACCTAGAAAATGGAGATGTTGTTATTTTCCATTTAGAGCTGGGTCAAATGTGCTTTGTCCATGCCGCTTAGTGATGTGTTGAAATAATATTAAGTTAAATAAACATTCTGTATTTTGATAATCAGAAACTGCAGAGGACTTTAGTACAGTCTAAGCAGTTCAGGGAGTTTAGATAAGGCCTACCTTGTTGAGAAATTTATACATTTTAACACATTTTATCTCCTCTTGGAAATCAGCTTATGAGTTGATTTTTCTGCTTCCTTTCTCATCAGTCATCTTCCTGCATCACCAGTTTCAGCTGCGCACTCTTGCCAAAAGGATCCCTGCACTAGGTATTAAAAAGAAGCAAACCAAAAGGCTTAAAGTCTGTGAGTTTCAATGTCTTTACCTATTTAGAGAAATATACATCTAACTGCAGCAGATAGATGCTCTGATGGGGTCTCAATTTGTAATGTCAAACTTGCCATGGGCTATTGCTGCAGCAGCAGCTCTGTGATGCATCCTGCAGTAACAGACAGAGGGCATTTCTTGGGGGGTTGGTTGCTTTATACCTACTTCTAAGAATAGTTCTTGTCAGACTTGAAGTTGTGGAAAATTAGAGGAGAAAAACCTTCCCAGTGGGCTTGTTCAGTGCTAAACTGGGAGATCTCTGCATGTTGCATTTTGGCCATAGAAGAAGTGAAAAGGATCATGCAGCATAGTTCTTCCTAATGGAGAAGCAAAAGAGAGCTTTATTTGAAGAAACACCACACTTATATAGGGTAGTTTGTGCAAAACAGAATAGAAAAGGCTCATTGGTCCAAGAAGGCAACACCTCTTTGAAAACATGCTTTCTGCAAAACATCACATCTCCAGCAGGTGTTTAATCATTGTTATAGCTCCTTGTCCTTGTGCAGGCTGAGAAACCCAAGGCTTCAAGGCTGCTTTTTCCCTGGTTCCCAGTAGAATCCAACAACATCTGCACATAAAGCTCTGTGGACCTCTGTGGGACTTTATTTGAATAGGTCACTCAGCACAAATCTTTTCTCAGGATGGAGGCCTAAGGCTTACAGCTGGAGAGATGCAAGAGGAAGAAAGGAGAAGACTAAGCCTTGCTTAGATGCACTTCTCAGTGTGGCAGAGAGAGCACCACAATGATAGCTATTGTTATGCTAGATGCAAATTCCAGCTGCAAACATTATGTTGGTTTTCCTGCAGATTCAAAAAAAAACAAAAAACCAAAAAAACCCAAAACCAAAACAAAACAAAAAAAGAGACATTTCAGATACCTGTATTTCATTTGTGGGAAGCAGAATAACGATGCTGTCAGCCACTGGGCAGAAGATAATTTATATACTGTGTGTGAAACTTACTTTTCATTAAATCAGGCCTAGAGATGCTTATGTGGATAGAGCTTGTGAGAGTAGCATAGGTTTATATCAAAGAGCAATACAATTTTTAATTATTATTCCTTTGCAACCAAGTAGATTATTTGCAACTGGTAGTAGTCACCTGGTCTCATTTTAAGATTATTAAGCTTTTATTGTGAAGAAAAAAATAAAAAGTTGGAGCCAAATCATGACTTATTCAAACTTTAGCAGTTTTATCCTCAGCTCCTTGGTGAAACGTTGAGATACCTGCATTTAAAGCTGACTGATTGGCCACTCTGCAGACCTTATTTCCTTGTCACAAAAATTTGGAATCCTACTCATTTTAAAACCCCAGGAAAAATCCTTGTGCTTGTTACCTTCTCCCAGTCTCAAGCTCCCTGCAGGGACATGAACCACACCAGGCATGAGCACCCTACAGTGAAGCTCTGAGGATTTTGAAGCTGCTGGCATTGGCTCATGTTAATGTGATGTTAGAGCAGAAAGATTTCAGCTCATGAGACTATCTTGAGGACCTTCTGCAACTTCAGCCTCTTTTCAGGCTGTGTAGTTTATTTGTGTCCTTGCAAGAGGAGAGATAGTAGTAGTAATAGTAGTAATGAGCATTTTAGAAATGCAAGACAGATTCCCAAATAAGCATTCATGCTAGAAAGTGTTTTTTTCTGGTGGAAAAGGGAGGTTAAACAGTGTTTCCAGTGAGCCCAATTTCCACTTTGAAAACCTGAATTTTAGTCTTTGTGTCTTGCAGCCCCTATTTTCTGTTTGGTTCTGTGTTATTGAACTTTGTGGCATGATAGCAATTAGACGACACTTAACTGAGAGAGAGGAAACAGTATGCTATAGAAACCTTTTCTTAAAAAAAAAAAAAAAAGAGAGAAAGAAAAAGAACAATTTTCAATATTGAAGTGATTAGAACCTGTCATTTCATGTTGTTGTTTGCAAGTTGACATTGATGACAGGACAAAGGAGCATACATGGAAAGAAGATGAAAATTCAGAACAGATGTCAGGAAGCATTTTGCATGCTGAACGTGCACAGTGGCCAACCAGGTAAGGCAAAAGCATTTCCCCATTTAGGAAATAATTAGATGGCCCATCATGGAAAAAATGGCTTTCCAAATTTCCCTTTTCTCTAATTTCCTTACTTTCTTATTGTGCTCCAACTGCTATTCAGTTTTCTCAAAAGGATGTTTCATCCTCTGGACATGAGCTTAGTTCTTACAGCAGTGCATGAACTATTAACTGCTAAGTGAGCAGCTACTTACCCAGAGATTATCCTGCCAATATTATATCATCCTGTTGTGCTGAAGGCTGTGCAAGGCTCACATTTTGAACTTGAAAGTTTCTGAAAATTTTCGTCAGTTACAGAAATAAAACTAGAAGATAGTCAAAGGGACCAAAACCATGCTGTTGTTATTATCTTATGGAGTCTGATTATTTTAAGTGGCAAAATGCTACACAAAAAATGAATCTGAGACATAACTCAGGGAAAAAAAATTAAATGGACAAATGTACCTCCCCAGGGTGAATGTGTTCCTGGTATCTTTGCTTTAGTTGAAACTTTATTTAAAAATCTGATACAGATCCCCTGTGTAATCTTACTGCTCATCTTTTATACCTTCATGCCACATCTTTCATGTTCATAGATTAGAATAGTTTTATTTTCTCAGGTGAATATGAATGTGAAGCTGTAATTATTTTGGGCATTGACATTTGACATCTCCAAATATCAGTCAGTACTGTGTTAATTTTTTATGCTTGTGATTCTCATTTTGGTAAAGTGTTGGCCCATTAAAAGTTCATATATTAAACATATTTGAGCATGTTGGATAGATAATTTTCACTGAGGATACTGTTAAGACTCATATCTAGAGATTTGAAGTCTTTGGTTTGCAAAAAAGTTTTCCAGGAACTGCATAGTGAGACTATAAATGTGGTAACTATTGGCTGTGTTTCCCAGCTAATAATTTCCTTCATGAAAATGTAGAGATTTCTGCTCCACCCCAAGCCCCCATAGTTTCAATGCTAAGTGGTGTCACCAATATTCACAATTTAAAGCCATTTATGTGATAAAGAAATAAAAGAACTTAGTTTTCATATTTGTGGAAATAGTTCTGAAGTTGGTTCTGGCTTACTTTTTAATATGCATTCCAGCATTAGCAATAAAAATTGAAAATGTCTTCATTAACCATGTCCAATTTGGACATATAATTATGAATATTTTGAAAAAGCCAATGGTTCTGAAATCTAGTAGCTCTGAGATTTCTTCACTGTAAATGTTGTACTAAAGAGAATGATCATGTCTATGTTTAATAGATAACTCTATTATTTTTCTTTCCTTCCTGTAAGTGTAAGAGGGAAAATAAAGAACCAGAAGGAACTCTTTATACCACATACATCCATATTAATTTTAAATTACTGTTCCCTATCATGAAACTCTTAATTCTTTCACCTCTGGACTTCTGAAAATATAAATTTCCTGCCATACTTTTCAACACCTTTTATCCTTTGCAGTCATATTCAAGGCTATTCTTCACTTCCTTTGCACAGCTTTGACATGATTAGCAGCAGATTTGAAATCAGATTTAGTATTTTCATTCAAATAACAGAAGTCAAAGAATGAACTTAGAAGCATTTTTATTTTGATGAATTGTTTGTATTTCTTCTTACATGCTTTCTTCTTTCTGTGCTGGTTAGTTGGAGTTTTGGAGGTTTTATTTTTTCAGAAATATGAAACTAGGAACTATATGTTCTAAAAAAAATAGGAAAAAAGATTCTTCTGTAATGATGTGACCAAGAAATTTACTTTTAAAAGGAAAAAAATGGTTATTTTGCTTAATATGAATAAAGTTAGATAATTAGTTTAACTGAACTCTGCAGCTGACAGAGGCAGGAGCATATTTGACTAATGTGTGAAGCATTCCATAGCAGTGTGGGATGAATTGACCATTAGCAGAGTTTAGGCATTTTCCTTTCATACAGCTACAGCTAGGCCACAGAATCTCTTTTCAGCAGTAAAGGTCTACCTAAAATTGAGATTTGGCCACGTTGTGTAGTGAAATTAACTGCAAATTAATGTGCATGTGCTGTGTTCAATCTTTAGTTTATTTCTTCTGGGTTGGAAATTTTTAGTGTTTTAACTTGTCTGATTCAGTTTGGGAGAAGACCTTATTCTTAAACTAAAATAATGTGTCCAAATCTTCCCTCTTGTCCTAACTGTGAATTCACAGTACTATAGTACAATGCAAAAAGTTTCTGGTCAGTGGTCATCTTGGCATTCATATTTCCCAATACATCAATCAGGCAAGGATCTGAAAATGTCATGGACCAACTCAATGACTGAGCCATATTAGTATTATATTAGTATTATATTAGCATATTAGTGCAATATTAGCATTTTAGTTAATGCAATATGTCATATGAAGTATACCATGAGCACCAAGATCCTGTAAAATTGAAGAACAAATAAAAAACCCTTATTAAAGCAAGTATTAAAAATACTTAGTACTATAATTTAATTTGCAGTCAGCAAGCAAACGTTTTAAAAACAATTTTTTCTGCAATACTGGAGGAGATAAAATATCTCCTTGATATGCTTGGGTTTTTCTCCAAGATACAAAGTACATGGACTTGCTCATAAAGTTAAGATTAACCTTCCAGATATCTGTAAAACAGATATATTAATTTGCTAAGAATCTGTACTGCAGAAGAAAAGCCATTGTGGGGGACAAGGGATTTAGTGAGGGATAAAATCCATTTTGTGCTGCATGAAATTACAGGACTAATTGTTGACTCTTTAATAAGACCTTTCTTAGAACAGATCTTTGACTGCAAATGAGATTTGAATGAGAATCCAGGTTCTGCTATAGATAATTTCTTGGTGTCACAGGGAGTCCAGCACTTCTGTACATGGCTTTTTTTGCCTTCAAGGGAATGGTCAGGTTAAATTTCAAAATATATTTCCAAATTCTGAGAGGAAATGGCTACATATATACAACATACTACTGCTAATAAGATCATTACAGTGTGACAACTGGCACAGTTGTGCTCTGGAAAATAGTTCCCATATCATTATTAGCCATGACTATTCCAAGAGGAAGTGTTAAACACAATACTACAAAATGGGGCTCTTTGAGCATATTTTCTTTATGTTTATGTCCTACTGAAAGCAATAACTGGCCCTTTTAAAATATAAAGCATTATTTCCCATCCAGTTTCCAATGTGGAAAGCACTAAATTAAAAAAATAAAATTATGCGTATCGTTCATCTTTTCTTCTGCGTGCTTTGCTAATGTATACAGCAATGAAGAATTTTAAGAGATTCTTTTTTGATGCAATGTTAAGAGCAAATTATCTTAATTCAGTCCAATTTATACATGAGAATAACTGAATCAAAGCAGTCCTATGATCAGTGTGGCTATGACTACCTTAAATACATTCCCTGAGCATTATGGATACAGATAATAGCCTTGTAGGTTAAATTGTTATAAAGGTTTGAGTTTTTAAAATTGATTTTAAAAGGTCAAAATTTAAAAATGATACTGTTGTTTAAATGTAGGGTGAAGGTTTAAGTACAAATCAGTCTAAGGTAACTTTTTTTAAGAGCAGGCTAATGCAGTATTCTGTTTTATGGTGCAATAAAATTATGTGCTAAAATTATGCTATAAATGCAGGCAAATGTAAACCAAGCTATTAGTTATGTTTTCTCAGATAAAAGTGATTAGCATAGCTATCAAACTCTTCTCCCATTTGAATAACAGAATTATGTCTGAAATCTAAGGCGTGTTTGCTAAAGCTGAGTCTTAAAAAGAAATGTAAATCCAGCTATCAATGTAATATTTGAAAGCGAATGCAGTGGTCTGCCCATCATTCTGCTAACAACTAAGAGCAGAGGAACATGACCCAAATTGCAGGGAAACACATCAATATGAAATGTGCCTGAAACACTATTTTGGAAGCCATTCTTAGCACTTTATCATAATCTCCTTACTGCTGATCAGACTTATTTAAAAACCATTGTGGTTTGTTTAAACATAAGAGTGATGAAAGAGTCTTTTAGCAACAGTCACTGTGAGACAAAGTTTCATGTATAATTCATGAAGTATGTGGTCATCTACTAGCAAATTAATTTCCATTTGACAGCTATACTTCTGGTAGTGTCCTCTCAGGAAGGCACATGGTATATAATTAAATTCTGAACAGAACAAATTAAATGCTGATTACTTCATAAACAATTTCAAGCCTTGAATATTGTTACCTGTCTTTGTAGGATCAAAACAAGATATTCTGACTATGATGAATGAATATATTTTTGCAACCCAGTATCCAATTTTTTTCTAATGCCTAAGGGTTAATTTTTTTTACTGGAAAATCCAACTGGAAAAAAAAATCCCAACTAAACAGCCAGCTCCCACTTCAAACCTGCAAGGAGCTTTCTCTACCTGTGGCTTTCCTGTGACACTAATGTTGATTCTCAGAGGCAACATTTAGTATTGTAGATGCAAACCACTGCCTAGACACATGCACTCTTTCTTTTGCATCCTCTTTGCCTCCCTCCTTTATCCCCTTAAATTTGGCTAATCAAAGTAAATTGATGGATATTTGTTGTGGTGGTGAGAGAAAAAATTACAGATGACTGACTATGGTGACCATAAGGATTGCTTCTTATTGTATGTGATAAAACCAATCATAATAAAAGATAAACTACTAAATAAAATGCTAACAAAGGTTTTCAAACAATCATGGAAGGAAGAACAGGGCAGGGAAGTCTTGCACATGATGCTGCTGAACAGGAATTTTGCTAAGGTTTCTACCATGGTCTCCACCATCCCTGGCAGTGTTCAAGGCAAGGTTGGATGGAGCTCTGAGCAGCCTGCTCTGGTGGAAAGTGTCCCTACCCAAGGCAGGGGGCTGGACCCAGATGATCTCAAAGGTCCTTCCCAACCAAACCCTTCTATGATTCCATGTTTCATATTTGTAATGCAATGTGAGGTTTAGCTTGTGCTGGCAACTGCAGTGCAAATTCTTAAAGACATATTTGTGTATGCTGGAGTCTCTCACTGCCTTCACTCTCCTTTGACTATCCTACTCAGATTAAGTTAGCAGAGATGCACTACCAAGTCCAAAAATTCATCTTTCTCAGTGTGGGGTTTTTACCTGCTTTTGAAATACTGTATAAACAGCTAGACTTCTGTTTACCATACAAGGACATTTTTCTGTGTGTTGGCACACCACCATTTATCAATCAAAAGTCTTTCAATTTATGCTATGCCTTGATGATATTTTTTTTCTGGAAAGGCTGAATTGTAACATATAGGAAAAGTGCAGCCAGAGATCTCTGTGCAATGTGGTGATAGAAGTAGTTGTTCAGTAATGCAGTTCAAGAAAATTCATTGAGAAGAAAAATTTGCTTAATATATAGATAATTTGAAAAGATGGCAAGAGTAAACCTAAAGGGCTTCAGATGATAAATAAGTGCATAAACATGGGTGGTGTGTACAATGTTACAGCATTGATGAATATTACTATTTCACAAAGATAAGTGCTCACAACATATTTAATTTTGTAAGACCCACTGGTCAACAAGTCTGCACCCTCTCTCCCTTTGCACTCAAAGCTGGGGTGGCTGAAATTGGATCTTGGTGGTGCAGGTCACACCAATCAAGTTCTGAAGGAAAAGTTTTAAGGAAACTGTTAGTAGATACTGCCTGTGTTAGATTTGCTTGGTTTTGTGCCAATGACAAAAATATCTAAAATTAGCTGATGTGGAGTACTGGATCTGAGAGCTCACACAATTCCTCTGGTTTGAATGGTATGAAGAGGAAAATTAGTTTGTATTGTCAATGCTGGGATGTATGGAAGACTGTTTTGCATGTCATTCTTCCCTCTTCACAGTTGTATCAGTGAGAAACTGCTTTATGATCTCAAAGCAGACAGAATAAGACAGGGGAGAATAACTGAGTTCTGAAAGGGCTGGGAAAAGTACAAAAAGAATATGGGAGCTGGCCCAGAAATGACATAAACTAAGATGTAAGCTAAGGAGGTAGGGAATCTACAGATAGAGGGAAAATAATAAATCCAGGTTTAACAAGAGTAAAAGTTGAGTGAAACTGCTTGAGGGTGAGAACATCAGCACTAAGATTAATGAGTGGTGAGCAGTGGTAGCAACTGCCATGTCAATACCATATTAAGCTTGGGAAAGTTATAATAATAAAATCTAACAAGGAGCACATTCCATGCAGTCAATCTGAGTTCACAGCATATTCAATTTTGTAAAGACCCACTGGACAACGACTATATCTAGGAAATACCATCAGGTGGCCAAAGTGTGAGGCATGATGTCATATGTGCTGAAAAATCTGTTTTGCTGCAATGTCTGTTAAACACAAGCTGAAAGAACAGTCTAAACTGCCAGTAAATATAAAGCGAAATGAAAACAAACACTGCAGTGCATGACTTCCTGTGGGATTTGATATTAATCCCCACTTATGAGGAGTAGTCTGTACAACATATTTTCCCTAGGGGACTTGTGAGTTATCCAGCTAATCCTTATTCAAGGCATATGATTTGTATCCGGCAAGAAATCACACAGAGTTTTTTCAATTAGCTCCAAATATACAGTATTGATAATAAAGTCTGTGTGATTAGACTTAAAAAAAAAATAAATCTCAGAAAATAAGCTTAATGTGCACATTCCATTATGCAGTGATCAGTGCTGTAACTTAGGAGGTGTAAGTTTAAGCATCTGATTATCTTGTTATAAGGTCTGTTTGGACTCAGTTAATTGCCTTTGTGTTTTCAGTAATTTCTTATCCTCTTGTTACCTACATATCTCTTAATGCAAATTACAGATTAATAGTCTTCATCAGTTCTCTGGCTGAGGCCTGGTGATCGATGTGCTGTCTGTGCTGCTTTAGAATTCTCCTGTGTTTATCATTTGAATGCAGTTTTTCCAGAATCAGATTCTTCTGCCTGATATGTTCTTCACTCCCTGCTGACAACATCTGTACCTTCTCCATCCTGTGGAAGAGAAAAATTAAAAAGCTCAGAGCAAGGTATTTTGCAGGTTGTCATATAAAAGACACACATAAATTCTTAGGTCACTACTTTAATATATGTTTGTTCCTTTCCTCTTTGAATAGAACAATATTTGCTGGCAACTAAATCTAACTGAATTCTGGTAATATGAATACTGGAATTGTTGAATAGACCTTTCAGAAGAGAGATATTTCAGTTCCCTGTGAGCAAAAGGAAGTGAGGTCCACTTTTATAAAGGCCACAGAGTAGATCAGGCAGACATGGCTGAAACGTTAGCTGGGGTTCAGTGGATTTCAAAAAAACCTTGTGAGATGGAAGAATGGCCTGTGTTGGCAATTAGACCTTTTCCTAAGCTAAGCCTGGAAGTACATTTAGGCATTGTACATTTTTAGTTTGTGCAAAAATACCTAATTTACTTTTCATGTTTCGAGACTGACTGGAAGACAAAAATGCCAGATGTTACATATTTGTTACTTCTTGTAGCAACATGCATGTGGTACGTATGCAGCAAATATTCCAGAGACTGAATCTTGGCATGGGACTACTAGCATGCTAAATATAGAAATTACATTGTTCAGACTTTTATTTAAAGAGTTCAGATTTGGTATGTTGCTGTTCATTTAAATACACATAAGGAGGTGGAAAGGATATAGGGTATTTTAAGTTTTCCCAAAGTTTCATTAAGCAACATTTTCTATGCAGATGGTAGCTCTTTATTTCCACAGAGATGAGAAAATTTGCCAGAAATTCCTTCCTTGCTAATGAAACATAGACTGAAAATTCTGAAAATACACAGATTATCAATTTACTTTTTTTTTTTTTACTGAACTGTTTTAATGCAGCAAGTGTAAATAAGGGTGAATGATTTTAGAAAGGGTGAAGAACTTTCTCAGAATCACACATAAATCTCAGGGCTGTAACAGGGAATTTGACAGTGTGTTGCAGTTGTTGGGTGCTGTTAGGTGCTGCTAGCCTCAGCTCTGAGAATGTTTTTTACTGGGAATTTGGGTGACTTGATCTGCATACATGTTAGTTTGCACATATGTGTTAAGATTGATACTGGTTTTATGTCTGTGATTCATTGTGTAGGAGCATAGTTTCTTCTAAACAGGTTTCTGCTGTGAGATTATTTTGATTTAGTAATCTAAGACTTTTCCCATATTGATTTAAAATGTGGGTTTGTTTTTTTCATATCTCCTACAAATGGTAGATTTTTAGATCCTGAAGTCAGCAATTTCTCCAGTTAATTTTGGGAAGATGCCACAGAAACTACTGAGTCCATAAAATTCACTTTCTAGCTGTTCCCATGACTGAACAACTACAATAGCTTTGCTGTTAGGGCTGTGTTTGGGCTTCAGCTTAGTATTTGCTGAGTCAGAAGGAGAATTTCTATCTGATTGGCCTTTCTGCTGCTTCATACAGCAGTCAATTCATAGTGATCCCATTTGCTTATTGTTCATAACTTCCAGCAGTAATGTGTCAAGGCATTGAGATCATCCTGGCTTCTTATTGATAAATGGGTCAAGTTCTTGCTGTGCAGTAAAATCCACTTATTTTATGGATCAGAATTTTATTAACTTGGGTAAGATATCAATTCAGTGTTAGGTTTGCAAAATATTCCAAGCCTTTAGCAGTTCTGTAAACATAAAATTCTTAGTTGGCTCAGGAAGCCCATAAATTCAGTAAAAAGCAGGAAAGTCTGTGTGTGTCTTATCATTTGGTTTACTATTATTTGATGAGTTTGCTTCCTGAGAGCTGGAACTAGAGTGTTATGAAATTATCTTTTTCTCTGTGCAGACACCCAAATTGAAATTACACTTTGTTGTAGAAACATCTCACTTTCCATAAGTCAACTTTACAAGTTTGATGAAGATGGAAGGACAAGGTGAGGAAGTGGAAAGGCATTTTCTGTCAATTACAAATAATAAAATTGGTTCCAAAGCCTATATTGCAGATAAGGAGTCAATCAATGACACCAGCAATGTCATTTCCAAGTAAATACAGCACTTAGGTAAGAAATGTTTCTTGTATGTTAGGTTCCACAGTCTTAATTCTAAGTACTTTTAAAACTCTTAAATCCTTGATGATTTAAAAACCTATACAACTTTCTGAATGTCTAAAAAGAGAACCCATTTGTTCTCTACACACCATCTCTCTAACGAAATAGAAACTAGTAGATGGAAATTCTGAGGACATGAGATTCTTGCCAATATGAGGTTGGACTCATGCTGATGGTTGACTTGCTGAACACCAGGAACATAAGAAGAGCCAAGACTATTTCCTCTCTTTTACTGCATAGTAAAAATCCATCACAAGATTCAAGGGCTACCTTTAGAATGCTTAAATTTAGTTTGTGATCAACATGATCCAAAGAACTTTTCATCCTTATAGCTGCCAGACATAAAATGAAAAAAAATGGTTTCTGGACATTGCTGTCCACATATGAAATTTTAATTACTGATAAACAAGCATAAAAATTAGCATATTAATTTTTCTTTTTGGCATTTGCTGATTTGACTACTAGTGGGCAAGGTCAGTTTAATGTCTCATATAATTTTCCAGACCCTGAACTGTTCTTAAAAATTAACTCAATTTATGATTCCCTGAGGAACAGCTATTGTCATAATCTCTCTTTATTCCATCAGTAGAAACCTGAGCTCAGTAAAGTGTTTATTGTGTGTAAGCCACACACTAAACTCTTGTATATATGGGGGCTACCTAATGGACCCAATTTTAAGAAGCTGTAGGAGTAGTTGTAAAGTTAAAAATCTCTGTACTTCTGCCTAGTCCCAGTGTTGCTGCTGCAGAAAGAGTTGTCTGTTGGCAGAGTTTTGTCAAACTAATGCTGACCACTCAAGTGGAATCCTAACAAATTGAAATCATCTGGATGCACTGACAGAAGCCAAAAAACTGGCTTTATATTGCTTTTTCCAACAGAGCAACCAGACCACAACACTGGACCATGTGGGTGGCCTCACCCACTTACATATATGACACTTCTGGAAGTGAAATGGCTATGAAATCACTGCCTTGCCCTATATATAAAACAGCTCATTTGTCCTGGTGCCTTAACAGGCTGTGATGAGCCAGCATCATGGCCAAGGTTCTCAAATTCAAGACAAGGAAAATTTGACAATTGCACAATTAATTGACTTCATGTGCAGAGCTAAGCATTGGAGGACTTTGCTTACCAAGCACTGCTGTGCCCAGAGAGGTTGATGTGTATCCTTCTGAATGACAAACTACTGTACTTGAACTGTGCTTTCCAGGAGAGCCATTTTTACTTTTTCCAGTTACAAGGTATTTGAAGAATTAGGGCAGTCAAATAGATAAACTGTGAAAAGTTTGGTTTGCAGCTGTTCAAGCTGCATAAGTTTCCCTGTTGCAAAGACAGGAATAAAGCCACACACCTAATTTTTCATCTGCAGAAATATTTCTGGGGACTAAATTTGTCCTATTGTCTTAATTTAATGCTTGCAATCTAAATAATGCCTTAAAGAATATCTGAGAGCCAGACGAGCATGATTCTGTAGCTGAAGTACAAATTGCTTTTATAATCCATTAGGGGGTTGACTTTTCCTGTTCCCTGAACTACAATGGTGTGGATAAAATGGAAGCTATATCTTGCCAGACAAAAGCTTTTGGTTTCTGAATACATCTGATGGGAAAGAATTAAATAATTCACTGAATTCAGAAATAAAATTCTCATCTGCTTCAACAGGGCATTGAGGGAGGTGAGCAGACACAAGATTTCACAAGGAGTAGTTACTACATCCTTTGAAGAATATATGATCAATAAGAGTATCAATTCATACTGGATTCTTTTAAAGGGAAATCATTCAAGCAGGGAAAAAAATTGAGTCTTAAAGCAGAAGATAAAATAAAATATTTTTCTTTTTCCTGAGAATTTCTAACTTTCTATTGGTATTGCAATAGCAAGGAATGATTCCAGTGTGGTAAAGCAACCCGAAACCCACTGAGCATTCACGACTGCACAATGAAATCCTGTTTCTTGTTCCTCAGACCATCACAATATAAACTGTCAGACCTATATGCTATCACTTCTGATCAAATGATCATCTGGTGAACATGGATTTTGCTGAAATTTCCATTAAGATTTTGTTAGAGCTTCTAATGATTTTATTTTTTGCATTGTTTGGCCCCTAAGAAAGGATGTTTTCATGCATTTGTCCTGCAGCTGCAGCACAATGCTTCTATCTATTGGTATTTGCGTGCAAAATGTGCAGCAAGAAATTGATGGTTGCCACGTGTGCCCAATAACAGCGAAAAAGGAGGGAAAAAAGTAGGATAAAACAAACTTCTCCACCCTAGTAAGAGGTTTAAATCATAACTGCCTCAGGAGAGAATTGTTTCCTCCTTCAGTAGCAGTATAAACTCTTGAACACAGCGCAGCCAAGACATATCCCCTGAAACAGTGACTGAGCGTTAAACAGTGCTACATCTCTTTTATGAAAAACATTCTCTGAAAAGCTTGCATAAACAAGAAGCCCACATGTTCAGCTAAACTATTTTTTGGCTCTCTCACAGTATTTGTTGACTCATTTGGATTCTTGCATGTGTGTAACTCTTTAACTTCCATGCTCTCTGCACTGTAGGCAAGTGTTGATTTTTCTTTCTCAATCATCTGTGGTTCAACATTTCCAGAATGAGCCTATGCAAAAGTCAGTGGTAACCAGTAAAATGTTAATGCGTGATAGCCGTTCTTACAATATTTTTATAATTTTTTAAAAAGCTAAAATTTAACAGTAATTACCTTATGTTGATATATGGCTAAGTATTATAAGCATTAGCAACGATAAAAGTATTTGTTGTATCATCAGGGCTGAGACTGTGACTAGAGTTAACATTGCAGCACTTTATACATTTACAGCAGGAATTAAATTTCCCGAATGCATCCCCTCCCAAAACCCCAGACAGTGTTTGCCAGATGTCAACAACAGCAGCAGACAAGGTTTCAGGAAACCTACAGCCTGTTCTCAGAAGTGTTGGTCTAACGCACAGCTTCGTCCAGCTCCTTCTCTCACTTTTGGTTGCCTTGATATATTTTGCTTTCTTTGCCTTGTCAGTGGCATTTTTTCAGAGTGGAGTTTGTTTACAGGATGTGTTCAGACAGTATTTATTGTGGCTGGGCCCCCATCTCCATTTGGGCCCCTAAGCTCTACCCCTTCATCTTTGTTCCTCCAATGCTTTTGTGCATGTATAGAATGGTAGAGGCAAGACTGATGCCTCTCCTTTTTTGTTTTGTTTTTACCATAGTATTTTCATCAAAACTCAATTAAGCTGTGCTTTTAAGAAGTCATTATTTGTCTTCTTTTTTTGATATCTAACTTGAGATATGGTGCTTTCTTTCATCTGCTGAAGAATGCATGATTTCAAATTATTGACTGATATATAGCCCTAAATAGTCTAAATCAGGTACTTTGAACCTCACTTTTGGAACTGGAGTAGGTACCTTTAATCTTTGTTTCCCACCTTTAAGAGTTGATAATATTCCTTCAAATCATGGAGGTGTATTTCTGTCCTGGCATACTGTTGGGATAAATTTCTCCAAAATTCCATAAAGGAATTAATAACTTTTTTTCAAAATGCAGGTTGGACAATACACTGTATAGTCAGAGGCAGTATATTAACAACAAGAAGAGAAGAAATTTGGCTGTACCAATAAACCTCTGTATCTTTTGATTTAAGATCTTGCAGAAAATTGCCAAGTGGAATTGTAAGTAAAATGCAGAATAAAGTTTATGCAGGCAACTCTCATTCTGTGATTTATAATTTTCAGGCCTTGAATTTTGACCCCTAGTAACATTCTTTTAACAGAGTTATGTAGCATACAAATCTCAAACAATATGAAATTCTCTGTTTATGATTACTGTGTTCAGAAAGCAGTTAAACATTTGTGTTCCTAAAGAAAGAGGCCAAGTATATTTGCAATATTTTAGATTATGTGTTTTTAAATATTTCTGTTTCTGCTGCTATTTTCGTGCTCAGTTTTTCAGGAGTGTGTACACAAGTAGAACAGAATGTCAGAGCCTGAAGTGCCAATTCCAAGTAATAATAGCTTTTTCTACTGTGCTGTTGTTGATACATCAGCAGGCCTGTCCAAGTCTCTATGGATTCTGTGATGCCTTAGGCAATCTTGTAGCTCAAATGCACCAATCTGCCACACGTGCAGGCAAAGCATTTGGGTACCTGCTCTGCACACCTCTGAGGCTGCCAGTTCATGATCCAGTGCCACACACTGTCGTGTTGGCAGTGGGAAGAGCCCAGAGCTGACCATCCCACACCTCAGGGGCAGTAAATGCTACAGGAGCTTTGTGTCTGTGGGTCCCTGTTTCCAGGGCAGACTGCTCCTGGGTTCATGCCAGCAGTGGTCAGCAGAAAAAAGTTCTGTTCTGATGGCTTGCCATTCCCAGATGCGTTCAAACAGGATGTTTATTGGCATTTAGGTAAATCAGATGATGAATATGAAAGTTCTGTGTAACATGAAATTGATATAAATTAGTTTTGAATGCATTTACTCAAAGCTCTGAAAGACCTTTCAGCAGGCAGGCAGCAGAGCTGTTTGAAAATTATGGGAGAGGTTTTGTGAGAGAGAGCAACTTTTATCAAAAGTATTTTGTTCTCTTGTTGCATTTAAAACCCATAATTTATAGTCATTCTTGGCTGGGTTTGCATTATTTTATATAACTAGCTCATTGATACTCTTTTTTTTTTTTTTTTTTGGTTTACAAATGTCTGTGTGGGAAATAAAAAGAATGTGAATGGCTGTCACTATAGTCTAAAGTGACTTGTCATTTGTGTACAGGTATTTCTTGACATCCTGCAGAAAGAAATCAGAAACAAGAATTTGACAGATTTTCTATACAACCTAATATCTCACTGTTTTTTTTTACCAGCCTAAAGACATTTTAGGGGTAGGAATAAACATCTAAAACTGCTTTTAAAATCATTTTCCACTTGTTCAACTTGAAAATGGGTAGCACACTTTTGTTGTGTTGTTGCTTGAGAAAGTTTTTCCTTTGCTGTCACACACCAAAGCAAACATTTTCCATAGGGTTTTGAAAGAACACTACAAATAGATTTTCTAGCACTCATCCACATTTCATGCTGGTGACTTCATATCAGTTAGTTGTAAATAATGCCACTGGAGCTATTTCCAAAAGATTTATGTTGACAGAAAAACAGAAGCAATGGGGTTATAACCAATACCTATGAAAATGAATTCTGATCTACTCTATCTTAAAAGAGTGATATTAGATTTAGGTTTCAAAATTACAGTTCTGTTCCTGCAAGCAGTACTTTCCCCTTTTTCTCACCTCTTCAGCAGCTCCCCAGAATAAGGACTGAATCCTAAGTGTCCATATGTGCTCTTGAAATGTCCAACACAGCTACTGCTACCAAGAGTGGGTCAATGCCTATTTTGACTCTTTCAACAGAGTGCCCTAAGGATGCTACTTTTATTAGTTACAGGCAGCTTTCTTTAAAACTTTGATTAAAATATGACTAAAGAGGTATACTGGCAATTTTGCTTTTGTTTCTATTTAACCAGATTAAAAAAGAAAAAAAAAAAGGAAGGGAAAAAATGTTCTGCTGAATTGCATGACTTCATGGACCATATTTCACGTTCCTCATTGAAATGTGGTTAAAATAATCTTGTACTTAACTGGTTCCAAACCTTCAAACAGCAATGTGTTTGGCTTCTTTTTTTTTCATATGTCAGCTTAAGAATTTTTTTTTTCTGTATTTATCAAATACTTACATATACAAAGCATTAATTAATTAATAGAAGCACTGTAATTCATATAAAACAATTATAGCATTTAGAGTTTTCTGAAAAGCTACTATTGCTGCCTTAGCCCTTTTAAAATATATACTCCCCAAAGGACAAAATGTGATCTATTAATATGTATGCATTATTACTTTTTTGTAGCTCTGGCTGCTGATGTCTCTGAATATGGAAGCATTTAGAGGTTATAGACGGTCCGTTAGTCGACTTGCAATTCTAAGTGCAATATTTTCTAAAACTTAAAAAGCATTATTAATTACCCTCTGTCTGTATTAGAGAGTATAATATATTTTCTTCTGGAGATTTCACATTTCCTGTGATCCCGCAATAGCAATACTTGAACTTGTTAGGTTATTTAGAATAATTGGCAACACAGGGATAAAAATTTCTGGTTGACTGCTAATTGCACAAATTAATAAAAATAATTCATCTTACATCACTCTAGCCTTTAAGCAACTTTCTTACTTTTTTCAGCAATTCTGAGATTATGCATTCCCAGCAAAAGGAGTTTACCTTCTTGCAACAGAAGGGTAGGATATTTATGTGCAAAGGCTTGTAAAAGGGAAAAATTGAGCTGATTCAATAATGTATACATTCCTCCCAAACTAGAATGAGGTATTTTTAATTTATTTTATATTTTAGACTTTATTCGAAAGTATCTTGTATCCTTGTTGCTTAATTGGCTTGATAAAAAACATTTGTTATGCAGGTCTGGAACTGCAGGGAAGTGATTGGCTCCTTTTAAATGTATTAAGTGTAGTCAGTTTGCTTTTTATAAATGAAATAAAAGAACTACTTAAAAAAATTTTCAATTCTTCTCCATGATCAGTCTATTGTCACATGCATTTGGCATTCATTATATGTTAGCCCCAGGCGCCTCCAGTCTTGTACTCAGGCCAGCAGTAATTTGGTTTATAGAGATCATATGGCAGGGAAACAGACCTTGAAAGACAGAACTCTAAGAAGCATATTTGATGAATTTCCTATGATTTGAGTCTGGGTTTATTCTTTCCTGTTGTGGAGCAGACACCCTACAGCACACGCGCTGAGGCCCGATGCGCCGGAGCACGGGGCCAATTAAATGACAATATGCACACTGTTTTTTTGCACATCTCGGGTTGCATTTCCTATCAGAGAAAGGGAAGGGATGATGGGAGGGGGAGGAGAGCAAGAAAAAAAGGGGGGCCTTGTAAAGGATCCAAATATGGGCAGGAAACCACACAGAGTGAAGGTTGCCTTTGTCATTAACAATTAATGTAACCACGAATGCTGGCAAAAAAAAAAAAAAAAAAAGAAAGAAAATACTGCAGCTGGGAGCGGCAGTGGCACAGCCAGTGCAGCACGTCTCCTGTCTGCCCTGCTTCCCAGCATACCAACCAGCAGCTATTTAACTCTTACAGATGGGTTCCAACCCTTCCCAAGTGTGCCCAACAGGTAGTGGAAGTAGCAGAAATGGAGCTTGGCATTTTCCACAGTCAAATGGGAGTTTTTTGGCCATTAGCTCTCACCCTCTTGATCTGCAAACTAAAGATGTTACAGGTTGACCTAATGCTCTTGGATGACATGGGAGGTGTTTTCATAAAGGCCACTGAATGTCAAGTTAGGCCTGAGCTAAGTAGTTAGTCTGGGTTTGGATAGACTGGTCACAGCATTGGTGGGATGCCATAAGAGGAAAGCTATTAACCACTATGAGTGAATAGATATAAATGTAGGCCTAAATAGGCTGTTATACTTCCTACCTGGGCACAACCTTTACACCTAAACAGCACAAGCACGTGCACATGTGGGCACATGTAGGGAAAATTTCACTCTGGGTTTTATTTCATTTAAAGGTCTTAATTTCTTTGATGATGTCCAGAGACTGTCCAGGTTCCTTTGGGGTTTGTTTTTTTGTTTTTGATTGATTTTAATTCCTTTTCCTCTCTTCACTTCTCCTTTCCTCTCTCTCTCTCTCCTCTCCCCGCAACCCCCCCAACTTTTTCTAGTAGTTTATAAATGCCACTTTTCATTAATGTGACCAAAATGTCATCAAGTAGTTTAATGCTCTTTAATGTCCTTGTATCGTTTACGTTTTTTGAACAGTGTGGAAATGAATCCCATCTGTGGATTTGCTAACATCAAAAACCTTTGACAGGCTATTTAGACGTGCTACTTCACGTTGCATTAGCATGTACAATGTCAGAGAGGCAGGAGCCAGAGCGAGGCCATACCGTGCCACCTCGCTCTTGACCCCTCCTATAACTGCTCTGAAAGTGGCAGATCACTTACCTCAGAAAATGAAAGTCAATTGTGAAGTATCTCGGCCTGGACAGGAGCCCAGAGGCCCCAGGAAAAGTGTGAAGCTTAAATAAAAGGAGGCAAAAAAAATCTTTCTGTGGAAAAGCAAAAAAAAAAAAAAAAAAAAAAAAAAAAAAAATTAAAAAAAAAATCAAACCCATCCTCTCCTCCTTGCTGGTGCCAAGAGATCCGTATATCATCACTTGGGCCAGTGTACATGTCTGATGTTCCATTTTTTACTTGCAATGGGACTTTTTGCTTTTCTTATGGGTAGTTAAATACTTCCAAAATCATCTGGTTACATTTTTCAGGTTACTTTTTTTATTTGTTTCTTTTTGCATTTGGCCAACCAAAAAAATATTGTTGCTGAAAAAGGTGATGCTGAGCCATCTTGTCAAGGCTGTCCCCACCCTTGAAAGGACTTACCATGTTCTTTTTTCAGGATTGAGAATTTTTAAAGTGATTATGAAAAGACTCTTTCTGAAATACTCTCTGCAAGTTAGCACATATCAGAAAAGTATAATTTCTTTTTTTTTTAACATTTATTGCTGTAAATGTCTCATAAATAAGGCTCATGGATTGAACTAACTGTTTAATATGTGATGGGTGCATTTTAAATTTCTTTGGCTTTTTGCCATGAGAATGATGTGTGCCCCCCCCCCCCCCCCCCCCTTTTTAAGGCATTACTGTAAAAAGAGATGTGGCTTTTTATTTCAGGAAAACAAAAGCTTCTGTTCTTCCTGAGACACAGGGAACAGCAGAGTGCATTTTAACTGTTAATCATTATGGATAAATGGATAATAATTTCCACCTCTGAATACACTAGGATTTACTTGCCAGGTTTTTTTAACCCTCACCCACACTGCATTTTCATATGCAAATACAATTTAATTTAAAGTTAGAATGTAAATAAATAACCTTGTATAGCAGCACCAAGTTTTCAAAGCCAGGGTAATCTTTTATAAGCATGAAGTAAAAATGCCTTTAAGGCAAATATTATAGGTGCACAAGTCCTTTAGTCTTTAGTAGTTGGGTTTGTGTGAGATAACACACAATTGTGCTGTTAGTAGTGTCACACTGAAAGAGTAGAAAACAGAATATGGGAACAATAAACAATGCACCTTATTTTACTCTTTAAATTGAAAGGATTGTGATAGTTTCACTAAAGGCAGGATGAAATTGGCACATTTCATGCCCTGATTGAAGAACTATTTACAGAGTCAGGATCCAAACACAAAGGAGGAGACAATCAGGTTACATTTATATTCATTTAGCAAACACATGCATTTGGCATTCCATTCTAATTGTTTGATCTTGTGGTTTTTATGCCAAATGTGGATAAGCAGGATGGACTCTTTTAGATTTTTCAAATGAGTTTCAGGCAGAAGAAGGTCATGGGTTTTTCCTGATACATTTCATAGGAGACATGGAAACAACACTGAAATTTATTTTGGAAGCATTTACCAACTATGAAAATCCAATTTTTTCACTCATGATGGCTCACATTCTCCTACTGCTCTGATGTCTGAAACAAAGCTTTGAGTCTCTTCAAGGCAGGAAGAATAAACCAAGCCCTGGTTCTAGCAGAAAGTCATGAGGCTTTATTGAAAATGTAGTAAGCAAATTATGAGCCTGCTGTTTGAATTAGAATTTATGGTTTTTTGCAAGCACACATGCAAAACTCATGTATAGACAGCAGAGGGATTCTTCTGAAAAAACTATGAGGAAACCTCAAAAATTACCATTGGGGCAAAAATATATCAAAGCTTCAGTGCAAGAGAAGTGGTTGTCAATCAGAATTAGATGCTCATGTCATTCTGAATGTGCTTTGGGGACTTCTGGGATAATTTAGTTGGTAGATGGAGCTGAGTGTGGCACTGAAGGCAGGGCCTGGAAGAGCATGCTGCTCACTTCAGGCTATTTCTGATATCACACTGGGCCTTGCTTTCTGTTGTTAATTACACCCCAGCCAGTGGAGATGAAATTATAGCCCCTTGAATACCTGGGAGTGAGCAGTGTGTGTGCAGCCATTAATGCTCATTAAAAGTAAGATCAGAAAGGGCCCATAACTACGTCCTTTGCTATGGGCTAGATGGCAGATCCAGCCTCAGCTGGGCTGGTTATTCTTTGGGCAGTAAGTTAGCAGAAGTGATGTGCAAGTTTACAGGCCACAGTGAAAAAGAAAAAAACCAAAGCTGACATGGTCACAGGTAGACAAATATAAATTTTTTCTGTCTATAAATTTAAAATTAAGAGGAAATACACTGGTCATAATGGAGATGAAGACAAGCCATTTGTAAGGAATAAACTGTGTAACAAACCCAAGAGATAGAATGTTTGACTGCATGTCTCCTTGAATATATAAAATCAAATTTCAATTGTCAAAAATTACTAGCTATCTAGACTATAAGAAGAAAAGAAAACATAAAAAGCTTTTACACAAGTTGCAAAAAGTTTCTTTATCCCTTGTGCTAAACATTGGTGGAAATGAAGCAAAATAGTAATGTTGTAATATTTTTAGATGATAACTTGAATTCTGGGATGAATGAGCTTGCTGACAGTTGAATGTTATAGAGAAAAAAAAAAGAAATTTACAAATGAAAACATTTTTCCTCATTTGAAAGTTTCTAATTAGAAGTATACTATAGGATGGTTATTTATTGAAAAAGCATTCATTTTAACAGAATATTTGTTTAATCAAAAGCTTCTCATTAGATTCAATAAAGCACTTGATTTTAAGCTCAGCTATATTCTACCAAAAATGAAAATGTGAAAAATGAGTTTTTAGGCTGCTGCTAGTTTGTCACTAGACTCACTTCAAAATAGTTTGTAGAGGCAAATTCATCTGGATTAAAGGGATATTATGGGAGAAGGTTCAACAGGACTTTGCCTGTACCTCTGATATATGGCAAAATTTGAGACTTCTGTGGCAGACAAAGAAGGATAGAAAATTAGTTTTAAGACCTGTTTTAATGTTATCTCCTAACAATATTTGAGGTTGTAGGAGGAAGTGGCAGGAAAATGGACATAGTGTTCCCGCCATAGGTTTTGTTTCTGAGAATACAAACTAACATTCCTGTATTTATTAATGGGGTTTTGGGGGTTTCTCTGTTGCAGGGTACAGTTGGAATACCTATAGTGAATATTTTAAAGGAATATTTCATTGAAAATAAAGCATAATACACTGCTCAAAAGAACTTATGCAACTTATTCAAGCTACTCTGAAAAGAGCAGGAGCACAACAGGAAATGTCTGTCCCAGGGCTGTCATCCTGGCAGATTAACAATTCACTTGTAATATTTATTTATTTTTCTGATTTGTTATCCATAAGGAAAATTTACTGTTGAGGGCAGTTAAACAGGTACAACAGCTATCCCAGGAGAAGGGAGATTCCTCTCCTCTCCTCTCCTCTCCTCTCCTCTCCTCTCCTCTCCTCTCCTCTCCTCTCCTCTCCTATCTCCTCCCTCCTCTCCTCTCCTCTCCTCTCCTCTTCCCTCCTCTCCTCGCCTCTCCTCTCCTCTCCTCTCCTCTCCTCTCCTCTCCCTCCTCTCCTCTCCTCCTCCTCTCCTCTCTCTCCTCTCCCTCTCCTCTCCTCTCCTCTCCTCTCCTCTCCTCTCCTCTCCTCTCCCTCGTCCTCTCCTCGCCTCTCCTCTCCTCTCCTCTCCTCTCCTCTTCGCCTCTCCTCTCCTCTCCTCCTCCTCTCCTCTCCTCTCCTCTCCTCTCCTCTCCTCCCTCTCCTCCCTCCTCCCTCCATCCCCTCCCCTCCCCTCCCCTCCCCTCCCCTCCCCTCCCCTCCCCTCCCCTCCCCTCCCTCCCCTCCCTCCCCTCCCCTCCCTCCCTCCCCTCCCCTCCCCTCCCCCTCCCCTCCCCTCCCCTCCCCTCCCCTCCCCTCCCCTCCCCTCCCCTCCCCTCCCCTCCCCATCCCCTCCCCTCCCCCTCCCCTCCCTCCCCTCCCCCCCCCTCCCCTCCCCTCCTCTCTCCATCTCCTCTCCTCTCCTCTCCTCTCCTCTCCTCTCCTCTCCTCTCCTCTCCTCTCCTCTCCTCTCCTCTCCTCTCCTCTCCTCTCCTCTCCTCTCCTCTCCTCTCCTCTCCTCTCCTCTCCTCTCCTCTCCCTAAGCTTATGATTTTTTTCATTTTCCATACAATCGGCAAAATATTGTTCTAGGTGTCCTGTCTAGTACTTAACAATGAGTTTAGATAAATGAGCTGTAACCCTAGAATAACCAGAATTTATTTGTGAATAAAGAGGCCATTTTTGGACTATTATTACTTGATTAAAAGCCTGGGTTAAAAGCTATTTAGGAGGCTAATTTGGTTGTGGAAGAACAGGACAGGGGGTATGTGAATCAACCCACTCTGTCAGCTGCTCCTCCTGCCACAAAAAAAAAAAAAAACAAACAAAAACCTACAACTTACCTACAACTTCTTTGTATTGTTGTATATAATGTTGCAATGTAGCTCCTATTTTCTTATATTAAGAAAAACAAGCAAAAAACAGAACAGTAAATAATAAATCAATTAAATTATTGTGTAAGGTGCTGGCTTGAGATAATATTGGGTCATGATGTATGTAATTTTCAGTGCATTTCACATTTCTGAAAAATGAAATACACATGAAACAGGAGGCAGGTGAGGCAGGAGGCAGATGGGGATACACAAGGAATGGTAAAGGACAGAGAGAGGAACATCTCAAGTACTAAAGGACTTGTGTGACTGGGTGCAGTGAAGAACATCTGTCCCTATGAACCTGCATTGATTCAGCCTGAACATCTGTTTTTTATTGTATAAATCACAGCTTTTTCCCTTTGGAGGGCTTGAAGTAGCGCTCTGTGTCTGTAGGACATTTATTAGAATAACTTAGTTAAGATACTTAACTAAGTATACCTCATGCTTAATGAGAGATGACTTTATTTTAATTTCAGTAATATTTTGAGGACTGACTATACTTTAACAACCTAAAAGAAGCAGTCTTGATGAAAGAGTCCCTCTTCCTTGTTAGAACACTAAATCTGATAGTAAATAATGTTTTTTAAATTATTTTAATTATTCATATTCTGTATATTTGGGAGAGTAGATAATTCTTTCTCTGATGACATAAAAAGCATAGTGACTTATTACATTATAACAGCAGAACATAGTTCATATTATTTTATACTTTAAAATATTTATCCTGTTTCATTTTAAAAAGATAATTTGTTATGTGACCCTATAATGACATTTAAGTGACAGAGACAAGAAGATACAGGTATGAATTTTGCTTGAAAACCATTTCAGGTGCTTTCTTTAAATTAAGATGCAAGAAACATACAGACCTAAGTGAGTTTATGTAGAATATTAATATTTAAGTGTCCCCCCTTTGCCCCTTAGCTATATATGGAGGTACAGTAAGCATTTAATCCAGAAGGGTCCATACAGCATCAACTTTCCACTCTTTCCATATAAAACAAAATAATACTCTACAAGATATTTGAGAATTTCAGTAAAAGATCAATAGGGGTTCTTTATACATATATGTGTGTTCATGCATCATGGAAAGAGAGTATGTATTTATACCATAAATATTTCTATAATTATCTCTGATGTAGGCATTCCTTACAGTTTGTAGAAGATTGCTTAGACTAAATTCCAAAATGTCCAGAGAAAGAACTTGGTGCATAGAAAAAATATGATGTTTTAACTCTAATAATTGTACATAAAGGTCTGTGCTAGTTTCAGCAGCACACTAGTAGTAGGGTAGTTAATTTTCTTCATGGTGGCTGGTATGGGGCTGTGTTTGGGATTTGTGCTGAACACAGGGTTGATAATGCAGAGATGTTTTAGTATTTGCTGAACAGGGCTTACACAGAGCAAAGCCTCTCCTGCTTTTCCTGCTGCTGCTCTGGTGGGGAAATTTGGGGAGCATGGGAGGGTGGGAGGAGACAAAGCTGGGACAGGTGGCCTTGGATGATGGCTGGGGTTAAACCACAGCAAGATCTCACAACATCATGGTAACTCCTTAGACTCTTAGATGATCCTGAGCACTTTAATGTCAAGGCTTACAACACTTCTGAATGGACAAAAAGTTGTTGGAACTCAGCTGAAATTGCTGGGAAACTAATTGGAGAGTCATCTTTTAGCCCAGCTGGCAAAATACCTTTCTGATGAAAATATAAAGCCCTTTGACATTTTAGCAAGATGTAGTACTTTTCAAGAACTGCAACAGTATCTTAAAGGGAATTGGATTCATATTGAAAGGTACCCTTGAAGACTTAAAATGGTTTGGCTCTTATTCTGATTTACACACTCCAATAAAGCTGTCAGCATTTTGGCTTCCCTTTTTAGCAAAACTTTAAGAATCCCTGTGAACTGGTTTGAATTCATCTTGGACCTGGAGATTCTCTCTCAATCCCAGCAGAGGTAGTAGTCTGTGATTCATAACATGCACCAAGGTGGAGTCTCCTATTCCTATTTGGACTTGTCAGTTTACCTGAATAGTTTTCTTTCTTGTAAAATGCCATAAAAAGCCACTTGATTTACTGAATTCCTGACAGGATTCCATGGTTAGTATTAGATTTCCTCTTTAAAACACAACTGAAGTTGTAAAATTGACTGAAGAAGAAGCTGGTTATTGTGAACAGAAATGCCTAAAGCATGACGAGAGCATCAGGAAATACACCCCTGAAACTCTCAGCATTTGTCTGAACTCTACTTTGAATAAGAAGGATTGTGCCTTTTCTGTCATCTCTGCTTGGGACCCACTGGCTATTCATCTTGGAATCCATGCCAAAAATCCCAATGACTTCAACAAGAACCAGGCTGGCCCATATTTTAGAAAAATTGGTGAAATGCATAGCAGAAAGTTGGCTAAATTCACTATTCCTTGGTAAGGTAAAATTTCCACTAATGAAATGGTCATTCTTCCTGAGGACCAATAAATCCAAACAACAGCAAATCTCAGCACTTTCAAAGTCTGAAATGTGTCTTCACCTTCATTTGTAGCTATTTCCAATGGATCTGAGGATCTGAAACATGCAGTGATTTGCTTCATTTTAGACACAGCATTTCTCCTTCCCTTAGAACTGTGACTAGACAATGTGACAGCATTTAAATGGCCTTTCTTCTTCCTATGGGCTTTTCTTTTAAAAGATGTAAAAAAAGGAAGAGAATGCATATCCTTTATTACAAAAATAAGTGCAGCTGCATCAGTGAAAATGTAATTTTGCTAGCCCTGTGCAACCAGAATGTTAACACTACTCTAAAAAAGTGCAGATATCTATGTTCATGTCTGAGTTTAACTGCTTGGAAAACTTTGGAATAAATATGAGGGTTCTCCCACCCCTCCAATATCATGATGTGAGAGCTGCCACAGTACAAGTTTTGTTCCAATACAAGACCTGCACTGTAAGCTTTTGGTGGCTGAAAGGTAAATTACATTCATGCAAAACAAAACTGATGAACTACTGAAAGCTGTAGCTGTTGAAATAAATTCCTGTGTGCAAAATTTATGGGAACTATGCAGTGTGCACACCACAGCACATTCACTTGCAGATTCAACTTTCAAACAACTTTCATTACCACAATAAGTAGCAATATTGCAGAACAAGGTCCACCAGTGATGAGTATAAAGCCATAATTTTGTTGTTGGAAATATATACTAATCAGCATATATTAAACCTTGTGTGGATCAAGGAGCGTTGTTTCTGTATTTATTTTCATTTACTATTCATTACTGACAGAGAAGTAATGGCAAGGCCTGAAGGCTCAGTTTAAATTTAACTGTACTAACACTCTGAACAGATTTCATCTTGCAGTTTAGTGCTAAGATTTCCTCCAAGATTTCCTAGAGTCTCTTTGTCCTGTACTAATGTACTTGTTTCCTCCACAGCAGCATCTCCTGTTTGTATTCTGCATGATTCTGCCTTATTACAGTGACCAGCTACTGAGGAAGAACAGAATAAAAAGGAGACCAGAGAAAGTGTAATGTCTGTCTTTCTCTGCATTCTAGAAAATTTTGGTGTCTGGATTGCAGACCAGGAAGATGGTTATTCTGTTTTCTGGAGGGTTTTGTTGAATTTTGGGTGATTGTCTCACATAAAATTTTTCAGTTTGCTAAAAATGTTTCTTATATTTCTCACATCAAATAATAAAAAAGACAGCAATTATTGATCTTTCAGGTCACATCCATTTAATACAGTTTTCTTGCATGGCATCCCTTATTTCATATTCTGAAACCAATGAGTCCTTAAGAGCTTGCACACATGCTAATAGTTGAAATATAATTGTTAAAATGCAGGTACTTCAGACATGACATTCTGCACACTTGATTGGAAAAATGTAGATTGCTGAACAGACAAGACAAATTTGAATCTAACCCCTGTAAGACAGAAGGAAGTTCTCCTTACCAATGGACACCCATTAAGTGAACACAATTGTGCTTAGTAGCACTGTCAGCCCACAAAAACAAAAAGGATTTTTATTTTGATTATTTTTAAAGTTTAATGACAAATCCTTTCGCTTCTTCACATTAAAAAATAAAGGCTGTGCTGGAATCCCATTAAGGGACTGCTTTAGAGCCTGGTTCTCTGAGGCACTTACATTGTTTAAATTTTAATTTCTAGTCTGAAATTTTTATTTAAAACAGTACTTACAAACAAAAAAAAAAGTTTCTCATAGTCTAGGGCCCCTACTCTTGCAAAAATCTTCTAAGCTTTTACCTGTCCCAGTGTATTCTTTGCCAAGTCCCAAAGGCATGTTTTCCCTTCCCCTGCCTCCCCTAGTCAGGGCTGCAGTGCTGTGGGAAAGCACTCTGCTTAATGCCTTCCCATGATATTTTGACAGGGAATAGAATATATGAAAAGACAGAAGACCACATTCACCTTTGGTGTAATGACATGGAAGGCAATTCAAATGGCAGTCAATGAGGCAACAGCACAGATAAATTAATTTAATGCAACATACTGGTTTAGGAAATTTCTGACATGGCTATAATGCTGAGAGAAGGGACTACAACCAGTACTTTTTTCCTCTCTTGTGCTGTGAAGTAGGATTTTCTTTGTAATTAGAAATTATTTGTAAATTTGTATTCTGTGATTTATTCATTGCAATTTCCTGCTCTGCACAAATCAATATTTAAGCTGTTTTGAGTAAAGAGATGGATTAGATGTTATAATTCTCTTTCTTAACTAGACAAAAAAAAAAAAAAAACCCTCAGAATTAAGATGGGTTACATATGGAGCACTGTCCAGAGGATCCCATACTATATTTCATACTATATCTTGTGGTTGCTGTCCTGTTTTTCATTTTGCAATAGAAACCCTGTAAACAGATGTCTGTAACCAGACATGCCCCTTGCTCTCTGCTTGCACACCTCTTGCTTATGCCTAGTGCCCAGTGGGGTGCTGTTACTGAGAGAAATAGATCAAATACTTAAAAAATCTTCCAAATGAAACATGAACCTGTATTGTTTCCCTCTGATCTTGCCCAGGAGATTATCTAGGTTTAGGATTTTCAAAACTACCTTACTTAGGAAATAAACACTGTAATTTCTTAATTTCTCTAAAACGCCTTGATAATTTCTTTTTTTCTCTTTGTCTTTTTCTTTGTTCAATCTCCTCTAGAGTTTTGATATATTTATGTTATTTTTGTTCTTATATGCAGAAGAAATTATATTTCCTCTCCTGGGGAAGTTGTGGACACCCCATTCCAGGATCTGTTATTCTATTCTGTGACTTTGCTGAATACAGCTGGGATAAGAATTATTAGTGCATTGGTCTTGTTCTTCAAGTTTAATGCAGTCTATATAGAGCACATTTGTGTAATTCTTAGAAAATAGATTATATTCCACAGGCACTGTGCTATTCAGGAATAAAGCTGTAAGAAATACTGAAGCATACAGTTATATAAATGTCAAGAGGGAAAATTTCCAACTTAATACAGTTATTCCCAGAGAAACCTGTTTGTCATTTCTTTTTTATGTTTTGAGATCTGTTTAGTGGCTCAGCACAAACATGTCACTGAATACTCAGAAGTTTTAATGCAAGAATATAATCCCTTGTATTTATTCAAGGATCCTGAGTGGGTCAATAATAGCTATGTCCTTGAGTTGGGCATTTGGAAGGTGAGTAGGATCAGTGGAATTGTCTGAGAATGGGTTGAGCACACAAGGTATTGCATTCATTCTGTTCACTGATGCATTATGATACCAAATATCCATCCCTAGGTAATATTTCCATCCCTACCTCTCTGGAATGAAATACTTCCTAATAAATGGAATTATTTTGAAACTAGCTATGCATTGTTTGTACTCTAAATTAAAACATGTCTATGATATAACTCCAAATCCACAAAAGCTGTGGGATAAGCTGAAGATGCTCCTAAAAAAGGGATTGACACAAAACTTTATTTTAAAAATTGCTTGGAAGCAATGATGTGCCTTGCTAGAAATTTTCACACTCTTATCCTGTCCTGGTATAAATGACAGCATTGTCAATAATTCCATAATCACCTCAGTGGTTAGAACATCCCATCTGCCTCCTACTGAAACAAGTGTGATGCTTGGGGTTTAAATGAAATGCAAGAGAAATTTGTCTTCTTACCTTCTCCTTTCTTAACTTCTAGAAAAAAGGGCCACCAGAGAAAGTTTTTGAGAGTAAAGGGCCTTGTGCTGTTCTGAACAATTCAAACAGACTAGATTTCCCCAATTATTTTCCCATATGGGATAGTATTTTCCCTCTCCCAGTATTTGTTCTTTCAAAGATGGGTGCATCATAAAAGTTGTATGGATTTTACTCTGTAATAACTCTCTAAAAAATTATCATGATATGTTTTGCTGTTTTTAAAAAATACTGTTTTTCTGATGTGGTACATTTCAACTATTCAGTGATTTCTGGCAAGATATACCATGAGTTAATATGTCATCCATACTAAGATGAAAGATATTGACAACCAAGAAATTGTGCTAATGCACAGCCACTAATATAGAAAATCTGTTTGAAATTAATAGAAATACAAACAGATATAATATTAAATCCTCTTGATATATCAGGACTATACTGTTGTATATTTTCAGCACATCAATTTTCTGAAAAAAAAAAAAAAATTGTGGTACTCTGCTCTCCACTGACCTGTATCCTCTACTTCTGTTCACTCTAATTGGCACTTACAGGTCTGGGCCCTTAAAACTGGCACAAAAATGAATTAATGTGATGTGTTTTAAGCTTCTGGTCTTATCATGGTTTAATTACAAGAATAAATTAATTTTGAATATTTTTATATACTTAAAAAACCCTCTTACTTTAAGAACCAAAAAGGGGTGATCATTCCATTCTCATTACATCCCCAAAATTGCCATGAGAAATAAAATAATTAATATCTGTGCTTATTCTTTATCATTAGTCTTTGTCCTAAGAATGGATTAATGAGAATATTCAATGAAAGTCAGAACATCCTGGCATTCACTTCTGTGAAAACTCATCCTTGTGTCAAAGACTGTAATGAGGACTGAAAGAAGCATACAATTAATTCACAGCAACCTTAAGGTTGTAGTGAGAAAATAGTACATCATTCTAGACTGATGGCCAAGATCAGAGAATGGGAGATTCTCCTATCTCAAGATAGGAGAAAATGAAGAATGAATATGAGAAGACTGAAGGAAGAGCATTTTAAGTCTGAACTATAAAGCCTTTGTTAGATGGTGTGTCATTTCAAAATCCATGTTAGCTTTTATTGACTACAGTTTGCACTCCATTCAGTTTATTTTCACCTCTCCTTCCCAGGTGTTCCTTCAGAACTAAGCAATTATCCAGCAAACTGATTTTCTTCACCTCTCCCACATAAGAGGCTGTCAAGAAACAAAAGATGAAACTTTTTGTATTCCACAAGAAACAAGAAATAAGAACACTATGAAACCAAATGGCCTTTAGAGGAACTTCTTTGACATCTATGGTTTTAAAACAAACATAAACTACTTTTGGCCCCATATATATATTTAGATATTCTTTGCTGCAGTGATTAAACCGTATGACACAGTTAGTTAGTGCCATGGGGATGTTTGGTCAAAAGTTGGACTCCATCATCTGGGAGGCCTTTTCCAACCTTAATGATTCTGGGATTCTGTCAGGGCTGTTAGTTGTGTATATTATTTCTCATATTGTCCTCACAGTGGTGTGAGTGTTGCTGGCTTTGAATGGCAGGTACTGATATAAAATAATATATAGCAGCAAGAAATCAAATGAGCACATCTCCTCAAAAAATGTTTAAAAATGGGTGCTTTGCTTTTGATTAATAATTAACACTGCTTAGTTTCTCTAAGCCTAAAGGAATTATTACAGCAGTGTGCCTGTTCCATTATATTTCAGGTGGTACTGGGTTTTTCATTATTAAACCCTGTATTTTTAGTTTGTTTGGTAATGTAGCTATAAAAATTGATTCCAGCCGTGAACTTGCCAAGAAAAGATCTCAGCTTAGCACAGACTTAAAAAAAAATTATTTTAATTTTTAAATAGTTCAGCTACTTGATAGTTAGCAGGGGGAATGAAAGCCTGGGATAGATCTTCACAGAGAGAGCTAGTGATCAGCCTTCTCACTGAATTTTAGGCTTTATGTTGTTTATTTCCTGTAACAAAAAATGCTGCTGGAAGATAAGCAGAGAAAGTTGGGGTGAAGAGCATGACAAAGAAGAGACTTCATATCCCTAATGAATACCTGGTTCAGTATTAGAATAGATCAATTCCTACTGGAGTTCTGTATGGCTCCTGATGTAAGGGTCAGAGCTCAATTTAAACTGAGAGAGAAAAAAGTACTGGCTGGGCTTGGGGAGGAGAATTTTTAGTAATGGACCATCACTAAGAAATTTGGCATCCAGTAATAAGACAAAAGGCAGTGAGCACAACCTGAAATACAAAAAAAAAAATCTAATTAAATACAAAAAAAAATGCTCTGACTATGAAGATGGTCAGACATTGATACAGGTAATTTAGAGAGGTTGTGGAGTGTCTACCCTTGGGAAAATTTAAAGCCTGACTGGGCATGGTCCTGGTCAGCCTGTTGTAGCTGACCCTTTGGGCAGGGGAGTTTGGGGTAAAGAATCTACAGAGGTGCTTTTCAACATCAGCTGTTCTATGCTTCTTTGAATAATAACACCACTATAAATGAACGGATCTGGAATGAGATTAAGACTTTGGTCCTTTCTCAGCTTTGCATTGCCTTCTGCCTGTGGAACAGCTAAGGATAGAGGCTGACAAACATCCCCATGGATGGCTATGCCTCTAAAACTCATGGTGAATTTTAGCCCTCCTTGAGTTACTCAATTAATACAGAGTCATTTTTAGTTTCATATGGCATTGAAAATTCTTTGAAGGAAAATCCTTAACCTTGCTGCTTTTATTTTTTTCCTTTCTTTTTGCATTCTCAATGATTTATAGCAGGATCTATCCTTGAAGGGAGAAGGAGGGTACAAGAGGAGGCAAGAATTTCAGAGTTATTGATGAGATAGTTTGGAGATTTTCTTCACTTTTCTTCCCAAAAGGCTTCAGAGAAATAGGGGTGTAACAAACAAGTGAGACAGGACTGAGATTTTGAATCTGTTGGAATTGTTCATGCATTGAACTTTGCCCTGTCAATGGCTCAGATGCAGAAATAACCCCAAGAACAGAGGCTGGCTGCAAGCTGAGTAAGATTCCAGAGGGTTTAATGCAACCTTTACTGCAGTAGTGGTCTTCATGCTATTAACTGCAGAAGTTCATATTCTTTCACATCATTCCAAGGATCTGACATCACACAGAGCCACCATTGGATGTGAACAGCAGCTCCTGAAGAGCATTTTCTTTTCCCAGCATTAGAGACCCCCTCAAGGACTATTTAGCCAGTGATGTTGGGGGGTGGGGGCTTGCATCTTCCCATTTGACCAGAAGCTTCATATTCTGACCCAGAAATTTGACAAAAATTTCTGCCTTGACAGAAGTCTACCATGGGAACCTGAGGAAGAGCCCAATTTGACAGAAACATGAAAAAAATGCTATTGTGCTAGAGAAAATTAGGAAACCAAACTCTTCACTCAGGATATCATCAAGGAAAATGTGATTAATTAATTACCTCATATAGGTTTATTCTTTGACAACAGTCCCCTCTTTTTCTTTCCTTTTGAGCCTCTATAGTGCAAAACCATGAGACTTGGAAAGCTGCACCCCAGTCCTTGCAGGAATTAGCCAAAACCACAGCCCAAGGTGACCTTTGAAAACTGAAATTCCTTAGACCACAATAGAACTGGTGAGTACATTTTGACACAACCTGTCTTTGATTTCTTCACTTACATTTTAAAAATAAGACTACTATAAAACCTAACTTCTTTCTCTCCCCCCACTTCTCCTTTTTCACACACAGGGACAGCAGTGTTCCAAGTAAGGTTGTGTATGTGCATTAATATGATACATTTATTTAATGAAGACACCTTGGGGCTCAAACCTCATCTTGAAATCATAGTATAAAAAATTAAATACATGTTTAATGTGTGTGAATCATTGCCACTGAAATTGGGAAAGGAAACCATAAAATATCAGCTGCACTCATATCTAAGAAATACTTTTTTTAATTCCTGTGATGATACAGTGTCTTAGCACTATGGTGGAAAAATAGTGAGCTTTGTAAGGGGTTTTAACAGAGAAAAATTCAGAACAAGTTTCTCTTCACAGTTTTCCTTGTATGCATACATTTTTTGTTAAAATGAGAGCTCCTTCCTTGTGTCTTTGTGAAGTGTTTAACACAAAAAAACACACACAAAATATCTGGGAGGATCTTTGCTTTGCTTTGGAGCATGTAAAATTGTAAATAGTAATTGACAATCCTAAAAGTAAGTTACATTTAGTAAGCTAGTCACAGAGAAAATCACAAAGTTAACTAAGGATTGTGACATCCCATTGTATGCTCATACAGTTCTTGCAGGTACTTTGCCAGCTTGGAGAATTCAGATCACATTTAGGCTCCAAGTTCTCTATGCAATGCAAGGGCTGAGTTAAGTACCAAAGAGAAAAATTCATAAAGAGGGTCATTAACTTGTGGGAATAAGGAGGGGAAGGTGGAACCAAATTGGCCAGAGCAGTTAATGTAAAAGAGCAAGCAAGGATCATGGCTTTAGTCCTGCCCTTCCCACAGAAGTTCCTGATTCCATGGTTAGGTGCTTTGCCTGAAATAGAAATTTCTCAGAAAGGCAATAAGGGAACAGTGTTCATTCACATGCCTAGTCAATTTTGCAAAAGTAATTATTTATTAAAGTGAAGAGGAGCCTGGTTATTTTTTCTACATCCTTGACTAAATGCCCTAAAGCAATGGACAGCAGAGTCCCTGTTTGGTATTTGCTTTGGCTTTTTTCTTGTACAGTACATAGTAAAACCACGTGTTCTTTGAGTTTGTTCTGTGCAGAACAAAACCTGGATGGCAAAATATGGAATCTCACCTACACTGAGTAGGTTGATGATTAAACACCTTTCAGCTGCCATGCTACTTTCTGGGAGAAAAACCTAAGCCCAGCTGAGAGTAATTTTGGGATGTTCAGACTGTGTATTTATCAAGGAAAAGACCTTTATCACAATTTCTTCCCTCCACAGTATTGTAGCAAATTCTTCTGTTGTATATATATCTGGTTGGTCATCAATTGGAATGAAGAAGTCACTAATCCTAGCAGAAATTAATTTTCAGCTTTACTGGCATTGAAATCTAATCTTTGTCTGGAAACAGAAACTTTTATCGAGCAGTACTTTACAGCTAAGGAGGAGAAATACCCCTGTGTGACTTTCAGTAAACTAGAAAGTTTACTTTCCTTATCTGTGTGCATCAAGACTCTCATCTCAAAGTCTGGCTCCAAGGAAGGAAACACACCTTTTGTGCAATCTGCTGCAGCCAAAGAAGTGATCTCATGACAGAGTTACCCATATGGATGTTATTCAACACTATTCTAGTGCTACCATAAAGTGAATACAAAGATGTGCTCTGCTAAAAAAAAAATTAAAAAAAAAAAAAAAAGAAAAACTCTTATGCATCCCTGCTCTATAAAGTGTCTTTGTGAGAGATGCTTTTTTGGATGTAACAATAAATTCTATGAATGGGAGCTGTGAGTCTGCATGCATGTGTTAGCTTCACATAGTATGAACACAAATATCTGTTCCAGAGCCCTTCTGGGAACAGATTTATTAAACAAAAAGAATAACTCATTTTGTGGAAGGAAAAACATTGTCTACTGTCAATGTTATTACAAATAAAGCTTGAATTGTTTCTTTTCAGTTTTTATTTCAGTTTATTGCATTTCCTTCAGTTAGTGGCATTCTGGTGAACGTGATGAAAATCTTGCCTCCTGCAAGAGTACGTGTGTGAACCATAACCGAAATCCAGTTTTGTCAAAGTTTTTGGAAGTGTGAATGTTCATAGAACATTCAGAATAGTTTGGCACAGTCTCCAGTGTGAACACACATGAAAATACTAGTTAATACTATCAAAATGTGACATTTTGCTGTTTCTGTTTTCATTTATAGATCCTGCCTGTTCTGCAGCTGTTCCTTGTTATACAAGCTGACTAGAAACTGAAGAATAAACATGAGGAAGAAAAGAATAATACTGCTATCTTAACCTGCTCTTTTGATTTTCCAAGTTCCATATATCAACCCTTTGCAGTGAATGTATGTCTGTCTAGTACAAACCCCATCCAAGGGCACTTCCAGGTGACATTAACAGCAGACTGATGTTCCCCACAGAACTGAAAAAACACCAAGTGTCTGGTATTCCTGTCTGGTCTTATTTTTTGTTAAAAAGAACCCAAAAACTTAATCTAAATATTTTAAAATCTACAAATACAATATTGCTGGAAGTAGAGAAAGGGAAGAAGCGGTGATTGGCTTGGTCCAAATTTGCTTAGCAAATGAAAAGTTTCTAATGAGAAGTTATTAGATGGCAACTTCTCTTGTCAAGTTTTTTGCATGGCATTTTAAAGAGCAGAACTTCTCCTCTGCCTTATGTTGTGCTATAAAACACCATAACTCTAGATGGGAGGTAGGGAGTTTGTCCACAATTCTGTTAGCTGAGCTGTAAAAATGTTGATCCTTTTTAGATAAAAAAAAAAAATTGAGTAATGTGAAAAAAAGGTGTCAGCATTCCTCCTGTCCTGCACAGTGCATTGGCATCTATTCCTCAGCCAGTCACTCCATCCCACCTGGGTGGGAACCATCCTGTTCTTCACATGTACCTGCTCAACACCCACACTACACAGAGAAATTATTGGATCCTTTCAAGCAAACTATTGGAAAGTTTTTCATGGGAGCAGTGGTGGTAGGGATGAGATTGAGGAGGCATCTTGAATTTTTCAGCACAGTGTGAAATGTGTGAGCCTGTGGTCTACAGGACAATACCTGATTCAGTATTCTAAATGGCTAGATGGGGAATGATTTCTTTTTCCTTCATTAAATTTGGATCCTCTTGGACTCATGGCTCATGAAATATTGAGCAAAATGCCTGCACCTTCACAGTTACCACAGGAGCTTTGGAGTGGGGCTCTCCAAGTGAGCTGTTTCTAAAAGGACACAATTTTGGTTGTTAGTAAATCTGCTTCAAAACCCCTATCAATGGCAATCAAAGAGCACTCAAATCACACTGAAACTGATCGTAGCTTGTGGTTCTGAGATGTCCATTGCAATTCCCAGTACTGGATTGTTTGGTGGGTTTTTTTCAGGCAGGGTGTGCCATGGTGAGTGGTGTTTGAAAAGGCAATCCAGGGAGCATTTCATTGTGCTGTCTGTCTCAGTCTGTATGAGGCAGAACCAATTTTTACATTGGGCAAAATGTCTTGCCTTAGCAAGACATACTGAAACTTTAGAAATCCTATTCTCCTGTTTTGGAAGGGTAACATTAATCTGTGGACTCCAAAACTGTTGGATTGCTGGGGTGTCAAAACTTTTCATTCTGAGAAAAAAAATAAGCATGATTAATAACTCTTGCAGCAGTACCCAGAGACATAACTGTGAGAGAGAGAGCATAATTTTATACACTGTACATATAGTAAGAGACTGTTCCTTGCAGAGAGTAGAATAAGTGGAGAGTAATACAAAGTAGGATAATTTTGAGTTATTAGCCCAAATTTTAGACAAAAAAATCTCCTGACAGATGACGTGTGTGCCAGAGCCAGCAGACTGCATCCATCTCAGGGTCAATTGTTCTGATTTTAAGAGAAGGAATTGCATGGGTAGCCTTCTAGAGCTTCAAATAAGGATCAGATTGTAATTCCAGGCTTAAATTTCTTACTCAAACCAAAACCCAAATCCAAGCCCCTTGAGGGTCTCTCAGCACTGCTAATGCACCCGTCAGTGCACATTCCAAGCAGCATCTGTATCCAGCAGACAATAGGGATTGTTGTGGTGGCAGGCAAAATATGCAGTGGGTTCCAGTAGCAGGGATCATATCCCATGTATTTTTAATATGATGTATGGCTCATGTTTCAAAAACTGATTATAACTAAAATTAGGGTATGAAATATGACTTTCATTAATATTTGCATCCAATCTAATGCCTTCATTCGTTCTGTAGTTTCATTTTAAACAATTCTATGTACAAAATGTTATGTCAGCTGCAGATTAGCAACTGTTATTTATCTCTTATAGTCTTGCTGGAAACTTCTCAGCAGTTTACAATATTTAGTTAGGATATTTGAAGAGACCTAAAGGATTATAAAGAAGCAAAGCTAGGTTTGGCAAGGAGCCTTTCTTTTGTCTCTGAAACTTTCTGCAGTAAATTTAGAACAGAAGAGCAGTTCTCTGGAGTAAAAATATATGTATTGCTGGCTACAAGTGTATGTTTGGTGCTTCACAATTTTAGAATTAGATGATGGACTTATTTAGTAGACATTGGATAGTAAAAAGTAAAACCTCTAATTTAAAACATTACACATTACCACATTCCAAGAAAAACATGGACCGGTGAACAAAACCAGCAGTATTGTAATAAGAAAACAACTAGGTGCATTTTTTCCAAAACCTAAACCCAGAAATCTAAATGCATGAGTTACTGGTTAAAAAAAATCCCATTTTCATGTCTGTTTCTTCATCAACTGAAAAAATAACCAACAGAAAATTAGAAAATAAGATCTAAGACTGCAGGTCAAGCTTTAGAGCACAGTTCTGGTATCATAAAAATACTGTTTTGATATCATAAAAATACTGTTTTGAACCTTAATGTTTCAAATTTTTTTAACATTTAAAAATGTGTGTTTTTCTTTGTAAGTGATTTAACATTACAACATTTTTAAATGTAAAGGTAAGATACTTTTGGTAATGTTAAAAAGGAATTATAATACATGACTGCTCATTCAGATCCTCATACTTAGCTTTCTAAGAACATAGTAGCATTCCAGCCCAGCTCTCTACAGCATCAGCCTAATTTGAGTTTTACTGAATCCTAACTGAAATAATGCATGGAAGTCAGAATGGAAGATTGTGGGAAGATCAAAGGGAGAAAAAACTCGAGCCAGATTCTTGAATCCCTGCTCTAATGAAGAGCACTAAAGTTGCTTTGCTTTGACTTTCTTAAGGGATTTGCAGAGCATGAGGATCTGTACCTGTGCAAGGAGGCACAGATGAGAGGAAGACAGGTACACAACTGTAGAGATACTTGTTTTTATTAGAGGAAGGCCCTGAATATGGATAAAAAGCATTGTGAGGAAGGCAGGGCATGTACATACAAGACATTGGAAATCTGAGGTGCAATCTCCTCCTCCTGGACATCAATGTGCTGCTTGGTGCAGTTCACCCTCTCTTGAATATTTAAGAAAATACTTGTGATCAGAGAGAAGATGGATCAAAGCATCAATAGCTGTGCACATGACACGGATGTTGATAGAAGAAAGGATGTAGCACTGAGAGATGCTTTTGAATCAACAAGGCTCTACACTACTGCTGTGATTTTGGCAGGAGAATATTCTCTTGTAAACTCATAAGGGCTTTCCTCCTGCAGTAGTCCATGTCTCTAAATAAGCATCAGCTGCTTTCTAACAGGCAATTTCTTTTATGATCAATCTTTCTTTCTTTATCCACCTGGAAGGAACAGAAGAGGATTGGACTACTACCCCTGGTTGGTACATCTGAATGATCCTACTGGCATGTGCTTATCTCTAATATGTTACAGTCAGCCCCTTCCCTGTGGCAGCTTCCATAGATCCCTGTTCCAGATTTCACATTTAGATATCTTCCTATGGCCCAGAGTATCTCATGAGGGCAGAATATTATTTTTTAATATAATTACCTTTGAAAGGGTGATGGGGCAAAGGGTCCTGGATCCAGGCTTGCTCAGCTGTTTGAGCTCTTGCTGTTTATGGGCAGATCAATATTAATCAGAAGGACACTGCATGTAAAATATAATCATCTTTGTGATTACATCTTTTATCTCCCTCTTGAAAACCTAGGCAAAAGGCAGCCTCTTAACTGTGCTCAGTGCTTTGTACAACCCCATGACAGACCAGAAAAAAACACCAAAATGTGGTGTGTCAAATGCAACTCCCTTGGGAGGGTCAGTGTGACCACTCCATTATGTGCCCTGACCTTCACTGCCTGAAGGATGAGGAGTTTTGTTCTTGGATCTGTTTCTTTCAACCTCTGCCTTCCCATTTTGACATGTGTTATAAACACAAGTGCCATAAACTGCTGTTGAAATAACCAGCATGTATTGTTTCACTGCACTTGCTGTGATGTGCAGGGACAAGATTGATCTTTAATACATGATTAGAAGTAAATGAATTTATCTATAGCCCTTCAAAGTAAGAGATATGTTTTGATGAATAATATCTTCATAATTAGAAAATAGGGAATTCAATTCCAAGTTAGCCATAGATTTTGTATGCAATAATAGGATGAATCACTTAACAATCATGAGTTCACCTGATGAAATGGTGGGATGAGGTTAAGCTGATGTTTCTAAACTGCTTGGGAATGCACACAGCAGGTTGCCACTATTCAGAGTAGTCCTGACTGAAAAACCTCCACCCCAACATCTTCAGGGGCACTTTGCTTACTGTGCCATAGTGCCAGTACAGTGAGCTTTTCCATGTTGGAACTTACTTTTGGGAATGTGCAGCATTAGTTCAGCAAGGCAGTGGACCATAAGAAAGGTAGGTCACAGCTACTGGGATGGATAATAGGAGTTCTTGGAGTCCAAGTTTCTAAGCTGGGTGTCTAAAGTCTTGAGGGTTTTAAACAATTTTGTATCCAAAGAAATTTCATATATGCACTGGGGTTATTGCCACTGCAGAACCCCAGGCTAGCATGCAGAAACTGTCAATTCATGCTTACAGATTTACTGAATTACTGTCTGTATTCAAAGATTTCTCTTCTAGCTTTTAGCCTTTTCTCATTTTCTTCTCTTTTGTTTTCACTTCAATTTATATGTGCTGCATTTTCCCTCCCTTTCTCCTTTTCCTTTTTAAGTAAGAGATGGAACAGGTTGGGTTGTTTGGGTTTGGACCAATATTTTAAATATCTGATGTTCAGTTCTTTTTAATTAGACAAAACTTATTGCAACCAAGAAGTGGAAGCATCTTTAAATCAGCTGACACACAGGTTATTGTTATAAGGACTGCATCTGTGGTTGAGATCCTGCTAAGTGATGCAATTATTCCACATGAAGCTGCTAGGAAAATTGGAGTGCAAAGCACAGCCACCATAAGGCTTAAGGCATCGTGCAGCATGAAAGCATTTTGAAATATGTGCCACACAAAAAATCTAATATCTAAAGAGAAAAAGAAATTCAATCCTTGGAGTCCAAATGAGATGAAAGTCTACATAAGAAAACTGCCAAAAATGTAGTTAGTCTGAAGCCAATAAAATATACTTTTGGTTGTGACCTAAGAAACTATCATGCTTACAATTGAATAAAATAGGAAGCTGAACTATTGTCTGAATGACAAACACTTTGTGAGGAATTGAAGTTCACTGCAGATTATTCCTGTGTTTTCCCTCACATAACTGTGCTATGATTTTTATGAGTTGCAAGCAAAATGTGCACCTCAAGTCACGCACTCTTAAAAAACCAGCAATATAATCTATTTAGAGAAGGCCTGAAGCATTTTCAGAACAAGTGCATCATTTTAAAAGTTTTTCCATGGGGAATTACTTATAAAAATATGTATCTTTTGGGATTTGTACCAGGATATTTCTTAATTATTGCTGACATGCCCCCCATAACACCATAAGCTCCCTCAAAGGGCAGGAAAAGAGAATCGGTCTCCCTTAATCACCAAGTACAAACCAAATAAATTTAGCAGCTACCTCTTGCTATTGAGGCAACAAATTGATACACTCAGAGTTCCCTAATGACTTAAATGTATAAAAACTAACAGGAAAAAATAGTGCTGCATGTTGTCAGGATGAAACTTCAACTTTTTTTTTTTTTTTGGGCACTTTTCAGAGCTACCCACTGGCACAGAAAGCTGCAAATGGGGTGTAACCAAGGGTTGTCTGATCAGTCAGAGGGATCATTTGTGTCACTGAGGCAGCTAAATTGACTTGCAGGTGTAGTGAATGAGGCCTCCAAGGAATCGTGGGAGGGGGCAAGTCCTGAATGTATTTGATGTCTGGAACAGCATTTTAGAAACATGAATTATCTTGCTAATTTGTGCATTTAAAAAATAAAGACTAAATCCCAAAGATTTCTGCAAAGAATTGGTGCAGATTATCCATGCAGGGTGCTATATGTCATCTTCAGCTTTGAACAAATCCCCTGAACAGCCAACCTCTGTTAAATCAAGTCTAACTTGCAATTCTGGTCTCTATGAGTATTTTCCTTCTGTTTATCCCATCCATTGATTTGTGTTGAGTTCTTCAGGTGTGAATAAACTCAACACTCCGAAGAAGTTTTCTAGCATTGTTCTATATTGTTATACACTGATAGTATGACAGCTTTGTGGAGTCCCAGGGGGCACTGAGGTTACATTGCTCTATTTGCTTTATAAATTTTCAAAAGAGACAAAGCCACTCCAGGTTGTCCCTTGCTATTAAAAACTTTGGCTGTGAGAGGGAAGGAACACAACCATGTGCTTTACATGTAATATATCAAAGCCATCCATCAACACCAGCTCACTTGAATCTCGCCTGAGTTTGAAGCCTTGTGTTTGGCAGAAAAGGGCTTGAAACCAGATGAGTTTTATGACTAATTTTTCTCACAATGTTAGATGCAATCCTTGTGGATTTATTTATATTTTTATCCTGATGAACGTTTAGTTTCTTATGGGAACAGGAATTAATTTCCAACTGACTTTAAATAAAGTTATGATCTCTGAATTTGCATAGGGTTCAATGACCCTTGCACACAAGGGTTTTAGTATAGCAGGAGACACTTAAAATCACTGTCAAATTACACACAGGCCTTCACACTTGCACATACTAGAAGAAAAATTTGTTTTGTGCTTTTAATTTTCTCATCATTTTCTATTGAAAACAATGACATTTTAAAGATTGATGTCCTTTATCTACACAGGAAAATGTAAAAGAATTATAATCACTGTGGTTATATCCATCCAAGATTATTTAATGCAGTGATTTGCTTCAAGGAATGTATTTTTAAATTTTAATTTTCCAGTGCTTCAGCAAAGAGATGAAGGAGGCTGAATGAGAGCCTTGTTCTGCTGCAATTTCTGACTTTTGCAGTTCAAATTTATCAATCTCTTATTGCTATAAGTACAGACTCAAACACCATAACCTTCCTCTGCATGCATTTGATTCTTCTGCTTTTGTCTTACCAGTCTTTAGGGGCTGTCTAAACAGTAGACTTTTGTTCAGGTATATTTTAATGTTCTTTGGAACAGACTTGAAAGACATTTAATGCTTTATCCACAGGAAAAATTATATTTAATTTACTGTTTCCGCTTCAAAACTCCTCTAAATCCCTGTTCAGTCGTCTGCTCACCCTGGAGCCAGCTGAGGTTCACAGCTACTACATTGCTGCCCAATAAAGTTCCTAAACATGTATTGTTAAAAAGGTTTCAAAGCAAGATTGCACAATGGGTTGATTTCATGTCTGAGGTTTGAATTTTCAAAGTTTGGCTTCTAGGTTTCTAATTCAATTAGTGTGCCTACTGTTTCATATATATATATATATATATATATATATATATATATATATATATATATATGAGGAAACAATAAAGGCAAACCAAAAGAGCAACTTAAAGTCCTTTACCAAAAAAATAAAAAAACCAACAAAAAAAAAAAAAAAAACAAACAAAAAAATCCAAGATTTTTGTTCCTGATAAAAAGATGACATAGAAATTTTTTCAGTCAAGATTTTTAGAAACTTTTGAAACTTTCTCAAAATACTGTCATCACAAACATCCCTGATGTCAAAAGCCTGCACTGTCACCAGAGTAATTTGAGCCATTACCCACAAAAATAGTGCAGTAAGATAAATGAACCATTCTCACAAAGAACCATCTAATATGACACTTAAAGATCCTTCAAGTAAGAAAAATAATTAATGCTATTTGCTATTTAATGCCTTATTTGCAAGTTAAGCCATCCAGTCTAACAAACTCAAATGCTTTTCTGGAATTTCCCTGCATGATCTACATTGTGGCCTATGTTTGTCCAATTATTTTGTATATTCATTTTCCTAAAATTTTATTTTCCTACTCAACACTTTTATTTCATAAACTCCTTGTTCACTCCAGTTATATCTCATTTGTCATTTAAGTGCATGTATTTTTTGACTGAACCAAACTGTCCCCAATGGGGATGGGTATCTCCCTTCTGAGAATTGCAGGAGGCAGGAATTTCCCTTTCTTTAAGGATTTTTTTTTCTTTTTTTTTTCTTTTTAATTTTTTAATTAATTTTTTTAATTTTCATTTTTAAATTTTTTAATTTTTTTTTTTTTTTAAAGAAAACCCTATGTAAATGCACTTCAGCGAACAAATAATCTTGCAATCCCCCCCAAAATCCCAGGGTTTATGCTACTGTTTTATATCACACAAGGGTGTTAGGCCCACTGCCAATGTTAATCCATTCCATATCAGAAACCTAAAACCTCTCAGATGTATTAGGCAGCCTACCAACACTGTGCTGGAATTTGGCTAAATTCCTGATAGTTATCCCTTTGCACTTCTTCAGTGGGGAGAAGGCTGGTCTTCCTAAGGACTTGTCATGGGGAGCTGCTGAGATTTTTGGTGGCAGTGGAGTTTCATTGAAGCTGCTACTGGAGTTTTGTTCCCTGCCATCCAAACTGCAGAGGTCACTCCAGAAAAACTGCAGGTCTCCTGCCACAGAGTCAGAACATGCTATATTTGCCAGCTTATACCACAGTTATTTCCTTTCCTAAGCCTGTGGAAATAGACACAAATGATAATTGTTAGCAAATGTCGTGTGCTGTACTATTTGCAGAGGGGCTTACATAATTAATGAGCAGTCCAGAGATACTGGTGCTCACTGGATTATTGTTAGTTTGAAGCACCTCAGCACCTGTTTGCTTTTTTTTAGTAATCTGTCCTTATGAAGCTTTGAAAATGATGGTACAATGCCACCAACGTACAAAGCCAGCTGTGATTTTTTTTCTGGATTTCAAAGACTCCAGGGGAAAAGTAGTGTCTACTGATTTATTCAGATGAAGCAAACATTCTATTTTAAAATATAAATGGGTGTTAACAAATGTTAGCCAGTCCCTAGCCTGTTTAACATAGTCCTGCTTTAAACTGTATTATGATATTATGGTCCTAAATTGTGAGGATACTAAAAGAATTTATTCCAAGGGCTAGATGCAATTTCAGGGCTTTATTTTTGCCTTAAATTCTCTTCATGCCAGAGGTGAATATAAGCTAACTGAATTATTTCACCCTCTACAACATCAGCCAAACAACTTGAAGAGAGGTTGCCATTTTTAGATAATTAATACTCTAAATCAATTCATGTTTATCTGGGTGTCCATTACACAATCTGTTGCTGTTATCCAACACAACAGCTGGGTATAATTTATTTCTGGCTTATCTGGCAGCTTACAGGCATAGAATTAAACTTACATATTCTTCAAAAGTGTTGGGAAAGAGTTACCATGAAAGTATCCCCTTTCAGCAGAGAGTTCTGTTTTGTCTGATTTGTGTTGGATATTTTGTTGGATTTTTTTTTTTTTTTTTTTTTTTTTTTTTTACCCAACCTGTGGGCCTCTAAACACCTACATAATTTGGAGGGCAGCAAAATGCCATCAGATGATATTCCAAGTATTTACCCAGCTAACAGCATCACAGGACAGAGCTGAGATTTTGGGAACATGCATAAGTGTGCTTAAGAAAGGGGTGTAACTGGCAGAGCTGCAGACCTGTGAACTACAGCACAAGTGTGACTTCAGCCAGGTCAAAATGAGGAAAAGCTGTCAGGGGCTGTGCTGCTTAAAAGAATTTAAGCTTGGGCTGAGGAGTGGCAAATGTGGAGCTGGCTGGGGAATGGGTGCCAAAGCTGCCTAAGACCTTCTGCAATCTGGTCTGAAGATGCTGTGCTCCAAGTGGAAGGCACAGCAAAGCTCTTTGACAGCAGCACTTGAGCAGGAGTGGGGCAGGAGTGGTGAAAAGCAAGTGTCTTACATTTGTGGTCACACACCTTATCCACAATTGTGCTCCAGGTTCTTGTACATCCCACCAGTGACCAATGGCATGGATCCATCTGCATGGTGCTTTTAACAGCTTTGAAACACATGGAAGCCAATTTCCTCTTCCATCCGTGTCTGACAGGATGTGCAGCACTGCTGGCCAGAAAACCTGGTTGACTTTTGATGTTTTGAGGGCCAAGGCTCAAAAGACAAAGAGGAAGACTGGCCCGAAATTTATAATCAGCAATGACAAAAAATTAAAAAAAATTAAAATCTGTCTCATTCAAGTGAAAAATCAATTTGAAAGAAATACTCTGTATTTATGAATATTATAAAACAAATATACCGAAACATTAGTAAAGCTCATTTTTAAAAAAAACCTTGTGTGCATGAAATGAAAAATGTTCGTATTTAAAAGTTGCTGTAGTAGATTTTTGTTTTGTAAAACACATTTCTCAAAAAAAAGAACATGGCATATAAACACAAACATACAAACACACACATCTGCACACACATACTTCCCAAACCCGTGAGATGTCTGTTTGAAAGATGTCAGTTCTTTCAGTGACTTAAAGTTTCTTCAAGGCAGAAAACTATGGAAGATACAGTCAAGCTGAACATCTGTCTTGTCATGTAGGCAGATATTAGGATTAAATTAACTAGAAATGAATAGAATGATATATGACAGGGTGCAGATGTCCCAGCCACAGTGTGATAATTTCATTGCAAAACTATGTAATGAATTCCATACATTACAGAAACACAAATATACCACTTTAGGTAATTGTGATGAAAAGGTATAATATGGAATGGATAAACAGATGGTGTACCCAAAGGCATTTTTCGTTTACTGTTGCTCTCTAGTCATTTTGAAATTACTTTATTTGGTTTACTCTACATCTATTATTACATCCTTTTTCTTCCTTTTATTTTTTTTTTCTTCTTAGCTCTCCTGAATCTGGATTCCATGAGGAGCTTTAAGGACCATTTTGCATGTCTGCTCCTGATAGATTGGTTAGCTCCTATTTTCTTTTGTAAACTGTACATAACTCTGCTCCATCTGAAGCCAACATTTCCATGACTCCAGCACAAATTGGATTGATTTTGGTAGCCTTTTGGCTTTACATATTTTCTAAATTGGCACATGCTGCATCTGTGCTACTTGAATTAGCAGTACCGTTCATATTTTACCACAGATTATTGGCAAATTTTCCTTTATTACCTGCAAATGGGAACTTTGGATAACATGAGAGATTCAGCTGAGGCCTAACCATTTCCAACTGGTATATTAAAATGTGATTACAGGAAGATGTATTTTATGATATGATTATTCGACCATCCCGAAAAATAAAACCCTTCCTTACATCTGTCAACAGGGTTTTTTTCAAATGCTACAAATAGTTAAATCTGTAACATGGCTTTCAATCACTGGCCTTGTTTGGAGAATGTAGCCAGATCTGGAGTTTTTTGGTGTTCAAAAATGAACTTTAGGGAGATCAGTAACTGAGGTGCTCCATGTAGAAACTTAAAATCTATTCAGTACCTATATCTGCCTGTGCTTGGAGGCTGGACTGAGGCCCACTTGAAAATTCAAAATTTTAGTTCTGTTGTTAACTTCAGATTAATTAGCTAATGGCTCGTCAACACACAAAGTAATATAAAAATATTTTCAAATGCAGTGGAGATTAGAAAAAAAAAACATCTGCAATAAACTATTATTTATTTTTTGCTATTATCAACTTTATATATATTCCAGTATCACAGCAATAGTACTGAAACACTGGTGTTCACTTGCAATAAAGGGATTTTGAGGTTATCAACAGCTTCAGTTCCAATTCAGTGTTTAATCACCTGCCAAAGATATTTATTGCTGTGTATTCTCCAATTCCATGGATGTTCCCTCTTAATTATTAACCATGTCTCTAATTTTAGATCTATTTTTTAAGAGAAAAATCTTTAGTAATTGAAACAAAACAGGCAAGTGTTGTCAGCTGATTTTATTTCTATCCTAAAGCAAATCAGAGACTAAATATGGCAGCACTTTATTGCCACCAGTACAAACACATGCAAGCACCCTACATATTTCAATCATTTCTGCAGTGGTTGATTTTATTGCTGGGTTTAATGGCTTTAACTCAATGCAGTTTATATAGTGGTTTGATGAAGGTCCAGTTCCAGTACATTAAAATGTTAACGCACTGGTTACTAGATTTTTACTTCATACCTGCTTGTTTCATTTTCAGATTCAATGTTACCATTTTCTGTTTCTTAAGCTTTCAAAGGAAGAGAATCTATTTAGAAGCATATGTTTTTAAATATGGAGATAGCACAGTTCATTTTCTCATGATGAAAGCATATTTTGGATAATCATTTTTTTCCAAACAGATGCCCAGTTTATCTCACTTAAATCAACTGTTTCTGACTGGACCAATTCCTGGATGAGTTAATTGAGCATGGCTAAACCCAAAATGCTGGACTAATCCAAGGAAATAGGAAGAGGTGATGACTGTGAAGATTCTCAGCTTTCAGTAAAGGTGTTTAGTTGTTTACTTATATTCTCACAACAGAAGGAATGCAACAAACTCAGCCCACTGGAAATAATTCTGGATAATCTCACTCCATTACTTTCAGTGAAATTGAGTCTGCTCACTGTACCCTTGTGAACCAGCATCTCGGGGAAACAAGAAGGTAATAGCTCACTCAGGCAGTACAAAATAAGTGACAGAAGGAAAGGCAGACTGAAAGCTGTGTGTCTTTAGTTTTTAATTCATATCAGTAGTCCACCATTAATGTATTAGCTTCTCAATAGCTACACTGAGCACAGGAAATCAGTGTAATGCTGTCAGTGTGGTTGGCAGTGCTGTTCATTACTACCAGGCTGCCTTGCACACATCACAGCTGTTCATTCATGCTCACTTTTCAGACTTGGAAATTTTAGTTTGGTGAATACTGATAACTTGTTTGATTCTTTCCTCCCCATCCCTGCACCTCCCATGAAATCCTATTCTGGGAAACACATATTAAAATAAAATCAGATTCTTGTATGTCTTTGCTATTAAAGAGGTTTGCTTTCTATTCTCAGTGTTTTGTATACTCTCATCTATGATTTTCTGTAATCCAGCTCATAGGCAGACAGCCCATGGGACCAGGCATAGAAACCCACCATCATTATAGCATGAGGCTGAGGCAGGGGAGGTTTAGGCTGGATATCAGGAAAAGGTTTCTCACTCAGAGGGTGCTTGGCCACACAGACACCCCAGGGGTTACAGCACCAGCCTGTCTGAGTTCTGGAAGAGTTTAAACAAAGCTCTTGGGCACGTGGTGTGACTCTTGGGGTGTCCTGTGCAGGGTCAGGAGCTGGACCCCATGGTCCTGATGGGTCCCATCCAAATGAACATATTCTATGGCTCTATGATTAAAAAATCTATGATTTTATAGTTTAAAAAAAATTAGCAAGATGGCCTCTAGATCTGAGGGTCAGACTTTATTATGAATATTTCATCTGATTATTAATTTTACATGTGTATATTTATACTGATTTTGAGTTCTGCCTTAATAAGTATTACTGAGATGATAGCAACTGATGCAGTTACCAGTTGTTCAATGTTTCTGAAGTCTTTCTTCAAATAAATTTGGCCTCAATATGAAACCATGGCAAAATGTTTCTTGTTCCAGATCTTTTGCTATCTTATCACTTAGCACAGAACTGGACAGCTCTTCACCTGCAAACTAATAATCTCAGGTGAAATTACCTTGTGTCACTGCTGATGTGGCACAGTGATGCACCTGTAATTAACTCAGGGAAGAATTTGGTTCCTCTCTCCAATGCAACAACAAAATAAAGACTTGTGCATCTGTTCTGATGCCTGTGAACAAAATGGGATGGTGACAAACTGCTAGATATCTCAACAGACACAAACACATTCATGGCCTTTGAATGGACCCTTTTGCTCTCCTGACAGAGGGTACAGTAACTTCTAGATGACACATAATGTTCTTCCTAGGGCTCTTCCCTATGATCCCTTCAGATTTGAAGATCAGTCATGGAGAAATTTGCCTGAAAAAGTTCACACCTTTCTGTGTAGCAGCAGGCCAGTGGTCAAAAAATTCACTTAGGCTACGGGAATCAAGAAATGCTCTTAGGTGCCTGACAGCTATAATAAGTAAAACTTAATATACTTGAAATTATATCTTTAACTCTCTCTGTAACTTTTCCATCTAAGGGTGAGCATTCCATCCCTTTGAAATGTTAATTTTCAGTACAAAAAATCCCCAGCAAACCTTGGATTTTTCTTCTAGAAAATAAAAAATTACTTAAAGGATACCAGCCTACTAGTTGTAGGCAAGTTTACAGAGGCAATACGGTTTGCATAGAAGAGAATTTCTCCAAACCTTTCACATATATTTCACAGGCCTGCTACACAAAGAGTGCTTCCACTATGGAATGGTTCTGCTGATAGAAATGTATTGCCTGTAGCAAACACACCTAACAGGATGGCTTTGAATTGCACAGAAATGGTATTCCTCTTCTTAATAACCTGTGCTTGTAATTTATTTTTATATTTCAACATATATACTTTTTTATATTTCAATTTTTTCCCAAATTGCTGTTGTTAAGCCCTTATTAGAAAAGCAGAAACAAAAACCCTGAAACAAAATTCCTTAGCACCTCAGTCTGACCCCAAGCTCTCCCCCTCAGAAGAAAAAACAACCAACAATCCTCTTCCAATACTTTGTTTAGCAGATGTGAAAATGATAGGCTTACCATTGACACAGTCTGTTGTTTTTTTGTTTTTTTTGGTTTTTTTTAACAAGGCAACCAGACTGGAGAAGGAGTCAGGAAGTTACTGGCATAGAAAAGGAATTTAAAAAATAACCAGGGACTCATTCTGTGAGGACTTGTTGGGTCATATGAGGTTATCAACTAAACAAGTTAATGGGAACACACCCTGCTTGAAAAACAAGAATATGCATATGAATGAGCAAATGCAAACCCCATTTTTTTACCTCTTTGTTATTGTTTGCAAACATAAAAAATCACCTTTATCAGACTTCTAAGACTACTAATAAAAACCCAGAAGAAATTTAGAGATTTGAGGCTTTAATTTTACCTATTTCCTGTGTGGTTATTTTTACTGTCAGTACTTTTCTGATATTAATGAAAATGAGCTGCAAAGTGGATTTGTGACCATGAATGAGACTAGCAAAGCTAGGCCTTTAAAAGTGAACTTCTTCCTGACCATTCATAAAGCAGATTGGTTGTGTTAGCTTTTTTATCCTTTTATTCTGTTGTGGATGCCTTAAACAAGGATCTTTGACTAATTGCTATTTTGACTCATGAATGTAAAAAAACCACCTGGGCAGCAACCACCAAAATCATCAAATATTATCTAATTTTTATCAGGGTGAGTTGTGTTCAAGAATCAAGAGGCAGGACAGGCATTACTGATTGCAGTATTATAACTGATTGCAGAAGAACACAAAATCTCTTTGCTATTCTGAGGCAAATGGAGTAGTACTACTTACCACATTTCTTAATTTTTTCTCTCTTTCCTCCTCCCTCACCACTACTAGAGAGCCAACAATAGACATTTCAGTGAAAATGTGAGATATCTTTCATGAATTTTAATCTAAAACTGGGTTTCAGTGCATCTATAGTTACCAATAGGGCCTGTTAGCTGAAGCAAGGCTATGCAAAGAGCTAATGTCTAATATTTGTAAGCTCTGTTCAGTTTGGGTCTTATCTGAGGCATTGTTTCACAAAATGCATTTCATATTTAGGAAAAAAAAAAAAAATTACTACAGTCTTTAGTTATTTTTAATGCAGACTAGGGGAACCATAGGGAATATTGTGATTTCCAAGATTTCTGATAAGAATACTTCTCAACATATGTGCTGGAATACATTTCTAAAAGTCTTTACTCATTTATTTATCATGCTGCAATTCTCTAAAAAGGAAAATACTTGTTCTATAGCGATTCACTGCTCATACAGAGAACTAATCACAGATTAAATTTAAATAATTTATATGTAAAACTAATTTTCCTAATGGTATAGGAGCTCAGTTAGCTGTACAGCAGCTTTACTGCTATTCTGAAGCCCTCACTGTGCTGGAAAAAAATAACCCAAATGCAAAGCTGCAGTGAACACAATCTGAGATGGCTTTTTCATGTTTGGGATGTTTTCTTGGTGTAGGAATCCCAGACTGGAGTGCAGAATTGTGTTGCAGAAGGTGTGTTTTATCTTCTCTAAGTACCCAGCCTGACAGAGGCATGCATGAGCACAAGCTGGTCCACACTGGTGCTATCTCAAGTCTTTCAGCTCTATTTTGGAGACATGGATGAAGATATTAGGATCAGAATCTGAGCAATGTGCACACAGCAACCTTCATGTTGTGTCTTTGGTGAAAGGCACTTGACATCACTGTGTGCTGTGACTTCAACCTTGGTGTCAGTGATGAACACTGTAAAATGTTCAGGCTGTGATGAATTAAATAGTGGGGTCATCACAGGGTCAGTGATCAAAATATTATTGTAAAAAATATTGATACCCTGCTGCTGTTCAATTTAACCTCCCTCTGAGATTAACTGAAGGTCTTTGTTAATTGGTATTTAACCAGTAACTAGTATTAAAACAGTTTACTGAAAAAAATCTGTGAGGCCCAACATGCTAGGAGATGGATTTCTTTTAAAATACTATATTGGAAACAAAAGCTTTTTATCTGTAATGAATTATATCTATCTAATAAACTGCTGCTTTTGTAACTTAGGAATATGACTGCTCTTCCTGGGACATGGTTACTTTTATTGGAGCGTCCACTTGAATTCTTCACTTTTTTTGACCTTCAACTTAAAAAGTTGAAACAGCTACTTTTCCAAGAAATCATAAAATCCCCACAAATATATTAAGGAAATGGGATAAAGATTAAATTGAAAGTAGAATTTGAGACTTTGGGTGTAGCAGATGAGTACTTATGGAAAAAAAATAACAAAAAGTACCTTTGTAAGAGTGGAACATGGAACCTGGAGACAAAGGGACAGTGCAAAGAGAGATTGAGTCTATTTACTCTCCAGTGAGCTTGTAAATTCTAAACATGGGAATTACTTGTTTGGTTCCTTCCTTTCTGGTTTTTCATTTTCCTTTTGTTTTCCTTAACAGATTTTGGGTTAGCAGTTTTACAGAGACATTAAGGCAAGACACACCCTGTTCCTGCTTCCCAGAGTGTCCAAACCAAGCCCTTTGCTCTCTCAGAATCCTCACTAGTCCAGTGACAAGGACTTGTTAGCTCAAAGTTTCCCCATGTAATGGAAATGAAGAGACCAGTAGACATGAGAAAACTACCAAAAATAAAAGAATAAAAGGGTGTCTCTTGGTTGGTTTGTTGGGGGTTGTTTTTTGGTTTTTTTGTTTTTTTTTTTTTTTGTTTTTTTGGGTTTTTTTTTTTCTTTTTTTTTTTTTTTTTTTTTTTTGCTTGTGTTGTTTTTGTTGTTGTTTTTGGGTTTTTTGTGTATGTGTGTTTGTGATGGATTATATTAGGGAAGGTGAGAAAAAAGACTGCATTAATTATGGTGAAAACAACAATCTACTGTACTGCAGTACACTGAACTACATGCATGAAGCAGCAAGGAAAAACATTCAGTTTATTCCATAAATATCCTAAAATATTTCCTGCATTGACATGAGGTGCTTCTTTTTTCTCCAAAAGTTATGTAAAATCATGCAACCTGTTGCACATGACTTTCTTCTGCCCTTGGGCTAAGTCACAGGCTTTCTCTTTGAACAGCATTCAGATTTCATTCCCTAGAATGTGCATAATGTGCAAACAAGCTGAGGCAGAGGCTGTTCTGCTTTTGGCTCATTATAGGTGTGTGTGGATGTATAAATATATACATTTTATATTAGACACATGAAGACGTACAATAGTGCAAACACCAATATTGGAAGCTGCAATAAGAAAGTTTTTAAGGGGGCAGGGAGAGATTCCAATGCAGGCATCATTCAACAGGTCACTGCAAACCACCCAGCGTGGAAATAAAAGATGGTGATTTGGTACATAATCCTGTTTGCCTGGCAAAATGTCAATTTGTGACACAGCACCATAAAAATGAGGAATGAAATTAAATTCAATGTTGAGAATTTCATTGTTAAAAGAATGGTAACACCAGCTTTAAAAGAAGTAAGTTAGTTATTTGCTTCCCACTCTACATGACAAAATCCATTTCAGGAATAATCCTGATATCAATAATTTGTCAGGAAAAATCAAAAGCAGCATCAGCTTCTGCAGAATAAAAGTAAGCTAGATCTGTAACTAAAAGAATGCAGATGACCAAGGTATAATTTTTATATGAACATGCATGAATGGGTGTGTGTAAAAAGAAATAGAGATCCATAGTCAGGGACAATCACAGACTCACACACACATCCCATGTGAATGCAATATGCATATGCACCTGTCAGGTAGCACACACTCATCAGCCATGATTAAACATAAATTATATTTCCTATGAGGCCTTTCACTAACTGCAATTATTCCCATTTTCAACTGTCCAGACAGTATTTTACACTAGTCATGAGGATTCTACTAAAAGTTGTAGACAGACAATTACAAGATAGAATGTTCTCCATGCTGCCTCCATTACAAAGGTCTTTGCTCCTGGAAGAGCTGCCAAAATGTTAGATCAGCCCAAAAGAAGGTGCTCAGATGTGATATTTAGATAGGAACATCCAGAATTCCTATACTATGCTTCTTTTTTTGAAAAAAGAAAACCATTCTACACTTTGAGAATTCACAACCCATTGAGGAGATTGTGGAATAATAAAATAAATACCTATCAGAAAAGATTTTGTGTTTGAATACTGGTCTTCACTGGGATTTGGTTTCCTGGTGGATAAGTAAGGGAAAAAACACTAGCAGTCTAGAAGCAGCAGCAGCTGCAGAAACAAAAAGGTCATGAAAAGTAAGTGCTATGCAAATAAAGGAAATAAAACAAACAGATCATTTAAAGCATAAAAGAAATAAAAGAAACAGCCATAAATCAACATGCTTGAGAAAGAAAATTAAAATAAAGGGCAGTTTGAAACAAATCAAAATGTCATCAAAACAAAAAATGGCAAGACCATAAAGAACTAATAAAATAAACAGTAATTGGAAGAAATTGCAAATAAAAATAAAATTGAACTAACAAGAGCAACAAGTGGCTGCTTATGTTACACCAAAAACTGAGTGGAAACAAAAGCTTTTGGATTTCTCAAAAAGAAATGAAAATTCTCAAAAAGAAATTTCTCAAAAAAGGAATGGTGTTGGACCACCAGGCCTAGCTTGTGAGACCATCAGAAGAAGCAGTCAAACAACCTTAAAGTTTTATTCCAAACATGTTCTAATTTTCTGGCAGTATGGATGCAAAGTTGATGCCCCTTTTTTGGTGGGCCACACAATAAAAAAGAAGCAAATCAATCCCCGCCAGGTCCTTCCTCCCCAGGCCAAAAGTGTTGATTCAAACACCTCAGAAGCCAACAGACATGTAGGATGAGACAGCCCCAAGAGGAGAACATAAGCATTAGGAGGTGTGCATGGAGAGAGGAAAATTGTCAGCTAATAAATGACTGAACAGGGAGGATTTCACTTCTAACTAGACACCAACTCCTCAGGGAGAAAATCAACAAATTAATGTGCTATGTCTGTTTTATTAGTTTTGTGGCAAAGAAACAGCTGTGGTCAAAGTGTTTGAAATAATGTTAAATAGATAATGGGCCAAAGAAAGGGCTGTGCAGGACAGAGGGGCTGCAGGTGTGATGCATTCCTCTGTAAGAGCCTGAATCAAATGCAGCCCTCCCAAAACTGTGGAGCTGGGATGGATGTCCTGTCACCACCCATGTGAGCAGCTGCACTCTGCCTGCCCAGAGTTTCCCTGGCAGGTCCCTGCAGCTGGAGCCTCTGCCACAGCCCCCTCAGGTGCCTGGCAGGCTGCAGGGCTGTGTTTGGGGTGCCCAGGGGCTCAGAGGTGCATCCTGCTCTGCCACTTGTCACCCCTTCCATGGGCTGGGTGACACCTGCACCGAGGGCTGGGCTGGGCAGGCAATCCCTCCACAAAGATAATTTCCTAACCACAGTAATAGATGAATAAAGTAGCTGAACAAAAGTGTTCATCAGGCCCACTAGAAACCAAACACCGTGCTCCAGCAGTTTATTTTGCCTTTTTTTTTTTTTTTTTTTTTTTTCCTAACATATCTGTTCTTAACTGGCCCCTAAACCCACGCTGTGCAGTAATTTATACAAATATTCACAGGCAACTCTACACTCAGTATATATAATTTTATTGTTTTGACTTAAAAGTCACAGGACTGAATTAAAAATGCATGGGTGGCACTTTGCCATACTGCACCTAGAGAACAAGAGGCTGTCAGCCTGAGCTCTGTGCCAACAGGTTGCTGTGTACTAGACTAAACTGAACAGCAATAAGTCTACACAGCAGAGCTTTGCTGAAAGATGTGATCACACCTCCTAATGTGACTCCATGGCTCTGTTACTTACAGCTAAATTACATTATTATGACTTCATTGTTGAATCCCAATTCTCCTAATTATAGCCTAGAGATCTATTATTTGATTTTGTAACACCAAGTGCTTCTTTTCTAAATCATGTAATCTCTTGTAGCTTATTAATGTCAGGTTTGTGCACACGCAGGGACTTGGTTGTTTGCCAGGGAGAATCAAATTTTCAAATTTTCACTGTGTTATGTTGCAGGGGTTTGCTTGTTACAATCTAATTATATTGGCACTGAAAGCAAATTTATATTATAAAGCACTTTAACTCTTTCACGGAAATGTATTTGCATATGTAAGTGTCTCGCCATTGGTTTATTAGCTTTTTCATTGGGAAATTTTTATGGGATTGTGTAGAAAAGAATAATAATTCTGAAACCATTAACTATTTATTTTCCTTTGAAAATGTGAAGGTTTTAATTTAAAGTGATGCCCATTGTAATAAATCCATGAGTGAAATGCAAGTAGGTGCCACACATGGAACTGGCTTTAAGCTTTGTAATGGCAAAAGAGGAAAAATTGAAATTTATTGTTTTATTAAATTGCATAAATTTTAAAATACGATTTTAAATTGAGACTCTATTACCTCAATATGAAATGGTCTAACAGGTGGTTTGGATTTTATTTACATAATTTCCCAAAATGATAAGTATATTTGGTCACAAGTAGAGTATTTCTTAGTAAGAGTAAGCTTTAAAGCTTTTAAGTCCCAATAATATGCCTGTCATTAGCTTCTGCTGAATTCAATGGACATTTAAGTGACTCGTGATCTTCCAGACTCAGGGAGTGAGCAAGAGTGAAATAAAAGACTGCAATTCTCAGTGACTATGCTCCCTTGTATGAGACTTGGGGCCATGAGTGATTTTAAAGCTCTCCTTAAACTACCTGGTCTGTAATGTTTTTTCATTAGGACTGTTGCTCCCATAAGTAAAAGTCTGCTGGTTCAGTTTCCTTCTCTTCTGGGTAGCTGTGAGTGGCTCCTGAAAGGAACCCACACTCCTGGCTGCTCCCAGCCAACAAGCTTCCATTTCTTCTGTATGAGGTCAAATAACATTGGCTGCAGCATAGGTCATACAACTGCCAGCTTGGTGATTTTTATTGTTATTTCATTTCCCCTGCCCTCCTCCCATCTCTTGCAATTAGATCCCTCATTTGGGCTGAATTGCTGGGCAGTCAGGAGACTGTGCAGCTCAGTGCAATACTGAGAGAGAAAAAGAGAAAGGGCTGGGGCAGATGGAGAAAAGGGAGAGCAGGGCTGCTGCTCCCAGAAAGAGCTACACTGGTTCAGAATAGAATATGAATATGGTAGAATATGAAAATATACCCCAAACTCTACTCTGTGTGCCTGTCTCCCCCAGCAGCTAACCTATAATGTCCAAACTAATTTCCTTGCTTCTGACACTCAGCATTTGCTTGGTTCTATGTCAAGTTCCCACCACATAGGACAAAATGCTCCACAGGGAATCATTTATAAGAGGTTTAGTAGGACAGGGCACAGCCCTTGCTGCTGTAGTCAGGCAGAGGTTTCCATATTAATATGAGTATGAGATTATGATGGAGAAAACCATATGTAGACACAGTTGCATTTACATTTTTGCTGTCAACCTAACAGGCTCTGGCCCTGCTGCCCAATGTAGGTAGGCCTAGAGGTTTAGTCAGAATTCAATAGAACCTTTCCCATTGGCTTCAGTGGGCTCTATTGCTGCTCCAGGGAGCTACAAAGCATTCTTTGATGAATATCAGTAAATAGTGACAAAATATGAAAAAAGGATGATGTGTTTCTCAGCAACAGTTAGACAGTACTGAATTAATGAATAATGCTCTATTTCTCCTGTATGGAGAGAAATAGACCCCAAATTTTCTTTTTTCCAGATGTACATTGAAAGATACCAAGCTGGACACTTTGCCAGCAAGCTCATCCTCCTGCCATGTGAAGAAGATCCCCATCTTTACTTCTGTGCTCCTTGTTAGATTTTCCATATATTTCTCCAGTCCATGGCCACCAGACCAAATAGCAGCTGACATCTGTTTATGCAGTTAGTGCTCCTTACTGAATCAAGTCCAATGTCAGTTCTACTCAGTGAATAATAAAGTGTAGCTTTCAATGCCTATTAAAACCACCCCATTGGTGGGCTTCCCTGCTGAAGCAATGTGTAAACTCTCTGGCCAGATTTAATGGGTTGGTTTATATGTGGATCACCTTACACTGCACGTCAGTACTTTTTAAATATTTACCAGGATTATCATCTCCATCCCAAGTATGCATTTGGAAAGAGAAGGGCAGGAACAACCACCATTTCTGTATAGTAAAGTGGTGTTCCTGTATATTTTGATTCTGCAAAAACATCTGTGATCATCAGCAAAATTGGTACCAGTGAAGTGAATAGTAAGAACAAAAAGAGATTTCCATGACAGAAAAATATTCCAAAGGAAGAATTGTTATCAAGATACAGTGGAACAAATGGGTGTCTTAGGCATTTGAATGCAAATGTTAAATTTGATACAGTTTCAGGAATTTTAATCTCTTTGAGCTGATCCCTGTAAAATTCAGGCCTCATGTTAAAGTTCATCTTTAAATGAGAATTGCAATTAGAATTGCAATGCATGTGACAGACATCTTCTGAGCTTCCCCACAGGGTAAGTTTATGCATCTACACAGAACCATATTACTAAGTAGCATAAGCACTATGAAATTTGAAAGAGCAACTCTTGTGTCTTCTGTGGTGTAAGTATCAGAGATTGGACAAGGAAAGCAACAGTCCATGATAAAGAAGTGATGAAAAGCAATTACACAGCAAATTACCCTTCCATATGGGTGTTTAGTAAGAAATACTGATCTGTAATGCAATTTGCAGCAAATCATTGATCAAATGTATGGATACATCCAAGGGTCCCTCTTACTAAAGTAGCATATTTAATGGCTTTATTTAGCTGTCTAACAGGAAGGGGAACTTTTGATGCTAAATCAGCCTCAGAGCTTACATTTTCCTCGTGGTAGATCCATAGAATTATGATCAAATAATGGATTGTGGTATTTCTTGATTACACAGTTAGGGAGCAATCACCTGCCATGTTTGCTTATCTAGTTTATTTTCCTAATCAAGCCACACTGTAATTGAAGATTTTGAAACAAAGTCAGTGCAACTGCTGGAGAAATTGCCACGACAATTTTGATTCTGAACTTTATATCAATCACACTAGCTGCTCCCATGACAGTTTGATTTTGCCACAAATAGTAAAGAGCTTTCTTCTCTTGGATTTTGTTTCAGCACAGTTGATACTGTAGAGCCTTGTCCTTTGCCTTGCACTTTTTTTTTTTTTTTTGGTGAGGAGTGTATGTATACCCTGGCCTAATCACATACACTGATTTCATTTATTGGAAACAGCTCAGATAGATGTTACAACTTGCTGGTGAATCTGCAGATGTTTGACAAACTTTGGAATAGTAAGGTCTTCTACACCCTAAAGCTGTATTTTTTTCACTATTGCCTTTCTTACCATTTATAAATATGTAGTTGGTTTCTATCCATTAGTTTTTTGTCTCAAAACTGTGCCATTTCAGCTGGATTCAATGCATGTGCACTTATGGATTTTTTTTCCTGCAAATATATTTAATACATAATCAATTACTAAATAAGGGGGGTGTGAAGAAATTGAACCAAAAGGAGTCACCAGTACAAATCCAATTTTTGCTGGCTGCATGGCTCGTTAGTGAGCCTTACTCAGTGCTCCTATTGTGCTGAGTGCTCATAATGAAACACACAGGGTTAATGGCTGCAGTGCAGGGGGTTTAAGTGAAACCACAGCAGGTGTGTGTCTTAACGAGGTGTTAATGGGGAGACAGGTGCATGTAAATGCAGAGCAGGAGGGCACAGGGGTGGCCAGGAGAGGGGCAGAGCAGTGTGACCACAGAGAGCTCCAAGAGCAGCACAGAGTTAAGTGATAATTGTCCCAGGGTCTTCCACACTGGCAAGTCAGACCTAAAAGGCTTCCTATCTGTAATAAACCATTCTGTGCTGTCACCCCTTCTGTGGAAGAGGAAAGCTTGAGACAACTCTTGCCTGTTTATGCATTTGGCTAAATGACCTTTCCTAGGAAATGCTGTGGAAAGTTTTGCCCAGGTTAGTCACTGGTCCCTAACTTGGCACACAGGCATGCACAAGGGGGTCATGTCTCCACCTGCCTAGGAAAAAAACAGACATTGACAGCAAGGGCCTAAATGATGAGTAAAGTAAGAAATGCTAAAACCCAGCAACATCAAGTATGCAGTTGAGTGCCAGGGAGAGGCAGTGCCCTCAGATAAAATCCATGTCTTAAAGTAGGAACTGGTTCACACGCTCTGAAATGATAAGAAACAACAATTTTGGGGTGGAAAACAGCTAAAAAGGCAGCAGTTGTCAGGGATGGCCATACCACAAACATCCATAATAAATAAGCTCCAGAAAAGCACTTGCCCAAACTTAGAAAGTTGAAGCCTCTTTCATAAATGAAATTGTTAGTTTTGCTACTGAAACTGTGACCTCTCTCATTCCTACACTGGGAGACAAGTCTCTTTTTATCTTTTTATTTGACTTTGCAAACAATAGTAAAACAAGGTTTATTGTTGTATTATCCTTGCTCTGACATGTTACCAGCTAAAGGAGGAGTAATTCACATGTCAGAATTCTCTGAGCTAGCACTGCCACAGAGATCACTATCTTTCTCCTGGCTAACTTATAATGCAGGAGTCTATTATCAAACCCCTTCTTCAACCCTGAAGATAGAGGCTTCTTTTTCAATAACAAAATAAAGAATAGAGACCTGATTCTGGGAACTAATAGTTCCAAGAATATGTTTTCTTGATGCTGGGAAATGCCATCTTGCTGTTTGTTATACTCTGTTTGTGGTACACATTAACAATATTTGGGACAAATCAAAATAAATTCATTTTTGGGATTTACAATGAACATAATCTTTAGCAAGAAAATGTTTCTCTTAGAACTTCTCTTTTCTGTTTGTTACATTTTGACAGTTTCATCTTCCTCATAGTTGTGAAACAGGAGTAAAAGATAATTCAGCTCCAAATATCAGCCTCAGGGTGTTTCTTTAGTCTCCTGACATAAGCAGCATTGGCTCAGATTACTCAATTACCTGCTGGCACTCTGAAGTTGCCTAAAGAAATAGTGTGAATATATTGCTGGAATTTGCATTAAACGTGAATGGGTAGTAAAAAAAAAAATCTGGATTCTTTGACCTCTTTGTGGTTTGTATTAAAAATAAAATCTAACTAGGATCTCTTGTGTTAAAACAGCTGCATGCTTTAAAAATGCTCCTAAAATTTATTTACTTTTAAAAATGCCTTTATTTATAACTTTTCAAGGTTAAAAAATAAAATAGTATATTTCCATTAAATTACACTGAAAAAATTAAGCAAGAGAAAGTTTAATGACGCTGCTTGGGTCTCATGGAAAGAGGAAAAATATGAAGCTTGCTTGTTACTCTCTAAGGTAATTTTTTGAGCTGTCTATTTTTTTTCAGTTTGTGAGGCAAGCTGACAGGCACTTTGGACAACTTATCATGACACTGTGAGCCATAAATGTGATGCAGTGCTTCATAAATGTGACAAAGCACTTCCAAAGCAACTGTTGACTTTTAAAGGCATCCTACTTCTCTAAAAGGAGGATATTTACTCTAAGTGCAGTTTGTGGGTATTCTCAGCTAATTTGCTACCTGCATATCTTTAATATGTTTGTGAATTCAGAAGATATTCATAATTGTAAGTATCTATGAGATTACTGTATTTTAAACTAGGCTTGACAGCACAATAGAATCCAATTTAGAAAAAGCATCAGTTGTACAAGGGATGCTTGAAAAGAAAGACAACCTGAATGCAAAGAAGATTTTAAAAAAGTGACAAAGAAACTAAAACTGTGTATGTCTCTACTTCATCCTCCCCACATCATCTCAAGATCCAAACATAAAAATACTGTTGTTACAATAAGAGGGGTTCTAATGGAAACTGTAGAGGAGTTGAGATAGAAGAAAGAGGCTTCCTATCAGATTGATTGATAATCTATAAAATATGAAGCATATTTAATTGTTCCTGACCACTTAAAACTCTTTCTCACTGTTTGGGTTACATAAAGAAATTATGCTGAAACGAAATACACTTCCATCTTGATGGTCATCTGTAAATTCAGAGTGTGTTTCTCAGCAATTGAAAAAAATTCAGCTGCATGCAGTCTTAAACTGAAAGAGATCAAGTGATATTTATAAGATTTAAATCAAATCAAACTCATGGTCTCAACAAAGTCTTCCCACTGTTATTGTCATCATATATCAGATGATTCATTCACAGGTAATACCAGTGCATGCAACTTTTTAATGTGAGAACAAGTTATAGCTAAATTAAGTGATGCCTGATTATAGAAATGTATTCACCACTAAAGCTAAAACCAAAAATATGCCCAGAATCTGCTTTATGTGCGTTTTAAAGGAAGAGGTTGCCCCTTGGTGAAACCCTTGGCAGGTGGAAAAGGGAGATACATTGTACTTTAGATGTGTTATTTCTATATATGTGTACAATTATAATCACAGGAAGGGTTCAGGAGTGGCAATACCTGCCTCTCAAACACTGCTGAAGGTTCTTTTATAGATCATTTTCAGTCAAGCTTGGATAAGAAGTTGTCATTTCCATCTTCACTGTGTTTGCTCACCACATCACTATGACTCTGTGTCAGGAGCAGCTGTACACAGCTTGACCTGAGCAGCCTGAGCTTATCCATCTCTACAAAAAACCCTTGGTTCTTCCAGTGATTTACACAAGCAACCATCAGAATTAGCAGAGAAAGAGATGAAGACCTTGAGCCACAACTATGCTGATGCCAGGGCTTTTATCTTAGACAACTCTGCTCCCCAAACTGTTGGCCATGGCACTCCAGGAAATTCATCCAAAGGCATTGCTTTTTATTCTAGTTAGGAAATCTTCAAACAAGGCTTGAAATAAGGTGATGATAAAAATCCATCTATTGCTATAAATATGATCCTGGAGGGAAAAGAGAATTATAAAGGAGAAAAAGAAGACTATGGTAATAAGGAAGGCAAAAGGGACTGGAGATGGATGAGTTTACTTACATCCATGGCAAAAAGGGAGGGCAGAAGCAGGTCCCTTTGGCATGTAGCATAGATAAATTTCAGAAAGTGGAAAGAAAAGTTCGAGATGTGATAGTAAACTAAAAGAGTTCATGGTATGCAAGAAAATAAAAGGTGGTGGGAATAACAGGAGCTGGATGGCAACCAACTGTGGGATCTGGTAGACAGATTCTTATAAATAAATTCTATAAATAGATTCTTATAAACAGATTCATAATGAAAAATAGGACTTTGGAGAAAGTGGTGGTTATGCCATTAAAGGCTCACTTGCCACAAGTCTCAATTGAGACAAAAAAGGAAATGTAACAAGGCAATATAAAAGCTTTGACACCTTTATAGGTCCTATATAAGTCAAAAGAAAATAAAGACTAACAAAATAGAAACAGGGTTGACTAAAGATGTGCACAAATAGTATGGTTTAGATAAAAAGAAGTTGAAGCACAAAATGACTTATCAGTATCAAAACAAATAGAAGGTGATTAGGATAGAAAATGTTGATTCATGATTAATGAAGAAAGAAAATATCCATTACTGAGCATAGAAAAAAAAAAAAGAGTAGGTGTCATAAAACAGAAAAAGGTTTTTTCTGCCCTTTAAAATTCCTTCTTCATCAAAAAGTTTAGCTGCACATCTAGATTTTTCATTTTAATAGGTGTAGAATCTGCAATGTGAAGATGTGAGTTGAAGTGGGTTCAGAGGAGTTAGATGCATTGCAGCCCAGATGGAAAATTCAGCTTGAAGTTATCCTAAAGCAAGTCAGGGTAATCCCTAAAACAGAAATTATTATTTTCAAGAATGTGGAAAGACTGGGGAAAGTCCCTCACAACTGGAAAACTGGAAACTGTTTTTAAAAGAGAGGGGAAAGGACTTTTGAGCAGACTGGGTTTTGGAAAGGCACCTGTCTCAAAAAGCCAGGAAAACATAATGTGTCCTAAGGTAAATACATAAAAACCAATGTTCAGTTCTGAAAGTTGCACCTTGACATTACTGGACACACAACAATTCTCTCTTGGCACTTTCACAGATGTAATTGGATTGGCATGGTACAATTTGCAAGAGTAGAAAAACCAGCAGTACTTAGGAAACTTGAGATGTATTCCTCGTCAAATGCAGGACTGAGTCTTCAGCTTGAAGACCTTGGTCCTGGGGGCAGATCCAGGAGTTTGGGATTACAGCAGGAGAAAATGCATGTCTTTTCACTGGAGGATCTGATTCAAGCTGGCACACCACCATTAACTGCAAAGTCTCAGATGGTTTTTATTTTTACATATTTATTTTTCCCTGCCACAAGATACAAACTAGGATGTTTAGTTAGAAAAACATGTTTAATTGTACTCTGCATAAACTTCCATTTAGAAAGAAAATGTTTTTCAAATAAAGTTCTTTAAATGTTTTGTGCAACATCTGGACTTTTTTTTTTTTTTTTTTTTTTTTTTTTTTTGTGTAAAGGATCTGAAAAGAATTTAGAATCCCAGACTCCTTGTGGTTCTCACATCTTCATAGAAAGGCAGATACTAAAATGTGCTTGCTGCTGGGAACTGACACTTCACAATTAATAAGGGAGGAAAACGTCTCCTACTTTTCTGAAGAGGACTGGGAATTGTATGCAGGATGGGGATGAGAGTTTTAAAAGATTGTTTCCTCCTGTCATCCCCTGTGTCACAAAGTGCATGTGCAGCTTTCCCAGTGGGCAGTGGAGACAGGAGGGAGTCCTCCTGCAGTCACCATCCAGACAGGTGCAGCACAGGGGAGAGGCTCACACACACCAACAGTGCAGATTATATTCCCCAGACTATTTAGATAAATGCAGTGCCATTCAGTCTCCTAATTTTATCACAACTGCTAAAATTTATTTGTTACTTCCCAGGAAGATCTGCTTTCTGAAGACATAGGATGATATAGAATCTTAATCCAGAAAGGGCAAGAACCAACAGTTTTTATCATTTCTTCTAGTACATCTGAGTTAGCCTTACCACTTCTTTTGGGCTAGGTCAACTAGAATATTGTTTTGGGCTGTTAATCCATGCTTTACTCCTATTCTCTGTGGTTTAGAAAGTACAGCTGCTTTGAAGTTAAACCAATTCTAGTCCATGGCTACAGAAGAATAAAAACCTTCAACAGTTTTCAGGAATACAAAAAATTTAAGTCCTGTATCACTTGGTATGTCAGTGGCAGCCAGGTATTTAACTCTTCCAAGCTCTTTTGCAAATCTTACCTGAAATCTCTGTTATATGTAAGTGTTTTGCCTGTTGAGCTGAAGGACCAGAATCGACTCTTGCACAGTGTGTTTCTTATAATTACTCACAATGGGAGACTGCACTGACAGCCAACTCTGGGAGGTATTTCTGAGTCTCTGATTTCTAACATTCTTCACTTTCTCACCCTATGGTATGAACAGACTGCCTTATATTGCTGACAATTTATGTTTTCCCTCTATCACCCACCTACGTAACATCTATGTTGAGCATTTACGTTTACACTAATAGCCCCTGAGAATCAATTACCATAAGAAGATCTGTTTCTTTACACTTCAACTGGTGAATCAGTCATAGGTTAAAACAAGAGGAGGTAAAAAGCCAGCATGTCTGCACAGATTTTCTAAAAGCCCTTTACTTAAAAATACTCTGGATACAGAATTTTTTTTTTCTCCCTGTCATGTGCATGCTCAATATTATTTTACCAGCCTTAAAATCTGCTTTCATAAATGAATTGAGCAGAAAAGCACTCAGGATTAAGTGTATATTTTATACACTCCACTACTGTGTGGTATCCCCATGCAGCAGAACACAGGCTGTTTAGTTGGCACTCCCTGGTGGAAAGAATCATGATAGCAAACCGAGCTAAACTTCAGGCCTGATCTTGTAAATATGGCACTGTGAGGAGGACAGGAAAAAAACCTTCTGATATCCCAACCACCAGTGACTATTTACCAGCCCCAGATAGACTTCTTCCATGGAGATTGTGTCCGTCCCTCACATAGAGAGGAATTTGTGGGTCTGTTGATGACTTTCCTCCTCTTTCTAAAAAAGCTCTCAGTGATAAATCTGTATGACAATGAGTCCTTTCTACCCTCCCAAAAGTTTTTTTAGAAGTGTGGAACCATCACCTGTACAGAATGTGATGTCTGTCCTGACTTTTTTTCACAGACCAAGGTAAAATGGCTTAAAGAGCTTTACTCAAATTTCTAGAATAGATCCCAGATGGCCAAAGTTGCTCAAAAACTGATTATTTTTCTACCTTTTCAAATGTTATTTAGAAACGTCTTTGCTTTCTCATTACTGATCAAACTGTCAGCAATACTCATTAGAAGGTGCAGTTATATCCCATCAGGTTCCTGGCATCTGTGTGCATTTCCAGAATGATTCTTTCTGTGGCCATGACAGTCTGAGCTGCAAAGCAGCCTAAAGAAATCTCCTGGCAATGGGCACCTGGCCAGTGGCCTTTCTCTGCTACATGTAATTTCCTACAACAAAGGCAATCCAAGCCCCAGGTTTTGTCACCTAAGTGGTACCTTTCCACAAGAAAATGTTCAGATGTACACTTATCACACTCTCCTGGGAACAAATAGCCTCCATTCAGGAAGTAATGAGAAGAATCCAGATATCCATTGACCCTTTTAACCAAATACTGCCTTTCTAACCTGTGATTGTATAGGAAAAATGGAAATAGAGGCATGGATGAACAAAGGTAGTTGCCAGGAAACTGGCAAAATGTTTCCTAATCACAGGAAAAATTAACAAAAAAATTCATATGTTAATGCAATTTAAATGCCAATCTCAAAGCTCTCAAGATCTTCCTAATTCTGAAGTTTGCAGTGAGGAATTTATAAAACTATCAAAGGAATCCCTTTTTTTTTTGGATCAAATCCATTTCAATTTAATTAAACATCCTGAAAAAATATTTTGTAAAAGACAAATATTTTTAAAGTTAATGCAAGGCAACATTGATATGTATAATTTCCATCTGAGAAGTATAAAAACCATATGACTGCTGTTCATAGTTACAGTCTCACAGCGATTTCCCAATTATAGCTCCTTATTTAAGAAGTGAAAAGACTTTATTTTCAAACCACTTGTCTCTTTTCTTATACATTACTATCAGTATTAAAAATGTAAAAGAAAATTTCATGGACAATTTTTAGCCTCATTTTCATGGCCAGCTTTTTAGCCTTATTTTCATGTATATAAGCCTCATATACTGACCATGTCTAGAAGACATATAAATCAAATCTCCCTTTGCAATACAGCCACAGTTAAAAAGAGTTTGAGAAATATCTGAGTCACCAAAGTCCATAACATCTTTGACTTAAAGCACTTGGAGGGCACATCTGCTAAGAGAGGAGACTGGTTTTTTACATATATATATATTTTTTTTTTTTTTTTTTTTTCTTGAGTGGAGCCACGATGCAAATAACTCCAAATAAACCAGGGGGACAACCTAACTTGGATTAATGTCTTGCAGAGCCAAAAAGTTTATGACAGCAGGAACCAAACTACAAATATAAAGAGGCTTTCAGGCAGCACTGAGGCAGTGGAGGTGTGGCTGGTTTGTTACTTAAGAGACCATGGAGTCATCTCCACTTCCTGCCAGATTTCCTCTATTGATGGAGTGTTCTGGGCAGCAGGACTGGGATCCTGCTTAGGTACTCCTGGGGAAGGTACATCTCTGCAGCTGTCATGCCCCATTAAGGGAACTCTATTTTCTTCCTAAATCAAACAGAAGACAGGGAATGCTGGAGTCCCCCATACAGTGATTTAGCAAGATGTTATCCTTCTCTTTACTGCTAAGTAGAACTGCATTTCAGCTGCAAACACTCAAAGAAACCCATATTGTATTTTTGCCTGTTAACTCCATTTTCAACAGAAAGAGCTTTCAATATTTGTGTTTTCACAATGAGTGAACACTTTTATACCTGCCTTTGTCTGGTACTAATGGCAGTCTTAATTAATTCCAGGAAAACATCAGATATGTCTCAAGGATTTTGTCCTCCACAAATGGCTGTTTTCTCTTACATTCTATGGGCAACATCCCAAGTCCATAGAGTCAATTGGACTTGGACAAGTGTATTTTGGCTGGGGTCATGCATGCCCAGGTTATTTGGCACTCATTGTTAGTAAAATTACACCTCTGCTGTCATGCCTGCAATTCATCTCCCCTCCATACAATTATGCATCACTCTTTCCAGTGCTAATTTTCAGGTATCCTTCATCTTTTTCATATGGTGAATGGAGTTAGCTCATATTTACATTTGCTTACTGTTCATACATGGCTATGGTTCAGTTCACATCCTGCTGGTAACACATTTAACCTGAGTTTGCATCAGACCTTTGACTTTTCTCATTGTTACTTTGCAATTTGACCTCTTCAAAACTGGGGTTTGTTATGAGCAGTTTTACTTTCCTTTGCTCACAACACCCAAACATGTCTTGGGTAGACCAATGAAATTTAGTCCTCGTGCTAATTCCACAGTTTTTCATAAACTACAGGAAATATCACTTTGGCCCACTTATTCCTTCTTCCCCATTTTGCCAATAGCCATACTTTCAGTAATGCAGGATATTTTAAAGTAAATAAATGGGAAATTGACACTACATCAGTCTAAATGCTGTTCAGGAATGATGCAGAACAAATAGGGAAAATATCATATATGTAAATCATTTGTGAAATCAAGTTAAAATTAATGACAAACAAAATTGAGTTCCCTTTGTGGTTGATTTCCATTTAGCTGCACCCAACAATAAAATAGTTATCAAAGAAAGCTACCAATTAGATTTTAATTCAAAACATTTCCAGAAAAAACAGTTCCCAAATCTCAATTGATATCTCTCCAACAACCTCCTAATTGCAGCAAGTTGGTGGTAAAGGGAGAAAAAAAAAAAAACCAACCTGCTTTAGATGAAAAAAATGTATTCCGTCTGCTGGAGCATGCAGTATCCTTTCCTTAATTATTCCCAGGACTTCCCCTGTACATGAGCTTCCGCTGAAGATTATATATAGACAGATAAATATGTCTGTGTTGTCTGTGCATGTGCACACACACAGGGATGTGTGCTGAGGGAAAGACAGAAAACGTTATTGTTTCAAAATTTAAGGAATTTTTCCAGTGTTCCACTGCTTTGGACTATTGGGCAAAGGTTAAAAAGCATTCAGATCTGGGGAATTTCATCCATTTAGTTTTATCAAGTGGTATGCACTCTTGAAATGGTCTGTAGAACAATCAGGAATTTGGAATCACCTACAATGAGAACTCTCCAGAGCCTGTCTGATCTGACCTTTCAGTATCCAAACACAGAGTAAAATATGTCACCTTAGCCAGGTAGTGCAGCAAAATTCATTCTTCCTCTATTTTCCTGTCTGAGGTTGACAGACCCATCCCATGATTCTGCCTTCATCTAAATGAGACCATACACTTCTGAAACCCCTCAGCCTGGTGCTTGCCATCTTCCTCTGTCCACAATTGAAACCTGTCCTCTGCAAAGTTTTAGAAACCAAGAAGGATGAGACATCTAAAGCTTGATCTGTCTGGCAAGAATATGCTCCACGTGAAAAGAGATGAAAAAACTTAAAAATATTCTTTATGTTTTAAGCAGAAACTTCCAAGATGAGCAATGATGTCTTTGAGGTATGCAAAATCAACATTATGTTATCTAGGAAGAACTAAAGATATCTGGCCACCTTCCACACTGAAAGATCAGAATACTTTTTTTTTTTTTTTTTTTTTTTTTTTTAATTACAGCCAAATAGGCAACAGACAATATCCTACCTCTTGCTTTCCTGCTTGGAAACCATGTGGCCCTCTACAAATATTGAACCCTTCCATGTAAAGATAAGTTAAGCAAGTAATGAAGCAACACCTTTGAACAACTGCAAAGGCTGTTTTAACAAGGGATCCTTGCCCCCCATTCTACAGCTAAGGTCAGCAATGAAATTTGGTTATAAATTCAAATGCTCATGCAGTTCTAGATTATTTGAGGTTCAAGTGTTTTGATCAGAAGTGCCTTTGGTGTTCCAATGAACGTGATAATAAGGAGCCCTGCTCAAATGTTAATTCTCAGCAGAAACAAAACTTACCAGCTATTGTCACACCCACACATAAAACAAATGAGAGGTGGAGCTGCTTCTAATAAATATTTTCTGTCTTTCATCAGAGGAGTGTGGTCTGAATAATAGCTCTGACAAAGACCAGCATGTCTAAGATCAAGACAGCAACACATACCAACAGGCCAGAGGAGAAAATATCTCATCTAAAGACCAAACAGAAAAATCCCTGTGATTATCAGACAGACAGAGAACTGCTCTGGAAGGTTATTGAGGCTGATTGTCCCACCCCCTACTATTGCAGTCTATCTACAAGAAAGACACGGAAGTCACACACCAGTACCCACAGACATCCGCAAATATTGACTTCATTAAAATCACATTGTGCTTTTCTTCTCTATAGTAAAGTGTCCTCTCCGGATGTTTTCTTCCCCCATTTCCCTTATTAAGATATTGAGGACTCTGCCTCCTTCTTCCTGTGGGTAACTAAAAAAAAAGAACCCACAAAAGAAGGTCATTATTCGATCCCTGCTTTGTCTCTTACAACAATAAAATGATCTTACTTTATATCACACATTTGTATGCTTGACATCTATACTTGACATTCAGTAATAAAACTGAAGTCATAATCTGCTTTCAGTTACTTGAAACCCTTTGGTATTCTTGTCAAAAATAATAATTGCTCATTGTCAACATTAACTTCCTTGAGCCTGCAGATCCATCATGCCATTGCTTGACTTAACAAGCATTACTGCCTACAAAAAGCTGCTGTTGGGGTAATGGATGGAACACTGGAGCTGTTACATCTTACTAGATGTTCTAATAGTAGTACTTCATGGTAACATTAAATGGGAATTGTTCAAAACAATCCTTAGTTACAGTAAAGAAAACTGAGGTTTTGACAGAATTATATTATTCCACAAAAATCCTCATTTTTTAGGCAGTGCCATATCAAAATTCACACAGGTTTGTTTTCTTAATGTTTTTATCAGAAAGTGAACTTGTTGTGCCACATAAAGTGTTTATGCCAAGTGGGATAACACTTGAGATAATAGTATTTCAGAGTTTTCCACAAAATTTTCTTGTTCACTTTAGTTCATAATCTCTCCACCTGAATATTTTAGGATATCTGAGGTACATGAGTAAAGTTAGAGACATGATAGAAGGGTCTAGTATGCAATCATTAAGATAATTTTAGAAATTAAAAAAAAAAACCCTCCAACTTTTAAAGCAATTAGAAATCTAGCTAGATAGCCATTTGAATAAGTAAGAAAGTATAATGCACCTCAAGGTGGAAATTCTGCCATGTAGAAAAAACCCAAAGAATTATGAATGCTCTCTCCACAAAACACCCTGAAAAGACAGTAATTCTCTGGGGTAAAAAAGATACAAATAAAGAAACAAAGAAATAAACAAAACCCCCCAACCCCAACCTGGTTAAGCTGCAAATGCTGCTCATTTCAAATTTCAAACCAAGAATTACAGTACAATTAATTTGCTTCTTAACTCCATTTCCCATATGTTGGGTAAACTGAAGGGAAAATCTTCTACTTCTGTCCAGGCTTTTTTGTTAGAACCCAGGAAGAAACTGGCTATAAGAAAAAATGTTTCTCTTAGAATTTTTTGAGACTGTGGCTTGACTTGCTATCTATTTCAAAGACTTCTTTGAGTTCAAGTTTCCCAGTTATATTAGTGGAACTACATCCAAAAACAGTTATCAGGGCTATGTAAGATAAGAGATGACACTGTAACTGGTACCACACAACACTAATCCTAAATGTATTTATAATTCTAGACTGTAATTAGTATAAAAATATTTGTACTTCTCACAGAGGGTCTGATGTCCATAATGACAATCACAATTCTCATTGACTGTTGCTGACCCACAGTAAATGTTGAAGTATGAGAATTTGATAGGGGTTGACACGTGAAAGGAAAGATTCTGTGTATGATGCTAGTAGCACTTATGGGGTTATAAAATATCACTTTAGGATCATTTTTTCCTAATATGGCAGTGAAATAGTAATTTTTGTTGATGACAAAGAGTGGAAAAAACTTGCAGATGTCCTGAATGTATCAGTACTGGTCAAATATGTGGCTTGAGATTGTATTTAGTCATTGAATGCAACAAGAAATTTTTAACAATATCTGATGAGTTTATCACACAATTGTTATTTCACTAATTTTCAGTCTGAAAAGGAAAGAAAAATGTCCCAAGTAAGGGTCTATCTATACTAATGAGCCACCATGAAGCTCATTTTGTAAAGACAACCATCTAATGTCAGTTGTACTGTTACAACTAAAGGCATCACTTGGCCAAATAAAATTATATTAAAATAGTATATGAAGGGAATCAGTGCAGTTTGATAACTTACACCCAAGTGCACATTTTCAGTCTCACTTTATTAGAGATCTAACATCTCACTAAAGGAGGTTGGTTGGGCAAAAAAATCAGGCATAAATTTATGTTGATTGAGAAAGAAAGTGCCACATCTGATAAATCCTCCTCCCCCTTCCCTGCCCTCTTAACACTGGTTGGGATGTCAAACTTTCCCATTTCACATGCAGCACATCAATTTACAGGCAAAACTACCCAAGGTATTAACCTTCTTATATTCCTGATTTTTGATCTGAAAGACAACCAGAGGTGTTGACAGCCTGGACAGACACACTCATCAGGGGTGGCTACTGCTGGGAGGAATGCTGCTCAGTGTGCAGGTTCCTGTTATTCTGGATCTTAAATGCCCCCTCCTATGCTGCAATGGAGAAATGTAAGGCAGAGTGTATGTGATCACAAGATACCACTGTCTCTAAGGTCAGTTTATAGCTTAAGCTGGCTTCAGTTATGAAGTCAGTTATGATTTTTCCTTTTTTTTTGTCCTTTTTTTTTTTTTTTTTTTTTTTTTTTTTTTTTTTTTTTGGGAAGTAAAATGCTTGTCTTGTTAAACTCACATTCACATTCCAAACATCACAGAAAGGCAATTGCAGCAGCCAACTCTGACTAAACTTTTATCTGTTTCAGAGGTGGGCTACATTCATGGTTTTAATGTAGTCTGTCCTGTTTTTATAATTTTCTGTTTGCTAAGGAGTGGACAGACTAGACACTGTCTTCAAAGTGAACTTCAGAATCACAAAAATACCCTGGAAAAAATCGGTACTTGTGCTCAGTAGAGCCAACAGCAGTGTGCCCCCAAAAAACTCAAAGAAAGCTGTATTCAGCTACAAAAAAAACATCAATTTACTTCACAGAGAGTTTAGTGTTGATTTGGTTAGTGCAAATGTGATATTTGCGTCAGATTCTTGTGTCTTTAGAGTAGGTAAGAAAAAGGTCAGCCAGAAATTATTTCCTTGCTTTTTTTTAAGAGGGGCTGTCTGCACGTCAAGCATTGCTTATAGAAATAACACCAAAAAAATGTTGGATGATGAAATGATATAAAGAATACCCAAATATATTATCCCTCATGTTAAATCTTCAGTAATTGCATTAGCAATAAACACCTTTTGTTTCTACACCAACTTACTGCAGCTCCAAAGAGTGAGGTGCCCATGCTGCAAGTTGTGTCTGGACCTGGTGGGAGCTTTCTCCTGCATCCTGAGCCAAAACCCCATGGAACTGTGGGGTCTCCCTCCCTCCTTTCACCACTGCTTATGAATAGGGTCCCACACTCTTCCTGCTGTCACTGTGCTCATGTCCTGCCTGCTGTTTCCCGCTCCAAACCCATGTGAAGGGGCAGGAGAATCCTTTGTATTGAACTTGTGCTGAACTTTGGTGAAGTGACTGAGTGCAGTTTTTGAGGTGTGCTGCTGCACTGCAATCTCCTGTTTTATTTCTCTATTATCCTTGCACTTTCTTTGAAAGACAAAAGTTTTATTATATCATTCTTTTCCAAGTTACTAATAGATGAGATTGGAGAGGCACTAAATAACATGGAACTGCTCCTTACCCTCACCATGACAGCTTTGCAGCTCACCTCTGTGCTGGTTTTGGCTGGGATAGAGTTAATTTCCCTCACTGAAGCTAGTACAGGGCTGTTTCAGATTTGCACTGAAAACAGGCTTTATAACATGAAGATGTTTTCATTCTTGCTGAGCAGCATTTATACAGTCAAGGGCTTTTTTTTTTTTTTGTCTCTCTCGCCACCACCTCACAGTGGGGAGGCTGAGGATGCACAAGAAATTGAGGAGAGAGAGAGCTGGGAGAGCTGACCCAAGGGATATCCCATAGATCATGGCATCATGCTCAGCACATAAATCTGGGGGATGAAGGAGGAAAGGGGGGATGCTCAGAATGATGGGGTTTGTCTTTGCAAGTCACTGTTACATGTGATGGGGCCCTGCTTTTCTGGAGATGGCTGAGCACCTGCCTGCCCATGGACAGTGGTGAATGAAGTCCTTTTTCTTGGCTGGAGGGCACAGTTTTTGCTTCACATTTTAAACTGCCCTTATGTCAACCTGCAAGTTTTGTAGCTTTTACCCTTCCAGTTCTCTCCAGCATCCCACTGAGGGGGAGTGGCTGGGTGGGGCTCAGTTGCCAGCTGAGGTTAAATTCTGATGTGTCAAGATTGAGTTATTGGGAGCCCACCAGTCCAAATAAAAGATTTACTTAACACCTAGTTAATACTGGGCTAATCTTGCAAGTATTTGACAAAATATAATCACAAACAGCCCAGCGTATGTGAAGAAGCAAAAAAACTTCCAAGGACCAAGACACCAGTAATAAGAATTTGCTGTGAATGTAGCCAATTTATACTACCTGCATTTTAAGGAATCAGTTTTCACCCCAAATTAATATACACTGAAAGGTTTTATAAATGCTACAGATATATATTTTTACCAAAAAAAATGGTGATGTTTGAATAATCCTTATAAGTCCTACAAAGTGTCTAATTCCAACAACACTTAGAGGAATTATAAAAACATTTTTACTTTGCTGGTATTTGAGGCTTTCACATTAGCTTGATGATTTTAAAATTTCACCTACAACCACTGACAACATTACAGGCTATTGCAAAAGCCACTTTTTATCAGTCAAATGCATTATCCAATTTTATTAGCTTACCTTTCACCTGTGACAAAAACCTAGGATGCTTTGATCTGGTAAATAAAAATGTAATTCTAGTAAAGAAAAAACACCTTCCTTACTGAGAAATTTCTGAACAGAGAGAAAAAGAACTATGATTTGGACAGGTACCTATAACTATTCCTGACTACCAAAAATAAGAAGTGTCTGACTGGATCATAGAATTATAAATCTTTCTATTCCTAAAATGTTACTTTACATTTTATTTTTGCTTTTACTTATAGTACTGTGCTTTCTTATTCAAGTTCCACTGGTTTAACTGGGGTCAAGCTGTTACATACATAGTTAACTACATGAGGAAACTGTATATGAAGAGTTTTGTGCACTGACTGCTTCCACAGCTTATGCAGGTCACTGAGGAGTATCAGACTAATCACAAAAGTAATTTCACTGGTGATAGCTTATACATGCAAAAAGACTTAAGGCTCAGAGATGCAGCTTTTTGCCCTGCTGAGTTACCATGCATCAATAAAAAACTTACACAAATTACCTGGTTTTAATTTGCTACAAGCTAAAGTATGCACTCTACTGTGAAGTATTTAGTTAAATTACAGTATCTTGGTTGTCTCTGTATTTTTTTACCTTAGCAACTTGTAGTTTAAAAGTAGTTATAAAATTTACATGACAACTGGTGAGAAATATTTCATCAAACTTATTTAAAATATTCTTATTTTAAAAGAATAACTTTTTTCTTTTTTTCAAAATCATTAATAGAAGACAAGTTTCTCAAGACTCTTCAGGGAAGAGTGATATTTAGTAAATAAAAATTACTTGTAATCGCAGCCACTATCTCCAATATTTTATGGAGGTTTTTATTTTTCCGAGCACAATGACAGCCACGATTTTACCAGGTTATTTTTTTCTTTTTAAAATAAAACTTTCCATAGAAAAAGGGTGTTCCCTACTGTCCAGGTTACAATGTAAAAATATGCCCAAAGGTGTGTATTCTATCACCACCTGCTGAAACCGGGTGGGGTGGTGATCCATATCTCTGTGGGAGATATCCTCTGCTAATGGGCCATCTGTTAAAACCAGGTGGGGCAAAGTTCTTTATCTTTCCCATGATCCATCCTCCCTCCAGGAAGAAATCATCTGTTAATGGGCTATTGAGTCCCACTGCATGACTGATAAAATGACATCATCCCACTGAGAGATTCCCCACCCAGGGGGAGGAGCCAAGCCTTTCCTACCTAGATGAAAACTGAGATTTGGAACACCAAAGCAGCCCTTACCCACTGGTTTCCAGAGGACAAGAGCTACCAGCATCACTGCTTCAAGAAGACCACTTAATCTGGCTTGCTAGCATCACCCTAACTAACCCTGACTGTCAGTAGTTTTTCTTTTGTACTATTGCATGTATTTTATTTTTCTCTTTTTTTTCCCTAATAAATTGTACTCCTGACTTGGAGTCTCTCCCTGGTTTTGATTCCAAAACCATTACACCTACATATTTTAGCTCTCATCACAGAAGATAGTATACAACTCTGTACCATTTCTTCTTTGCCTTTCACAGCCTGAAGCTTTATATCTAAGGCAGGGAATTAGCCTGAACTCAGCTGTCATGATGCTGTTCTCTGATTGTGGCTGGAAGAGCCTGGCTGTGTCTTTGGGGGGAGCTAGAGCAGGGAATCACACAGCACAGGGGCAAATCTCTAGCTGGCATTGACTGATGTCATTCCACTGAAGTCCTGCTTCTGTGCTGATCCAGGATGGCTGTGCCTCTGAGCTAGTGCCCAGAATTATGTGTTCCGGTCTCTGGCACTACTGGGCAGCTCTGCCTGAAGTTTAGGGCTGGAAATAACTATGGCAATTTGGACTGCACTTAGTGAGAGCTGCTGGCACATGCCAACTTTCTAATGGCAGAGGAAGAAAGGAGCACAGTCTGCTCGTGCTGCTCCTTCTTGTGATGCTGACACTTGATGTCCTGAAAGCCATTGCCACTGCATCCTTCCCTGTTGGTGCCACTGCACATCCTTGGGATAAAAGCCAAATGACACTTTGCACTCTCCTGCTGAGATAATTTTAACCCCTGTGCTCCCTCAAAATACAAACACTGATTCAGGCTGAGACGCAATTTCTGTAGAACTTCCAGCTTGTTTAAAACAATCACTCTTTAAGGCATGGAAAGAATTCACACAATATCATAGGATAAGCAGTCCTATTAATTCACAGTATATTAACTGAAAAGCTCTTGTTCTGTAGTGACAAAAACATTGATTTTCAATTAAGTTGTTGAATGTATTATCTCATCATATGAAAATACTTTCTTTTTCATGTTGCCTGCCTTGTTTCCTGACTCTCTAGTTACAACTGTATATTCACCTCTTACACTAGAATTTTTTATTTCTTTTTTAAGGGATGTAAACTGAGAAAGGCAAGGTTTTGGCTCTGTAAGACCTCATCAATAGCATTTTGAGGTTTTCCAAACCAAGAGGAAACATGAAATGCGTGCTCAGGTGCTTGTTCTGACTCACTGAAACTGAGACTAGTGAGTGCAATTGAAACGTGCAACTTCTGGCCACCTCCAATATTTCTCAATACACAATACTCATGCATCTTTCAACCATCTATGTTTGTTACTTTTTTTGTTGTTGTTGTTTTTTGTGACTATTTCTGCTTTTTCCCCTGTGTTCTCTTTTACTTTCCCAAAAGATTTAAATGAAGCTTGATAATCTTTTCTAAGTTTAAAAAAAAAAAAAAAAAAGCAAAAAAAAGTCTGGCTGGCTGCAACAACAGCAGATAAAACTTTTTCAAGACCTTGTTTTCCCAGCTAGAGACTTTGGATGAAAACTGCCTAGGCTTGGAATTTGCTTGGAGAGCTTGAAGTGGAAATAGAATATCTGAAGACTCAGCTCTTGAATCTACTTTGAAATTTCTTTTTGAAATAATCTATCCTATCATGTTAAGGGACCTCTGTGAATGGATCATAAAAGCACTGTTAAAAGGTTTAGTGGACAAAAGCAGTTTTTAAATGTGGACTTATGCATGGTCATGCAATTAAAATTGTTTTGGTATTTGGCTTGGGTTTGGTTGGCTGGTGGGTTTTTTGTTTTCTTTTTTGTGTTTGGTCAGTTGGTTTTAGTGTTTGGATTTTTTTACTGTCTCTTAAAACATATGAAGTAATTGTTGTTTTTCCATCAGACACATCATCTTTGAAACACTGACTTACAGCTTGCTTCTCCTTTCAATGGTCAGTAAACATTAGGTTAAGCTCAGAATATTTTTCATTATGTAAATATTTCTAACCCACAGTTCATTATCAGTGTATAATTTTTTTCCAGCACAAAACAAAAGAGAGTAAATATTCTTTTGGCAGATTATTTTTCAGGCAACTTCTTAAAGTTCTGCTTTTGAAACACTCTACATTGGCCTATGAGCACAGAGATTTGAAATCAATGAAATTAATTACAAGAACAGGATTTGGTCTCAGTCACATCTGTACTAGGAGAGAAAAACTGAGGAAACTGTACTTTAAAAAAAGCTCAGTTATTTTAATTATTGAAACATTCCAGCAAAAGCATTGAACAGATGCTTTGAATATGTAATTGAACTTAATGCCCCAAATAAAAAAGAAAGGCACTGGTGCTGTTAACATCAAAGCTCTCATTCACAATCTAGGCCTTCAATTGATAAGCTCCTCTTGGAAAAAAAAAGAAAAAAGAAAAAGGAAAAGAAAAAAAGAGGAAAAAAAAGGAGAAAAAAAGGAAAAAAATCTGCATATTTCAGTGTCACTTGAGTAAAACTGACATGATAAAAGCAAATATATGAAGAAAGAAAAAGAAAAAGTGGGGTCAGGTTCCAGCTTCCAGCAATACTGCAGCATACAAAGTCTTAAGTAATGAACTTCATTAAAAAGTAAATTAACAATTTCTTAGGCAGCTACAAATGAGACTTTTTTTATATATAGACTCTATTGAAATGTTGCTACCCCAGTATCAAACCAAAAAAGCAACAGATACACAGAAAGCAATTCTATGCAGATAGATATTTGTATGCTGCTGAAAAGCACTAATGATTAATAGAGAAGCCTTTCTTTTTCTTCTTGTCAGATGATTTATGTTAGTTTTGGGGTTAATAAAAGAATTAATTTTCATGATAATCCACAGAGGGATTCTACCAGCCAAGTGATATGTTAAGAATGACTAAAAGTATTACCTTAACACTCAGTAATGTTACTACAAATTTTTCAATTTTTATTTTAGACATATGATAGCCCTGAACTCTTTCCAGAGATGCTGAGGGCTTTCCCATTCCTAATATTTCTGTGGAAGGTAGTAGTGCCTGTCTTCCAACATAAAACTACTCATATAAGTAAAAAAAAAATATATTATAAACTACATTCAAACACATGCACACAGCCTGGGTAAAGGAAAACTCTCACCTCACTTCAACAGGGCAGAAAAAATATTCTCAAACCAGTCATCTAAATAATAATTCCCTCTCAAATCTTTTGCTTGGCATTATAGGACTTGCTGCTGCTTTGCAAAATCCCACATAAAGAAGTGAGCAGGTATTGCCTTACTTTTTAAAATGAAAGAGAATAATTGAAAAATATATATAGTAAATTTCATATATTTCAGAAAATATCTGCTCTCCTAAGTCAACCTTGAAAGCACAAGCCAGATTTTTTTTTTGTGATTTTTTTTGCCCATAGAAATGAATAAATTCTGATATTTTGCCTTTTTCAAAATTATCTTTTTAATTCTTTCAAGCAGATTTTTTCTCCTTTTAAAGCCATTTCAACTCTGTTTATAGGACTAGAATTCAAGAATGCAAAAAGCATGCAAGTTTCTAAAATAAGGGTATATCTATACACATGCAAAGCAGTTTTCAATCTTTCAATAACACACACCACCCATTGCCCACAAAATGAACAATTGCCAAGATACACAAATACCTCTAAAAGGTAGACTTAGTGTGGTCAAAGAGCCATGTATTCTTTCAGGGGCAGGATCTGAAGAATCCTATGAATAAATCATGAATGCATAACTTCCTTTATACTTCTGAAAAAATAGAAGTCAGCTTAGCACATGGCCACAGTGTCTGGATGACTATGCTGAAATTCACTTCCACTTGCTCCAAATGCAGCAACTATTCTAATATATTTCTCTGTGGAAGGCACACAGTTAATAATGTGCTTTTTCACAGTTCCAGTTACGAAAAATATATTACAGTTATCATTTTTAATATGTGATAGCCTATGTTAATATATCTCAAATCAACTAAGAGAATGATATAATAAATATTAAATTTTTATTTAAATAATATGTATTTAACATATGTTTAACAGATATAAATCTCTATATTGAGACTGATAGCATTGATAGAACATCAATATGTAATGTTCTTATTGCTATCTGTGTATCAATTCTGTTTTTGAAAATGGACCACATCTCTATTCTTTCTCAGGAGGAGAAAAAGAACCCAAGGCTGGGCCTGCTTTCTTTTTAAAAAGGCAGTTTCTAGGTTTGCAGAGAGTTGAATTGCAATTCAGCCTTTGCCAAGAAACAACTTGCTGTTCATCCAGAGTAGTAATTCAATACATGGAACTTGACACAGCAAAATACTAGAACATCTACTTAACTTAAGCACATGTTTAATCAATTTTCTGGGCAAGACACAGATCTGCTCACATGCTGCATTTATCTGAAATTCATTGCTTTGCAAGTGTGTTTCATTCTCCATCATTTTGTGGAGGCCTAAGGTTATCCTTGACAGTAAATACTCTTTTATATATTACAAGTTATTGATCATAGAATCAACATTACTTTAACCATGAGTTAATCTTTCTGAGGACAAATGCATAATCTCTTTGTATAAATACAAACTATACATACATTATTATATTATATATTATTATTGAAGGCTTCAGAGTGACTTAATTTCAGCCTTCCTGAAGTACCTGAAGGGAGCCTGCAATAAAAAGGGAAAGAGGCTGTTTACAAGAGCAGGCAGTGAGAGGATGAGAGGGAATGGCTTCAAACTGAAAGAGAGCAGGTTTGGATTAGATATTTGGAAGAAATTCTTTACTGTGAGAGTGGTGGGGCACTGGCACAGGTTGCCCAGGGTTGGTGGTGGATGTTCCATCCCTGGCAGTGCTCAAGGCCAGGCTGGATGGAGCTCTGAGCAGCCTGGGATAGTGGAAGCTGTTCCTGTCCTGGCAGTGGGGTTGGAATTGGGTGATTTATAAGGTCCTTTCAACTCAGGCCATTTTGTGATGGTGATTCCATGATATACATGTATCTACATTTTATACATTTAATATATACTAGATATAGCAGATGAAAATACAAATCACACTCTGTTTCAGTGAAAGTTTTGCCAAAGACTACAGGAGTGTCATGAAAGTGATGAACAAGATCCCTGCATTTAAAATGAACTTCCCCTGAATATACATAACTTTTTTTTTTTTTTTTTTTTTTTTTTTAAGAATACATTCAGTTGATAATACAGTCAATTCCCATTACTGATTCAAAAGCAGTTTCAGGTATTTTATATCCATGTCTGAATGTTTGTGACAGATTCTTTGAACTTTCAATCATAATTCACATATCCTATAAACACTTTTCAAAGTCTTTGTATTCTCACATGCTGTGTGAGAGACCTTGTGAAACTGTGAGAAAATAATGATTTTTCACAATATACTCTGGCTTACAGAAAACACATTGCGGAAAATTTAAATAATAATTTTGAGTACACAATTTTTTTCCAGATAAAACTTTTTCTTTAGGAAGTAGACCAAACTAAACAAGAAAATTCTAAATTTAGATTCTTAGTACACCATAAATCTTTTCCAAATTCACCAATACATAAATATGGTTGAAATCTGATTGTCTTTAATGTTTGTGCCAACTGGCACATGACAAAAATGTTCATGACCAGAACCTAATGCAGTTTCTATTAACTTCACAGAGAGTTGGACAACCTTTTACACATGTAGGGCAGAAAAGAGAATATAATTCTAATAATGCCTACCTATTAGAACATATGTAGCAGGTGTAATAATCCAGCTATCTCAATATGCAATGCAGCAGATATGTAACATACAACAAGCCAGACATGCAGCACACACAGGTGGAAAAGAGCAAGGTGGAGTTGGTAATGGCAGTGAAGAATAATTGTCTGGAATGCTAAAGAGAAAATGGACAGGGGTCAGCCTTGCAAGTGGGTCTGACCTGGCACTGAGGCATCCAGAGGGGCAGAACACTTCTGCAAGCTCATTCTGTGCTCTGCTGTCCAGGCCTGGGGTCCCTCCCTCCAAGTGGCACTGCTCTGGGTCATGCCAGCTGGGCACAGAAGCCCTGGTGAAATCCTCAGCAAAGCCACAAAACCTCCCTGGGATCTGGCATTTCACATCTCCTGCAGAGCCAGTCCACCCACAGCTCCCCTCCAAGTGCTCTTACAATTAAGGCACAATAAAAGATGCTGACATGCTGTGTAAGCATTGTTCCTGACTCCAGTTATCCCAATTATTTTTTATGTTTTCCCCTTAAATGAGAAAGACATCAGGTGGTAACTCAAACACTGAGATAGCTATTTATGTTTTAGAACAAACAGTTTAAACTCTATTATATACAGATGTCTAAATATTTTGAAAGTATCTGTTTATGGAAGTAAAATGGAACTACCTGTTTAAATTTAGGGAATTTTATTTAAAATCTGCATGTAGAACTGAAATTGCTTGTTGGTTGATACACAGTGGCAAATGAGGCTTATTTGCAGAGTATATGAAGTGCTTGGATTTCTGTTTGAATCGGGAAAAGCAATACATTTGAATTTTCATTAGACTGCTCCATTTTTACAAAAATGATTCATTGTATAAAAACAGTAGTAAGTGGCTTACTCTCTGTCTTTGTCAACAGACAACTGGCAAATTGCTGGCTGCATAATATTTCTGTTAGACTACTTGTGTATGGAAATCTGACTGCTTTGCAAGCAATTTAATCAGCAGTGTAAATAACCTGTGTAAAATAACCAACAGCACAAATGCCTTTAAATAATCAAGGCTCTTTAATGTACATAAAATAGGCTTTTGTACCTACTATAGACTTGATCTTTATAACCATGGCTGGCTCTCACCTATTATACCCCATTGTGCTCTGCAGTAATCAATGCACACAGAACCTTGATTCTCAAACCTGCTCTTTAGTAGGTGGAATTTTTCACCCGCAGAGAATTGTGTCCACAATCTCACACTACTAATAAATTGCCAGAAGAAAATAAGATAGGATTGCTGATGTAAAAGCTGGGAGCTAGGGCTGAAAATTGGACTGTATGACTGCATAAATAAAAATCTATCCATAATAGCAAAAAAAGCAGGTAATTTGCTAATGTTGTTGAGAGATGTCTCCCATTTTTCTTGGGCAATGAGAGTTCCCTGGGCTTTACAACGTGATAGAAGTTATTCAGATGTTTTATGCAGCATAATGTATTTTCAAGTTTTCCCATTTTTATGTCTATCTATATACAAATGCAGAATATGTTCATGATTTGCTTAATTACACAAAAACATGAGTATTTCTCTATGTTGCCAGACAGTTAGCATCACACACTCAGAGGAAAAAGAGCTGGAAAATTAACAGGCAGGTAGAAAAAGAACTTTAGGATATGATGTTAACATAAAACTGCATCAAGGCAAGAGATTAAAAGGGGTGTAAATATAATTGTTACCCACTTACAGATTTCTTTAGGCTCTCAGAAAGATCTTATATTTGAAAATCAAGTTGTTATGCTCATTTTGCTTTAAATTGTCCTTACCTGCACATTTCTGTCATGAGCATTTTAAGATACCTTTTTGAATTTAAGAAAAAGTACTTTTTATCTTTTAATTTTTTAACATGACAAAAGTTGTATGCAAGGATAAACTTATTCAGTCTTTAATTTTGTAAAGAGTCAGAAACAGCTTTTGTTAAAAAGGAAATTATTGAAGGTGAATGTGTTTAAAAGAAGAAGCTTTTAAGTAAATTAACTTCAGTTTTAGGCAAGCTGAGAAGCAAAATGTATTAAGATGCATGAAAGAGCTAAAGATACTTATTATCATTATATGAAGTTAAAAGTTAGATATTACATGAGCTTAAAAGTGTTTACAAGGGGCTTGACATTCCAATGCATAACATGGTTATGCATGTATTTTTTTCGAAATGCTGAAATACACCAGCTTTAACCAAGCTGATTTTGTACCTTTTGCTTATATCTTTACCACTCTTTCTCTTCTCAAGAACCTGCAATAAGTAGTTATGTCAAGTCAGGGGCCAAATATCAGTCAGATATAAAATTTGGGGAGAAGCTGAAGTCCTTTAAAAGACAGTATTTTGGAAATGGATGCTCACTAACGATATTGACTGATAAGATCTTCCCATTGCATTTCTGTCTTTCCCTTTTCAGTGCTTTTGGTGTTTCATCTGTTCCACACATGCACATACACAGACAAAAAAGAAATCTAATGCCTTAATTTTAAGGCATAAATGTCTATATTTGTACCTCCAGGTCAGTGAATCTGTACTGATTCTCAGCTCCCCACAGTGCACCTGCAGTGTGGTACTTTTACAGTGCCTGAATTGTGGTGTCACTAATCCATGGGAGCTACTGAGAACCCAAAACTGCCACTGAAGTTTACTAGAAGATTGTTTTACAGTGTTCCAGCTACTCAGACACTCTTATTCATATTCTTTTGGGGAAACAGACTGGATTCCAGATGGTCCTGTTTACAATACTTTAACTCAAAGTACTATGCTAGACAAATACTTCTACCTGTCCACAAACACTGCATATCTAATAGGAGAAAAATGAAACTATTTTGCATTTCCACCATGGGTTGTCCCATTACAAGGGCTATAACCACCTCTGTCTGTAGCTTACAATCAGTGCAATCAGCACAGACAATCTGGGTTATTTTTGCAATAATTACTACAGTCAGTTATTTCAAAGAAATTGTCATAAAGTAATAAAGTCATAAGCTTGCATAAAGTCATAGCTTGCATTTATCTTCATGATTTCTATTATTACTTCTCCAGAGTTCATATTATTGAGATATCAGAAAGACACCTGGTCATATGAGAGGAGCTTGCTTTCAGATAATTCAGTTTTGTAGCAATCATAACTCATACCTGTTGTATATTTCTCCCCTAAAATTACTTTGATATATTGGCCTAGAAAAAAGAGCTCTTATTTGAGAAAAATAATATAAATTAAGTTTGAGTAGATCTAGGCAAAACAGCTGAACTGGAGTTCATCTTAACTTAGATGTCCACATTGCACATATCCATTCCTCCACTAAACTGTCTGGACTGTGCCTACACCAACAGAGAGTTATTAAACATGTAAGGGTATGGACCACCTCACCTATTTTCAGTGTTCCCTTGGATCAGTTCCTGAAATGACTATTTTTTTTCTCCACAGACTAAAGAGTACATCAGGACACGTGGATCGGATGCAAATATCTATGCTGTAACATCTTCAAATAAGATTAATTCCATCTGTGGATTTTTATCTGTGCTACCAGACCATCCTCTGCAACCTGTAGTGGAAACTGCACCAATGGTAGCCCTTGGAAAATAAATCAGTGTAGCCATAAAGGATCAATGTGTCCTCCACTCACACTGGGCACCATCTCCTTTCACAAGTAGCTCCTTTATGGAAATGGAAATTCTCCAAGTATTACACACAATTGCAATGGGAAAATGCCATTGTTTCTGTTGGCCTCAGACAGAAGTGATGTAAACAAGACACAAAGTTGCTTTTACCTTTTTAAGACTTCTGTTCTTACTTAAAACCCCCCACATTTAACCTGAAATGACTGTGTAAGGAAAGCTTACTTGATTTTTGAATCTGTACTGGATTATTTGAGTTTAATGCATATTTTACTACGATCATTACTGGTGTAGCACCTGGAAAGGGTTACTATTAAAAATGCAGGCAGGTAATTTGGAACTCTATGTTTAATATGTTGTAATTATCACTTTCACTACTTTCCAAAAGTTACAGCTTCAACCTAGACCCAGGAACAAAGCAGTGAAGAAAAAGGTTGTTTTAAGTTGATTCTATCTGAGAGTAACATTGGAGTTTTTTTTGCTTTTCCAGGTGATGTGGCCTGATTTATGTGATCATTCAACATAAAAAGAGCCTGCTGTTAGAAATATGGCAATTTAAAACCCTGTTAATTTTGTATTACACTTTAGGGTAGCTGCATCCCCTCCTGACATTTCTACTAAAAGCTCTAATTAATGCCAAATTCCTGTGTATCCTACTGAGACTTCTGCAGGGCTCGGAGATATGAAGTTCATTGTGATGTTTGTTTAAAAACCCAAACCACGAAAAGTTCACAGGTGGAGCTCAACAAGCTGCAGCAGAAGGTATGTGTATTCTAAATAAAACAGAATCTTCTCCTGTGTGTCAGCTGAGGCTCAGCATCAGGCTTATCCCACCTAGTCAGCAAGAGATGAAGGCCTGGCTAAGAGTACTCAATGTCATATGTGTTGTTTGCATGCTTAAAAAGACAAGAGAAGAAGGTGAAAAAAGAGAACCTCAGGTTGGTTAAGAGGATGAAACAAATCTGAATTTTCCTTGCTTCACAAATTCTTCCAAGAAAGAATGAAATTTGCCCTTGTCCCATCACAGAGTTTCTGTTCAGCCTCTACTCCACGCCTATCTCTTGCATAAATATTTTCAGTGAATAAACAACTTAGACATCAAGCTACTGCTGAAGGGTCAAGAGTGCACAGCAGCTACATTTTTTTCTGACCAATGACAAATAATTTAGAGCTCTGTTAAGAGTAATAAAATTCCTCTTAAGATGAGTTGTTCTGGTTTTTGTCCATTATTGGAGAATGGTAAAAGCTGTGCCTTATTGCTTTGCAGCTTTCATGGGTTTGCATAATAAAACACAATATTACAATAAAACATAAAAATGAGCAATTCAAAATACAGCCTACACCCATAAGCAGCAGACTGCTCCTGACTACAATAGAAATATTTTTCTATTAATATTTGAATTTTACATGAATATTAGGCTAGAAAGATTTTGGTTTGGAAAACTAGATATCAGCTTCCTGAATCTAATAAATCATACTGTAACTATACTATTTTTTCAAATTCTTCCTACAAGAATTTCACTAGAAGTGGACAGTTTTTGGTTTTTGTTTTTCCCACATCTCATGGTAACTGCTTATGAGATGTTGCAAAATTTACAGCTGATTTCTCCATCAACTCAGTTCTTCACAAACCAAATTTAAAGCCTGTTTTATTTTGATGTTTTCTGGGTTTGCCTCTTCTTAGCCTCTCAAAAGTTGAATAACAGGCTTTAAATTTTTCAGTATAGAATTATAGAATATCTTGAGTTGAAAGAGGTCTATGAGAATCATCAAGTCTAACTCCCTGCTCCTCACAGAACTGCCTAAAATTAAACCATATGAGCAAGAGCACTGTCCATACACTGCTTGGAATCTGGCTTGGGGTCGTGACCCCTCCCCTGGGGATCCTGCTCCAGTCACTGACCATCTTCTTAATGAAGAACCTTTTTCTAATGTCCAGTGTGAACTTCCCCTGATGCAGCCTCGTAGCAAACTCCATATCAAGGGTTTGCAGTATCTAAAAATATTAAAATAAGGAGATCTGGGGAAATCTGCATGCAGATCTAGGAAGTCTTTTAGCTATTGGTCTCTTTATATGTGAGCAGGAGAAATAGGTAAAAGGTTTTTTATGAGATCTGCAAATGCTGTTCTAATCCAGGGTCATTTAGGATTGATTTCTGATTTCCAGCTACCAGGGAGTTTTATGAGTGATCTGGCAATCTGCATCAAACAGCTGTTCAGGCAGCTTTACTGTGCAGAATAAGCAGGTCCTGTGCAGAACACAACATGAGTAGCTTTCCTGACTCATGGCTCAACCAACAAGGAAAAGATTTGTTTAAGAAGGAATAAACTAATTCTTTCATAAAGTCTCAGATCTTTGATGGGAGAGGAAAGAGGATTCCTCTGTTTCCGAACTGGAGATAACTGCAGAAAAGTGGGCAAGGTATTAAAAGGGGCACCAGAAGTTTTCCACACTAGCAAAGACTGTACTGCAGTCAACAGTCAATAGGAACGACTGCCCTTGTTCTCATCTTTACAGACTTCAGCATCTTCTTTAAATATTTAAAAAGGTACCAAATGACTGCCATAAGTTCTGTGAAGTACCCTAAAAATTCAACTGTAAAGCAACTGTTAAAGTTGACACTACCTTTACTTAACTGTGTAGCCCAGACAATGCCAAAATTTGACAAAGGCTTTGTGACAGAGGTTATGGAACTGAAATGCTTTCACATGCAGAACAAAGTGTCTTTTCAAATGTGTTTTCTGGCCTCCATCTCTACAAGAGTCTACACATATTTCAAAGCCAGTGAATACATCATCAGATCAGACAGACTGAGCATCTTGTGTGCAAATACAGCTAAAGGGACTGGTGTAGTCAAGTGGTTTTTCTCAGCTTTGGAGTTCCACCAGTTTTCAGGGAGGTTACAAACCCCTAGAGAGCAAACAGACACCTGGGAATGTGCACATTTTTCTCAGTGATCTTCCCAGGGTGGCTGACAGTGTCCAGAGACCACTTCTCTTCTCTGCTGGTAACCAGCAGTGTGACCAAATACCTGCCAGAGTGCAAGATTACACAGAGTCATATTATACCCTAATAACTTCTAAATAAATGTAAATTGAGATAAGTTAGAGGAAAAGCACCCCTTGGTACACAGATTCATACTAATGTAGTATATGTGAATACACGTAACTGTGAATTTAATTAAATTGCCAATTGGCAATTGAAATCTTCAGAAGGAAAAACACACAAGATTCTGAAATACATCATTCTTCCTGTACAAGAATATACCAAAAACCTCCAGTAATATCTACAGAAAGAGTAGGAGAGATAAGTATTGTAGAATCATAGAGTACATAAAATAGATGTATATTTTACTATGGTACATTAGGATTCCCCAAAACCAAATTCTAGACATTCCATTTGTGGGAAGGGGGCAAACAATTAAAAACAAAATTATCACAATTGTATTACAGACGATTAAAGTCAATATTGTTTTAAAACTGAAAAACGGGTTCAGTATTCCTTCCAGGTTTTATGCTGCATTTTTCTTCTCTGATTATTGAGAAACCTTTCAGAATTGCAGCACAATAGTACAGTATACCTAATTTGGGCTTTTTTTTTTTTTTCCTCAAGCACTACAGAGGGTCAGGTACACACATCACTAACATGTAGCAAGAACATGTGAATAACCAGATAACTGAGGCAGTATGGAGAGCAGCTCTCCATCCTTTCATCCCTGTAGACAGTATTTGTCCCTTTGATCCCTGAGCAGATCAAACAAAATCCACTAATCAATTATTTCCTTTTTTGTCTTTCAGATGCTGCCACAGGCCTTCAAATACTGATGGCTAAGTACTTCAGGAATATTTTATTTGTTTACTTATATAAAACAAATGTTTACCACAAAACAATATTTCTTTCGTCTTATTATTTTTCCCACCACCCAAACCCATAAATTTAAATATTCATATGAAAATATTTGTGAAAGCTTTTTAGCATTAATTGTTTTGAATAGAAATGTTGGAAAAATATGGGAAACTTGTGAGAAAGTGGAATTTTTGTGCTTAAATTCTTCAAAACTGCTGAAAATTGGACTAGAGAGCATCTTCACTCTCACTTGCAAAAGTCTAGAGGGTTAAGCTTTAATGGACTAAGTGAGGGGCAGCAGAGGAGAAAACATACTACTGCAACTCTGTGTTTGAAGAAAAATGTGAGGAACAGCCTGCATGAAAATAATAATAAAAATAAGTGACTTCATCTGCCCACTTTTCTGTTCCATTTAAAGTGTCTGAGGGACTGACTACCTGAGGGGCCAGTCCATCACCTCTTGGAATTCAGAGTGCAAGAAATTCTCAGAACACTGGGCCTATAAATCAAAGCCTGGAAAAGAACACAGGATTTGAACTGAGGCCTTGGGAAAATTTCCAAGCTTAGGTGCTAGAAGCAAGAGTTTAAAGCTTAAAGCAGAGACATGCTGAGAAAAGTTTAGCTATAAAGTTTAAAATATAGACAGAATAAAGTAGGTATAAAGGTGACAGAATAGCCTTAATAGAACAGGATTGGCTGAGAAAGGTCACACTGTAATTAGACAAAATTTCTTAGTATTGGATTAGAAACATGAGTATCCTGGTGGCCAGTGTTTTATTGGCTAATAAGTACTTAAAAGATCTTGTAACCATAAGTCTTGTGACTTCTGGTCATGCTCTCAACACCTGTAACAAGAACTCACGTTTTCTGTAGAAGATAAGGAAAATAAACCACATTTCTAAGCAGCCAGAAGTCCCATCTCTCTGCCTCACTCAGAATAAGAAAGAATCCCCCTGGAATGGGTTAACATGGGAGCAGTAAAACCACAGCTACCTCCTGAGTTGTGGTTTCTTACACCTGCTTTGTATCCATCTCAGAGCATCAGTCCTCTTCAGATACGGACTCTGTAGCACCACTCCTTAGCCTAATCTAAACCCCTTTACTAAAACTCAGACATGTCTATTACAATTCTTACTGCCTCATGTTTTCTTTGTCTTTTTTGGTGCTGCAGCTACAGCCACAAAGAATCCTCTTCAGCTTCTAAAACCAGAAAATGCTGTTCTGAAAGGTTTAGTCCTGAGCAGTCCCAATAGACATTTAGTGCTACCAGCATCTCAGCAAACTTAAGCTTAAAAGCTTGATTGCTGATTAAACACTTAAATAATAAACACTTAAAACTTGACATATCATCCTGTTTTGTTCTGTTGGAAGTTTGTGAGAATAGAAACATAATTTCTTTAGCAGAGATGGCAAAGCAAAAAGAAAACTCGATTTAGAAGGAAGAGCAGCTGAATTGTTGCCCTGCAATATTCAGAGTGAAGAAGGACACATTGAGGATGGGAAAATTCTGGGCAAAGGGGAGGAACTCTGATCTGAAAGAACAGTAGACCTGGATGACAATGACCTGATATCTAAAGAGGTTACACACCATGTGAATGCTGAGAGAAGGTTGGAAGTTGCTAACTAGAAATATTAATTAAGGGTTTAAAGGAAAAGGTACACAACAAACTGAATAAAACTCAAGCAACCTAGGAGGGGAATTATTTCAGTGTAGTGGAAGATGGACAAAAGAGATAGTATGCACTGGAAAAACAAAATGAATAAAGAAATGTACAAACACAAATGCTTTTATCCTACAAGAATGGAGATTACCATTACTACCTGACATATCTTTGGAAAATTTTCCATTAGTCTTCTAATTTTTGGATTTGTTTGAAACACTTTTAGAGTGCATGTAGATTATTTAGCAACTGAAGTTTAATAAAGTTTAATAAATCCTATCTCAGCTATTTTCCACAGACATATCTCTTAGAATGCTGCACACATTGATATGATAACAAGAGAAAAGCAAAAGCAATTTTTTATTGTGAGGATAACATAAACAATTATTCATTGTGAATAGGGCAACTAAAGTTGTAAAAGCAATAGCACAGAAGAGGGCCTGCAGATATTATTGCTTAATTCTTAGGTTGTTTTAGTTATCAAAGAATGGAAATTAAGCACTAGGATGTAATTAATTAACTGCAAAATCCTTTAGTCTAGGAAGGCCTTATGGAGGCCATACAGTCTAATCACCTGCTCAAGAAAGGGCTGAGTTCAAAGGTAAATCAGATTTCTCAGGACTCATAGAGTCAGGTTTTGAAAATCTTCAAGAGTACAGAGACTAAAACCTCTCTTCTTGCACTTTCAAATAAAATATACGTCTTTGTCAAGTTCCTACAGACACCTTAAACAGCTTTAGATGCTAAAATGTTAATTTTTTGATTCAGCTGTCAGAATTCACTCAGAGGATCATCTATCCCTACATCAACTGTCTAATAGAGTTGGAATTTTTGCCCTTCTGTGGGTACCTATTTCACCTCCCTTGTGCTCCCTTGGCACAAGAAGATCCCAGAAGAGTTTATGTGAGACAAGTAATCCTTAGAAAATGAAAGTTATACCAGATAACCCTAATTATGATGTTCAGCCTTTACAGCTCATTACAGCTTCCTCTTACATGGGGACCTTTCCAGCATTCTATATTATTCATGGAATAATAGCATTGATTCAAAATGGAATTTCTTCTGGAGAGAATCTTGTACTGCATGGTGGTGACAGCTCCATGCATGAGAGAAAGCCAGCACCTGGAAGAAAGTTATGGGAAATGGGGAAACTATTTGATTATGCCTTTCCTAAAGAAGGAGAAAGGGATTGCATAAGTTAGACACAATTTCATCACAGGGAGATTAAAGGAATTAAGAATTTAAGAAAACTCAACTGAGACACAGCACTGCCCTGGCACTATGCTACAGCTTTATAATTCCATATGAATAAAGAGAGATGCCTCTCTTTAGATATGCAACATGTGCAATATAGGTCATGGACATTGCTGCCTGGCTGGCTAGTGCAGAAACTCATGCCATTAGAAAAATAACCCAAATCATCCTTTGATGAAGAATTACTGGGTTTACTTGGACCAGCAGTTTCTCACTTGCAAGGCCTGTAGATTCATTTGGATTAAGCCCTTCAAAATGTCTGCAGGATCCAGTAGGGAACTATCACTCTGATAAAGGTTTTTGTTTAAAACACATTTAGATATGATGGTGTCATCACACAACTCCCAGAGCCAAAATCCACATTGAGATATCCATGTCCTGTGAAGGTGTAGGTTAATCAGAGTCAGAGCTGTGAAGAAAGTGAACAGTTTGACTGGGTGAAAGGAGAAAAAATTCACTTGGTGGAACATAAGGAAGAGGGCATGCTGCTTGTAATAGGAGGAGGAGATTTTCAATGGGAAGGAAAAAAAACCCAGCAAACAGACTATAGGTTTCCACACATTTCAATTAAAGAAGCCCTTCATCTCATCTATTGGCACGTGTCCATTAAACTGCAGCATATCTATTGTGCATTTTCATTTTCCAGACAGATGGGCTGAATCTGAAAAACAAATAAAAGTGAGAATAAAAAGAAAAAGAAAAGAAGGTAGAAGACTCTAGTGAAAGATTTGGGGGCTTATCATCTTTTATTAGTTATTGATCATATTTCATTTTGAGTTTTAAAATTCAGCTATAATCCCTATGGGACAAGAAGCATTTTTTACTGTATGTCTTTGGCAGGATTTTGTCATCAAAGATGTTTGAAAATATTATATATTCTCAGCATTGCTTCTCCTCTGTATAAACCAAACCAAATTTCTGCTGGAAACATGTGACATTTATGAGTGTTCCTCCTTATTAGCTATGTCATTAACAAGTACTTCCTTTAAAATAATTCCATCATATCAGCTACCTGAAAGATTAATAAACTGCACAATGCTTGCAAACATTTGCTGTTTTCCACATTGTTTATATATATTCTCAATCTCTATCTATGAATCAGAGAAAAGTAAATCTTTTCTTCTTTTCCCCTTGCTTCTCTGCTTCTCTCCCTGCAGTTATTTAGAAGTCCAGTTCATATATTGTGTCCTACTTTGATAAGAAAGAAATACTATTGATATTTTTTATTTCAGTTTGATAAAAAACATGTTTGTTTTCGTTCATAGATTTAAAACCCCAAAATGGACCAGTACCGTAAATAAAACATGCAATCTCATTTTAAAAATTTATTACAAGGAATTTTGTTTATGATTTCATGTTCTCCAGTAATAATTAATTGGAGGTCTTCACTGGTCCCCACAGACTAACTATCATTCAAAATGCACTAAAGGATGATCAACACACAGCAGCACATCTTCAGCAAAGAAAGTAACCATATGTATTTTTACCACCAGTTTAACATAAATTTAGAACAAGTCATTTTACAGAGTGTGTGTTTTGCAAACACTGCCCGAAAAATAGCTAATTTGCCAGTTTCAAAGAGTTTGAAGATTTTTTGCTGAAGTTACAAGGATTACTAAATACTTGAATGAGAATGCTTTGCACTTTTACAGTGACTTTCATTGGAGCCTTTGGAAAGCTTTAAAATTGGGTTGATTAATTAACAATAATTATGTTCAATAGCATATTGAAAGGAATTTATTTTTTATTCCATATGATTTTGACTGCATTTAAAACAACAGTACAATGAAGGCAAAACCAGTAACAGAGCAGTTTTAGCTCCACTGAACTGAGAAGATATTTATCCAGATAATATATGGCCACATACACTTCATCCCTCACATGAAATCCCAAATTCTTAGGGCAAGGATGGACTTGGTAGCACACAGCCATGAAAGAAAAATGCTCTTCTAAAGCAGCAAGACCTTATTACCCTCTCTTACTATAGAACAGCTCCTGCATGAAGAAGATTATGAAAGTTAGGAAGCCTAAAGCAAACACTGAGAGCTATTCTGCACTTGCAAATCAGACCTCACTTTGATTTTTACATATTCTAGATGGTTTTTATTAGCAATTTGAATATAGTACAGAAAACCAGAACACAAAAGGTATCTTGGCATCCTGAATCTCTCTTTTCCAAAGTGAATTATTTATTCATGGAACCAATCCTTTCAACAACCTGTATTTCTACCTTTTCGTGCTATTGCCTAGCTCCTATATATGCAAATTCTAGAATTTTCCCAAATCAGTTGTATGATTCCTTACATGCTTCTTATATCTTAAATAATTTCTTTGTTAAAAGAAACTTTGTTAAAGCTTATTTGAAAATGTTAAGGTATTTTTGTTGTTGTAGAAGTTTCCATGTTCTCTTTCACAATCTTTTTGAATTTTTCCTTATTTTTCTGTTAATGTTGAAGTGCATGAACCAGTCACATCATGCTTGGACAGCATGTACCACCTAGGATAATTTGGATTGATGAAATGTTGAATATTATTCTCTCTTCTTCACTGATAAACTTGAACTTATGTTTATGTTTTAAAGTGTTCAATCCTTTTTTAACAAAGTAAAATTCTTACTAATCATTTCTATCTTCACTAATTTCACAGGTGCTCATGCTAACTAGAGAATCAGAGAACAGCTGAGGTGCTCTCTGATACCCATCCTGTTCAGATCAGGGTCAATTACAGCAGGGTTATGTCCAATTCTGTGTTGAACACCTCCAAGCTCAATGACTCCACAACTCCTCTGGGCAATCTGTGCAAACATGTTAAAAACAAAAAATTCCAGCTGACCCCGGTCAACCAAACAAATTGAAAGTCTTGTGTTGAATTTCCTCAGTTTCAGGAAAGATGAACAAAGGAAAACGGATCACACCTTTTTTTTTTTTTTTCCTCTATCTCTGATGAGGAACATTTGCTGCACACTAGCCCTTAATGTTATGCCAATTTCTATACAAAGCTAGAAGAACATTTCAGCAACACTAGCATCATTCTCTGCCTAGTGTTACTGAGATTGAGTCATGACCTAAAGAACTACAAAGAGAACATATGATTATATCAAGCAGAGTCATCTGAGTGTGAAGTATTTGTATTTTCACAGTACATACTGTGTGTTCCACTAAAGGGTCAGAGAGTTTTTGCAACAATTAAATGGTGTATTCTAAATATCAGCATCTCCCTTCTGTAACTCGTTTGTATGACTGACTACAGCAAAGGTTCAGCACTTCACTAGGAAAAGGATTTGACCCACTGACAAGAAGGAAAATGAGATGAAAAATAACAAAACACAGGACACCAGTCCTCATCTTTGAAAAAGGCTTAATTAGCTGACTGAAGTCTGTGGTGTACACCATAGAGCTCTTAATGACTGCCTTGTGGAGCAAACTCCTACAATTTATTCAGGGTAACCACAGTTTTAAACACATGGTATTTATTTATCTAAGATTAACTGTATTTTGCAGAAGTGCCAACATTAGGAAAATGTGTTTTCCTAATGAAATAGTCTGTGATCCCGTTCCTATTTTGCAGCTGTTTATTCCACCCCATTTTTAACAATAGAAAGAAGCTTCCATTATTGGCTGGCTTAACCCTGCAAGGTACATAACCCTAAATGTTTCTGAGGGTGGGAGCTGTTCACTGATTCTAATGAGACACCTGCTTAGCTCAGTTCTGGGAATTTAATCCAAGAGCAGAAATGTAAATTTCTAACAGTGTCTTGAATGTGCAGCAGCCTTGACCTCCCTTCTCATGGCACCGTGTTCCATTCCTTCCTTACCCTTTATGCTTATATATATTTAAATGTGAGCTTTTAGCTGTTGCTGCTAATTAATAAAATAGCCTCTGCCCATCAGTATTAACCCTCCAGAACAAGATCCAGTATAAAGTATTTGTATGCCCTATGGCTGCTACATATCCATGTTGTTCCTGCAGGACCTTTGTAGCAAAAATTTGGATTGTAGGTTTATGAATGAGAAGCTGTCATTTTCACGTGCCAGGCCTATCATTTTAAAATTTATTAATCTCTGTTAATATCAAACCTTTCCTCACCATGCTTCTAAACCAAGCTGCTCGTTAAACAGAAGCAGAAAATTTAGTCATTGGCAAATCTATAATTTATTATACAAAAATTAAATATTTGATATGTTATGTAACTTGCTAGCTAATTTAGTGATTATCTTACAAGATATACAACAGTTGATTTTTACCACTCATATGCATTTAGAATTTAAAGTAAATCCTGTAAAACTTGAGGATGGTCTGCACGGAGTATATCAACTCTGCACAGCAACAGATTTTGCTCATTAATGACTAATTACACTCCATTTTAAGAACTGGAATAATTTAATTATTTAAGAATCTTGCAATACATTCACTACAAAGCAGTGATATTCGTAATTCCAATTTTGTATTATCTTTGAAGTTTATGCAGTTAAAAAAAAAAGATATTACAGTGAAATAAATGAAAATATGTTGTTAAGAAGACTCTACTCACCCTAATCTTTCCTCTAACCCTTCCTTTCCCCCATCCAAAAAGCATTTTCTTTCATTAATTTTATTTAGCCCCTTGCTGCCTGCTGACAAGCAGTGAATGTCCAACAAGAAGCTCTGGAAATGTAGACATGCATCATGTAGCCTGTTTATTCACAGGGAATTAATAGAGTGCTCTATAAAGTTCATTTAAAAATGCATGCAAGACAATGTGAAAAACTTAAAACACTTCAGTTTTGCTGTGCAAATGTAGGCAAACCCATTTTATTAAAATTTATGATCTTTGTCTTTTAAGTTTGCAACGGATTTTCAGAATATTTCTATTTGTTGTTTATAAATATCTTGCCTGATAAATGCTATAACATTTAAGTATCAGGAATGCTGCTGCAGACCTCTGTAGGCTATTTTGTGGTCAGAAAGATGCCATATTATTCTGGAACATCAGATGTCCAAAATGCACTGTTCTGGAGGCTGACAATGTGGCTAGCATTTTATACAATATTAATCTAAAAGTACTGACAAAGTGGCAGCCATTCACTTACATTTCAAAATGTTAACCACATAATTGTACAGGAGGGATTCCTAAGGGCATCTTTCCATTTAAGAGTATTGCAGCAGAGTTTGATGCTTCTGTTCACTCCCTAATGGAAGTCATGCAGGTCACAAACCCATAAAATGCAGTTTGGTGGTTTTAGTTCAGAGGTAGGTCCACACACTGCAGAGCAGGTTAGCTACACATTGTTCCAAATTCAATAGAAATTTCACTAATGTACAGCAGAGATCTACAAACTTTTAACCTAAGCATCCATTTGTGTGATTTTTTGGTCAGAGGAGCTTTTGCTGGGATCTTCAAGACACTAAACATGAAACTTTTCCCACATTTTTAATTTATTTCTACCTGTCTTGCCAGAATATTTTTCTGTGCTAGAAAGGTCAATAGACACAAGGGCAAAATATAGTTCCATCCTGATTTTCCTACTCAGTCATCTTTCCCAGAGCAGAACTGCTACCAACACATAGGATCACTTAATCACCAACACCTTTGGCCAAACACACCAGCAGTGGCACACTGAGGATTTACAAAGCTTTCCAAACTTCCATTGGTTATGACAGCTGCTATAAAAACAAAGAAATGCTGTTTCATTCTGAAGCACAGCCAGCACGAGTATGCTGTGGCAATAGTTATCTTCTTACCACAGAGGCTTTATAAAGCCATATGCTCATTTTAAGCCCAGGTAGCTCCACTGATTAAGTGGGGTCTTGCTAAAGTCACAGCCAAAACTTTCTGCAATTAAAATTTGGAAACAAAGCAGACATACACAGACTGGGTGATAGAGATGAAAATGTTTTAGTGATTTGCTGGGGATGATGGCCATAAAGGTGTTCAGAAATCAAATACAGTAAGTTAACAGACCTCTGTTAAAAAGAGCTGTCAGTTCTGTTTTACCACACATGTCTCTTCTTCCTTCTTGTTCCCTCATTGAAACAAAATACTGTCTTAGGTATTTTACTCCTTTACTTTACTTAGGTCCTTTACTATGTGTTAAATGACCCTACTCTAAAATAATGTCTATTATAAAAATACTTTAAAAACTGGCTTTTTAAGTTATTTCACCTAAATACCTTTAAAAAGAAAATACTTACTGCACTACACAGACACATTCAGCTTTTCTGCCAATCCCTTACTATCAAATCCTTTTACAGTTCTTTGTTGTGAAACCAACTATAGTGTTACATTGTCTGTCCTTACACACATTACTGCTGGATAAAGCCCTTGGTTCCCCAGACTAAATCTGTGCTGTTCCCTGCCCTGGCTTCTCAATGCTATCTCATTGCAGCAGCTCACATTGAAAGCGTGCTATTCCCACACCCACCAACACAGCTCTTGGGATAAGAGCTGCACCATTGATACAGCATGTATTCTTTGCCATAGGTTCCCACCAGCATGTTGCTAACAATTTCCTGGGCCTTATCAAAAAAAAAAAAAAAAAAAAAAAAAAGAAAAAAGCCTTTGAAAAGTGAAAACAAAGAATCAGACTCTATTGTTGTTCTACTTTCACTGCCCTAATCTGTTTTCCATCATACTACATGTAGTGACTACAAACATCACCTGATATAGATACCCCAATCCACAATTTACCATGGGCAGTTATTGTTTGGTATCTGAAATCTTTCATCCCAGCATTTGTGGCTTTCAAATCGTCCTTTTCATTCCCTTTTAGCAACCCGAATTGAGTTGAACCCCACCCCCCTGCCTCCCCCAAAAGAGCCTTTTGCCTGTCAGCAGGAGCAACAACTGAGTCAGTTGCAAAGTTTGGGCTTGATTCCTGCAGGCACCAGGTACAGATCACGAGTCTGCTGTGGAAATTACTCAGAAACAAAGTGTGGAGCACGCCACTTTGATTAAGTGCACAACTGGGATCCCTTACTTCTCAGCGTGAGCCCTTTCCCCTGAGCAAAGCCAAGGGCTTCTCAATCACACAAGAAAAATGCTGGCAAATGGGCAGGGGATCATGAGGAGGGAGTAGGCTGGGGGGAAAGGATGGTCTTAGCTCTATTGTAGAATTTTAATTTTTTTTTAAAAGTGGGGGCCTTTCTTTTATTTTCTTTTCCTCTGCTCCCCTCCACCCCTGAAAAAAAATCCCTATTAAAAGCAAGCTCACCCCAGGGGATATTTTGTGGTTCAGCCATCCTTCACAAGCCTTAATTTCATTATTCAATACATCAGACAACTCAGATCAGAAAGTGATATAAAGCAGTAATAACATGCACAGTAGTGCCTCAGGAAACACTGGCTTTTTTTTTTTTTTTTTTTTTTTTTTTTTCAAAGAAAGTGGTAGGTAATGTGCTTAAGACACTCCAGTTCAATTCCTGAGACCGACACAGAGGTGCTAAACCAACACAGCAAATTTAACTGCACTCCCTCAGCCTGCATGTATTCATTCACAAAGCTAACAACACATAACAACAAATTGCTTACACACTTCTCATGATGGTTATCTAATATTTCACTGCTGGGAGACACAGCACTGTGATAATGGGCTTATCCCTAAATTAAAGAGAAAGATGAAAAGTTTAGCTGAGGATGCTCAAATTTTCAGACTTCACCACTGAAATTTTAGATCCTGTAACTCTCAACATTCTAAACAGAACTGCATTAATATAATATGAAAGCAAAACCAAAACCTTGTGTTGCTTAGTTTTACAGTTAGAATTAAAAATATTATTGAATTATAGTTTTGGTTTTTTTTTCTAACAGCAATGGAATTTGGGAATACATAAATTCTAGTACAATCCATGTTCATTTCTTCCTTTGTATTGTGTGGGGAAATCTTCCTCAGGACATTTCTCAAATAAAAAATCAGTTTCTTTTAATGAGTCAGTTTTGTCATATTTTGTGTACTTTTCCATTCAAATGCAGGTGTGTGCCCACACAGTCTGAAAAGCATAAATAATATTTGAAGTGTGGGTTGGTCACAAGAGGTTTGCTTCATCTATTTACTGCTCATTGTTAATGCTTTTTAAAGTTTTTAAACAACCACAGAAATTATGGAGACAAACTCTTTCTCTTTGCTCAGAATGATGAAACATTTGGGAAAGATGCTTAAGCTCCCACTGCCACTTTTTAATTTTGTCTTGGGTTTCCCTCTCTTTGACACCATTCAAATTTTAAATTTTAAATGCAATTTTAATTCTGAAGGTCAAACAGCACTATTATCAAAAGGCAATGGATGGTAGGGTTAAGGAGGGAAAGAAAATAAATTAACTCTCTTTAGCCCTCTCCCTATTAAACACTAAATTTTCAAGAAAGAGAAAACAGAAATGATAGATGCAACTATGGACTGCTTTTGCTATAGAGGCTAAAAATTGATAAAATAAAAATATTTCTATTTCTATAGCAGAAATCTTATGAGAGAATTGTAAAAGTATTAAGTAGGCATATAAAACCAGACATTATTATACTAGAAATATAAGGGTTATAAGAAGGCTTCTACAGCACTTTTATATCTCATTCCCAATAACAGTTGATCAAAAAACCAAAAATTTATTCTCACAGTATTTTCTTGTCCATTTTTTTCTCCCTCCCTTAATTATTTTTTACCAGAGGAGACGCAATACTATAAATTTTAAATCTAAATATGTGATTCATAAATAAGGCAAAAATTGCAACATCTCTCAGAGTGGCAGAACACTGACATCTGACATTGCTGCTGGTCCTCACATGCCCTGTGCCCCTGAGCAGCCCTGGCCCACAGACTCTGCAGGTGTGCAGAACTCTGAAAAGTGTTCAGTTTTTCAAATTTCACATTTCAGTGCCCCCTGAGACCAGTTGCAGAGGGAGGAGTGCAAGCCAGGGGCCACCTGAGTGATGCTCACCCTAAGAGGATGGGACCTGCTATGCCTGTTTGACAGCTCAGATGCTGCTGGCTGCTTTTGCCAGGCTGATTAGATTTTTTTTTTTCTGCTTCCAGTGCTTTCTGAGCTTTTTGTGAAACTACTTTCTGTTTCTGTGCCATCCCCAGTTCTGTCTGGAAGAATTTTTAAAATCCACCTCCTCAGTATTACTTGCTGATCCTGCTCCTGTTTGAGATGCAACATTTAGCTTAAATGTTTCTTTTAGTCTGTACTGTGAATACCTTCTATTAAGTGCATGCTTAGAGATAGAGTTATTTTCTTTCCAACACTGGATAATACAAAGGGGAAAAGACCCTATTTCTAGTAATAAAATATTTCTAGAAAGAAACTACAGTTTAAAAAATTGTAAAGATTTATTACTGAACAAATATTTTCAATATTCAAGACAATCTGAATAGAGAAAAAAATGCAAGCCACACTCAGTCATTAAGAATTATGTGTGTCATATTTGACTGGTATAGTTTAACAGTAAAACCTAGATCCAAATAACTTAAAAACATTTCAAATTACTTTAATGGAGAGTAGAAAATATAGTGTAAATGTAAAAACACATATAGTGTAAATGTGTTTAAAGGCTAAAAGAAACGGAGTGAAAAGGTGACAACTGAATGCAAAGTTGATTTTTTACATTAAGAATGACTCAAATAACAAAGTCTGTATTAAAATTCCTGCATTTAAGGTGACATATAGCAAGACTATACATTGACAACAGGTCCTTTGAGCCCATAAGTTAAAATTCTTTGGAAATTACTGAAGTATGCCTCCCAGCTTCCAGTTGTTTTTTGTGAAGAGAATTTCCATTGGAATACCTGAGCCTGGCATGGCATGCAGGTGTGGAACACAGGGCAAAGATATTTGTCACTCCCTGACTCCCTGTACCTGTGTTTTCACAAGTAGGTATATCAGCCCCAGAGGCTCTACTCTCACTTCCACTTGGGCAGGTGTGGGTTTAAAATGCACATAACCAAACAGTCACTCAAAACCCTGCATGCAAACCTGGCTACAGTTGTCAAGGTGGGCAACTCAGAGAGCAGAATGTAGAGATAGGAACCAGTCTTGTGTAATAAATTCATCAGTGACACAGACAGTGGGATTATTGCTCTCAGCAGATTTACAGGTGACTCCAGGCTAAGCAGCTGACACACCTGAGGGACAGGACATTATCCAGAGGGACCTGAACAAGCTCAGGATGTGAACCCTTGGGAAGATCATAAGGTTCAAAAACAGCCAAGTCAAAGGTGTTGCACCTGGCTCAGGGCAATCCCTGGTATCAAGACAGGCTGAGAACATCCTGTAGAGCCAGGCTTGGAATACTGGTGAATGGATAGCTGGACATTCACTGGCCATGTGCTCAGGCAGCCCAGACCAGCCCAGGAAGGACAGGGACCTGCTGGAGTGAGTCCAGAGGAGAGGCACCAAGAGGGATGGAGCACATCTCCTGTGAGGAAAGGCTGAGCATGTTGAGATAGTTCATCCTGAAGGAGTAAAGTGCTGGGGTGACCTTTTTTCCTGAAGAGGGCTTATAAGAAATATGGGGGCAGCTTTTAAGGTAGGACAGGGTTAATATGACAGGACTGAAAGGGGGAGGATTCAGATTTCACACAAGGAAGAAATGCTTTATTCTGAGGATGGTGTAACAAGGAGAGAGCTGGTAGATGCCTTATCCCTGGAAATATTATGGGGCAGGTAGGACAGGACTGAGCAACCTGCTCTATTAAAATGTCCTTACTCATCCTAAGGGGCTTGGACTAGAGGATCTTTAAATCTCCCTTGCAGCCCAAACTATTCTGTGTTTTTGTGAAAGGCTGAATGAATCCACCCTTTTCAACACATGATATGTCACTAACTCACACCCATCATCATTCACTTTCTTTTTCCTCCTCTCTTTTTAACCAATTTCCCTCATCTTTTTATCCCCTTTCCCTGCCTAATAGTTTTGTTTTTTGTTTTTTGGGGGTTTTTTGGGTTGGAGGGGAAATATTTAGGTAATGTTCTAGATAAGGCAAATAAAAATGGAAGAGATATTAATTCATTTTATGATTTTTTTTTTTCTCGGCACTAAAGAAATAGGAATGCCTAAGGTACTAAAGTGGTAGATTTATGGTAAATAATTATACATTAATTTAAGTGTTCTATAAATTGATGAAATGGCATGACCCTGAACTTTCTGGTTCAAGTTCATCTCTGGTATAATTCTACTTGATCCAAAATAGAGTTGCAAGAATGAAAATGACACTCTAGGCTTGATTAATTTTAAGCACCATGTGCTTAAAAAGATACATTTTTGTTTCAGAAGCCTTTTCAGAACATAAATCTTTAGCAGACTCTGAGAAGCTTAAATACTAGCAAGGTGACAACTTTCTATGTCTAACAGCAGCAGCTATAGCAGGACATCAACTTCTGCACAGAGGAGGAATTTAAAAATTAAAATACGTTGGTATTTGTTACTGTCATAAATGTTGTTGAACTACCCAGTATTTAAATTAATAATTTAAGTGTTTGCCTAATGAACTGGACTTGATTACATTAAGACATTCTCAATTAATTCTGACAGATCATCTTCTGAATTAGAATACAGAACCAAAATGGTTTATGGGTTCCTGGCCAAAGTGTTTACTGACTGAATATTTCTTCAAGAATTAAAAATAGCCCTGTTCTATAGCAAAAATGCTTAAAAGGCAATGAGTGAGAAAGTCAGAAAAAATTAGAAACAAAATAGGAAGTAAGGGTAACAAATCCTCCTCTTAGCCATCCTGTCAGCTGAAAATTGGCAACTAGAGTAAGTAGAAACAAGAAGTGACAAGTAGTTGAAGAGACATGCTACCTCTGGCAACTATCAAAAGTGAGTTAAGAGGTCAGAATTTTCCAATATATAAACTGTTATATCATCACCCAGGAAGATAGCTGGAAGTTTTGAAAAGAGACAAAAGAATAAGCTACAGACCTCTGCCAGATTACAAGAAATCAATGCACAGTTTTGCCTCAAACCAACAATTTAGTAAGATGTATTGAGCCTCAGAACTACAGGCAGTTTTTAAAAAAAATGTATTAGCTAGCTCAACCAGTTGTTCTTGTTCTCTGCACTGGATCAGGCTTTTGAGGTGCTTTAGGTATTGCACTGGACCTGTGAGATTTCACTTCAGAGCAGTTTAGTGATCTCATTCAGGTCTTTGATTTTATAAAGAATTAAAAACTTCCACTAGTCAGAGTTAAATTTTCATACCATACGTTGACACTACTTTCTATCTCATTCTCTTATTGATGCAACAGTTTATTTTTGGGCACTCTGTGTTCTTTGGACAATCAAATTAATCTTTTTGATTAACCCAGGCAAACATCAAATGTGTGTAACAGGATTGGGTTGAGGAACTATTATAAGAAGAGAGACAATTAATCATCAGTCATATCAGTGTGAGGAATGAACAAGCCAGAGACCTGATGGTAGCTAAGAAGGCAAGTGCACATAGTTTTGATTTTCAATAAACCTGTTTTTTAAATTGTTCCCTAAATATTCTAGATTCAGGAAGGGTAGTTAGAGATATTTTATGGAAAAACAAAATAGTGCATAGAGAAAATTATCACATTACCAGGAGACACTTTGACTCCTTGATTTAATATTGCCTTTTTTACCAAGCTTAAATTGTAAGTACTGTCTTTCAGAGGGAGCAGACTCCTTATACCTCTGTTCAGTGTTTCACAAAAGTGTGTTTCTATCAGTATTACATCAACAAGGTGAGTCCTTCGTAATCTTCCTTGTAGTTTGTCTAATTTTGGGGAGGAGGACAAGAGAGAAAAACCCAAATTACACCCCAATTCTTATTCTTACAGAATTTTTAGGAGGAAGGGAGAAATGGTGCTAATATTAAGGCACAACTGTGTCTCCAGCTCCAGACAAGCAGCCGTGTATCCACACACACATTTGAAAGCTGAGATGGCGTAGGGAGGTGGGGAAGTGTGCTGGAGAACTTTCTGTTCCAGAACATGCCACCTCCCACTCACATTTTCTACATCATTCATCATGCCCAGCTCCAAGCTGACTGCAGGTTTGCAGAAAGAAAATGAAGCTGTTCTGGTAGTTAATAATTTTCTCAGCTGCTTTGCTCTGAGGATCTCCACACCCCTGGCTTTCAGTCGGAGCGCTCCTCTGCCAGTGCCATGCTGTTAATGTGGGTAACTATGGCTCAGCATCTGCTAAACCAGCCTTGGCAGCTCCTCTCCTAAAGCTGACGTGTTCCACTACTGAGAGTCACACTAGCAGCCAGCTCATGGAGACAGTGATTAGGCCAAATTCAGCCCTGGTCTCATTTTATCTCACCAGGGAACCTGACACATGGTGTCTTATCTCTGGCAGACCAAGAAAGAGCAGCAGAGAGGCTTTGAGAGAGATATTTGGGTACTCAGGATTCCACAGAGAGTTCTACACATGTCAGAACAGAAGAGCTTCAAAGCATAAAAGGTGCAAAACATTTGTGACTTGCAGGAGGCCAGTTGAGAACTTTTAGCCTCTAGGCACTCCCTCACCACTGCTGGGATGTTCTCAGACTTTAACTCCTTCTGCTTGTTTGTTTGGGCATAGGCAAAATAATTCATACCTGGCCCTGATGTGCAGTCTGGGCTGGATGTACACATAATGATCACTGATACAACAAGCAAAATTCATGTGTCCTGAAGGGTTTCTATTCACATTCTTCCATACAAGCATAAAGGTGCTGCCAGGTTAGCAATGAAAATAACAAAATGCCCCAATTCCCTAGTTTATTTGTTTATCTTAATCTACTAAAAACATAGATAAATCAATTACAAGTTTTTTTATTTTCAGAAGAACTAAACCACATTGTATTAGAGAACATCACTTTCTTCCCCTATTTTTCTCACTATTTTTTATATCTGAATTTCATACTTGATTCTTTGACTTACAGTCAAAAGTTTTATACTATTTCTTCTATATTCCCTCCGGTATTATAAAAATTTGGAGATAATTGTGGCATTGCCCATGATAGAATGAGGAACTCCTAGATGCCTAAAAATAGTAACTTTGTGATTAAAAAAAGAAGAAGAAACAGTTACAATTACTTGCAGCAAGAATAGTAATTGAAATATTTATAGCACAGAAACAGATGGTTAAATCATACGAATAGAAATTGAATGCACAATACTGAAAGGTAAACAATTATACAATAATAACTCCAAATATAATCAAACCACAAGAAGTCAATATTTCTAGAAGTATAAGAAAAGCCATAAACATTAACACAGAAAATGGAAAATATGGATAAGTTTCAAAGAGAACTTAGACCTATCTTGGGAAATACTGTTCAATGTTTATCACAACTGTTATTCAGTTTCCTAGAGAGCAACACAATACTTGATGCATCTTAAAATAATATTGAAGAACAAGACATAGCACACAAAATCTAAGTTAACAATGCAGGATTTCAAACTTAAAGTAACCAAATTTCATTGGCCTCTTTCACATCACCAGCACAAAATTAGATAATGCAGAAGTAATTCAAGAATGTATTCAACCATGGGTTAACAGGGGTGATTATTTCCTTTTAATGTAAATGCGAAATGGGTCTTTTTGTGAAATTATTGATAATTGAGGTTTAACTTTGGAGCTTCTACTTTAACTAAAGACTCAATAAAGTGTCTATCTCTTGCATTTTTTCTAAAGTTTAATTTATTAAAAACACTCTGTTAGCATTTCATCACTATCAGTTTTATCAAAATACTAGTCTTATTTTTAATTTCACAGAAATTTAGATGATGGGTAACACAATGAGATTACAATAATTTTACTACTACTGAGTCAATGGCAAAACTCCAGCTAGCTTTAAGTCATCATTTTTTCCTGTTTCTGTGGATTTCCTTACACCTATTTTTGGTATAAACTCACATAAAAGATAATATCTATTAATGGCTAATGTTTATGATTAGAGAGTTAACATTAAGTAGAAGCATATAGCTTAACTTAATGTTTTCTTACTACTTAACCATGTGAAGTATTGGGAGGCAGAGTTTGGCCACAGAACCATAAACAGTTTCAGTGGGAGTTTTACCTCAGCTAGTCCAGGTCCAGCAATTTGCGTGACCAAGGTTTCCAAAACACGGAGCGCTCAACAGCTTCCAGCTGCACGGTCTGAAAAGCTGGAGACTCAAACAGCAAACAAATGAAAACTAGAACTCCTAATTATTGGTCACTTCAAAGTATCTGAGATGTGAACCAGTGGGTGCCTTGCACTTCTAAAAGTCTGGCTTGGTCTATCTGGAGCACAAAACACAGTGGTGAAAACGTGAAAATCGGCAGCGCTGACCGAGCACTTTCTATCTAAACCTGCCAAGCCAGATTTTCAGATAAGCAGGGAGCAGGAATCAATAATAAACGAGACTTAGAATGTGCTTCTTGGACAGACTTTTTCATCCAATTTCACATTCTGTATACCCTCAAGCTCCCACATTTCAGGTGTGCAAGGAATGTAAAATCAGATCTCTGTTGTAAACTTCACAAATCATCCTCCCACACAATCAACCCATTGAAACCCTTTTAATATTCCACACTGACAGCATCGTGCCAAAATCCTCTCCCATCCAACTGTTTTTTATTCCATTAATTACAAAGGTATTTTCAAAAGCCAGTGCAATATTGAGAATTAATATAAACAATTTCCAAAGGAATACAGATAAAACTGAACAGGCGGTTTTCTTTTTCTATTTGTAAATTGAGTTCACCACATTATCCTAACTTGCAGAACCTTCTCCTGAGTTTTAAACCTTTGATTTAGTTTTCTTACATGGACTCAGCTTTATACTTATTTACAGGAAAGTGTGCTGTATTTCCATCTTCATTTGACTCCATTATCAGTTTAATTTATTTTCATAATGCCTTGCCAAAGCTACTATTTAAACACGACAATTTAGAAATTCTGTTTGACAGTTCCTTCTGTTTGATATATGCATAACTCAAAAGCATAAAACGCTTGGCCATTTTTAAGCTTCCCTTAAAAATGTGATGACATCTAGACTGTATGTTCTTGTGTATTCTCCACTACCCACTGCCACCTACTGCAGAACGAGGAGCAATGCAAATAGACCTACTTTTGAAAAATTCTGAAGTTGAATTGTAAATACAAACTTAAATGCTTAGGGTATAATCTATGCAGATATATGCAGCGATATATATGCATTATGGACTATTTTAGACCTGAACTCAGTAGAATAGTTAGAATAACAAATGGTTAAGCAGTGCTAGCTTAAGTCTAAAAGCTAAATTGTTTCTCTGAACAGGTGTCACTTTTTCCCATACATAATTAGTTAGACTGCTTCTAAAATATTTATATAAATTATTGGGTTTTGTCTTATGTTTATTTTTCAATTTAAAAGTTCTTTGAAGTAGTCAACCTTTTCGTGCTTCTTTAGGGTTTAATGCATTTGATCTCTAAAATGCAATTGCAAATATGAAACCACCCCAGCTAAAACAGAGGGCTTGTAAAACTACTTCAGCCCCATCTTTTCAACAGATGAATTACTTCCTAGGACTTAATGCCAAGTGCCATAGGTTATGTAAGCACATATGTCATTTTAGGCTTATTTTTCATATCAAAGAAACAAAAATCAAATTTGCTGGGAGTTGGGCAGCAATTTAAAATGCATTTTTTCTTTGTCAATATTCCAATTATAAGCTTTTAGAAGCATAGCAATGAATTTAGCACATTTATCTATGATAGTAATGTAAACCTATTTTCCTTGCATTTTTTAAAAATACATTATATTAATTTGAAATTATGTGGCAAAATGGATGTCTCTAGTCCTCAAACCTATAAGTTGTGTTACATTCCACATTTTCTTTGCTCTTCAAAACCATGAAAAATTAACTGATTTCTAAATCAGTGATTTTCTAAAAGGGGTGTGTTCTTCCAAGCACAAACACCTGACAGATTATGTTTCCATTTCGGGTCTTCATGTTGGAATACACATCAGTTTTTACTTTCTGCAAAATTGTTTTTTTGGTTTTAGCTACTTTTTCGGTGTAAAAATTTTAAGGGAGATTTTATCTTGCACATTTAAGAAAATGACATGCTCAGACATAACACTGGCAGAATAATTGTCAATCACATAAAGAATATCTGCATTAAAGCTGCTGCTTCTGTTTAACGCCTACATGACTACATCACCAGTACCTTGGGTAAGAAATAGCTGGAGACCAAACTATAAATGGGTACTAAACATTCCTTTAACATAGAACAAAAATATTGGTTTGTTTCCAATCAAATCTAATAGATTTTGAAATAATGCTTGAAATGACAACAAGAGATATGTTATAAAAACTTTTTTTGAGAGTTCATAATTTCATGTTTGCTGTTATTATAGATGCCTGTATCTTAAAAATAGGCAATAAAAACACTTCCTATATCTTATATTATTATCAGTATTTTTATAACAGATTTAAAACCAAATATCTATTTATTCTAGTTGAAGTTTCCTCTTGGTAAAAACTTTTGTTTGGAAAAAGAAGAATAAGAGTTTGCTCTAAATATAAAATTTTCTTTTATTCAACGGCACAGAACTAGTAAAGACCACTTAATAGATTTGAGCAATGTTAGACTACACTAACTTCAAAGAAACAAGAACATGTACACTAAATCTTAATCCCACTGGGCTCAGTGAAAACTTTCCTCTTAACATCAAAGAAATCAGGATTTGGCCTTTATGTCAACATTAACCCCTGTACCTCAACTTTCCCACTGGACTTGGCACAAAGCAGTACTTCTGCTGAATGTACATGGTAGCTGTATAAGTTTTTGTAAGGACTTTAAAATTATAAGGATCATGCATGAGGATGGATTATTTTGCTTTTACTGAATGCATAAAAATAGTTTTCCTTTCTAGTTTTTTTACAATTAATTTATTTTAATTTTCACAACTCTTCATATGAAGCAACATGAACATAATAGAGTCCAAATTTACAGAAATACATGACCACAATTCTCATGGGGCATCCACAACTTCTCTGGGCAATTTGTTTCAGTGCTTCACCACCCTCACTGTAAAGAATTTCCTCCTAATAGCTAATCTAATCTAATCCAATCCCATGCTATTTTCATGAAATGTGACCAGAAGAGCCAGAATTCAAGAATGTTTTGCTTTTTTTCTGCTTCCCATTCCATCACAGACATTTATCTCAATCCAGAAGCTGAGGCTTAATCTCTGGACATGTTTGCCTATCCCCACCCACCCGTCAGGCTTTTGATTTTATGTATTTTATTCTATTACACAGCACCTTGGCAATTAAATAACTCCAGTTATATATGAGGACTGTTGTAGAGGCAGATGAGGGAAGAATTCTTGCCCTTGAATAGATACCTTCCTTTTGTGGTTCACTTTCTGGCTGGTTACCTTCAGTAAAACCTGACATAACTATTTTTTTTTTCCTTATTGGTATTGCAGTTTATGCCCAGTGTTTTTTACCTCCTGAGAAGTCAGAGTTAGTGGCTGTGAAAATAATTAGGGAAACTAAAAAACACCTTTATAAATGTGGATCAAGGGCTCTTCCTCCCTTTCTTTTTAAAATTGCAGTCCATTGTCTAAATGAGACCTACTGGGAAGATGGGGAGAGACCTTCATAGGGAGTGCAGCAGCATAACAAGGAATCATTATTTTAAACTGAAAGGGGTTGGATTTAGATTAAAAATTGGGAAGAAACTCTTTACTGTGAGGGTAGTGAGGCCCTGGCACAGGATGCCCAGTGAAGCTGTGCCTGCCCCATCCCTGCTCAAGGCCAGGCTGGATGGAGCTCTGAGTCACTTGATCCAGTGGAAGGTATGGGGCTTGCAATGAGATGATCTTTATGATCCCTTCCAACACAAACCATTCTATAGTTTTCCATTTCTGCCCAGTTTGGATACTTTGTTCATGCATTTTTTCAAGCAAAAAGTAATTTTGAAACAGATTCCTACCCTGACTCAAAACTGATTTTTTTTTTTCCCTGTGTTTGCCTTTTAAATATAATTTGAATTTGTGTTCTACTGCCTTTTAATCATCTATGGATAAAAATGTTAAAATAAAATGTCTTGATGCATACTAGTTTAATTTAGATCCACATGAAATAAATTTTGAATTTGCAGCAACAAGTCTGCAAAACTGCAGAGATTTTGATGATCAAGAGTATTATGGTATACAGGTTAACACAATATATAATATACTGGCATCCTATGTCTATCCAGCTAACCTTCATCCCTTAACAGATTTCTAAATTTTACTAAATTACTTTTTTGCTTAATAGATACAAACTACACAATATATCCTTTGAAATACATTCCACTCCAAATTACCTTAAAATATGGTGGAGTCTCAAATGTTCACTGATTTTGCTCATAGAAAGCTTTAAATTAAAAATTAAGGTACAAACACTAGAAACAAAAACTTTTAGGAAACAAACTAATACAAGATACCAAGTCATGTCTAATAACCAGGTAGCAATCAGTTTCATTGCATTTATTCTGATTCTTACAAAGGTTATGATATTCCACCAAATTTGTGACCTCATCAACTTAATTTTGCATAAGACATGGCATGAGCACTACAACACTGCTCTTTTGGGGGCCTCTTTTTCAATTCACAGAACAGAAGTTATAATTCCTGTTTATCTTCTGACATGGAGTTCTTAGAAAATACAAACCACAAATTTTAATAGTTAATGCCTCCTCCTGTTCCTTACTTGTCTATCTGGGACTGAGACAAAAGATAAACTGCTCTGCCCTTGGGGGTTGGGTCACATCTCACTGAATGAGAAACTGAGTTCAGGTGCTCTTGTTTGGCAAATGGAGTTTGAGTTTGGTTCTCCTCAGTTTCTGCAAAGCTTCCAGAAAGACAAACAACAGTTTTATCAAAAAGCTCTGGGGTTGTGTCTTCTCCTCTTGTAAAGAACAAGACATTTTACTGAGCAGTAATGCATGAACATATATATGTATATATACATATATGCATAGTGAAATGTCCTATCTTTTGCAGTGTTATTTTTGAAGAAAAAAGCTTTAATAGTCTTAGCTTTTAACTTCAGATATCTTATTTTGTAAATCTCTCATTTTACAATGTGTCCTTTCTGTTACTGGTTAGTTTTGCCTTTTTTTTTTTCCTCTCTCTCTATAGGTTAGTATAACCTAGAAAACATTATTTATAGAAGCAATGTTTTTTTTCTACTGTGCAAAAAAAGTGGGGTTTTAAAAGCATACACCACAGAATTATAAGCTGCAGTGGTAGGAAATAAGGAATTATAATATTTTTGTGCTTCACTTATTTAAAGATTGACTGTAGCATGGTTTGCTGTATTAATACATATATATTAGACTTTCTAGAGCTGCCATGACCTCCCTCTGGCTTTCCACAGACCCATGTAACCATTGTGATCACTGGGATCACATTTCAGCTCTGTCCTTTCTTCTTTGAGCACCCACACCACAGCCTTGACCAGAGTAACTGAACTGACCAGAGGACAGCCTGGTTTCAGAAAGTGCAACCTGAACTCTGCATTTCACATTCCTCTTTGCCCAGCTCATATCACAGGGAAAGGTGGAAATACTAATAACAATCTCACCATTTTTCTATGATATGGATAAAGATTTCTCAGGAACTATACAGAAGAACCTTTTTTCCTACTGATTATTAACTCCCTTCCTCAATCAATGTAGGAAGCTTTCTATATCCTTCTATTAATCAATGAAGAGAAAATTGTTATGCATAAGCTATTTTTACAATGTGTAGTTGAAAAACTGATACAGACTGAAAACAAGGGAAGAAAAGACAATTAATATGACTGTGAAAGGTGAGAGCTATAAGAAAATTAAAAAATACAAAGAAAACCACAAAAACCTTTAATCAGATCTGAGTTTGACTCCTGTCTTCATCTGTGCCATGCTGCTGTGGATCTGAGCTGAATACATATATTCAGATTTAATGTAATTATCTACAAAAATTCTTAATATTACATCCTGGAGTTCTACTTTTTTAAAAGAAGATTTTCTCAACATCCCATGTTAATAATACAGCTTACTTTTTCCCTTGTGCAATACTTGAGTTTATTAGATAAAATCAAAACCATTGACTATGGAAATACTGAAAGATGCATTCCATAACCTAGCAACAATTTATTCCCACTAACATCTCTCAGCAAGTAAACGTTAAGCTGAATGTAGCTGCATGGCAAAAAAAAAAAAAAAAAAAAAAAAAAAAAAAAAAAAAAAAAAAAAAAAACAAATCAAGGCATTAAAAAGGCATAAGCACGTAGCTTAGTTGAGAAAAATCAGAAAATTTCTAAAAAGCATTGGATCTGCATTTCATTCTCCAGTAAACAGAGAGACACATACATGCATGGAAGATCATCTTTACTCCAGGTCTCCTGCCTCTCCTAAAATCTATAATCTTTGTCACCTGTTCACAAAGTACTTAAGATGTGTTCAGAATATGTCATCCCCTTCACATGAGCATCCTGGCTGTACCACGACAGCAACCCCAGGTGTGAGCATTGCTGAGGTTGATGCATCTCAGGTCTCAGGGTTCTGATCTCAGATGCACTCATCAGGTGATAATCTTTTTACATTTGTGAGCCTATTTCCCTCAGCTAAAGAAAGATAAATCTAGATTTAGCTAGTTGTGGTGGCCAGCTCTAAAAGGAGCAAGCTATACAATAAGCAATAGCAGCAATGAAAACTTGCAATTGTTCTAGCCTTTCCTTTGCATATATATTTGCTAAAACACACCTGAGGGATATGGGATGTTTTTAAAAAAACAAGCTTCTCCTCTTAGATGAAGAGAGAACTGAAACCAATCCATGACTTGCAATCATCATTTGTCCTGGAATAAAAATGCATGTTTGCTGTTTGGCAGGACTCTGTAGTTCAAAATTCAAGAATACAATAGATAGAGTTGACAAAGAAGTAAATGTTTCATGACAACTGGAATCTATAATACTTAGAATGTGTGCATAGTTGCAGCTTATTCTAAAAGGGTATTGCATGAGAAACCTTACACAGTTCATACTAAAACACATAATCAGATGGTCCAGAAAAAAACATGGATCTCATCAGCAAGGATATCATTTAGGTTTGCCAATTGATCTTTTCCTAGAGGCAGGTTCAAGCAAACTAGCTTGATTTCACATTGTTAGTCTTAATTACAGCCTGGAATGCAGGACAGAGTTAAAGGGGGAAATGAGTGGGGGGCTAGGGGAGAGCAGGACTTGTACCTTCAGTGTTTGGATTGATTTGTAGTGCAAAGATACAAATCTCTTGGTACCTTTGCAAAGGATTTTTTGCCACTTTCAATCTTGTAGCATGCATATCAGGAGACTCAGAGCAGCCAGCCAGCAGGATGAGGTTCTGGGGTAATTACAGGTCAGGAATCAGTGGCAGCCCTAACAGCTGGCTGTTGATTAAAGATGAAACTCAAACCCTGTACAGAGGGCCTGAAAAAAGAACTGTACAAGGCTTCAAACAGTGCTTGAACCTTGAACAATATAACTGCACATTTGTAAAGCCAAGCACTACAACAGCAGTCTGTTGTAGAGCAAACCAATCATTCCTTGCACTTCTTGCACTTAAGGGCAACTAAAGCCCTGAAACCTGATCATGACACAGATTCTTCTTTGGCTTAGTAAATGCAAAATAAAAAATATTTTCTAAGACAAAAAGTTTGATCAAATGATGAATTTTGGATGTTGTTTTGCAGAACTTTTCCAACAGAAGAATGAAAATTTAATGCCTTTTTTTTCTCCCCATCCTGTGTGTTAAAGCTACTGCATTCATTTATCTTGGCATCTAGACAGTAGAACCTAGCACCCTATTTTCTAATCTGTTCATCCAGGTGTAATTTTCTTTTTGAAACATGTTCAAGTTCCTCATTACAGAAAGAAAAGAAGCAAAAATGTAAACACTTCCTACTGTTACAGAAAGTACAGCAGGAGCTGCAAGTGACAAATGATACCCAGAGTAGGGAGGGCTGTACACACAGGTACCATGATGAGCAACTCACAGCCTTTCCAAACATCACTCACAAAGGGCAATATCTCACTGAAAATAAAAAGGTAAATCAACAAAAGAGCCAGAAGCAGGTTTTCTCCTCTACTGCCTTTTCCATTAAGCCATTGTGCTGTTTATAGATCTGCCCACAAGTAACAATGGAATTGAAACAGGATATGAAAATTATGGATAACTTGTAGTAATGGTGCCCATCTACAGACCACAGTTCCTTTGTAACAGCTTTCAGGAAGGACCTTTCCAATGTTTTATATTCTATCAAACCAAATAAGAACCAACCAGAAATGCAGCACAAGTGACAGTATGTACTGAAGCATATCCTACACACTGATCTTAGAGTATGTATAGGAGACATTTTAAATTGCACACTCTTTTGTAACAGATTTGGGAATCACAGTAACAGCAAGGTACAGAGGCACTTCACTAGCCCAGGGATAAAACCATGCATTTGTAACTGATGGACAAGAACATTCTGCTGAAAACTATGTATATGAATGTTTTATGTGCATAAAGTCTGAGAAAGAGGGATAAAACACTGCATTAATGTTATAGATTAACTTGACAAGACAGCTGATCCCATTGTGCTCACATTAAGTGAATATGAGGTTCACTGAATGTTAGCACAAGAGAAGGAATTATTTTCTGTAGAGACTGCACAGATAAATCCTGGTCAAAGTATTATTACCCTTGCCTGTGAAAGCAATCTCTTGAAATGATATACAAGTTGCATTTTCAATTTTCTTTATTTGTTTTTCCGACATGGATCTTATTAACTAGTCTTTAAAGTCTACTTTTACAGGCATTTTTGTAATGGTACAGTAAGTAAGCAGGAGCAGGGCAGGGATTGTCCCCTATGCTGGGCACTGGTGAGGACACACCTAAAGTGCTGTGCCCAGTTTGGGCCTCTCCATTTAGGAGAGACATTGAGGGGCTGGAGTGAGTCCAGAAAAGGGCAATGGAGCTGGGAAAGGTCTGCAGAGTCAATGTGAAGCAGCTGAGGGAGCTGGGGGTGGTTAGTTTGGACAAAAAGGAGTCCCAGGGGTGACCCTATCACTCTACAGCTGCCTGAAAGGAGGATGAAGCAAGGTGGGAGTTGGCCTCTCCTCTCAGGCAGCAAGAGGACAAGGCATCAAGATGTGCCACTGGAGGTCCAGATTCAACTTCAGGAAGAATTTCCTGTTTCCAGTTGTCAAGCACTGGAAATTTTGGAGTCACCATCCCTGGAAGTGTCCAAGAAACAACTCGAATCAATGCCATGTTCTGGTTGACATGGTAGTGATCAGTCAGAGGTTGGACTTGATGATCTTGGGGTTCCCCTCCAACCTTGAAGATTTTATTCTACTTTTCATGTTTTTCATTCTTTATCAAAATGAGAAAATGCAAAAATCACGAGTAAAACTGTGTGAGTAAATTAAAGGGGTTTAAAACTTTCAAGTAGGTAAAATAATCAAGAAAAACATTAAATAACTATTTTCTAAGAAGTTCATTTTGGAACTAGATGTGAATGACTAGCATGGTCACTTTTAAGGAGTCTTAGTCACAATGGTATGAATTATTTCCCTTTGCTTGTTGTCATCCCCTTTGGATATTGAGAACTCTTCAGTCATGTATGCTTAGTTTAAATTTTTCTATTGACACAATCCAGAGAGATTACACATGATTGCTGAGTTAGGAATGAGCTATTTTTGTGGTCATATATCTACTCTTTACTAATACTTCTGATATTTTAATAACTCAACATGGAAAGTAATTACCACATAACCTTAGAAACAAGCACTTTAAAAGAAAGTTATTGTAAAATTCTTCCTGAAAACGTCTTCCCATTATTTTAACTAGAAGCTAGCATAAAATGCTTCAGACCAAGATGGTAAAGCTGTATAGGAAAAGTATAGTAAATTTTCAGTGTATTGGTTAACTTCATAGCCTAAAGAAACCAAACAAAAGCCCAAACAACCCTGAACTTGTCCAAGACCTGCTGTCCTAGCTGGATGCATACATTTATGAAGCCCAATGGGATCCATCCCAGAATACTGAAAGAGAAGCTTTTGTATGACCTCTCTCTATTATTTTTCCACCAGTCTTGGGAGTCTGAAGTGGTCCCAGACAACTGGAAGCTGGAAAATGTTTTCCCAGTTTTCTGTAAGATTATGAAGGAACACCCTGGTAATTACAGGCCTGTCTGTGCCTCGTAAAATTTTAGGAGAAGGTTATTCCAGGACTAATTTGAGAGACAATGCAATGGCTGATGAAAGCCAACATGTGCTCATGAGGGGAGGGTCCTGCTTAATCAACTTAATTTCCTTTCATGACTGGGTTTCTGGTCTAGTTGACCAAGCAAGGGAAGTCAATAGATGTGGTGGGTTTGGATTTCAGCACAGCTTTTGATGCTCTCAGAGTAACCTTCTGGACAAAATGTTTAGCACTCAGGCAAGTCAAAACATGCTGGGTGAACAATTGTCTAACAAGTCAGGCTCAAAATCTTTCAGGAAGTAGAATTATGTCAGGCTGGCAGTGGGTTCCCCCAGGCTCAATTTCAGGACTAGTGCTCTTGAATGTTCTTATAAATGGTCTGGATACAAGAATTGAATGTACATTGAGTATAGCAATGACACTAAAGCAGGAGGAGCTGTGGTCTCCTCTGGAGGGATAGAGAGCCTTACAAAGGGACCTGGGCAATCACTGACCATAAGAAATTTGGCAAGGACAAGGTCTGGATTCTCTAACCAAGGGTGTAAAGAAAACAAGCCAGGCTCTCTTTTGTGGTGTCCAGTGACAGGGCAAGAGGCAAAGGGCACACACTGAAGCATGAGAGCTTCCATCTGAACATCAGGGAACAATTCTTTACTTTGAGGGTGTCTGAACACCAGAACAAGTTGTCAATAGAGGTTGTGGAGTCTACAACCCCTGGAGATACTGGAAAATAATCTGGACACAGTCCTGGGCAGACTGTTCTTGGTGGGCCTGCTTGAGCAGTGGGGTAGGACTAGGTAAACTCCAGAAGTCCCTGTCAACCTCAAACATTCTGTGATTCTGTGACAGAGAAATGAAAACTACTGTTGTCATTGTACTACAATTATATGGTGAAAATTAAAATCACCAAGCTCATCAGAATGCACAGATTTTTCTCTGAAAATGTAATGCAAAGTCCAATGAAAAACTTAAATGTATGATTAAAGATGATCTCTGACCCTGACATGAAGGATAACTCTGTTCAGATCTTTAGCAATAGGTTATGGATGTGATATTGGAAAAATAATTTAAATATTAAATTTAAATATATAATATCTTAATCTCCTCTTGTTGTTTCTTATGGGCAAAATATAGACAATTCATTGAGAGCAATTAGAATCGACTTTCCATCAGCAAATATTTATATTTACATATGCTTGGTGCATTTAAACAGGAATAGAATAATGTCTCTTTTGACAATTTCAAAACTCAAAGTTAAAATCAAGCAGTACAGTGAAGAACACCACTGAAAAGCTACAGGTCACAGTAAAGTTATTTCTCCTTGCACACCAAAATACTCTACTTGTTGCATGTTTATTTTAGGTTCACAGTGTAGCATCACACTCAGCTGTACAGGTACAAAAGGAAAATAAATGGAAAAAGGGGTTGGTAATGGAAGTTGCTTAAACTGTGACTCTACAAAAAACTCGTTTTCAAGAAGCTACAGCTCAAGGTCTGAATCATCCTCTAGCAGTACCTATTTCTTTTCTTTGACTATGCTCACATCAAATGTGATTAAACTCTTAAAATATATGTGGTTTAACACTAAAAGTAACTGTGGCTCGGGTTCTTAGCACTTTCATTAAGAATAAGCTCAGTGGTACTTGCTGAAGTGCTAAGGAGCAGCATTGTGAGATGCCTCTGCTCATTTTTCTCTAGTAGAAGCATGATCCATTAGGGCAGAAAGGAAAATGGTGGCATCCTTTTATATCTCCAGAAGTCTTCTCTGTGTGTCAGAAAGTCTTATTTCTATGGACATTTCAGGTACAATGGATACTAAATATTAGCTAACAAAAATTAATACTGCTTAAAGGGGAAATGCCTCTCAGCTGACTAGAAGAGCATTCCAAGAACCTTAGTCACAAATGTGAGCAATTCCTCCACCAAATGAGGCTGGAGACCCTTCTCCTTGCTTGTGTCATGTAACCAGGACAAAAATGTGGTGCATTCCTAATACTCCCTTTCTTGGCTATGACTTTACAAGCTGTGCAAAGACAAAACAGACAGAAGCTGAAAAGGTTTCACAATAGAGGAGGAGGAAACAAGCTGCCATAACCTTTTTATCTACAGCTATTTCTCATACTCCCCAGCAGCTATGGGAAGGGAGCAGACAAGGTCTTAAGTTTCACATGGGTCAGCTGCATTCTCCATAACAAAATCTTCAGAATAATAAAAAAAAAATCGTGGAAAATAACAGACAAATAGTACAGAACTTGATATATGAAAGTATTTATATGCAAATAAGCAAATTATAGTTTTCTATTGGACAAAGGTTAAAAAAGGGAAAGATAAATGAATTGACAGTCATAATTGCTATATGCAAGGAGAAAACAGGATGCTGGGTTCACTATGCAAACAAAATCATGCCTGTGCTTGGGACTTCCATTGATTTATGAAAAAATATCACTACAATATGGTTTTATAATAAATTCATCTTTTTAAGTCAACTGCTTGAAATCAATTGATGTCTGCAATTCACAAGATATCTAATCCTACCCACATTCTGCAGGAGATAGCCTTATTCCAGTGATGGAATCTGATTTATGTGACAGGCTCAAATGCAGCCCTCATACCTCAGCCCTTAACCTGTCTCTGCTGCTGCTTTGTCAGAGAGGCAACACTTCATTGTTTAACACTTCATTAGAGAGCTTTGTCCACCTGAGATAGTTTATCAGCCCAAAGAAAAGCTCACACACCTACCTGGAAAAGCACCTTACTGTTTCATGGGAATGCTGAAGGGGTGACAACCTGTCTACCTCTAATTTCCTGGCAGCTCTACAGAGCTGAATACTTAGTGTTTGTCTCAATTTCCTGCTGTCATTACAACATAACACAAGATCTAAGGGAAAATTAAATGCATAGATAGTCTAATAAATTGATACTTAAACACTTTAGTGACAATAAAAAAAATGCAGATTACCATCAGACATGGCCAAGATAGTGTATTTGTATCAGAAGGTCCCATCTTATTTCATATTAAGAAAAGGAAATGTATCTTAATCCAAATAGTCTCTCTTAGAGATGTAGAATACTGCATTTAACAACCCAAAATTCAGAACTCCCTGTTGATGTAGATACAAAACTTGGCACCACAGTTCATCTAAGCAAGGTTCAGTCTTGCCTTTCCTATGCAGTTTGAGGCTGCCTGTAGAAGTAGTCTGTTATCAATTCAGCTCAATTAGGTTGAATTCTCACAGATTCTCACAAAGATTTGCTGTAGCCCCATAAATATTAATCCAGTTGTGTTGCCATCATGCCCTTAAGCAGTGGTGCAACAAGAAATTATGCTGGCAGGTAAGCCAAGCCATTTTCATACAATAAGTCAAACTTCCAAAAGCACTTCAGTGATCTAGGTAATATCTGCAGTGTTACTCAATGACAGATATCAGGCCTTGTTGAAATCTGTCCCAACAAGGCTCTAACCTGTAAAAGAGCTAGAAATGGTAGCCTGGGTCATTATTCCCACTGCCTCAAACAGTGCCTGCTTAAATATGTAGTCACAAAGTATATTTTTATGTCATTCAGAGTCCCAACAATCCCCAGTCTCTAGATATAGCTAAGGATCTAATGGACTGGACATCCAAAAATCTTTTAGGTTCTAGTCATTCCACTAAATGCCCAGTCAAAATTAGACACATAGGGATAAGTAGGAAGTTAAGAATAGTTTGGAGCTATCCACTAGAAAATAGCAGTGCACAGAACACTTTTCCCTAACTTTCCCTGTTTTCTAAGATTTCAGTATCAGACTTGGAGACTGATACTTATATTCAATATTTAGTTAGTTATGTAGATAAATAGATGGTTGAGTTAGTTTCCTAATTCATAGTAATTCTACCATGTGTTTGTGTTGTGGGTTTTGCTGTTGTTTAGTTTGGGGGGTTTTTGGCAAGGTAAAGGATTACAGAAGTAATTTACAGACAGAGGACTGGAACTGCAGCCACCTTCCCTCACCAGCTGCATTAATCCCTAACCTATGACACCTTGATTCTTTCTGCCCTGTCTCTCTTTCCCAATGAATAAGGAGTTCATTCCTCCAAAGTGATTCTTGTCCAAAAGGAAAGCAAAATGCTGCCATACACAAAGTGCCCTGGCATAAGTAGGAGATGAAGATTAAAAAAGAGAATGGTTACCCACTGCCTGAGCAAGTATTCTAAGCATTATGCACTGTAAAAAGGAGGGCAACATCAGCATCACTGCTTTAGCTTTAAAAGGAAGGAGCAAGATTGGATGAATTCACTGAAAGAATGCCTGGAGTCACCTATTTTCAGCAGAGATGAAGTCTCTGATTCCCAAGGGAACTGAGACTGGCTGTGTGCCTGACTCATGGCCTTAAAAAGTACATTTATTTGACATTCCCCATTTAGAATCCATAGTTATAATTTATACCATTAGTTGTTTCTTAATCCATGAGATATAATTTATAACATAGGTTGTTTCTTTATTCGTGTGTTTTCATCATGATATGCCAGCCTTTCTCATCCAGTGTGGGAATACAGGCAAGCTGCTATTCTCAACACATATTTGGGACTTTGGTCAAAGCCAGGGTACTTTGTTTCCTTTAAGATGCCAACACTAATCAGTCATTAAACAAGTTAAAACAAAAAATTCCATGGCTTTCAGTATTAATATTAAAATAAAACTGAGGATGAAGAAGCAGCAACTTCTAAAATTAAAGTATATCTGCATGAATAGGAACATTTGCTGTTGCTGTGCAAATCCACTGATTCTAGTGGAGACACCTGAAAAATATGAGGTCCAAAAAATCCATCTTATCTGAATTGTTTCATTAAACACCAAACCTATTTCACCCTCCCAGGTCACTCTGGTAGAGAATTGATGATGCTCTGTGCTTAATTACAGAATATTGTCTGACAAAAACCAAAATCAAACCTTTGTATGTCTCTGTTAAATAATGAGATAGAGCAGATACATTTACTTCCCTCTCTTGATTTTAGTCAGATGTTGGAATGAATTTTTAAAGCAACTGCTAAAATAAATAAAAGTGAAGAGTTGACTGATAAGGCCAACACTGAAAGAATCCTTTGGGAATACCAGCACCAGACTGGGTGGAACATCACTCACAATTCTGACCCATATTTGGTATAATAGCTAATCCTTTCCCTCTGTTTGGAAAACTCAGCTCTCATCCATCTACCCTGAATTTAACTGAGAAAGGAAAGGAACTGGGTACTATGCAAACAAATAACCTTTTAAACAGAGATCTTCAGACAGAGATAGTCACCTGTAAGTTCTGGCAGGGGTTACTCTAGCAGGTTAAGTGATTGCTTTTTCTAATTCCAGATTGTTTAAAAGATGTCTTGAGAAAAAAGAAGTGCTAGGATACTGTGGCATGTGTCATTGCTGCTGTGCTCCTTCTGCAATTCACTGAAATTAACTTGTGACTTAGCTGCTCCATAATACCTGCATTTCCCTCTTTCTGGGCAAAAATGAATGCACTGCACAGCAGAACATACTCCCCTGTTATGGACTTTCTTTCAAACTCTGAGGTTTATCTCACTGTTTAAGATTTGGGCAGTCTGAATCTTTCCTTATCTTTATCCAACAGAAGTTAATAGGAACAACTCTGTTACAAAGTTTTGAAATCTTGAAAAATGCTGCAGGAAACAAATAAAAATAAGAAACTCCGGCGACAGTTTTCTTTCCAAACAAGATCTGATAGAAAACGTGTTTATCAGCCCTAGTGTGTATTTATAAGCTAAAATAATTAAAATACAATATCAATTAAAGAAACAGATGTAGATGTGGGAAAGGACTACAGCATATGTTTAGAATCATGTGAGCATGTTCCTATTTGTGAAAGATACTCTGTCAACATTTTTTTAAATGTAAAGCCAGCATTTCAACCACAATTATTAAATGTGGCTACAGTCAGAAAAAGTTACTAGGCAAAAGTCTTATGCAGTAGATCTGTTCTCCATATGTAGTCAGTCCAAATGCACTCACTTAAGTGATAAAAATAAATTGTTACCATTTTTTACTCCTGTTAGTTCTGTACAGCCAAAAGCAGCTCAGAGGAAGTGAGCTGTGCTCTAACTCCTGCACCGCCACCAGATGATCTGGATGTCGGATCTGTGTTATTGATGATACCATACAAGCCAGAAAGCACACAGCTTGACTGTGCAGGAAGACATGATGCAAAGGATGTGGTTTAATTAGGCAATGGCTTTATTAACTCATCTGGCAGCATTACCCAGCAATATGTCATACAGAGCAGGTCATCGCTCTTTCACTGATTGTTCCAACCTATCTTGGAGGTTGCTGTCAACTTTCCCTCCTTCCAGACTAATTCCTGCTGTTGCTGGGGCTTCAGCATCTCCTCATCTGTGTCCTCAAGGGTGCTACCTGCTGCCTGGCCCACTGTGATCCCTAAACAGAGGCTCCAAACCATTGGTCTTGATCTAAATGTGTCAAGGAGTGAAGTTTGTTTTTTCTTCCCCCTGGACCTCATGGGTAACACCAAACAGCACATTATGTACAACAGGGCACAGAAAATGAATTACTGAGGGTCTGCTGTCTCAAGAGAGCAACACAAGAACTAAATATGGTTTCCACTGGTAGTATGTGCAAATCTACCCGTGGATTTCAAACAACACCTCCAGATGTCACTTTGCAAATGGGCTCTAGGAAATAGGTTTAGGTTCTCTGTGTGAAGGTGAATGAACACTAGCACAGGCTGCCAGGGAGGCTCCATCCTTGGGGATATGCAAAAGTTGTCTGGATATGGCTGGAGCAGGGGGTTGGGTGTGATGACCTTCAGATGTCTCTTCCAGCCTCAACTCCTCTGTAATTCCGAGTGCACACAATTGGGTGTTAAGTGGCAAAATACACACACGGCCTCACAGACAAGCTGCCATTCTCAACTTTCAATTTTATGCCTTCTCCTGCATCTGAGGAACTCAAGATTCACACATTAGCATAGCAGCTAGAATTCCTGAGGAATTATCGACCTTTGTGTGGATAATGGAATGCAATTGACAACTGCATGAGACTCTTTAGGTGCAATTAGCAGCTGGCCAGAAGTAACTTGATGGATTAAGAAAACACAAGCAAACAAAAACTCACAGCAGCAAATCAGATCTTATGACAACCAACTTTATGCTACAACCTCATCTATTATGCTTGGAAAAAATTCTTTTCTTTCTCTCTATTGTCTATTTGCATATATATATAATATATATTATATAGATATATAGTGGATTCCATTTTTTTGATATATATAGGAAAATATTGCAGGCACTAGTTTGGTATTTGAAACTGGTATTTAGAACCCAGCTTCATATGCAGCACTGCTGCTTCCCTCATGACATATAAAAAACCACAGTAGCTACAGTATACTTCCACATGCTTAAGATGGTTTGTGTTTAACTTGCTGTATTTTCAATGAGGTACATTTAAAAGAAGAGGATGCCTGGCACCACATGCATAATCTTGATGAATAGACAAAACATTCTCATCTGAAGTATGCTCACTTTATTAAAAAGAGTAATCTAATCTTAGCCTTTATTCTGTTAAATCAGTCATGTGTGACCCATTACTAACCCACTAACATGGAATGTAACTCGAGAGCCAAAGAATTATTCCCACCATATTGCTTATCAGAGAACTGAAAAATAGGTATATACTATATTTTCTTGTTTAATCATTCCCATTGGTGATTTATTGGCAAATACACTACATTTGTGTATCTCTCTGAGCCTCACTCTTCATCTGTTAATTCTGATTATCTTCTATGTTTGCATCTTTCCCATGTTTTATTTTTATAAATTCATACAAAGCCAGAATGCCACCAAAGAAATATAAAAAACTATTTAGTGGCTACCCAAGCAAAAAAGTCTGACACTGGGGGAAAGCCTGGCACTGTCTGCAAAAACAAAGATGAGAATCAAACACAACCTTTTTTTAACCTGTTCCAAGCAGTCAATTGTCTTGAATTATGGGACAATTTTCCTGAGGTCCACTGAAGTTCTCAGAAGGTCTTGCAAATGGGTGCTAGATTTCTGGGTTTATTGTCCAAGAGAAAAAAAATGAAATCCTAGTCTTATTAAAGATAGCAGTTGCACTTATTTCTTTGCAGTTTGGGAAGTGCTTTGAGACAGCCTTAGGAGAGATGTACAAGAAAAGCTTATTACACTTATAAAAGTGAAGTGTATTGTTTAGATCTTTGGAAATCACAGAACTGTCACTGTTTATCAAGCTTTCCTTAGGGAATTTATTGACCTAATATCTGGCCAAAGGGCAGATGAATACTGGGAGACAAAAATTCAAAGCTAGCATTTTGGAATATGCTTTTAAGACTGTAGAAGAGACATATTCTAAAGGACAGCTAGAACAAAACTGAGTGAAAAACACAAGTGGGCTTTTTCTTTTTTTAATTTCCAAACATAATTTTGACATTTACCACTGCTTTCTCCACCTTCTCCTTCTCTCAAAGAAAAAAAAAAAAAAAAAAAAAATTTGGTTGCTTCAGCAATGATCTTAGAAGCTGCTTTTGAACAGAGGGACCTAGGAATCTTCATACAATATAAAAGGTCAAGCTAAGCAATGGGTTTCTGATGAAGAGATACCATGGATCTTCTCTTTCTTAAAAACAAAAACCAACCCCCCCCCCCCCAAAACAACAAACCAACCAAAAACTCCCAAAAAAGAACAAAAACCAAGCTGTAAAATGTGCTCATTTTAATATTAAGTATCCAGTTCATATGAAGAAATAAAAAGACAATAAAAATTATTTTGCTGAACGACAACTGTGAATAAAAAATATTTGCCAACTGCAACTGAAGTTTTCTGCCCAAATGGGATTCCTTTAAAAGACTAGCTAGAGAAATGTTATTCCAACTCAGTAAAGCTTAAACTATGCAAGAACCTAAAACAGCATTTATGCATCTCTAAGAATGCCACTACACAGCAGAAGTAAAATAAGCAGGATGAACAGGTTTCCAGGGTTCTTATAAAGAGAGATGCATTACAACTTGTAGTGGAATCTTTTTAGCTGTTCTAATCATTAGAGCTATAAGAGACCCTGCTATTTATTCAAAACAACTTAAAGCAACTCCAAAGGTCCCAGTGTGATGTTTTCACTTCTAATTTTCATAAAATGTTGATAAGAGTGGAATCAAACTAGTTAGTTATCAGTCTTGATGTTGGCATAATGTGACTGGAAATGTACAATTTGTAATTACTTGAAAGGAAACAAATTACCTTTAAGAGGAAAACCATAGGTAGAAATTGCAGAAATTAGATGTGTTAGGCTGCTCTTAAAAAAAAAAGTACCTGTTATTTAACTTGCATTCTATGAGAAAAAATATGTATGCAAACCAAGGGCAAGTATGCACTAGTAGAAACATGGAATTGATGGCTGAGCAGACACTTTTATCTATAATTTCCATTAAAAACACTAACAGCAAGGGACTTTTTCATATTATTTATTCCATGTCTGAGTTCTTAGAAACATAATAACAGATGGAAGAATTGCCTGATGTTAAACTTTCATTTAAAACCCCTCAAAATCAGAGGCTTTGCAGTTTAAAATTTGAAATAAAGCTCAGACAAAAATCTCATGCAAAATCTTAGGTCATGGATAATTAAGCATGTAATTAATTTTGAGCTTTCTTTCAGTCCCACCAAAACAGTACAGTTATCCTTTAAAGACACATTCTGATGGATTTGAGATCCTGTGCAAGCACTAGGCTAAGTGAAGATGGATCCTAAGGAAGAACAAAAGTCTCCAATTGTATCTGGACTTAAATTTGTCATTAAAACAGACAAGCATTTCTCTAGTCCAGGAGAAACACAGAATTTTGTACAATGAGTTTCTTGGTTGTTGAAAAAGCAAATTTTCCTTAATTTTCTCTTCTAACACTACTATCTGCCTAGAAATCTTAAGGTGGGCATGTAGAATATTTTTCTTGCAGTGGAATCATCCTGGCTATTGCATTTTATTTTAGCAGACAACCTAAACAAGGAACCACTTGTCAGAAATTCTAGTCAGTCACTATATATCTCTAGACTCCAAAAGCCAGAAAGAATCACACTGATTTTCTCATCTGACATTTTTATAAACAAACCATAGAATTTTCCCCAGATGTGGAATTAAAGCAAATAATTCTAAAAATTCAAACAAAAGATTCAGAAGGGAGGAAATCTAATCTAATCATCCTGAGCCAAGATTTTTTTAATAGCCGTTCCTCTTTCCTGAGGAGCACATTATTAAGAGCAGTAAAATTATGGCTGGGGGACAATTCCCCTGCAAAGTCTGGTGGCTGCAAAGGGAGCTGAACAAGTTGAGGAGGGTGTGCAACAACAGGATGACTGCATGAATTTTTACTGGATGATAAAAGGGAGGGGCTGCTCCAAAACACAGCAATTGCTTTCCAGCCATAACCTCCCCAGTCCAGCCCCATGCTGCTGGGCACAGGGGGCTGCACAGACACTTTCCACAGTGTGGATGGGATGGAAATTATGTCACATTGCTCACCTCCCTGTGACAGACTACTCACCATGATACTCTATTTTTTCCATCACACATTTCATCTTTTAAATGCAAAATCTGGCCCTTTGCTTTCCCCAGGCCAGAGACTATGACTCAAGAGGAGCTTGAACTGTGAAAGCACCTCCTTCCCATCTCTCATTCTTTGCTTACTGATAGAAAAACTAGGTAACTTCAAATCTAAGAAATTAATTTAACAAGTAACCACAGCAACATAATAACTCCAGGACACCTAAGAGCAATTCTACTCCCATCTGAAAATACAGCTGTCCAACCTTTTATCTTTCTGAATGACAAAGAGACAAAAATATTGCATTGCTCTTCCTTTCTTGGTGCCTATATTTCTTCTGTATATGGGGTCTGACTCCAGCCTTCCCCACAATGGCATTCAGTGAAATAAAGCATCACTGATCATAAAATCTTAAAAGCCAAAAGTCTAAGAAGGGACCATCACCAAACAATATATTGTTCTGAGACAGGATATCTGAAGCTAAATTTCCTAAACCCCTGGCCTGTGCCTAGACTGCACAGTCTTTATCTAGACAAATTTTTATATTTATGGTTTAGTTAGGTTATAATAATGACCTGCTCAGAGCAGAACTCATTTCCCTGAACAAGATGTCCCTGAAATGATTTCATGACGGAGCAGGAATTCTTATTGTATTGTATTGCAAAAGTAAATCTATACTCCCAGGGCAAAGACTCCTTCAGAGACAAATTCAAATCCTTTCAATATCATAGGCCCACTTTGATGTTTATAGAATAAAACATACATACACGAAATCTTATATTTACAGATAGAATTAATTATACCAATGGAAATAAAGAGACAGAAAATACCTTTTACCAATACCAAACTTGTCCATTATGGTTTTTGTCAGCCTTCAAGATTGATCTCCTTTCAGGAGAATGGCTACTGTTATGTGAAGTTGCTGTAGTGAATTTTCTATCTAGTCTGGGTAATATGAAGCTTTTAATTTTTCTTAATTTCTAAGGATAAGGCAGGTTCCTTTGTAATGACCATGACTGGATTGGCCCCACTTTAATCACTTCCTATTGTTTCTCTGCATGGGAAAGTTTAACAACTCATGGACTCTGTTGACTGAAAATTGGCACAAGAGAAACAATCCAACTCATCAAATATAATCAGCTGCTAACTGAAAGGAAGTGGAAATTTAAAATTGCATGTGACCTCCCACTGAGTCAGTAAAACAAAGGCTATTTATAGGTTCTGTGAGCCAGAAGCTTTTCTCAGTCTCCATACTCTCCTCAGCAGTGGGCATCAGTAGCTGTGTGGTAGCAGAGGATACCACAAGCATTCCTGGAAGAAGCACATAATTTTACTTGGCAAATAATTTTACTTTTCAAAAAGAAAAATCACGGGAAACAGACATGTCAGAATGGATGCAATTGTTCTAAATTCCAGACAAGAATAGGCCTAATAGGTCTTAATAAGAAAATGCCACTATAACTTAAGTTTCCACAAGTTATTCTGCATGTCCAAAACAATTTCTCTTAATAAAAGATCAACTTTAATATTCTTAATATCAAGAGACAGGACAGCTTCAGAACACTCCATCAGCTCCACTTCTCCATTGTTTGTGCAAGTACTGAAAGCTGTCTCCAGTCAATATCTGAAAACCATACTGCATGTCAATAAGTGGGGCAACATATATACAGAATTTAGTTTTACTAAAACTACTCTGCTTTCTTTAGCTAAAAAAGACTTTTCAGAAATCTCTGGGAAAGTCTTTTATGACAATCCTGTACCTTTAGCATTCATCACCCTGAGTACCAAAAGATTGTAGTCACATTTGAACTATTAGATCCTTTTTTCTTTCATTTTCTTAATTCATGGCTGTTCATGCAGACCAACTTCTATTCATGAGTGAAATATTACCAGCTACCATGTTAAAGCCAACAAATTTTCATAAAGTCATGTAGTCTGTTCCTCAATTCATGAAGAGCATTATCATTTCTATTTTTTACAAGGAAAAAAAAAAAAAAGAGGAAAAGAAAAAGGAATTCAGGGAGTCCTTCAATCTGTATTTCTCTACATAGAATAACCATGTAGAAACAGCAACAATGATGCTATTGCAGATGTTCTGTCCTATATCAGGTCTTGGAACCAGAGCCACTTTGTGTGGAATATATGCATGTTGCTATGTATATATGCTAAACACATATGATGTCCTCAGACTAGAATGTGATGTGAAAACTGTTGTGGGAATAAAACCAAAACTTTATGCAATTTAGCTGCAATGAAAACTACAATAAATTATAGCCTGAATTAGGAGAATTACTTATGGTGTCTTAGTATTGAAAGTAATAAAAGGATTTCCAACTTTGGAGAAAGTGTAGATTTTGAAAAGGTTGTTGTATCAATCTAGAATGCAGGGATGCTGCTAGTTTGACAAGAAAGTTTTATGTGGCAAGTAAGGAAAGGGGTCCTCAGACATCCCAACCTACTCAAGCACCTTACTACTTTAACTCAATTAAATTTTTTTTTTTAAATGTGTTAGGGAGATTTATTTTCACTCCATCAAAGAACATATGTGCTGAAACTTCAGATGTAGCCACAAAATTAGATTTTCATCCTTTGGTCAGATCTACCCATAATTTCTTGCCTGAATCCTTTTCAGTGGTAATTGAAAACAAAAATGCTAATGATTACATGCAAATGTCTTTTTTTAAACTGTTGGCAGTTTAAAGGAAGAAAAGTTAGGGGTGTATTGCTGCTAACCAAAATTCATATGCTGTGTTAACTTTTACTGCTTGACTTCCTGAATTTTTTAGCAGGGGAAACTTCTTGAGACAGTGCCCATAACCACACCATTTCTGAATGAGTGAGATTCATATACCAGCAGCTTTTTAGAACAAAAATGAAGGCTGGCATTTTGAAAAAAAAAAAAAAAAAAAAAAAAAAAAAAGAAAAAGAGCTGCTGTCTTTGTGAACAAGAGACAGATACAAGAAATATTCAGAACTAGATTTCATAGGTATTTCAGCAGTAGAAGGATCCATGCAAAGTTCAGACTGTGGGGAGGTTAACAGTAGTGTGTCCTTCTCTGAAGAACACAATAAAATTTCCATCATGGTTTGCTGACAGGGAGCTCAGTAGCAGTGCTGGTTTAAAACCTCGAGGCTTTTTTCCTGCCTCTTGGCAAAGTTTGCTGTCAGTCTCATTGTGTTGACAACTCATGGAGCTGTGCTGTGAACATTTCATAGAACCTGAAAAAACAACCCTCTCCCTCTTTCTTTTTTCCCCAGATTTTTTTTTAGCTCCTAAGTTATGCACCCTGATTTCCTGCAAGAGAGAGAAAATGGGAAGCAAATCTTCACTGTGGTATCCTCAATGGGCTTTTAGTTGTGAGGCTGACACAGACATCATGCCCTCTGTCATTTTGTACAATGTCAGCCTGAAGAAACAGGATGATAATAGCAGACAATTCCTCAGGAAGCACAATCCTGAGAGCAGGCATTGCCACATCCCCAAACAAAACATGACACCTACTTTAGCAGGCATGTTTTGCCCCAGAATTTCTCCACAGAAGATAAAATGGCCAGGATTCTCCATCTCCTGCAGCTCTTTCAAAGGGAAAGGGAAAGAATGCCTTTAGCCAACCCCAGACACCAAAAAGGGATGGCATGAGATGAACCACATAAAGAACACCAGGAATTCTTTTGGAGAGTCCACTAGGGCAGGGGGAGGTGAAGATTCAACTAGCACTACAAGTTTCTGACAGGAGGTAAAAAGCTTGTACTCAAATATTACAGGCACCACCTCTTTTATTCCATGTATTCATCTGCAACCAGCTCTTGAGGAAGCTGCTTTTCCACATATGCAGCAGTTTTTATAAGCAACAAATAAGAGAGGACCCTCTCAGACCCAAGAGCTCTAACAGAACATTTCCCCTTGGGTTTACATCAGGTGAAAAGCAGGGGAGGGTTGTGTGGAAATAAGGATAGAATTGTCCTGCATTCTAGTGATACAAGTAGGAGCCTTTCTGACATTGTTATCAAGATCATTCCCAGGAGCAGTGTCTCAGCCCAACTAAAACAGACACACCTGTGTAAATTACCCTGATTATGATTTGAATCATAATGGAAGGTTTATAAATGTGACTGTCTGCAGAGGGTGCCTAATAAAAAGTACATTCTGGCCTGAAAAAGTAGAAGTGTCATGCTGTTGGAAGACTGTTTTAACATGCAATGAAACTTAAGGGCAGTGAAAATAAAGCAGTTGTACACGTTTAATGAAGATGACTGTGGCAGACTTACAAAGCTATTGTATTAGAGACTGATATAAATATTTTTCATTCTCTACAGATTCTGCATGAAATAGTCATATAAGAATGATCCACAGGTATTCACAACTAAAGGTTCAGATGAGGCTAACCTCAATTGTGCATTCCCTTTTCTTGTTTGTTTTTCTTTTCTTCAGAGGATCAATAAAAAGGGGAATAAAGATTTCTAAACTATCAGAACCACCAACTCTCAGGCTACTGGCACATAGTTTCCAGTTTGACATGAGGAAAAAAAAAGGAAGTTACTTTGCAAGAGACCATCATTGCTATAGAAAGTTTTCTTTCAATTAAAAGTAACTGACAGCAATTTTGAAGGACAGCTGTGGACAAAATTATGCATCAGGAGGCACTACTTATTGACATGCACTGTCAAAACAAAAAAATTCAGGTACAAGGAAGGGCAATTATTACCTATTACAGAGGGAGGGGTTGTTTTTATTTCCACATTTAAAATATAAGTTTTTACTTTAAAAGTTTGAACCACAACATCCATTTACTGAGAACACAACTAAAATGTCTAAAACTTGCAACACAGGATCCATTTCTAACTTAATTTGTAGTAGTTAATCCTATATCTTTTACACCAAAAATATAGCATTCTATAATCAGAAAGAGAACACTAATTTTGTTGTAAATATGCTTTTCCATATCTAAAAGACAGGAGTTTTGCCTTTAAATTAAAAAGTCAGCTCACTGATAAGGAAACAGTGAGCAGGACTTCCCAGATGTAGCTGAATGCATTCATATTAAAGGAGGAACAAAAAGAAAAAGTCTATTCCATAGGACCATTTGCAGGAAATAACATGTGATGTATTCTAGGAGATTTATTGCCTATGCAAAAAGACCCATTTGTTAAATATGAATATGTTAATCTTAATAGCTTCCATTTTTCTTAGGCTCTCCTATCTTTCAAAAGATTCTGACTCAGAAAAGGATGGAAGATTTGCTATGATGAAAGTGGCCTAGCTCATAAGTGCCTTAATTAAAGGAATATGATCAGCTTAGAACAGTTTGTACATAGATATAAAATAGATTGTTTTATCTGTTGTCCTAAGCAGCATTTTTGTAAATAGAAATTAAAGGTTTTCGTGGGAAACCACAGTGTGTGTATTTTGTTTACTTTGTATATTTGACAGCTGTTTGGTTTAGATTAATTTCACCAGATACTCTCCGTGTAGCACTGCACAAGTGTGCTCTCCATTTCCCATCTTCTGGTAGAGATCCCCAAAAAGTAACAATGTGAGAACCCATTTTTCACTAGAAAAATTACCATAAATCAGAAAAAAGTGGCACACAGGCTAAAGGGCAGAGAGCATACCTGCAAGTTCTTGTAGCAAAGTTGACAGTATTCTTTTGATGTTGCAGTAAATTTCAACTGAGATAATTAAACTGTTATTTTTTATGTTTCCAGCCAGTGTATGAGAAAAATACAGACTAGACTGCTAGCCTGAAGAATAGTGTCCAGAAGCATTTTGTTACCCTTGACCTTGTCTGAAAGCTCAGTTTCCAGAGACCCCTTGTCTTCTGAGAACTTCCTAGCAAAAATGCATTAACAATGAGTTCTGCTCTGTATCATCCTGCAACACCACTCGACTCACACAGAAATGAAAACAGAAATGCTTACTTGCATAACCCACAGTGCCATTTTCTTTTTGTTCCCATGGTCTTTGGTCTTGGTTAATATGCTTATCAAAAGAACATTGGAAAGTTACCAGCTTTGCTTGAAATAAGCAATATGGCCTCTTAAAAGAAAATGCAAGGCTATCCACTTCTCCCTTGATTTAGCTTTTATTTGAAAACTCATTGGGGTTTTTTTTTTGGGGGGGGGGAGTTCTGTTTCTTTATTTTTTGGTTTTTGGCTTTTTTTTTTTTGTTGAGTAGCCAACTAAAATCATAACTGACAAATCAAAAAGGTAGGGCTGAGGCTATTAGTGATACTTCACCACAGGTAAATTTGACACAAGCACTTCTCTGGTTTGATATTTGCAAGAATATGTTCTAAATAAAACTTCTCTGCAGCCTTGGACATTAACTCAATAATTTCCACCTAGCTAAGAATCAGATCCAGAGCATCTGCTTCCTCTGCCAGGGTTAATTTCATTTGTGTGGCTTGATCCATACTGAGAGATGATTCTTTCCCTGCAGCCATTGATGTGCACTGGCTGGAGCTGTTCTGGATTCTGCTGCCATGGAAGTGGAGGATGGAGTCAGACTTTTCCCTGCCCTCTGAGGCCATTCCAGTGGAGTGCTCACACCATTCTGGATGGCATGGCAGATTTTCTGACCTGTATTTAAGCAGTAAGACATGACAGGCAGTGCATTTCCTGAGGATTATTATATGGTTTGGGTTGTGTGATAAGGCAAGAAGCTGAAGAGTTTCCTTTAAGTGTCTTTTTGCTATTATGATATGGAATTTTTGAATCAAAAGGGAGAGAGAGAAAGAATCAGAGTCCTGCACTTAAAGGGCATTATTGACATGGCAATGACATCACTGACAGCCAGGCAGGAAGCTCCATGTGCAGACTTTTAAAACCATGCCATAAACACAAGCAAAGGAGAATTTTACCTTCAAACTTTGCATGAATACTGCAGTGAAAATTGACAATGGGCTCTATGCCTAATTTTTCTTCAGATATTATCAATCAATTTGGATACAATTAAGGCAAGGCTTTGATTACTTTTGCTTAATATTGTGAAGTTGTCAGAGCTTTATTATGATTAAGAAAGAGCTACCTCTATATGCAAAGCTTGATCTTTAATCCCCAGGTCAGCCAGTACTAAATACAGAATACAGGATGAGATTTTTTGCTGGAGTTTACATTGAGGTTTTTCTAAGAACTTCAGTGCACATTTATGCTGTCTGGAAAATTACTGCTAAAATCATCCAAAGCAAAACTTTGAGCTGATGAATATGCAGAAAACTGTTTAGGTGCAGAGAACTTATTTACTTATTATTTGTTTAATTAAAAAGTTTCAGCTGAGTTTTCTTTTGTTTACCTGTTCAGCTACACATGCTGTGGAATAGAATTGTGGTGATTGCTCAGATACTGTGAATATAAATTAAAACCCATCTAGGATTTTACTGGTCACTTTTATTCTTTATCAGCAATATAAAAAAAGAAGATATTATGAATATAAGAAATTCATTAATCAAATATAACCTGGAATATAATAATACTAACTATTTTCTTAGATCTCTGCTGAGGTGACACAGCAGTCTGGGTTTTTTTAGTATTTCATTTTATTATTTTGTTTGGGCTTTGCTATTTGCAGAGTGGAATCTGACAGAATTTAGAACACAAAATTCCTTCCAATTGGGTTTTCTATCTAATACATGCTCCCTGCACATCTCCTGTTACTCCCCAATCCTTTGTTATGAAAGGTCAAACAAAACTTCTCCCTCTGGTTTATGACATATAATTTTACCATCAGGATAACCTAAAATTAAGCTTGTAGTCTGCAACCTCCTGTAGACTTAAACCAAAATAAATTATCCTAGAGTGAGCCAGCATTTCCATCAGGACTCTGCAGGACTTGGCCCACCACAGAGCTGGGACATGATGAATGCTGGCCACAAACATTCCAGGTCAGCATCCACAGAACCCAGCTCCACTCAGGGAGAAAAATGTTCTTTTCCTACAGCTGGTAGCAATGGCTGACACTTCTGACACCCAGAGGATGGGCATGGGACCTTTTCTTGAAAAGTACTGTTCTGCAAAAAAATTCAGCTTGTACAATACTGCCAGTAAGACACAAGTAGGAGAGAGAGAGAGAGCTGAAATTCTATTAACATCTTTCAGAATACAATTTCTGTTTATCTGTAGATAGGACAGAATTTCTGGTAATTTACAGCTGTCAGAGTTTAGGAAAGAAATTTTCTCTTAATCTCTCATAGGTGAAGTCCCAGGGTTTTTTTTTTTTTTTTGCTTTTGTTTTCAGAAGAAGGAAATTAAAGTGAAAAAGAATCTTTCAATCTCTATATGACTCTAAAATATGTTTATCATGGCTGAAGCTTTGTTATTAACTTAATTTGCAGCAATTAAAAAAGATACCTAAGCAAGTTGAAGAAGGACTCTGGTGTTACCTGAAGCATATTCACATATTTGCAGTGCTCTAACAAACTTTTATCATGCTGTTATATCTTAAATAAAATTGACTTAAACAGAAATTTCAAGTTCAAGTCATGTCATATCAAAAGTTATGTCTTATCTTAACCTCCCTAGATCTTCCTCTATTAACTATCCTATTGAACTGAAACTTTGACATGAACTTAAGATGATTTGTCTTAAAATAAAGTTACAGGACAAATTGCAGATCTACAAGAACTTTAGAGAAGAAATAGATATTGTGAGAATTAACATGAGGTGGAGAAGCAACATGAAAACACCAGTAAAAAATGGTAACACATGAGCAAGAAAAATAGTAGGTGGAATATAAGGAGAGTTTTCTGAGTTTCCCCACTTCTTCCCACAGAATACTACAAAATTCCCTGGTCCAGAAGGGTCACACTCATAGTGTTTTGTTTTCCAGCCATCTTTGATCAGATATTGGCAAGCGTACTCAGTTATAAATAAATAAATAAATAAATATCCTTCTCACACCATTTTGCACAGAATTGTGGATTTCAGATTCAGTCTAAGCTGCCAAATGCCAGGCCTTGCTTTTTAGCTCCACACAATTCATGGTGGATAAACATAAAGCTACACCCATCACTTACCATTCACACATGTAGGGAGTGGATGGATCAAAGTGTGACTCTTACTTATTTCTTTACAGACATAAATTTTTGCATATTTTTGAAACAAATTTTCCTCAGTTTGAATAGAAATTTAAAGACATTACCATAACACATACTACTCATACAAAGTAAGAGCCTTAATAGTTTTCAGTGAACACCCACACTCTTTCAGAATTCAGTAAGAAATAGGTTTTAATCTAATTTTTATTGGTCCATTAATGAGCGAGGCCTATTTTATTTGGATTTTGTTCCTTAAGAGAATAAATTACCTTTAGGTTGGACAATGTGATGAAGAATCTATTTTTTCAGGCTTTTTACTTGGATGGGAACCAGTGTGTTCCTATGGAAGAGCATTGAATAATCATGTGCAAAATAGGACCACCCTATATTCACTTGGAAGTCAGTTTTATATTCCTCTGCTAAAGGACTTGCAGGAAATTTATATGGAATACATGGGTGGGGTGGGATAGAATCCTTCCTCTTTGCTTAATCACATTCAGGGAAAAGTGATGATCCATTTTGTCTGGTTCGCTCCATTACTCTTTCTAAAATTAACTCACATCTGACATTATAACATATGTTAAATATTATGTAAGTGGTCTGTTCTATATTTGGTTTATTCAGTCATAAATCCTGGCATGCACGCACACACACACAAAATAGTGCTGTGAAAAAAAAAAAAAAAAAACCCCACACCAAAAACCCCCACAACCTTGTGCAGACAAAGTAAAATTGGTAAAAGTTGGATTATTCCTCCCAAGTTCATCAAGGAGCTGCAACAACCCACTGAAATGAAAACTCACAAGATATTTTCCAACAGGGAAAACATCTTGCAGGTGGATATGTTCTTTTACTTTGTAGAAATGGAATTTTTACAGTCCAAGAGATCTTAAGAGTTATTTATGCTGAAATAGACTCCAGTCTGGCATGACCAAGGTGTGTCTGTGAGCATGTGAAATCCAATACAAAATGGCCAAAACAATGACTTAGGAGCTCCCTCCTGCCTTTCTTACTGGTCTTATTTTCTACTGGTTTGCCAGAGAATAAAGATATCTCTATAACTGCAAAAGTAAGGTTTTGCCTGGAAGCAAACTGATTTTCTGAACCAGTCTTTCAGCTTTCCCTGCATATTCCCCCAAAAGCTGTGCACTGTTTAGTACAAAATTTCCAGCATTGCCTTATATCAATATTATTGGTTTCATTTGATTTGGCATATCTGAAATAAGATAGAGACACTAAATTATACATAGAACAGCATTTGTATTCTGAGGCTGCTGGCTTTTCTTTCTAACCAGTGTTTTGAACTATTTAAGAGCTGAAGGATTTCATACCACAAATGCTGTAGTGAACATAGAGTCTAACAGCTACAGAAATGCTTTGACAGTAAGAGGCAACATAAAAAGTCTGTCTTGCCTTCTGCTCCTTAAATACCATTTTCTGAAAATAGCTTGGAAGAACTTGTTAACAGGGGTGGCCCTCAAAGGACAGACAGACAGCTACGAGCTGGCAGCAACACTCAGGTTAAGGTTCTTCCAGACACTTCAATCAGCTGACAGCAAACTGCCTAAACATCTCCAGCACAGGATCAGATTGTCTATCCCTTTGTTTCAGGGGTTGCCAGGGGCAAGAGCACCTCAGAAAGTGAGATGCTGTCTAGCACTCAGCTCTGGGCTCAGTCAATTATCCAGAACCAGCTGCTCTCCAGCTCTTCTTCTGGAAGAACAAAACCCTTAACATGCAGTCAGGCAATGTTACTGACCAGCATCTTAGACTGACAGTGCTGTACCACAACATCCTGGAGCTCTCCTTTGAAACAAGAGCTCTTTTCTGTTCCAGCTATCCTAAGAAGGTGTCTTTGGGTCCCCAAGACCTTGTTTCTCAGCAGGGTGTGCCCCACATTTCCTTGTAAATGAGAAACACTCTGTCTTCCTTTGATACAGATGTCACTCCCTATGGCTCCAGACTCAAAACTTTTTTCTGTGCCTTTTGATTCCATCAGAACCCATCCATGAGGACTGATCCAACTGCTTCTAACTCAGGAAAATATTGTATGGACGTTTCAGCAGCAAGGGCAGGATATACAGATCTGTCAAAGAAACTTTGGCAAGTAATTAAAAAGCTGTGAATCATCAGGAAGGATATCTCTGTAATTAATTAGTTGCTCCTATCACAAGCCCTGAACTGAAAGAGCTGCTCTTAAAATGTGAACAAAGCCACAGGTAAGTAAGATTTTTTTATGTAGTGAAAGTTATCCGAAATCTACATTTCCATCTCCCTTATATCAAATTCTCATAGCTATAATTATCTCCTAATTGCATGTTTATTTCTAAATTGAAATAAGAGCAAGCCACATATAATTACTTATCCTCTTGGTCATTGGTGCTGAAAAAAACCCCAAATTTGTAGCATTTAAAGCCACAAAGAAATTTTCATATGCCAAGGTTCACACTGAGAGACACCAAAGCACAGTTGCAAAGGAGCACCCAAAAACTTACTCTGACCCACATAACAAAGCAGGACATGTGAGAGCCTGATTTATTCAGCAGCAATTCAGGACTGAAGGGATGGTTCATGTTCTAAAGTGATTCCTCATATTGAACTAGTGCAAAAGTATTGGAAAACAGTGCCACCATCATTTGGAATGGCAAATATTTTGCTTTTTTCTTGCTACAGTATGACAGACAATGGTCTAGCATGACACCTCCAAGCTGCAGAAATCACCTTTTAGCCAGCACAGGCTGCAGGAAGGAAAATTAATCCTGCTTTATCTTTCCTGACTGACAGCTGGGCCTTCTACAAACATTCTTCTCTTACTGCCAACCAGCATGTGTAGAGCTTCCAGTCCTGGTGTAGCTGGTTTCAAGAACTGGAACAACCTAAGCTATGATGCAAGAACAAAAGATACCCTTTAGTCCCTAAAATACAGTTTTCCATTCTCTTGATACCCAAAATCAGCCAAAGCCTCTTGCATGGGCCTGTTTTCTTGAGCATGTGGGAAGCTGATAATTATTATTAACTGACCTAATACTGATCTAGGCTCTGTTGCTGCCTAGTGGGCTGAGTCACACAGAAGGGAGCTAATTATCAAAGGAGGGAGAACAGAGATTAAAGAGGTAATATTGGAAAAAAAACAACACTGAAAAGCAATAGCCTGAGAAAGGAGACAGGTAAATACCTAGAGAAAGAAAAAGGGAATCAAGAGTCTTGCCTTGGCTTAAAAATAAGATTGATACCATTAAGCAATCTGCTATAGCATCTTATGAACAAATTTCATAATATCAAAGAGATTATTCATTCCAGCTTTACATATAAAAATATCTGTTACAGCAACATAGCTCACTGTAGAGGAGGGGAAAAAAAATAAAAAAAGGAGAAAACTCCCATAAACTTGTAAATTAAAATGACAGAGTAAATTATTTCTTTTTACATCCCTGCAAAGTATATTTAATGCACGATTTCAAATCACAGGAGGCATAAAAAGTGAATATTTGCAGTATGGAACAAGTGAAAGGAACTAAATTAAGCCTGGGTGGGTAGCTCTAGTAGGGTGGAGTGACAATGATGAAGAATGATACAAGGAAGAAGGGAGCTCACCAGGTCCCTAAATAAATCCAGACACTTTAATATTTAGATTTCTTTCAAACATATAAAAGGTTTTTAAAGAAAATGCAGTTTTTATTAAAGGAGTGGGATGGAGACAGCAGGAAAAAGAGTAGAAGCAGTCACTGGGTGGATGCCACCTAAAGCAGGCATTTAGACTTTGTTCCATTTCATTGGAATTCCCCCTTTTCACCCTGGCCCCAGTTGACAGACAAACACAAGCACACAGACAATGCACATCATGCACAGGAGGCTGTAAAAAAGCTGCTGGCACAGGTGTTATTCCAAAACATCCAGAAGGACCTTGCTAGGAGCTTTGTGAGCAGCCTGCCTGTGCTGAGCTATTAAACTCAAATCAACAAAGCTTCTCTAGCCCAAGCAAAATGAAATCACAATCAAAAGATAAACCAACAGCAGCACTACAGGGTTTCAGCTAAAACATCCTTCTACTTTTTTCAGTCACTTTCCCATTTATCAGCTACTCATTTTAAGACACAGTGTGCCTTGGAGCTCTTTGTTTAAGGCTTTTCCTACACACAAAAATGGTATTTCCTAGTGATTCTGATGTAATAAAAACATGTAAACTCCCTCTTCCTCAACACATAGACACACTTCCTCTGTACATAAACTTTTATATAAGTCCAGCTTCATGCCAAATGGGAACAAACATGTGTCAGTGACACATCCACATTCACAGACATGGATTATTACATCTGATATCACCAAAAAGAATCAAACCTGAAGCATTCTACTGTAACCCTAACTAGCTATACCAGAATACAATGTATACAGATTACCTTAAGGCAGATAGCTATGTGTAGGAAGATATATATCCTAAAACCAACACAATGTCATTTTCCAGAAAAAAGTTTAGATAAAAATAAGAAACTAATTAAATTTTGCTAGAAAATGACACAGGAAAACAATAACACCCATTGTCTTTTTTTTTTTTTTTAACAGGAGTCTCCTACAAATCAATAACTCCACAATAAAAAGTTAAAACACAGCTCTAGACAGACCAGTATTCACACTGGTAATGAAATACTCAGGAAGAGGTAAATTTCACAAACCCACACCCAGAAAAACAAAATATTCTCCAACATTAGCAGTGATCTACTTGCATACCATGTCCCTCAAAAGTCTAATCTCCTGGATAGATGTAATTGACTGACAAAAGCCCAGTGCCACCTTCAGCTGAAGCCCATCAGTTCAGGAATACATACAAACCACACTTCTGTACTCCTCAGTAATAATTTCTAAGTAATTATGATGTTCTTGGCAGATTTCATATTTTTACTTACATTGGATTCTCGGAGTATTGGATTCCTATAGCACAGAACAACACAAAAATCTGTTCACGTTTGATCTCCTGTTCACTTGCACAGCAGAGGTTTGCTGAAAGCAGGATCAAAGATTACTCAACTTTTTTTTTTCCTTTTCCTGTTTTCCCTGATGACAATTCCACACCAGCCTTTTTTTGTTGTTGTTTTCTTATTCCTATTGGGCAGCAAATTATTTTATACTAGTCAACACCTGATCTGAATTTGTGGAGCTGATTACCAAAATGTTTACAGGTGTAGAGCAAATTAAGCAACATATTTTAATTTTCCAAGAATGTTAAAATTCCAGTAAAGTCCTGAGAAATGAAGATCTCCAAGGCAGATGAATCCTATTAATCTGAATTCCAGTATTTTGTGTTGGCATTGTTAAAATAAGATTAATCTCACATAGCTATACTTTGTAGTGGTTGTGAACTATTTTCCTCTACTGGAATGTAAAATATGTAGGTAAAATGAAGTTAGTGATAAGCAATCACTTCAGAGTGATATAGTCTTTATTTTTACATGCTTGTGCACTCGCAGTTAAAGTGCAGAAAAATGGATTTATTGTTTCAGTAAGAAAAAAATAATGTTGAAAACTGATTTGATTCAGGTTCTCTTGCAACAAAATCTGGTGTTTCTGAATGACCATTAGATAAGAAAGCAGCTTTTACAGAGGTAATGCAAGTGTAAACAAACACTGAAAGCAGACTCAGAAAACCTGTACCATGGATGGACCTAATAATGCATTTCTAAATTGAAATAACTAGAAAAGCAAAAATAAATTTTCTTGTCTCTTTCAAGTGTTATACCTCCAGATCTTTAATAAGCTTTAAAATCTTGACATTCATGGCATTCAGCATTTTTGATGTGTTCCAATGAATGGTACAGTCCTGTAACAGGAGCATATCTTGTTAAGCCCTATTGCTACAAAAAATGATATGTTAAAATGGAAAACAGAGGAAAAAAGAATGGATAAAATGTAAATGACATGAAATAATAAATCGAAGACCTAAAGTCTGACATCTAGATTTGTGGTGGTCCATATGTTTTACATATTATGAAACCATCCCCATAAACAATTCTTGCTAAAGAATACAATTCACATTCTTCCTAAACCATCCTATCTAATTTGTTTACAGTTTTCTTCTCTACAGCTTCATTAAATTGAAGACAGCATGAGCAAGTTGAAACAATTCATAAAGAAAAAAAAATCTCTATTAAATAATGTCAACATCAAAGGCAACAATAAGTAATCTCCTGCAAAGGGAAGGCTGTGAAAGCATCTTTTGAGCTGGTTAAAAACTGGCAATTATCAATTTCATTTTGACATGAATGAGAAGGAGGAATGTTCTGTACATGCTTTAATCTTCTAACATATATTTTATAACCAAAAAAAAAAAAATCAAAACACCTTAAGATATATTTGGTGAATATTTAACTAAGTCTGTGCTAGCATAAACAAGTTTGCACCACTGAAAGCATTATGCCTAATGTTTTTGCTTTATCCTTTAGTTTTTATAGAATGCTACTGGTTTTGTTAGCAGACAATAGTCTAGTATTTATTTAGGAAAAAATACATCAGGGAAGAGGCTATATCTGTATGAAAATAATACAGGATGGAGCTTTCTCTAGATCTGGGTCTGATGGGATGCTGCAAAGAGAATGTCAGGGAAGAGAAGCACCAAGGCTGTGCCAGTGGCAGAAGAGCTCCAGCAGCCAAGAAACTAGAATGAGATAAAGAATATGAGGAAATCTTCACTGTGGATTCAGGAGAGGAGCAGTTGCCTTGCTCAGCCCTTTGCTCAGCCCCATTCCAGAGAGCTGCAGGCTCCTGAACCAGTGCAGGTTTGTCACAGAGTGCCAGGGCAAGGGCTGGGTCACATCACAAAGAGAAAACACCCGTGTGCCACCTCTCCTTGCCATGCAAACCCACTTCTCTGCAGAGTTCAATCAAATAGTCATGAAATATCTGATCTAACTTACACTTCATCATTCACAGGACTCTATGGAAGCAGCTCCATCCCACCCACAAACCAGCTGATCCAAATTTTTCTCATCTTTTAATCTTTGATAATAATAATAGAATGAAAAACAGAAGAAACAAATTACTTTTTTTTTCACTCAGTTCTAATCACTACTTCATAATATTTTCATTTTTCTCTTATCTACAGAAGAAGAACATTCCAAGACAAATATATTGACTGTAGTTATCTAGAGGACTTTCATATCTCAAGAATGTTATATTAAAATTATGGTCAAATAAGTCAAATATTCGTAAATTTAATACAGAATAAAATAACTGTAAATAACAGATGTATTTCCAATTGGAAGGTGTTAAAAACCTCTATATTAATTGTTCATCTTTTCCAAGCTGTTTAACATATGTTTTTTCTGCTTTCTAATCATCTGAAGGGAGATTAATAGTGATGGTACCAGTGTGATTCTATTTGCTCTGCATATTCATCTTCATACAATACAGAACACTTGCCTGGAAAATGTGTTTCAGTAAGGATGATGGGCTGGGTTCAAAACCTCAAAAATTACCCCAGACAAATTCAGCTTATTGGAAATCTAGGAGAAGAGAATTGACTGTGGAAATGAAAAAGCATGATGGTCAGCTCTACCAGATCTGGAAAGATTCATTTGAAACAAGAGTTTTGAAGGGCTTGTGTGCATAAAAGCTGCTCTCTTACCTTCAGGGTTTTTCAGGTAATTTAATAAAGGGTATTTTCCCACAAGCCTCACTAAAGAAGGGTGCCAAATTAGCTTTGCACCCCAGTCATGGCCTACACAGAAACATCCTGAACCTCATTACTCTTTTTATTTGAGATTCAAAAGGAATGGGATTACTTCAGTTAGATAACACAATTGGCAAAGCAGAGCTCCTTACAGAGAATAGCCACCCTTTTATTCATCTGTTTTATATATGAATATATAAATGCTATTGCTTCTCAAAAATCCCCGAATTTTTACTTTATTATGCTATATTTATATAGGACTAAAATTGTTTAGATGATCTTTGATTAGTGATGTGAGCTTGGCAAGGAGCCTTACAACAAGTGAGAAGATCCTCTCCATTTTTTTTTCTGAGTCTGGAAAACCATGCTTGTAGAAGAGAAAAGCACAAACCAGACACTTTGCCAAGCTATATTCAGAAAGGCAGCTTATGTTCTCTTAATTTGTGTCTATACATCCCACACATTATATTGGGGGGGGTCAATCTGAGTCAAAAGCTGTTCCATTATGTGAACTTTGTTTAATTTGCATTAAAAAAGTGGTTTTATTTGAGTCAAATTTGTGATCACTGTGCGATCTAGGTCAAGAATCAGCAGCCACTCAACATTTTCTTATAAACACATTAAGTTTTCAACCATTTTGTCTTTAACTCCCTCTATGTAATTACCTCCTCCTTATTTCTATGCACACTAATTGATTCTCTAAGGATCCACATTTCTATTTTATCACATAGGCAAGATAAAATGGAAAAATACAACAAATCCTTAGTTTTTCCTAGATCTCTCTCTGCTTCCTACAGTCTTCAGTGCTACTGTTTTCACAGCACAAACTACCCTTTGTAGATTTTATTATTACTACAATTTATGGATCTGTAAATTTAGCCCTTCTGTTCTCCAAGTTTAGCCACTTGTCTATCAGGAGTGAATTGTTGAAGAAAAAACACTAAAGAAAGTAAAAATGTACTGCAGTAGTCACAACATATGGATGAAATAACAAAAGCTGGCAGGCTCAAAGTAAATAGTGATTTTTTTTCTTTTTTTCTTTTTTTTTTTTTTTTTTAACAGACTGAGAGAAGTATATGATAGATTTATTATTAAAAAATTGGATCCTGTATATGACAAAGGTGTCAGTGTCCCATAGCACTGCTACCAAATTTACAGCAAAGTCACTTTCTACACCTCATCACTTTATGCAATCATTTAAAGAAGTGTAGAGCTTTCTATTCCTGTTACACTGATGCAGATGCTTATGGTAGGTGGCTATAAAGTTGTCACTGCATTACCTGACCTGTTCTGGACTACACGGAGAAAATAGGTTCAAATCAGATAAAGATGAGAATATAGCTCTAAATAGTCTTAGTTTGAATAAAAGCCGTTCAAAGATGGAGGAAATCCTTTTGCAGTATTTTTATTTAGTACAGTACAGTACAGCAGGAGCACTATAGACTCTTCCATGCTGCCTGGCCAACATGTCTGTTTCTCACTTAGGAGACTAGGAAAGTTCCATCTCTTGGGCTATTTAATCCTCAGCATCTTTGCCAAGATCGCCAGCAAAGCTATCAATTATCACATCACAAAAAAAGAGTGAACAACCATCCTGCAGAAGCTGGCACAAAACCATCAGCTCTTTTCACATACCTCTTCATAGCTATCAGATGGTAGTAGTTTTGGGTTGCTACTGAATTAAATATTCCAAGTGCTCAATTTTTTGAGGAGAGAGAAAAGAAAAACTTAGTCACAATGATGTCACAAGGTCTTACTGGAAGTCCATTGCATGGCATGATCCAAAGCTCTGATGGCTCCCATATTTAGCCATATCAGCTTCTCTCCTTAGTGCAGAGTCCTGATCCTTCCCATAATTTCTAGGTGGGAGCCCAGTGGGTCAGTGCCAGGAAGCAGGCTAATGCTTGTTCACCGGAATCCAGAGTGCTGGCGAACATTTCGCTGAAACTCTACTTAAGGGTCTCAAGTGTATTTCAGCACACTCAGGGTATTAGAGCTTTATATCATTTGAAAGAATCCTTTATTTTTAGTGCTAAATCAACAAAGCTGTTAGTGTCATTTTCAGTCAGACTGTCATCTACTGGGAATTCAAAATTACACTCAGCTGCAAACTATTGACACTCCTCTTAACAAAAAAATGTTTTTAATAAATCTTTACATTAGCCTATGAGATAAAAAAATCTTTACCATGAAATATACAAGTGTATAAGTGTTTTATGAAAGTTTTATTAACTTTACAAAAGAAGAATTGGCAGTGAACCATGAACATCCTGTACTCCTAACACGTGGTTATAAATTACATGTTCTTTCCAATAACATCTGAAAAAGAGACTGTAATTTAAATTTCAAAACCACTTGGCATACCTACTATATAGTGCTGACATGAAGTAAAGGGAGGATCTGGAGAGACTCAAACAAAGAGTGAAAATATAAAGACATCCTTAGCTAAAAAGCTGCTGATGAATACAATTCCTTTCCAGCTGGACAGGGATCAAGTACTTGCTTGTCATATCATTCAATGCACTGTTCAATCAGGGATTCTTCCTTTCAACAGAAAGAAAACTTAAGTGCTGCTAATCATCCCTTGTAGAACTTTATCTTGCAGATACCTTCTTTATGTCAGGATTTCTCAATGACCATTGCCAACAGTAGAAGGATCAAAGTTGTTATTAAACAAAAATGCCTTCACTGATGGGGAAAAGCTATCTTCTGTTCTCACACACAAGATTTTCAGCTACTAGCAGCTTAATGATATTTGGTGTGAAGTAAAAAAAATCCCTATGAAGACTCTGAAGGAAATCTATAGAAAACATTTCACTTCCCATTTCTAGATGACGATGACTGCTCAATATAACCTATTTATTCTGATTTCCTGTAGGAAGATATATGCTACTTCATCCATTTAAAGATGTACTTTAAAATGATAACACATTCAAACCTGACTTTTTTGAATAAACCTACAGTTTTCTGTGCCACACAGCAAACCCTACTCTCATATGGTATGGCATTTTTAAGTCCTAGAAATGCCTCTAATAACAGACAATGCATATGCTTACAAGAAATGCAAATTTTTGCAAGTAGACTGGGTAAGTAATTTCATGCAACTCATCCTCACAGTGCTTTCTGGATAAAACTGGTTTTTCTGCCTCCCAGCAGTATGTGAAAAACCAGAGGGAAGCTCTCTGCCAGTTGGTTTAGTGGCTTGAATGGAACACAAGCCTAGAGAGAGAAAGCCAAGCCGCAAATAATCATGCAACATCAAGATTCCTCAAGACCAGTCCTTAGCACAAAGCAAACACAAGAGCACTCTGGAGAAGAGCAAGAGGGAAATTAAAAAGCCAAAAAAAAAAAAAAAATTAAATAAGTCTAGGATTCAAATAAAAACCCCATTGCTGGCATGCAGCTCTTTTGTCAAAAACAAATAGTAAGATCACCAAGATTTTCTAATAGCATACTCACCAACTCTGCTGAAATATTGGTAATTTCCAATTGCAGATTTACTTTTGTTAGAGAAAGGTAAAAAGGTCAAAGCAGTGCGAAAAAGGACTTAATTTAGAAAACTAAACAGATTGGGCAGGCGTCTCTAACTCACTCCAGCCCCTACAGGGATGTAGTGTATTCCTAGAACCATCAAACGTCCAGTCTGACATATGACAAACACCAGAAGACAGGACAAATTCATTGGATAGTTTGGGTCAGGTAGAAAAATAAATTGCAGAAATAAAATTAGCATTGCCTCTGAAGAGTGTGTTGGGAAAAGTGATCAATGTGTAGTGAAACCAGTGCACCTCACTAGGGTGCATCAGAAACATTATGCTGGAAGCTGAATCAAAATTCTAATTTATAGCAAAGATTCACAACAATCAAGACAGCAAACACAGAAAAAGCCTGGACAGAACTGGAAGTACAAGCAAATTTTTTCAAGGTCTATGTATATGAGAGATCTGATGTTTTGAGTCCTGCAAATAACTGATGTTTATATGCATCATTTATATATTTTAAAGAAAAAGAATAGCTCAATTTCAAACCATAGTTTTATAGAGATGAGGAAGACAGCATTTCGGTCATTAATGTTTTGTTCAACCATTGGAGCAGTTTTGCAAAGCTATCAAGAGGGCAGATTTTCATTTGTGGAAATATGCTTGGGAAAGTTGGCTCTCCTCAGATCACTCACATTAAAACATGGCTTAAAGGGCAAATATCAAGAAGATGTGATCCACAAAAAAATGATCTAGAAACAGTTTCTCTCATGCCTTAGCTAAATAATAAGGCCATCAGAAATAAATTGGACTAATGGTATTTTGATATGGTACAGTGACATGAATTGGAACAATAACAGTGAAATAAAATATGCAGATATTACTCAACCAAAATAATTTGCAATTCTGGAACACTTCAAAATCCCAACTAAAAGAGAAGAAAAATGTTGGAATTTCCTCAGAATGCAATTCCCTTACCTTGCTGGTTGCAGTAGCACTAAATTTTTCACCACAGCACCCAGTCATTTTGCTTGATAAGTATTTTTTTTTCCTAGACCACATATGCTTCTGTGTTGATCATTCTTTGCAAGCTTAATTTTGAATTACTGTCAGAATAATATATTCTGGCAATGTTAGAAGGCCCATTCATATAGCACTTGAATAATGAAATAAGATTTTAAAAAATATTTCCTAATTTATTTAATTCATAGTAAAATAACACTCAATCTCTAAAAAAGGAAAAAGAAAAAATATATGTGTTGATTTCCTGAAAATATCGGTTCTATATTTTTCTCATTTCCAATATATCCAATTAATTTGCTATTTTCTTATGTAATTATCATGTCTGAGGACATGGTTTGACAATGATGGGAACACCAACTGAAATGGTTCCTATGCACCATTTTTATACAACCACCCCACTTCTGAGCTGTGGCTCTTTTGAGAGCTGTTCTGAGGTAGATCAGGGAATCCATCTAGGTTAGAAAAAGAAGAAAAAACAAAGGGCTGAGGTAACTGAGGAGAAAGAGGAGCTACTTAAGCTGAAAGATTGAGTCATGGCTTTGCTATGACGACCATTGTGCCTTTGCATTCTTAAATCTGTCAAGAGCTGCAATAAAACAATCAACATGGACACACTGGTGAGGGTGTCAAGCTTCCATTAGGGAGTTTCCATATTTAGTCTCTGCTAGGCTGCAAGGGAACAATTTTCAATTGCTTTAAGATGACAGGACATGCCGAGCTTAATGTTTATTACCATGATGTTTAATATTTTATTTACTCTTTGTTCATTTGTGAGAGAAACAGAAAAATGCTAAATGCATAAATAAAATGGAGCAAAGAATAACAATAATCCAATACTCAAAATTTTTGCAACAAAAGGGTTTGGATGCTAGGAAATTATCTGCCCTTGATTGAAGACCTTGGAACCTTCGACCAAATAAATTAATTTTTTCCAGTTCTGAATAAGTGATGCTTGATACAAAGTAGAACTTGCCCTTCTATGAAATGTGTTAAAGGAAAATATCATGCATATAGCGAGAATGTTGGATTTCAAGGGCAGGATGTTAATCATAGCAGATCACAGTGCTATGGCAGAGACAAAAATAAAAGCAGCAAAGACAAGGAGAAACATGTACCACGATTTAAAATAGAACTCCCACGCTTACAGCAGGATGAGACTGATGTATTAGACACAAAGAACTTCTGGTGAGTGACCTCTAACACTTATTATATAAAACACTCTACAAAGACTGTTGGCAAATGAAGTTATTTAATATGAAAATCACCCCCTTTTTTAAAATCTGTGGCAGAATGACTGTCTTTAACAATAGCTCAGAAATATTCATGATCATGTGAACAAGTTATAAGTAGGAAAGGAAAAGTAGAGAAGCATTACCCATGACTTAGCAGGTTGATTAATCATTCTAGAAGTGAAAAAAATGCAATAATGAAAAATAAATTATTTTAATATCTTTATTAAATTTTAATTTAGGTTTATTTTGGAAGATATAACTATTATAGGAATGATATATACTACTATAACTACTTCTAGGAGTGATATATTAATTATGTGCTGGGTCACATGAAGCTTACCTTGCAAAACAAAATGAAAATATCATAAACCTTGTTCTCATTTTAAAAAAGTATAGATATATTTGGAAAGTGAAGGGTCAAAAAAAGCAAGCACTATAAAGTCTCTATGACCTTTGGTTTAAAATTCCTTATCTTCACACCTGAAAATAGCACAGCTCCTCTCAACTACTGTACCAGAAAAAAAAAAAAAAAAGTAAATGACAATGGTTTAGTAGTTCTACTTAGGAAAAGGGGTTATTGCAAGGTTTAGAATTAAGACAAGCTAGATATATCCCTCTGAAAATAAGGCAGTCAGCATATCAGATTTATGACTCCTTCCTTTCTTAGGCATGGATGTTTCACATGTAAAAGAAAGAATGAAAATTATGTGAGGCACCAGGAATCCCTTTCAAGTCTTGACCAGATTATTTAAGATGGCTGCAAATCTGAAGAAGAAAACATGGCACAGAATATCCATGGACACAGAAAACAAAGAGGATTTACAGTACCACAAGTTAATTTCCTAAAAACCTAAATAGTAGCTAAATAATATTTTTAAGCAATAGCTAAGCAAGGTTCTTGGTTGAAAATTCCTCCTCACTCAAACTCACAGCAAAATTGTTGCCATATTTTGATGGAAATCTTCTAGGTGAGATTCTTTCTGATCTCCTCTTTTTACTTTAAATCCTTTCTTTTTATCTCCCTTTAGAGGAAATGCGTCCATGACTTCACTATACAAATGGCAGCATCCATACACTAAAAAAAAAAAAGTTATAAAATAAAATTTAAAACAAAAAAAGAATTCTAGTAGTATAAGTATCTTGGATTTGAAAATTTTACAACTGTGGTCAATTTGCCAAGTTGTAACAAGGTACTGACTTATGGAAAATCATTGTTTCCAAATCTTTCAAGCAAAGGTGAAAAATAACTTGGTAGTTTAAAACTTGGCAACATCAGTGTTCCAAAAGGAAAGTAGGTAATGAGAAGGAAAAAAAAAAAAAAGCAGCTACAGCTGTTCTAGGTGGCCTGACAAAGCTGCTGCATAAAAATGTAATCAAATATTCTGGAAACTGTTCACAATTGTTCTGCAAGAAAGTTAATGATGCTTTCCTAAGCTCCTGCCTTCTCTCTCAGTGTAAGATGACAGTAGAGCTCATAACAATTCCTTGTAGGAAGCTGGTTAGCACATCATGTATCAGTGAATGCTTTATTGCCCTCTGTGATATTACTGATACAAGAGCCATCCTCTTTCCATCTGCTTCTTATCACTAAATACGAAAATTTTAATAAAAAATGTTACCTATCTTCCTTAATAGATTCAGATTTGAACATCTACGAGCAAAATTAAAAAAAAAATAATATTAAGGGAAGGTTTTCCCATCATAGGTGCTCAAGGGACTGTGCCCAAAGACTTTAAGACAACTTTCATATTCCCCTTTGCCTGTCAATAAAGTGCTGTGTGACCCCTTTGAGGACATTACAATAGTAACAAATACCACCAATTGATAGTAAAAATCAGCAGGGAAGAAAATAAATCACAGAACTGAACATTCATCCCTCCTGACCACTTCAGCATGGAATAATCAAAATTATTTTCAGGAGTTCAGTTTTGCTTCCAAGGTACTTTTTATTTATGATGGCTGAGATTAATTTAGAGTAGAGAACAATAATACAAAAATAGAAATATCCTCTGAACATTCAACTGTTTCTGGATTTTTTTTTTTTATCTGCTTTACCAATCAAAAGAGATCCTTTTACTACTTTTGTTTTCCATGTCTCTCCAGCTGCACCTAGCAAGGTTAGTGCTCCTTATGAACTTCAACTTTCATTGCAGCTGCCAGGTTATTTCTTCCTTGTTCTTTCCATGTTTTTATACTTTCTGGAAAAATACTACTTTCCAGAACATCAGTATTTGATATTATTTTCTTTTTATAACCTTCTACCTCACTCTTATTTTCTCTGCTTAATTCTCCCCACCTATTCTTTCATTAGTATCTCTTCTTATGGAGGAAGAACTCTGTAAATTTGTTTTTATTTACACCACGGGAATGCACAGGTCCTAGACACCTGTCATAGCAAAGGAGCAGCATTTTTCAGCAATAAAGGAAAACACAAAATTCCACCCTTTTCCTTGCAGAAGAAGACAAAAGCAATGAGGAAATGAGAAAAAAAAACCCTACCCTAGACAAAACGTATCTGTGACTGGTATAGCTGACTTCAAATGTGCAGTGAGAATATTTTAAAGCATTGCAAAATATTCTGGAAGTGTATAGGTAGTTGAGAATGTTAGTGAGAACACTTTAATCTTGGAATAAAATTCTGTTCTCCCACATTCTGACTGGAGTAATTTTATCTCAGATGTGTTTTGCATGAGATGTGGAGTATGTTTTAATCAGCAAAGTATTTTTTGTGGGGCTTTTTTTTTTTTTTTTTTAACATCACAGAAAACAAAATACAAAAATTAAACATTCACTACAGTAAAACAACTGGAAATATCTATGACTAACAGTATCAGTTCACCTCCTTCAATTCAGTTACCTCAACAACTTTATGCCATTTAATCAGGGACATCACACAACTACTTAATTTCTCTCTAGATCACATTAATGCAGTTGATTTTGCCGTTGCCTTAATTTATGACTCATTTTAACCACATCAGCAGGCCCATGCTGTGAATCATGATTTGTAACCTTTATTCTGGTTCCAGTTACAAACAGCAGAAAAACAGCCAGTAGCTTTCATATGAGTTACTTGCTAGTAGAGTGGAACTTCTATTTTTGGAGAAAAAATGTCCAGTTAGAAAAAACATTTCTTCCAAGGAGAAATATTTGCTATTAAAAGGCCTGGAATGGAAACAAAAATGTTTCATCCTGCTTCCCATTATTATCTGGATACAAACTAAGTTCAGAGCCTAGATAACACTGCCCATGATTTAAGTTAGGGAAAATTAATGTTCTTCATCTTGTTTATGTCTCCTGCTGCCACAGCACTGTTCTGCTCTTGACAGTGTCATAAGAGGCAAATATGCAGGGAAAGATGTGTCCAAAATCCAGCTATTACTACTGGAAGAACAGGACATAGAGGGGAAGAAGGTTCAAAACAAACAGAATCAAAGCTAAAGGGAGTTTTATGTAAGATGTGGTCAATAATTAGCATTTGAAGCTGTGTAAGGCACTAGTAAACATTAATAAAATGACACAATCTGGTGTTGCATTAACTTTTTCTTGCAAATGTCTGCTCTTTTTTCATAACATGGTTGCTTTGTTTTAGGTGGTTTTGTTTAAACAATTTTTCTATATGCATAAAATAATTCCCCTATTTTTTAAATTTCAATATGCAAATGCAACATGTATTTGCATGTGGTCAAATTTTGAAGATGTGTGGTGTTTCAATAAAATCACAAGTTTGAATAAAACTGATCAAGTACGAATATTTACTGAAGATGAACTTTGAACAGAATGATTCAGCTAGGTAAAACTGAAAAGACAAATCAATAACTTTTAAAAATATAAGGGACATTTTAAAATAAAAACACACCAATTTTAGATATGCAAACATACCAGCATGAAAAATGTTTCATGCATTCAGTAGTGTGAAATTAACACTTTGTTTGAGAGAAATTATAATTTAAAGCCACTTGCCTGAAAACCACAAGGAATACTGCCAGTTCAATAGAGTGGCCACTGTTACCATCCACCAAATGCTGCTGCTTCTCCTTTCTGTGCAAAAAAAAAAAGTTTTAATTTCCTTTTGCCTACTTACTAACAGATAACCCTAACAAGGCAAAGTTACATGGTTAGGAAAGAGAAATCAAGGTGTAAAAATATAATATTTTTCACATGTTTTAATGATGATTGCAACAGATCTTTGAGGGAAATAGAAAAGGAGAGGGTAATGTGCAAAAATAAATATTGCAATGAATGACAGAACTTTGCTAATTTACATAGCAAGAGAACCTCCATATGCTTCTGAGTATTTGGGAGGGGAAACCTACAGTATATCCTCCTCACAAAATCTCATTACTTCAGCAAGTTAAACAGAAATTCTCAAATTCTTCTGGAATTTTGCTCTAGTGGCCTCAAGGAGAAATTCTCTCCTGGATTTTCCTCAGCTACAATACAGAATTTCACCACCTCATAAAAAAGCAAAGCTTATTTTCCTGAACATTTTGATTATGACATCTCCAAAGAGAAAAGTAGAAATTCAAAATTAAAATAATGGTTGAGATGAAACTAATTTTCTTTTTGTTTTTTTAACCATAATGTGAAACCAGGCCTCCAGGGCTGAAAACTCACCTGCTATTTCCCTCCAATATTCCATGCTTGCAAGCAGCTCAGCTGAGAAATGCAGAGAGGAAAAAGAAGACATAAAAAATGTTGAAAGCAAAACACACCCTTTTTACTTCTGCTGCAAGCTTTAATTCCTATAGATAGCATTTCCAAAGGCTGCTGGCCATGGAAGTTGACAAATGCTGTGTTCTGCAGATGTAGCTGCAGTAACACAGCTGGATATAATGCTCTGTGCATCTGGTGCACAGATGTTTGATTGTGTCCTTGGTACTTAGCCAGATTTTGAAGGATCCATTTAGTACTTGGAGCAAAATTGAAAGAACAAGAGAACAGTCCACTGGTAGTAATAATACTCCACATTTCTCTTAACTGCCTTAACCACTCTCACTTTCCCTATTAAGCTGAGTCATGGTAGTTTTCTATTACCTTTTCTGAATGCAGGATCTAGAAGGGAAAAATTAGTGGGAATTGAGCAGGCAAAAAAAAAAATCAAACCTCCACTTGAAGTTCTTTGCTATCCCAGAACTCTTATTTTCACCCTCTTTTTGGGAAGAACTCAATCCAAACTTCTTTGGGGAAAATAGGGGGGAAAATATTAATAAGCTTTGAAATCAGCCTGAAAAAGTGGGAATTGACTACTCGACCTGAGCAGTTTTAGCACTGCTATCTCTGCTCAGCTCTGTTAGAAAGAATTCATCCTTCTTTAAACTACAAGCTCATTTTACCCTGCATAAATTACCTACATTTTACCAATGTTTTTTTCAAATGTTTCAAACTTTGTTTTAATGTTGGTTTTGGCTGCAGATTATCCTTGAGCTTTACAGTGAGCTGCATGCAGCATTCCAGAAATATGTGTAGCAACATTAGCATATAAGGTGTGTGTTTGCTCCTGCTAATAAAATCTCTGATTCTCTTCCCCTCACCAGAACTGAGGATCATGCCAAAATATAACAAATCAGGAATAAAAACTGTGTCTTTAAAAAGACACATCTGAATTTCTGGGAATAATTTTTGTGCTTTGGATTTTGTATTTTTTAGCAAGATACCTGTATCCATGTGATGGTGTTGCCACTGCAATAGCAACTATAGTTCAATTATTAAATAATGATGGACAGAATGGTGTAATTGTGTGAATATAGATTTCAAAATGTATATGAACAGTGATGGGAAATGAGGTGTAAAATCACAACAATCTATTTTTCCTCAGGAAAAAAAAAAAAAAAAATAAAACCAAAAATTGCTTACTTGGACCTTTCGTTATTGGCTGAACTGGGATATTTCACTTGTAGGAAATTTTGTTTTAGTAAAAAATATAATTTTGGATGAAAAATTATCAGAGGAAGCATTTTAAACTAGCTGTTATTAATATAATTGATCCCATAAGCAACACTAGGATCATTAAGAATGTAACAATTACCTTGCTGTTACCAAATTCATCCTAGCTTTGCCAGCTCCCTGTCTCACACTTCATGGTGTCGACCTAGAAAGGCAGCAAAAAAAAAAATCCTATTGAACAAAAAGTGTCAGTGGGAATTCCATGCCTTCATTGCCCATCTTGGAAGCTGTTTCCATTGCTGGCTAGTGAGCTACATCAGCTGAAAAAAGGAAAGAAAGTTTGAGTTTGGAGCAGCCCAGCTCGACCTGTCCTTCTCCTCCTTGCTGACCTGTCTGCTGAGACAGAAACCAGAGAGTTGAGTGGGAAGAGGTTTGTTGAGAAATGAATCTCGAGTTAAAAATTGTGACTTGGCACTCAGGCACGTGAGATGTATGGTTTTTGAAATTCATTCAGCCCTCAGACTTTAAGAGCAGCTGAAGAACATTGCAGTGGTGGCTTTCATCCATAAATAAAGTTACACATTTAACAGTTGGGAAAGCATGCTAAGTGAATGCTAAACATTCAAGGGCAGAGGGAATTTTTACAGAGGGGAATCTTGCCTTCCTGAGAACATAAGACTCTGGTCACAACCTTAGAATTTATTGGAGTATGATCTAAACCTTGAAGTTATATATTCTGACAAGAATATTCACAAAGAAATCAATTAAAAAATTCATTTTTTCCTTCTCTGAAGTTCCATGCTTAGATTGCATCGTCTAATTCAAACAAGTATCTACAGTCCAAACCAAAAAATACAACAGATAAATCTGAGTGATGACAAGTAAACAGCAGTAGCACATCAGCAACTTAAATACTGCCCAAATATAACTCAACCAATTTGCAATGCTGGAAACCAAAATGCTTTATATATTTCCCATTTATTTATTTCTGAGAGTGAGATCTGGTCCCATTGGTGCCAATTTGAAACACAGCATTGTTTTACCTTGAAAAAAAATTATTTGCATCAGCAATATAATCAGTGCCCTCATGGCATAAAATTCTAGAAAATTTGGATTTAAGATAAGCAAATAAATTACCTTCCAAAAAATTATTTAAAAAAAAATAAAATTCCATAAGTGAGTGAAAAGTAGGAAAATGGAAACTAGGAGAATCTTCTTTTTTGCTCCCCTCATTTTGTCACTTTTCTCTTGAATTCTTTTTTAAAAGAACAAACTAAAAATAGACATAGATGCAAAGAAAATTGAAGGTTCTGCAGAAACAGGGGATCTCTAAGGTTGTCTACAGGACAGATTAAAACAGTTTCCATACTGTATAAGGGTATAAATAATTTCTCAGTTTGAAAAAGAATAAGAAAGATTTATAGAAAAAGGAACTAAGAGGAGAAAGTGAAGAGGAAACAATTGAGTTCTCTTTCAAAAGATACAGGAATAAGGGAACAGCCCAAAAAATAACCAAGTGGGAGATTTAAAATGAGTCAGGGTACATTTCCATAGAGCACATTACCACGCTGCAAAACTCATTGCCATGGGATGTTGTGGAGGTCACACAGATAAACACATGAAAAAAAAATATGGGACAAGTTCATGGAGGATAATTCCACTTATAAATCAGTCAGGAATTGTGGGGCAGGACATCTGCTTGCTGCAGCTGGGAGGCTTTAGCAACAAAAGGATGACTCCACTGTGATCCTTTACCTTAAATATTTTGTAGGTGTCTACTACTGGCCATGCTCAGAGATTTAAGAATGGCTGCCCAGTCATGAACCTAATCTCTTAAACCAGCAGATTATGGACATATTTTTAATTATTGCTGTTTCCTCAAATAGAGGACAAAGACAGCCTCCCTTTTTAGCCATAGCAAATTAATACAAGGATGATAATCCGAAATGAAAGGAGATGCCACTTGGAGTATTTATTCCATTTATATGCATACATCTATAGAACACAACATATATAAAACTTTAAGTAAGTTTTTCTCCCTCCAAAATCTGTTCAATTACACTAAAATGAGAAACAGCACGCTCCTCTTTTGAGCCTTTGGAGTCTCCAAATCATTTGAGAGCTGTTCTTTTAAAGATATGGGAAACCTACCAAAATACCAGATGTTTAATCAATACTCTTAACATTTTGGAAGTCTAGAGTGTGGAAAGGAAATGTCAATTGAATCGCTCTGGAAAATCGGATCTTTTGATTTTCACAGCCTGCAATGCACAATATTGACAGTGAGAAAAAGTTGGCTTCTTTTTCAAAAATACAAATCTGTGAGAAAAACTTTCGCCATCTCCATTCCATAAATATATTTGCTTAAAAAAAACCCCAACACCATAAACAAACAAGATCTTGAGGGGTTTCTTTGGAGATTTTGCCTGCATCTTTCATAATTTAAAATACTCAATCTCTTATTTCTTAGGTGGACACTTGCTTAGAAAGGAATGTATTTTCAACTTCTGAAGATTAAAAATCTTAACTTTTCGGACTTATATATCTTTACAGAACTGTAAAAATATCTGTACAGAAATATACAAAATATAATTCATGGCAGATAATTTTTTTTATATATGTGCATATATGTATATATACAAAAATATTTTTTAAATTAAATTCAAGAACTCTTGTTCTGTGTTAATGCATAAACCAGATATTTTAGTTAATACTAAACAGCAGTCTCATTTAATCATTAGCATTGCAATTTTTTATGTTGAAGACAAGAGGATTCTATTACACAGACTTTAGCTTAAATTAAAAATGCATTTTAAAAATACTTTTTATTTTTATAATAGACTTTAACACCAGGACATCCTCTTTTGCTTACTAATGGATGCCAAATGGCAGTTTCTGACTTCAAATAGGTCAGAATATCTTTTGCTGCTTCAAAGTATGTTTTTTTTCAGAAACATCTCTACATTAAGAATTTAATTCAAATGCTTCTCCACTTTCTAAAAACAAGCCCTATCATGAGCATATCTATTCTTCCATCTAATACTGAAGCATCATTACTTCAGTCATTTGATATTTTCTTCTTCTATTGATAGCATGCCAAATGATATCATGCTAGATTTGCATGAAACACTAGAAATATCTTTGTTACATCCACATTTAATCAGTATGGGAAGGAGGAAATATATTCTTATTCAACACATCAAACAAATGGCCAGAAACTGTGGTAGAAATGAAGAAAACAGGTTCAGTGTGTTGCTTTGCTTTGCCTTTTTAACTTGTTTGCTAATTTGGTCCACTCATCTTTTCAGTGCATAATCACAGTTTGAAGACATCTCCATAGTTGCCTTAACAGGATAAAAGCTAGCAATGTTGATACTGGGGTTCTTTACTAGCATCACCTAAATAACCTAACAGCTGTTTGAAATTCCCTGTTTTTGTTATAAGCATGTTTGATAGATTCCCTAGAGGCTGAAACAAGTTTAACACAAAAAAGTATGACAACTCTTTACTTATATGTTTTATGCTTGTTTAAAAAAAAGAAAAACAACTAACCCACCAAAAAAAAAAAAAAAATTCCCCATTAATTTTAAGCTTTACTGTGGTTCTTATTATTCATTTGGCTTTTTTTTTTTCCTTTAAGAAAAGAGAAAGCTCAGAGATGACCTAATTGTGGCCTTCCAGTACCTGAAGGAGCAAGAGAAACAAATAGAGACTATTTACAGAAGCATATAGTGATAAGACAAGGGAGAATGTCTTCAAACTGAGAGAAGGGTTAGATTGTAAATGAGGAAAAAATATTCTTTACTGGGAGGATGGTGAGGAACAGGAACAGGTTGGCCAGAAAAGCAGTGGATGCCCCATCCCTGGAAGTGTTCAAGGACAGGTTAATTGGAGTGACCTGATCTAGTGAAAGGTGTCCCTGCCAACTGCAGGAGTTTGGAACTAGATGGTCTTTAAAGTCCCCTTCAAACCAAACCATTGTACAGTTCTATGAAGTATAGTCAGAGCTGTGGTGATGTGCATATGTATTCAGAATTCTATGAGAGCTACTACTATACAGAAGGGTATAAAGACTAGAGGAATCTAGATTTTTTTTTAAAAAAACATTCTATCTAGCTGTCACCTCAGTTCTCTAGAATTATAGATCCTTATAGTTCTGTAACTAAGGCTCTAAAAATAAATTTCTCCTGGGCATGTTAACACTGCCTGCACTGTGGTAACAACCAATGGTCTAACATGTCTATGTCTTGCAAGGATTCATGAAATAGATAATCCTCCAATTATTCTGTCTCTAGGCTCTCTTGTGGTGGGCATTCTCCAAATCTACTTAAACTTTCCCAAACCCCACCATATCCAAATAACTGTCTGTGCCTGAACAAAACAGGGCTGGCAAAACAGTCTCAATCTGCATCAGGGGAGATACAGGTTGGATATTAGGAAAAAGTAATTCACAGAAAGAGTGATAAAGAACTGGAATGGGCTGCCCAGGGAGGTGGTGGAGTCACCATTCCTGGATGTGTTTAGAAAAAGATGGAATGTGGCACTTGGTGCCATGGTCCAGTTCAGGTGATAGGGCATGGGTTGGACTCAATGATCTTGAAGGTCTCTTCCAACCCAGTGATTCTGTGAATATTTCAACTTATTTCCCTTTTCCATGAAATAATAGGCAAAAGAAAGTACACTCCATGGTAAGAAAGATCATGCTGGAAAGCAGAGGAAATGCTACAGCTCCTGCTCCCCAAAATATTTGATTATTTCATATAAATTGTTCATGGAAGCAACAGGTAGAGCACTCATCCACCTTATATTCTACACTACTATCCCAACTGATGGATCATAAATTTCATTCTTGTTTACTTTTGTGCTTGAATGAGTATTTAATTATTTCATGGTGACAGAACATATTCCTGCCTTATAAAATGCTTCTTAGAGCTCTCACATGGCAAACAAAACTGAAGGAGCCAAACTCCATCAGGAAGCAGTATATGCATCACTGCATCACACACCTTGTGTTGTTAGTGCCTGTACAACCAAATGCTTCCCAAAATTAAAAATTAACTATTCACATGTATTAATGATGACTAAAAGAAAGAATAAAAAAAAGAAATAATGCCATTGCTACAGTATTTTCTCTCTAAAATCTTATATCATCACTAAAATGAGAAACTTTAGGAAACCACTTCCAGAAGAAACATCAAGAATAAACTAAGTCACAGCCATTTCAGGTAAAATCTGCAGATATAACAGGAATCAGGAGAAATCATACACTGAAAGTTCAATTTTTCTAAAAACAAACTGGCAATCCCACTTGAAAACATATACCTCTTTGTATATAATTATCATCACATATGTAAGATTTCAGATTCATGGCAGATGCTCTTAGTGTTTGTCTGGCCAAAGTGTGATCCAAATAATTAATGGTAAAGTTTTTACAACCTTAGATTTTGCTCAGGCCCAGACCTGAAAATAACCTTTTCTTGGAACAGAAAGATGGGAAATAATCTACCTAAATTATAACTTGATTCTCTGCAAAAAAATACAGTCCTCCTAGGCTTATTCAAAGGTGAAGAACACACTCCTAATGTCCAATTAGAAGAAGAAAATAAATAAGATAAAATACTCAAAAATACTGATGCTTAATGTTATGTTTATGTTAGATGTACTGATGGTAATCAACTAAAATCCATTAACATCAAGTATAAGCTTATGAGCATTAAGCTTGATTTTAGAAATGCAGATCTATAAATCCTGGTACTGTTTTTTAAATTCTTGTCTCTGATTTAACATTATTTTTTAAAAAAATGCAGTAAAAAAAATACAGTAATCATTCTAAACAACATCACTCCAACATTAGCCACCAAACATTGTTGCTTTAACAACAATGGGAGGATTATTGGACCTACAGGAAATGACACAGGGCTTTGTTTGAAACAACCCAATTCCCAGACATTACCCTGTTCTCCAAATGCAATTCCAGACATGAGGGACACAAGACTAGAGTGAAATGCAAGAACAGAAGTTTACTATGGACTTGAGCTTCAGTCTCCTTGCTTGCCTTAAACTCCATCCACAGCTCCCCTCCTCTGCTTGCTGCAACCTAAGCTATATTTCAAGACTAAATTCAGTGGAGGGAATGCACTACTTCTAGAAAAAGTACTGGCATCTCTTACAGGACCTTCTGAATTTTACCATGAATTGGTAAAATTCAGTTCTGTACCATTTCTCTCCCTGTCTAAGATCCTAACCCTAAATGAAAGATGCTTCTTGAACACAAAATAGGCACCCACAAATGTCTGAAAAATAAACACAGCTATACAAGGTGTCACTTACTTAAAGCACATTCAAAAATTCAACTACAGTTTCAACTGGGAAATGCTTGGAGTCCAGAAGGCCAAATCTCATCATTAATCTTAGCATTTCCCAAGACAATTAACTCTGTCCAAAACCCCTGTTAGCCACTCCAAGTTCATGTGAGTGTTTTTGCCTGAAATCAACACCAGACTGTGCTTTGTACCTGAGTTTGCCTCACTTCAGCACAGGCTGCAGCACAGCCCCAAGGGGAAAAGACTCTGTTCACATCTTTGGACAACTCAGTTCCCTTCAGCAGAGCTGCCAAACTACACAGATTACTTTGGTTCTACGGCCTTTCCTTCCTTAAAATCAGCCTTCCCTAAAGACTGTGAACACCATGATGCTTGCAACTTAAAAAATTTGGTCTCATATCAATTGATGGCTGTTCACACCTTATGGTTCTGGATGTTGCTGAAGTCATCAACAGAGGACATGAACTTGCTGAGCTCCAACACCATGCTTGACTAAAAAACCTACAGTTTCCAGCCTTTGAAAAAAGTTGTATCAGTTGTTGCAACTACCTCAGTTTGATTTTAAAAAATCAGAAATGACCCTCCCTTGCCCTAATGCCCATTTCTTTTTCTCCAATAATATACAGCTAGAAATTTATCATTGCATAGTAATTAAGAATCATATGCATATGATATGATCACATGCATATCTGTTGTTGTCAAGGCCTCAGTTTAAGTTACAGAACCCTGCAAATTACTTTAGTATTTCAGAGGTGTGATCATTCTGCACAGAATAACAGTCCAGGCTACCCAAATGTAAAAATAAGTTACCCTAATCTTGATATCTGCAGAGTCATCTTCAAGCACTGCTGAAGTGAGGAATGAGCACACATTCTACACTCCCAAAACTGTTTAACAATAATCCTTACTCCCAGCTGAAGTACTCACATATTTAGTAGACTTATCCCTCTTCTTAATTAGACATTCAAATCCAATCCAATCCAATCCAATCACCTTCAGTATTACTTGCCAGATTCTCCAGAATACAACCCCAAATCCCATCCTCAACTACAAAGACATGATGGAGGGGTACCTTCAGCACTTTTATTTGGGAGATGCAGAGTCCTAAAATATCAGAGGCACCATTTGAAAGGAAGGCACTGAATTTTGCCAATATTTTTCAGGGCATGTTTACCCCAACATTTTTGTGAAATGGCCTATTCTACCCAATAGCCAGCTTTTTTCAAGGGTACTTAACACTTTATATTTGTATTAGAGAACCATAAATGTACTTCACATTTATTAGAGAGCTTAGAGGGTTTAGGCCCTTTTGCCAGAAGGCTTTGAGTTTGTCCAGAAGAAAACTCGCAATCACTTTTTACAACTGATTATAAAGATATTCCAATTAACTGGCATATCTGACACAATTCTTGTATTATGCAATTCCATTCAGCTCTTCCCACTGTGCAATTACTATAGCCAAGAGTAAAGAGGATCAAAGCAACCCACCAGAATGATTTCTGTGTCCTGATACCAAAATTCAACATATTATGATACTACCTGAGCAGCCTTGAACAGACAATCTAATGAGTCAGGACTGGCAGAAATACAACAAAAATTACCCCACAGTGACATTGACATCCCTAATTTTAAACAGACTAATCAGACAAAGGATGGCAAAAGTGTTATGCAAGATTTACAGTTGGAATGCATAAACACAGCAAGAGATTTATTCAGGTCCATGTACTAAATTAGTGGCAAAACCAAAATATATATATATATATTTCTTCACTTGTAGTTTGTTTGTAGTTTGAGCTAAAAAAGTCTAATGTCCTTTTGTTTTCAAAGTCAGATTTGGGTGCCTGTAAGTCGAGTGAGGCAGTAGCTAATATGGGAACTTGGAATGATGCGTGAAAATTCCTCATTTATTTTCCCTTGCTGGGAGTCACATTCTGCTAGCATTGAGCAGAGAGAGTTAAGGAAACACTCCTGGGCTCCTAGTGGGCTTTGCCTCACCATAATGGAGGGGAGGAGGCAAACCCAGCTCCATCCTCTGAGGGGACATTGCAGCTGCCAGCTGGAACTTGATGACCAAAGCTGAGCTCAGACCCAGGGCTGCATCCCTGCCTTTTGCCTTGGGAGGCCAGGGCTAACAGCATCCCATCCCAGGGGAGCTGGGAATTTGCCACTTGGGCAGTGAAGGGAAGGAGATCTGTGTGCTTGGCTTTGATTTCAGCTGAGCAGTGGCTCCTGATGGCCCAGAGGCAATTAAGAGCCTCTCTCAAACGTGACTCTTGGCTGCAACTCAGCAGCTGTTCAAAGAGTAGAACAGAGCTGAATGAAGTGGACAAACTTACCCCTCACCTTGGGACCCATGCAGGTAAAAGCTGTAGCAGAGCTTAGGTAATCTGAATCCTTGATAAGTTAGAGTGCAAACTCTGTCTTTCTGCTGGGTTTAGCAGAGGACATAAAGTTTAAATCTCAGATCAGTACCCTAACCAAAACACCTGTTTCCTGTGGCAACAATATTTTGTTTTACAGTGCCCTGACAACCAAACCCCAAGAGAACTCAACATGCCAACTTCATTATAAAATTGATGAATTGAAGGCATTTAGCACTTTACAGGACCTATGATTGGTAAGAAAGATTCAGACTGTCTTTTTGTCGTGACAGACAAGAAACTACAAAAATCACAAGGAGAAAACAGGCCATCAGTCATCCCATAATTATATAGCAACTGCAAGGCCATTTAGTTACTGTGGGATAAGCAATAGAATGCTTAATAATTTTACCAATTACCATTCATTATAATAGCCAGGTTGGCATTTGATGATCCACAGGGGTCTTACCTGCCTCTCCACATACCCAGCATTCAGTGTTGCCATAGTAATGTTGGTCACACCTCTCCAGTTCAACTTCTGTCATCCTTCAGCATAAATTCCTGTTTCCAGAGCTAGCAAGAATAGCTTTACAAAAGAAGTGCAAATTATACAAGGCACTGCTGAAGGCCATTTTTATGGCACCTTTGGATTCTGACAGGTGTACTATTGCCTCCTCTGTGGGTCCAAAATTTGTTTTCAATGTGCTATACTTATTTGACTGATGTATTTAAGACATAAATGTGAAGGTATAATTCTGCTGGCCACAAGACTAAAATCTACAGCACTTACATGGTGGTGCATTAAAATGACTGAACAAAGCCTTCATCATGTTTTTTATTGGCTAACCTATGCATAATGACAGTTTGCCTTTTTTCTTTTTAATAGTTGCAGTGATTACAGTCACATCTGGTGGATAAATATCCTATTGCTGTTCTGCTATAGAAAACAGCAGTTAAATAACATTTAGAAATCTGTGAGTGTATCTATCAAAACCAAAACAACATAGTAGTGTCTTGCTTTGGATTTATGGGGTTTCAGTTTTTTGCTCCCTTTCTAAAAATTTGTGTTGGGGTTTTTCATTATTTGTTTTTTGTTTGTGTTTTCTAATTATTTTAGCTAAACAGGCACAAAAGAAAGGACAGTGTTTATACACAGATTCACTGAGTCTTTCCACTGTCTTTGATACACTTAGTGTGGCATTTTCACTCAAGGAGAGACTCACAAGAGACAGAAATTATTTCATTGCTCTAACCTCTTATTCAAAAAGGGAAGGGCTGCCTGTCCTTCCTTATAAACATATTTACATTTTCAAATAGTTTTTATCTTGTCCCTTCTGTTGTAATCATTTGAGCTTAAAAAGCCTGAAATTCTGGACAACATTACTTTGGGACTGTTTGTGTCTGGCCACTGACTTAGTTATCCTGGCTCAGTTTAGTTCAAGGTCAGTTACAAACCTGAAACTCAGGGCAAATGTGTGAAAAAAGTGTACAGAGGCTGAGTTGACCTGGTCCTAACTTTATCAAAGAAGTTAATGCAGGGTTTTGACTCAAGCCATAAGAAAGGTGTAAAAATAAAGGAAATAATTTCTTCATTTCACTATAATATTTTCGGTAAAGCTTAAAGAAAATGGGAGTCTGTGAACCCACAGCAAATGAAACTAAAATAAACAACCAGAAAATAAAATCACCTACATGACATACTAAAGAATATATTTTACTCTAACTTTTAGCTGTTCTAAAGAATAGCTTTTAAGGTTATTTCCCAGATTATGGAGTTGCAGGAGTCAGAAGGGAAAACAAAATTCTGTTAATGTGTCATGGTGAAACAAGGCACCTGTTAAATTCAGTTCATGCAATCCCTCTGGTTTACATGCATTGCACAGTGTCCTACCTGCAAAATTTAGAGCAGCAGCTAGTGTGGAAACTCAGGGCTGATAGCACATAAAGAGATAAACTTGGGAAAAAAAGCCAGTTTAAAAAAGAGAGATGGGAAATAAAAACCTTTAAAATATAGACAAGTGCAGGATCTCTCTCCCACAAACTTATTTTGGCTTAAGAGATGCTAGCAGGTGGCAGAAATGTGGCTGTGTGGTTGTCAGTCAGACCAGAACTTTCCTAGAGTTCCTTAAATGAAGCATCTCTCGGAGGAACCATACAAAGTAATTATGGTAGGTACTTAAGCAAATGGACTGTTAATAACTAGATAGAGGTGATAAGCCTCCCAGGCCAGCTGGAGACCTGTTAGTGAAAAAGAGAAAGGAAATGAAGAGTAGAATCTGTTTTATTAGGGAAAAGGACTCTGTAAAATATTGTCTGATCTAATTTGTACAAAAATAAAATTTAAAAATAAACACCAAAATATCCCAACAACTTGTCATCAACAAATGATATCATTTATGCTAAAATATGCTGCCTATCTTCAATCTACTGTTTCTTAATTGCTGGCTGAAATAATTTATGACTGATTTGTTTTTTTGTCCTAGAAGAATTGATTATTTTTTAAAAGTTGATGAATGGGATGACTTTCAAAATTTCTTCTGTTTTGCATAGTATATCCCTAGTCTCTGAAGAATGATAATTGCTATGAAAGGAAATTTACTCAATATACCTTGTGATGATCTCTCTAATGAGCCAGAAGTTTTCTGAAGAGAGTTTGAAATACTAATTGGGAAAAAAATGAAAATCTTTTCCAGTGTAGTCCTTAACAGCAGTGGAGAAAAGAAATGGAAAGTAAAATGAGATCCAGGTTCACATATAGAAACAGCAGATATTAGAAATATATTACTGCACTGCCTGGACAGCTCTAAAGAACTACAGAAGAATGCAAGAATGTCCAGAACTGGAGTACTGAATAGGAATCAAATTAATTATATCAATATAATTTCATACATTCTATATATTACTCTAGAAAATCTGAATAAGATTTTGTGTCTCAGTTTTTATTAAGTCAAAGTGAGAGGATTTGGTGACCAAAAAATAATATCTTCAAACTACTTTAAAATGACAATGACCAAGTCTTGTTGTGAGGTCAATGGGTGGTAAGGTCTCTTCTCATCCTTTCTTCTCTTTTTTCCTTATACGTTTTCTTAAGTGCTACTTAAGTGCCATTCAAATATAGATAATAACAACCAAAATAACTACATACCTGCTTTTCACTGCAACCAAAATGTTCTGAAATAAGCCTTACATATATGTATTTACAAACACAAGCATTTATCTTTTCTCTCTAATCTGCCCCAAGGGTCCATAACAAGAACCTGAACTGTGACCTCTGTAGGGGCAGGTGGAAACAGACTCATCTCAACTAATTCTTTATTCATGAATGGCAGACCTGGCAGAGCACCTCTCTAGCCAGCTGTATAAAAAACCCCACCAAACTCATACAGCACTGAGTAATTCTTTTCACTTTCTGTCTTCCTTTGAAAAGCATTAAGAAAAAAAAAAAATCATTTTTTAAAGAAGTCGTTTTGTCAAAACCAGACAGTGATTGTCTCATGTATCATATTTTTTTAACTTTGATATTTTTCAACTATATGAACTTCTGGGTTTCCAGGGAAATATTCCATTAAAAACTTTACTCTTTTTTTTATTTGCATGTTGAATTAGGAGTGCATTATTTTACTTTTCCCTCTGAGCTTAGCACAAAACCAGCATCTTCAGTGTGGCTGATGAGCAGCACAATGATACATATGTATTTTTGTCTCTCCTTCCCTCAGGATCTTGATCCAAATGAAATTCAGCTAAAAAAAATATTTGAAACTGACAGGATGTTAGTTGTGAAAAAAATTATCATTGTTTTTGCACATCCTAAAGTAGAAATATGTAAGCAGTTATATATAAATGCATATACAGAATGGTCATTGAGGTTTAATGAATTTACTTGAGCCAAACCTGACTTGTTACATGCTTTGCATTCTGTATAACCATTAAGAAAACTCTTAGATAAGCAGGCACTGGCAAGAAAAACTATCAAATTGAAGGCATCTAAATAAAAATGTTCTCATTCCAAAGATGTTAATTCACATTAAATTCTCATTTAATTCACCTGTGTCTAGATTGCACAAAGTTTGTCAGATTGCATGAAATGCTTAAAATATATATCCCCTACTTTTCAAAGGTCCTTACCAACACCTTTTTAATTAAAGGCTTTTAGTTGTATTTTTGAGTCAGACTTATGACAAAAGGATTTAAAGTTTTGAACTTTAACTCTAATCACATCTTTTCTGTGCCTTTCTTTCTCTTCTTTTCTAACATGTCCTATTTTCTAACACTTACATGGAGAAAAAATTCAAGAATTTCAAGTTATCTATCTCCGATTTTAAATCTCCAACCATTAGACCATGGAAAAAAATAAAACCTGGACAAAAATTTCTGTAAATATTTTTGACTAATGCATTCACTCAAAAACTTTGTGACCTTTCTGTCCTCCTCAGGACATACCTAGGCAGGTATAAGCCTGTAAGAAGAAAGGAAAATAAACAAAATTTGGTCCCAAGAAATCATAATTTTTTTGCAAGCTATTTCTTCAGTTTTTGCAGTAGGCTGAAATAATATGGACTTTGCACTGCATTAATATTTCTGGAGATCAGTGCTTCTGACACTGCCTTGGCAAATTCTCTCTACCCAGTCTGTGTTTTCTGATGTAAAACCAAGTAGCTGTGTGTGGGAAAACTCACTGTCAGATGTTCTAGAATTGTTCTTCCAGAGCATTGTGGATCACTTTATAAAGTAAAAGCCTGAAAATGCTAGATAATTTCAGAGGCTCAACACTGGTCTGCTAATATGCCAGGAAGAATAAGCAATTATGATTTTCATCTAAGCAACATATGCTGTTTGCTGTCCTGTTCTGAACAGCTGTAGGTTAGATGCTGTTAAGATTAGGCCCCTTCTCTCCTCCATATTTCAAAATTCAAATTAAACTAAAATAACAGCACCTGCTGAACAAAAACACTATTTCAAAATGTGTACTTGCACACAATTACTATGAAGAGGCTGGCCACCATTGTTACCAGTCTATTCTTTCTGAATGGAAATGGCAGAGAAGTTTTCCATGCAGCTGCAGCTCTTCAATTGTATAACTAGTGCTGGCCCCAAGCCAACCCTCAAGAACTCAAGTGGCACCAAAAGATACTATATTGATTTGCAATCGAACATAATAGGCCATCAGCTTAATTATTACTGAAGTGACAAGGTTCTGGATATTTCATATTTATATTTCTGAGGCCTGTGAAAGATGAATGTAAATCTTTTAAATGCCTGCATTTGCATATCTTCAGAAGGGTTGAGTGCTCTTACTGTATTCATAGCCTGTGAAAGACCTAAAGGACTGGCTATTCAACTCAGGTTGCTAGATCACACAGCCACTTACTTGCATAAGGAAACAAGCCTATAAAACTAAACACATTCCTGCAGGAAAATATCCCCAGATCTCTTGTGGACACCAAAAAAATGTATGCTGATCACTAATATCATCCCCATGGATATTTTCCTGTCCCTGTTACCTTTGGAAAAAGACTGCTTGGGTGAAAGAGTGAATTGGCAGCATCTTCCTCTGTGAGCATCTCCCAAAATTGAACAGTGTTATTTCTTCCCACTGAGTCTCACCTTAGCTTTGTGGCAGGTCTGCAAACAGTACTCAACATTTGAAACAACTGTTTGCTCAGTTCTTCCAAACAGACAGAACTGTTCTGTCACACCAGGTCATCACCTAGCCAGCTCCAAATTATATGTTTCTGTTTGTTAGGTGTACCCACTTCTTTGTGCCCAGATCCTGTAATTCTACCCACTTAAAATCAGAGAGACTTTTTTAATCATGTAAAGAATCACTTCTCTTTTAATCACCCTAAAGACATTTCTTTATATGCCCTGTACCTCTCATCTCCCATTCAGGTTGCCCCATTGCTAGGTCACAATTTTTACTGAGCACATATATACACACCAAGCAGTGCTTTCTCTTATACTCCTAGTCTTTGAACAGCCCTCAAAAGTGTTTTCCTTTGCTTACTATTGGCACTTGTTGTAATTGCCTTATTATATATGGATTCCTTACATTGCTGAAAAAGAAAATAAAGTTTCTCCTGTTCTCAGAGAAAGAAGCAAGACTTAAGTGAAAATATGGTTTTAAATACAACACTCCTTTCTGGATTTGTACAGTGGGGGAAAAGATTTGTTGCCAGGATTGTCTTTTGCTAGTGACATTATTCCCAAAGAATTCAGGTTCATATGTTCAAGTATCAATGCCCTCTACTGGAGGGAGTTTCTCTGAACTCCTTATGTTGAAAAATCTTTCCTAGTGCTGTCCATTTGGTGACCTTTAATCACTACTGAAAGAGAAGGTCAACAGATGACAGGCAAGCAGGTTGCCACTGCAAACCTACTGGATCAATTAAAAAAAAAATTTAAATTAAAAAAAATAAAATAAAATAAAAAAGCTGTTTGCCAAACAGAAATGGAACAATTTTGCAGGAAAATGTTTTTCTTCATTGTCTGCTGATGTGCTCAAATACAACAGCCAGCCTCCTCCCCACCAAAAACCCCTCTAACAACACTCCTCTTCCCTTGCCAAACCCCCAAACTTTAATCTGAAAACTCAAGGTTTCCCAAAACAGCTAAAGACTGTGCTCTTTAGGGGCTCAGTTATGACACTTTGGTACTATTCTGAAAAGCAGAGCAGTTTGCACATTTCCACTTGGCTGTTAATGTAAACACAAACTATTTCAATAGCTGAAATGCCATTTGAAAAAAAAATAAAAATTAAAAAAAAAAAAGGAAGACTTAAACACCAGACAGGAATTTAGCTTTGCCATGAGCAGGTGTTAACTTGTATAAAATTCCTGGCACTGTGTCTATTATGGATTTGGGAAAACAGAACACATTTTATTCATATTCCTGTATATTCCTGTAGTGCAGAGTTGTCTTCCCTTTATATTTTCCTTCCCCTCCTAGTGTACATTGATGCTGACTGATTGCTCCATCTTAATAGTATTACAGGAAAGGCAGCTCACACCACACCTGCAATCACCATTCATTATCAAAAGCATTTAAACCAAAGGAAGATGAATTTTCGAGTGTGAGGTAAGGAAATATTATATGAACCACTTTGTCTTCACACAAAATGCCTAAATACAAACCAAGTCCTCCTGTGAATGAGTGCTCAGAAAGAGTGACCCAGATACAGGATTAGTTTGAAAATTCCAAGAGTTTTCTCTAGTCTGGCCCACACAGCTACAACTTAGTAAAGTACTATATGAAGAGAGTGTTTTGGAAACAGTGCTGTGTTTCTATATCAAAGAAACTAGAATATGATGTCCCAACCAGTAACATTCCAATTTTTCTTGTCATTTTCCTGTCAAAAACAGGACAGTCATGAAAAGAAAACCAGTCATATATAGTGCTTTGGAATGTGATATTTTTTGATAGTCAGTTTTTAGCCATAGAATGAAAGACACTAGAAGGGAAGAAAGAACATAGAGATGCCAGGAGAAAGACAACACACAAGACATAGAACTAGTGAGGAAAAAAATGGGTTTTCCAGTTTGGAGGCAATTTCCTGTGATTTCATTTGTTCAGCTACTTGTTACAGAGCTACCCAAATAAAGAATTTGAACACTGACACCAAGAAAGCCACAAAGAACAGATTTCAAGTGATTCAGGGGACAGCCAGACCACTCATGCACTGAGGATGCTCCTGGGGATGACAGCAAGGAATCAATCATCTCTGACTTCTGCCAGTGCCATCCCTGCAAAGTGTCCCAGGCTAAACCAGACTGATAACAAACCACAGGCTTTGTAGCCATGTACAGGGAAAAGAGCTGCACATCAACCACCTGCACAGGCAATTTTGAGATGAATGGATGTGAAGATGAAAATTGGGCCATTGTTACCAAGTAGCTGAGAGTACAGCTGAGGTTTTTGTTGTTGTTCAAAGGAATAACAAAAGCTCACTTAAAATACTGATAGGAAGTATCCAGAAACCAATCAGATATTATCAATGTGCTTTCTGTACCATAGGGCCAAAAGGTATCTGAATAATATGACATATGGCTGCTTTCTAATACAGAAAAATTTCCTGGAGTAGCACAGAATAATTAATCTCTCTGTTTAAAACAAAGAAAAACAACTCCACCCTGCTCCTTTATTAGACTTGTAAGTCTAATAAGAGAGGGTGTTTCTTTAAATAATTTGTTCATTCATACCTACTAAGGGTGATTACTAAGAGATTTAGATTTTCTCCATTTCTATTCAGAGTGATAGATAATAGCTGATAAATATGTGCAGCTCAGCACAGAGATTCAAAAGTCACATAATCTCTAATGGAGTTAAGCACTATTAGGACATTAATATCCCAATCAGTTCTGGGATTTTGGATTAAAATCTTCAGATTTCAATAAGACTTAAAAATAGGATTTAAAAAAAAAAAAATTGAAAGCAATTATTGAAAAACAGAAAAATTATTAATGAAATATTTAAATATTTTATTATAAAATAAAAAACTGAATGGACCATGTCAAAGTGCTGATACAACCCCCCTTCTCCTCAAGATACAGGCTGAGTTCTGAAACAACCTCTTCATGTTGCTGAGCAGGAGTAATTTCCCTAAGTCTCTGCCATTTACTTGGGATAGAGGCTCTATAGTGAACATGAAAGCTTCACAAACTGACTCTAAAATATGCCAACAGAACCCCTAAACTACTTTAAAACAGATTCTATATCAATCTGATCTGTACCAGGACAACACGTTTTTCCTGGGCATCCAGCTTTTATATTACAGAAATATTTTTCCTAAGGCTTCTTTCTCATTGTGCAAAACAAAGGTATATGGTAAGAGGAGAAAACATTTTAAATTCAAAAATAAAAATATAATTCATTTACATTATATATGTAGTAGAGGAATTTATTAAATTAGTTGATACTTCTTTAAAATAAAAATATATAATTTATATTAATCCCATATATTTATTCTGTGGGATTTTTCAGAATAATCATGTATTTTTTTTTTCTCTGCATGAGGCAGGAAACAAAATTTGGATCAGAGTCCTATTCATGCTTGTGGAAGACTCCAGAGTCTTCCTTCCTGGATTCTCCAGGATTTATTTTCCTAACAGGTCTCCACAAAACATGGTATGTGGCTTCCTATGGTTGCTCCTCCACAGTTACTTCAAGAAGCACAGGTTATGTAACTCCTGGCAGCATTGCATTTCCTGGATTTTTGAGAGGATAACATGGATAAACTCTTTGCTGTGTTTTTTCCCTGTTTTACAGAGTTGGACTAGATTGCCTGAGCATATGGGAGGTGGTGGGATGTGGAGATGGACACAGAGGTATCCAGCATGTTCCCATACACACAGAATTAATCCAAAATAGCACTCTACTTCTATCCCTACCACTGACTTCCTGAACTACTCTTTTTCCTCCTCATCTTCTAAGTTGTGTGAGGCATGTGTCCACAAAGCACTTAGCACAGCAGAAACCCAGCCACCACTGAGATTGAAGTGCAGCTGGAATTTTAATGCTGAAAAGAGGAACAGACCACAGAGGCAAAATGACTGGGCAGCAAACCCAGCCAGGCCCAGTACTCACCAGCAAAGGAGAAATCTCCTCTGATTTTGGAGGCAGACAGGCCAAGAGACTCAGAATTGCTCAGAATCAAACAGCAAAGTGCTTTGAAGTTTTTGGTTTTTTTTTTCTTTCCCATGAGTGCAAGAAATAAAGGGGTGATGCATTCACAAAGTGAGTAAATCTTAAAAGAGAAACTTCTGTTATTCCTTCATTATTAGAATTAGCTTCTTCTGTTTAAATTTATTAATGAAGTACATAAAATTGGTAGTCATGAATTTTCTTCCCTTCAGCACCCCAGACTTATTGATCTTAGATTCATTCCAAAATACTGCTGACCAAAATAGGAGCTCAAACTAAATCATTGATTAAGAAACATGTACTTAGAAGAATAGTGAATATTGCATATTGTGGAGTCTCTGAAATCAGAATAGCTGCAGCCACTGTTTTCCTCTGAGAACAAAAATTTGTTTTGCCCTTGAAGTTGCAATTTTTCTTTTGTCTTTACAGATTCACACAATGGCTGAGGTTGGAAGGGACCTCTGGAGATCATTTTGTCTGTCTGTCTTGCTCAGGCAAGCCCACCTAGAATGGGTTGCTCAGGACCATATCCTGACTTTTTTAATATCTGCAAGGATGAAGGAAACTCCATAAATTTCCTGGGAAACACAGATCAGTGTTCAATGGGCCTTATGGTAGAAAAAAAAGAGTTTCCTGATGGTCAGATGAGATCTCCCACAATTTATGCCCCTTACCTCTTGGGCTGTCACTGGGCACCACTGGAAAGAGTCTGGCTATGCCTTTTTTTATACTTTCAGGTGTTTCTACACATCAGTATGTGTATAAAACTTTAATACATATATATCTCTATATATAAGCACAAAAGCCTTCCCTCCTCTAGGCTGCATGACCTAGCTCTCTCAGCTGTTCCTTGGATGAGAGAGGTTCCAGTCCATTATTTGGTTTGGCTTTGGCCATTAGAGAGCAGCTAACCAACTCTCTTTGGAATCTGGCAGGATTCTTCCTAATGCATCCCAGGACAGCATTTGCCACAAGAGCACATTGCTGACTCCAGATGGGACCAGAGTAGATTAGTTTGCTCATTCCTGAATTTATGTGCCATTCATGGTCATTTGTCCTACCCCATTTCCTTTGATTTACCTACACACCCTCTCCCTTATTTTATAATTTAAACTTTTGTTTACATAGGAATTTCTTCTGCCTTCATGTATCTAATGCAATCACATTCTTTGGCCCCACATTAGAGATGAAGGCAGCCATAAATCTCCAAAAATATTATATAATATAAAAACATTGTTAGAATATAAATAAATAAATAAATGCAAAGTATATATAATAGTATATAGTATATATAGTTATGCCATATTATAAATGATGTAAATGTGAATGGACATGAATGAATACCTTGGAAAAAGCTCTCTGTGATTGGTATCTATAAAAACTGCCATCCCTGCACAGTGGAAGCAAAAATTAGGAGCAATCCTTCCATTAATTCTGTTGCAGAGATTTAAACTACTAAGTTGTATGGAACTCAAAATTATAGAACATAATGCCTTAGTCACAATCATCCAAGTGAGAAAAGGAAAAAGACAACTTTACATTTTCTTATTGTTTATATAGGATATGATTGTTCCTATAGGATATAATTGTTCCCATAGGATATATTAATTCTGTCCTCAAATTCTGAAGTTTCTGGAGCTAGTATCAACTTTAATCAAACAGCCTTAAGGAACAAATATTACACATCCCCATACAGGCCAGACATGTATCTTTGGCATTTTCCCCCTTAGGATCAAAGCAAATGAAACCCAGACCCATCTCACAGGCTGAACTGAATGAACCTAAAGATGAAATTAATCAGCATTATAATATATGAAATATATCATATGAGAATGAGAGAGGAAGTGATTGGACATTACCTTTCCTATTCTTTCATCCTGTGTAAACCAGGATCTTCTCAGTGAATGAAGAAAGTCAGGATATATGACATAAGAATGGAAGTAACTGCTCCTCCAGGATAAAGTGTAATTTGGCAATAGGAACTAATTTTCTACACTTCTTATCTTTCCTGAGGGAGAAAGGGATAATAGATTTTCTTTGACTACCCTCTCAAGTATTATACTGAAGACTGAAATTACCATTGACTCTTTAAAGTATGTACTTAATATACTGAAAAATGCATCTACAGAGAGATGATAATAGAGAATTATATGTACATAACTACACACACATTTTATATCTGGTTCATAACACTATTAAACTTCATACAAAGCTGGTATCTGAGTTATGACCATTGAACAATGACATGAGATTTTTCTACTCCTAATTCAGAAGAATATACCTGAAGAGGACAACTAAAGAAATTCATGTACAGCAGCAGAATTTCCTTTTTTTTCCTTGAATAAACCTGTGCCCTTTCTACAAAAGAATAAACAAGTACTATGTTAACTGTTTACTTTTCATCAACTCTGCCTTTTACTGGGAGTCTTCCATTTTGATCAAATTATTCTGAATCAAAGATCTATATGTAAGGAAGGTGTCAGATTTCTTTTGATATTCTGAACATTCCTGAGCAATACATTAGTAGAATTTTTCAACCCACTAGACTTTTTATTTTGAATCACAGCTTCATGAAAATATGTTGATTAAATGGGTTGTAAATTCACAGGTTTCTCAATACTCTCAAATGTTTTCCTCAGGTATGATATCCCAGAAGAACTCTGAAGATTTCTTGGAGTAAATGAAGGACCAAATTGCACTGGGCCTGATGGGGTAAAACAGCACACACACACTGAACTGGTGCATGGATGTAGTGTCTAAGTTTCTACTGCTGGAAGTAAATAACTAAAATTTAGATGAAGCCAACTTACCTTCTCTACAGTAAAATAAACAGGAAATATATCAAATTAATGTGAGTGCAAATATTTGGAAGGCAGAAGAGGAATGCTGCATATTCTGTTTCAAATAAAGCACTGTCTTTATCTGTCTTTTAACCCCCAGATTAGGAACATACAGACTCATTCAAAATATCTCAGAGATGGATATTCTGTATGTGTAAAATGCACTAGTTTTAATGATTTCTACTATTTTGTAAGTGTTACTTTTTCAGCTAGTATTCCTCTACAAACCCAAACTCCAAGTGAAAAGAAGTTGATGTGTTTTGTGATGGACAGAAACACAAAGGTGGCCCAAATGGTTTTGCCAGGCCAGCCAATGGTGCCTCCCTGCCATTTAAAACACACTGACATTCCCAGAAGACTTTACAGAGCCCCAGCAGAATGGGATCATCCATCATGAGGTGGAATTTACTCCTGACCTAGGGGAAAGTTTGATTCAAGTGGAAATCTTGACTGAAGGCAGCAGAACAAGATTTCAGACTTCTGCAAGCAGAACATCCTGAAAAGCAGGTACTGTTGGAAAGAAGGACATTGGAAAAGGTGGTGGAGCAAGCTTTGAACAGGCAACCCTAAATGCTGCAAGCTGGATAAACATGGTAGCAGGAAGGAGTAGCTTGGACAGTTCTGTCCTCTAGGTCTATGGAGGGGCTGAATCCCTTGCAGAAATTTAGAGAAGGTTAATTCACTTCACTTTTTGTATCCTCAGCATGACTAAAACACCTCTTCATTCACAGATGGTCTCTGTCTCCTGATGTCTTTTTTTTTCTAATCCTCAAAATGTTTTTCTCTGCTGCTGTTTTTTAAATCTGCTTTTTGTTTAACACGCTACAGAACAAATGCAAAGATACCCATGGTTATGACTAAAATTGCAAGCTTAGTTTTGCAGCAAATATACAAATGCTTAAGATTCAATTTACTGAACCTTCTACAAACAATTTCATGCCTCATTTTCCAGCTCTAAGTTGCTACAATGGATATCCCTACAAATAAAATTAAAAAAAAATAGAAGTAAAGCTCCGGTGTTAAGTATTCATTATATACACTCTCCTTCTAAATTTCTTTGACCATCACAATATTTCTTTGATGTGCTAGCATTTTTACATTTCAAAGACTAAGATAACAATGTGATTTTAAGAAGTCTGGAGGGGAATAAAAACAGAATACACATCTATAGTGTGCAGCAAAGCAACTGCTTTTTCTAAGACTGTTTCAGTCAATTGTCTTGGTTTAGTTTTGATTAATTTTGCAAGGTTTTTTTTTGTTTTGTCTGTAAATGGAGCAAAACAGATCATGAAATTCCCTGTTATTATCAGTGAAGCACCATTGTTCTTGTAAATCAACAATTGCTTTTTTATCTATTTTTTATGCTTTGTTTTAAATCACTGGAATGGTGACACTCTGAAGCAATTCTCTCACTTCACTTTGAATCCTCCACAAGCACAAGGAATAAAAGAGCTCTTCTTACTCAAGGGAGCCTCCTTTTTATTACACAATTCACAAATGGACTTTACACAGCTGGACTGAAGACCCCAAGTAAGGAAAGAAACTGGGAATGGGAATGATATGGAAATTAATATTGCTCAAAGAAATACATATTTGGGCACTGTGTAGGAATGTGCTTGCATACATGCAGCTTTTGTTGCAGATTGTCTGCTTTGCTTAAAAATTAGGATCTCTAAAAATAAATTTGTCACTTTTTTGTGTTCATATGCAAGTTGTGTGACTAATTTCTATATAATAGTAGTGAAACATACAATAAATTAGAAAAGCATATGTAAAAATAAGAAATTTTTCATCTTTTAGCACCTTGCTACCTGCTCATTCTATTTCTATGTTTCCAACTCTGAAATCTGCTAGTGAAGAAGAAAAAGTAAAAAGTTTATGGGAGGACATATAAAACACATTTATCCAGATACAGTGAGGCTCGTGGCTCAGCTGATAAGAGAATTCTCTCTATAATTTTATACCCAGAGACTTAATGCATTCTACTTTCTCCATAACTGAGAAGTCCACAGAACCCAACTGCAGCAGTTCCATGCCTGGAAACTGCAGAACAGGGTCCAACATTTTTAGAATATTTGGAGCCATACATAGATTTACTCCCTCAGATCTTGAGAAATCTGAGCTGAAGATATCTTGCTTTGTCTGCCAGAACTACATCACAACTACTTCTTGTTGAAGCTTGTTCTTTTAAAATGTCTATTTCCATTCCTCTGCAATTAAAAAAAAAAAAAAAAAAAAAAAAAAAAGTAATTTATTTCAGGTTGTCATATTTCATCTTAACAATTTTCTAAAGTCTCTCAAATATAAGGAGGATTTTGTATCCTGGGGGCAGGGGAGTGGGTGGCAGGATGGAGAACAAATATTCCTGTCAAAACTTTTTGACCCTTTTCTGATAACCAAAAAATTCCAGAATGGCTTTAAGCCCACCTCTATTCATAGTCTTATCTAATGTGGTTTTCTGAAAACAAGCAAAACAAAACAAACCACTGGAGCCTGAACAATACATTTTATAGAAGGAATAGAGTTTTAGGCTCTTCCTTGTATTTGTCTTCTGTTCAGAGATAAATTAAATGCTAATTTCCTCTTACTCAGAAAAACATACAGTGCACATACTTTGAAAAAAGAATGCACAAAATTACAGAGACAGCAAAATTGCAAAAAACAGGGATTGAATATTTCTTCTGACTTCTGTGAGAAAAACGTGTGAGAGGGACAAAAACATCACAGTTTATCAGGCCCAGAATTTGGTCTTTATTATAAACAGTGTTTATATTTATTACTTGGGGGAACTTAAAATACACTTAAAACCATTTAAAGTAGTTAGAAGTAGCTGTTAAGGTGCATTTGCTTTCAATGTCAGAAATATTTTTCATTTTGAGGAAGAATCCAGAAGACAAAAGTGTTAACAGCATCAGAAGAGCTGATGTATAAAGTACAAGTTAAAATTTTGATCACTTAAATGAGCTACAATTGTTTACTTGGGTAACTTCTGTTAGGAGAATGCATGAATTAGCAAAACAGAATTTCTAGGCTTCTCTCTGTATCCAATTTCTCTGTGTTTCTAGGTGTATATTCCTCAGCTGGGTGGTTCTACCAGATAGACACCCCTGTCTGTATATTCAAAAATTCTTAATACAGTGAAACAGTTTCTGGCTTTAGCTTTCCATTAAAATGAGCACTTTAATAATAGACTAAAAGTTTAAAAGTCAGGAGAAATATGCAGGAGATCAATAAAAGTTTTATCATGACAAAACAAAGCTAGAACAAAAGCCCTGTGGAGCAAGTTTGTAACTCAAAACAATATACCAAAAGAATGCCTTATATCAATAATATTGTGTTGCAATTGCAAATGATTCCTCCTTGAAAAGAGTTTCATGGCAGTTTTCTATAGTAGATTAATCCCTTTCCATGCTCATTTGTTTTTGTCCATGACCACCATTGTTAAGGACAGGGGGACAATGCTGCCCTCCCGGATTTCTGAGCTCTGATGGGAGCAGAGAATAAGAGGAATACATGATAACAAGGATGTGTCTATTTGTGGACTGGGTTATGCCTAGTTATGAATTATATCTGATAAAATTCTCTTTCTTTTTCTTTTCTTTTCTGGTTTTTTTTCTTTTTTTCCTAAGCATATAAATCTATTACCCATTAGGTTCAAAAAGTTCCCATGCTCTGTAACAGTAGGAATATGGACCAATTTGGTTTTAGCTGAGAGCTTTTTTTTATTACTCTTGCATGACTACCAGTTTACAGCAATTTCAAGATGAGAGAAGATGAGACAAGATTCCACTCATTAACCTTACCAGGTTTCAAGCCAAAACAAAATAAAAAGTCATCTTTGTGTTTAAAATACCTTGACAGTATTGTGATGCAGTAATTTTACTGTCTCTGGCACATTGCTGTATCTGGTTTACAATTTTGTATTTATTTCACATTAACCATTTTTGGCTGAAAGGTTTTGTTTAACTATTACTTATGGCATTTTTCTGATTTCCCTGTTGTGGAACTACATAAAATAATACACAGTTGGTTTTTTAGGCACTAGATGCAGGAAAAACATAGGCATACTAGGAATAAATGATAGGAATAAACCAATAGGAGAGTTTCTGATTTTTTGGTTTGGTCATTATTCTCCCAATTAATAGCGGGAAACAGAGAATTTAATAAAAAAGGTATTTTTAAGTACAAAATTTACAGTCCTTCAAAGCAAAACCAAACCATCCTGGCCCTCCTGAGCAACAAACCACCTTGAAAGGTATGGTATAAGGAACAACACATGCCTCATTTCCAACTCCAGAGAAGCATTCTACCTCCAGAGCATTGAAGAACTGCACATTTGGCCCTCTCTCCAATCCATCCCACTCCATACACTCATCCTGGCACAGAGCTGGCAGGCAATACTGAAGGCTAGAAAATCTTGAGCAGATTAAATGACAATTCTGAAGTTAAAACCCTTTAACCTCTATTGCTTAGCCAACAAATACTTCTTACAATTTATGGGAGTCACACTGTGAACCCCATTATTGCTGATCTTTAAGCTGACAGGTTTCTCAAAGAAGGACCAAAACTCTCAAATTTATACTTCAAATACATAAATTCCTACAGAAACAAATATAAAGTCTTGGCATTCTCCAGTAACCACTGGACTGGGGAATCTTTGTATGGATAAAATGATTGTTTGACTGCAAATTCTACTTTTTGTTCTATTTTGTTTGAAACCTTTGCCCTTACCTCGACTAAAGCACTTACAAGATACTTTGCAGAGTAGGCAAGAGAAGTGCTGTAAAGTAAAAAAAAAAATCTATTTTATCTGCACAATGAGCTAATCCTTACCAGGTTGCTGCAGATGCTTTGGCACAGGCAGGATTTATTTGTCACTTGGAATATTTTGGAGCAAACCCTGCAGGTGTTTCTAATTGTTTCCTGTGCATCTCCATGTAAAGACATTATTTATCTGGCTTTACCTATGAGAATGACAGCTCAAAATGGGAATCTCAGTGTTGCTCTAACAATGATTCAGGAAAATAAATCAGCAAAAAGTGATATCCCTTCATCAAAGCTCTATATTCTCTTTGAACCTACTTGAAATACTATGATTCAACAAGCTTGAATTTTGGCCATCAAAAGTTCACATGGAAATTTTAAATATCCATAATTCATGATGACATTAAGAATAACTCATAATAATAGTAATAGTAATAATAATAAAGTCACATAGGAGAAATGGACATTACAGGGATCTGTTCTGGAGATCTCATAACTTTTGGATTCATCCTTTGGAATCCTGAGAAAGAGCCTGCACTGAGCTGTGCTGAAATATGGGTCAGAATTATTGATGTATTGTTAGCCTATTTTTGTGCAGAACCCACTAATGTTTCCTTCTCCTGTCCTGAAAGAAATGGTCTGTTTGATATCAACAGACAAATATCACAAACACTTTTTAAAAAGTGTGCAATATATCGAAAATGCAAATTTGCTGACACAACCTAGAGAACCCCTCTCAGTGGAGTTTAGTTCACAACTTCATAAATGCTTTCTCTTAAATATATGCAGACTCTCAAAAATATAGCTTTATTTTCTCTTCAGGAATCCAAATCTATTCTTCCAACTCCACAAAATTAATTTAAATTAATATTTTTCCCATTTTTATTAATTTGTTTGACCCACGGTTATCCTTTCTAATTTCACTTAGGCTCAGCACATAAATCCAGTCTAAATGTTTTCACAGCTGCTCAGAAGGCGTTGATTCTTAGTGTCAACTCATTCACTCAACTTAACATAATCACTCCCTTTTAATGAAACAGTTAACAGGAGACTGACAACCCCCATTTTACTGAAGGGGTCCCAGGGCTGGGAGAGGTGACAGTGGTGTAATTACCAGGCCTGACATACTTTGTTCCCTTTTCCCCACCTTTTTAGGCAGAGGAGGCAGTGCTGTGCCATGCCAACAATCAGAATGGAAATGCAGGCAGTGTGAAGAGCAGGGACAGTAATTACCAGGGGCTGCAGAGCTGTGAGTGCTCCCAGTGTGGCAGGGCTGACAAGGTGCAGATTGTTTTTTATCCCCTGGTGTGAACCTGGCTGTCTTGCTGCTGATAGATCCAGGTGGTGTATTAATTAATACACCAGCAGGAGTTAGTCCAGCTCTTGACAATGCATTTTCCTTACCAGAGAGAGAAGAGAAGGCAGCAGTCTGTTACTGAGGGGGAAAAAAAGTCAATCTTTTTGATTTCTTCTTATAAAGGTTTAAAAATAAAGTACATCTCAAGAAGCAAGAGATGACTTACTGTATTTCTGTCTTGGGGAGTTAGATGCAGGCAAGGCTGCACTATTTAATGAAATTTCACTCAGAAATTATTCCATTTAGGTTGTTCATATAAGAAATGTTCAACTGACTGTTAAATGTTCAGTACTGCATGTAGACATTAAACTTGTCCTGTCCAGTTAACATTTTTTGGACCTATGAACTTTACATCATCAGTTCCTGCCATTTGACCTGCAAATAAATTCCAGGGGAAACTATTGCAATGGAATGTCAATTAACTGAAATGCAGACTCAGACTATGAGTATAGTTATCACTCTGCATGTCATCTAAATGTACAGTCACAGCTGTCAATATCCTAATCACCTGTAAACTACCAGTGATGCTGTTACTATGTCATTTGATATTTTACATTTTCAATTTATGAATATATGTAACAATGTATGCTCCACTTGGATGACAAAGTCTTTTACCAAGACTATCTCTTGTTGCAAAATATCCAAATCCTGTTTTCACCAGTGACTTTACTTTTTTTTTTTAAGAGTCTAGTAAAGCAAATGTATTTTATGGTATGGGGACGTGCAATCCCCCATCTTTAGTTGTGGTAAGTGAAGGGGTAAAAACTTGAGTTTTCAGCTACTAAACACACTGGTGTGTGTTATCTCTCTGTGCCCTCTGCTGCAACAATTGATTATTCCTGGAAATACTCAATAACCAGTTTCAGCCAATATGGCCCAAGCTGACAGAAACTTATTTTATTTTAAATATATTCCCTTTTTTTACTTTAGTGGGCTGATAATGCTGGCAAGACAATGCTGATGATGACCCTCAGGACTATGGTTTAGCTGAAGTTAAAAAGAAAATACAGCTATTATCTTAAATGTATAAAGCCGTTTTTGAAAATAGATCACTAGCTACAAGTTCATGGGATGTTTCCTAGAAATTTGCAGTTTAAGTAATAATGGCTCGTGTGAGCATATTTTGTTAATAGCACCCTTGTAGTATAAAGTATGGAACGTTAAATTATTTTTAATCACGTGTGAATAATTCTTTTGCATTCAAATTTCAGCGTCCAAGCCAATAGCTTCAAAAGTTTGGAGAAAAAAAAAATACTTGAAATGTAAAAGTTTCAAAATATCTCATATAGATTAGTATGTACACTCCTGAAAATGCATGCCTTAAAATGATCTTGTATAAGAACTCACAAAAAAATCCCCTAAAATGCATATACCAGAGTGGCATTATCCAAAATTTATGTACAAATTTATTGCTGCTATGTCACACATGCAAACCCAATTTTATTGCAGCAGCACCCATTATTAAACTTCACCCCTCAAACTTTTACACTCTATTGAAAGGAAATAATAATGTTAAAGAAAAACAAATCCTGTGATCTTTTCCCATTTGGCTGCAGATGTTATGCCATGTTCAAGGGAAATATTTGCCTGCCTTGACTCTTACTTGCTCAGATAGTTACTGGGCTGGACACACTGCAGTCTTCTTGAATAAAATACCCTGTTTAATTGAATGCCTGACACTCAGGATTGAATTGCTGGGACAAGCCTGCACATGCAGCAGTCAGAAGCAATATTAAAAATAGACTCAGAAAAGCAACATAAAACAACAAAAGCTGGTAATCACTACTGAGAACTTCTGGTGATGGATATGAAAGCATACTGGAGAAAATGCAAATGAAATCTATGCAGGAATGCAAAGAAAGAAAAATAATTTTACACCTACAGGCTGCAATATGATCTCTGATTGTTGGTATCACACCTGTAGACCTCTGAACTGGTATGGCAGAAATACAAGAGCATGACTCATTTGCTGCAATAAACAGCTTGCTGACTGATGAGAAACAAAGTAATTTGTACCTTCTATTTAAAAGTTAAGATGAAAGGCAATTAGGCACCCTCTGCTGTGAGGTGGCAGTGCAGCTCCCTCTGTGATGCCGAGTGCCCACAGCTTCATGGAGTTCAATGGAAAAGCTGCATCTGCATGATCATTATCAAATATATCCCTGAAATACATTCTTGTGGCATCTTGAAACACCTAGAGTACAACTATATTTTATCACTGATCTTGTTGATTGTAATTTGTTTCCCAAATTTAGTGTAAAAAGACACTTAGGGAGATTAATTTTCTTACATGTTAGCAACAAAGGATGGATATTTCCACTTAGATTCCTCCCTCAAGTGATACTTTGGGCCACATTAAATTCACACATCAGTTTTAGACAGTCCTGTGAACAAATGTAACCTATTTTATAGCTTTTCAGACTTAGCCCTACCTCAGGGTAAATGGCAGCAGTTTAAGTCCTGTTAAGCAGTTTAAAAGTTAACTTCTGTTTGTATATTCAAACTGTTGATATAACAACAACCACAACTGTGAGAAATTGATTAAACAGCTTAAATATCAGCTTTTCTGGTGCTGTTTTTGCAGTGAGCTATGTTCAGCTATCCTCATGCTGTGCCCCTAGTAAGACTTATTAAATAAAAGTATGATCATTAGAAAAAGTTAATAAATGAAAAGCTTTACAAGCAAACAAGGCTGCTCCATACTTCAGTCACTGTTCTCCTGTCCTGTGAATTTACAATAAATGAGAAATAATTCAAGCAATGCAATCTCACAGTGAAAGAAGCAGAGCTACTCTATAGGTACTACAGGAATACATTAATTTAGGGTACTAATATTTGTAAATTCACAGAAACTTATCCTTCTGACATAACAGAAGGACAAGGATGTGACAAAATCTAATAATATTCTACAGAATTTTTAAAATACCATATTCAAAACATTTTTATACGTTTTTAATTTCTTTTTTGTTGTTGTTGTTGTTGTTGTTTTTCATTACACTTTTTTTTTTTTCTTTCTCTACATATATATATACCTACTTGAAAGCCTACCTTGGCAGTACTTCCAAAGATACAGTTTCCATGAAATGCATCCCAGAAGTGGGGAATTGCATCTTTATGAAGCCTGCCAATTTTGTTTCTGTGGTTTACACCCTTCATAGCTTTCATCTGTCTGGTTTACAAAGTAAAAATCAATATGAAAAAGATAATATTTATAACAAGCAATGACTGCCATTTGATTTGAAGGCTCATTTGGGGATGGTAAATGTATTTGTCTGCACCAGATGACTTATCATAAGAATTAGCTAATTTTCTTCTGAAACCAAAACAATGCATTTTGCAGCTCAGTTAAAACAGCTGCTTGTTTGGACACAGTCAAATCTTTCACTTAGTGGTTCAGCTACACATTTTCCAAGTCCTAATGCTGATTTCCTCCCCCTGCACACACACACACAAGCACATTTGAATTCCAAATTTCTCAAAGTTTAGGCTCCATCCCATTTGTCAAATTTCCCATTATCTTTAGGACCTTCAGAGTCTCTTTAACGTGGAAGAGTTTAACTTTGGCCAATGATAATATTTTTCAGATGACAGAGCAAAAACACTGCTGTGGTGTGTTTAGCTAAAAAAAATACTGGAATGTGAAATCAGAAGAGTCATTTAATTCCAAGGTTTCAAATCAAGCAAACCAGCACCACAGAGAAGAACAAATTTCCAATAATGGAACTATTGTTTTCTTGGAAAAGTCACAAGGACATGGCTATGAGTTAGGAACTCTGCCTAACTGGCATCTAACAGATCACAGTCATAATCTTTATAATCAGAGGGAAACTACAACACTTTAAAGATGAGAACTGAGGGCTCTGAATGAAAATATTCCAGTGATCTTGGAAAAAGTTTTAAGAGATCAAGACAGTACCACTTTTGTTTCTGATTATACCACTGCCCCCTTGTCCTCCTTTTTAAAAGCAATTTTAGAATTAAGGCTATGGCATTGACCAAAGAGTGGGCAGAATTTAATTGTTTAAAGGTAGTGTTCCCATAGGGCACAAGAAACAAAAAAAAGCCCCAACACTCTCACAATTAGTTCTGTGGATACCTTAAAATAAATAAATCTTTTGTTTTGAAACACTGTTTCTGTTGCCTACACTGTACTTGAATGTGATTTGCATCCAGAAACAAGGTCTAACTGAGGATTAAAACAGAGTAAGGTTAAACCTTTGAGGTTCTAATAAACCTGGTCAAGACAGCCAGAAAATTCATTTTCTCCTACTGCTTTTACAACAGCAGTGTGGTTGTGCTCCTACTTTCATATAAGCAGATGATTGGTGATGTAGATATGGGACAACAAACACTTTTTCATAAAAACCACAGAAACTCTCTAGGACTCTTATTATCACCTTAAATGAAGGGATGGGACCACGCTTGAGCTCAGGATGATTTAATGTTCCAAAACACATCAGACTCGAGGGTGTGAGATTTAGAGCAGCAAGAATTCAGCCATAGCCAAAGTGGTAATGGGTTTCTTTGTTATAAGGCCACATAGAACATTTTAATCCAATAGAAAGTTGCTACAAAGTTTATTTTGCTTTTTTAACCCATCACCTTTACTTAATTCTTCCACATTGCCTATATTTTAGTCCAATTAATTTCTGTCTCATGTACACACATATGCTTCTGTTATAACACTTAATCTCTTAGTTTACTCTGTATAATTACATTAATATGCTATAAAATTCTTTACCATCTTATCTAATACAGCTTCTTACTTACTTAATTCTTACATACAACTATAGAAACATAAGTCTGTAATTTTTCTGCTTAATCTCTGTGTACTTTTATTTTTACATCAATACAAGGTTTTTCCAAGGCTGCAAATCAAACCCTTCAGCATCTGTGGAAGTTTTCACCCTTCTGTTTCCCACATAGGACCATTAAATAAGTGTATCACAGTTTTCTGTGAGTCTGTTCCTGCTAGGACAGTGTGGAGCAAATTCTGAGAAGAACCTTCAGCTCAGCTTGCAGCTGAGTGGAGAACTTCCTTAAATGACCAAAATCGTGGGTTGAAGAACCTCAGACTGCCAAATTAATTGACCTTAAGTTATCCCTTTTTCCAGAGCAAGGCTCCCCTCATTTGTCCTCTCCTGAGTTGGCACTGGGGGCAGGCAGAAATCATTGCAGCCCCAAAAACCACTTCAAAGCCCTGAAGGAACAGCAAAATCTTAGTTTTGCTAATTCCCTACCCTGTCCTTGAAAGTTTGACTCTTGCTCCAATTATTGTATGCATTATATTAGAATATCTAAATTTGAAATAAAAAAAAAATTGGACAAAGATGGACAAAGATAACCACAAAAGTACAAAGTGGTTTAAAGTTCAACAGGCTTTAAAGACTTAAAATAAAGACTTAAAATAAAGACTTCAAAAGACATTAAATATCTAAAGCATGGGAACATACATAATTTATCTTACACAAATCTTAGCTGTTCAATTTTTATCTTTCTTCTGCACCTATGAATCTGTAGGCATGATTCTGACATCCTTTTTGAAAACTAGGTTGTGGTGCAAAATAAACCCATAATCAGCTTTGAACAGGGGACAATTTCCTTCTCACAAAATTCTTTTTGTTCATAATTTTTTCTACCAGTTGTGATTTATTACAGCTCCTCTGAAATCTGTATTTGTAAAAATCTTCCAGTCTTCAAACTGACCTTTATGATGTGTCAAGTATGGGCCACAAACATGAAAGACAAAACCAAGTTTAAAGCATTGTCTAAAAGCTGGAAGAAGAAATTTTCAATGCTAAAAATATCTTGATTGCAGGTTCATTTATATGGTCTTATATGTGCATTATTAATGCATTTTTAACAAAGGGGAAAATAGAGTTATTCATTAAGAATCTATGAGTGTGTATCATGCAGTTCTGTAAAACTGTAATTAATTCATGTCCAAACAAACCTGACAAAATTAAATACTCTGCCTGACCTAATACAGAGATATCACCCACACTTTATGTATTTTCTTAAGCCCTTGTCTCTCTGCTTTGTGGTTCATCCACACAAAATTCTGACTAACCACCACCATGGGACCAATATGATTTGGTAATAATTTACAGGGAAAAGGGAAAAATAAGGAGTCAATCTATGGTTAAACATGTTCACTGTACTTCTCATGCCCCAGAGTGAATTTACACAAAAAAGATTGTTTTTTTTCCATGTGAATTAACAGCTAAATCACTCTGGGTGTTATTAGTCACACAATGATGAAACATCTACCTTTAATGTTTTCAGAAAAATAATTTTTACATTTTTAGATATCCTTTGCTGAGTTATAATTTTCCTATAACTTAGGGTTTCATCTCTTCAAATATAACACAGAATTTCCAGCAACGTTGAGAAATCATACTTAGACTCATTCCCCTCTCCTCTATTATATTCTACACCTTATAAGACCAGAAACTTGAACATTATCCTGCAAGTTTGAATCATTTTTTTCCTATAAAGGAAAATATAACACAGTAACAGTCGTACACGGACACATTACTAGTCTCTTTTAATTAGATGCTAATTAATGACTCCCTGGCTTTAATCATATCAGTCTAGTAATACTATTTATGCCACACAGAATAATGATCTGCTTTATAAGAAATCCATGTTGACATAGGAATGCATCCAGTCATAATTCACTCTCTGTAAATATTCCCACCCAGTTCTGAGCAATTTAGAGAATATTCACTAACTTAGCTGATGAGCATGGAAAGAGAGAGGAGGGAAGGACAGGACAGAAGGAGTCAAAGAATAGTACATAATTCTTTCCCAAAATACCAGCATTCTGATGCTTTATGTAATACATGCCCATCAATATAGTTTACATTTTAAGAATGGTAATAAAGTTATGGTTCATCCATGTTAAGAGAGTTAGAAGACAGCAATTCATATTTTTAATTTTCATGAAAGGTGTTCAGGTACTACAATAGGAACCTTATATATTAGATAAATTCAAAATCTTTTTCATGTCTAGTGAGTTATGATTCAGTTGGAATGGTAATAATATTTCAAAGGGTCACAGAATATTTCAGCTGTATTGAGAGCCTAACAAACTCAGCATATCAGGAGAAATTAGAGGGATATAAAATAATTTTCATTCAGAAATACCCTCTATGTGTTCTAGTTGAAGATCTGGACTTCTGCTTTCTAAAAATGCCAAACCCCAAAATGATGATTGCCCCTTCAGCTACATTCCAAGGAAAAAACCCAACAAATCAGGTATTAAATAAAACTATCATCTAAACCTGAAACTGCAAGTCTTTCCGAGCTCACTTTTAGTTTTTTTTATTTTACCAAGACATCTAGAATACTCTTCCAATTAAATCTCTGTCTACTAAGCCTGAAAAAAAACCACATGAGAAACCAAAACCAACAAAAACACCACCCACACAAAGCAAAAAACAAGCAAGCAACATATATTGTGTTTTTCATTGGGTTGAAACACCAGGAAATATTCGTGCCACAGCTACATCCAAGCGAGCTCAGAAGAATTAAAGTTTTTTGTCCTAAAGACATTGGCACTTTTGTATAATTACAGAACAGTGCACACAGTGTTTCATGTCTGCTGTTGTCAGGTCAGTTCTTATTGTATTTTACTGTATAACTTAATGTGTCCCAATATACAAAGTGCACTGATTGATACATTTTAAAACTGTGTGTAATTTTAGTTGACAGCATACAGCAGGCTTCACAGAGAGAAAAAAACCAACACTTTCCTTTTCTAGTTATGATCCTGGACAAGCAGCAAACTTTGGAAGTGCCATTGCCATAAATGTTTGGCTGTTGGATACACTCCTTATTTTTTAAATTCATTTGTCAATGCAAGGGAGCCTAGACTATCTCCATTACCAGGAAAATTTAGCACACAGAACCAGTTTCCATGCAAGTGACTGGACAGTCAACCTCTCACATACAATTTGCTTCATAGCCAAAAAATCTGTTAAGTGTTTTGTGGTTTTTCAAAATTAAAAATAATCATGAACACCTATATAAAATATACTCCACATACTGAAATATTTTAAACACAATACTGCAAGAAAAGAGTGAGATGTGTGAGTCACTGGTTTTAATTTCCCTTTCAGCTGAAACAGAGAACATAACTGGACCATAGGAACACATAATTTTAGACAGACAACTGACTTACGTAGATACACTATATACATTCCCAACAATTTTACCATGGTTAAAAGGTATTTATATTCTGATGTGGCTAAAATTGAACATGTCAACACTAATGCATTTTTCTAGGAGAACCACTACTTTCACCATAATTTCCATGGAAAATTTGTGTGCACATGCAGTAATAGAAACATTTATAACATCAAAAGGATTCAATTTTCTTTTCAATCATACTACAGTATGAATAGCTTTTCCTATTGAATTTAACAATAAGGCACATTACCACAGTCTAAAGGATGGGGTACTTCTGCTTGCTCATATGAAAGTATGTCAAACAATATATATCTCACAATAGTTCTAGGTTAACTGCTCCTTTATATAGGTTTGTTTCCAATATATTTGTGTCAGCAGATTTTTTTTTAATATTATTATTATTCAAATTTGTAAGAAGAACAGCGTTTCAAACTCTGTTTAACTCTCCACAATATTAGGAGTTTTAAAATATTATTTAAATGTGTGGAGAGATTTCTTTGTACCAAAAAAATATTACTTTTCATTAAGAAATCAACTGGAATATGTACTTAGAAGTGTAGGTTTGGATTTGTAACACTTAGAGTCATTGTACTCATGGGCATCATTGTCTCCATCCCACATGAGAGAGAAAGGGAAGGTTTTATCTGAGAAACATTGCCTGATACCTTCATGCCTTGAGCAGGGCAACAAAGAGAATAAACCCAAACTGGGCCCTAATACAGTTTTGCTTAAACTCCACATTTATTTTGCTGTCATGAAAGAGGATTCTTTCAGAGTCTTTAAGTCAATGAAAACACCTGTGCTTGTGGGAATCTAACTCTGTCAGACTCTACACAGCTACAAGGTATTGTATTGCACAATTCATGCTTTAAGAAAAAAAGAAATTCATAAAAGACTGCAAGTTGCTCTATTAATCAAAGATCATAACTGGCACTTTTTAAAGATTCATACTTAAGCTTATTTATTTTATTGCCCATATGAGAGGGAACATGTAACAGGACTGTAAATCTCTTTGGAAAAACTCCTCTTCTCATACAAGTTTTGGTCATGCCCAGATTGGATTTTCCAACTTGGGAGCTATGGAGGACATCTTACTAAAACAGAAAGTAGAGACCCACAGAGTGTCCAGGTGTGATTAAACATCACACCTCTCTCCATTTTTTGCTATTAATATACTCACTTGTGAGTAAAAAACTAAAAACTTTCCCTCCTTTCTATAGCTGCTTTATTCTTTAAGCTCTATTCCAGTGGGATTAAAATGAGCAAATTGCCAAAAGCCCATGCTTTGAAAATCCCAAATTCCATTCAGTCATTTAGACAAATATTCATCTTTGTGAACCATGGGATTATGTGGATTTTTTTTTTCTGTGTGCTTTAAATAATTTTTCAGAAATCCTTCAGTAGCTTCAGTAGCTTTTCCAGATTCCCATTACTATACAATTGCAACATTTGACACAAATTGCTTGGCCAAAACCAACCAAGTTTCCTTATGGTTAACTGAGTATTTAAGATTCTCACCAAGTTTTTTACCCTGTACCACAGGCTCCAATTCTAGCTAAAACTGCATTCTCCCAGTTTCATACTCGAGTAAGTGTGGATTGAGACAATGGTGAGCAGGGCCTTCGAATGTGGAGCCCCACAGGACCTTAGAGATCCCTTGCAGCTACTGCTTTTTATCACAGAAAAAAAAGATATTTGAGCAAAAATCTAACACTATTTCTCTTTGTTTTCACTGACCATTTGTCACCACCATCATACTCTGCTGTCCTTGCAGTTGCCCTGTTACAGAATCCACTTTCCTTTATTTCCCTCTCTGCATTTTTCATATTTCAGGATGTCATCACATCAGGCTTTGCATTTCCTACCACTCACCATTAGAAGGAAATATTGCAGTAATACAGTGTGGACACTTCTGGGTCTGTCTCAGTAATCCCTTGACTTTTGGCCACTGACTGCAGTGGGAGGAAGCTGGGGACTGAACTCTGTAAATTCATCTGAGCTCAGATGAAATTACCATTAAGGATTAATCCTTACCTGAAGTTCCTAATTTTATTGCCTGTTCAGATGCTTTCTGATTCATATTAGTGTTTGTTATTCAAATGAATAACTTAGATCCTGATTATGTAAAAAGCAGCTGAACCTTGCAGCAGAAACATTTGTGTTTTCAGTTCTGACAGTTAGTTAAATTATTTATCAAAACAAAACAAACAAAACCAAGCCAACAAACACACACCCCCTAAACCCCCAAAAGAATAAAAGTGCATTAACTTCCTTTCTGTAAACAGAGGTAAGTAGCAAACATTTATTAAACTTTCAACCCTAACACAAACATTCATGGAACAGAATATATACATAATGCTATTTTTTGTGTTCTTGAAAGATTTGTTCTCCAAAGGTTTCTGTGGTGAAGGATCCGCTTCTGAGATCACAGCACACAGATGGGAGAGCTCTCATCATGGATGAGAGATCATCTGTCATTTCCCTGAGATTTTAGTATGTAGAGACATTAGATTCATAAACTAAGAAAGGCAACCAACAATCTACTGCTAGAAGTGCAAAAATTCCCAGACATGACAGCAGGCACATTTCCTAAGGGCAGGGAGAGTAAAAGTGCAAAAACATCATAGGCAAGGGACCCACAAAAGGCACGTGCCTCATCCAGTTTGTACAGCTCAGCAATCCTTCTTCCTTCCACCCACTTGCAATGAGTGCTAATACAGCCAAGAAACTATTCTCAGTACTGAATGAACCAGAATTCTAGAGAAACAACTGATGGAAAAGCTAAAGGCCACAACCTCTAATGAGAATTTTAGTCTCTCGGGTACCACAGGTTTTTTAGCTTCATCAGCCAAGCCTGACTTTGTGAAGCACATAACTTGTGCTGGAATTATTCTTACATTCTGTGCTCCTCATTGCCAGACTACACTAATATCTTCTTAGTTTTTCTTTTTTTTTTTTTTTTGGTTTTTTTTGGGTTTTTTGCAAGGCAGGCAGGGAAGAAAGGAAGAAAGAATCTAAAAGCTATGCAGTACTTTTCATATCCATATGGTTTTGTTTTGTTTATTTATTTGTTTGTTTTCCTACACTAGTTCTGCAGAAAGTGTCTTTTTCCTCCTATGATCTTTTCTTTGTAGACTTCAGTTGTGTTTGGTATCCACAAGATCCAGCCATAATCTGACCCTTTACATTGAACCACATAATAAAAATCACATGCTTAGCAAATTGCCATAGAAGCAGATTATTTTCATATTTCTGTGACTGCTGAGTCAGATTAGAACCTGACAACATTCAATATACATTCAAACACAAGAGGTGGGTGTATAATATGCACAGCACACAAGTTCTATGTAAATGAGGTCAAATCTCCTTGTTAATCTGTAGGTAAATTATTATTATCACTCAAAAGTTGTGTTAAATTTTCCTTAAGCAAAAAGACATTCACTAAAAAAAAAAAAAAAAAAAAAATAAAAAATTCATTCAATTTTGATAGCAGTAGAAAATCCAAACATTTCTCCCCAGCACACTAACACAAACAAACCAACTCCCTACAACTTTAAGTCATGGCAGGGATATTTGTTTACCATTCAGGAAGGGCATAGAAATGGGGATTACCTATAAAAATAAGGTGTATAGTCAAATTGATATTGTTGTCTAGCCAGTGGTGAATAAGCACACATCATTGAAAATGTGGACATTACATCAAGTACTAGGAAAGAATTTGATGGAAAAAATAATGTCAAAGATGTGCACAGCAAAATATAAACTTTAGAAAAGCAGAAATGGAATTCTGGACTTCACATTTCAAATATTTGTTTGGTTTTCTGATAGATTCAAGAGGAATCTATTTGCAATATTAAAAGAGAAAATGTGTATCCCAGTTTTGAACTTTATTGAGCAGCTATTACTTATCATTATCAGATTTGTGACAAAGTTCTAAACAATCTCATGTTTAACTCAGAGTACATGGTATTATTTTCACACAGACTGAGCACCATAACTTCCTTCAAATTTCCCCTGGAGCCTCAGCTTCCCAAATGTGCTAATTCCCTTGAAACAAGTACTAAACTTGTTAAACTAAACATAGTTTACCAAACTAAACTAACTAAAGGTAAACAAAGTGTTTCACAGAACCTGGATCTGGTACATGAACTTTAAACTTGCAGTTCAGCAATTGACAACTATCCTGATTGCAATGCACATTATTCCTTCTGAAGTCTGCTGAGACTCAAAACACAAGAAAAATGTGCTTATATATATATATAGCCACTTTTAATAGCAAGTTTCTCCTGCCATTTAGAAGACTAAAATTATATAATTAGTATTATTGTTGTTACATTTCTACATTTGTGATATGTAGAAACACAATGATTAAAGGGGATGAACAACTTCAAAATGTGGATTAAATGGTATTCAATTCTTGTAAAGGTGTAGGCACCTTTACAGATGTTCATAGATTATTGGTCAGGTAAACATGATAGCAGACAATCCATATTTTTTAAAACTGCACTAAAAAGAGCCAGTAGTTAAAGTTTTGTTAAAACTAAGCAATACAGTAACATTTTTCTGGGCCTGTGTTCCTCTTTTTTTTTGCCAATAATGATTATCCTCATTATGGACTGAAAGATCCTTTTTATAATCTTTAAAACAAATTAATGGTTTTTTACTTTTATATTGCAGGCAGCAATTCCATTCAAATGAAAGGAGTTTATATTTCTGTCAGCAGGTTCAGAGAGATGCTACATGTTATATGACTCTTTCCTTCTCTCATTTTTTGCTAGAAAGACCACAGCAATTATGACATCTGCTAAAACTATCACCACTTTTCTCCACCCTGAGCCTGGTGAGGGACCATCAATAAGTTAAATAACCTTTGCCAGCATGATTCCCTTTAAAAGTCTTCTATTATTTGAGGAAAAGAAACGAGACCATTAAGGTGGTCTTATCATCCACGAGACACAGAATCTTCATGACTGTTGAATTCAGTAGCAAAAACAATGATATTTACATTCAAGTGCCTGAACAAAGGTTTGCAGGCTTGAGGCTCATGGTGCCTTTAGAGAGAACACTTGAAAATACTCTCTAAGTGAGCTTTTAAATAATTCAAAACTTCATTGCCAAGGATGGAATTCTTTTGTCTTATCACTTCATTGTACAAAATTAGGCAGAAAAACAATGCTTGCAAAATCCCAAATCTGAGCTCCACTCCTTTTCATGTACAAGTCCCATTAAACAGCAAAGGAGGGAAAAGAGAGCAATGGGGAGGAGAATGGAATGCACACAGCCTGTGCCCCAGCTACAAACAATTGAATTTGCTTCAAATGGGATAGTTGGTGCAGTACTATCCAGGAAATGAAAATATAGGATACCATTAGATGCACACAATTGTGTAAATCCTTAGCTCCTCTATCATGACAAAATGATGAGGCTTTTAAGGAGAATCTGCATATCTGTTTCCTGACAAAAAGATAAGAGTCTAGAGCATATATATAGGGAGTGAAAGAAAAGATAGGGAGGCAAGAAAAGAGCTGTTCAGCCCAGCTCCCATGGAAATGCTCACTGAAGAGCTATTTAGAAAATTCTACTCTTCAAAAATTTTGGATCCTCTAAGAAAATAGATTTAGCCTAGGGAGAATTCGTAGCAGTTGAAATGCTATAGTTTTTCTTCAGTTGAGATAAAACAGCTTCTTTTCTCAGAGAGTTAAGAAGGAACCTTATTTATCCCCAACTCAACCATTTGTTCTTTCTCCCCAACCAGCACTCTCCTGCAAGGATTACAGAGATGCAAGTAAAAGAAGGGATGGGGAAGGGGGAGAGAGGGCCAATAGTGAAAATACATCTTTAAATTTGGATCATGCCCCACTGAAAATTGGAGCAGGGATGCATTCTAGTATGTGAAGTGCTTTCTTGTTTGACTTATGTGAATGCAGAGTTATAACAAGAAATAGAATAAAATGTAAAATCCTTTAAAGATGTAAAGCACAATTTCCTTTTCCACAGGAGAGTCGTCTTTCGGAAAATGAGAAGGAATTAATAAGAAAAATTACAGTTGAATGAAGCGAGAGGGTTGAGAGACTTTTTTTAATTCATTTTGAAAGTCCCAGTGCAGAGAAATCAGAAATCTCTTTATTTTTAATTTGGAGGTTCTCACAGCCTAATCCTCGCAAAGGCTGGCTGCTCGCTGCTGACTCGGCGAGTTTCCCCTTCCCACTGCTGGAGGAGAGTGATCAATGAATTGACAAATGCCACTGGCTGCTGAGTCAGCCCTGGGAAGGTTTGCCTGAGGGAAATCTGCACTCTGAAGAGTCAAAGTCAGAAAAACAGAAATAAAACCCACCAAGACAGAGTTCTGTGCAGGAGGAGGCAAAGAACAAAACACGAAGGCAAAGAAGGACACAAAGGGGGCACATGGGTGGGAAAGGCAAGGAGTTTTATTGTCTATAATTTATGGAGTGTTACAACTCTTGAAGCACATGATGGCTGGGTTCAGCACTGAGAGGGAGATTAAGAGGATGAAGGCACAGATCACAATAAAAAGGGAAAAACTGCTTGCTTGTGAAGTTCTGTGCACAAAGGACCGACTGTGTGAGACAGAGGATGCGAGAGATGCTCCTCCTGCCAGCAGCCTTTGCAGGTTCATAAGCTGCTGGGAGCAAATCAGAGCTCAGACTTCCAAGTGCTTGGCATTGCCCAGCATTCTCTAATAATTGAGTGAAATGAGTCCAGTTTCTTCCTAGAACTCTGTGCTGATGGACTAAATTGAATTTGTCATTTAGGAATGAAAGGTGTTTTAATACCAAGATTGCTGGACACCATGACAGCAAAAAGGAATGATCATTAGGAATAATTCTGCTACAATTTGCAGCATACATCAACAAAATTAAAAAAAAAACTTGCCTTTGGGCCCTTCTGTATCAAAGAACCTTTCTCCTCTTATATTTCATTTTATTCTCTTCCCCCACATATTTTAAAGTTGTATCCTGCCACATATTTGGCAAAAATAAAAGTGCCTTTTTAGCACTTGTCATTTACTTTTCACTCTGCTTTTTTCCATATCTTCCTTGCAGCAGGGTTCTGTAAGAATCACCTGGCCAAACTTTGATAACCAGCACACTTTCTTCTAGTTTTTGAAGCAATTTCTTCTAGTGTTTCAGAGTTCTCTTTAACTCTAATTAGGAATTCACAAGTCTGAAATCTCTTTTAAAAGTTATCCATTCCATCTATGACATAAGGAAATTTTCAGACATCCTATCAAGTCCAAAAGAAGAACTCCTCCACTACTTTTTAAAATTCTTCACAAAGGAGTAGAAGCTCCTCTCTCTCTTAAAAGCTGAGTATTTTGCTCCGCGGAGAGGTAACTGATCTAAAAGTGAAGATCACAGCTCTAGATTGTGAGTCAACCAGAAATTTTCCATTTAAGAAGAATCTCACCTTTTCCTGGGAAAAGACAGATCAGCAGTCAGTTGAGTTGGAAGGATACCTGCTGCAATTTTAAATAAATTTTAGTCAACTACAGAAACATAAAATATCCTGAATTGGAAGGGACCCTATGGAATATCAGGGTACAACTCTCACCCTGCACAGGACACCCCAAGAATCACACCTTGTGAATTTTTTAAAAACTAAACCCTTGAAGCCTGGGTTGGCTCTGCCTTCAATTTATACTTTTTGACAGTTGAAGCTTTGCAAAGAAAATTACTGCACTGCCTTTCCAAATTTTTTTCTTCCAGGTCAAATATATTTCTAATAATTAAATTTTTAAAACTGCTGGAAGATCCTGATTATATTTTAGTGTTTAAAATCTTTTAAACTCAAATAATAAATACCAAAAGAAACATTCAGATAGTTAAAACAGAATAGAAGCTTGAATATTTATTTTATAAGATATCCTAACTATGCATCTACCTATAAATTTTACCCTGTTTCAGCCCTGTTCTAGTCAGGAAAAAAGTGGAAAACAATGTGACAGTGACAGCCATAACAATCTGTTCTCTGAAAGTTCTTGGATTACAGTAAAAGTACACAGAAATTTGTCAGATTGTAGCATCAAGGGTCTGTAGTGATATATTTGAATAGTAAAGTAGTCAAAATGGTAACACAGTCATCAAAATGGCAAAATGACAACCAGTAAAATATAAAATAACACAATGTGATTTTGTAATGGCCTAGTCTATCAACTATTTGTGACAAGAACTTTCTGCTCAGCCTCTGCATTTTCTCCCAAAGCTAGTAGAGCAGCTGGGAAAAATTTTACTTTTAAAAAGGCATAGTTATCAACATTTTTTTTAAAAAAGTCAATAACAAAAAATCATTTGATGTCCAGATATTTATAACATTATTTTTACAGAGATAAAAAAGCAATACTAAGAATTTTCCAAATGAAGAATATGTAAAGTCTTCCCCTTACTATCTATACTTTTTTTGCTTTAAACTTGTGGTGCATGCTAAAATTATAAAACACAGTGAAATCACAAAATAAAATGAATAAAATAATCTGCCTCAGAAAAACCTCAGGCTTCAAAATAAGGGTTAAAACCAAAAGCCCACAAAGCCCAACAAGATTTTTCATCACACTCTTAAACCCCATATGTTCAGAGCCCATGGTTCATAGCAAGGTGACCAAGAAGCTGATTTCCTCAAGTGCCTGTTCCTCAAATTCTACTCCACTATGAGGAAAAGAGTTATGCCTCATACTAATTTTTCTTCCTTCCTTTCAGAAGAAAACAAAATATTCAGAACTGAAGTACATGGAGGCTTTTCACTAAAGTATATAAAAAAAAAACCAACCTGCATTTTGGTAGCTCATTTTGGCATTTTATAAATGCCTTTTCTTTCCTCTCACAGTATTGAAGAGATTATAATGGCCACAATTTGTGTGAAAAAAGAAAATTCTAGATGTTTTATAGAAAATATTTTATCCCTTCTTTTCTTGTTTGTGAAAAGAAAGCTTCAGTCATTTTTATCACAGGAGCTGGGTTATTAAAAGTCTTCTAAAATCCTCCCAATCAAGAAAAAAATGCAGAACTTCTGCTGAAAATTGCATGAGGAAATCTGTGTATTAAGAGGTGTCCCCAGCAATGTCAAACCATAGCACTTGATTTTATTAGTTTTCAATCTCAGGTTGATAGGTTTCTGATTAATGAAGCATTTGTTCTGCACCACAAAACAAGTGAAGAATACCCTTCTAACACCAATGACTTGCATCCAAGAGTTAATTACTGACTGACCTTCAACCATGCTCTTGTTTTAGGATTGGAAGCACCTATTTTTAAGGTGAATAAAGTTTAAATGTGAGAGTATGTGTCTTTGAAATAATACCCATGGCATACTTTGCACTCATATAGTTTCCTACATTTAATGTCTGATTTTAAAAACTATACCACAAAGTTTTGTCATAACTCTAACACAAACACATGACTGATTCATAGAACACTGAGAACATTTCTAAACTCCACAAAGGCTTTTGTTGTTACAGAGAAGCCTAAGTACAGTGGATAAGGAAGATGGACTGTTTCTGCTGTATACTGTCAGCTTTTGATTTCAAATTCTGACCTCTGATAAACCAAAGTCAGTCTTAAAAGAAATTTTAAAAATTTAAAAAGGAGAAAGGAGGAGAGAAAAGGAAAAGGAAGAGGAAAAGGAAAAAAAGGAAAAGGAAAAGGAGTCCCTCTTGTAAAAGGTTTCCATGGAACTCTGTCAGCACTATAGATATCCTTCCTAGGAGTACGAAACAACTCTCTGAGACTACACTGCTGAAAAAAAAGCCAACACTTTCCTAAAATAAACAGCAAGGAATATTCTTAGGAAAGGCTTGTTTCTAAAGATATTTGAATGCTGCTCTAGAACTAGGAGCACAGACACCAGCAAGCTGGATCAGACTTGTGGCTCACCTGGGCTCCACTTGAAACGTTGTCAAATTCTCTCTAGTTCAAAACTAAGCAAACTAAACAAATCTTTCATTACCTCCCAATGCAAGGCCCTTTGAAAAATATTTCCCAGAATCTGAAATACCACAGTTGATGTGATTTCTAAAACAGCTCATTCCTAATGGAACTTGAAACATAAACAGCACTGTTTTGCAATCTGTCACAGCATTCTCTCCTGTGGCTGCTGCAGCACATTTCAGTTGATGATACCACAGAACATTCAGGAATCAGGGAATCTCCTCTTTGAAGAACAATGACACAAAATATCAAACACTGTGGATTTAGTAGAGCCACATTCTCACAGATACTTAGTAAATCAGCAGCAGGTAAAAACTGTCACTAACATTTAATAGAGTGCTGAAGCAATAATGCTCTTTAAGCACAGATAATGTGGAAAATAATTATCAAAACAGTTTTTGTTTCCTATTACTAGTCACAGTATTTTCCCACTGATTTATTTTCACTCCCACTTAGTCCCTCCTGGCTTATCTCTCCATAAAGTGGTTAACACTATGCATCGAGCTCTCTTGTAGCTTGAGTTGTCTGTCAATTGCAGGAACCTCCCTTTCTTACTAGAGCACAGGAAAATTGTTTAGAATCTAGTCAACAAAACATATAAATAAATAAATAAATATATATATGTATATATATATATATATACACACACACACACGTATTTCCAGGGTTCAGGCAACTTCTCTGGGCAATCTCTTCCCTCACCACCCTCACAATAGTGACTTTTTTCCCTAATATCTAATCTAAGGTGTTAATTTGTCTAATCCACATTTTTTTGCCTTGAAACTAAGGTCACAGTTTCATTGCACCTACAAGTGCAAGCTGCTTTCCAGACAATTTGAGTGGGCATCATGCCCTTGAGCTTCCTTCTCCTTCAAGCACATTCCGCAAATACACCTATTTTTCTCTTCATACTCTGACCTGCTCTGGGCTTGTTAGCAGTTATTTTTGGGGACTTTTTAGAGTGCCAAGAGCAGGTGAAAGTCCCAAAGAACAAATAATTTGAAAAATGGGAGCAAGTCACAAAGTCCACGAGTAGAACAGAATGAACGACAGGAACAAAATGGAATTCAAGTGTCCACTCTTCCTTATTCAAAATCACAGCTTTGACTCTCTTTGTCACTCTTGTTTGGTTCACTGTCATCATCTCTGCAAGAGTTTGGCAACCAGAATGTGACAGAAAGTGACAGTAATGCAGTCATCCTTTGCTTTTCTTACAGAGGCAGCTGTCAGAAGCGATGCCACATTAAGCCAAAGTACCAGTCGTCATGAAGCTTTTCCAACATTAAAATTTCAGAATATACCTTTGGAGAGTTTAAAGTAAGTTAGGATTGTCATTTCCTGATAGATACAGAGATAGATGGATAGAGGAATGGATGAGTAAGACAGATAACAAGTGTTACAGCATTATGTGAACAGGTCATTTTGAAAACTCAGTTTATGCATTCTTGTTGTACAGATTTCAGAAATAATAGGGGTATTGCACAAAATAGCATTCCAGGTACCATTTGCTGACTACATTAATAATATAAGCTCCATCACCTTACATAATAGATTAAAAACTCCACCATTCTCTTTTAAATTGTTACACTATTCCTTGTTCTCTTACACATTTTTTGGGATTCATTCTTTTCTGTCCTGCCCTGTCCAGGCCAGTTTCTCTTTCATCTATAGTCTGAATTCATAAACATGTCCACTTGTAGAAACACAGGTCTTTTTATAAGCTAGCCAGTCATAGGACAAGCCCACCCAAAACCAGTAACTAAAATCAATAACATAAGGAAAAATTCAGTGGAGGTAAAATAAAATTTAATTTAAAAAAATGCTTCTGGGTGTGAAAAATGTTGTTCCTTGGTTTTTTGTTTCTTTCAGAGAATTTAGCAGCGTTAAAGAAAATGCTAACTGAATTTAACTCTAAATAATAATAAAGCACTAAATAGTAATAATATAGCATTCTAAACCAAACAAACGCTGTCTGCAACTCCACTAACACCACAGCAGAGTCACAATACTTCTCTGAACACGCAAATATATCTCAGAATAATCTTATTACTTCCTACCACTTAATTAGAATAGAATAGGTGCTGCAGAATTATGAATATAGGGGTGAGAAATGTCTGTGCCTGGGTTACTCCCCTACCCCTGACCTACTAGGTGCTGTAGGTGTGCTCTCCTGGAGATGATTTATTCCTGGCATTTTGAAGATTTTTGATATTTCTGTCCTAAGCTCCTGTATGTTTCCCCAAATACAGATATATTTCTTTTCAAAATAGCCCTTATCTTATTAGGGCTTAAAGACCAATAGTAAGGAAGTGGGAGGAGTGGAATATGTAGGAGGGAAGAGGCAGAGTCAAAACTTCCCATAGCTAAAAAATATTGCATAGACTGAAGGGATAAACCATTTTCCAGGTCCTTACACACGAAACAAGTGTCACTAAGTATAAACTGCTGCAGAAAGGATTTAGATTAGCCACTGGTGAAAAGCTTTCTGGCAATAGGACAAACTGACTGCAGGAATTGGAAACTTAAAATGTGGGGCAGCCTAGCAAATCCCCAGCCCAAGTGGGGTGGGCATTGCCAGCTAAGCTGAAGGGGCTCCTGAAGCCCTTCCAGCTTGGTTGTCTCTGAATTTTTTACATTCCTATAGGATCACCTCCACTATAGCAATTTTAGGAGCAATTCATTCTGAAGAATGAAAATACTGGACCCCTGTATAAAAGTTTGGACCTCTGTTTGGAGAGAGGAAAGCAAGACATGCTCATGAATAAAAGGACAGTTTCACACTGAAGAAATACTCTGGTGAGAAAGAATTAGGCATCAATTTAAATAAAATTTTTGGTGAGATTAATTTGGAAAGAGTTGGAACTACATTTGAACTACTCAGAAATAATTTCTCATACATACCAATATTCCCTATGAATGGCTCAGCTGACACTTGTAGAAACAGCTATTAGCACAATATAAATAGCACCAATTTATGCATTTTACACAATGCTCTGCATTCCAGCTTCTAGAAATTTCCTACATTTTCTGGATGGCTATCTTTATTTCTACATACTCTCACTCTGCCTAGTCCTTGAAACCTATTATTGCAATATCCTTTAACAGAGGCAGCACAGAAGCAAAATGCGCTTTTAAAAGGAGAAAATACTTCAAGCTATATATCTATATATAGAGTTACCTGAGTTGTTTGTCTGTTAAAGAAATTTATTTTGATGGTGGATAACCTACTTCTAAAAGCTCCATCATGTAAGCTCCAAGAGAATTTCCTTTTTTCTAACCTTAGTCTGTTCTATTAAAAGTACAGTTTTGTGCTGTGGTGTACTCTACAGTATCCATGCATATCAGGAAATGGTGACAAGATATAGAGGGACAGCAAGACTATTAAATATCCATCATGCCACTCTGGATCAGGCTTAATGCAATCAGAAACACATGACTACATCAACTTATCTCCTTTGATCAAATGTGATTAAGTAAGTCATTAATTTTCAAGACAAATAAAAAATGCAAGATCATTTTATTATAAATGTAAATGCCTGTCTTCTTAAATGATTTTTCTAAAGGAAGCTCTTCTAATACAGAACTTTGTATACTTCAGAGAACAGTTGTTTTAACATTGGTTTTAATTTTAATGAAACATTATGTATTTGTATGCATGTCTTCTTTCCTTTTTTCTCACACTGCTCATGTTGTCAAGCAAAATTTGTGCATCAGCTTGATCAAGATAATTTCATTATACCATTGTTACCATTATGACTTGGGCAATTAGTAGTTTATAAGAATAAATTTATAGCAATCAGTGATTGAGGCACATTTGCAGTAGTCAGGGTGTAATAAAGCCCAATCAATTTCTTTCATTTAATATGTAGGCTGTGACCCCAGTTTTGATGAGAACTCTTAGCTATTTCATCTTTAAATAAAAAAGAATGTCTGCAAGCAATTATAGTGGTGTGTTAATTGGATATTCCTTTTTATCTTTTATACTACAGAATGCATTGCTAACGAAATCCTTGTTTTCTCTCCCATTCCCTTTCTCTCTTCCTCTCTGTAATGAACTGATATTGACTTGCTGTATTTTGCTAAGACAATGGGCCAGATTTTGATTTTCAGTAGCACTGGTGTAAATCTGGAGTGACTTCTCTAAATGAGATGGAATTACTGGGATATCCATGCACACAAGTGAGACCAAGCCCCACTCCTCTTTCCCCAGCTTGTGTTCCAGTAACAGAGGACCTGATTCAGAGCTGAGAGCCTGTGCAAGCTCTGCTCAGCCACTGTCTGAGCTGAGCTATCCACTGGCATGCAGCATCCAAAGGGATGATTCCTAAGCTTAAAGCACTGGGAAGGCTTGGTCTTAGCCTAAGGTACTCTGCTGCATTAATTCCGTGCTGATTTAAGGTATGTGATGATAGATGAAAGCAAATGCACACTGCAGGAAGAGATGAGAGCCCAACCCAGATTTAATCAGTGTTACACAGCCCAAGCTCTGCATGTTTCACGTTCCATGAAATCACCCATTGACCTGCACAGGTCCATCATTTGGGGAACAAGTTCCTGAGCAGCACAAGTAGAGTTTGGATAAAAGGTTTTCAGTGCACACATTGGAACGGTTAACCAAGGATTTGCTTCATGTTTATTTGCCCTGTAGCAGTTTTTTAACACAATGCAAAATATCAGCATTTCCTTGTGCTTATATTAGTATTTTAAAGATGTTCCATCACACAAGAAAAAAAAATTACTTTTTTTTTTTTCTTTTCTGGACTATAACTTCTAGTATTTATGCAATAGAATTCTCCAAGACTTAAATAAACCTTGCATTTTTTACTTTAGCAGGGGTAAAACTTAGCTTGGAAATATTTTTGCTTTTTACATATCAATAATTATGTGAGAAATATATTTTACAAGTAAAAAAATTTTTATCTCTTCAGTGGTAAATTTTCATGTCCTGTGACACTTCAGGCAAAATCATTTGTGTAAAATGTATCATTTGTGCCAGAAGAACATTAAAACAATTACAGTCTCACCTGATGCTATTTAGGTGTTCTCTGACCTACTCAAATGCTTCACTCCAGTTCTGTGATTTATCAATGCTTGAGATAGTTTGCTACCTGCAAGCTTTATTTCTAATGTAATTCTTCTTATTCAACATTTTCTGAAGCTAAGGCAATGGAATCCTGAACTCTTTAGTCCTTAATTAAGAAAAAATCCCACTGAAATTATAAAGAACAGTACTTGCATGCAAACTCTGTGAAGACTTAAGGGTTATTCTCTGCTTTATACTTCAAAAAACCCCCAAACATATTTAAACTTATTATGGGGAGAGAGGTTATTGAAACACAGAAATAGAGAGATCATCAAAATCTTAAGGAAAATAATACTAGTGGTGTGTCTCAGATAAATAGAGAGACATCAAAAAAACCAGGCAGAGATTCCTGGTCAATATGTGTACATATATATATATATATATATGTACATAAAAAATATGTATATGTACACATGCATACTCTATATGTCTGGAGATTTTGTGACAAATAACGTTCACTATAGTTAACTTACTACTTAATTTTGTTGTGTTTCTTAATTATTCACAGTATTAGAAGCATGAAGGAGAAAGAAAGAAGGAAAAGATCACTTTTTAATGAAGGCAATGGACACAGCTGAGGAAGAATTTCAGCTCCCAATTATGACATGGATTTCCCAAGTCTTTTATTAAATTGCTTTTTTGATCCAAGCCTCAGTTTCACTTCTGCAAAATAGCACTTACTAAAGAAACACTTAATGTCTTCCTTGTTCAGAGCTTGTAAATAATTTTTGCAACTACAGCCTTAAAAAATATGGTTAAAAATATAGAGAACTGTAAAAACATCTGAATTTTAAATGAGCAAAATGGTAATATTTTCAAATGGTATTAGCTTTAGTGATTTTTTCCATCACCAAAGCTGGACAGACCAGGGGAAATATAATGGAAGGCTCATGGATTGAGAGGGAGACAGGGAAAGATCTGTCATGGGCAAAGCAGGCTCCACTTGGGGAAATTAATTTAAACTATTGCCATTTAAATTAGACTATGATAATGAGCAATAAAACCTTATCTTGAAAACACCTACTCTCCACCTCTCCATTCTTCCTGGGCTTAACTTTGCCCCCAGTTTCTCTGCCTCCTTCCCTCCCTGCAGCTCAGGGGGATGGAAATTGGGCTGCAGTTCAGCCTCTGTCCCTCCTCCCAGGAGCTTCCCATGGAGTCCCAACCTCCTTCAGGCATCCACCTTCTCTGCACTGGGGGCCTCCAAGCCTGTCTCTAGCACCTGGAAATTCATCTTCTTCATCTTCTTCTTCTTCTTCTTCATCTTCTTCTTCTTCAATTGCTGCTGCACAGGAAGTCCTTCCCCTTCTAATTTATGTAATCCAAAAATCCAGAGGAAAGAACATGTGCACTGATGCCCCCACAGACATCCCAGGGAAAATACCCATCAATAAACCTGCAAATCTACCCTGACAAACAGCAGGCTCGTGGGAAAATCAACAAGAAAACAACACAAACTTCCCTAACTTCTCAATGTGAAAGAGGCTTATAATTTAAAAATAAATTAAAATCAGGGGCACCAACCAGTTATTCTGTTGATTTTTATAAACTATAAAATTTATTTTTTTCAACATGAGTGACACTGCTTATTAATTTTGTTTAACTGAAAAGGATCTATTTGTTGTATAAGACTAGATTTATGAAGCATGATTACAACTATGAAGTAACTAGTCAAATACCCCAAAGGGTTTACAGAATACAACAAATGCTTCAGAAGGTGTGCTGATTTTGCAGGTTTTTTGATATCACATTCTGTTACATGGTAATACTGACAATTGAAGAAAAATATTAGTGTTTTTTTTCCCTGTGGGTGAAATATTGCAATTTAATCATACCATTTCCTCATCACATGCAAAAATAAAAATAAAAAAAACCCAAATCTTATGACAACAGCTTTACATCACATATAGAAAAAAAAGTACTGGCAGTGAAAAGCTAAAATATTTATTGGTTTTCTACTTAAGATATTGTTAACTTAGTGGATTATTTCTACAGAAATCAAACAGGAGAGTTTGAATCAGCATATGGATTTGGAAATGTGTTTAAAAGTTGAGTTTAAATAATATCTTCTCTTGGTGTTATCCAGTTGCCAGAGTTTATTGATTTGAATGATATTTGTTAGCAAGATGGGGGCAAAAACAGTCTTCTTGTTGTCACAGTTGTTTTGTGCAGCTATTGATGTGATAAAACAATTTCATTTGTGGAATACTGTAAAGCAGCAGCTGCCTAATGGAAAAGAAATACTTTAAGAAATTGCATGCATAAAAGCTTCTAGGTGTTTAAACCTCTGGTCAAATGAGACAATTTATAATGTTAACAAACTTAATTCCAGAACAAGTTGTATCACAATTGGACCTGTCACCACTCTACAAGTAACTGTCCCTTATGATTCATTATGACCCTCCCTGCTTGACATGTGGACTGAGTGCAAGCAGAGTGTGGAGAGTGAGCTGGGAGAGGGGAGATAACAGAGATAAATCTAAATTCATTCTGGAAGCAGTCACACTCAATGACATATTCACTGACTTCTTCAACAGCTCATTTGATAATGTTCTTTCTGCACTATTCATTTTTCTGAAAGATGAAAGCTGGCTGAAGATCTCATCTGCTCACTGATGCAGGGAGAAGATTTGAAATTAGCACAAAAATAAAAAAAGGGAGGGGTGGGGTGGTGTGGAAAGCAAGCACTTTCTGATTAACAGTTTCTTGGTCCTGACAGGGAAGGCTAAACACCCTGCCTTTTCAGGTCACCTTTAATTAGATATGCATTATAATTCTGCAATATGTCAATGGGCTGACTCTGTCTGGCAGAATTGTGCTTAGAGAAGGGGGAATACATTAATCACAATAATTAATTGCTTGAAGAATGGAGACATTGTTTTCTGTCTCAGCTTGTAACGTGATACATATTTGTATAAATTTTTTATTACTGTTCTACACAAGGCTCAACCCAGAAGGTTAATGGTGTGATTGTAAGAAAAGTGCAAAAAGGGTCAGTAATTCTTGGCCTTTAATAAATTCCTGGTCTGAGTTTCCTTTTTTTATTTTTTTAGGTGAGGAAGTAAGGGGAGGAGGAGACAATGCTAATTGCATTAGCCAGCCAGAATGTTATATAGTTCATTACTGGAAATGAGAATTAAAACACCAGCTAACTGCTTTTCTCCACTGGTACTGAAAATATACTACACCTGCTTCTGCTGATTTGCCCAACTTGTTAATTATCCAGAAAAATCTGGGTCACTATTTTATGACCAAATTAGTTACCAGCTAAAGATTACAACTGGCTTGCCAAAAGGAAATTAAGAAGTGTCATATTAAGTGAGGGCAAAAATAAAAATATGATACTTGTAGGTTATTTTGGGGATTTGTTTTTAGAAAACTCTTTAAAAGAACACTTTGCATTCAATCTCTTTTAATTTTTCTCATAGAATTTAAATGCCTATCAACATTTCAGAGCTGTCAAGAGAGTTTACCAGTGAGTTCAGGGAAGTTCTTGCTGCTTTGCTTGAACACTGACAGGCACAATATGTACCTGTAACCACACAGGTACTTACCAGCACTGCTCTATCTACTCTTGACTGGGGAACACAGAAACAAACTACTGCAAGCACAGACCTCCACTCTATCTACCTACTCCACTGCAAATGTGTGTGTGAGCATGCACATTTCTGTGCAGCCATGCCCATTTTCACTTTGGGGAAAAAAAAAAATTAAAAGTGTCAGAGGCACAGAGAGCTTCATCCTGACAGATACACAGCTCCCAGTTTTTGGATTTGTCAGATACATGTTTGTTTTTCCACCCTTCAGATGCTGTCTTTGCTTGCTGCTCATAGGACTCATTCCTTTTCCCTGATCATATTAACAATCGTTCCTGAATTAATTAATCAATCCTTTCTCCATCCTATAACCCTTTTTATTTTAGATTCATAACTTCTTTTATCAAACACCCATTTTTCTCCCATTCATAGCAGATGGGGTAAAACAGGAGATGAGAGGGGTGTGTGAAGGGAATTCAGTGAATTATGTGCCTGCATGTACCTGGCAAAGCTGCTTTTTCTTTACATCAAGAAAGAGGAAAAACAATATAACCAACAACGATTATATCCACAAATCTTTTTGATGCTTCCTAAATGTGCTAAACTCCCTTGGAAAATAAAAACACAACCTTCAAATGTTCCAGGTATATTTCAAGTGGCTTCCAAAACATTAATTCAGTAGTCTATGTTTGAGTTCTTTTTCAAATTTGGATTGTTTTCTCTCTGAAAATATGACAGAAAATTATATAGCATAGTATCTTTAATACTAGTGCTTTTCCTTTATCTGCAAAGCAAAGATCAAATAAATAGCCCTCAGAATAAGCCCAATTAAAAATAGAAATAAACTGGAAAATTAGATCTTTAGATAGAATAAATACACAAGTAAAAAGTAAAACCTTTTGTAAACCTTAGTTTAGAAAAACACCATAAAACCCCAGAATATGACCCACAAAAATTCCACCCCTCCAGAAAGACATATATTTATGCACAAAAAGAATAAGCAATGAGAAATTACTTTTCTATTAAAAAAAATAAGAAAATAAAGTTTTGATAAGTCCAAAATTTCATTAAACAGCCATTCTTAGAGAAGGGAGTATGGTTACAATTTTTTCCCTCAATACAAACAGAAATATTGCACAAATCCAGTACAGACTGGTAGTCACCAATGGGTCTGTGCAAGATGTAAAGTGAACAATGAGACTGCCAGTCAATCAGGTTTTTTTTATTTCTAGACATATTAAATAAATTTTTCTTTTAACAAATTTCAGGTTTCTGTGTTGCCTACCACCTGACATTCTCTCATTTTCCACACTAAAAGTGAGCCTTAAATATTGTCAAACGAATTGCTCCTGTTATGCATTCATTTTTATGGATATAAAGAACTTGCAACACAGTGGAGATTCAGAATCAGGAGTTGATAAATACTCCAGAAGTCATGGCATATTCCAAAGGAGATCAGATCACTATGAATATTTTTAATAGATGATTATGAGACTGAACCTGCTTTAGTTCAGTCTCCTGTGTGTTGCCTAGAAGGCTGTGAAAGTTTTCTGATCTAAGGGAACAGCAAAACAAATCTAAACAAAAATTCTATTGCAGCAGTTATTAATTTCAGAAAGGAAAGCTCTGTAAAAGTGAGGAAAAAGGAAAGTTTGTCAAAAGGAGGAGTGAAAAAGACAATAGTTTTAAGGCTGACAGAAAATCTGTTTATTTAGGCATCAAAGTCTAATATCTACAGAAATTTCTGCAATGGTCAAACACAACAATATAGGAAAGAATGCATGCAAACTACAAGAATTGTTAATAGAATTATTTCAGATTCCTCTCAAACAAAATACCCTTCAAGATCTATACATGAGAAGTGCAATAAGCAGAAGTGATGAAATATTAGGCTGGAGCAAGAGACTCAAAGCAGCTATTTGTACCAAAATGCAAAAGGAAGGAGCTGGAGAAGTTTCCCCTGAGGAGCCTTTCTTATGAGGGATACATCACAGGATTTGTCTGATACTGAAGAGCCAATCAAAGGGAAAATAGGAAAAATCATGAAATGAGCAATAGCAAATTGTCCTGAACAGGCAGGATTCACCCAAGAGGTCTGAAGTAACACAAGTATGAATTTCACATATTTTGGACATTAGCATAAATCAGACCTGATAACAAAGAAATGGAAGGTAATAAAGGTGGAGTAAATTCTCCATAAAAAGTTCCAGGAGATTCTAAGAAGCTCAAGAGCAGTAAATCTGACTTCTACAACATATATGTTGATGGAAATATAATAAAGAACAGAACAGGAAAACAAGCAGGTAAATAAGATGCAGTGGACAACAATCCAAACATTTTTGTACATCAAGTCAAGCCTCACAAATCTATGAATTTTTTGAGAGTCAATGAATGTGTTGCTAGGAATAATTCATAAAATTGATATATACTCTACACTTGAACTCCTAACAACATTCTGGCAAGGGCTCTGTTCTAAAGGTGTTTCTAAAGGGGAAAACAACCCGTGGAGAGTAGGTATACAGGTATCTACATTTCAGAGCCTGGGAAGGACAGAATTTAGTGGCCAGTTTTACCAATGTATGAGAGTTAACTGTGGAACCTTCTAACAACAACAAAAGAAAACCACAAACACACAAAAATCTAAGCAAAAACAAAAACACAAAACCAAAAAAAGACAAGGAGAAAAAGAAATAATTAAGAGGGAAGAATTGCATAAGTATCTCACAATATGAATTAATTACTTGATAAAATTTAATTCAATAAATTCAAAGTGATGCAAACAGTAGATACAAAGAGAGAAAAAAAAAAAAAGATCCTTATTATGTCTACCCTGTGATGGATGTTAATTTACCTATAACCTGTCAAGAAATAGATCTTGAAGTCATTACACATCTTGCTATGGTACTTCTATGAAAATATCAGCCCTACTTAGCAGCAGCTAAAAAGACAAATAGAATATTAGGGATTATTTGGAAAGCATTAAGAACTTAGTAGAGAAAATCTTATTGCTATTAAAGAAATTAATGACATTCATGTAATTGTGGTCACTTCATCTCAAGAAGGATACAACTAAACATCAGAGATCAAAAATTATTTCCATTTGAAAAAAAATAAAGGGACTAGCTTGCATGGAATGGCTCAGAGGGAATACCACAGACACATGGAAGTATGAATGATATGCAGAGGGGAATTGGAAACTATCACTCAATAAGGAAGTGACAAGTATCCCATGGAATTTTCAGCTGCAAATTTTAAACAAACCCAGGTTAACACATTTTTTTTTAATGTAACATGTAATTAAACTGTGAAACTCATCACTGAAAGATATTGAAAAATGAAATGGTATTGAAAAGCTGCTGGGAAAATTAATGACAGAAGCAATTATTAAAGGGTATCAAACAGAAAGGTACAATATTGAGCTGCTCTGCAGATTGCCAGAAGCGGAGGTAAAAAGCAGGGAATTATCACTTTCACTTCCTCTGTCCTCAGAGGCATCTCTGCCAGGAGATCTTCCCTCTTCATATGGATAATGCCAAAACCAGGAAGGAATGAAGAAGGTGGAAGAAAAGTCACTGTTTCACTGACACATTTGTTTCCTGAAGCCAAGACCACCAGAAGAGCAATTTACCACAAGATTGAAGCGTTATCTTAGGTATGTCATAAAAAGCCAAGAACTAATAACTGCCCATTAAACTTAATTCTTTATCTTAGTCTGTGTTGGTAAATTATTGATGTAGTAATTAGGGGTAAGACTGTCACATCATGACCTAAGCATATACTCATGAAAATGTGTGGAAGACAAATCACAAAGGAAAAAAAAAATAGTCATAATCCAAAGTTGCCATATTATATTCAGGTTCTGTTCTAGAATCTCTCTTCTTGAGATTCTGGAATTTACCAGTTACCTGAAAGTATTGCAAGTAGAAAAATGGATACAAATACATTTTCACATAATGAGTTATAAGATTCATAGGTGATGGGAGTTTGGAAAAAAAGGTGGGAGAGCAAAGAAGATAGCAACCATAGAACTATTTCATTTAATATAATTTTACTTAAACATTGTTAAAGTAATCTAGGATCCAAGCCACAGTTTTTAAAATGGAATTAAAACTCATTTTCTCTTCTTCCTCTATTAATTCCTATAAAAATTATAAATAGAAATATAAATCCTCATCACATGTTTCTTCCATCAGGTAGACTCTAAGTTCTTCACTGCCTGGAATGCTCAGTTTTATACATATATCAATACACATTAATTATCTCCAAAGAAGTCTCCTATCTTTAAAAGAGGAAGGCAAACTCTGAGGTTTGTTCCATGAGGCAATGAACTATTAGTTTTGTCAGCTACAGCTGATGTGTAAAAACTGATTCTAGTCAAATGAAGAGTCAGCCAAGCTTCATATTAGGTTTGGGCATATGATTATAAATCATAGCAGGAATTCAGGCTAACAAAGAACTATATTTCTTTATTCTCTTCTGGATGATAAGTCATTTGTACAAAACAAAGGGTAAGTAGAAAGTCTGTAATAAACTAAAAAGAGAGAGGAAAAAAAAAAGGAATAAACATGAAAAACAGAATCTAAAAATAATTTCTCCCTGGTGAACTTGTCAGCTCTCAATACTACACAGCTTTCCCTGGAATTTATGTAAAAATGTTTAGAAACCAAGTTTGTCTTTAAATAATATTTTCAATGTATAATTTGTATAAAGTTCTTCCATGTTCTTTCACCAGCTAAAAGCTTCAGAACTTTTTTTACCAACAGAAAAATTTTCACTTCCTTTGAAAGAACAATGGAAGTAAAACTCTGGCTTACATATTAAGAAAAAATATTTGAGCCACTTCCTGTTAAATTAGAGACACAAATCTGAGACTACAATTCTTTAATTAAATTTAAATTTCATTACATTTAAGCTTTCCTACACCAAATTCACCAAAGTATGCTAGCTTTGCAATATCTTTCAGTCTTTTATTGATCTGAAGATATTTCTATCATGATTCTCTACGAGTATGTATACCTTAGAATATGTAGTTGCATTTTTAAATCCTTATGCATATTAAAAAAACAAATCTTTCTTCTTAGTTTAGAGACTTTGAATGAAAAATCCTCATTAATTTGAGTAAATAGCAGATTTTTCATGTGTACTGTTTCTTATTTGTAGCATACCCCAAGTGGTGTTAGTACAGAAATTAATGAAATATAAAAATACAGTCTCAGTGCAACAGACCTTAATTATTAGTCAATTTTGGCCAAGAATAAAGGAATTGCCAGATAATAAATGACACCAAAGATGGACAGAGAGAGTTCTGCAGTTTTATGATTCTGTCAGTCAAAACCAAAAATAGCTGCCATACACATCTATTAAGCCATGTATGAAGATTAAGGAAGTAGGAATGAAGTGCACGAATTGTTTTTTCTATCACAATTTCAGAATTTTGGAAAGAAAAAGCAGGTATTGAAGACCACATTTCTCCAGTAAGAACTTTCCCCTATTTCCATACATTTTACCTTTCTAATTTGTGAAATACAAGAGGAAAAAAAAATTCCAATTTCCATGTTGCTCAGTGCTACAGATGCTGCTGCTATGGAAACTACCCTTCATGTGCCAGAAATGAAGACATACAGTTGATGTACAGTTACTGCAAAGCAAAGCAGCATTACTTTTTAATTTTTCCATTAAAAGTCTAATATAAATGCCTAAAACATTGCTTCAATTCATTATGCATTCTTCTACTCCTAGTGAACTCCTTAACACTTCTGGCTACAGAATGTTGTAAGAGATTTCCATGGAGCTGTCAGCTCATTGTCTGTGGCATACAAAAGAACATTGTGTAGTGGAAGTTGGAAAACACAAGACTGTATAATAACCTGCTTGTTTATAAAACTGAAATGATGACATTTGTCTGATAACAGCTCTAGCTGGAATCTAGGAAAGTAAAGTAAGGAATAATAAATGTTGCTGTTTTGATCATCAACAACATCTGGGCTGGTGTGAAGCTCAGGGGTAAAAAGAAAGTTACCTCTTCTCCCCTAGATTATATTTTGAGCTTGGACTTCTCTTTTCCTCTTCTTTAAAGGTCACTGTTCACGTGTCTCCTGTAACTTTCAACCAATTGCAGTTTTCTCTCTCTAATTCATGCTACAATAAAATAATGAGGATGAGTGGGGCCCCATCTATCAGCTGTCAGACTCTTCTGTGAGAAATGCTTTAATTATTAGCACTGCCCATATTTTACCCCTATTTGAACTGTTTAGATTTGGAATAATGCCTTTGTTCTGCTTTTGTGCAACATCTTCCTAAACCATTACCACAACCTACAGTTGTCTCTTCTGAATTTTTCTATTGAATTTTTACACCAAAATTCAAGAGAAACAATAACAAAAGGCAAAGAGCAATCCAAAGGACCAAAATCAGTCTTATTTATTCAGGAACTGTTGAAATTTTAAAAAAAGCAAAATTATAACACAGGGACAAGTGTAAAAAAGTAATTCCCATAGTGACTTAAGCCATAGGTATTTCTGCTTTATTTTTCCCATGTTCATGAAGAAAAAAAAATTCTCCAGTATTTTCAGAGAGTTTGAAGAAAAGACAAGGAAATTTGAGTGACAATAACTCATTTTAATAAAAATTCCATTTTTTAAAAATAATTAATGGTTCTAGAGAAGTCCAGATTCAGGCTTGAAGGTGAATTTTTATAAACACTCAAAATAGCACTGGTTAAAGACTTCCCACCCCTGAACAATTAGTTCAGTGAAATCAAAGGGTGAACATCCAAAAATGGCAGGCATATCACTAGGGCTACAGCTTCCTCATCATCTAGGAGTCATCCAGAGAACAAATTCTCTAACTTAACCCCAAAAATGGCATCATGATGAAATCCTCTGACCTGTGAATAGCAGAGTTATTCTAACAGAAGAGTCAAGGTAGGAAAAAAAAAAAAAGAACACTGTATTGGGAATGGTGCTATTACAACCTGCAGTCACGTGCAGGAGTTGGAGATGGGATATCAGGGAGCAGGTGCTGTCCACAATGTGAAGATAAATAAGTCGGGAAGGACAAAAAGAATTTAAGAGTTCTTGCTCTGAAAGCACTCCCCCCACAGAAGCCCCCAATAATTTTGTGTTACTTAAATTGTCACAGTAAAAAGTCTGAATGAAAAACAGGATTTTGCTCTGAGAGTTAAGCTGGAAGGTTACAGAGTCTCCCTAATCCCAATCACACAAAGCTAAACCACTCCTGTGCCTGGTTTTTTGCTCTGCAGGGTGGGTTAGCACTCCTTGCCTTTTTCCTTTTCCTGAAGACACTTGCAAGTGTTGAAGGCTGAACAAACCTGAACCTCCTTTTCCACTCCTCATCAGCACTTTTTTGCCAGGCTATTCTAAACTTAGACCCATTGTGCAACACAGAGAAACTCTTGAAAATTTTAGTAGATCGTTCTACAGAGGTTATGAGAAAACAAAGTAAGGAATTTTTCAAGAGTCTCAGTGAGAATACATTGTCCTCACACTGAAGGAATTGTCAGCATCCTGACTAGATCCTGTTCTCTCAGGCTCACTCAACAGTCCAGAAGGATGAAGGTGTCTAAACTACAGTTTAACCTGTGTTAAGTAGAGTGCAAAACTTCATTAACACTTTAAATCAATATTTAGACATTTAATTGTTTTGTTCATTTTACCTGAATATATTAGAAAAGCCTGATAAAACTATTATGGCTCCCTATGATTAACATACTTGAATCAGCAGAAGGTGGTAATTAGATAAAAATCGACTTGCTTTTCTGCTCTATCATAAGATTTGCATAATTTCTCAATTATTTTATCATTTGGGATATATGCTAAAAGTGTTTTCTGTTTTTTAATTGTAAACTGTATTCTACATGTTTTAAATCTTCTGTCCTATGAATATTTTGAGTAAAATAGAAAATATTTTTGACTGCCTCAAATCTGTAAAACTTTTGCTTCTTCTGTCACCAAAAGGTTCTCACGTATCAAAGATCATTAAGTGAGGCTTGTGATTTTATAATCAAAAATACATTGACAGATTATATTGTAAACTGGGGGTTTTGTAGACATAATTATTTTTCTAGCAGTTCAGAAATATTTAACTAACTTCACATTCTCTCAGATAATGAGAAAAGTTTCCTCTATACATAATTTTAGAGCTTTTTACAAAGCTAAAGCCATACCAAGTGTTTCTGCTATATAAATACAAATTATCAAACAGGTCTCAACATATAGATATGACTGGAAGTTTACTTCAGAGGATTCTGCATCAGAACAATGCTTGAACTTTAATATCAAAATATTGAATGGTGTCAGAAAAGTGTCCATCACAATTTCAATGCAGTTACTGACTTTACTCTCTTTCTATAAGTATTTATTTCAGTCAAGCCTGGTTTTTTGGATCTATTATTGAAAACATACTCTTTAATTACCTGGAGGAATAAAAAAACCTACAGGAAGTTATACAGTGGATTCCAACCATGAAAACATCTTTTCCCTTCAGTTTCTTAGATCCATACTGAGCTCACAACATGGGAAAATGAGCCATATTCTATCAGGCATGTCACAAAGAGAGAGGAGGATAAAAGACAAAATAACTATCTTTTCCACAAATTTGCTCATGATTTTGTATAAATTAATGTCAGGATATAGCTGTTCATTGAGGGGGAGACAGCAGATAGAAAACCTTGTATTTTCAGTCCAAGTCTATGTAATTTTGACTGTGGTTTCAACACTGATGACTTTCTTTGACCTAAATAAGAGGTCTATGTACCAGACCCCCACAAAGAGAAAGTTCTCTCACCAGTTCCACAGCTGATTTAATGGCACGTGGTTTTTTATCATGCTACTGGATTAACAAGCTTTTATGGACATTACTTCATGGTCTAATCTTTAACATTTGGTCAAAAATGGGCTCTGTCAAATTTTGGAGGTTCTGTTGCTCAGGATAAAATTATAACTCCATACAAAAAAAAAAAAAAAAAAAAAAAAAAAAAAAAAAAAAAAAAAAAAAGGAAAATTGGAGTTTGTTGCCTGCAAGGCTAGAAAAGCAATATTTGTCTGACTTGTCTATCAGTGAATATCCTCAGCTGTTGGGAAAGATTATTCTGACAGTGCCATGGCTGTATTTAGGGTCTGTATCTGTGGTTTTGACAATGAGTTGATAATTGCTGGTTCTGTAAGAAAGGGTGACAATGTATGCATGAGACTATACCATCAGCCTGAAATGGAGTTAAATATTAATAGGGAAAGCTAAAAAAGAAATAGAATGTGAGAATAACTGAGATAAAAATGTGAAACTTTAGTCTGGTCAGAACATAATAATGTGATTCTCAAAAAGAAAGACAAGCCTTCCAAAGGATGTAGAAGGTAAACATAGAAAAAACATCTATAGCATCCCCAAACTAGTAAATATATGATCAGATTCCAATAAAAGATCTGCTAAATTAAGTAGGATCATGAAACCATTATCTGAACTCTAAGAAAAACCTCACTCAAAGAGGACAGAAGTGAACTTATTGTTTTATTACACTTTTATAAGGCTGGTGTATGATGGAAGCAACTCAGCTTCAAAAAATGTTCTAAAAAGAATTATCCCTAAACATTTCCAAGGAACAATGATACACCCACTTGTCTTTGCTGCTAGATGTAAGAGCTGTTCCAGGAGGTCAGGGAAGAAGTTCAGTAATTTGAAATATAAATGAACTGTCTTTGAAATTAACATACTAGGAAAAAAAACCCCCAAAACCCCAAATAATAACACTTTAAAAATACTGTGTTGTAAGGAAATCTGTTATAGTTTGGTCTTTGAGAATTTGATGTCTTATTTATGTAAAATAAAGCAATTTCTGGATATGCATCACAATATTAACTGCTCAGGTAGAGATGCACACTTTCAGAGGCAGCTTGTTATAAAGATTGAGTTCACCACAGTTAAACTAGGAAACTGAGACTGAAATAGGTCATCAACTCTCCAACAATTATGCCTGAAATCCTGCTAAATGTCACAACAGCTACTTTCTGGTTACCAAAAGTTATTAGGGTTTTGATTTTTTGTTTTATTTTTAGTATGGATTGTTTCTTTTTTCTTTTCTTTTAGCCAAGAAAAAAACCCACAAAAATTTTAAGCATATTCTGTGTGTAGAGAGAAGTATAATCTTGATGATGATTAATTGATGCTATGGAAGAGAAAGCATCTAAAGCTCAGAGGACTATGGTGGTGAAACTACAGTTCATTTAAAAAATAAATAAATAATGAGACTTCATTAGCTTACACTGAAGTAGAGAAACTTAAAAGTCTTCTCCAAGTTAAAAGCTGTAACAAAGAAAGCAAAGGAGGCAAAGAAACAAAGGAGTAAAAGGAAATAGAATACTGTCCTGTGAAATTAAGCAGTGGGGTTTTTTTCCTTCTCCCCATCTTTGACAACGGAGGAAGTCAATGAAAATGATAGACTGATGTTCAAGAAATGTAACTTGATTATTCTAGCAGCAGTGAAAGGGAAATGCTGCAAATAATTCATCAGAATACCAGAGAATCAAAAAGATTAAAAAAATTAAAAAAAAAAAAGAAAAAAAGAAAAAAAGCCCATGACAATATACTGTATATTCTGGCATGATAAGTTGCTTCACACAGCAGAGAATTTATCCAAGCTGTATGATACATCTCATTAAAGGAGCAACCACCAAAAGTAACTTCTGATTTGCTGTGTGCTGCTCAATCTATCAAAACCCAACCTCTTCATACTTGTAATGCTGCCACCAAGAAATACCTTATAGCAAAATAATATATTCCACATTACAAAGTACTTTGTTTACTGAACGACAGCATGTTAACTACACTCAGCATAAAATGCTGCAGTAAACAGGGTTATTTTCCACTGAATTTTAGTGCACAGTGAAGGGTGTATGCTAGCCCAATGCTTCTTACCTGACAAGGCAGATAACTTGACAAAAATCTTTAGGATGCCTGATTAAATTGATAGATTAGGAGGAGTTCCATAACAGAGGAATAAGATGCAATAGTACAACTTTACTAGGTTCAAGAAATGAGAGAAGGCAAGGAGCTGTACAAATAGATTAATTATAATATCCACTCTTTCACACAATCCTACATTTTATTTTCTATTTCCATACTCAAAACATGAAAGAAAAACATTTTGTTTACCCAATTGGTAATGTTTATTTCCTGGAAAAAAAAAAGATGATGTGTCAAGTGAATGCTACTGAACTATGTGGCCTTATACAAATTTTGATAAAAGTTAGCACAAACCTGTTCAATGGGAAAGTTATTTCTATTCTGAAATTCTCAGAACTGCAGAGAGTCATAAAACTTATATTACCAATACAAGGATTAAAAAAAAAATAAAGAGCCATAACTGCACGAGCTTATAAACAGTGTGAAACAAAAAGCTGAGAGATCTCAGTAAAGTGTCCAAGCCCCAAATGTTCACATCTAAAGCCTTTACTTTGTAATAAAAAATTTTAAAATAAGATAAAAATCATTACCTCAGTCAAGAGTCGTGTCTGTGCTGCCATCAGAGATGTGACTGCTCCCTGGGAAAGCAGAGCAGCTATTCTAATTTAGCTTATTTGGGTGGCTGATAACAGCACAGACAGCAGCCCCAGAAGCCATGGGGCTGAATTATTACTGAGGCAGTACACCTGTGGCAGGTGTTACTGTGGTTTCAAGGTGTTTCCCACCTGAACCAAGTAGCCCACATTTACATGACCTAGGCCAGAGGTTCATAATTATGATTTCATTTGTTTCCTCATCAAATTTTTGCCTCCAGTCTTGTGGTCTTAAAACGAGCCCTGCCACTCATCAAGATTTGTTACACTATTTAAAAAGGAGCAAGCCACAGATAAGATGCAATTTAGGAAGAAATTTTTAATAACCTCTCAGCTGTTAATTACTGCTTCCCAAAAGAGACCAGAGACAAGAGTGTGTGTGTATGAATGTTCCTCCTCCCCTCCATTCCCGGGAAAAAGCTGACACACGTCCCAGCTGGTTAGCTGCCATTGCCAAGAACATCAAAGAGGAAATGCACTTGCACAAACAGCTTAGATGACACCAGACAGCTGGGGTTTGGCTCTTCCTTTCCATTTCTGGTAGCTGTGCTTACCTCCAAGGAGCAGAACTCACAAGGAGAGCCACGGTTGAGTTTTGTTTCACTCAGTCTCTCAGCATCAATCCTCATCCCTGGCATTCCCAAACGGCAGCTTGGGTTAGGCAGGTATCTTCCACCTACTCTTTGTGCCTGACAAAAAGCCTGTTGGCTTGGCAAGCTAAAATAAGGCTTAAGACATAATGTATATGCTTCTCTGATTGTATAAAGCATGCTTTTGACTGGAGTGGAAATATATTTTTAAAAGTTATGTTGCAGTAGTGCATTTTAGGTTACATTTACATTGCAATTTTTTGCATTTCTTCCCAACAAGAAATCCATTCTTTCCTTCCAGCCATCTTTCTCTTGATAAAGATGAGGAACCTTTTTAATCTTTTAAAATAAGCTTGTATTCCTGTAACTGCAGCCATTTCTCCTTCTCCTGCCAGACTTTTCTTTCACTAAATGAATAGCTGACAGCACCTAAATGTTTCTCTCTCCCAGTTCTAGCCCATATTTTAGTCTCTTTCATGTAGTTTAATCTATTCTTATCAATGTCTCAGATGATCACTCCACAGCCAAAATTCATCCCAGTTTTGACTTGTCAGACATTCTCCAGTAGCTCTATCAGTTAATTTGAACAAAAGAATTCCAAAAGTCTACATCATGAAGACTTCACACATGCAGAACAGGTAGCTTTTGACCCCAATTCTGTTTCAGGCAACATTTCAGACAATGGAGAAGGCTCAGTATATCCAAGGGGACTCTTAATCCTCCCCATAAGCACTTTTCAATATATCACTTTTCAATATAGATCACTGTGATCACTACAGACAGCCAGGAGACACCCCCACTTTCACATTTTTGTAAATCCACCTTGATAACCAATGCCTAAATATTTTACTGCACCATGAAGAAATTAATCTCTAATCCATCCTTTCAGGTAAAATGATTTCTTCCACTGGTCTTGGCTGCTAGGACATGATTTTCACAAATTTGGCAGCTATACTTTTTACCATCTTAAACAAAAAACTTGTCTTTCTCCATCAAGGGAGCTCAAGAAGTGGCTACAAATATTATGCTGGTATATCTGTGCTTAAATTAGATCATCTTCAGCATCTTCCATCTCACTACCAATTTGCCCTTCTCTTCTATGTCAAAGAGGAGCTATTTATTCTCATATTCATAAAGACACCACTGCCATCACTGATTGAGTACAAGGCTGACTATTCTCTTGTTACCTCCCATCACTTAAATCTTTAAAGTATCTTTATCCTTTTCTGGATTAGAATAGCAGCAACACTTTAAACTGTGACAGTCATTTCTAGAGTGCTCATCTGAAATGCAGGCAGATGTCCCAGAGAACATGTTTTCAAAATGATTAGCTCTGGAAGATTTGAGCTGCAAAAATGTCTGGTATATGATTTGGAACTCTCTACATTACAGAGACAGCCAAAACTCTGAGATCAAACAATGTCATAGAGACAGGAAAAAAAAGAGGGGGGGGGGGGGGAGGGCATTAATTTAGTTCTGAAACTTGGAAAACATCAATAAACAAAGGATAACAATTCAAAGTTACCAACATGAACATTTTCAGAAGTAGCACCTGGTAGTACAGTTGATAAAGTACAAATATGAAGAAATGAGAGAAATAAAGAATAAGAGGTAACTGAGACAATAAGAGACAACTGAGGCAGTGAGGACAATAATGGAGTAAAGTACAGAAGGGTATTGCTAATAGGGGCCAAAGCAGTGTGAAATACTGGAAAGGAGAAGCCAGACTGAAACAAAACCCCAGGTAGAACAATGGCCAGTGGGAAATCAGTTCAGGAAAATATGGCATGTTTTAGAAAATCAGGAATAGTGGGGAGTCTGAGAATTATAGTGTAGAGGAGTCATATGAAACCTTTTGAAAGAGCAAGAGGAACCAAAGAGTGATGATTTGAAGGAGTTAGGAAGAAAATTGAAAAAGTAATTGACAGGGTTAGAAGCACAACATCCATTAATGAATGCTTTTAAAATTTTACAAATTAGTATTCTTTCCTTCCTGTTCAGGTGCCCCACCATCCCTCTGCAGATAGAAAATAAATATCCTGGAGCCAAGCAGGTATGATGGCTGTGCAGCTCTGTGCCAAACAGTCCAACATTCCCACAACTAAACCTGATCCACCACAGACAAGGGTTCTTGCCTGACAAGAATATCTTAATTAAAAAAAAAAAAAGATGTCACCAAGACTGTTAAATTGTCTGAAAACTGAAGCACACCTTTTTTTTAATATGTTTGTAGACTGAGATTCTAAGAACTTTACTACTAAACTGCTTGACTATTAATGGGCAGTGACTTAAATTTTGCATGCATGATTTGCATTACACTGAGTGTCAGTAATTTTCTATAAAATATTTTATTCTGCTCAACAGTTATAATTCTACATTCTGTGCTTCAAAACTGTCTTAATTTCCTTAAGCACAGCAGCAGTTTCAATTACATTTTCCTGATAAACTGATCTGTAGCAAAAAGAAATCTGTATAAAGGAGAAAACTGTATAAGAACACCAAGAATAAGACACTTGCTATAATATAATTAACAATATGTAACATAGCTTTTTTTTAAGAAGACGTATCTTTAAATCATATCCTTTATTACAGTATAAAGTATTATTTGCAGATTTTATTGAAAAATTAGGAAGAATAGTGAATGATATTGCACCATTGAAAAAAATTGCACAGGGAAGGTGAGAATTATATTGTCATTAATAAGTGTATCAAAACAACCCATTTAATGGAATCCCCCAACCTGGAAAAGGCCTCCAAGACCATCAAGTCCAACTTTTGGTAACAATGAAGACCATTGGCTAAAATCCAGTTTGTAACACAAAGATATTTAGCTAGTTATCACTTCTATATTTTAAGGGGGAAAAAAAATTTTTGAAAAAAAAAAAAGAAAGAGAGGGAGAGGAAGAAATTTGTCTGCAACTAAAATCTTTTTTTTTTTTTCCAGGAACCCCGTGGGAACAAGACAGTGCATTGTTTCTTAGAGCATGGCTTTTAAAATTCACTATGACTGCTGTATATTATGATTGGCTGAGGCACTTGAGCCAGCAGACAATGAATACAGTTGTAATTTTTGCAGTCACAGAGCAATGAATGTTCCATGTTATTTTGCTTGTTGCCTATATGTAGGGAGCAATTTGTGTGGAGAACATTACTGTATCTGTCATGTTCCATCTGAAAGCACTGATGCAGAACTGCTTGGAGACAGCAGCACTGCAGTATTGATGCTCATGGCAGAAGAGATTTAGATACCATGAAAAGCTAATGGTGTTAACTAAAGAATTCCTCAATTCACTTCAGCAGAAAGGAAACGTTTAAAGGAGGATTAGTTTTAGGATAAATGACAAAAATTCAACACATTGAAATTGTGCAAAGTGCATGTTGTAGCAATTATGGAGACTTTTTGATACAGTACTGACGAGCCAAATTATGGCTGTGCTGTATATTACTCCATAGCACAGACAACTGCCTTCACATGGGATGACTTCTTATTTTAAGGGCTGCTATAAAGTTATCTTTGTGCTTTAAACAAACATTCTGCAACTGTGCACAGAAATAAGCACCTGGAAAAACTCCCAGTTCCTTTTTTTAGCCTATGCAACTCTTACTCATCCTGAATGATTTATCTTCTCAATTTCTCCTCTGAGCTGGGCAACAGGGATAAAACTGAATTAATTTTGCTGCCCCTTGTTTGGGCTAGAGAGAAATGGCTGCAATAAGGAGTGACAATTCTGCCATGGTGAAGTCTGTGTCACAGTGACCTGGATTTTCTCATCACATCAGCTCCAGGAAGGAAAGAAGTTTTGGCTCTGTGTTGAGTAGGATTGTCATCAATTCACAAACAAGAGCATGAGGTTAATTAGGGACTTGGAACTGAAATATCCTGTCTCTTAACAAAGCCATCTTAAAATGGTATTCCTGCTCTGCTTTTCTTTTAAAGGATGATAAAATTTGACATGCATTTATTATGATATATATGTGTATGCATGTAGACATGAACATATATAAATTTAGTCCAACTTCAGAATATCAGGACAAACAGAAGAAAAAAATGAAGAGCAGTAACTCACCATGAGAGCACTCTCTCTCAGTCCTACATTTCTAATACTGCTGAGGATATTTTCTCCCAGCTATATTAACTATTTCCCATTAAAGCAAAGCTATTCTCTTTCAAATATCATCATGAGGTTATATGTGTCTCCTACTCACTTACAGTTTACAAGTGAAAATATGTCTCCTATGATTTGGCAGCACCAAGTCTCAAGCTGAGATTCCAAAAGCAATCAACTCTTTTTTTTGTCTTTTTTTTTCTTCAGATGTAATTGTGTTCCTTCAAATTCTTCTATTCTTTTTGTAACATTCACCTTTAAGACAGTCAACAATGATTCAGATGCTGTACCAGGACCAGAATTTTTATTTATATAGTATAATTCTCAGACTATTATTCAACAGACTTTATGGTGAATAACAATATACTCACACAAATAAATTAGATATGATTTAAATGGTTCCTATTGTTGCACTTATTATCTCAAGTACTTGCACATAAAAGTAGGTGCCTAGTTTTTACTCCTAGTTTATAATCTAAAGTTCCTATATTTATTCCAGTGTTCCCAGTAAGACTCCTAAAACTTATCTGTCTCCAAAATTTTCTTTTAATTTTGTTCAAATTAAATGATAAAATTGCAACATCTTTGGAGAGACATTACATTCATTTTTTATGTCTACAGAAACTTAACACAAAGAAACTGTGATCTTTGTTTGAAGCATGTAAACAACAAGGCAGCAGAAAAGAAATGCAAGTATAGCTAGAGGATTTTATGGTTTTGGCAAAAAAAAAGAAGATGGAGAAAAATAATGTGCAAATGTGCTGTGCTGCAGTTGCTTCGAGTAATTAGATGATTCTGCGAACGGTGGCTTTGAATAAAAACAAACAGGAATTTTTCATATCATCTGTCTGATTCTTGTGACAAATTATCTCCTTGCAAACATTTTTGAGTATTTATTTGGGATGCTCTATGTTGATTAATATTTTTCATTCCATTTGTTAATATTTCATACTTTCTTCTGCTTCTTTACTTCTTTGAACTTATTTTTATATATTTGCCTATTCTCTCATGTCTCTTATCAAATAATTGCATTCAGAAATCAAACCTTGTGAACTTCAGCAGAAAACTATGTTCAACCCAATTATACTTTCTGTAAAAATACTCCTTTCTGAAAAGGTTTTTTGCAGGTAATTTTAACCACAAAACGCCACCAAATGATTGCAGTCTGCTACTGCCAACTACAATGACATGAAAGAATTCCAAGAAGAGTCAGTATTAGACCAATTTAAGAAAGGCACTCAGGAGAGTGTAAAAGGCACCCACCAGGGTTGACTAGCACTTTAGGTACTGCAGTTGAGTAGGGAGCATTTAAATCTATTTTCTTTTGACCTATAAAGACTTCTAAGTGAAGAAACAAAAGCTTTTTTCAACAGGTACAATCTATATACATTAATTTTCTGATGCACCAAGTCTTTCCAGGAGACATCAGGGAAAATGTTTCAAGTTAATGGAGGGCATACTGTGGTGATTTGTATCACCTGACACACACTGAGGATGAGGAGCCATAGGATAACATTTTCTAGAACCCAGTCTAGTTAGGCAAAAATATTCAATTTAGCTCTTTTGAAATCCACCACAGAGATGCACAGCACAGATAAATAAATAGCAAGGCTAACAGACAAGCTAACATAGAAACATCTGTACAGGAAACTATTCCATTTAATAGTAATTTGTCAAGATAATTGTGTCAAATGTGGTATAACAACAGATGAAGTCAATAATAAAAAGACTTCTGTCCTTGTTATCAGAGTATTAGCAGGCCATATAAACCTATCACTTTTATTTCAGAGGAGAAAGAGAACATTTTCACTTTGTCCTGTCCTATTTTAGCATTCCACTTGAAAATAATGATAAAACTATTAAATACAGTGCTCAGAATTCTTTAAAAGAAAAATTGCTCAACATAAAGGAGACACTGAAAAACCAAAAATTCCAATGAGTAAAAAGCACATCCAAGTAAAGAAAACTCTCCAGGTTTATTTATCAACCTCTGAAAGGAGTGTTGTGAAACATCAGGGGTATTCCTGGACCTTTGAGCAGGTAAAATCCCAGGAAGGGTTGTTGGTAGTGGAGTGACCTCCAGGTCCCTTGGCATCATTTGCCAGAAGGCAAATTGAGCAAACCTCACTTCAACCTGATACAATCTCTAGGACTTGTTCCTTGCACTTCAGCATTTTACTGTATCAGTGATTTGATTTGATGCAAATGTTCCAGTGTTTCATCTTAAATGGGACCAGAAATAAAGAAACCAGTGAATTTTTTAAATGGTTGCTTGCACCTTAACCTGATTTTTTTTTTTTTTAGTGTATAATTAAAATTTTACAGCTACAAATTTCATAGTAAACATTTCTCACAGCCTGTACTGGAATGTAAATCATATCTAATAATTGTCTGAATTTTGCAGTAAAAAAAACCCTAAATCCTTCTGAAACTGAATTACTCAAAAAGCTAATATCAGGCCATTACCAGTACCTTTTTAAGCAAATCATTAAATTCCACAGTGTATGTACTGATGCTCAAACTTTGTGATTGCTGTGTGCATTTATTAGACTGTAAATTTAATTCCTCATAGCATCAAAATTTCAGTGAGGTTTTTGTAATCTTGTAGGAGCTATGTCTGTTTCTGTGATGGCTGTATGATTCTACAAATGTTGGGTTTTTCTTTCTATTTCATAATTTCCTTTTCGTTTCAGCCAGTGATGTTAGAAGCAGAGGAGTTAGGAGAGGGAGAGATGCAGAACAATAAGGAAGATATTAAAAAATGTTTTTACTGGGCAAAATTAGGTTGAGCAGACACTATTGTCCTATACTGACTACTGGAAATTGTGCTAACAAAAGCTGCTGTGTTTGCTTGGTGCTGCCATGTCTTTTCCAGGAGTCATCAAGGTGGCAGAGTTAAATTGGACAGAGAAAGGAATATAACTTGTAGGAAACAACCCTGCCAGGGAAAAGGATGCAAAGGGTGTCTTGCATTTCTCTAGTCAAATGATTATGAATAAGCAGTACATCCTCTCTAAGAAGCTCCTGGTGCATGCACTGAGAAGCTTCACTGAACTTTTTCTACATCTGCAGATAAATCATGCTGACACATTTCTCATATTTTTCTGTTACCTTTATCCAGATGTATTACCAGATATAGGTGAGTAATGTATCTCTTAGCAAATATTCATTCTGGCAAAAACCACAAAAGCTCTCACAAGCATTCCTGATAAAATAATGCCGATCAGTGCCAACTTTTTACTTCAAGGGACCTCTGCATTCTACAACAGGACATTCAAAGCAGTACTTAGTCAACAAAAAAAAAAAAAAAAAAAAAAAAAAGAAATGAAAGTGGCACTTAGGTAAGTTGGAAAAAAGTAGTTAAACTTTACACTGACTTCAGCAGAGTTTACCTTAACTTTCTGTGTCTGAAATGTGACCTAATGCATATGCTCAACCTGTGTTCTTCTTCTCTCACACACACACACAAAGCACTATTCTGTCTCCTCAGCTGGGCAGTACAGAAAGCCCCCAGGCTGTCAGAATTAGGGCAGAAAAAAGCACAAGTCGCTGTAGAGCCCTGTTTGAGTAGCTGGGTAGGGCAGGTCTGGCTGGTGGAGCCTCACCCTGGCTCAGAGCCCCCTGCCCTGCTGCAGACTGACATGTGCCAAGCCTGTCACTCAGCACAAACCCAGCTCAAACCCTCCCCAAAAGGCTGTCTGAAACAAATGGAAACCCGAACTAACTCTGGAACCAGACAAACCTGAAGAGCCCAGCTTGAGAGCACAAGCAGGGAAAAATATGAATTGCTAGATTTTTGAATAATAGCAAATTGACAGTGCCTTGGGTACATCCAAGCACAGCTGCAATAGCTAACTTATTAATGTCTTTTCATTGGCAGCCACATCTAAACAATCTGCAAAAGAAACTTTAACAGCTTCTCTTGTCATAAATGATTCAGCTGAAAGATATACAACCTTGTAAGCCAGGTGGTGAGATGTAAAAGGGGCTAGATCCTGCACAGGATATTTGGGGGGTTTTCTGGGTTTTTTTCCAAGCTGTACAGAGAAGCCCCTGTCATTGGTTGATGTCAATAACTCCTAAGGGGTTTCAAGGCATGTATATTAGTATCAGGAATTGTATTTGTTTCAGACTCACTTGCAGAATTTTTGTTAAGGAACTACCCATAGGATTAAAAGTATCAGAGAAATTTTGGTGAAGTGAATATTTTAACTAGGTGAGTTATTAAACCCATATGGAAAAGATACCATCCAATGGCCAACAAGAGCTTTGAAAATACAAAAAAATTGCCTTACTGAAATTATAACCTCACCCTTCTTTCAGCACACAGGTCCAAAAAAACAAGTCAAAGATTCTTTTTCTCATTTTCTCCATAATTTAGCCAAAATTGCAATGAGACAAAGAAAGGTATAAATGAGGTAACAGCACCAGTTAAAATCATAGCTACTGACAAAAACAAAACAAGAATAATTAGCACCTGATTGTAATTTTAATTATTATCAGCCTTGTTAACTCCCAGATCCTATTGTTTCAAAATATTTTATGTTTTGCAGGATATCCAAATAAGACACCATTTTTCAGTGGCCAGCAATGACTCTCTCAGGCCCTTCTTATCCTCTTGCTTAGTATCTGCAGCATCTTCCAGATTCATCCTGGCACATCAGATAAGTCTAGATTAGCTACTGGCCATCCTTCCTCCTTGGTGGGTAACACCAAGGTCATGATGGAAGTGAAGTATCTGGGAATAAACTAACCTGGAATGGCTGTCATGTTTTTATTCTTTTCTAAATGAACATAACCTTTATTGTTAAAGGGATGAAAAAGATAGAAAAACCCACTAAACAAGTCACTTGCAGAGCAAGACAAAGACAAAACAAACTGACTTGCAAAAACAAGGTTCTATAAAATTGGAGTTATAGTGAGAAGCAAGCATGACTACTTAATTTTGCCTTCCTATTCTTAGTATAATGCAAAATGGAACAGAAATAAGAGTTTAATCATGGCTTGGCAATATTTACTCATACTTTTAGCACGTATATAGGTGATCATAGTATCTATAAGCAAATGAAAGATCAGGTTATTGCTTTATGACTGAACTAGAAGAAAAGCAATGGCATGGATTTTTTTTTCCTTCTGTTTTTCCCCTGTGTTTGGTAAGAAATTAAGCCCATTAATCTTATGCACTGGGTTTACACTGGTGTGGGTTTACACTGTACTTCTGCAAGTACAAGCCTCATTCAGAAAAAGATGTGCAAGGGAGTATTGGAAAACACTGGAAGTTTCATAGATCAGAAAGAATCAGAGCAGCCATTTGGGTATGTTATCTTTTTCCTACAAATTCTTTTATATTTTCAAGTCTTTTCATCTCAAAGCAAATACATACATGACATTAAAAATATGTTTGCTTTGGCTAAATTTTAACTAAGGTCCTAAGATATGCAGTAATAAAATGCATGGTTTGTTTTCCAATGGTATTTTCAGGGAAAGAACACATTTTGTAATACATCACAGGCATCTTAAATCAATGTGACACATTTAAGTTAATTCAGTTCCTTCTATCAGCACATCACTAGCTCTAGGTTGCTCTTATTAGCCATTTCCCTATTTCCCACTTTTGATCCCCAGGGAAAAATTAACAAACCAGTTTGTTTAAACTCTTCTTGAAATATTAGCTCGCCTGTTAACCCAAGTGACTCCAAAAATTCATTTGGAAAATAGAAAACATAGCATACATCTGGATGGCTGTACACTATTGTAACACACACATATTAACTACTTCTTCTGTATTGCTTGAGGGACCAAGAATACATTTATCTTTCATGGAAAATTCTACCTAGCACTAGAAGTAGCAAAAAATAAATACAGTGAACATCATGTAATTCCCAAGGCAAACATTAATCAGTTATGAGAAATATTATGATACAGGTATTTCAGCTCTCTTTTCCTTGTGGGACTCATAAGGTGAATAATCTAAGCCATTGGATTGATTGTAGAAAGCATTTAAACCTATGATGTCAAGATATTTATGATTTGTGCAGCCAGATATTAATTTGCCAATACTTTTAACTCATGTGATTAGCTTTTTGCTATCTACACAGAGGTTGAAATGATGGCACCTTTTAAAGCTGGTGCTATTTCAGTGAGTAATGTAGAAATGATATTCTACTGACTGAGAGTTGCACCAGGACTGTAACTTATCCACAGACAGACAGCACTACTTTCTTAGTTTATGCAGACATTTCAAACGTTTTTCTACAGAGAATATTCCAAAGAGAACATCTATTGATACCCTAAGAATCCAAATATACATTACTTTTGTCCTAATTACATACTGAAAGTTTCAGTCAGGAAATTCCACTAATGCCAACTAAAGCTTTTTTCCCCAATAATATTTTTTACAGGTTTTGATTTAGATTTATTTTCCCATATACTTAAGTGATCTTTCCCAGGGGAAATGTTTTATTTGTCTATATTAAATACATATATATTATTATTATTTTGACATTTAGAAAGGTTTAGTCTGAAATATCTAAGCATTGCTATCATGTCAAACTTCTTTCAGTTATCTTGGAAACTTTACATCCATAAAGATTAATCATACTCAAAATTTTCCAATGTACCACAAGATGCAGAAAACTAAATAGCAGGGATGTTTCAAATAGCATTCAATGAAAAGCAGCTGTCTTTAAATGAGCTATATGTAAATATAGCAAATTAATTTAATATTTTGATTCTTTCTATATGGTGTAAAATATTGTAGGCATAATAAAAGTTAGGCACAACTGAAAAATATACACAGAGGGGGAAATTTCATTTTCAAAAAAGCAGCCTTTCTTCTACATGATGTCCTCATATAATGAAAAGTTCTGAAACATTAAATGTTTAATTTGGTTTTGCTCCAAATCAGAAAAAAAAAAAACAACATTAAAATGTTTTGTAATGCAAAATAGACATCTCTAGCTTTTATCCACTCCACTCATTAACTTTTGTCAAATCAGTGCTATTCATTATGGGTGAGTTTCTTTGTGAAACAGAAAATAAAACTAAAAAGTCCATAACTCAAATCCTCAAGTTGTTCAATTGCTCAATTTTGTGAAGAACCAGTACTGGTTTTTTTTCCTTCTGGTTTTGTTCTTATCTTAGTTTTAGACATCTGGCTGGTTTCTGTTTCCCAGTGGGCATTTTCTTTAATGTGTGGGATGTACAACACAGAAAAGAGACTTTACCAAGTATCCAAGCACCAACATTAGGTGTGATTAACTCCTATTCAAACAGCATCTTAACTCATAGTTAATTTTGAAAAAAAAAAAAAAAAAAGAAAGAAAAGTGTTTGATTTTTTTTTTTTTCCTGGAGACCATTCCTTATTTCCACTCACTTTCCCTGAACTTTCTGGACAACCATTTTAATACCTGAAAGAGGAGGTAATTTTGATAAACATCCACTTCGACATCTGACTCACTTGGAGTGACTTGGCTGGGTTCATCTTCCTGTCTAAAACACTTTCCACCTTTCCTTTTCCCCATTTTGATCCATCTTGCATGTGATTTTGTCCCACATGCAGCATGACACAGAAAATCTATTTGAAGTCTGTAAAATGAACATGAAGTGCAGCCAGAAGAACTCTGCATTTACAGAATATTAGTGCATGTGAACAGAACACCTTCAGCAATAACAGGTGAAAATTAGAATCTGATTATGGACAATTTAAGATGAATCTTATCCTACTTACTCAACTAGCAAATTATAAGATTTACCCAAACTAAATTTAATTCACAAAGATGCTTGATTTTGTAACCCTTTATTTTTAAATTTGCATATTGATTTTATAAACCCCAAGAGATTTAAATTACATTCACACATTTCCATCTTTGTTCACATGGAAATCCTTCCTTGTCCTTCATATGCAGGACAAGTGCCCACGAGTGCACAGCTAAAATGCACAAAAAACATAGATTTCAATAATTTTTCTCCTTCAGGAAGTGCAAAGAGAGGTGTACTAAAGCTATAATTAGAATATATAACTTTCAAGGGCAGCATGTATGCTCAGAGTCTATGTGCTGTGCTTTGCATGCTTACACAAAACCAATTTAACAGCAAAGATCCAAATTTCAGGTGTTGACACTACCCAAGTATTATCAAACTTTGTCACTAAACTGTGACCCACACTGGATAAGTGAGGCAGCAAGAAAAAGGTGTGGAGTAGAAACTCCTTTTTGTGGAGTAACATTAGAAATCTGTGTTTCCCACTTGTCCCAACCACAGACCTCTAATGGATCAAATTTGCAGCATCCTTTCTATTGGGCTGCTAGGGGTACTAAAATCTAATTAATATGCATTTATTGAAATATTGAATGAACTACAAAATAACCCAAATCTTAGGCAATCACTGTCCAAAGGTTCAATATTGCTACTTCAGGTAATATTATTACCTTATAATAAGGTCTCCTGTTTTCTAAGTGTGACTAATATCCCTGAATTCCTAGACATTGTGCTCAGCTGTGTTAAACACACACACAGGCCAAATGAACTCACTTAGCAGCAGTACTCAGACTAGATTGTAAAGCAGATTTATCTGTGCTGTGATTTAATATTCCATTTCATTCAGCTGCCAACTTCACATGAATTTTTTTCTTCTAGTCCTTGATGCAAACCAAGAAATAGGGATTCACCTTTTCCCCACAGGAAACAAATTTAAACAATAACAATCCATCCTTGGATTTTTCAGATCTGACAGTCTGCATCTATTCAAGACTTCCTGAACTCTAAACAAACAAATAAAAAGGATTAGTATGCTTTTCAGAATTTTGTGCTGTAATATTTTATTAGGAACCATATTGCATCCCACTGCCTAATATTAATCAAATTAGATTATTTTTTAATTGTATACTGACTGGGCCCCAAATGCCCAAGTGCAACAGCAGGCTAATGTGTTAATTGATGCCTATTTAATTTTATCTCAATAGTTCCTGTTTCATTATTACCTGAATAACATCCTTTACATCTTGGTTTTTTGGGGTTTTTTTCACCTATTCTTTGCCTCTTTGTTTCCCCAAGTTTGGTCTTCTCTTCCTAATATTTCTTCTACTGCATGTACTTAATTCATCTGGATTGAAACTACCTTTTTAACCTCTCACAGACTTCACACTGATTTTATTCTTGCTGTTTCAGAAAAGCAAACCTCTGACATTGACAGGATGTTAATAGCCCACAAAAAAAAAAAGATTTTTCTTTTTATAAGAAAAATCTACAGCTACTAAAGTTCAGTTCTTAATGCAGTGTTTCTGTCTGCACTTCAACTCTTGTCAATGGTAAGACCAAAGTAACACCAGTTGATCAATAAAGGAGGCAATCTTTGAAAAAATAGTTGTGGAAAAGTAGAATTGCACTAGCACAAGCCTGGAGTTGGCAATGTCTGCTCTTATGTTTTTATTATAATTTTGAGACTTAAGGCTTTGGGGTTTTTTAACATTAATTCCTTAGCATACTCCAAAGGAAATTAGAGAAACAGTAGTAATAACTGAGTAGGCAATATGACCACAATTTAAAAATTAAGATCCAATTTTTAGTATTTTCCACTTTACCACAACTTCTTATTAAAAGAGAAAACAAAACAAAACAACCTTGGAACAAAATTATCTTTAAGGTCCCTTCCTCCCAGGCCATTCTATGATTCTATGATCATGCAGACTAACAAAACCAACCAACACTGGAAACCAGGGCTGTCAAAGAAAAGTCTCATCCAAGAAAAATTTCAAATTGGTGCTATTAAATACAAAATAAAAGAACCTGAAACAAATCTCTAAACTAGGCTGAAAACCTAAGTCCCATAAATACTATAACTGTCTTAAATTTCACACTGATGACCTTTGGTTGGCCAATAAATCCAAGAGAAACCAAGCATTTTACAACAAAATAATTATTAAAAATAGTTACTATGTTTCCTCATATGAAGATTCTGTGTCCTCTGTTATAAACATACCTACAAAACAGATATGAAAAGTCCATTTAAGTCATAAGGACTAGACAGACTAAACAGGTGTAGAACCAGGTTGAGTGATTTCAATTACTTTGTGAAGCAGAAATGAATTTGAAGCAGCTTCCTGAAAGCTATATTATATATGTCATTTATCAAAATTAAAAAAAATAATCTATAAATCTTGGAAAGATAGATTAATTTTAATGTAAAGGTAAGTGTGATAAGAAATTCATCCTGTGCCTAGGTATAGAATGAAGACACTTTTTCTCTTTATGTTGTTAAATATATTGTCAGAGAATTCTTATTGTTCATTGGCAGTCTAACTGTATTTTTTAAAAACCAATTCATCCACAATCAACAAAAAAAAGTACTGCAAGTTATAGTATCAAACCAGGGCCTGATCCTGCATTAGACATAAAAAAGAGGAAAAGTAAAACCTGTAAATATATCTGTAAATAGTAATCATTCTTTGCTTGGTGCCACTAAAATGAACCCCAAAGTTTTTTTATGTTTTAGCTGCCAAATTAAAGAAAATCTTTCTACTTATTTGACCACTGTACACCTCGAATTTATGTTTCAACAGAGAGGTTATAAAACAGAGGCAAAATAAGACATTCAGCAACCACAGGTGTTTATCAAAATTTTTGAATTTAAGCTCCTTTCTAAGGAAGAGCACTGTGAATATTCCTCATTCCTTCTGCAGCCAGCCATAAAGAAATCAATGTCTCTTGCACACTTCTTATCTTCTGATGATCTCGTTCACCAGTTTACTTTAGAGATACTTTTTTTGCTTACAATTTGCTAACTGGTTCAAAATTTCCTGTAATGAGTTCTCTGTCCCTAGTTCAAAGTAAATCTGGCACTCAGGATTAAGGAGGGAATGATTTGACTACTGTGTGCACAAGGTAATTATTTCTTTCCTAAAATTTTAACCTTGTTTAGATTAAATTATTAGATTATTAGATTAAATCATCAGCTTTTAATATATGGAAATCACAACCAGTCAAAACTTGCAGAATGCAGCTTTAGCACTGAAAAATCTTGTTGTACTTTATCAGTCTTCTAATGCCTGGATCTGCTGTGTGACAGCAGAGGCTGTTTGACATTATACAAGGGCTTCAGGATCTTTATCAGGAGCCACTGAAAAATGATGGAAAAGCATTTCTGGGTTCTGCCCCTGGAGAGTATTGATACAATGGGACATCTGGATATTGCATAATGCTCTGTGCTGGCCATTCAGATGGAAATAATGCAAAATTTGTAAAATCTGAGAGTTTGCCTCACCTGTAGGATTCTCACACATCAGCTGACACACTGTAAGATAATGCAATCAAAGACACAAACCAGCCTTTTCTCAGCACCACCCTGGTGCAGAACATTCTGAGCTCTGCAGCACGTTCAGGTTCAAAAGTGGGGTGAAAAGAGTAGCAGGGTAGGTAAAACCAGCTGCCTGCTTATTCCTGAGCACAATAGGAGGTATGCATTTCTTCTGTGATAAAATATCAATGAGCCATGTAATTCTGCATGTGGAGTGAGATAAAACACCATAACTACTTTTCAGGAGGTAGTCACTGAAAACTAAAGAAGAATTCATTTCAGATAAGCTCACGCTGCTTTTGTGTTCCCTCCCCTTAATCATTAGAGTGATTTTCCCTAATTTAAACAGGACATCACAGGAAAATGTTAAGAGTCTTGAATGCTTGTGTACCTGCATGTCACTGTACATGAAAGGGAACTTAAGGGAGGAAAAAATCCTCGTTAATAACCCAGCACAGAGGTAAATTGAAAGAATCATGCCAAGATCTGACTTCACAGCAGTAAGACAATGCATCTCATCATTTAATGAGAACAAAATGCAGGAATATTGAACTCTTCATCCAACTAATGTTTTGAAGTTCAGGAAAACTTGGGAGAAATGTCTGTGGCAAGAAATATATCTGCCATAAGAGACAGAGTTTCATATTAGTCCAATTTTCATTCTTAAAATCATATGCCAATTCTTCCTACTACTGCTTTCTGCTTGTGAAATACTGTTTTCTGCAAAGTAACTTAGTTTGTTTTCAATACCAGTGTGACAGCTGTGATAGTCAGTGAGAAGCAATATGGGCAGCTCAAATCAATGCAGAGTGGAAGGTATTTGCAACCTGGTCCAGCATCCTTTCAGACCCCCCAGAGAGGTGGGGTGGATGGATGACCAGCAGCACCAGTTTTACGAGAATATTTGAATATATGTCCTGTTGCTGTCCTAGAGTACATCATGCATCACCCTCAGGTAAGCTTGGAATATGCAAAACAGCAGGTCCAGGATCACTAATCACTTTCAGTGATACTGTCTCCAAGTTTATGAAACTTTCTCCTTGTGATTAATTGATATTAATTAGAACAGGATCTGGCATCCATTACTAAAGGATGCCAGATAGAAAACGAGTGAGCATATGACTGAAAACCTGCAGAATTGTTTTCATAATTTTACACTGCCTCAAAATATAACACTTAACTCAGATAATTAATCAACTCAGAAATAAAACATTTGGCTTAATTGAAATGGAAAATTCTATTCTAATATCAAACAAATATTGCTCAACTCTCAAGAAAGAGGAAGGACACAAGACATGAAAAAACACCTTGCTTTCCAACATTGCCACAGTCTGAAATTCTATCAATGTACCTGCTCAGTTAGAAATGGTCCCTCATGATTTCAAATGGAACTGCAAGAGTCCTTCAGGTTTCCACTGTGGCAGAGATTATGACACTGAACCTGCAAGATGTACACATTACTTAGCTAAAGTATAAAGTTAAGCACAGAATATAAATCTCTGCTGACTCAAAAGCCAGCATACTGTATTCCTTGGAATTCCCAGTGTTCCACAGGGACTGCAGAATTAGCTCTTCAGCAGCTGCTGTCTGTCATTGTAAGCAATACACAGAGCATGCAGTAATGAAACAAAGAAGTGACTTCTGTTTTCCTTTAGGTTATGGCATTGATAAAATTGTTTAAGTACTGGATTGTAACAAAGTCAAGGAAGGAAGCTATTTGAATACAATGCAAGTTTCTATGGCTTGCAGCCACTCTGCTGCCTAATTTTATAGGAGTTAGCTGTTACCTACATAGCAGAGACTGTGCTGTGGTAGTTTTATCCCACCCAGAATCCAAGCCCCCCTTGGTATTTCCAGCCAGCACTTCCAACTCCAGCATTGTTCCATGTGATGAACACGATGTAAATGCTCAGTTATCTGTCCCAGTTCCATAGAATACTTAACCTTCACAGAAATACTGCACCTCATAAGCTAAGCATTTATTTAAGCTCAGAGTTGGACCTTCAGATGAACCCTGAAAGATAAGTAATTTCAAGGTTCTTACACAGCACAGCTGAGCTGACAGTCTCAGCAGTCCCAAATCATCTTTTTTCTCTTCTCACTTGGTACATCCCAGAGCAGAACTTCATTTAATCACAGAAGGAGGAACTGGCACAATTTAAAGATTTCCTGATACAATTTAAAGGTTTCCAGGTTGTTTTCTGTTTTCCTGTTGTTTTGGTTAAACTTCAGTAAATCAGAGCATAAACCACAAATTTTAAAAATACTACTCAAAACCTGACAATACATTTTGTTGCAAAAGATATGGATGTAAATTATTTGGGTTTTTAATTACTCTGAGATCAGTTTTTTCCTGTGAAGTTAGTTTTGCTACTATCAGTTTTCATGCTCCTTTCTGTATAAGTGATAGCAATGAGGTTTGCCATCACAGGATCACACAAAAAAATACTTGCAGAACACATTAAATAATGTAGGAGTAACACTATCATATATTGATTTGGGCTAAAAAAATATTTTTGGGGAAAAGAAAGACTATCTTAAAAGATACAATTAAACTAGAAAAACAGTATGATATGCATTCTAAAATTATATACTTTGCCATTCAATTTTCTAAATGTAAACCCAAATGTTTTGTCTTCCTGCTTAATTTTAGCTCCATTCTACTGCAGGTAAGTCTTCTGCAAATTCTAGCCTGAGGGTATACTTTTTTTCCTTTGTGTTTAATGCTGTTTGAAGCTGCCTGTGTGGAACTTGTGAAATTCCCAGCATCACAAGAGAGGTTTGTATTTTCCATTTAACCCCTGAGTTCTAACTTCTGTTCACAAATTATCTGAGCAATATGCTACATGCTGCACTTTCCACATGCTGATGCAGATGCTGGGCTCCACTCACATGAAAGCAGAACATGTTTATTTAAATATTGACTCCACTTAGACATCAATCTTTCTGCTATAAAAGCTGCATCTGAATATTGTGGAGAGTGAGGAGGATCTAGATAAAACTCACAGTATTTTTTTTTTCAGTAATAACATAAATTCCATGTGAGTAAGAAAACAGACCAACAAAGAATGCACCAACAATCATAGGAAGGAAGGATTTAAATTACATGGGTAGTTATGTGGCAAAGACTACAGTGGTTTATTTTTATAGACAAAGTAAAAGCCTTATATAAACAGAGGAGGAACTGGATGTACTAGCTTTAAGGCTTTATCCAAAGAACTTACACCTGAAGTTAATATATTTTTAGAACTGATAAAACAAATGTAATTTAGAGTGCTCAGTGTGCTAAATCTACTTGGCATGCTCTACAGCTTCCTCTTTGCTGCTGTAAGATTCCTGCCTATAGCTTTTGGCAGTCCCAACAGAGCCAGCTCTTTCCACTAACAAAATACAAAATGCAAAATTAATAAAAGGACCCTTTGAAACTGACAAAAGTGCCTCAGGCAAACTATCTGCCCAGCAGCTGGTTAAAATTTAATCAGTTATTTTTTTCCAGCCCTGTATATCTTTTGTATGGAGCTCCCCAGACCGAGTGTGGTCAAAGTTTGTTAAAAAGGAAGAATAGATAAGTCTCTCTCTTTCAATAAATTAGCAGCAAAGCTAGTTCATTTCTGGTTTTTATTGACAAATTGAGCTAATTGTTTCAGTTTCCCCAAAAGCATCTAAAAAAATCTATTGACAGATTTTATTTAAATACAAGAAAATTAATGCAGAAAGTCTGATTTGGATAGTGGTGAAACTGTGATGCTTTTTACCATCTACTATTGCTTTAAATCTTTAAATAATTTTTGTGGAGGTGGGTTTTAGCAGACATGCTGATTTTAAGCATTAACACTATCTGTTACAGATGAGGAATATAGATTCACTGAGTAGTCAGATGCAAAATATAGGGTTGCTCTTCAGTTCATTTAGTTTTCATACTTAAAAACTGTTTCCAAGCATTCAAGTGAAAAGGAGGCATTTTCATGAACCACAGAGTACTTTAAAGTGGACTTGCATATGTAGATCAGGCTCCTTTCTAGTATCAGTCTCATCTTTGAAATCTTAGGTTAAACCTTCAAAACTAACTGCATGCAAAAAGGGTTTCTCATAGCTTAGGTAAACTTTAACTCCAGGCATATATTTCCATGCACTAGACTGAGCAGATAAAAATTTACCTCTGAATATAACTCTCAGCTGCAAAAATTGTAGCAGATGGCATTTTTTAAGAACTCCCAATAAGCTCACACACTCTATTAGCATATGCTTTATCATAACACCCAGGAACTGTAGGCTTAGGAAAGGACTCCACTGCATTTCATTTATTATGGTCACACCATCAGAGTGTGGAAGTTTCCCCAGAATGCCTGAATTAGAAAGACAGAAAAGCTTTTCTGAAAAGCTAATAAGTGAGCATGAGAAGCATGAAGGTACTTGTTACATGTATTTACTTGTTAGCAATAGGATAAAGTTCAAAAATTAACTTTGTGTGTGAGAGAGGGGTTGTTTTGGTTTTTTGTAATTCATAATCATTAACACATATAGCCAACTAGATGTGGGACAAAAGCTGCATATTTCTTATTTAATACAACTTTGCTTGAATTACAAGTCTACACAAAACATGGATTTCATGGTAATTTTGCTTTGGTATACTACCTGCTGGCAAAGCATGCATTTTATAACAGTTCATAGTATCATGGTGGTGTCAGAGCAGGGTAAGGAGGTTTATTGTGGTTTATAATGCCAGTGTAAAATTGATTTCATGAAATCTATTGTCCAACAACCTCTCCATGTCTGTGTGATGACATCCCTCTGCATCCCTGCTGGCCTCCCTTGGCTCACAGGTGCCCATCTGGGTGCAAAGTACAATCCAAGGATTTTCTCCTGCCAGGACCACTCACTTCAGTCCAACAGGTTGAATCCATTTGCACTCTGCAGCATATCTTATTTTCCCCCAAATTTTCTCTTACAGAAATGAAAAATGTATAAGAATGCTCAAGTCTTTTCAAATAGCTGCACAACTTAGTGTTCAGTAAATTAATGTACAGACAGCTCCCTTATTAGAGTCCCCTCACTAGGATATGTTTATCCTAATGTTCTTGCAGGGTAACTAATGAGTTCTGCAGTAACATTGTGCTATGTAAGACACTGCCTCAGGCTCTACAAGGAGCCCTGAAGGCCCAAGGCAGGTCCCAGCCACACCACATAAACAGATTCAGCTGCAGGTGGAAATGCTTTCAAGCTATTTACCTTGAGCAGATCATATGTCTTTCCCTAAATAACCAAGATAGCATGACCAATAAAATCTCCAAGCAGAGCCTGCTTACAGGCTAGGATTTTGACAGATGATTTTCTTCATAATCCTAATGTCTATTCTTATATTGATATAGCTCTCTACTTACTTTTAATAAAATCAAATGCCATTAATTGCAAAGTTCTCTCTTCATTCTTTAAATCTAACAATGTAAAAATAAGGATGTGAATACTAAAGCATTGTAGGTAGAGTTATATAAATCTGTGTTTAACTGACAGAAATGAACCAAAACTGCAAACTCTACATTTTAGTAGAATATTCACTGGGAGAAATAAATTCCTTTTATCACACAATTCAGTTATGTTTCTCCATCCTGGTACGCTCTGTGTTTTTTTAATATTCTGGTGTTGCTCACTCTTCCATTACTATCCCATTATTAATAAAACAAAATGGTGTTGCATTACCAGCCACCATCCACCTCTGTAATCCATAACTTCTAATGCTCATGGAGGTTTGACAATATCCAATTGAGGAGAAACTCTGTGCCTTCTGTGCTGCTACAAATGGATGACCAGAATTCATACCCTGTTTGTGCTCAGCTCAGAGCTGGCAGTTCTGGTGTGAACCTCTATCCCACCTCTGCTTAGGTTCAGTCACAACTCTGCTATTCTATGTATCCTACAGACTGAGGGGCTGCTCACAGCAAATTTTCCTTGTAGCTTCTGTAGCTCAGCCAGGTGTATTTTGGAACAATCACAACCAAAAACTGCATAAGAAAAAAAATGACATCCTTGAGGTAAAGATGAGTGAGCATTTATACACAGGGTTACTTTAGGATAAATTCCTTTGGCATCTCGTGAAATCCACAGCCTAAAAGTTGTGTCATCAGCATACAGAAAGAGCAGCTGGATGAATTATTCTTAGGAGGCAGCAAAAGGGACATCCTCCTTATAGATCAGCATTCGGAAAATTCATCTGACATGCAAAGTATCCTGCTTCAAATGCCTTTGCAGGTTCTGAGGACACTTGTCTGGATAGCCATTAGGAGATGAAAGAAATAAGTTCATTTTCCTCTCTATGTAATTATGTGAAGTATAACAAGTTATAAAGCAGTGAATGGGAGAATTCCCAACTAGAAAATCCTTTTTCAGATTAACTGCTAGCACGAGATCTTGCACAGGGAGTGCTCTTGAGATAAAAGGGAAGCAGCATCGTGTTCTTCTCACATTTTCACTGTGCAAGCCCCAGGTCTGTACGAGTCTTGAATAAATCCTTACCTTAATTGGACCCCTCAGGAAAGACAGGTAGAGGATCCCTTTACTGTGAATTGTAATAGGATATGTGAAAAGATCTATAAGAGATGTTGGCAGTCTTTATGTGTTCTTGATGGCCCACAGAGACCCAGCTAAGTATTGCAGTTCAGCATTCCATGCTTCCACAAAGAATGCCTCACCTGCCAAATTGTCTCCCCTACTGCCCTTAGACTGTCCAGAGTGGATTCCTTTTTTTATATATATTACTAATATTTAGGACATGCCTAAAGGTTTTGCTACTTTGCTTGAAAAAATCTTTTACAAACCTAGCTATCTGTTCAGACACCTCAAGAGTTATCTAAGTTTGTGCATCACCCAAAACCAACCATGGCAGGGAGAGGAACTACCTTTGTTGTGTTTCCAAAGACCTGCACACCAATATTCCTGTAAAGTGCATCTGTCACAGGATCTCTTCTGTACTTACTACAGAAAATGCTAAATCCTAAATATAGTTTAGGGTATGAACAGGGCTGCTGAAATGAGCTGCAGTGAAATGAGCACACAATGGCCACAGCTTCATCTCTATGAGTGACATGAACCTAAACTGCTATGAGTAGTTCTAATCAATAAGAAGATAATGGAGAAGACAACAGATATTCTGCACAGAAGTGACAAAATACATTCACCCTCTAAAAAGTCATTTCCCTTCTCTTTCTTTAACATTGGGAGTACTGGAAAAGGACTTTGTGTATTGTATGAGAATCTAAATAAGGAATCCACTCCTGATTATTATCAAAGAATTGTCACCCAGTCTTATAAAAGCTGTGGAAAACCTTCCAAAGTAACCAAGCCTGGAAAATTATTTGGCACACATTGACACACCTCTTCAAACTAATAAAAAAAATATCTATATGAAAACTAAAGTAAATAACAATAGACATATAATAAACAGCACTGAGTGTTTACATACCAATAGTAGCATAACTCAGCCACATATCAAGACAGTAAAAAATGCAGTTTTACCCACTATCCATTTTATTACTTATCCAAGGACATCAGGCCTTGGTTAAAGAAATAATATTCATCTCTGAGCTGAATAGACTGATAAAAATTATCAAAATTCTTAGAATTATAGCAATAGCCTTGATGGCTGAATTAGTCTGCAGTATACAAGAAAGGTTTAAAATCTGGTGGCAAACTTTCTCTCAGACCATTGGGTTTAATGGTAAGATAATTAAGATAAAGAGTGTTTGATTACCAAGTACAAATAATCTGATCTGTGATTTGTTTGAGGAAGGTGGAGATTTGACTGACACATGTGGAATATACAAAATGAGTGCCTGATTAGGAAAAGAAATGTGTAAAAAAGTACTTTCAGAAGAATAAAATCAAAGACACAACATAGGCATGACATTGTAGAAGTAAGTTCTCTTTGCTGGAGGATCAACTGCAAGTTAGACCAAAACTGAAAGCTTAATTCTGATTTTTTTCAGGTCTCTGGAGAGTGAGAGGAGCACAGTCTACTATCCTGATTTCAGTAACCCCTACTTGTTACACATTGGTGGCAGAATACCCTGAACTCAGAAGCATGATTTTCCTATACACTTCTACAGGAACAGATAGCAAAAAGGCAGTAATACTCACATCCATGGCATCTGTTAGTCTTTATGCAAATTAATTTCTCATTTACAGAGGGCCAGGTTCTATCACCATTAGCAGAGAGTTCAAACTTTTCTCAGTAGTGCTAAATAAAAGTAGTAGGGAGGTATGTACGGAGCAGAAATCACTCTGGATTTAAGTGACAACATCTGAAATTAAAGGGAGAGAGAATTTCAGGTTCTCATTAACCATCACCATTAAGTTTTTCTGTAAAGATATGTCTAAACTCAGTTGATAATGTAAATACTTTGCAAATCCTATTGAGTCCTGTGAACAAACCCACTACAGAGAAGAAATAGTCCATGTTCCAGACTTGCAGAATCATCCCCCCTGTTTGCTATCTCACTTGGGTTTCACATTGTATGCATAAATAGCTGAGACACTTGTATTAATACATCAGCTAAAATTAGCAATACAGTATTTTAAATGCAGGGAGCATTTAAATAAAAATCAAAGAATGTAAAATAGCCTTAGTCTTCATGCTGCAGCAGCTTTACTTAAGCTTGCCTCAGTAAGCACCATGACATTGCCCAACAGTTGCATAGAGCCCACACAGCAAACTACTGGAGCTTTTATTTTGCAAGAAACCACAGACATTTGTTTTTATTAGCATATCTGAGGTGTACTAACTTTGTGCCTGTAGTGTGAAAGAGACAGGTATTTAAGTAACCATCTAAAAGTATAATCAGGGACAATTTGCATCTCTCTTTCATGGTTCTGTCTTTTGTAAAAGGGTGCAGCAGCAGTGATTGCATGAATTCCTATCCATTGCTCTGCTTTCTGATACTAGGCTTTAAATCATCAAATTGAAAGTGGACATTTGGGTCTATCAATGATATTCACAGACAAAAAAAAAGAGGATCAGGGCATTCTGGTTCTGTGTATAGCTTATATCCAACTAACACTCCTGAAAGAGCTTCATTCACAAAGGTTCCATGACTGTAAATTTACATGGAGAAATACTTTCTTCCTGTTTCCCTCACCCCACAAATTCCACCAATTTTCCACTTCTGAGCCCATTTCCTGCCCCCTGAATTTGATCTATTATCACATCTTGATTAAACCATAAAATTGAACTGCAGGCAGCAGGATGTAGGGAGCACAGTGGCCTTCCCAGAATACTGACTTGTGGCTCAGTCTGTTGTATTTGCTATAAACACAGATTGCTAAGGAAAAAAAAAAAAATCCGTATCTACTTCCACATGTAGCCAAATGTCAGGATGAACCATTTTCCTTGAAAGAATTCCAGAGGCAATGTCTAGGTGTTGGGAGTGGCTACAGGATCTGTAGCTGTGGTACACATTCTACTCTGGTTTTGAATGAGTATCCTACACATAACTGTTTGGGAATAAGTAAACATTTGAAACCATGATAGTGGAAATTTAGAAAATGCCAAATATATTCAATATCAGCTCAGCAATCACTTCAGAAAAAAATCCATATAAAAATTCAAAAATGCATTATATCATTAACAGAGCACAGGCTGACAGTGCAAGACCAACAATTTTGCTGCCCGAAAACTGCAATAAAAATCTGCTTAAATATATTGAGATTTTTAAAATCACATTTCACAATTAATATTTTGGTGCAGAAATAATGGAAAAGGAAAAAAAGAAGAGTGGTTTTGTTCTAGAGTTGGGTGGCAGTAAATTTCAAAATAAACATTAATGCAACTGAAAAGTATTAAGTCAGAAATTAAAGCCAATTGACAGACACTGAAAAGGGGATGGTATAAGAATTAAACATTGAAAATGCCAGATGTGTATTTCTCAAAACTGTAATTTCTGCCTTCCTTTTATTTTTGTTTTTAATTTGTTATTCCTGCGGTTATGTTTTGGATTTTTTCTGGTTTTTGTGTTGTGTTTTTTTTTTTTTTCAATGACTGATTCAGTATTTTTCACTGGAATCCATTTGATACCTAATGTGAGTGTCTTCCAAAGTATTTCATGCTTTCTACAGAACACCTTAGAGCTTCTGGGAACATTATTAGTATGCAATGTGGAGTTTTTTTCTTTTATCTGCAAGACTAAAAGCTATTGGTTCAAACAGGTGTGTTTGAGTTGATTATTTTCTCCACTTATCTTTTGCTCTAGATGCTCACAAAAATCTAGATTTGGCATAAAGTTATAAAATGGAATTCAGTGTATGTAAATATTAGAGGATTTGATGGAGCACTTACAGTTCTTCATGCCTGGACATCTATTTTTTCTTACTTGGTTCATGTTGCTTTTCATCACTTAAAGGTAAAAAAATCACATTTTTGGTTACAAAGCTTAAGACAATCATATATACATTGCCCTGTGAAAGTGTTATCATGTCATAGACCAAGTTTCAGAGCCAAAATCTTCCCCAGATGGATATTCTCCTTACTGTCAATCAGATAATGAATAGGGAAGAGTAAGGGGTATCTCAAATTGAATTAGATATCAAATACCTGCTCTGATATCTGATGTTTCTACAACTGAGATCCTTGACACCAACAAAAAAAAAAAAAAAAAAAAAATTACAGACAGTTTTACCACCATGAAATAAAAGCAGTGAATATTATCACAGTGAGTCACAAAACAGACTGCTCTTCCTCCACTTAAATTAGTGGAGCACAAGAGTGGTTATCAGAAATAATCTAGCCTTCCTCTGACCCCCAAATTTCAGTCAGCTGCCTGTCCCAATGAGGCAGCACATGGTCCAATCTCCAGGAGCTGGCCACCCACACATACACACCTTAACAAACTGATGTTTGAGTGAAAAGGTGAAAACACCATTTGAAAATTCATTTTTTCTTCCACTTTAGACTATCTGTACCCCAGACATCAATGACTGAAACAAAACCTACCTTATGAGCTTCCATTTCAGAAAACATGCAGCTACAGTGGCTGTCCTGTGTAGATCTGCTGTATTTTGACTTATAGACAAGAAATATTTGGTGAGTCCTATGAAAAGCAATAAGTTTCTAAAATGCAGAGACAAGAGGAAATCAGAGCTATGCAGCTTTAGATAAAACCTTCTCTGATAGGACTGGAGCTACAATAAAAGATTTCTGCCCACGGTCTAATGTTAGTAAGCGTAAGGAAGGGCATAACACAAAATCTTATTATGTTCCACTCCACTTTTTAAAAGTCAGGCACCGGTTATACAGATAATTACATTGAGGTACAGTAAGAACAAGTGTCAAGTGTGGTGGAGAAGGATATACTAAAAGGAGAGATTGTTAGAATATATTAAAAGTTTAACCATATGAGCTTCTTCAGAAGTCAGTTCTGACATGTAATACCTGAAGATTTTAGTCTGTATTTATGTTTGTAATCTATATGATTATTTGCTCACTTAGAAAGGCAAAACCATAAAAATGTACATTAGACTGTACTTAGACCAAAAAAAGAAGAACACAGTGTGGATATGGCAAGCTTTCCCAAGAAAACAGCAAATGGCTATAACCTCCCATGGTATGGCTGCAATATTTTATAGGGGTTTTTTGTCTTAAAAATCAAACCTCATCTCCTCTGATCAAAACAAGTATATGTTTTATATTGTATATATACATTTACAATATTTAAAACATAATTATATTTATATTAAAGAAGGCACTTTACAAAATGTAAGCATCATTTTTAATAGATTTCAGTGATTTGTAAACCTCAGTTTCACTATGGGTAGTTTCCTATGGGATCTCTTGTTTTTCCTCTAGTCTTGAATCTTTTAAAGCCCCTCTCATTATTTTTGTTGTCTGAAGTTGGGCAATAATGTTACTGTGATTAATTAAGCAAAAAGACATGGAAATGGGGGTGTGGTAATCATCAGATAATAAAGCCCTCTGGGTCTTGCAATGCATGAGGTGCAGCCAGGACCCTTTATCCCCAGAGGTCTGATTATCTCCAGGAAAGCTACACCTCCCTGTACTTGCTGTATGGCTATTATGAAATATCTTTACATTTTATAGATAAAGTAAATTACTTTAATCACTGAAAATTGCCAGTGTTGTGAGGTTTCAGCTGTGAGGTTCACAGAGCTTAATCTGCCCATTTCAAGTCTGAAATAACCAATAATTGTTCTAATAAAAGCATCAGTAAATCATTATTTAAATGCTGGGATCATCCCCTCAGAGTGGCAAAGGCACCTTCTGTATGTTTGATGACATGGGGTGCTCGTTTAACCATAACCCTGGAAGTGCAAGCCATAAGGGAAATGCTCTACCAGGGCTATTTAGTGTGTGTAATCAATGCTTTGTTAGAGCATCAAATTCTTTTCTGTCATTCTGCAAAGTCCTAGGTCAGCAAACAATAACATCTGCCCAACATCTGAAAATCTCTTTGGAAAAATTCCAAATGTCTTCAATTTGTCACACTTCCAATCAAGCATTTTTCAGAAAATCTTCAGTGGCTTTTGTTCAAAGGCAAAATATATTTTCCCATTCCTAAATCATTGGAACGCACAAGAAGCATGTTTACTAATTGCAAATCTGATGGGGATGTCAGTGACAACTCTATCCTGCCCTCCACATGCTCTGGAACTGGGAACACAGGGCTCTGGCAGGCACCACAGTCAATCCAAAGATGGATCCTCCTCACTGCTGCCAGCCCTGGGATCCTGAGAGCCTCACATCTCCTTCCCCTGCAGCAGCACAGAAACAGAAATTCCAGAATTACATCCCAACTGATGAAAGAGTCACTGTCTGACAAAAATATCACCTTTCAGGAGGAGTGTTTCCAAAACAAAAATTGCTTGCACTGATATATTATCCTTACCTGCCTCATCACAGTAATATATTTAAGATAGACTATTTGGGAAGATTTGCAAGCAGGGCTATGGATTTCTGCTTCCAGGAGGCTTTCAGTGACCTAATGCACTGCAAAAAGGCACTATAGGATAGAGACATTTAGCTAAAAAGCACTCCTGGTTATGTGACTATCCAGAAAGGTGATCTATGTCTGAACTGTACAAACAGATGAATTAAAATCAATCCAAAGCCTTTTTGCAGTGCAATGTTCACACACATGTAGAAGCTGAAGACCAGTCAGCCAGGAAAGCAACTAGTTCTATTTATTGGACTAATGTTTCCAGTGGCATGTCAAACTGGAGACATTTTACCTAGAAACAGAAAAAATATCCTTAGAAGAGCTGAAAAAACAGAACTAGGAGGCAGAGGAATACTGGTCCTAATGCCATTTATTCTACTTTTTTAAAGAAGTGCTAAAAAAGTTGACATATTTCTCATGACAGGAAAGTAATTTTATTTCAGAAGGAAAATGTGTGCTATCAGTAATTCTCCAGAGAAATCTGAGATTATTGTGCCAGAGGCAATTAACCCTGAGTAATAAAAACTTCTAGCAGCCTCAAATGACAACCTGATAGAAGAGCAGATATTTCCAAGGGAAAATAGTGACTTGCAAACAAGATATCTTTTTCTTCTCTTCTGGCTTTCAACCCAAGCTTTTAAGCTTCCTGCAGTAATTTGTTTACCAAGCTGACTAATGAGAAGAATTAATCAGAAGACTTTTCATAGGAGAAATATGACCAGTAATATGAGCAAGAATCGTATGATACAGAAGACCAATGTCATCTGCTTCTGGGAGAAGTCCAAATTGAAAGATTGAATCTGGTTACAAGATACAGTGTAGGAGATGAGGAGGAATGCTCTGTAGAAGCTGCATTTTAAAAAAAAACAAAAAACAACAAAAAAAAAAGCCAAAAAAATAAATGAGACTATCAGTCCTAGGAATGAAGATGAGATCAAATTTAAGGCTTTAGACTTGTTCACTCCTGAAGTGTAACATATAAAGAAGGAGCTGGTAAAGTCAGTGAAAGGACTGATGTGAGAAAACATGAAAATTGGGAAAATGGAAAGATTCTGCCTTCTGATAACTAATTTGCTAGTGCTGAAAATCTATTGCATTTTTGAGATTCAAAGGTAAACATCAAAATCCCAGTACTGTGTTCTTGTTTCATCTGGGACACAGTTACTTTTCTTCCCAGTAGTTGGCACGGCTGAGTTTTGGATTTAGGATAACAATAATGTTGATAACACACTGAGGTTTGAGTTGCTGCTTACACTAAGATTTCAGCTCATACCAGGGAGGAGGATGAGGGGCACAAGGAGCTGGGAGCTGGGACAGCCAAGCTGGCCAGGGGGATATTCCATATGGTGCCATGGTCAGTGTCTGTCCTAGGAGGAAACTGGCCAGAGATTGCTTAGCATTGCAGGTGGGTGGTGAGAAATTGCACAGTGCATCACTTGGGTTTGATATTCCAATCAAATTCTGTACACTTCCAAATGAAACAGACTAAGTAGCTCCAAAATTTTTAGCTCCATATAGTTCATGATGTAGCCCATTAGTTAATGCAGTTTCAAAAACTAACTTACATCTTATAATTCAGGAAGACAGAGTGAACAAAAGATAATGAAACAACTATATTGAGAATAAAAAATGTGGGCTCTTAGGAGCTGTTATTGGAATACTGCTTATGGAATCAAAATTTTGGTCAAGTATATCTCTTATGAAAAAGGGCACAATGCTTTCAGAAGTTATCTATGCCAGAACTGTGCTTTATGTGGTACATTGTGCATCCAATAATTTTCTTATGCAAAAAAAAAAAAGCAAAAACACAGAGTTAAATTCATCATACCTCAGTATTTCTCAAAGTATTTCTTCTGAATTTTATCCTGAACAAGCAAATAAACCTAAGTTTAACAAAAGTTTTTAGAACATGCTAAAAGGAGGAATTGGAAATGCATGCAACATGGCATGTTTTTAACAAATATATGTTCTGTGACTGAGTACAGCATAACCAAAGCTGTTCATGAGTATGTTGGTCAGTATGTTCTGCTACTTACAGCACCAGAATTTAAAGCTCATGTGCATTTGAAAAAACTTCCAAACAGTTCCAGCCACATGGTATACCTAAAATATAAAAGCTAGAACCATAAAAATTCTTGGTTATTTAGAAATGGAAATACTGCATCATCTGAGCCCAGAGTCTTGGGGTCCAGCTCTGCAACTTGTTCAAAGTGAGCAAACTGGGACAGCTCACAGGAGCAGCTCCCTCTTGCCTGTGGTTGCTGAGGAGAAGGGCAATGTTCAGGTTTTAGTAATTATGTTAGAAAAAGATGCACATAGACACTCGATATCAGGTAAGCTCCTCGTCTAATACGGAAATTGAACTCATGTAACATTCATGCAGAAATATTTTACGTAGCTACAGTAAATATGATCAAAGCTTCTAATTGTAAAACAGGCTGAAGCTTCTTGTGAAGAATTTTGGGTAATAAGCAAATATGAAAGCCAACTTGGGGGTTACCTAAAAGGGTGAACAGCCTTTGAGGTACCAAACTTAAAGCCTCTTGTGCATCAAAATCTATAATATTTAGAAATAAAACAGAGATCTTTGAAGGCATGAAAATCCTGAGGCTTCAAGAATATCTTATTTAGGCTGAGAATATATTACATAAAATGGGAGAGGGCATTATGAACACAGCCTAACAAGGAACACAGAGTAATGTCTCAACATGCTTTTTGTTCAAACTTTATAGGAAATTAGATTAATAATGCATGAGTTGCTTTATGCTAAGGTTACTGGCTCACCCGCCCCCTCATTTATTTTCCTTTGGAAAGCATTCTACTTTTACATACAAAATTAGATTTTTCCCGTTTTATTCAACATGGCTAGAGCAAACACAGAGCTCTCAAAAGCACTTGGATAAAGTCACTTTTATTGGGCTATGCAGAGCTCTTCTGTCCATCTGGGCATTTTTCTCGTTGCAAAAAGTAGACAACCTAATGAGTAGCACAACTACTAGTAGAGAGAATTTCTGTCATTCTCCCTTTCTTTCTTTGTGGAAAGAGGGTCAAACTTCTATTAGGATCAGTTTTTCAGCTAAGATTTGGGCAGGAAAACCTTCACCCTGTTTTCATTCTGAAGAGAAACAAGTTGCAATAACACAGACTCTCCTTGAAGCCACCATACCTCCACCTACCTCTCTTGTCAATGAGAAGATTAAACTGTGCAGTCCATATGTCTTGTCTCATGAAACACAAGGCATTTTAAGGGAAATTAGAGGTTGTAGATGAGAAAAAGGCAATTACTGCTAGCAGAGAATAACTGTGTGCACTACGATGGCTTCTTGAGCACAGTGACTCATGGAAAATCAGAGAGTCAAACACACATTGTGGTGTTTCTTTAAATGACAAATCATCACCAAAAGAAAACTGTGAAACTGTTGCCATCACCTTCAAAATATAAATAGGGGAGAAGAGAGCAGAAGAGAAGGAAGACTTCTCCCATAGAATCACAAACCTCATTAACAGAACAAGAACATACAACCATTTTGTGGATAAATTCCTGCAATCACTAAGTTAAACAGTTGCAGGGATGAAAAGGAGCTCAGTAGACCACTTTGTCTAAGACCATGATCTGAGACAGAGCCATCTGTATTAAATAAACATTTACCAGGGAAAGCTAACAGTTCTATAAAATTTTCAGTCAGATCTTTTCCTTTTGGAAAACTTTTATTTACCTGCTTAGGTATCAGTAGAGTGTGGTATTTTTTTTCCCTCCTGAATGGAGATATTCTCTTTCTACAAACTAAGCCAATTTCCTGTTGTCCTTCACCTGAAGTTACAGGGAGCAATTCAGGATACTCCTAATTACTGTTTAGACACTGAAATGCTACTGTCAAAATTCTTCTGTTTTTCAAAAGTAGAAAACTAAAACAGTTTTTTCAGCTGTTGATTTAAGCTTTACATTGGGTGTTTGTGCTTCATCATCAAAAGACTCAAATCAGGTAAATATAGTATAAATTAATATATCCTGAATGAATATATATATATATATATAAAATTATAGTCAAAGGACTTTTTACTTTGTCGTCACAGGCACTGTGAACTTTTTCATTGCCTTCACTAGGAACAGCATTAATCTAAAGAAAGAAAACAGTACAAATCCAGGATGATCTTTATGAATAACAGCACATTATTTTGGGAAAATTCTGGACAAATCTATGTTTGCAAGACACACCCTTTCCTTAACTTCAGAGAGAAGTTGCATGTAGGAGATAAGTAGGATTTGACTGTAAAATAAGTCACTAACCATGTACACTAATATTTTAAGAGTTCATCATCTGGCACACACGCAATATTAATAAAAAATACATAATTCAGTTTTCCTTCTCTTGTAACAAATAATTACATTGCCAAAGTTCTCACAAATTGAGAGAGCCAGCAATAAGAATCATTTTCTGTAGATTATAAAAGTTAATTTCCAATACATTATGTATATCATTCTTTAAATGTCACATCCAAATGCATTTTTAGTGACTGATCTTAATTTTGCATATGCTTTTAAAGTCGTACTCATTAAAAAGTAATCTCAGTAAATTGACGTCAGGACCGTATTTCATTTCGTCAATCAAATTCCTGAAATGTTTTGAGACAAACTCTTGCACATCACCAACTATACCTGGGAAGTTATTGTTTCACTCTCATTTAAACCACACTCTGAATCATCAAAAAAAGATTAGGAACTTGCTAGGGAGAGATCCTTCACTTAAAGCAAAGTGGAGAATGATTCTGCCCTCCAAGGAGTTTTTTAATCTGTTTTTTTCCAGAAATTCCAGGTGAAGCTGCTCATCAGATGGGGACAGCCACAACACCCACACCCAGGTTTTGTGCACTGTCCTTTGTGAGCTGCCAGAACTAAATGACCTTTCCTGCATACACATAAACATTTCCAATTCATTTCTGATTTCAAATTAGACTAAAAATCCAATGAAGAGCAGGTTTTGCTTTAATTTACTGTGAATTTCATAATGTAATAACATCAGAGGAGTTAACATACAGCTCTATTAATTGAAAGTAGAGCTTCAGGGGTTGGTGGAGCTCTTTGGTTCTTTTCCTCATTTCTTTGTAGAGAATGAACTTTGAATTTTATATTTTCAGGTCCCGTAGATTTGTGACACAAAACACTTTTTCCTCATTCTTGTCTCAACATGATTAGGGGGAAAAAAAGCCTTTTTTTGGCTGGCTTTCTCTCTTTTTTTCCATATAATGACTCAGATCAGCTAGTCAGTCTGACTACCCTTACAATGTCACAGCTTTCAGACTGACATTTATGTTCATTTTAATATTTCCTTCTGGCTAATAAAGAAAATTGGCAAATAAGGTACTCATATAAAAAGTGTATCTGAGCAGTTGGTTGTGTAGGGAGATATGACAAACCAAAATGCTGGAGAAAGGGAGAAAAAAAAAACCCACAAAACTGAATCACATTTTAAACAGTTTCCCAATGAGGTTTGGAGGAATCCTGGCAACCTTTTTTAGATAGATCCACTGATCCTAAATGTCATTTTCCTTATCTAATGTTGTATCTTGGTAAATGAAGAGAGAGAAGTGGTAATTCTTTGTTCTGTACACCATAATAATTCATTAAAAGAGCTGGGACTAAGGAGCACCATATATCACATATATCACATATATAACATATATCACATAAAGAAGAATCTAAGGTTCACTGAGATACACAGACCAGTCTTGATTGCACTGTGAGGGATTCCCAGTGCCTGGGATCACAATACTCTCTTGTGTCTTATGTCTTCAAGTTCAATCTCTTTTTTTTTCCCCTAATATTAAGAGGTTCTGTAATTCAGGAGAGGATTTCAGGTTCCCTCGCTCAAAAAAAAATCTCACACCCACAAATTAACCCTGTCCCTCCACCCTACAAATACACAGATACCCTGTCCAACAGAAACATCTAAATATTTATATTAACCATCAAAACTTGCATAAAATCTCTTCATGACATTTTCTAAAAGTACAGAGGAGAGTCATGAAATCTGGCTGCTAAAATTTCTGCCTACCATACAGACAGAAGAAAGAGGAAAGCAACATACTGGTCACAGGGTAAAATTAGGGTACATTACGCCTGTATCCCAAATTCTACAAAAGAGTTCTACAGATATAAAACCCTACAGAAATTTTCCAGATAATTATTTGGCCTCATCTAAATCACAGAAGAATTTGATAGTGGGACTTGGTGTTTTGGGCTATTTTGTCCCAGTCACATTCTGGGACAAACATTGCAACATACTGGAAAAGTTTAGATTTTAATTTCCCTCTGAGGAGGAAAGCATTCTTCTCTACCAACCTACCTGCCCACCTTTTGTACCAAAGATATGTGACTCCTCAGGAAATCCTCCTGAGGCAGAAAAAGAATATTCTAAAAATTAGATTTGTTGTCTGTTAACACCCTATTTTATATTCAATTTTCTTTTGTCACATTCCAAGAAAGCAATTATTTTTGCATGTACAGACACAATGTTTTTTCTGAAAGGTACAGCTTCATATCTTTGTCCATCCCTTTTGATTTATTTCCTCAGTGTCAATACAGGATGTCTGTGCCAGCATTTTGAAACTCAAAAAGGAGTATTTGCTCCACAGAATACAAATGCTAGTTCAAAGAAAATCTGTGCTTGCATTTACACTTTGAGAAAACAGATTTTAAAATCCTGGAAATCTGTTTAAATTTGGTTTACTGGCAGTATCTGCCCTGTTATGACATTTGCCTCTTTAGCTCCTGAAGGACAGCAACACAGAAAAACCACCATCATTCTCTGCTAATTACTAACATGTGAATCTTAAAAACAAGCAAACCAACAACATAACAAACAGAGATTTTAATCTGGCAGGTCATTTTAAGTATTAAAAGCTGATGTAAAGTCGCAGGTACTGGAGCCCACTCGAAGTCCCCAGAGCTCTCTGTTCTGCTGGAATTTACAGAAATGCTTTTGGCAGGTGCATCCAGAAATACACTAAGAATATTTTTGCAACTGATTTTTTTTTTTTTTTTTTTTTTTTTGTCTCACCAACTGTTATTAACTTTTACTGAGAGGGAGCCACAGATTATTTTTACTACTGGAGTGGTAATCTGCTATGAGCAGCACAGCTCCCCTCATTAGTTTTGTTTGCTCAAGATGTTTGTGTTTTTTTGTTTGCAAACACAGCAAGGTTAAGGGAATTTTCCCATATTCTGTGCCTAGCTTTTGAAACTAGAAAGAGCTGTTCTATGAGCATGCAGGAGAACACTTTTCCCCCCTATTTCTATAGGACCACAATTTCTTCACATTGGCTACACTTAGAAATTTGAAATAAATACTTCTATTTTCAGCTGAAATCCACTATCACTGCCTGTAATAAATTTTCTGAGCTAAAGGAAAAAAGCACTAATAAAATAAGATGAATTATTGCAGACTGACAAGCACTCTTTAACTCTTCACAGGGGAGAATAACAGCTGTGAATATCAAGCAGAAGCCTCTAATTGAAAATGCCCCACACTTTACAGAGTTTACAGTAAAAAAAGTGTTGGGAGAGGGATGTGCAGGGGCAGGGGGAGACCACAAGGACACTGTACAAATCCAAAAAGTGTTTTTAGCTTGCTGCAGCATCCTTGAATTCTGTTTACATCACCACCTCTAAGAAAAGCTTTGTTTGAAGGGCTCCATCAGTGAACATTCTGGGTTGGTGCTTTTTAGTTTTACCATGTGGATAACAGGTCCCTGCATCATCACACACCCCTGCACTGCACCCGTGCTGAAAACACACAGGATTTGTGTTCTTAACCCTGTGATTTGAGAACAATAACTGTTAATGCAACTCAGTTAACTGTATTGCTTTTAATTGAAGATTATCTTGATTACAGCCAAAGGGCACTATTAATACTCTGAATAAATGACTAAGACTTTAGCATCTGAATGTTGTAGAGAAAATAGAACTAATTAGCACTAATTTAATTCTAAGATTAAAGAAAATTCTCTTTTTTTTAATTTTTAATTTAAGATAAACTATTTTACTCAGAACAAAGAAAGAATAATAAGTACTTTTTCCAACTGAAAGGCATTTTTTTACTTTTGCATTATTTCATTAATATGGGAATATGGGAATCATGACCCCATTAAAGATCAAATAATAAGCATTTAATTATTGACAGCAAATAAATTTTTAATAAAGATACAAGGGTTTTGCTGTATAAAAGAAAGAAAACAAAGTACCTCTGACCCAGAAATTCTTGGAGGATCTCACACCACTATATAATCTATAACCTAATTTCAAAAGGATAGGTTCACAAAGGGACATGTCATTTTTCTTTCTTCTGTACCACAGAATGAGGTACTGTAAGTACAACATCTGTGAAAATGCTCCCCAGAAGTCCCCCAGTTCTATCTTAATCATGCACTTAAACTAAATAATACATTGAATATGTCATAACCAGGAGGACAGTCATGATAAAAAGTGATTTAACCCCTTTTTACTCTACAAAATAATACTTTCTTTTCTTTACCTTGGGACTAGTTGTCATTTATAATTTCTGACCAAGGGAAACATAATGGATGTACAATGAAACCCTGATGCTTTTCCAAGGAACTTGAAGATGCAGAAAATAAGCACCCATTACATTAGCAGACAAAAAGCTGTTTTCATTGGAACTCTGAGCCTCATCCTGATGCTGGCAAATAAATGTTTGCAGGTTCTGAAAGCAAAATTTCTGGCTAATCACATTTGTACAAGGCAAAAATAAAATGAACTTTTTATGAACCTTCTGATTCATCACATAACTAAAAGATTCAACATGATTTTTTTTTCAGTTTTGCATTCATATTCAGAAGGGTCCCAAATCCAAGAGCTCCAGACCAACCAGTCACTACCAAATATTTAGATTGGTTTCCTAAAATTAATAGAAATACCTACTTGACAAAAAGGAAGAAAAAAAGGAAGATTTATTTGGGAAATCATTCCTGTAAGAAATTCTAAGTCTTTTCCCAAATTACTTCTTTTGCCACCTGTAAACCTCATCCAAATATCACATCAAGGAGGGGAAAAAAAAATCTTAAAAATGTAAAAAGTAGAAGAAAAAGTGGAGCTGTCAGAAGACAAAATATTTACTAAATTATGGAATCTATTTAGTCTTTTCATAGTTTAAAAATAATAGCATATTCTTGACAGATGAGAAAATTTCAAAAGATTCTATGTTGAGATTCACAGTACGAGCTGAGTTTCACGAATTTTGCAGAAGTGGGTTGAAGTTCTCCCATGCACTGCTTTTCTTCAGATTCCCCAGATTTCCAGAAGCAACATAATATATAAATAGGCAGAAGTGAATCACATGAACATTTGAAAAAAATCCCTCCTCAACAATTCAGTCTAAGTTAGTTTATGGAGATCCTGATCTGAGATATGAGGAAGAAATCCTTTCCTTTGAGGATGGTGAGACACTGGTGCAGCTGCTCAGAGAGGTTGTGGAATTTCCATCCCTGGAAGAGTCCAGGGCCAGGTTGGATGGGGCTCTGAGAAACCTGGTCTGGTGGAAGGTATCTGCACTTTGTGTCTAGCAGCAGTAGGAAATAACAGCCCTCATCACTCTGCATTTCACAAAATAAAAAGGCTGCAAAAGAATGTGCATTTTGCACAATGCATTTCTCAAAAACATCCTCCTGCAGCTACACTGGTCACATTCACAACAGCATCATCTGCACTGACTTACCCTCAGCAGCATCAACACAGAGCCAACACCATTTTCAAAGGATATCCAGAGCATTCGTGAGCAAAAGTGAACATTTTGGAAAGAATTTGACTGACTGCCTGACTGCTTGGGGAAAAAAAAAAAAAAAAAAAAAAAAAAAAAAAAAAAAAAAAAAAAAAAAAAAAAAAAAAAAAAAAACCCAGACAGAAACCTGAGAACAGGTTAAATAAATAAATAAATAAATAAATAAATAAACAAATAAATAAATAAACAAATAAATAAATAAATTGTCCTCAGTCTACTCTGTTGTAACATTGCATCCCAGTTTTTGTGAAACATCTGGTGCAGGCCACTGCAGGGCTGCTCAAGGGAAATTGCTACTCTCTGATTCGGACCAAGCCTGAAGGACCATTTAAAGATAATTTTTAGAGTGAGTTTTCCCAATCTCCTAGACCAGGAAAACTGCAGGTTAGCAACATCTGCTTTATTGGGAGCAAAATTAAGCTCCTAGCAACCATTTTTGAAAATGCTTTGCAATGAAGATTTCAAACAAACATTGTTATCAACTACTAACATTGCAAAAACTACTCTGATTTTTACGTTTCTTCTAATACAACATGGATTTTTATAGAGTGAAATGCAGTGTATAGTGCCTGTGGCTGGTTTGTCTTTGATGCAAATGCAGTCTGTGCATATTTACAGCATTGGGATTGCTCTGCAGGCAGCTCCTCAGCCTGTTTGCCAGGGAACAGGCATTGGGAAAGCACCTCCACTGCTAAGACTTCCCAGTAATGTTAGAATTCAGGTAAATCATGGATCCAAAGCAAAGCAGCATTAAACTGAGCCCCTGTGAGTGACTTCAGGCTGCTTAAAGCAAATATTCAATGAAAGAAATATTTGTCTAGCCTAGCATTTGACCAAAAAAAAAAAAAAAAAAAAAAAAAAAGAAAGGAGACAAATGTTTATTTCTTACAAGTGGGGTAAAATTCAGTGAAGTAAAAATACCAGTCCTGCTCCAAGGTACATTTGGTTTCTCCTCACAGCTCTGTGTAGATTCTTGCCTCCTAGTCACATTTTGCCTGCTACATTAACTTCTCAAACTCATTTACTGAATCTAGATTAATTTTAAATACAAACAAAGCCCTCATTTGCTTAGCTGTGAAAGTCTCAACTAGATGAAAACACAGTTGTCAACTTTATCACCAGTTTTATGCCACATTCCGTCCCTTTCCAGCAACACCAACAAGAACAGTCCATTCCTCAGACACTTCCCCATCACAGCTTTTGGGGATGAGCAGTGCTTATCTGACTGTTCAGCTCAGGCTCATCTGAATTTCCCAACTTGATGGAGAAGGCAGGAGACACCAAAAACATCTTATGTGGGATGAGAGAAAAGCAGTGTGTCCTCTCTGACACAGGCCTTCCCAGTGAAGCCTTGTTATTAAGGAATCTGACTAAAAATCAAGCTTTTGCCAACATTTAGATAAACTTTGAATGAAAATTCAAAGGAAGAGAGGAACTTTCAAAGTGATAATATCAGTAGTTTTGAATATTTCTTAAGGTTAACAGTCATTTTTTTAAAAATATAATCTCACTACTGCACATCAGTGGCACCTTTTATCAATAAATTCTGTCGGGAAACAGTTGAAAGTAAAGTTTTTTTCAGTTTTAAGTTTGCATTCTTTCCATTCTGTTGACTATTTTCCTTTTTTTTTTTGTTGTTATTCAGAAAAAGAGTGAGTAGTTTCCCTGATCTACCTTCTCTATAACAGTCATCCCTTCTGATCCCTTTATCATATCTCTTCTTATTCATTCTGCCCTGAAATAAAAAAGCTTAGTATTTTCCATCTCTTTTAATATTACTCTTGTTCCATAACACCAATTATTCTTGTTTTCCCTTTCAACAACCTGTTTATTTCTTCCATATCTTTTTAAAGCTACAGTGCAAGAGTAAATATTCAGTTTTACTAGGGAAAAAAAAACAACCAACCAGATTTTACTTCAGGTATTAGACTAGGGTTTTCTTTTATCACCATCCTATTCTTTACATACATGTTCTCTGTTCCCTGGTGAACAAAATTCTTCAACAAGTCCACTTCCAATACTGCCCTTCAAGAAACCATATAAACCAATATTTTATTGCACTCCAAACTTTTTTCATTTAAAATGACCATAATCACAGAGGGAGAAGTCAACTAGAGAAAGGAAAAAGCTTGACCAATATTCTCATTGATCAATCATTTTCTATTTGTTTATAGGCTAGAGTTGAAGTACTGAAAACAAACTTCCATCACAGTCCTATGAATAACTTCAGGGTGCTTTTTATCAGTATTTCAAGGAGTCTTCAAGGGTCAGCCATAAATAAACTTTGTTTTTTTCAAGGATGCTAATGTCTAGTTAGTTTGGGGCAGGGTAGAAGACTGTCACAGGGTTATCTTTAAGAAACAAAAGAATTACTATTTAAGAATGTTAATCAAATAACATGCTGCACCCCTTACTTCTGCTTGATATTTTAATTATTAGTAACTCAGTTCAGTTCATTAGGGACCTATTGTGCTGCTGTTGGCAAAACAGAAATGTCACTGCATGTTAAATAATTAAAAGCAGTAAAACAAACATTAACTTTTGAGTCCTGGATTTATAAATTGCTGTTAAGCATGCAACCCTTTAATCAATAACTGCTTATCTGTTTTGTTTTAGCAAATAATGAGTATAAACTTTTTCCTGCCACTCTGATTAGATGACTTCCCAATTCTTCCTACTACAACCATAGATATTTTATCTCATTTTGTTTTACTAGAGAGTATAAATATGAGCAACAGTTTGCATCCAACAGGTTATGCAGCAGTACTAGGCTATGTTTCCCCAAGCCAATCACTACATTTTTTCCCCTTTTCTGGAGTGTCAGGTTATTCTATATGACCAAAACCTGCAGTCCTTAATCAGTGGATTTGTGTGTGCCATGTATTTGTCCTGCAGCACAGGAACTGGTTCAGATTTAGTCCTAAGAAGATTAGAAACTTGGAAACTTTTAAGGAGAAGCTGCAGGGAAAGGTTATTGAATGGTCTTATATTGTTTATTTGAAATTAAATAATGGCTTTGCTGTGTCCAAGTCCCCAGAATTTTAAGAGTATTTACTTGCTAGTCATAAGAAATGGGACACCAGTGATAGAGGAACTCTGTGCACTCAGTTCTTTGCTCCTTCAGCCCAAATTTTTACACCACAAACTGTGTATTTTATCACCAACAATTACCATTACTGAGCTCTGGTACAACAAAGACTGAACAAAGGCACAGTCTGACTCAGAAAACCTTGCTAACAGGCAGACTTTCTTACACTGGAATAATCATAGGAGAGATTATTTTGGAACTGAATATCATCATTCTTATTATTCATATTTTTTTTGGTTATATTACATTATGGCAGTCCTGCCAACCTCAGTCAGAAAGAGAGAGAGAGAGTATAATGCAAATTAAAATGCAGTGTAAATCTAGCTTTTACAAATATTTACTGCTGACAGGAAAGGAATGCCAAGTGGAGAATAATATCTTTGTCACAACTTGGGAGAAACTTTAAGAACCTTGAAGAGAGTCACTTTCATACTATAACTTCAAAACTGGGCATGTGTAGGCTGGATTTGGCAAGGAAGCAAACCATTAAATCACCATGTATGATTTAGGTATTTCTGTTGCCATATTGGCAATGATCACCTTTTAATGCCTACTATTTCCCTCACAACTTCCTCTCACCAAACCAGGCAGAAAGCTGCCACCCAACAGCTAATGCCTGTGCAGAACAGCTACTCAAATCCTTGGAAAGAGGATACCTAAATCAGCCTGAGGAGCAGCTCTGGTAATTCAGCTCCCTTCCAGCAAAGGGCAGGTTAACTGTGGTAAGAAAAGGCAGCTGTGATCACAAGGGCACAGCATGGGAAGAGAAAAAGGCATTTCAGGTACTGACACGAGGGTTAGCAAGTGCCTGACCTGACTTGAGCAGCTCTCTCCAGGACAGTTCAGTGGAAAAGGACAGCAAAGAAAACCAGAAAAATTTCTGGAGAAAAATACAATCACACTGCACTTATTAGTTTGAGAACAAAGTAATTTAATACATCAGAGTGACAAAAATTATTTCTTTAAATAATCTATTGCAAGCTGGTCTTCACAGCTACTCTGTGTTTCTTTTCATTTTCTTCTAGTAGGTCTCCTACAACCATGATTTCTGAATATCTGTTTTCTGATCAGCAGAAACAAAGCATTCTTTTCCTCAAAGCATAGCTGTACATGACAAAAACAGGTAACTACAAACTCCCCACTCCTGGCCTTAGCTGGCCACCTGTTACAGTGCCTTTTGTTGGGAATATCTCAGATTAACCAATTTTGCATTGCTTGTACCCTCAGTCTAGTTTGCACACCATGATTATGTTTTTAGTCATTACAGCAAGTGGACATAAGAAGAATGTTTCATATTAAAATGGGAAAATTCAAGTCAAGGCTAAAACAAAATGCCAATAGGTACATTTGTTTTCTTAAAAAAAAAAAAAAATAGAATTCAGCAAGAAGCCAAAGGAAAACAAGCTAACTTGCACTAAAGAACCCATCAAACTTGAGAGGGTGCTGGCACTGCCACAGGATATATCATAGCACAAGTCCCTGTGGCAGAGAAAAACTCATTTCACACGCCTGGTTTTCAACATGCAACTCAAACTGACCCATCTCCCTTTTCCATTTTACAGAACCATTCAGTAGACAATAAATCCACCCCCAAACACTTTGTTTTCAAGGCAAAGCTTGCTTTTTGTTTGTTTACTTCCATATAGGTACACAGGCCCAGAGCACAGGCAGCCAAAGCTCACAAACACTACCAGAAAGCAAAATGACAAGCATTGCAAAAACAACAAACAGGAGATGGGAAACAAGAAACACCGTGGGGAAGACACAGAATAAATGGTTTCCCTCATGCAGGACTCTGAATGAAGATGAGCAGTGGCTTATACAGGTGGGGAATAGGCAAAGGGAAGCTAAAATGAGACTGAAATTGTGTGTCAGCTCCCAAAATGTCACCATGCAGTAATTTAAACGTTAGCAGAGAGCAAATTATGGAGGGGAAGAAAAAAAAAAAAATTAAAAAAAAACCAAAAAAAAAGAAAAGGAAAAAAAAGTGTTACATAGGCTTTTCATCATTTCTTCACATCTTGATCTCATATGTTCTTCTGGGCTGGTGTAATCTGCATATTTACAATCTGAAAGAGCTATTTTTAGAAGACCAACCGGGTTGCTATCTGCAGAGTAAACATCAGTTGGGGTCCAAGATCTAAGCCAAAGCAATTCATTCACTGCTCACTTGACAGAACACCATAATGCCAACAGGAGAATCTTTTCCTTCTATTTGCCATGCAGGAGCTTTCAGGATTTTTTAGGCAATCTTCTCTTTCATGTGCTCCAGCTGGTAGCTCATTTCTTCCTTGTCCCCTCCACTCCCTAGACACAACCACACTGTGTCCCCAGGTACATTTAATTCCCCACAAATTCCTCTGTTTGCCTTTGCTGATCGTAATGGATCCTTGAGCAAATTGGTTCTGCACTTATAGATATTTGCATTTTCAACATATTGGGTTTAGTGATGAAATAAGAAAAGAGCAATGGAAAAAAGAGAAGAGAACCTGAAACAAGACAGGAATGAACTCAGCATGAATAAAAGCAACTACAGATACAAATGCATTTTCAGATGTAAATAATTTCAAAGGAAAGGTAAAGGAGATTTGTATTTGGGGAATTTTATCCATATATGTGTATGTATGTGCATATTTTTACATAGACATATATTATTCAGGCTAGAAAATTCAAAGTATAAAACAATATATGAAATCCTTTCAAGTTAAAGAAATTAAAACCTCACTGCTCAGGCAGTGAGAAACCTCAAATTCTCATGTCTCCTTACCAAAAAGTGAGCACACAGGTTTGAAAAGCACCTCATAGGCACACAATAAAATACCAAATGAGAGTGATTTTTAAAAATCTGCTTTTATACACACTCTTACTCAAATACTTCACTTCCAACTTTTACTTGATGAAAGATGCTTATGGTATCACCTCTTCCTCTTTTCTTAGTGATGTCATTCTAGGTATAATGAAGACTCAACAGCTGTATTTTTAAATATGCACAGCTTTAAATGTTTCTGGAAGTATTTGGGATACAGAGCACACCTACAGACAATAAAGATTTCCCATTTAATTAATAAGTTATTCTTGAGTAACACACAATGAAATCTCCTTAAGCATCTTCCAAAAACAGTGTTCACAGCTGGTTTTTAACCCCACTCTCCACCAGGCCTCAACTAAATCCATAGTTTAGATATAGAGAACCATAAAGCAAAAGTCTCAAGGGTAAAGCACATCTCACTGAATATTTCTTCATGGGCAGATAATCCAAGCTAGTAACAAAATGAAGCAGTGAAGAGAATCACAAATGGGTACAAGTAAAGCAGCACGTGCACAAAAAAAAAAAAGTAGAATTCTGTAAAGGTAAATTAGACAAAGGCCTTAATCTGCTTCACCATTAAGGTTTTATTCTGTGTCAAAAGTTCTGGCACTGCTCTACAGCTTCAAATGGCATGTTCCTACTGTCTCTTTAACAGCCAGGCATAACTATTTAACCATTATAGGAGCAAAGTAGAATATGCAACTCCAATTAACACTAATGGGAGCTGTATGTTCATTCAGCTATATATGCTGCTAAAAATGTACTTCTTTAAAGTAAGAAAAAATCCCATTCTTAAAGGCAAAAAGGTTCACATTTTAGATATTTTCACTGAGAAAAAAAAATATATATAGTATAGTTGTTACAGGCAGCAGAAACTGCTACATAAAGACAAATCAGGCCTGCAGCAAAAAATCTGAGCACCAATAATCAGTGATGGGTCACAGTGATATACAAAATTAATCAAGGCATTTGCATGGATAGGATATAGTGGACATAACTCACAAATCCTGCAACTAGCAGCTAGAAGTTATTTCAAAAAGTTTCCAAGTGCTCTGCTTCATCTAATCAACAGTATCACTCTAAAGAGAGAATCTGAAACCATCTGTGTTTGTTAATATGGCCTTAAGTGTTAAATTTGCTGTTGCTGTCTTGAGCTATGTCAAGACTGTTTAAATAAATGCTGTGACTTGCTAAATCCTGTCTCTAGCTAATTAAAACCATGGGTTTGAAGTATGTTGCTCAATACATTCCCTTTACTCTCTGTTTACTGTGGATGCACTTACTATAGAATTGCACAATACAGGACACATTCAGGGCTGCAAATATAACAATAAAAGAAATGAGAATGTGAATTTGAGGGAATTCTCAGGGTACAAAAAAAAATCAAATGCAATGCTGTGATTAAAGAAAGAAGCAGCTTCATAAAAATTAGGAAAATTTATTGATTTGTAAAGAAATATATTTTTTAATGGACAGCATTCATATATAAGTCAGATAAATGCAGGGTTTTGTCTGAGACAGATGTTTCATAAGCGTCAAAAGACTGACAAAATAAAACAATTACGATCTAAATAAAAATTTGCAAACTCTAAGAGAAATTCGAGTAATTTACTAAGTAAGGCACAAAATACCTACCTAATGTGTCAGATCTTTTCTTCTAATTGGCATTTAAAATAATCCAGAAACTTCTGTGTGCTCCCTTCAATCTTAGCTGGGCACCTTGTCACTTGGTTGTGTCAGTTACTGGCTGATTGCAGTCAGAACTGGTTTTCTATACTGGGAAAATGTTTTCCTAAATGTTTTCAAAGAGATCTAACAAATTCTAGAGTAAGTAGGTGCAAGGTACAATCCATAGAGGGGATCCTGCAGTGTAGCTTGTGCACAAGAACCTTCCAAGCATTGATTAGGTTTAGATCTGGAGGCAAACTCCTTCATTCTGATTCCTCTCCACCCATCAGTCAGCTTTCTGATGCAGCTGTGGCAAATTACAGCTGCCCAAATATTATCTATCAGTTATTGAAGAATGCCTAATGATTGCACATCAGAGTAACTCTTTTTAAGTCAAAAGAGATTAAAAACCTATTCTGGTTGTGTCAGAGCACACAGCACTTGGACAGGAACCACATATTGCATGCAGACATAATGTGCAGAAGAGAAACAAATATATTGGATTATATTCACCTGAGCCAGGAACTTCTTAACGTTAGAATTTTTCACCTTCCCAGAGGCAATGGATTCTTGGCTCATCCAAAATACCTGAGACAATTATCAGACACAATGCATGTCCCTGAAGGTTTTTCTTTAGCAAGAAGCAGCTTGTGCAACCAAGCCACATTCTACTTCTGTAGCAAATAATAGGAATAAAAGTAATTTCTTCACACTTTAGCAAAAACATGGGATAATGGTTAGAACAGGGCTATTGGCAGGGGCCTGGGATCTCCTTGGATTGTGTTTATAATCTCTAGCAAATGTCTTTAACCTTTCTTTCTCTCTATTTTCTTTTCTGTTAGCTACTTGTAATTGCAAACTTCTCAAGTCAGTTATAGGTTTGTGTTGTGAGATGGTCCAAATGCACAAGGACCTAACCATAGGCTCAGCTGCAAAATAAGAGTGGTAAACTGCATTTAGTGAGAGTAGCCAAGCTGTGAAATGAAAACAGTATTCTCCAGGCTGTGACATTAAGGTCAAGAGAATATTTCTCCATTCAAAAGTTGACATCAGGGAGCTCCCTATTACCACTGAATGGATATGAGGATTGCAGTGACCCAGCCTTCATTACCAATCATCCTTAAAGAGAAAAAAGGGGGAAGAAAATTGGAATACTTTGTAAACTTAGAAAAATTCTCATTTAGAGAAGACCCAAATTCACTCTGAATTTGATGGAATTACTTCAGCTTTACAGTTGTGTGATCAAAAGAAAGTTATGAGCTGCAGTTCAGCCTGTTTCTGAGCTTGCTCAGCCTGATATCCCTATCCATCAGCACAGGCTTTAACTCAAAACCTGATCTGATCTTTTCAACACAGAGCCACGTCTATTATATTCCACAGCTTCATTAGCATTAATAAATTCAATCAATACTTCAGCAAATAATTAAAGTCAATAACTAAAGACATGTTTCTTATTCGCAGCCTCTGAAGGATTTCAGTTCTGTACTGGTGACAGCCTCACAGCTTTAGCAGGAAGCCTCTAAAGTAATTACTTGCAGACAAACTGGACAATTTTATATATAAATTATTTTTTTTAATGAGGCAATTCTTGAGATAGTAAGCCATCTATGAGCCAGAGAACTCTCATGGCAACTTTTGTGTGAACTTTGTTTCTTGGGCTGAACTCAGGAGCAATGTGCCTGCCTAGAATTACGTCTCATTGCCACAGGGTTGAACTGGAGCTCAGGTACTCATGATAAGCTAAACATTGCTAAAAAGTCAGGCTGCTCACAAGGGAAAGAACACATCCCCATGCTAAGACATAGATCTTCCACAGTTTATTTATCATTAGCCAAAAGTGCTTTATAGCACTGCATAGAGGTTGCCATAAAACAACGTTTTAAGGCTCTCTCAACCATATTTCAGCCATAAATGTCCTATAGATACAGGAAGGAAAACTACCAAGGTTCAATATTATCATCTTTATTACAGATGACCTCACTATTGTGCTCTCCATAAAGAAAAAATATTAAACCATTAAAATAGTCTGAATCCTAAATTAATACAGGTTTACTACGCATATCTAGATCTAAATGGCCTTACTTGCAGAGTAATTATTTTTCTAAGAAAATTTTGTTGACAGCCTCATTAACAGTGATCAGACCAGAATAAATGTTACCTCTTCTACTAAAAATGTGACTTCCCTGTCAGAGTATCCCATATATTAGTGCACATCCATTTGTGATTCAGTTCTCAGTGAAGTTTTATAATGAATGCCACATTAAACACCAAGACACAAATTAATGAAAATACAGTCATTGCACTTGCACTATGTGTTACAAAGCCTAAACAGCTGAAACAGCTATCCTGTTCAATCCAGAGATTTCCATTCCCCTTTTACATTACTTCTCACTGGTCCTATTTGTCAGTATGGGTCCAGAACACAAAAATATTATTACAAGCTGTACTGTTGCAGCTCATAACGATTCTTATAAAAATCCAAAGGAGACAGTAGAAAAAATAACATTACTTATTGTTTCATTATTTTTTAAAATGAGATGCATATGTTTGATGCCAAAATGTGTTTCTGCTTAACTCGTGGCTCTGTACATCCTAAATCTGAAAAACCCCAAGGCAATTTCTAATGCCTTGTGTCAGAGTATGGCAATAGCAACAGTTCTCATTTCTGAGCCTATTCTACTGCATTATTCTGCTAGAACTTCACAGAATTTGTCCAGCTTACTGCAACATTCTCAGATAAACAGCACATGATTTATGAAGATGGTCAGTTTTAGTTGAACACAGCAGATTTAAATCATTAAACTTGCTTTCTTTTATTGGCAAAATTCTGTCTGTAAAAGTCATATTTCACAACAAAGCACTATTGCTCTGAATACGGTTTCCCATCATACAGTGCCATAGAAAGAATTCTCTCATATTTTCTGTGGAAAGCTCATTTTGCCCTGTTTAGATAATAATGATTGCAGCAAAATACAGGGAAAAAAAATGCTGGCTGGGGGCTTTTCTTTTAAAACCTTTAAAACATCTTCCTACCTATTTAGTTCTTTCTTCTAATTTTTTTTTTCTTTTTTTAGTCCTCTGGAAGATACACACAGAATTTCCTCTCCTATTTTAGCTATAAAGTTCTGCTGGAGAAGGCACAAGGCTACAGCCACTGTGTGGTTGCACCACAGCAGAGCTGTGAACACTGCTCTGCAGACAGCAACACATCTCTGTTTATCTTGGCAATCAGCTTGCAGGGATTTGCCTAAAAAACAGAGCAACTCTAGGTCTCACTGCTGTAACAGGCCCCAGGTTATTATTTCCTCTTCTTCTAGCTGTTACTTTTTTTTCAGATGGGTAATAGAAAAATCAATTGCAGAAAGTTTCATTCTTGGGCATGAAAGAGGGCTGAGAAAGATGTGCAAGCTCTGGTGGCAGTATATTCTTATTATTCACCTTGATACAGCTTTTGTACATTGTGCTCATCACAGTTCCATGGTACCTGACAAAACTAATGCCAGTTTTCATCCAGCACCAGCTTGTGATGTTAAATAAGAAACTCTGTGTGTGAACGTGCTTTTAAGCACTACAGTGCACCAAAGAATGAGCTGTTTTCAGCTAACATTGAGCCACTAATGATTTTAATGAGAGTGCCTTCTGGATTCATATTTTTTTCATAAAATACATCACACTAAAACAAAATCAATGAGAAACATTAATTAGGGCCTTTTTAGACGCCTTCTGTGGTGTTGTTTTTCTTTTGAGAAGCACCAGATGAAGAATGCTGTGCTTTATTTAAGCTAAGTTGTTTGACATTTAGATGAGAGAAAAAAGAGAAAAATACTAACAAACACAGGAACAATTTTTGACAGCTCTTTGTCATGCAAGAGAGAAAAAAGGGGACCGACTGTGAGATACTACTTTGAAGCCCTGGAAATTTGTAATGAAAAATTTAAGATACAAGAGAGGAAGAAAGATGAGCTATTCATTTGGTTCTGCATATATTAACACTTGTAATTCAAACTAAAGGTTTGCTATGTGTTTTCATAATTTTGACTCTAATAAATATCTTGGAGAATTGCTTTGATATTCTAAGATCATGCGTGTAGCTTGCATCCATTAAGAAAAATGGGGAACAATCATCATCAGCCCTCTTGGCGCTAATGAGAAGGTCATTGCTCTTTAATTATCACAGACATGAAACCGAAATATTTCAAAGGGTTTGTGGAATACAGTGGCTATGGGCAAAGCTGTGTATCTGTTTATAAGTCTGTCTGTCCCAGAGCATCTTCCATTCTGTAGCCTTTCTGCTTTTGTGGGTATTATATTTGCAAGTTTGTATCACTGTTTCTTGCACATCAGATTAATCTGGGAAATTTAGCCCAGCTATTAGCGGGGGCTGAGTGGGAGGGAGGAGGGCAGGGAGAGGCGGAGAAAAAGGGGTAGAGATGTGAGAATAGTAAAATGTTCCTCATCAGGAGGTATTGTGAAATAAGTACCAGTGTGTTGTGTGACCTTATTTCCCACAGTAGGGGTGTTATGAAGAAATAGAAACGGTGAGGTGTTGCAGGAAAATATTAGCAAATTAAAATTTTGTGTCTGGCATTGGTTGTGATCTCACTCATATTTCCACCCTTGCAGAGGAAGTGACTACAAGGGGAACAGATAGAGTTGAGGCAAACCAGGAGCTAAAATAAAAAATAAAATAAAAAATATATTTTTTTAAAAGGTGAAATTTTTTCTGTTGGTTGTGAATTACTCAAAACAATTTTCTCCTACTCTGGTACAGAACTAAAACAAATCATTCCCCCACTCCTAATGTCTTTACACCAAACATGGTCTATTGATCCATTAGTTAAAATGTCAATTATTTCTGGATTAAATAGACCATTTTAACTTCAGTAATAAGTGAGCAACCTTGTCTTTCATGAGAGTGAAAGACTGAAGAGTACAAAGGGAAATATTTTCTCTGTGAGGGAGAGAGGAAAGAGGAAGATCCAATTTTGCATACAATTTCCACTTTGTTTTATACAGTTTGGAATGCTACTGCTGAACAGTTATCTTCCCTCTTTTTGCTCAGTTTTCACCTTTGGGAGCAGACACATTCCCAAAGGCACTGTTGAAATATGTGTGGGAAGGGGAGGGGTGGGAAGAGAAAGCATTCAAAACACCAGCAATCAAAAATTGGTCTCCTCTGGATGCTTTGTTTAATAAAAAGTTACGGCAAAAATGCAAATTTAGCTTCTAAATCTAAAATTCACAAATATTTCTCATAATTAAGAGAGTTTCCATTTGCCACCTTTGGAAGACTGATACTGAATTCACAATACAAACTGGCTTATAGTTTGGATCTCTAAATATTCATTGCTGAAATCTGATGTGAACATTTCAACAGAGTAATACAGCAGCAAATCTTTATGACAGATGAAAATTTTACCTTCCTGCAGCAACCTTCATCTTGAAAGGCAGCTTAGGTGGAATTACATTAGGCAAGGAGGAAATGATTTTCCAAATTATTTCCGATAGAGATTCCAGCTAATTCTCTTCATAGATTTTCACCTTTCTGGGGAAATACAAATACCTTTTCCTTCAGCTGCCAGATGTCAGGCCAGAAAAAACTTCTGGGGAATTTCAGTGAAATTCCAAGGGAAAAAAACACCACTCTATTTTTAAAGGTCTGTTATAATACTTGACATGCAGAAAGCAAGAAAGAAAGTCAAGTGCAGAAGGACCATGTGTTAAGCCAGTATAGAGTGACAGCTATTCAAATTTTATCTGTTCATCTCGTAATCCAAACAAAAAGACACCTAAAACTGGTTAATACCTTGAAACCAGGTAAAGTGGCCAAATCCCCAAAGGAGGCAAGTCACCAAGTAAGTGATTCTGACTAGAAAAGTAAGATTGCCCCATTAAAAACCAATGTAAACATTTTCCTAGGACCTTTCCCTTGAGATCTACATACATAACTCTGTAAAAGAGATCAGAGTGCCTTTTTCAAAGAAGGACTTGAGTAATCATTTCCAGAGTGACTACAGTGACTTGATGTGGTTGAAGCCAAAGCACAGCTGATGTCTGAACTGAGATATGCATCTGAATGCCCAGATCAGGAAATGTTTCCTGACCTTTCTGCTTCCCTCTCTCCTAAGAACCTGCTTCCCACAGTAATTTGTTGCACCAGGCAGATGGTGCACCTCCCACAAGCACTTCAGATGCAGCCAAGGTTCCCCTCTGACCAGATTTCACTGCAGCAGAAAAATGGAGTTAAACAGGAGCTGTGCTGACAGTGCCAGCTGACTCCCACAGCTGGACACCAGCTGATCTGGTGATTGCAGTGACCCCTGGAGAGCCCAGGGCTTTCTCCTTTTCCCATTACCATCAAACCTTCACTTCAAGAGCAGCACAGAATCTGTGGTGTCTCATCACAGAGTGTCATTATCTGGTACTCCCACAACTGGTATTTACAACTCTTAATTCTCACCTGCCCTTCTAACTGGGCCATTTCAAAAAGAACCAGAGGAAAACCACACATTTAGTCAGTGGGTAAAATCTGCAGTGCTATGTCAGAAAAGAGCCTGACCCTCTATATACAGGAGTACAGGCTGTGAGAGGCACTCCAAGGAGAACATCTCCTAATGATCTTGTTCATGAGGAAAGAGGGACATTAGCTGGATTTCAGGATTCCATGGGAGAAATCTGCTGTCCAAACCAGATTGACAGAAACACTGTGTTGGGCTTCACTTGTTCCCTCTATTATTGTGAAGAGCATGGGAAACTTGCAAGTGTGGTCAGGGAAGGCAAGCACGAGACTGGAATCTTCTAAATGCATTAGAAATAGAAAAAAATATTTTCTAGAATTATGAAAGAAATCAAAAGCAAATAATTTAGCTCTCATAATCCTTGGAATCCCTTTCTCTCTCTTTTGCACAGGCTTAGGGAGAATGGCAGCATGCAGGTTCAAGCTGCTATCACAAAACACATAAATAGGAAGTGCTCACACCTGGATAGAGCCAATTTTCATCTGTAAATCAAGCAGCACAAAAAGCACCAGGGAGCAAGTTTCCTGTTTCAAAGCATTATGCTGTTAGAAATATTTAGCATGTTCCCAAATACTTCTCATTTACAGTATTTTTTATCCTTAAAACACACCAAAAAAAAAAAAAAAAAAGGCATAACTTTTCATTTTGTTTATATATTTCTCCGGCTTTATACAGCTCAATATCCAGAAATGCAGCTACAGAAATAGGAGTCATTTTATTTTATTCAAATAATTCTTAATTAAACTGCCATCTTTATTTATTTTGATTTTGTTGTATCCCTGGCATCTCAAATCCTTTGCCAAATGCTTTTTATTTGTCTTGATCATTAAGGTATAAAGTAAATTGAATTTATCCTAAAACTGTTCCTTGTGGCACTTCCTTTTTTTTCCCTACCTCCTTGTATGCTGAAGTGATTTACTTCACAATTACTTTTTTGCCTTTGGTACCAATGCACTTAAAAAAGAAAAAAAAAAAGTCATCGGTTCATGTAGTAAATCCCTTCACAATATTTACAAAACTTGCATGCAATTAGAAAAGCCTTTTATGCAGCACTGTATCAAAACACAGAAAGGAAATGAAAACAGAAGAATTCTAACATTACAGGATGAAAGATTATACAGCAATTTTTATCAGGGGAAGCTGCACGAGCTTTTGACAGCCAGAGGGGGGGAATTTGTTATTATTTCAATCTCTTCACAATGGAAATGCCACACACTGAACAAATGGCTCCTACTCAAGTTTTGTGTGACCTTAAAGCACTTCTCTCCTTCTGCCACTTATTACCAGCCCTTCTTTCTTCTTCTTCACCCCATATCACACACAACCCTGACAGCAACATCTACCATGGAAAAGAATACTTTACTCCTAAGCATTTGCCCTTTTTTTTTTTTTTTTTGTGGAATCCCCATTTCATTGTTCTTAAGAGCACAGAGAATGAAACTGGAGGTGTCTGATCAGTTCATCTCCACTGCTCTCACAAGAGCCAAGTGTCTTGGCAGAGACATTCATGGGAGGCACAGCTTGGTTCTAGAACTGAGCTAGTAGGAGAGGCAATCAGACAGAAAAATATCACAGGTACAGAGAAACTGAAACAACCTGGGGGTGCATAGAACTGCACAGAAAAGGTACAGAGCCTTTAACAGGGCTCTGATTGAGTGTATCTGAAAATCCAAGCAATGAGATCCAATCTGCCCTCTGGGAATAGGTTTACACATAGAAGGCAGAGGTTGTTCTGTGGTTGCCCACTCTCAGGGTTAACTGGTGTCTCAAGCAGACAAACACACTAGTTAAAGAAATTCAGCTCTTACTCCATAGGTATCCTGAAAAAAAAACTGCACACACTTATCTAGAAACAGAAACACCATGAAAGTTCATGAAAATAACTGCAGGAGCTGTAAGGCAATGGAAAACCTGAGCATGAGGCAATGAATTCCTAGGCCAGTGGGGGCCTAAGGGGCCAAACCCCAAACTCTGCACCTATTAATTCAATGCCATTGGCTTCAGTAGGGCCATAGCCAATAATGATGGGTGATACTCCTGGTGAGGTTGTTTTTATGTCGTGTTAATACAGTGTTAAGCCAGTTGTTTAAAACTGCTTTGCAGTAATTAAGAAATGGAAGTTACTGTTACATGTGTTTATTAGTGAAAAATAGTAAAGGACTGTTGCTTTTCTTTTCTTTATATGTGGCCTTAGGGACTCTACCTTTTGTAGTCCCCAAAGTCCCCTCTCATTACTGGACTAAACTTGCCAATAAAATAGGGGATAAAGGAGATTATTATTTTTTTTTCATTGGGGTGGGAGTTCAGCTGAACCTGAACATCAGCAGAACAGCAGCTGCTGATTTCTTGGAATGGGAGAGGCAATCCTTACAGGGAGGGCTTTCTGTGCCATTCTCCTCTCTCCTTCATGATGCAGCATCACTGGGACACAAGGGGTGTGTGCCTGGATGCTGCAGTTTTCCTCTTGCTTTGTTTCTCCTCAAGAACACTAAACAGGGCTGGAGTTAGCTGTGACTTATCAAATGAAATGTCAGAGGTCTGTAATACAAAAAGCAAGGGGCTTTCCTAAGGCAACACTCACAAGTGCTCACAAAGGGCACAAAACCAAAATCCAAATCCACTTTTAGGCAAAGCAAGCCTGATTTTTCCACTACCACACACCTTATATATTTCCTTAACAGAAATGTGAGGCTGGCAACACAAAAAAGCTCTTCATTCACCATTCTGATATTTGCTCACTAAACAGAGAAAATATGGAGAATCTGCCAGAAATCCAAAAATATGGAGAATCTGCCAGAAACCCCAGCTGAATGGAATGATGGCTGTTCAAAGCATCTCTTAGGACAAGTGCACCATAAAAAACAGAACCACAACCTTTGCCCCACAAAGAATAACCATATAGATTTCTGTGTGATTTGTGGATCAAATGGCTCAATTTTTCACTTAAGAAAGGAAGTTCACTTTTTTTTTTTTCCAGCTTCTTCCAGCTGCTAAGCAATATAGACTTCTGCCCCAGGTATAACTCAGATAATACAACCAATACAATTATCCCATGTCAAAAGGTGCATTCCTTAAACTTACATACATATTCCACATCTTCTTTCAGTTTAAATATAAATATCTTCTATCACTCCAGCTTTGACATTACCTTGCCACAAGGAGAACTTCAGCAATTTTGGAATAAAAGTCTGTCAAAGATGAGATTTGCCTAAAAGTAGCCTTTTCAGCAGGCTGAGTAGTCACAAGATACTGAGATGATTTTTCTGGTCAAGACCAGCTTTCAGCAAATCACTGTCCCATAATACTAGGGCACCAGCATTTTAAGGCATTTGTCATATGTTTTAGCTCAAATACTGCAAGTAAGTAATTCCTGTGTGTGTCTGACTTTAAAAATTCAGAAGGAAATAGTCTTGAAGATTCTTGTTAAACTGTTTTCTTTCTTCTCAACTCCTTATTTGAAGCATATTTTTAATTATGCATCATTGCCCACACATAAATTCATTTATGTATATTAATTTTTGCTCCACTTAGCAGAGTGGTCACTTAATTAAATGTCTTCAGTTGTTTTAATGAAAAGAAAAAAAAAAAAGGATTTAACAGAATGTGTAACACTGTACATTTAAACATACTATTTGTTGCCTTTATTTCAGTCCATTTGTAACACTGATACTAAGACATTTGTGGAACTGGTATTAAAAAGTAATATACTTTTCTAAAGCCCCCAGACTGTTTAGCAGATTTTTAAATTGAAATCAAAATTATACAGATTTTTCATTCTGATAATTTTACCAATTCACTAATTCTTTAATCTTTACAGGTCATTGAACAGCTTCACATTAATGAGATGTAGTTAAGAACAAATTTTACAGTTTTTTCTCTCTTTTTTTTTGAAAAATGTTGCATATCGTTTGCAAATTAGAAAGAACTTGTTCCATTTATGGTACATTTATTTAAAATAATCGAATGCATGAGAGCCAGCTGAACACTGTGTGCAATGATGCTTTAAAACAAATTACCATTTATTTATAAGGAAGAAATAGACTTTTAAAAAGCTCACAGACCGCATTTCGTTATTAATGGTGCTCTCCATGCAAAACTGATTTCTTTCAGTAAGATACAGAAGCAGGAGAAAACTCAAAGTAAAAACAGGAAAGAAAGCTTTTCTTGGGGACATGCACACTTTACACATTAGAAATTTCTAAAATATAACCAAAAATTGATGGCACCTGAAGTGCACATTTGAGGGATTTCAGTGGCAACTTCTCTGCAGCTGCTAGACAATCTCACCACAGTAGATAATGCATTTAGAAAGTCAGATTGGTTCAAATCAGCATGCAAAAAACTTCACTTTCTTCCAGTGAGCCCAATGCATTCAAGAAACACTTCTAACATCAGAAGCTTGAAAGGATCAATATTTCAAAATTATTGTAGACTGTAATTTCATGCTGCGGAAACAGTGTAAGGTAATTACTTCAGCTCAAGTATGTTAAATTACTATTATTGTCTTCTAAATTGAATAGACTCTTTATCTTTTTAAACAGCAAGTTAACCACCCTGGGTTTCTGGGCCAGGTTTGATGCACAGACACGTGCACAGCACTCATGAAAGTCAGCACTCAGTGCTGGCTGAGAGGTCCATTGTTACTCACTCCAGAAAAATCAACTTCCTGAAGATTAAAGCCACATGTCTTAGCTGAATATTCTGAAAGCTGTTCAACCATTCTCTAAGTTTGCTCTTAAAAGTATGAAAATTGTTCATTTGACTCCCTCTGGAAGTCAGATGAAAAGCATTTCAGACTGCTCATAAACAACTATATCATTACAGAAGATCAGCAACCAGAAAAGAAAAAAGACATCTTGAGTGGTAGGTAGCAAGGTTCATCTTCTTTTAAAAAAGAATGACCAAAAACTTTAATTCCATGGGTCTCTATTTTAATATCAGCTTGTTCATCCACTTGCACTTTAGTTTTCTCTTTCATGTCTTATGAGCTAGAATCTGACCTGTAGCTTCAGAGCTCAAGACAAGGGAGTTTCCACGATTTCTTAGTCAATTTTAACAACAGTACAGATGGAATCATTAAAAAAAAAAAAAAAAAAAAAAAAGTCTGTTAAATCAGTTTTTGAAAGAGCTCCGAAAATATTTTCATTTCAAAAATATATGAACAGTTTGACATTAATGACTATGCACCTGATAATTCCAGAAATCTTTTTTATATAGGGCGATGACACACACAAAACCTAGAACTACTGCTACTAATGAGATTGCTGTTAACAGGCAGCAATATCAACCACTGACTGCAAATTCCTATCTGGCCAGTGATCTGACAACAATTCCAAATGACTCATTAGTGATCTTCACTTCAGGAGGTGCTTTGTAAAAACCTGAGCTAATTCCTCTTCTTTCATTGAAGCTGCTATTTGCATGAATCCTGAAATGAGAAAATTTAAGTTTCTCTGTAGCTGCCAGCTATTGTCATTGATGATATTTGAAGGTTTCTAATAAGCTTCCTCACAAAATTTCTCAGCAAAGAAAACCACAAAGTTACAGCTCCTGGGGCCTGTTCCCAGCTCTGCAATCAGGTCTGATGACCTTGCTTCCCAACTATTCTGATTTTTGCCCCTTGCAGCCTTGGGGAATGACATGGCTCTGCATAAGAAGGCAAAGAAATCTCAGAGCTTGGGATGAAGAAACACAAAATAAAGATAGAGTGGGGCGGGGGAGGGAATTAGATGAATATGTTTGTAGAAGGCTGTGGAAAATTCAACTTCTTCACCCCTGAGTCCAAACAATCAAGGGAAGAGAAAGGACATGGTTACTTCCATCCTGTTAGACAAAAGGAAAAGACAGTGCCCTGACCCATTCTCAAAGACTGAAGTACAGCAGCTTCTGAAAGCCACATAGCACCTACACCCCTTCTGCATTCAAGTAAGAACTAGGAGTCACTGGCAGGAGCCTAGGATGAGTGTATTGTAGTGACCATAGCATCTATCAAACAGTTAATAACACCACAGGAAAAAAAAGGGATGAGAAAGGTATTTCTGCAACAGGACACCTGGCAAAATAGTTAAAACTGCTATACAATGGCAATATATTAATACAAATAATCTGTAGTAAAAATTAACCCATCTCTGGTGTTTTAAAATAAAGCTCTAATTTTCAGGTCAAATCTGCATTTTAAAGCTTACAACTTCCTGTGACATTTTCCATTTGCAGAGGCTACTATTAGACATATGAAAATGGATATAAAACAGAAGCACACAATGATTTAATCCAAAGTGAGCTCTGAAGGACCTGTGGTCCAAACATATCACTAAATGCAGAGATGAGGTTAGAGACTATTTCAAAAATTACAACACCTGTTTCAGAGCCTTGCTTGGTGATGCTTTGATTATCTCCAGAGAGATTTCACTCCTCCTCTGGGCTCCTGCACCACTGTTCAAGCACCTTCAGTGTGAAAATTCCCTAAAATCAAAACAGGATTTCATATGTTGGAACCTGCATCCATCGCCCCTTTTTGTTCTGCTGTGCTATTGAGGAGTCTTCTATCTTGTTCATAAACCTGTTAAGCAGTTGGAGACAGCAGTATGGTGCACCTTCTCTTCCTAAATTGAACCAATTCTCAAGACATTCCTTGTACCTCATGTACCTCAGCCTTCTCAATGATTTTTCAGAGCTCTGCTGGACTTGCCTCTCTAATGTTGTCTCCCAAACTGGAGACAGCACTTGAGATACCCTCTCCCTTTCAAAAGAGGGAACAGTCCCTTCTCAGCCTGCTGTCTGCTCTCTTGCTGGTATAGCAGAGGTTTGCTGGCCTTTCCTGGCACAAAGACACAGGTTTGACTCAGACTGGATTTGTCACTGGCCAAGGCCCCCAGTTCTTTCCCACAGTGCACCCTCACCGGTCTGCAGTCCCAGCTGCAGGTCTCTGTATTGAACTTCAGGATATTCCTGTTGCTCAGTGCTTCAGCAAGTCAAGGTAGCTCTGGATTGCTGGACTTGCCTTGCTGAACAATGACACCCTTGAACTGAGTGCAGGTCCACTCCATCCCACATCCAGATGAGTAACAAAAGCTTCTTGACCCCTAAAGAATGCACTAGCTGGACCCTGAATGGACAACCCTTTTTTCTCTACCATGTTTCTCACCCACCTCAGAGCACATCCAGGCTGTCCCTAGCTCAACAAAACACAATAAAAATGTTAAGTCATTATATCGTGACAATAATTTGGAATTCTTTCAAGTAGAAACAGCCTGAGAAGAAGGCACTAAGCTACTCCTAAGAAGGAGGCCAGGAGCCTTGACTGCCCCAGAGGAGAGCCTATCCTTGTGCCAAATGTGCTGCCAGGAGCAGCTGCCAGCCATAACCAGGGTGCACATCATGTTCTCAACTTCTCTGGCTACATCAGACAGCCAGAGCCTTGAGGGCCACCTGCCAGTGGTGGGGTGGTGTGGGTGGATACTGCTGAGAACCAGGGAAAAAGCAGCCTTGAAACCTTGCCTTTCTCAGCCTGCTCAAGGACAAGGAGCCATAACAATGATTAAACACCTGCTGGAGATGTGATGTTTTGCAGAAAGCATGTTTTCAAAGAGGTGTTGCCTTGTTGGACCAATGAGCCTTTTCTATTCTGTTTTGCACAAACTACCCTATTTATAAACTGGTGTTTCTTTAAATTAAACTCTCTTACTTCTCCATTACACGAAGAACTGTGTTGCATTCTCCTTTTCACTGCTCCTATAGCCAAAATGCAACAGGGTGCCAGCAGGGCCATTTGGTAGCCACACAGCTGCTTCTTGCCCCCTGCCAGTGGCCAGCCTAGATGCTATTCCTGGTTCAGCTTTCCAGCCAAGCAGTCTGCAGCTGTAATGTGCAAACTGCAGGCATGTCAAGCCAGTTATTGAAATTTGCCAGCATAACTAAGCATTAAAACTGTGATGTGCATGAATTTGTGGTTTGCCTTAAGCATACATACATGCATATAAATTCTTATTTATATTATTTTCCAGGTAAAATAATGGCAGTGTCTTCCTGTGGTTTAAGAGAAACATACCACTTTACCAAATGGCTAAATAGCCAAAGTACTTGCACATATTGATCCTTCCTTTATTCCCTACAGATATTAGTTATTGCAGTGTTTTGGGCCAACTGAAAAATATGTTTCCAGTCATTTGCCATTGAAAGTTTACAGTCTACTTTGTAGGACCCATATTAGTGCCTTTTACCTAAGGAAAATCATTAGAGATCTTCCACATCTCCTTTGTGAAATCTGTGTGCTTCTGCTTCACTTCTCAATCCAATTTAACATGTACCTCTGCACTATTTTAGCAGTTGGTATCTTTACCAAACACGAGGAAAAAAAATAAGAGTAATATATGATACTTGGTTTTAAATTAAGTTTAAGACATCAATAAAAATACTTTTTCTTCAAAGCTCAAGAGAGACCCCTTCATAACCACTCTTGCAGATCACAGAAGATGGGATCTAGACATCTTCTAAACAAGAGGTTGCAGATGCCAACTTTATTCCTCAAGTGACTGAACCAGGCATATTAACTCAGTTGGAACAAGAAAAAATGCCTTCCTTGTCCCAACAAACCTATTATCATGAGGGCTGTGGATACTACGTGTTCAATGTTCTATGTGAAAGAATGAACAGCAAAAGCTTTCAAAATTTAGTCAGCTGTAAATGCATAGTGTTCCTTGAACTTAAGATGTAAGCTCCCCTGAAAGTTGGCCTTTTAAAAAGTTAGAGAAACATATTTGAAAAATGAAGGCACAGCACATATAAAATTTCCATATTTTTAGAGAAAATATAAAAATTAATACATCATAATCATGTTAAAATGAGATTTTTCAGTATACTTCTAGTTGTACTAATTTGGTGTTTAAGGATGATCTGTCAATGCTTTAAATTCTGCCTGTTTCAAAAAACAGACATTGATTGGTCCTAGTTCTAACAGTTATCTTAAATTTCAGCATATTTGTTATTTCTTCCAGAATGACATACTTTGAAAGAAGCATTCATTTCAAAAGTAACAAAAACACAAAACTCAAAATTCATGGTAGGACAGAAAGGCTGGAAAGCATTAACTAAATACGCAGATAAAATTTCGAAAATATATTCCAATTGAAATAAATGATCTTTCCCACAGTAGCTATTCCAAAGCAAAATGGGGTTTGTTTCATGGTAGAGCAGCCACACAGGGATAGCCATTAGGAAATAGCATGCCACTTTACATTTTTTGCAAAATATTTTTATTCCCATGTAGATTAGACCTAAGTCTTCCAGACTAGACCTGGAAATAATGGAGAAAGCTGTCTAGACCCCAGGGGTTTTGGTTTATCAGGATTTCTTAGGGGTGGAGGGCAATTTTGGCCAGATCTAAGTATAAAGAATTTTTGGCCATTTCCTAGGCTGCCAATCAGCTTGCATGCTAAGGATGCCTGCTGCTCCTGAAATTATTTTCTGCATGTTCTTTTCAGTCCTACAGGAGCCCCAGCAGGGAAGTGGGGTGGATGAGGACACATGGTGCTCCCACTGCAGCAAGAGCTCTGCTGCTCTCATCCTTTCCATCAGGACAGGATCAGAGTCAGCACCTCAGAGTCCTGCCCAGCCCCTCTCTCCTCACAGCAGGGCTCACCCTGGTCCTGGCCTGCTCAGTAATTTCTGTTCCACACCCCTGAGCTCTCCTGACCCATAGCTGAGCACTGTTGTCCATGTGCAGGTGCTGCCTGTTCTGGGAAGTTCCTTACAGAAGAGCTTTGCAAGGGGAATTTTCACAACAGGACCCTAGGACTCCCTCTAAGTGTGTGAATTACTGAACTTGCCTCACTGAGGGTAAATAATGCAGCACTTTCTAAAGCACAACACACACCCCAGGTCAAGCTTTCCCTCCTTAGTTACACAGGCAGCCTGGAGTACATGGAAATAGGCCAGAGACAAAGTGGATGGTAATAAAGTCAATGGCATTTTATCAGACACCATAGCTAGGGGCAGAATATGATCCAATGTGTACATTTTGAATAGAATTCCTTTAGAAAGCACTTCAGAGGAAATAAAACAAAACCAGTGTGTTTTCCTTGATAATATTCAGTCCATGCAGTACAACTCACAAGAGACCAATAAATGATTGTTACTGGAAACTTTGAAAAATCATTGCGAAAGAAAACATTTATACAAGTTTATGGATGCTTCTGAAGTATGGCCGATATGTTCAGGTCCAAAAAGGCTGTAAAGTATCAGGATATTACACAGAGTAATACTGATGGTCTTTACTTATACTGAATGCAACACAGTTTGCTTTTTGCATATAGGAAAGGTTAATTCTATACTGAACAATGTTTTGATTCCAGTCTAGTGAGTTTCTTATAGAAACACTAAAGATTACTTGGATTAATAACAAGAGTAATAAAAATAGTCCCCACTTTATAATATGAAGATAAACATATGCCTTTGCAATGGGAAAATGTGTTTTGTGGGTAAGACATAAAATTTAAGTCCTGGCAATCAGGCTCAGAGAAAGTGAAAAAAGCCCTGAATGGTTACCCCAAACTGGTTTCAACCCCTATATTTGCTTCCAGCAGAAGTAATTTTCTTAGGTCATTTCTGGTTCAAACTTGCTACTGAAGATATTTAGATAATGCTTAGAGTAGGGCTACAGCAAGATTTTAATCATGATGTGATCCATATCAGTGCAGCTTTTCAGCCATATTTGAGCCAAGTTTGCTAAGTTCATAAACCTTTTGGTAAAACTGGGTCAAGTCTAGAATGAACTCAGATTGATTTATGGCATTGCATTTAAAAGGGAAGCACCTTGTTATCTTCAGAAAGTTCAAAAATTAAATAATTGTCTCAATATTATAAATCAATGGGATACCCTATTACAAAATAATTTACCATGTTCTGTCTATTCAGCTTTGAAAAGAACACAGAGAAAGATCTACACTGATGACAGGACTAAAAAACAGACAACAGTCAAGACTTCAGTCATAAAAATACATCTGCAGAAGGAGAGCTTGAAATATTAGATTTTTTTTTCAGAGGAAACAGAGTGGGAAGCAGGAGGGAACATACTAGAGGCACTGCACTGAACACAGTCTGAGGGATTTCAGATGTTCCCATGTCCACTGTCAGTGTGTGAGAATAAAGATTGCAAAAATACTCCTCTTAAAGCATAACACTTTTTTAAACTGTAATTTCAAGTTGTTCTTTCTCAATTTATTTTTTTTTTTTAACAATATATTATAAGTAACCTGTAGAATTCAAAGTTATAATGAAAAAGCTTAGTTAGTTAGGGAAAATACAAGTGATGAGATTGAAAATCTCAACAATATAAATCACGATGATTAGCACAAAAACTGATTGGCTGAAGAGCTGAACCTGATTCAAGACAAAACAAAACTTACCTCTTGGATAAGTTGCCCTTTGTACCAAATAATGCTATTACTAGTACTACTGTCCTTTTCCCCATTATTAATTCAGCATTTTTATTTCCCTATTATGCTACTAAATTTCCAGTGGATTTAATTTTTTAATTTATTTTTTTTAAATTTTTATTGACAAAGGATTGCTCTGAGGTTAATAATCTACAAAGACTGTGTGTGTTCTTCAGCACACATGTTTCCAGGAGAGGTCTGCAGAACTGGAGAAGGCACTTCAGTCATGATTACTGGATATACCTCCTTGCTTTGGAGCTATCAATAACCTCCTTAAAAATAAAGATATCGTAGCCAGATAATTAACTTCATTCTAGCAATAATTGATCTTTATCACTGCATACCACCAGAGCAGCCTGGATACCATCTCAGAGCTTCACTAAAGTATTTGCATAAATCATCATCATGGAGCCCCTCTAGGCATTTGTTGGGTTTGAAGTAACTAAGATGCAAAAAAATCCTCTTTGAGTAATAGTCAAGAGACAGCAACTGACACCAATCGATGTCTGTAACTGAATCAGATGCAACAGATTTCTCCAGAAGCCTAGGCAAATACAATCTGGGGACGTGGAGAGAAATCAGGAATGGCACTGGGAACATGAAAGAGAAGTAAGAATATGTTTGCTGAAAATATTAGAAGGGAGTGTAAAATGTATGCAAGAATGCCAAAACAGTATGGATTAACCAGAGGAAGCCAGAAGAGATCAGAATTCAGTTTCTGTGCTCAAAGAAGCTTTTAAAGAACATCTTAGGTAAAGGTGAACAGCTCTTAGACTACATAGAATACTAATTTTCCTAGACACGTAGCTCAAGGTATAAAAAACAATAAATTAAAAGCCTATGCTATTTAGAGAGTCATGTTAGATCATCAAACCATTTCTCTTCTCCTGATTCTAGATGTTAATCATGTGCTTTAGCCACTTGTCTGCTTCATTCACTGTGGCTGTGGCATATCATATATTGGGTATGCAGAATGGGGGCACTCAGAGCAATGGCAGCAAGAAACATTATGGATTTTAACTCCATCTTCCACCAACATCCTTCCATTGCCTTGAATACTCTTGCAGCGTAATAGCAAGCATGCCTCAGGTTTAAGGATGAAGGTTAGAGCATTTAAATTTACCAAATATAAACCTGGAGGAGATATCCTGCACAATACTTGCTCAGTGCAAGTATTTTTTGCTTTCACAAAACCTTGGGTTGTTCTTGTTTCTGTAAAAGGTATTGCCACCTGATGCACAAAGCCCACAAAAAATGTTTTCACCTTCCTCCCAACACAACAAGGGGTCGGCAACAAACTGAGATACAATAAAAATAAAAAATAAAATTAAAAAAAAAAAAAAAAAGGGAAGCATTTTTTTAGACTTGCCTGCCTCATAAACCATTTGACTGAAGAAGGTTGAACACCACACTGTCAGACAGTCAGTGAAGACCTCAGTGTGTTGTAGGATCATACCTCCACTGCAGAAAGGAAGCTCAGCTCACTGTCCCAGGACACCTTAAGGGAAAGGAAGAGCACCAAACAATTCCTGCTGTTTCTAGAGACTTCTAACAGCCAGGCCAGCCCATGGCATGTGTCAAACATTACTAATTTAGTTCTTAGCTGCACAGCAGGGTCTCTTTCTGTCCACCTGGCCTACCCCAGTCTGTAAAACCACAGAGGAATCCTCTCCTGAGCAACAATTTCTGGACAGCTCAGATGAGAACTCCATTGGACAACTTGGAACTTGCAGATATGGCTCAGATTGAAACATACCCAGCAATTAAGCTCCACTTCTGTGCATGAACCCAGTAATGTGCCAAACCTCACATGTCTTGTGGGAGCAAGAGGAAGGTACTTGAAAGATATTTTTTGGGAGGAGAGGAAAAAAGAAAGCACAGCTACTTCTGTGATCAGCTTCAGATGACAAAGCCATTGTCACAAGAAGAAAAAAAGCTAGCAAGTTGTTCCTCTTCAAAATATTAAATTTAGATGAACCTTGACGTTTCTAGGTGAGAAACCAAAGTCTAGCTCCAGGTAATAGAATGTATGCTATGTATGTCACTAATGAAATGTATACAACAACTAAGACACATTAGTTAAGAGAGGCCCATTAGTCATTTGTATGTTTACAACACAGTTCCTGCTGCTTGAATATAGTTCCTCTGACTTGATGAAGCATATACAGAGCACCATTGTGATTTTTCTACAGAACACGAGCTGGTATCGAGGCAATGCAAATACCACGTAGTGCTGCGAGATCCAGATTCACAGAGTACTGTGCTAGCTGAATTGTTTGAAAAGACATATGGCATCCCAAGTGTAACAGATAGTTGAATCTCAAGGGGGAACCATTGTTCATTCATCTGGACCAAGTGACATTCTTTATGCAAGAATAATTCCTGATTAAAGGGTGAGTTTTAATGGAAACTAATTAGGCAACCTCTTTAGCCTGGGCATAATGATCAAATGAGCTGTCACACAGTACCTGATACAATGATCTCACTTGGTACAAGATTTTATTCCTTAGCAATTACACTCCCACGTTGCACTGCATGTGTTTATTGCCTGGAGCACACATGTCAAATTAAAGAGCAGCTTATGCACCTGATATTTAATTATTGCCTAGCACTACAGACAACCGGGAAATGTCAAAGCGAGCAGTCCTGCACTGGAGCAACTAAAACGGATATCTTCTCTGGCAAAGAAAAAAACACAGATAAAATATGTATGGATGATTCAGTTGTCTTACAATTCACAGTTACAAAAAATGGCCTCCCAAATCTTGAATAATTTACCATCGTGCTCAATGCAGAGAATGCTCCCTGAGCAGAAGGGTACGTGAAACAGGTTCATCAGCTCACACGATTATTTGTATTAGATGCTTTTTTTCATGGTTAGAGTGTTTACAAGAAAATGTTGAAATTTGAGCTGCTTTGTATCAACTTCAAATACCAAAGGGATCATTTATTTATTCAGGTATGGGCTAATTCACAGGTGTTAAAAGAAACATTCATTTCTACAACCCTGTTATCCTGCAGTTAACTTAAAATCATCCTTAGCTTACTGGAAATTTTCCTAAATTCCTTCATAGTCAAATCACCTCCTTAATCCTAGCTGTAATAAAGCTGAAATGAAAAGCTAGCAATACTAAACGAGATGCAAGCAAAGGGTTTCCAGCAAATTGAGACAAGCTAATCAAAAAAGAAAGTTTTATGGCTCCAACAGAGGTGATGACAATAAGGTGAGGAAAAATCCATATCGCCCCAAGTTTTGAGCCCAACTTTTAATAAAGAAAAAATGTGCACAGTACAAAAGAGTTTCTCTTAGTCATTGATCTGTAATGGAACACCCAAACAGAGATACTATGGTATCCCATGGCTAAGAAAGTTGTGTGTGTGTGTATCTTGGACCATTCTACTCCCAATAAAGGAATCTAATTACCCGTAGTCTTAATTGCACAGTCTAATACTAAAAAGGCTTAATAAGAGTGCTTTTGTATTTACAAAACTGCACAGCTTGTGAAAGAACCCTCAAAACATTTGGCAGGAATCCCAGCCGAGGTATGACTGACTGGAACCTCTAATGACTACAACATGTAAACAAGTGTTTTGTTTCGACTGATAATCATTAACTTCCAGTGTCAGACTTATCCCACAAGGTTTTGTTCACTCCTTCACCAGGCTGCTTTACAAAGGCATCTGGTGCTAAGGGAAAGGGCGGGGGGGGAGGCAGAAAGTGCAGAGTGCTATACAGTGTTGTCACTCTTAAACTAAAGTGGCAGTAGGCAAATGAAAGGGTCATGAGGTAAATGCTTCTAACAAGGAGCAAGCTGCTGTGATAATTCCCACCATTCTTTGATGGTCCCTCTTACTGTGTGACTTAGTGGCATAACGTGCTAGACCTCCTGGTTGCTTTATTTTATTTTTTAATGAAGAAAGGTAATTTGAAATGGAGCCCCTCTGAATTATTGTTTCGTGCCACAGTAGCTTTCAAAATTAAACATGTGCAAAAAGAGAAAAAAAAAGAAAATGGAAATTTGGTTTCCCTTATTACGGTAGCACTGGAACAATCTGCCTCTAAGTGTTGCATTAAAATAAAAGAGGAGCTGTTGAATTCAAGTCCTGTAAGGACAAATCTAGTTGCACATATAACAGAAGGGAAGAGTATCAGAAATGGCACAAACTGCCCTGGCTAGCTGAGTAATAGTCAGTTTAAACATGAAATTCAGATGGCCAGATCCTCAAATGCAGGCACCATGGAGAAGCCTACCTGGATTTCTCATCACATATTTCCTTTATTATTAAAGTACTTCCCATCTGAATAATTTTACGTAGAAACAGTGAAGAAGTTTTAAAACATTATGTCCATTACGTACAGCATTTAGTAAAACTTTGCAGTCGATAAACAAAACGCCGAATGGGCATATTTATATTTTTACATATTTACATTCTCAACCCTTCTTTAGCCTGAGAAGTGCAGCTAATTTGGTAATTTTTTAACTACAGCCCGTGGTCTCCAGAACAGCAGGAGTAGCTGGCAGGCTGCAGCTCTAATACTTGCTCGGCTACCTGCGAGCGAAAGGTGGCCGGTAGCACACGTTTAACTCTCCATACCGCCGAGACTCCTTTCAAAGGTTCACACTCTTTTCATGCCCTGCTAGGATGCTGCCTGTGAAAGGAGCATTTCCTGCTCGGCTCCAGCAGAGCCCGGCAGAGCAGGCTGCTCGCAGCTCCCACCGCCGCACGGAGGAATTTATGCGCGCAACTCTCCGGCGGCTCTGATGTAGAACCCCGCAGAAGCAGGTAGGAGCTGTGGAGCTGCCCAGCTAAATTTGCTTAAGGAACACTTGGCAAAGCAAGTTTGCAATTGTTTGATTTTCATTACAGCCGCCGCCTCACGAGATAATGAGCCCTCATAACAGTGTTTTATGTTAGAGCACATTATGCCTTTACCCAGCGCGCACAAATGGCCAGTGATTATTAGCAATGTTAAAATGTCAGTAGAACCAAGCCAGCAGAAAGGCGTAGATTTAGGTGCCATAAAAGCTGCAAGTGACTGTTACATTGTTTTAAGGAAGCATCTTTAAAAGGCTCTTACAAACAGAGAAAAAGAAATATTTGTTAGGCGGAATAGAAATTTATGACGAGATGCCAATCAAATTTGACTTTGCTGCAAGCATTAGGCACAAGAAGCAGCTAAGCTCATCACTGCTGTCACTAGTACTTTCAGTTTTAGGAGTAGAGACAAAACAGTCCATAAATAATTTTTGATTTTACCTTTGGCTTGAATTTTTTTTATCCCTTGCCATTCCAGGATTTCAGTGTTTTGGAATGCTGTAAGAAAACAGTCTCAAAGTAAAACTTCATAAAGTTCAAATCTGTACATTTGCCACCAATTTACAGTCAGGAAAAAAAAAAAAAAAAAAAAAGTCCAACATTTAAATAAAAGTCTAGTAAAGAGTAGAAGGTCTAGACAGGATAATCACTATCTAAATTATTACAAATATTTTAGAGGCTTTTAGCCTCAAACTGTCACTCACAGCATCATCTCAGATACAAGTGGGTCTTATTCCCATTCACTGAGGGGGAAATTAGTGTGGTAAAAGTCAGATTCACAAAGGATTCATGTTTGGCTGTTGTTGATTATTTACATCAATTCTCCAAAGTTATTCACATGAATTTAAAAGCATTCAACCCAATAGGGTCTGTTTAGGTTAGTTCAATTTTTAAATTAGAAAGAAAGGAGAATTGGGGGTGGGTTTTTGGGAGTATTTTTTAATTTGGGTTTGAAGTTTTGGGGGGGGAGGGTGGGGGGAGGTATTTCCTTATTTGTTTGTGTTTTTTAAGTTACCACTACCTGGCAAAGAATACTGCATCATCTAGGATTTGTCAGAAGAATTACTGAGTTTGTCTCCATGTAACTCCAAAACTCTACAAATTCATGTAAATTAAATAATTTTTAATTTTAGCTTGTTCAGTTGCCAGGCCACATGCTGCATTTCATTTCATACATTAACAAAAGGTGTTCAAGAGCAAATGAGTTGTGAATGTCAGTTTTCCCCACTAAAGATATGCTTCTACAAATATAAACCTTCAACCTCTTTATTAAATGTGAACATAAACAGAAATATGAAATCAAGCATTTTAGACTCAATCTATGCCATCTATTGCCAATAATGTTCTTTTTCTCATTTCCAGCTATTATTGTTTTATCTTACACAGACAGTAGCCTTTTCAAATGCAATATTCAATAAATATTTGTACATCCCTCTCACTAACCACAGGCCTAATTTCTTCTCCTCAGTTATTATAAACCAAATACTTTAGAAACTGATTTAGATAGCTCAAAGAATAAATTGGTACGTCTGTATAATTAATATAATATAGATTTTGGAACCAGATAGGAGATATTTCAAACAGGACTCTAAAGTATTAATATTTCACTGCTTTCATTGGGCACTCAATTGTGAGTTAAGGCAATAAATTAGTTTTCCTTAAGCATGCATTAGATAGATATTGTTTCTTTAAAGTTGGAAATCTATCACCAGTCTCCAGTCAGCTTTAACACTTAGCAGGTCTGTAATAAATACACACACAGAGGCAACAAAAGCCTGAAGATTAACAGGGATGCTAACAGGGCTGTTAATTAAGCCACATTAGTACAATGTGATCAAAAACAAGGCATCAGTATCCTTAGGGCAAAAACACATTTCAGGTCAAACTTTGCACATATGCACTCATATATACATGTATGCATATATATACACATATATATATATATATATATATATATATATATATATATATATATATTTATATTTATACATACACACACACAAACAGGCACACATAAAGAAATATATACCAGACAGACCCTTCCTTTATGCTAAGGAACAACAAAAAAAAATTACATCAAAGTAAGTATTTGCACTGGCTGCTTCGTTTATTTGCACTGTGAATTATTTGAGATCAGATTTTAAAGCTCGTTTGGTTTCTGATCTGCTCAAAGCCCAAACCATTGTCTCACACTGGATATACTGATGGCCTGGCACCACCCTATGGCAGCTACCAGAAATGCAGATGGAAGTTCTTCCAGATGCAGGGAGAGGAAATTAGCAACAACTAAACATATTAGAGAAAAGAAGCAGTGAGTGCTTTGTCAAAAAAAATCGACAGGCATTTATTTAAAACTAACTAGCTTCTCTTAAACACGTTTTAAAGTGGTTCAACAAGTGTGATTCTTGCAAAGTTTAGTGCTGCCTAAAATCCATAACAAAGCAAATTTGTTAGTGAATGCTGTGTTTGTTTGGGTCTTTTTAAATACTATTAAATAATCACAGTTCTTGTGATACCAAAGCTCAACCAGATGGGAATTATTGTCAGGCTTTCTGTGACAGAAAGGCTGACCTACAGTGTGTAATTACCAAGTAAAGGGTAAAAGTTAATCAATTCTAGCAACTAGGGAAAGAGAAATAGGTGGCTACAAAGCAGACAAGGAAAAAGAAAGTCTTTAGTGATTTCTTAGCCACAGCAAATGTATTCAATCCTTACTTGGTCCATGATATCTATTATGGATAATTAAGAAAAAAAACAACAAAGTGCCAAACTCCCTCCCCCTGCAAAAAGCCCTTTACTCCCACTCCTCAATCAAATGTAAGAGGGTAAACAATTCCCTTGGCTCCTCCATTCCCCAGACAGGATAACAAACATTACTGCAGTATCAGCACAGCTGGCCATTCCCAGAGAAGAGACAAAGTCACAGCTTCATCCCCAGACATCTTACTCAGTCACAGCCTTTGTGCAACTCCAAATTCGATTTCCAGCATGCAGAATTACAACAAAATGGAAAGGCAATATAAGAAGCACAAAAATCCTTTGTAACAACTCAGGTTCTTTTTCTCAGGAAAGGTTCTAAAAACCTAGTTGGTATTGCAAGTTTAAGCTGTCTTATGCTCTGGTGCGTAGTTTGCTCTTCATTGCCTTCATTATGAAGGTTGAGCTTTATCAAGTGTGAAAATAATTTCCTGCTGTTCCCAGAAAATTATAAAAGAGAGCAAGCAGCACTTAAGCTTATACTGTTTTTTTTTTCTTTTTGTTTAAACATATACATAGGAAGCTTGAAAAGCATTAATTGGTGAGGCATATTCTTTAATTGACAGATTGCTTTACTATAGGCTTTGCATGAAACTGACTGTAACAGGCATCTCTAAATTTAAGACCTGGATTTCACAAGCACAGAGCACCTGCAGAATTCCACAGAAACTAACAGTGCTTTCACAAGAGAAATTAAGCCTCAAATGCCACCATAGACTAAAAATGCTGTGGCAGCTTTATCCAATTTCAGATAAACTGGATTTTTCAAACATAAAATGAAGTGAACAGAATAATGTGTAAAGTTTACTTGCTCCTGTGTTTATAGAGATATTTCTGGACATTTGAGTGCTAGAAAAGAAAATATTTACACAATATATTTTTTCTGTGGCTCAACACTAACAATTAAACCATCGATTCTTGACCACAACTCCTCATAAGGAGAGTGTTTTGCAATAGAATTTAGAAAATCACAAAACACCTGTTCTCATGATAGCAGCATCTGTATTTCTAGAAAAGATTTCTTAGGAGGGAATCAGTTTTCTCCAAGAAATTAAGACACAAACAATTCTCTAGAATGAGCCCTTTGCAGATAGAATGAAGGTTCACAGGGATTTAATACTTCCTCTGGATGAAATGGCAGGTCTGAAATATCTTGTGTCTTAGTCACTGAAACATCCTTTCTGTCTTTTCTTTATTCTCTAGGCAATAACCACGCTAATGACAGGGGGTCATAGAATTCACTGAGAAAAATGGAAAATAACACAGGACATGTTTTTCCTATGGAGAAACTCAGAAGACATTATTTGTCAGAAATTCCACAGCTTCAAAAGGAAAACTAAACAGCAACAGCAAAGCTTGCAGCACTAAATATAATAGTACAATTTATATGTTATTTTCACAGGGATAAGCTGTTTTCTAAGGACAAGACAAAATAATCAACTCTATAGAAGCAGCTTGAGTAGTCTAAATATGTCCCAGTTAAAATTTTTAATGAAGCTGCAGAGTGAATGCAAATCTACAAGTCCCAGAGCTGGTGTAGCACCACGTAATTTGTAAGTAACAGTGCCTGAGCAGTCCCTGAGCAGCACACACAGCTCCTGCCCAGGAACCAAGAACCCTTGTAACACATTAGTGCTCTGCACAGCAGCATTCAGTCAGTGCCTTTAATCCAAGGAGCGCCTTCTTACTTTGGGGGGAATCTAAATCTACAGGGGGGGTTGAACTGGAGGCTTCAGGGTCCAAAAACAGCAACATTACCAACACTGCCAGCAGAGGCAAACCTCCAGTACCTTTTAGCAGGAGTCTTGAGAGGGCTGTAAAAACAGCGAGGGATACCAGCTATAAAGGATAAACCCCTCAGCCAGGTTTAGCAGTAACAAACAGGGGAAGGGGGGAGAAAAACCCACGGAGGAAAAAGGGATGCTAAATTATAGAGGAACAGTAGCAGATATGTTGTATTCATTCCAGGTCAGAGTTCACAAGGAATTAAATCCTGGCAGAGCCCGAGTGCTCTCGGCTACCACCGGGCCAAACCCTCCCGTCTTTCATGTTTCCTTAAAAAATAGCAAAACTGCCAGGGACTCCCAAATTATTTTTCCCCACTTAGAAGAATAGCTGGAGTGCTAAAGTGAGAGGAAGATATGACAGAGCTATTCTGGCTTACTGACAGAGGTTTCTTGGCACGTCTTCACCCCCTTTAAAGAAGCAGGAAAGTCAGACGCATAACAGAACAAGCCAACAGGAGAACAAACATTTCTCATAAAAACCTCAAGGCAAAAGACAACTTGTTTCCCTGCTTGCTGGGAGGACAGCTTCCCTGGCTGCTGGAAGACCAGCACACTCCTGGAAAAAGCTGTCCCTTCCCCCAGCTTCCTGCTGCTGTCCTGCTCCAGGTGAGATCAGCAGCTCTGAACTCCAGCACACCGGCTGACGGGAAAGCTGAAAGGCTTTCCTGGGGTTTTTGGCTCACGACCTCTAACTTTTTGGGATGGTGCCAAAGTACAGCTCTTTCTGTGCTTGTTGGCTCAGCAGCCCTAAGAGGGTGAACTAAAGCCCAGGCCTCTAAAGGACAATTACTCATTTATGCACATTGAACCTCCAACCTTATAACAACCAGGACAAATACGGCACTTCGGGGTCAGGCTCTGCTTTTGGGTAAACACGAGGAGAGTAACAGAGTGTGTGTCATTTGCATGGTTTTGAGCAAGTCCACAAAAAAGCACATGCTGGCACAGAGAAGGGAGCCTTACCCCCACTTGACACCACACAGCAAACATGGCTCTGTCCTGCTCTGTTTCCATGTGGAATTTGTTGTACCAAAAGAAAAAAAATTTCACTGCCAGCCAGAGCTCTCCAAGAGACACCCAGGTTCAGAGAGCAGAGCTCATGCACTGACAGCCAGCCCTATGGCTCCCCAAAACCTCTCTGAAAAAGCTGCACAATAAATAGGGAGCACTTGAACTCAACATTTATGTAGTAATATAAAATATTAACTCCAGCCAGGGTGTGCAGACTTTGCCAAAGCTTGATTGGCTTTAGGTGATTTTGGCACTGCTGCTTACAAAGATTTCAGTGGAAACCTGGGCAACTGAAAATTAACTGTAAAAAAATTATATAGACTAGGATCTGCCTTCAAGCCCTTGTGCAGCAGAAGAGGTCAGCCAGGTAGCTGCTATTCCAAAGGCAAGGAGGTAAATTTAAAAGCAGCTTGAAAACTTTTAATAAAGAAAATAGTGGTGCAGAAGATACCATGAAACCTCACCTGGCTAACAGTTTATTCTGAAAAGCAAAACCAAAGAATGGGAAAAAATGTCAGAGGACCTGGGAAACCAAGCAAAAACATATGTAGCTGTCATTTCAGTTAATTTCTGTGTTCGTTATTCATTAAGTCTTTTGTCTACATCTACTGATAAAAGGCTTTAATCTCTACACTTCAATTCCAAATCTCTGTGAATGACAATTTAAGGCATTTTATTTACCCCATATTTTTAAAGATGTGGTAATTAAAATAATCTGTTTTACACTTATTAAAAATAAATTATTGCATATTTTAATGTTTTTCCTCCCTGCAACTTTTTCTTAATTAGTTATTTAAACTGCGTTGAAAATCCCAAGCCAATACATTTCAATATTCATTTTTCTATTTTAATTTTTCAAACAAGAAGAAAAGTTTCCCTCTTTAAGCTGAAAATTCAATTTAAAAAGCAGATTAAATACTCATTGGTGTTATTTTACATCGTTCACAGAGAGCTTTTTTTTTTCTTCAATATTTATTAATGACGACATTCTTGCATGTACACATTATCTTACATCTATTAGCAGCTTTTATCTGGAAGGAACTTGGAGAGCTCTAACAAACAGACACTTTTGTAACTACGATGAGGGACTCATTCACTATTCTAACCCAAACCTCCCTGGAACAGAAATCCTTCAACTGTTTGAAAGTCCTCAGCAATGCTGTGAAAAGCAGCAAAGAGCACCTTGGTGAACATCAGCAGAATTTAGTGCAACATGGATCCATTCCCTCCTGGTCCCATTGAACCATAAAACTCATAAGGTAAATAAATCAGCTATCAAGGCTGATTGGCAGAGTGCTATTAGTTCTACTGAACAACAGATCCCTAAATAAAGGATTAATAAACTGAATATTCCCAAATCAGAAATGGCTGCACATACTTTACACAATTTAGCAGCACATACCTTCAATCATGTTGTTGTTTAACTCTCTGAAGAGCACTGGACTACTTCAGTATTAGCAAATAATAACCAAAGCTACAACCAAAATCTGGCTGCTATATCAGCCAAGATCCACAGCAGATGTCAGCATGTTCTAGGTGTATGCCATGGCCACACAGCAATGCTGGAGAGGAGGCTCACAAGGATACACAAATAAATGTAGGTGGTTTAAATTTAATTGTAATTACAGACTTTGTGAAAACAAAGCTTCAGGGGAAGACAGAGGCTTAATTTCAGCTCAGTTGGAACTGAAGCAATCATTACACAGTGGGGAATGGTACAAAGAATGAACTCAGCAAGCTTATGCAGAAAATGACTGAGTTTAAAGGGTCCTTACATGTCTTTGAAAAGAAAATAATTTTACTCTTTGACTCTGTTTTTCCACCATGGCATAGCATAAACTAACTTCTCCCAAGGTGAGACACAGGTTACACTGTCCCATGATATTGGTGGTAACAAATATTTCTAGTTTGGCCAGCCTGTTTCTAGTTTTTCAGAGAGATACCCAGAGAAATTTGGGGAAGGGGGGAAGGTGGGTGGATTTGGTTTCAGGGTGGTTTGATATTGTTGTTTGGTTTTGAATTTTATTTGGGTTTTTTGTCCCTTCTCCTATTCCACTACTTTTCCTTGTGCAGACTGGTTTTATCCATGTAGGAAATACAGAGGTGAAGTATGCAAACACTGCTTTGGCACAGGGTGTTCCCCAACTGCAGCATCATTTTTACTGCCTGCATTGTCTAATGCTTCCCTAATAAATAATGTCCTGCTCTTTCATGCTAATCATAGTGGGCAAGTGTACACCACTCTCTCTTCAGCTGGATTAATCTCTTCAGGGTTTGACCGGTGCAGTATTTTTCCACATTGAACCCAGTCTAATTCAGGGCAAGATGCCACAATTAAAGATGAAACTTTTACACAATTGCTGAGAAGAACATTCCAGATATGTATTTATAAATTCAAAATTTTTATGTTCCAATGTGTCCTTCCCAGTTCTTATAGAATTGTTTAGGTTGGAAAAGACCTTTAAGATCATTGAGTCCAACTCTTAACTCAGCACTGTAAAGGCCACCACTAAACCAAGTGCCTAGGCTGTCTCTTGCCACATTTGCAAGACTTTTAAATACCTTGAGAGGTGGTGATCTGGGTCAGAAAGAAGCAGCAGTTTTATCAAGTTCACCAGCCTTGTTTCCTCTCAAAAAAAGCATCAGATTCTTCTTCATTCCTGGGGGCTTTCTTTCTCTGTAGTTCAAGTGTGATGGTCAAGTCACAGAGAAATGACAGAGCACATTATATCCACAAAAAGTAATCTTAAAGTCCAGCAGCAGGCCCAAACTAATGATTATTTTACTTTACGTGTTCAACATGTTATTCCTGCTTTTGACTCTAAATTAAGCCTCAATAATTTTGCACATTTCTATCTATCTCAAATGTAAAACTTGTAAGAGAATGGTAACTAAAAACCTGGGTTAGAACTGGACCAAAATTTCCAGTCTAATGCTGAAGATGTGGATTTTAAGGTTTTGGTATCTGCACTGTAACCAACTGTCCACTCCAGTAATTTTGTAAATTTACAGCTTTGAATGAGAGCAGAGATCTGCAGATTCCATTACCAGATCAAAGCCAAAGACATCAACTGTCACCATAATGTCTTTATTCACAGAAAGGGGGGCACATTTGTGCACACAGATATTCTATGCACTGCATGCAAACTCTCTTTCTATAGGAATTATATTGCTGCAAAGCAGAGCTAGGAAAGCTCTACACTAAGGCTACATCCCTGTGGAAATACTGCATGAAAAGGCTTTTTATTTTCAAAGATAAATTAATTTTTTTTTTGTATAATTGAGTCGCACTTTTCATGTAGCACTCAGCCTAGGGATGTCTGCAGGAGAAAAGAACAATATCTTACTAAATCCCTTTTAGGATCATTAAATTTAGATCACAAAACTCTCGCAGGCAAGCAATTCCAAACATGTCACAGAAACAAAAGGAACAACAACAAAAAGTGACAAGCTTCTCTTACATTATTTTCCTTCTTTACAATGATGTTTAAGGTAGCAAAGTGTTAATGAATTCAGTACAATGTATCATGCATTGTGTTAGAACTTTTATATTGTTGAAAAATTGTCATATTTGGCTAGGCAGCTGCATGGAGAAAAAAAGCTCTGACAATATCTAATTGAGTCTATTTTTGCTGTCTTTCAGATAACATTGTTAGAATTATATACTGTACATATTTCTTATTTTTAGTTTCATACTCCCTCCCCCCCTCTTCACAGCTCTTCTCTGCAACAGTGTTTTATTACTGCTGATATAAATCCAGGTCATTTTCACAAAAGAAGAGTGAGTCCTATTCTATAATATTGAAATGGGGCTACAAACTGTTATGTAAATCACTATTAATAAGAGAATATTCAGGACATGTGTCCCTTAAAAGCTGGTCCTTCTTTAGAATGCTCACTGGGACACAAAGGCTTCGAGCTCCATCTCCTACTTTACCATGTGCTTCCTGGGCATGTCTGAGCTGAACACCTCACATCTCACTCCTGTCTGTAAAATGGGAATAGCAGAACATTCCTTTGGTTTTTCCTGCCTTTGGAAACAAAGAATGCTTCAATGCAAAGCCTGCCTCTTCTGTGGATAGATCATGTTGAGTACCACTCCTCCAACTCACACAAAATTTCTGCTGTTGCCATGGGATGCTTCCAGCACAACCTTTCATCCCTCATCCTTACCCAACCAGCCTATTCACTCGGGATTTTTCATGAGTTTCCCAAGCCCCCACAGCCTGGTAGGAAAATCAGGTAGGTGGGTCAGTCACACAGACAGAACAATTTGCTTCAGGGACAGAGAAATCACATCTTGAGCCTCATCCTTTGCAGCAGCCTGGTTAAGAATGTTGCAGGACACTAAGCAGAGACTGTCAGAAAGTCTTTCCAAGAGGAATCAAATTGTCTGGGGCAGCACACACCAAGCACACCACTGCTGATGAAGTCCAGGAGCAGAAATTTACAAGAGGGCTGGAACTTCAGCCTTTGCAAATGGAGATACCAAAGCCTGCTCCCATGCAGGACAGCAGCACAACAACCTAGATAAAGCAAGCCAGCCAGGGGAAACAGCCCCAGGCCTCCACAGAGAAATGCATTTGCTTAAAAATATTACTGTTGAGGAGAAATCACTTTAAAAATATCCCACAATTTAAAAGCAACATAAAACTTCACATCAGTATCACCCCATTGTTGTTTAAATCATATTTTATACCCATGGGCTCAAGAACAGACTTCTGGGGACAAAACTCTATGAAAATTTCAATCAGTTGTGATCCAAGAAAGCATGTTGCTATGTATACACCAGAGACACTCTCAATAACTGGGCTTCAGAGGAAAACTTTTTACTGAGAGGAAAATAATTATTTCATGGACAAGGTACAGGAGAAGAAAGTAAGCAAATGGGACTTCCAAAATGGGAAAGAAAACCACATCACCTAAAAAAAACTAAAACCCACCAAAAAAAAACCACTTCTCAGCTTCTTTGGTTGGCTCCCATTAGCACCACCAAGATTTGCCCCCCAAAAATAGAGAAAAATATCTCCTCTTGAAATCTGAATGACATACATTCATGGGAATAAAATGAAACACAGAGCAAAAAGTCAAAATTACAGAAACTGAAACTTGTACTACATATAGTAGAAAAACTAAACTTTTCCTTTCTTTTACTTTTTTCTTCCCAAAAATAGAAACATTGAGTTTAGGGTGAAAAGCAAGATACCATTTTGCAGAAGACTGACAAAGTAAAATACAAATTCTCTATGCCTTTCCCTTGGCCCTTACCCTCCAATTCTGTCTCTATAAAAACATATTTCATGATTTTTCTTCATGGCACCTCAGATTCCCATGATAGGAACCTAATACTGAGACATTATTCTGAGTGATTTAAGCCTGTGTAAGCTTTTAGGTGCCCATGGGGACGTTGATTATTAGAGAAACAGGAGTGAAAAAAAGGAATGAAAAGAGAACTTGGAAAGCATGGCACTCTCAGGGAAGAATAGTTGAGATCTAATGAGGAGCTGTGCCTAATAGCCAGAACAGAATTAGCCATTCAGGGTGACTTACTCAAAATAGTTCTTAGAGCAGGTTTAACAGCAGAAGTGCTCCAAACCAATATAAAGTGCAGGTGCAGATAAAGTAACAAATGCATGAGTTAGTGGGACCTGCTCCTCTGTTAGAGATGCCCAGAGGCTACAGTCAGACATCCAGGATATGAAAATGGATACACCATATAATCAAGACCATAATGCCCACAGCATCCACTTCCATTTAGCCTGCAGGCTTCTGAAAGTACAGGGGAAATCTGGTTGATTATGGGAACTGGCATTATGTATGTATTGCCAAAGAGAGCAGAATTCTCTAATATGATAACACCACTTTTCATTTTTCATGACTTTCCTGATTTATAGCACATAGCATACTGGTTTGAACAGATGGATTTAGGAACCAATTTGCTTGTGAGCAAACTTGTCCATTATTAAAAAAAAAAAAAAAAAAATCAGTATAATTTTCATGTATGGATCTACACAAAGACTGGAAATGGAGTGTCACCAACTTTGCAGGCTGAACTATAACAACCTTAATAAAGATTCTGCCCATGTACCCCTGTCAGTTCCCACCAGAGGTGAGGACTGAGTCTCACATGAAAACTTCTTAAAAAAACCTAATTAAATCTGCTTGACTACTACCACTTACTGTCTAGAGTTACTATGTGACTGAATATAAAATAGCAACTGCTAATGACAAAAACACAGAAATACTTAGTAAAGGAAGTTTCCACTTTCTGAATGCAAGATGAGCTGTAGCCTCATAATGATTGCTATGACATTTATTAATCACATATTTTTGGAAATAAATGCCTATTTTTAGGGGTGGGAGGTTTGTGAATATTCAGTCTAACCCTTACCTATCTACCATTCATATTTTGCAGTTCAACATGGAAAAATAAGTATAATATGGTAATTTCCTGCTCAGCTCCAAGCCAGACACAGGATAACCATATGCACAAATCTCCTGCAGAAACACAGAATATGAGAGTGCAACCTGGACTATCAGCTCCTGGCCCCACTTCACAAAAAGTCTTCCAGAAGGGGTTAAATCTCTATTTTGGTCCATAGGGCTCGTGGCAGGCAGTTCTGAGCTCCCACTGCTCTGATAATTAGTTTAGTCCCAGATTTTCAACCTGAATGTACTCATGGCCAACTCATCCCATTTGTTCAGTATTCTTGAAATCTCACTTCCTCTATCCAGTCTGCTTCCTCTGCTGTTCAATTTTTCTCCCTCTCCCTTTTCTTTCCTTCTCTTCCCGTTTCCCTGCTGTCCTTGAGAGTTTCTTGGGTAAATTACTGTTTGCAAAGACCTACTTGACAACAAATTATTCATTTCCATTTTGCACAATTATGCAAGTAATTTATTTAAGGATCCTGTTGAATGTGTGTACATATAACACACACAATTGTTACTAGTTACTGAATTATCAAACAGCTCAACATGACACAAGCCAAAACAGAGACCTTATTTTGGTGTCAGTAAGAACACTTACACTCACTAAAACGGGAAACTTTTTTTTTATTTTGGTCTTAGTTCTGTTTATGGCAAAGTCTGTTTTCAGTGTGGTTTCCTACCACAGTGGAATCACAGAAACAAAGACTCTTCTCTGAATTATCTCTGCTTCTGGCAATTGTCAAAGAAAATACATTGAAATAACACACCATTTATTTGCCCCAGCAAGCAGCTCTTACTGCAGTTGCAGTCCTGGGCCAATGCTCAGATTTGTGAATAAGTTCCTGACTTAAGTATCAGTCCCACACTATCCTTCATTTTGAGAACTACCTTTAATAAAATTAGCAGAGACTGGCTAGACATTGTTCTCTCTCTCAGTACAGAAAAGTTATTACAAGGAAACAAATACACCAATAAAGTGGCAAAGGTTCACAGAAGAATCTATAAGAGGATGTAACTATATCTCCACTGTGTTCCCTGCTTGCAACCCAGGAAACTAACTGGTAGGACATGAAAGATGTACTAGAAAGCAAACTCAACTTTAAAACATCAGAAGCAAAGTTGAACTTCATTAGCCAATGCACAAGCCATCTTGAAAACATGGAAAAATTAAGCCTTGTGCATGGTTTGAGGCTTTATGAAATTTACACCCTTAATATTTAAAATTATGCAATTGCTTCAAGGCCTCCCTCTATCTCTTTAGGAAAGTCTAAAACAAAACTTTCATTAAAGGAGACTGCAAGCTTGCCTGTGGAGTCAAATAATTTCTTCATGTCCCACTTAAGAAAGCTCTTATTTTGCAGGTCAGCTCTGCTTACCACACATGCACATTTTGTAAGGGATGTAACTCGTGCCAGCTAGACTAGCAGATGATATGCAATAGAATAAAGAGATTATACTGGCAATTTGGGAGAAAAGAGTTAATCTGACAGCTCCATCTGATTAGAAAAATGTATATTTTATCTTTTGAGAGTTCATTTCTCCCATTACAGTTGCTTGCCCTTTATTTTGTTCTTTCTTCTGTTCACCTTCCTCTCTTCCCATGCAACATTCTCCTCCTGACTGTATTGTCCCCCTTCCTCCTTGACATGTCCTGTCTCACTGGAGGCACTAATTTTCCTGCACTTCTTTCTCTTTAAAGTGATTCTCACATGAGTCCTCCTTCCAGGACCATCTCATTCCCACCATGTAGGGAAGAGTTTGCATCCATCAGACCCCAAACTCTGCTCCACTGAAGTGAGAGCAGACTACAGCCTCAGGCTATCTTGTTTGATGCCCCAGAGTTCATAGCCCAAATGCAGCTGTTTTACCATCCTCTCTTCTCATCAGGAGATGCTGTGTGTGCTGGAGCTCACACAGAATAAAATCCATCTCTGTTCTTCTCTGTGCCTGCATCCAGATGGGGTGGCTTTTGTCCTTGCATGCTGCTTGAAAACAAAGCAAAGAATCTGCCCCATTTATTGATTTCCAGAACCCTACAGGTTTTGAAATAATGCCTTTCAAGCCAGAAGGGTTGGAAGCCACAGCATAGGAAACTGGCAACAAAGAAAACGTTTTTGAAAGCATTCATTCCCTCAGCAATTCAGAATCAATCTGCAGAGTGTGTTCCACTTGTGCTGGCTTTCCACAGCCATTAGAGCAAGAAAGCTCTTTTTGCACTCCTGCCCTGCCAAAGGCTGGAGGCTCCTGGGCTGTGCACACCCCAACTCATGGGGCAACCTGGCAGAGCTGGTGCCATGGCACAGAGAGGAGAAACCCACCCTGGGTAAAGGGAAAAACATCCAGAAGATCTTGTGTGGATCAGGACTATGCTGTCTCAGATAAAAGAAAAAGACAGATCAATCTTAATATTTCCTTACATCACCTATTGGTTTGTACCTGGTAATTCAAACAAAAAAAAATACAGCATGGAAACATATATCTCCCCCAAGGGAATAACCTTTAATGTTCAACCTCTAATCAAGGCCAGCTCAAATTGCCCTATCATGTCTACAGACATGTAATGAACCACAGAAAAGAAGTTATTGCAGAAAAGAAGTTCTTTATCTCAATGATCTCCTGTAAACTTCACATTTTCTGAAAAGACTGCCAAACTACTGTTTATTTATTTCCTGACACACAGGCTGCTTCAATGGACCTTCCACAAGCAGAAGAAAAACCCAAGCAAGCTTTCCCTGGTCACAGAGCAGACAATTTCCTTGCTTCTGGAATGCAGGACCCCAAACTCCCTTGACATATCTCCTGCACATTGAGACAGAACAGTACAGGAAGGAATAGCTGTTTGACCTCCCTCTCTGCTGACAATAAGCACAACAAACATATGGGATGTATCTCTGTGGTGAGACAAATTCTTAATTTATTTAATGTTATCAGAGGCTAGAAGCATTTGGTGACTTAAAGGTCCCCTAAAAACTCAGGCTTATGTTAAGAGATTATTTTATCACCATGGAAAGAAATGCATTCAGAGATCTGTTGAGCTGAGACTTAGGGAAGTGTCAGGTTACAACCATCTTCAGGAAATTAGAATCAAAAGGAACTCCAGACCACAGCAGCTCAGAATCCATTTCACTACTTCAATACTTTTAGAGAAAAAGAAAAAAAACCAGCAGATTTTAATTGTTTAAAAATAGATGTCTAACTAGTGGTCCAAGACTGCATGGCAGGAATATTTGACAGCACTCTCTCATCTTTGCTCTGCAGTCTTTATACCACACCCATATCATATGTGACACCCATCTATTCTGCTGCATAATTTGTCACACAGAGTCAAGTCAAGTCTCTTGCAGTGTTTCTGAATATGCTGCACGGATTTTTGGCATCCCATTCCCAATATTACTTGGTTTTTTTCTTTAAGTTTGTTCCCTCTGTTGGCCTAAGAAACATTAATATAACATATATTTCAAAGAGGTGAATGTCTACTTTTGCATGTACTCACAAAGCTTCCTATTTTTTACAGAAATAAAAGTCATGATTGAAATTCCACAGAACAACCACAGTTGTTAACAACTGTGATGGAATTTCAGAATATGTGCTTTCTCTCAGGCCTAGTCTTTGTTATCAGCTCTAGGAAAACAAGCCAGAAACCAGTTAATAAACCTGAGTTTATACTTTCTTCCTGACGACTTGTGACTGTGCAGAAAGAGCTTTTTAATGCTTTGGTGCTACCACCATAATTAAACATCACAGATGTTCACTCAGATCTACAGTAACACAAGTGCAATTTTCACCAAGTCAAAAATACAATATTGTACTTCCTACTCATCTTCTGGCCACAGCATGACCACAGATGAAAAAGAAGAAAAGGAAAAGAAAAAAGGAAAAAGAAAGAAAAAAATAATAATTTAAAAAAATAATTAAAAAAAAACCACCCCGTTGTGGGATCTGTCTCCTTGGGAAAAGGCTGGAATTTCAAGTCTTGGCACTATTTATGCATGCTGTGATTTCTTATGCACAGTCTCTATAGCATGAAAAAGCCTACATCAAATATGACCATCTTCTGAAGATTCTGTGTGGGTTTCAAAAAATCACTTTGCACATTCCAGTGCTAGTAGGTACCCACACTGAGTTATGAATAACTCCCAACATGTCTGGAAGCCAGCAAGCCTCTGGCACTTCTTCAGGATATTCCTGGCAAGAGAGAGTTTTCCTACAACCATCATATTAGACTCAGGTAACATTTTGGAAAAGGATGTTCTACCTACTGAGCAATCTTTTTTTTATTTTTTGTTTTGTAAGAAGGGGTCACCCAAAGCACTCTGCTTTGTATATAGAGTTTTGCAAATAGATTTTTAATCCTGGCTTCCCCAGAAAACAAGGCTGATGCAATCCCATTTGTTTATCTGTTTTCCACCAAAGCTTCCCACATCAGCACATTTGCAAGTAGAACTAGTATCAAAGACATGTTGAGTGAAAACAGGCTGTCAATAGAAGGAAAAGTTCCAGGCTGGGCTTGTGCACTTACTTATCCCTAGAAAAGTTTACACTCAGGAGACCAAAATAATTTTCTCTTGTTGAAAAAAAAAAAATATGGATGATAACCCTAGGGTAAAAACAGGAGAACCTTCCAAATAATGGGGAAATGTCAGGTTTCACTCTCAAGCATTATATGCAGCTCCCCTGCAAACCAGCCCACAATTGTTCTTGTACTCCTGAAATTATTTGCTTTTAGCTTTCATGCTGTTCTTTATATCAGCACAGCTCAGCAACATTAGAGTTCACAAACAGCCTGTTTTGGTGTACTTGTGCATGTCTGTGCACTTTCAAAAATACTTAATTGGGGTTTTTCCTATTTAGAAAGAGAATTTGCACCAGATTACACCAATTACAATCTGTGCACCAACCTCATTTATTACACAGGTCTCTAGGAGACTGCCCACATCCTCCAGTTCCTTTATGCACACCATATTGCTGAATATTTATTTTCATAAAACATATTTTAGTGACACTACAAGTGGACAGCACTCAGGCATTGGGTGGGATTTTTGGGGGGTCCTGTGCAGGGCCACAAGTTGGGCTCAAATTCCCTGATGGGTCCCCTCCAGCTCAGCATATTCTATGATTCTGTGACCCTTCTTTCTCAGTCAGCATGGTAAAATCAGTGTGACTCAACTTACAAAAGCAAGGCCCAACACCAGTTTCTTACAGCCTGGAGGAGAAATTGTCTAGATCTTTAATTCACTCTTAAATCTAGTTTAGAGCTCTGAAAATACATCTATATTTGCACTGTGTTCTCATTTTGCAGATAAGTGGTAAAAACTCAGTTTACTTCATGCTTTCAGCTGATGGTAGGCAGATTTTACATGGCTTTCTTCATCTGATTCTTACTTTAAATAATATATATATATATCTCCAGGAATGAATGAGAGCATTAGCCTCCACACATTCTGTACTTTATGCTATTTACTACTGGATAGCCCTGGAATATTCGCAGCTGGCTGTACTGTGTTTTGTACAATTGTAGCTCTTTATCATGTTTTTTATCAAAGAACTGTGGTTTAGCACAGAATGAGGCAGAGCTGCATTGAAGCTGTAATGTGGTTTAGGTTACCAGATTGCATTTTTGATGATTTGGTATTAAAGTGCTCAACACACACACACAAAAAAAAAAAAGTAAAAATGAGAAAAAAAAAATCAACATTTAAGAGATGCAAGTGAGAAAAGCTCAAAAGAGAGACTGAATAAACTATACCATTATGGAAATTTTACATTACTTTCTATATTAAAACAAGTAGCTTTGAATCAATACAAGCAAATCTCACTATTATTTTCTTTCTGAGGCAAATCTTACACAAAACTTTTGCCAGCAGAAAGTCAGGGGTGTGAGGACATGGGATTTGCAACCAGCACAGCTGTGCTGGCAAAAGGCCCTAACATGGATGTGGTTTTACTGGCAAAATTGAACTTTTGCCAGCATAGCTAATTTCTCTGTTGGGAGTTAGTTTTGCCAGTACAGCTGTGTCCAGACTCAGGACCCTGGTGTTAGAGGCACTCACAGAGCTGCCATCTCTGACTTCCAATCTGGGCACACTCTCAGCTCAGCAGAGCTCTGCTGTGTCAACACCTTGAGTGACAAGGAAACAACCAGCCAAAAGAGTTACCTGGCTCCTCCAGGCTCATGGAGTCACTCCTTTCTGTTCTCCTCTCTTTCTTCTCCTGACTCCTTGCTGTAGGGGTAACACAGGACACTAATTTGGAAGTTATCCTGTTTCCTCCTCCCTCCCTGCAACCCCAAGCGCATCACCTTCTCCCCATCCCCTCAACTCTGCACAAAGCCTTTGTGTTTCTGAGCTCAGTGCTGATTTCAGCTGATGCCTGGGACAATAATTGCTATCAGCTGCAGCGCCATCACCTAGCCATGGTCCTTGCACAGCTGCCTGTCTCTCATCCTAAAGGACTTCTGCAGCATGGCATTTCTGATGTGCTGCTGAAAGTGCTGATCTGCTACCACCTACACGCCCTTATTCAGCATTTCTGTCTTTCTCCAGCATTATTGCTTCCAGCTTGGAGCCCTCTTTCAAACAGGGATCTCTCCTTTTCCTGTGGGAAACTGTTTTGGCACCACTCTGCACAGGTAAATTTGGCCTTTAAAATAAAAATCTATTTTCTTCTCCTTTTTTTTTTTTTTTTTTTGAGTACATGGAAAATGGAGTTAGAACAAAGCCAGTTCCCCTATTTGTTTTTTCGATTCTTTTTTTTTTTTTTTTTAATGCTAACAAGCAGTGATTATGTAGCTATGCAGACTTAAAAAACCGAGGGAAGCCATCCAAAAAAATCTACCAGGAAAAACACTGTGGGTTATGTGTATCCTGCCCTCCACACCCTGGAGCTCTTTGAGCAAAATGTGATGCTGTGTTTCCTTTAGCCCCAGGAAAAGATCACTGAGAGCCACAGAGATTCAGCTTGGGAATCCTCCAGTCTGAGCTCTCCAGGCTACTGGCCTGGGCTGTGAACAGCTTGGCTTTATCACACTTTCTTTGCCCCAGATTTAGTGGAGATGCACAACTGCTACCAAGTAACAGTTATTCAGTGTTTTAAATGCTTTCAATCAGGCATTGTCAAAACCGTTTGAGGAAATTAAACATGTGCTACTGTTGTGTGATTTGGTTTGTTTTGCTTTTCTGCTTTTTTTTTTTTTTTTTTTTTTTTGGGAAGTTTTCTATTCAGTGCAAAGAAATTAAGGCACTGATTTATCAATTCTTAGATATTTCTTTCTAATTTAAAGAAACTGCATGTCCAGAGAGGATATTCTGCCTTTTTGGGGGGTAAAATGAAAAGTCAAATTCTAGCCTCAAGCTCACCAGTGGAAGGCAACAGGCACATCATTTTATGTTTTATGGCCATGTGAAAATGCACACTTGATTACCTACAGCTTATCACATGAGACAGGTGAGGACACACCTGTAGTTAAGGCCAACAAATACCAACAGATTTTTGGATAAATCTAGGACTTTTTACAGGCATTTGTGAGAGATTCTCACACAAGACACCTGCAGCAGCAACAATATATTCCCCAAGCACCTTAAAAGTACAGGCTGCAGATTCAATTTCTCCTGAGCTTTGCACTTCTCAGCTATTGTCAATTTGCATCACAAGCATAAAGTTATTTAATATACAAAAGCTTTAATGCTCTTTCCACATCATATAACAACACATGTTTATCTGAGTGCTAAATAAAAGCTTTCAGAACTTTAAAGTGACTTTATGAATTGTATGTACCATAAAATAAACATTAGAGTATAATAATATTCTGTAATTTGGAAAACAGCAACAGAAACCAGTAGAAGACAAAAGAATGAATGCTTGAATAATCTGCTGCATGTCAGAAACATTAAATTAATTTATGCAATAATGTAAGCACAGTGATGTTAAGGTAATATGGAGGACATAAATTATACATTATTATTGTCAGTTCTAGCACTTATCTTAGTGGTATGTCAAAATAAATCCTGATGTGTTAATATTTATAGAAATGAACAAGTGTTGCAGCTCAGGGATTCATCTGTGATATTTTTATATATAATTTGCATTCACACATATGGGTGTCATTGTCTTTTCTGTAATTTGAGAGGTAAGCATCATGCAATTCATTTCTAATGCATTTTGCATTACCATGAAAGCACATTATGCTTTCTCCACTAACACTTTTCAAATAGATGGCCTGCAATGATTTAGAGATTGCACAGAAGGACTCAGCAAATGGGCGAAAATCCACCTGCGAAATCTGCAGTGACAATGGGCTACAGTGAGCAAAGTGCACACTCTGCTAACTACTAATTGTCCCTGGGGAACAAACACCTCCCAAAGTTCTTGCAGTGGCACATTTGTTGGGGATTCATATCTTCAAAGGATACATCTTTTTCCTTTCTTTGTATTTTCACACAAAGTGGGAGAATAATTCACCCTCCTCCCTGTGAAATATGAGATCTGTATTCACCACCTTTCATCACACCCATTTTCATCCAACAGATCAGTTTATGGATGAAGATAGCTGAACCCCACTTGACTTGGCATTTGAATCTGACAGGAGAAGTTTCCAGAGGAAAAAAAAAAAAAAAAAAAAAAAAGAATATATATATATATATATATATATATATATATATATATATATATATATAAAAGGAAGATTTCCTCCCCTAGATTAAGTACAGTCACATTTGTTGCTACCTCAGAAGCAAGAGATGCACATTCTTCAATCAGCAAGAGACCAAAATTCCTCCCTTGAGTAAGGGTGGGTTAAGGGTTTTGGCCCAGGGCCATGAGTTCTGGGAGCTGTGCTTGGGACAAAAAGGTGGCTGTAGAGTTCATATACTGCTGAGTCTACAAGTAAGGCTACTGTTTCTAATTACCCGAGATGGTTTTGGTGTTTCCCAGAAAAGAAGTGTGAAAATACTTATACTCCCTGATTCAGCAGTATAAAACTTATTCTGAGCCTTAGGTTCGTGTTCTGCTTATGCAAGGACTGCCATGTCAAAATGATTTGGCTAAATCTGATGATCTTGTCTCTTCCCAATTGTCTCACGCACAGCTGAGGTTTGTTGCTCCAAAGTTCATCTGTCAAGATTTTCAGTATGGAAGAGTTTAAATTCAGTTTTTTGTATTTTTATTATGGAGATGATTATCTTTTAAGAAACTCAACAACTATTCCCCATCCTAACCTTTATGCTTCATCCTATCTTCTGAGATAGCTTATCTGGAAAAATGTCTTTCCTTTTTTCCCCCTCTCAAGGTATTTCTAGGGTCTATTAACAAACCCATGAATATCAACCTAAAGAGTAATTTTGATGCCAACACAGGCACAAAATCCAGAGAAACAGTAGAGAAACTTAAAGAATAAGCCATAAAAAACATGTTGGCTGTGGCCTTACACACAACTAAGTTCTAATGGACTCTATATGAGCATACAAGAAGTTACAAGAGAAGATATGGGGGAATATCTGAGGGTAGTTTCAGATCAACACACTCTAAAATCAGCCCAACACTTGAATGGAGACAAAAGGCTTCGTAGCCATAAACTTGGAATATAAATTGTCCCTGTAAGCATGACAACATGGAGAAAAAGTCCTGCTTGATTTCACCTTTCAACAGGAAACAAAAATAAAAAAAATTCAAAGGCCACATTTTCACAGAACCCATGTACAATTCAGGAGAGTGAAAAAAGACACAAGTGCAATCTTTTCACATATGAATATAATACCTGAAAAAATGCCATACCAGTACAGGCAGCACACTGCAGACACAGAAAATATGTAAGTAAAGCATAGTGTGTGGGTCTGATCTATCACTTGCCTTTTGTTTATAACATTTTATGCTCCACAGAAGTAGAGGATTCTCTTCCATCACTGAAATGGAACTCGTGTCAGCTCTGCAGTGAAATGAAATACTATAAAAGGCTGCTTGAAGGGTCTGGGAACAGAGAGGAAATAGTCTTGGGGTAAACGAGGAAAAAGCTTCTAAGCATGCAACTTTACAATAGCATTCAGTCTCTGTGGGATATGTCTTCAGCTACAATAAATGTTATCACTTCATTGAAATCAGTGGAAGAGTAGCATTTGGTATCAGCTGAGGATTTGTCCCACTGGCTTCAAAGGACATACTTAGAGTGCACACATTTAAAGGAAATGTATAAACCTTCCCAGCACTGGGGGCTTCAATGTAAGCACAACAAACCCTGAAATCCTTACTTAATATTTTAAACTACTTTTATTCAGAAAACTCTCATTGGAATCAATCAGGATAAGTAACAAACAGAGCATCAAAAGTTTTTTTCAGACCAAGATACTACATATGAGATTTTACATGTCAAAGCTGCTTAGCAGAATAAGGTGATTATTCTCATGTAAATTTGTACTCTGGAGGAGAAGTATTCTTTATTTCTTGGGCTTACAAAATAAGGGGATTTCTTTACTATTATTTATTATAACTTTACCAATGTAGCTGAAGCAGAGAAGAGAGACTGAAAGCAGGAGGAAAGTTGGAAGAAAGCATTCTGTGTAGACAGTATGGATTTTAACAGACTCAGTACCAAAAGGGAAAAATATGAGCAACAGGGAAAAAACCAGATTTGTGAAACAGTAACTGGGTTTTGAAAACAGCATGCATTTTTCAACCTTATAAAGCAAAAATTATGTCAAATATTTTATAGTATTCCATAAACTGCTCTTCTACTTTCCAACCAGATCTTATACATATAATCTTATAGATTTTATCTTTACTTTTAGCAGAACTTTAGGAAAACATAAGATAATATTAAAGGTGTTCAGTGTGAGCCTATCCTTCTTGAACACTCATAAATCCTGATAAGGGGAATGGGAATTTTAAGTATAAGAGCATATTGTATATTCCCTCTACTTTCTTCCTGCCTTGGTTTCATCCAGAGTTCTGATTTATATATTTATAAGAATTGTGCAAAGTTACTGGAAAATTCCAATAATGGGCATACAGAAGAACAGAGTAACTGGCAATTGCCAGATGGAGGGGAGGGAGGAAAAGGTGCAGTTTATAGTGTGCTGCTAGTGCTAGAACTGCCTTTCTTTCCTGAGTGTAAAGGACCCTTTACAAAATGGTCACTACAGCATATTTCACCCTAGTGGGGTTTAAGTGGCAGCCTGATGCTTGTTGCTTGTTTCTTTGGTCTCATTTCAGCTTGCTATCACTGCACTGAAATGTATTTTTTGACTCATTTCTTCTCCCTTCTGAAATATCTCTAGTTCTGTTTGGTTTTTATTTCTGCTTAATATGGCTGGCTCAGTCCATCACACTGCTTTTCTATTTTGTCTTCCTTATCCTCATAAACTCCTTTTTTGTTCCTTTCTAGTGTATGACCTTTCTTCTTGTTTATCAAACTTAGTGAGCATCCTAAAGTATCCCACAGTGTCCAACAGTACTCTTACTCAAAATCTATCAGGATTCCTCAGCATTGAGGAAACCAGCAATGTTCCTGCCTGGAGAAAATCCTGAGCTGGCATTAAGTATAATACATAAGCATGGGCCTTTCTTGGCCATGGAATATGGGATATGTTTAGTGCAAATGGACAATCCTGGTGCAGTATCACTCCTGGAAGAATCTGCAGGCAGTCAGCCAGCCATGAGTTAGCACAATCTGATGTTTGCCCAAATTATACTGGCCACCAGGAGAGGGCTGTGTGATTTGGGAGGGGCAAACATGCACAAACCTGTTTCATTGGCAGTTTGTAAAACCAATTATTTCTGCCTCCCTACATGCAGCCATCACAAATATGTTCTTTATTCTGACCTAGTGCTCTGTCCCCAGAAGAATTCTGTTCCTTCTCTCCACAAAACAGATTGCCATGGCTTTCTGTTCTCAAGCACAATTTTCACTAGATCAACTCCAAGATCACTCCAGGGTCTCCTGACTGTTCTAGCTTGTCTAGAAAAAAAGCAGTTTAACTCCACAGAGGAGCAGAGGAGCACATGTGTGGCTAGAGAGGAGGGTAAGTCAGAAAAAACCAGAAAAGGTCTAATACTCAGCTACAAAACAGGCTCTCCTACAGACAGCACCTACTGTAATACCAAATCTCTATTTAGGGAGTTCTAAAGTGACACATCCCTTTGTGAAGGACAGCAAAAACATTTCTCAATTTCACATCTATTTATACTTTTCTACAATGCTCTCCACTCTCACCTGTGACTATGTTGAGACAAATCAGTTTGCTGTATTGATTCAGTCTCACAGTTACTTTTTTCCTTTTTTTAATTTCTCATAAATGTGGCATAAATATGGAGCAGTTGTAATACCACAGGTTAAAAAATAAATAAATAAATAAATAAATAAGAAAGAAACTAAAATTAAAACAGAAAGACAAATTCACAGTGAGATTATTTTGTTCCAGCTATAGAACCAGCATGCTCAGTCATGTCATGTGCACCTGTAGCTCTCCCCTTTCCTGTCTTTCACAGGTATCAGGCTTTGGTAGCAAACACACACTCCAGACTTTCCCAGGGTGGTTAGGGTTGGGAAGGGGGTGGTGACAGAGCCTGTGGGTGCTGAGAGCAGCCAGGCAGGGCTGTGTGTGTCAGCACCAGCTGTTCTCTGCAAAGAATGCGTGTTATCATGCTAAACAGGATGCATCTTTTCTGCATTAGGCTGGTAAAGCTTTGCAACTTTGTCAACCTTTTTAGCATTCAACAAATTCTTTTAAACATATGACTTTTAGTAAGTTAATCCATTCATTGTCTGGAACTGTGCAAAGTGACATAAAAGCACAATGAAGCCTAATTAAACTTGTTCTGTGAAAGCTAATTTGTCAAACCCAGAAGCATAGTTCATAGATAAATGCTAATATTTGAAAGTCAAATTAAAGTTGAAAAGGTTTGTAATAACAGTTAATTAACTCTTGTTTTGTTTTCCTCTCACAAACTTGAACCAGCTGAAATATTGCTCAGTTCATCTTTAACATTTTGGACCACAAAGATAAAATTCAAAGCTTTGAGATAAGCCTTTGATGTTGGTATTCTCTACAGATTATATATTATTTTAAGATCTCTTTGTTTAAAAATTCATTTTTATTATCCCTGCATGAAATGCATGGCAATTCCCCAAATAACTAACCATCAGGGCAATTAACATCTTCGATCGACACCATATTCCTGATAATTAATACAGACTTTGTACCTCCCCTGTGATAGCTGCAAGGGTTTGATTTTTCAGAGCAACTGTTCATTTACAGAATCAGTTTCATCCTAATGAAAATGGATTGTGAAACTTTAATGAACAAGACTTTGCTGTCATAATAATAAAGACTTTGAAACAACACGAAGACCTACATAACAAGCATCTCTCTACACTTGTGCTGCTGCTCTGTATCAAACCAATTAAGCCATACAATGAATACTAACACCAGTGTTTGTCTAAAGTATGTGACATCAGATAAACTCACAAAAATGTCCATTATTTTGGCCTGACAGCTTCTGGCATTATGGCTTAATAAGCTTGCATCTGTAGAGCAGGATGCTTTGGTCTGCCCTCCTCCCTTTGGTTTAACACAGGTCAGCCAAAGTCTGGAAAATCAATTTACACATGGTGCCATTGTGTGTTTGCTGTGACAGGCAAAGGATTGCCTCTTCTGCTTCCAGACCTCAGGAAGTGCACACAAAAGCAAAAATGCTGTTTCTGGCATGCATCTAAGCACTTGTACCAGCACCCTGCAGGGTAAATAACCCACCTATTGACAGGTAGGCTCTCCTGAGGAAGGGGTTTGCTGTTCCAACACTGATCTTGGATAGCCTTGCCAAGGATTCCCTGTTGGCAAAGGCTGAAGGGTTTTCAGCTAGCCACTGACCTCACTGGAATGAGCCCATCAGGCTGTGGTTCATCTTGAAAACCAACCAACCCAGCAATCACCTGCTGAAAAAATAAAATAACTGGGGGGCAGAGAGGATAAATATTTTCATGTGCTGAACCAAGATGTCAGGGTTCCTCTCCAACTCACCTCATCCCTGTGCAGGGCTCCCTGGAAAGCTCAGAAAGAAGTTTTATTCAGCCTCTAATATCTTGGCAAAAGGTCTTTCAAAGTTGTGATCTGAGCTATAATATGCTCATAGTTTTTCTTTGGCTAAATCCCCTCAAACATGGAAATGACTGATAGTTCCAACTTTAAAAAAAAAAATGGTGTATGGAGAGAAGGGATAGAGTCATTAGTAAATAAATGAATGGGATGATTTTAAAAAAGAATAATTTGCTCAATCAAGAATAATTTGAGCAGCATCTAAGTAGTCATGGAAAATCATAAACTATTACCCTATATAGTGCTCTGTTGACTATTAAATGCCTCCTTTTTCACACCACTGGCCTGAATGAATAACTTGGCAGCACAAAATTAGCCAGGTGGCAAAATGTGCTTGTGTCAGCTATTGGCCAAACAAAACAGCAAATAGCAAAGCTCATTTTGCAATGTCACATTAACTCCTTCAACACTGGGGGCACGTATTTTATATCTGCTGTTTGGAAGTACCTGGGAGCAGGCCAGGAGAGAGCTGCTCACTCCCTGCAGCACAGGTGGCCCTGCTCTTGCTGCACTCACTGTTGCAGTTTGAGCTGATGTTCGTGGCTGTTTCCAGATGTGGCATCTGAGATTATGTGGAAAGGGCTCCTCTGTAACATCTGTGTCAGCTTAACATCCCAGATTAGAAAAACTGAACTCTCAGATGCTTTCTACTAGAGGGGATTTCATTCACAACTTCCTTTACCTTTATTAGAGCCATCTCTTGACATTACCATAACACTCACCGATCTTTCTGTTTTCATATTGCCATTATCTCATGTTTGTCTTCAGCTTCCAAGTGACTTTCAGGAAATTGATGTAAACAGCATGAAGCCAAGTGTTAGATGACCAAACTTAACTGCACTGTGTTCCTAGTAGTTTCATTGGAATCATCTCAGGGATTAATCTGGAGCTTTACTTGCACAGCATTACTAAAATACTATATATGACAAAAGGACACTTATCTCATTGATGTCAGCAGGATCCTTTTGAGAGATTTCACAGAATTTATCAAGAGCAACCAATGAGCTTTTTCATGCTAAAGGTTAATACAGGGGAACAAAACATGTTCTTTTACCATTAGCAGTCTTTCCCTGCTACAGAAACTCACCTTCCCATTGCACAGCTAAAGTTAAGACTGGGCCTGGTTTTTGTTAGCAGAGAATTTATTTAACCCTAGTATGTAATATTTCCCCGAAGTACCGTGGAATCCATTAAGAAAATAAAGGCAGTATTTCATAATTAAGTTGCTAGTTTAATATTTTTTTTTTTACATGAGACATGCTTTATTGATAAAACTGACCGTGTCATTCACTGTGAACTCAAAGCAGAAAAGGGTGGGATATTGGCAGCTGTATTTTTTACAAAGGATATTTATAGATTTTTTTTGGTCCACAACACATATATCTAGTATTTCAGATTCACTTTATTTCCAGAAATTATAAACACATTGTACCTAGCCAAGGATGATGTCCTGTTCTTATCCAGGCAGTCTCTTTTCCACAGGGTTGTTTCACATGCCCTAGGAGAAAGACCTGTGAATATTTTCCATTAAAAACAGCAGTGGTGGGAGGAGGGAATCACCAGTACTCTAAGTTAATGAGATGGGGGGCTTTAAATACACTTAATAAACAGTCACTTAGGCTGAGCATAATAAGTCATGGAAATTTATAAACTATTACCCACTATAGTACTTCATTGACTATTAAACATCTATTTTTCACACCACAAGCCTGAGTGAATAGCTTGGCAGGAAAAAAAATTGGCCAGGTGGCAAAACGTGCTCAGTACAACCATGTCAGATATTGGCCAAACAAAATAGTCCAATAGAAGCTGATTTTCAAATGCTTTTTAACCCTTGATAGCCTACAAGGAAGTTTTCTAGTGGCAAGCAGACTTATTTTCCTGGAAAGAGTAACCTGTATGAGAACTACACACTTTTTTTCTCCAGTGTATTGTGGTTTTGCCTATCCTGGACAGGTGTTCTTAGTGCTGCCTCTCTGTGATCTCCAGTGGTGCTGATGGTCACAGCCTGGGGACAGAGGCACTCTCTGTCACCCAAGGTGTGAGGGTGCACCCAACATGAAGTTTTCATGGCTGGCCTTTAATGCTGGGGTTTGGACTGTTCTCTAATTTGGGTTCTCTCTCATTTAATAACAAACTCCAAGGAGGACTGGGGGAATTTCCAGTCTAGCTAAACACATGGCAATCCTTAATCACTCTCCCAAATGGACTCTTTCTGCTGTAGAACCAAGCTTTACCTGTGGATTTAAGTCTGTGGTGTGCCTGGAGTCACACGAGACAAGGAATGTCTGAGGAAATCTCTGAGCTTGGTTGCATTGCTGTATATTAGCTCTGCTGATCTCTGTGGAGAGAACAAAACCCCACATTTTTAGAAATTCATCAAACTTCAGCCACTCCCAGGCTGTTTAAGCTTTCTGGGGTATCTCAGCCTGGCTGAAGAGCCCCTCTATAAAGTAGGGTAGAAGGGCTAAAGTTGATTGCATAGAGCACATTGGAAACTATCCAGTCTAGAAGAAAAATGAGAGGTTTGCACTGTGTCTGACCTTTCATCATCCTTTGTGACTTCAATTAGGCACAGCAGCAGAAAGGCAGCAACTTTGTTTTCCATTATGGACTCGTATCTGTCAGAGCAGAAGATACAATATTTTGATTCAGCTTCTAATGCATTTCATGTGCCTCGTGTTTCTTCCTTTCTCCCATCTAACACTGTATTTCTGCCTTCAATTTGCTCATGTCTTCTCTGTAGAATTTTGGAAGTGCTTTACCAGATTACACAGAGAGACAGAGTTATCTCTTCTTACTGATACCACCCATCACTGCAAATCCAACCATGCAGCACATGGTGGGTAACACTTCCTGCCATGAAAGAACAGTGTGACAGTCCTGTGTGCCACTGCAGGACTGAAATTCAGTGTGCCAGCAGAATGGCTCAACCACCAGTGTTCATAAATAATCCCTTCACTTCTTGAGTCCCTACTGAATATTGCCTTCTAGAAATGTCCCCCTGTCAATTGCTCCTGGAGAGGTGGTAGGGACACACCACTGAAAGCACAGCTGAAGAAAATGTGTTAAACAGTAATTATATTCTTGGGATAAGGAGCTGTATTGGAGGGAAAAGAGAGCTTACAGTTGTCTTAGTGTCTGTTTGCATCAGTCTAGCTAAAAAAAAGGGGGGGCCAATGTGGCAACACTGAACTGAGCCCAGCACACAGAACTAAATGAAACTGCTGAAGGAATGTGTGTAGGTTAAAAAAAAAAAAAATCCAATTACTGGCACTGGAATTAGGCCAGAACACCTTCACTAACACCTCTATTCATGAAAAAGGAAAAAAAAAGTTATCCTTAATGACCACAAATGATCACAGACTCTGTTTTACATCTCTTACAAAAGCCAGCATATTCAGCAGCATTACATTCCCCAGAGCTAGATGGATAAAGGGGGAAATATGTCATTGATTTTTTTCCTCTCCAAGAAACCCATGACACTATTTGCACTAATTTGAACAGTACAGAGATTTTCAAATAGGGAATCAGTCTTGTTTAACCTGGAAGCTAACAGATTGAAAACCTATGTTGTGTCACTGCTTTCGTTTGCAGAGGCAATCAGGATCTGCTTCTTCTCAAGCTGTATTCATGAAAAGCCTCTTAACTCCTAGACTGTAACACTATTACCTGCAGCAGAAGGGAAACATCCTCTCTGAAGGCTCCTTGTAAGCTCATTCCATCAGGGCAATGTCTGCACTGTCCCAAGGCCCACTGAAGCACATGGATAGGGTTCTGTTTTTTACAGCCAGGCCTAGAAACATGTAGGAAAGACTTCATGTTTTTCATTTCTACTAATGAAGAACTGTCAATTTTTATCTACATCCTTCCTTTCTCCATATGTCTATTATTCAGGTTCTTGCTGCCTGAATTTTGGGCACACAGAAACAAGGACTAAATTCCTTTACTTACCCATCCTCTGTTCCACTGGAAAAGAATGAAGAATTATGACATCACCTTTTCCCCTCACTCAATTCCAGTCTCACTGGGATTCAATGTCTTGCAGGACAATTCTTGGCACAGTGTAATCTTTTTCCCAATAATTTGCTCTTTCTATTGCCTACTAAACCCTCACCTTCACTTTACATGAAAGTTACTGAATCGAAACTGAGAGAACAGCTCACATGGTTCTACATAAATTCCTTGGATTACTTGTTCAAAGAGACTGATATAGTTCTGCTGTCAAACTTACAATTGGCTTAACCCAACTTGGAGCCTGTGGTGTTGTTCCAACATGTGCTACTGGGAAAGTTTTCTCTTTCTGAAATTTTATTTTCCACTGCCAAAGCACGCAATGATCCAGTGCTCAGCTACATAAACTTAATGAATGAAAGGAGAACGCTCCTGAAATCTGAAGAATTTACTTTATTTCATATTCCTTTTCAAATTGGCTACTACTCTGAAACACTTCTGCCACTTTAATGGGCAATAAAAAATAACCAAAATCCTGCTGTCCTTAGAGCCTGTGCTGGTTAAATAAAGCAAAGCACTACTCCAGCCTATATGTTGAAAGGACACACAAGCCTTACTTCTAAAGCAGATAAATAATTTTGCTTATGTGCTTGCAAGGGAAGAGTGACACCATCATGATAAGGTTTGGTATTAGGGTTTTTCAGCCTGTTCTCATTTCTAGGCTCACCATTCTTGGGGACACATCCTCTATTGGACACTCTAGACTGGCAGGAGAAGTAAGCCTGGGGGATTCTTGCTTAATTGCTGAGAGGTGTCATCTGCTGCTGCTCAACCAGGGCTCCTGTGATGGATCTGAGTAAAATACTGGTGAATTTTTGGGAGTGCAGCCCCACTGAGCCCCTTCTAGGAAATGGTGCTCTAAAATGGAGGGTTTGCTTTGTATTTAGCTTTTTAATTTCATCTTTGGTTAAAGGAGATAATTATTAGCACTGATTAAATATTAGCAAATGGAATGATTGCTAACTCTAACCAGGTATTCCTGGTTGTGCCATGATCTCTTCCTTACCCTTTATTTACTGTTATCTTGGAACTGCATTCTGGATTTCATTTAACCTAAATTCAGAAGATTTTTGCTCATCTGTTTTGCTGGTGGTGTTCTTTTTTTCTCCTTATTATATGCCATTCATGCCATCTATACAAACTTGCTGTTTCAGCTATGGAAGAAATCCATAAGACACCACTGTAGATGCAAACCATGCACCCAAATGAGTTGATTTTGGCACCCAGCTTGCTGATGAAATTTATGCTTCATTAACAGATGCCTAATGTATATAATGCACATATTTAAGAATTGACCTCAACCTGGCCAGGGAGGCTGGCTGACCCCATGAAAATACAATTACCTAATGAGAGATTAGAGTTTTGCTCATTGTATTTACTATTTATAGGAAATTACTTTGTGTCTCTCTAGCTAAGTCAGCCTTCTTGCTTGAAGTTTGTTTTAATGTTATTAGAGCTTGCAAGCTAAACTAGTGGAAAGACAGGGAAAGGCAGCACAATTTCCTTTCAGATCAGAGCCAATGTTTCTCCAAAACCTTAGCAGGCTGGGTTTGCCACAAGATCAATGCAGCTGAACACTCCACCTGCAGAATGAGCTCACTGTCTGTGCATTACACCAGCTCTCTGCCAGTCCAAGTACTGAGACTCCTGGGGTTGGTCCTGAACCTGCTACTCCCCACACTGGAGTGCTAAGCTTTGCTGCCAAGACACCAGGCCAGGCATTAAATGCATTCTTGTTCCTATTACTTTCCAGCACTCCAGAGGACCACATTAGAAACACCAGAAAACTTAATTGGAAAGCAAGGAGAATGCAGAATGCTTCAAGACATTTTACAGACTGAAGTATGTTCTTTAAAAAAAATAAATAAAGCAACAACACCAAAACAAGAACTCACCCAGTGATTTAAGTATTCAGCTCACCTTTTCTTTACAGAGGCATGAAAATGATAAATCCTATTTGAAGTAAACAAAAATTAAAAGTATTAGAAGTAAGTTCATCTTCATCACTGTATTAAATTTTATGTGGGCTGCTCATTTCAGCATTGTAAAGCCTCCATCTTTTGGAGAAGGGGACTTTATGGACACTGTAGCTCAAATCCCCAGGTGCAGGAGCCCAGGGCTAAGAACCCACCAAGCACCTCCAATTCAGTCTCAATCAGGACTTTGGATGGAGCATGTGCACCTTGTGAATTCCTTGGAAACCACAGTGAAGGGCAGGAGTGCTGCTTTTAATTATTTGGAGTAAAACTAGTGAACAGGAAAGTGAGGTCCCTATAAAAGTGATTTGGCAGGACAGTTTACCTTGGTTTTTTATAGCTCTTGCAAGGGAGAAATGAAAAGCCCATTTGTGGTTTTCTAGTTGTGATTATTGGAGGTAAAAACCCAAGCACCTCAGGTTTATCATTGTATAGATTGCAGACATGGGAAATAATGCACAGTAGAGTTTGACCACTATGCTAAGTAAAACTTCTTACAGGTTTTCCTGAGATCAAGCTACCAACAAGAAGCAATTCAAAGATTGTGAGATGCCATGAGGAACTCAGAGGCACACAAGCATGAGGATACATTTTTTCAATATAACAGATTGTTAAAAAACATTAGTAATTTAGTCTTTCTGAATCAGAGCTAAATTTTAGTCTTCCATTTTTTCACAAGAGAGTTGAAAGTAGCAGTTTGTTTGTTCCACTGCAAGGGGTTTCCCTACTATCCATGCTTCTCTCTCTGTAGATTTCTATAGACAAAAAGGACAAGAAAGTTAAAAAAGACAAAGCAAAAAAGAAAAGAAGACAAAGAAGAAAATCCTTCTATTTGTAGTAATAAGTCTTAAGAAAAATATTTCCATGTTACTTTAAGCTATCCTATACATGACAGTCCCTTCAAACAAGCCATATAAGTCAGGGGGAATAAAGAGGAAGCAGTTATATAAATTTTATATAGCTCCCCTCTTAATGGGGGAACTGCACTGGTATATCTCTGCCTAAAGCTTTAACTGTGTTGGGTATGGCAGGGAGATACTACAATAAAAATATTTAGCATGTAAATAACAAACATTTGTGAAATCTGTAAACCTTCTCCAAAATACATATCCACTGCTCAAAACAGCAATTTCAAGTTCTTAAAGCCCTGATTTGGAAGGGTTTTCCATCTTGAACAAGAAATGATTAATGAACAATAATTAATCTGATGGCTTTGACAGCTGCAGCTTATGCTGAAGTTTGATATACAACCCACCCTCTTACTGGTGGCCTCACAATAAGGTAATTGATCTGGATCCAGACTGAAAGGCAGCAGCTCTGCCATGTCAGTTTTCAATGCAGAGGGCAGCAGTGGCTTAGAGAGCCTGTCAATATTTTTGAATAACTTACTTGGAATGTAAGCTGATAAGTTTTGCCTGCTGATAAAGGTTTGCTATTAACCCTAATATATCAATCAATTCTCATCTGTAGGAGAATAATGACTCTGCTTTCTCTCTGAGTCAGCAAGGAACAATGCCAAAGCTTGGGATGTTTTCACATTAGTGCCAGGAGAAGGGAGAGCATTGCAGTACAGCTGCTGTACACACTTGGAGGAACACCTCTCAACAGGATTGATGCTCCTGTCTCCTTGGGTAAGTAAGAAAATATTCAAGCAAGAACACCACAGGCACCTTGTTCTCAGACTGATATCAGTGAGGCTTTTAGATTTAAAACAAAAAAAAAACCAAAAAATCTCACCAAGACAATCCCCAAAAAATGCAGAGTGAAAATATTCAAATGGTCAGAAATTTATAAAAATGTGAAATCCAAAGCAACAGACACACAATGAGGAAGCTTTATCTGTATCATTCAAAGATTTTGATTACATCCCACTCACATTTAGGGAAAGTTCTCCACTAACACAAGGTTCTCTGATGTAGCATGACAAGATCTCAAAAATGATTAATTCCAGATTTTAGCTGAAAAAAACTCACTTAGAAATACATAGGGTTTCCTTTTTTTTTTTTTTTTATGAGCATAGATCACCATCAATCACTGAAGCAATTTAAGAAAGTGATCAATTTACTGTTAACCCCATAGTAGTTCAGATAATCTAGGAGGATCCCTCTCTGGAAAAAAAAAAAAAAAACAAAAAAACCCCCAAAAAATCAGCAAATCAGGACATGCATAATAAATGCAACTTGTTGTCTTCAAGAGGCAAGGCAGACCAAAACATCCTAAAATATCCCTCAAAAATCCATTAAACCAAGCAAAACTAAATCAGTTTAAATCAGTGCAGCTATGTACATGATGCCCCTTGAAACATGAGAATCATAAAAAAAAAAAAAACAAAACAAAAAAGAACACCAAAACCCATATAGTCAGTGTTTTTGTGTGCTTGTGAAAAGAGACACTGAAAAATATTCATAGGGTTTTGTGCTAGGCAAGGGACCTCCCATCCTATTCTGAGTATTATACTGTTTGGATGTTGACAAATAAATTACATTAATTGCATTCATTCTAGCAACCACTTAAACACCATTAGGGCTTATGCATACAATAACTGTGCCATTAGTCAAATCTGGATACCTCACTGCTGGTAATCAACATTCTGTCTTCTTCTAGTATAACTATCTTAATTTCTTTTTGCAATCCTCCTTCAGAACCATTCAGCTTTTGAACATGAAATTAAGGACATTATCATTTTGCCTAATAACATTACATGGTGTTCTCTCACAGTTACAGTCAACTGAGCTACTTGTAATTACTTGGAGTGAAAAGCTGAGGTTTGCTGACTCTTCTATTTTTTTTTTTTTTTTTTTGCCACTTTGCAAACACCTGCTGCAATACCACCCTTGTATTACTGCTAGAATTGTTGCTTGGCTTATTTCTTAATCCAGGGGGAAGTAACAATCCTTCTTTTCCTATCCCTCTCCCAGAGGACTGACAGCCTAGGCTGGGAGGAACATGAGATACAAAGGATCAAATATTGGAAAAACTGTCCATCCCTTCTATCCACTTTGAAATAAAGGAAAGTGGGATTCTTGAAATCTGTTTTCCTTCCTTGCCCTTCAGCTGGCTATAGGAGCTGCCACCACAGTCCTGGGATTAGGAAGCTGATTCCTTGCCAAAGCTGCTTGTGCATCCTCTCCTGCAGGTGATCCAGGGGCATGTGGTCTCAGCAGTGCCAGAGCCCCATCTCTAGGAGCTCCCAGCTTTGTCATCAGAGTAGCTGCTTCTGCACACAGGGACCAGGGGACTGTGACCCTTCTTTAAAGGGTAGGCTGAAACCACTCAGAAACTCACCTGTCCTGTATCAGCCCATAACCACAAGAGTAAGCTGATTTATTTTTCATATTGACACCAAAAACTCATCTATGCACCAGGGAGGAATTCCTTGATTACTTGAGTTAGAGAACTGCTTGGTATAAATGCGAGAAAAAATTAACAGGCAGGGTAGGAAGCTATAAAACTGATTATTCAGGTCACAGAGATCTCTATTTTTATCATTTCATTAGCATTTGTTTGTGTTTGATCAAGGCAATAAAGAAAGGAATGAGCACACTCAGCATGGCAAGAAATATTTGGAAGTGTGGTTTGCCCACAGCTTTAAGGGAAACTAAGCAATAAATCAGCAGACCTGAAAAGATGAATCTTAGAGAAAACATCTCACCATTACTTCAAACTCTTCATTCCACAGCCAACACCTGGCCAAGATTCCTAAATTCAGCATTGATACAGCATTGTTCTAACTGTAACAGTTGTTCATTAAAATCAAGTCCTTTCATTTATGTTCATTCTCCCCCCTCTTGTGGTTCATTATAAAATCACAATTGTTGCTTTCAGAAATGTTCCATAGTTGGGCTTTTGTGCAGAAAGGACAGAAAAGGATCCACAAAATCTAACCAGGCAGTAAAACTAATAAACTCAACAAAATGCAAATATAGTAAATAATGATCTTATAATTCAGGGTAATATAATTCTCACCGCTAATGTAAAGGTTTCTGTAATCTCCTATTGAAAGCAACTCTTGCCACAAATGATATGAAATGTATTTCAGGCAGATTTACCACTATTTACAACTATTAATGGGATATTATGTGCTATTGTCTAGGGAAGATTTTAGTACTTGCACCCTCAATCATTTATTTTCTTACTAGCTTAACATAGGAGCATTTTTACTTTAATGTCTTCAGCAGATCTTCAGCTTGTATAAGTGGATGTAGTACTAAAATACTCTGAACTTGTGCCAGAAGTTCTACCAGCATCCTTGTGCAGGCAGCTTCTGGCATTTCTAACATACAAGTGTGCTCCCCCAGCAATGCCCTGATCCACTAAAGTGTAATTATGAAAAGTACTAATTGAAAATATACAAGAACTTTGCCCACAGATCTTGGATATTGGAAGGTCTGCAATGGCAGTAGGTTTAAGCCTCAAAATTGTTAGAAATGGATGTGGGTATGCCTACAGACTCAGGGAATCTCTTTTCACTTAAAAATGTGTTATTTGGGATACATTTAGAAAAACTTGGGAGCAGCAGGCCAGGTAAATGAGACTAGAAACGTGTCAGTTTAGTAAATCAGAGACACAGTGAAGGAAAGTCAACATTTACTAACAAAACCAGAGGATTAAAACTTATTACTAAAGTCAGAAAACAGTCATGTCAGCATTTCTCACCATAATGCTGACAGCCAAACTGTTCATAATGAGCATCAGGTAAGAGAGATTGTCACTTGTGATCTCTTTACCCAGACAGTCTCATAACCAGAGCACACTGCAAACACTGTGCAAAACAAATCTCATTACTGAAAATGCTGTGACCACTGGGAGGTCCTTTGATTTCCAGAACCCAACTGAGGGCTGCAGAAATAGAATATTACAACAGTTTGTATGGTCATAGGTGGAAAAATCCACATGAAATCTCCACACATCCGAAACTTTCAGAATTAAGGGTAAGACTGGAAGTAAATGTGTGTTTTGATGAGCAGCAAATGGGTCCCTTTTGTCATTCCAGCAGAAAATCCTAAAGAACAGATTTGCTTTACAGAAAGTTTCTCACAGATCTGACCATTTTTAACCAGAGAGATATAATGAGTAAAAAACCCAGCACAACAATGGGAATAGGTATGAAACAGTCCTTAGAATGAAAAATGCTGATGGGACTTACAGGAACATTTTCCATTTTGCCCATGGCATTTCTTGTGCCTGGTACTCTAAATACTGCTGAGCAATTATTTAACATTACCCACCAGAAACTACACAATTTATTTAGTTAATTGTAGGCAAAAAGTTGAAAATGCAAAGAACCCAGTAAAATAGAGAGTTTCTGAAACTCTGTGGATGAGTCTGTGAAGTACCAATGTACTTCAAACATTGGTAATTTGGTTTTTAGTTTAAGGTAAGTGGGAAAACTCCTGCTTCTCATTTTCATTAACTTTTAATTGCATTACACAATCACATTATACAATCAGGTCATAAACTTTGTAAAGTCATAAGGTCTTTGAACTTTAAGGATTAAAATAAGGCACAGACTGACAGGCAAATTGCAGTGGCACAAGATAACACTGGAAAACAGCCCCTCAGGACAACTTTGTTAACATCTTCCTTGTCCCAGCAGGAATTATTTATTCACTGGTTCACAGCAGTGATGGGAAACCCTCATCTAAACCCAGCAATCCAGGATTTCTGTATCAAGAGGGATAGCGTCCCCTTCTGCAACCTTATTCTCCTTTCCCTCCCCTCCAGAGGCTTTCTCTGAGAAGACAAAGGGAGCACATCCATAACCCTGCTGCTCCTGCAGGCACAGTCCCAAGGTCCAAGTAAACCTACCTCAGGATGCAGGAAGAGCCTTCACACTCCTATTGGCCATGCAGGACACGTCACAATCTAGCCCCAAGAAATTAGGAGATTAAAGTCAGAACATGCTTTACATGGATCTGAGTGAATAATTTCTAATGAATGCATTTAATGATGGATGAGTTTCCTTCCTTCTTACCATGAAATGTGGGGAGTGGGTTGCAATTTCCTCCACATATTCCTTTCTCATTGAATTCTTTTTTAATTTCTTTTAAAGTAAGGGGTTGTTACTCCAAGCACAAACTCACTGTTCAATTTTTGTTAGTCCCATAAATCACATAATATTGTTTCCATCCTCCAGTCTAATGAACATAACTCATGGAATCAGCTTTGTGGTACACAGGCTTACAGAAAGCACATTTGAAATTCACTTTTCATACTATTCCTGTGTGATCTTAACATTTATTTTCTGCCAACAGTTATGAGATTAAAGTTTAATAACTCTGTGTGTGCAGGAAATGACACCAAAAGCAACCCCAAGATGGCTGAAGATTTGCTTCCAAGTTTGCACAAATATAAGAAGAAATTGTTTCTGCATTATTCATCCAACTTTAGACCTAAACCAAATACATCTCACTAGCAGCCTTGGAAACATATGATGAAGTGTTTTAAAATTCCAGTAGATGTCCCCACTTCTCCCCCAGCAAGTCCTTAAGTACATGTAAAAGAAGCTTTTGAAAGCTCAGTTTGCACTTCATCATGAGCTGTGAAAGCACAGAGACTCCTTTTGCTTTGGGTTACATTGTGTTTTGACAGAAAAAGAATATACCCATTTTTCTAATCTGTGCCAATGAATTAATGAGCTTCTAGAACTCGTGCCACCATTACAAACCAAGGCACATGCAGATCAGCTGCCAGTTGTGATGTTGTTGCTAATACAAAACAGTACCTAGTTTTATATTAATTCTTTCTCTTTTCACTTGATACTTCATAAATATCCAAGTTTTAAATGATATTTTGATTGTAACTCTATCCCTGATTGTGACTACAGTTAGTTTTCCAGTGTTCATTCCCTGCAACATTTCTATGCTTTTGTTTCCCAATTTTCAACAAGCCCCAGTAATGTCTCCTTCCTAAACATTTGGGCTCAATTCTTTTCAGGTTTTGCTCGCTGTTATCATCTCCTCTCATGAAAAATGAGAGTTCTCATGCTGCAGTTCACCTGATTTTCATGGCTACATTTTTCTCCACTCCCACTGGGAACAAGACACCCATGAGTCCTGGAGTTCTGACAGCATGGAAGGTTCATACTCCTGGTCAGTTACATCCAGACAGACATTCCCAGTACTTTCCCTTCTTTGCACAATAAGGCTCTATGGAAGAAAATATTTTTAAATTAATATCAGATGAAACTCAATTCCAGCTAAAATCTGCATCTTTGAGAAACACCATCAGTGGATATTCATTTGCTTCCACTGACCTTGTGACTCCTCACATCTGACAATTAATAAATGTTCTTAATTAATTAATAAATAATTGTTCTTTTAAATATAATAAATTAATAAATGCCTTTTTATTTCTCTGCATCACGGAATAAAACAAAAAAATATATTTACTCTGCTCTTTTAAAAGCAACTCAGATCCACAGGACATTGTAATGTGAAAAACCAAATTAAGAAAACCTTATTCTACTATAAAAAAAAAAAATCTTTAGCCCAAACTTCAATTTCTGAAGTGATTTTAATAATCTTTTTCTTTAGAGACAAATTTAACATTTTCTAAAAAATATCACAGGACAAAATTAATTCTTAGCAGTTCCCAGAGCAAGAAAATGTTTTGTGTGACTTTTTTTTGTCACTTTACCAGCTCCTAAGGGAAGCTGACTTTCTGGCTACAGTCACCCCTTAAGACTTGGAGGAGAGTTTGGATGCATAACAGTGTATAATGATCATCTATTTCTGATGAGTTCAGCAGTGGCTTAAAGACCTCAGAAAGGTTCATTTGCAGGTCTCTAGATTACTTGCTCTCATTCAGATTTCACCCAGATAAAACCAGCCAAACTGACTAAAGACATTACAGATGTCAGGAAAATTGGTTCTTAAGTGTTTTAGGAAGTCAGATAAGATTCAAATGCATCCCTTAAACTCTTTAAAATGTCTTTATTTATGGGATCAGGTCACCAGAACAAGTTAAAAAACTATCATGCTTTTTAAGAATACTTTTTAAGAATAACTTTTTAAGAATATTTCAAACATTTTTGTTGCAATTCCTTTCCCAACCAGCTGCAAAGGGGCCTCTAAATTACTCTATTGTTCATGGGATTTGTAGAATAGCAGCCAGAACTAACATGAAACTGAACAATAGCAACACTGTACTCCTTCTCAAGAAAAAGGAAAAATGCAGTCTCTGGCAAAACCTTGGGCAGCTACATGACAATTGACTCCTTTTAGAAGATTTTCTAATTGTTTTCTATTTTTTAAATAAACAAACTTTCATGTTAAGCATTTGAAACTTTTTCCTTGTTTGAAAATAAGTTAAATTTGAAGAGAGATTATTTTGTTTGAACTGATAAAAGTTTATTGACAAAAGTATGTAAATGGAGGAGAATAATATGAGCAACTGTGCCTGACAAAATAGGTTAAGTTTTCCAGAAAATGCTTTTTAGTCTTACAAAAATAATGCCATCTTTACACAGAAGAAACACATTAATTATGTGGTGAGTTTGACTGAAGTCTTTTCAGATTTCAGAAAAACCTGTCATGAGTAAACAATAGTGAGGAAGATGATTCTTCAGCAGGCAAGTGTTACAAATAGAGCAGAAAGAAAGAGGTATGCAGACAAAATCAGAATTTTCCACAGGGTTGCAGCTCTCAGCTGTCCTGATGGGAACAGAGAGATGTTACCACTCAAGGTTTTTTTGAAAAAGTGAATAAGCCCTCAAGGTACTGAGTGAAGGCAGTGGACACCTGAACTCCACAGGGGTCAGGGAGCAGTCTCCAAATGGCAAGGACTTTGCTGATTCTTCAACAGGAGGAAGCACATTCAGCAAGATCTCTGCTACATTTCTAATAATAATTTAAAAAAACAAAAATCTAAGAATATATCCATACTTCTTTAGTGAAAGACACTCTACCTCAAATGTACCTGAGAATCACTTCAAAATACTTAAAGTCTGAGATCCTGGTGTCAATAAACCTCTCTACCAAAACCATATTTTAATGATTTAATTTTCAGCAATCTTTTTGATTATTGCTCACACCCACCTATACCATTTAAATCTGAATTTAAACAGCTACAATATTTTATTAATAATGAGAAAAGTGAACAAATTAAAAAGGTGATCAAAGGATAAATGAAGAAGGCAATTAAGTATGAGAAGCAAGAAAAGTACTGCCACATGAAAGGGGTTCTCAGATGAGCTTGCAAACAATAGAAGTATAAATCATAAAAAAAAATTGAAATCAGCTGGTTTTAGTGAATGAAAGCTGCAGCTGAACAGGTGTTGGACACAAAAGACATCTCTATTAGAGCCATGTCAGATTATTAACTGCACATAAGCTCCAAAGGCATTTGCACATAAAGAATAGCTAAGGGTCACAAACCAAGATATCATACTGGTACTGCCTAAGGAATTGGTTATTTTAAAATATTTTTCAAAATAAATTCTTTTTAAGTGGTCTCAAATGAAAGGAACAATCTTAGAGACCTCAGTATCGTGTGAAATGATGGAAAGGAACACTTCACTCCTGTAATTTTTAGCCTATATAGGCAAGAGAAACAAAAAATGACAAAAGGAACAATTCATGAACGTTCATCTGGTGTTTGAGGCAGAATCCAGAAATTCCATCTGAGTGCACTACCCAGCATGTTGGTAACTATAAGTATGATGCTTTCAAAAAAGAGAAATAGATAGTATTTGAGGAGAAATGGTTGTGAGATGGTGATAACAGTGCAAGTGAGGAAACAGACAAAATTTTGTCCAGGATGTCAGACCAAGAGATTGCCTTGATGCAGATGTAACAGAGCAGTGAGACAGCACCTGCCAATAGTTTGTAAAAAATGTCACCGTCCATTTCCACACATGCTGGGTTTGAACTCTCAGTAGCTTTCTCTTATACTGAGCTATGCAAGTCCTTCAGCTGCCATTCACTCTAAAGGGGAGCATTCATCAGGGGAAAGGCCTAGAGAAAACTAGAAAGGATCACAGTTGTGAACTGCCACACATCCATCATCTGCAACACTGACCAAAAGCATATTCTTGACTCAATAAAGGGTTCCCAATGTTTGCTAGCTCAAAGATAAAGCCACAGCAACCACAGCACAGAGACTTCTATGCAAGGGTTTAACAATGGTCTTGATAATAAGCAACTTCCAAGCCAGTATGGGCTCCTATAGGATATCCTGAAGCATCTGGAAATTGTCCTCCTTTATCTGACTTACCTGTGATGTTGTTTTGTTCCAGGCTCTGCCTTGTAATGAAGTGTCCTGTCTTCTTCCAGCTCATCTGGCTACTTTTGGGAAAGGAGATGTACTGGGTTGGAGGAGATTTGTGTTTGTTTTCTTGTTTTCTGGTGAGCAGTAGCTTTCGTGGCATGTGCAATATTATTGATTAGCTCAGTGGTATTTCATATATTGTCCAGGAGAGCTCACTTTGGAGTTCTTACTTAGTGGCCTGTAACCTGTTTTTCTTCTGTCTTTTTTTCAAATGAAAGATATTTTCCTGTAATAAGAAACCTACAATCTGGTATATCATCATGAGATCAATGAGTTGGTCCAGCTACTCCTTGTTTTAAAACAGTGGCAAACAGAATTCATCAGTTAGCACATACCAAACAAGTAAATGACATCTTAGTCATTTCAAAAGAAGAGTCTGATCTTGCAAAATTTTCTGGTTTGAGAGAAATTGTGCTTGGTAAGTAAAAAGCATGTAAAACCCCACCTGAACAAGTGCCTCCCATTTGTCTCCAGACAGAAATTCATCTCCCCTGATCTGAACTGAGAGTCAGATGTCAGGGTGTTTAGACAGCTGTCTCAGAGAAATCATCAGCACTGTTTTTCCATAGCCACTAGATAAAAAAAGGCAGCCCACAGTATTATGTATACTGTCTGTCTTGGGCAGTCATCCTCAAAGAGAAAGCACTGCCCACTTCTCTCTGTGGTCTACAGAAACTACCTAAATTGCAGGTCTGATCTGTGCTTGCAGAACTGAATTTCAACCAGTTCGCAATTCCCCCCTAGACAAAGAACATGATAATTTCTTCTACTGATAGGATAAAACTTTAAAATCATTGATTTGTGTTAATTGCTTCTCTGGAAAAAAAAAGTTTGTTATCCTTAGTTTTGTATTTATATTTATTTTATGTGTTGGAGCACTACACATCTAACTCAACAAGATCCTGGAAATCATGGGTTATTTTTGGCTCTTTATTTCAGTACTAGCAAAGTGATTTATAAAAGTCCAAAGAATAATACCAAATAATATTAAATAATACTTCCCTAGGTCATTTGGGCCCATAATTATCCTTTTTTTTCTGGATCCTTTTAGATATACATTCTTGATTTATCATAATCTTTTTCTCACCTGATGAGCATATATAGCACATATATTATTAGGTTTATCCTTTCAGAACTACTCAAAAAAGAAGATTTCTACAATATGATGTATTAAAAAATAAATAAATCAGACTAAGTAGATCACTTAGAATACATATGCATTATTAGGTCACATTCTAAATGTTGTGAGGAACATGGACCAAAGCTGGTTAAAACTCAGCAGTAATCCAGAAAGCCTGAAGAGGGGATGAGCAGTGATTTGCAACACAGGTGATCACAACAGTGATAGGTGAGGCACTGTATTACATACACCTCCTTCTTCACATCATTTAAGACTTTTGATCCTTTATAATTTCTTTCCAAAGCAAATTACCCTCCTTACCTTCTACCTTTTTTTTTTTTTTTTTTTTTTTTTTTTTTTTTTTTTTTTTTTACCACTGGTATCCCATAGGTTTCTTTGGGTACTAGGTACACTTTAATTATTAAGAGAAAAAAGTCAGCAATTGACTGCTGAAAATGAAAGAGAAAAATCTTTGATTTTCCAGGATTTGGTTTGTAGGTCTAGTGGGTTTCTTCGATTTCTCTCATTCAATGGTTATTTCGCTGACAACTGATCAATTCATAAACTCTTTTCAGCAGATCTGCTTGTAAAAGTACCAAAATATGAAAGCTGATATACCAATGCTTTCATTAAGTTTTTTTTGAGGATATGTTGGTCCTTCCCCTTATTGTAAGAATGATAAATATTTCTTTCTCTTCTAGGTGATCCTTATTACATCTACTTAACTAGATATCTTTGTTACTAAATTTCTCAGCAAAAACTTTTTCAATATAATAATTAGAAGGACCAGACCTTGGAATGTAACCCTCTTCTGTTACATAGCTAGTAATTATATAAATAGACTCCCAATAAGAAGAAATTTGTCACAGCTGGAAAAAGAGAAACAGATGCAAGGGCAAGCTAGAAAATGGAGATAAGGGCCTCCACAAAGCACAGAAGTATCTAGAATAGATGACCCTGTGTTTTTCTTTAGCTTGTCAAGGGCTGAAATTATTCACCCACCTTCCCACCAGTTCTGCACTTCCAACTCCAATTAACAAACTCATTCTGGACCTGTATTTCAATGCTTAATGTCATCTTCCTTCCAACTGTCCTTGAAAATGAGAACACTGGGGAATAATTTACAGTGTCTAGAGTCCTTCTTTAAATATATTAAATACAAATTTAAACTGAAGATCAAAGCAGATTCCTGAAAATACAAAAGGCAAGGTTATTTTGACAGTTCATTGCTGTTATTTAAAAGGAGATAGTCAACACAAAAATTTGGAACTAGCCAAATGAGAGACCAGAAGCATTCTTGAGCAAAGGCAAAAATCCTACAAATTAAGTAATCTTCTGGATATTAACAGGCAGCCCCAAAAAATAGTGAAGGAATGCAATTTACAAAGACACTATTTTATTCTTTGTAGATACAAATACTATTTTAAACTGAAAAGGTCAGACAAGTAACATTCCACATAAGTGATTCATGTACCAAGTTCACAATAAACTGAGAATAACCAAACTTTATTCTATGAATGAAACATCTGGGCCCTGAATATCTGTAAACAGTTTGAAATTAAAGCTGAAATTTGAAGACATTGTCCAAAGTTGCTGGAGTGTAAATCAAAATTACAAAGAATCCTGCAGCTCACTGTGTGCTTGTTAAGCATTTCTAATCTCATACAAAACTGAAAATGTTCAGAAGAATTTAAGTGAAATGACATTTTTAACAAGTTTCACATTCATTTTCCAGGAAGATTAAACCAATACCTAACCAACATTCAGTCTCTATAGGTCAATGAGTCAACATAAATGACCTGATTTGTGACTGTATTACACATATTCTCCACTCCCTCTCCTACCTGTATATGTATATACACAGGGTGTCCAAGGATTAAGCCATTGCAATACATAATTTAGTGAAAATGTCTTGATATGAAATGTTCTACTTCATACTACATTTGAAAGCAAAAATGCTTATTCTGGCTTCAACTGTCCTTTTTTGTTTGTTTGTTTTGTTCAAAAGCTGAAGGGTCAAACATTTAGGATCAAGAACTCATTCAGAATCCAGAATTCTCATTCAGAAGTAATGGAAAAATAACTCAATCATTTTAATGTTCAATTATTTCCAAGTGAATCAAGAGGTAAAGTTAGAGGCATGTTTATTTTCTCATAAACTTTAGCAGTGCACAGCTCTAGGTGAAAAAATCATGGTTTTGAGGACACTTATGTGACACAAGAGGTCTGCTGAAATGGCTCTTTCAAGGTATCTTTTCTGCTGCAAATGTGAGTTTCACCTAAATGTACTTTTCTTTTGTAATATCAACAGCCACATCTGTAATATGAACATATTTAAATAGAAAATTTGGGCCTAGAATTATGGACCCATATTTGTACATTGGGAGTATCTGTAGTAAATTCAATTAATGTGGGTTCACATTACTGTATTTGAGAGCAAATTAGTTGTTATCAACTGCTCACTTAATATTTGATTGATCTGTTAGAAATTACATTTAAACATTATGAATCATTTTCACTGTGCATGTGTAGAAAATTTCTTTAAATGAGATTTTAAATTTACCTACTATGGGATAAACCCTACTCTTCTAGAAACTCATCTCTCTGGTGTTAACTGAAGGTGACAGAATGAAGTTCTATACAGAAATTCACTACAGAATTTGATGTGTTTTATCAGAGATTGCCATGCTATCAGAATGACAGCAACAGGATTTTATTTGGAATCAGGTTTTTTTTTATGAAATTCATTAATTTATTGATTAGAGCAAGACATCCACATGTATTTCTGCTTAGTGTAGAAAGTGTTAAAGTCCATCACTAATACGTTTTTAAAGCTTTACAGTACCATACATTTTAACAATAAGAAGCTGTCTCAAAGTAAGCAAAAAAAGCAGAATTCATCTCTGAGCTTACTAGAACATCTGATTCAACACTTTTCTTCAAATAGCTGCTCATGACAGAGGTTATTGTATGCTTTGTAAGGTTTTCAAATCCAGTCAAGATAGAGCTTATTAAATGAAGGGCTCACAAGAAAGACATTAAGGCAGAGATTTCTTAACCTATACAGTCAAGGGAGGAAAATGTAGCCACCACTGTCTCACTGCTTGAAGCAGGAGAGATTTCTCATATGCAGAAAATGGGGAAGGCAATCACAGCTTCAAATATCCTGGTGCCTTTTATCTAAACACCATGTAACACTAAAGAAACATTAATGAATTAAGCTGCTTAATGTATCTACAAAGTATAGTGAGGAAGGAAAGGGGCGGGGGGAGTTGGCAGATATCCTAGGACCCTGAAATTACTGATCATAAAATGATCCAAAGCAATGTTTGGGAGCCATGAGGAAAAAATTACATCTTTTTTCATAATCTTCTGAGTGCTTTGTGAAAAGCTAAGGAAAGAAAAACTACCAAGATATGGTTGAGTAATTTTCAATATATGTGGTTTGTCAATGAAAAGTAAAAGCAAGAATTAAGAACATTAATGAAAAAAATAAAACCCAATTTCAAAATCACGTCTGTTATCCATTTCTCAACTTCCAGAGCTCCCAAGAGTCCAATTTAAGTTTGAAAAATTTAGAACTTGTTAGAAACCCAGAAAAATGAAAATTCAAGTTACAATTAATTAAACTCTTCAGATTATTTAGCATAGGTGTGAATAACTTTTCACAAAAACAGTAGCTTGAATGTTAAAAACATCTCTGGACATTAGCACTTCCAGTTCTTGCGTGGCTTGGAAAGGAAAGAAAGTTATCACGGTGTAATTATTTTATATCATAGGTGGAAAATCTCATATTATGAGATAAAACACACACCATCAAAGATTTTTCTATAACTCTTAATTTCTTTAGGAAATTTCAGTCAATGTAAATAAAGAGGTTTCTGGTAGTGAGTATCCTCTGATGGAAATCATCTTGACACAGCCTAAGAACCTAATCGAGCATAATTTGAAGCCAGCATCTGAACACTTTTTTGGAAATTTTTCTTCAGTTACATAATTCTATTAAAAAATAACAACAGTTAAGAACTAGACTCAGACTGTAACATCCCTTTCATTTCAAAATATATACTTGCAGCTTTTAGGATTATTTTTCTCCTAATACAGATGAGTCTAAAACATTTATTAAAAAACCTACAAAATGTCCTAGCTATAGCAAAATATCAGTCATAAAACATTATTAGAAGCATTTAACATCAGAGCAACAAATTCTTGGCTTCATTACCTTAATTCAACTATATTAAACAAAACATTTTGTTAGATGGCAATGATAAGGTCTTGTGTGTCTTGGCAGGAAAATAAAATACAAAATTACCTTTGCAAACCACAGTAACAAGTTTTCTCATTCTGTTCCTTTGCTCTGACAAACCACACATTCATGGGTTTAGAATAAATAAGTCATAAATAACAATAGGACTAAACCAAAATAAAATTGTACATGTGTTATCTTACTGTATACCTAACAACTTCATTATTGTTCAAAGGTTTTTGGCTCCCATTTATACAAAGCTCTCTTCCATATTTGTGCATAGCAGAAAAGAATCCACCAGTCTGGGCTTTACCAGCTGCTGAAAATCTGAATCTTCCAGTCCATCAGGACTCATGACTGCTAGTCTCCTCAAGGCAGCCTAGAAAAACACAACAGCATCATTGCAATGCAGACAGGTTTGGCAAAGCCTTCATTGCAGGAATCCATTATAACCACATCCAAATAACAGCCAGAACTCAAAACTGAACTGTGCAGGTCTAAGAATTCTGCTACCTGGGTAATCTCTCCTTACTGTCTTCATCTGTCAGGTGAATCTTCCCTCACACAAAGTTATTAAATGACAATTATTTTTAGATGTGAGCAGCAGGTCTAAGTACAGCACAAGCCCTCAGTATCAATACTTATCAGAGCTTGAAGCAGCTTATGTCTCAAGGACAATATTTTTGCAACATTTTTCTCAGAAAACATCTTCAGCAGTTACAAAAATATCAGGAGAAGCAGAACTTCTGAGACAGGAAGGTAGGTAATGTCTCAAACAATAGGCATGGATTCAAGGAATGTGCAGCAACAACTTCAGTGAGACAGAAAAATCATAGTCTGGTTTGCTGCCATTGCTCTGTGGTCTCTGCTCTTACCACACAATATTAACAAGTCTTCTTGGGATGTAGGAAGAATAATCACAGCATTTTCTATGCTCACATTTATACTTTCTTCATCCTGAATAAGACCGACTTACATGAACAAGGTGCAATAACCTAGCTTTGCTTTTACATTTAAAATAGCATTAATATCATAAAGCACTGTCAAACAATATTCTTCAGTTTCCATTCACCAGAGCTTGTGCTTCATCTCTAGATCACCCATGTCCCCAGAGCCCTTTCACAGAATGCTCAGTGAAATCATTCAGTAGATGGGATCTTTCTCCTGACCAGAGAAAGTGTTAAGATTCTGTTGCCCACTGGGCACTATATTGTCTTGGTAAGGCTTTTCCCCTTTTTGGATGCTTTACATAAATATTTTCATATGTATGGGTGAGTGCAGATAAAGGAATGCTACCCCCATGACTCAAGGCTAATTTCAACAAACACAGAACTTCACTGAATGGAATTTAGCAATTAATGAATCCCTAAATTCCAAAGTGTTCCAAGAAAATTTTTTTGGAATGTGAAGATGAAGCCATTTTTCCTTATGTGCTTAAATCTTCAATCTGAGGATGAATATATAATTGACAGTGTACAGAATTATGTTTAAGGGGAAAAGCAGGAGACCCTGACATGAATTTAAAACATTATTGCAATACTTATGCATTTTGAAATCTAAAGGGATGCTTTTTCCTTAATTTTCCAGTATAAGCATGAAAGGAAAATAAAAATGTACATACCAGACATGCCACTAAAACAGAATCACTGTTATTTCTTTCTGTTGGTGATCTGCAAAGTTTAATCAGGCGAGGAATACCTGAGTGCACAAAAGAGTATCAGGAGAAATAATTTAGAAAAACAACTTCTTATTTTGTGATATTTTTTAGATGCATCATGTTTATCTTTTTTTTTAGTAGATATGATCTGTAATGCAAAGATGATATGCAAACACTTAAGGGACTTTCCATGGAGCTATGCAGTTCAGAGCACTCATAATTAATAGTTGTAAAGCATAAACAAATAAATTGGGTTTACTTGCTGCTGCAGTTTCAGAGTGGAAATTGTGACCTCCATTTCTTCCCCACCAATCCTCCCACACACCCTTGAAAAACTCCTAGTCAAAGAGCACGTTCCCTCCCATTGGATCCATCACATCTGGAACTACAGGGGTCCCAGTTTTCTGTGCCATGGCAGATCCTGCATGAGGGTAGGATCAGGAGCAGTGTCAGTTGGCACAGTAAGGCACAGCTACATGTTGAGTGGATGCTGCACCTCAGGTTCCTCTGGGAAACCAGCCAGAGGTTCATTTAGCTCCATCTCCTCAGTCATCCCTTGGACAGACTCTATAGGGAATATCTTTCAGAAAGTTTACCAAGTGAGGCTAAACATTAAAAAGAGCTTCTCCAAGACTGGCAGTTCCTCCCCCTTATTTAGCAGGAGCCACATCCTTACAGCTGAGCTTTACAGCTGCATCTGCCACCTCAGGGTCTCGGCTGAGCCGCGCCAGGGTAACCGCAGATTTCTGCTGCACCCGCTCACAGGCTGCAACCTCTGCTGCATTTCCTGAGGAGGATTTTTCAGAGAGCATCTCCATTAACAGTTCAACACCTAAAAGAATACAAGAGGTGTTGTTATCCACTCTCCAACAAAATAAAAAAAAATCAGTGCAAAAAAAGCAAAGGGAAAAGGAAAGCTGTTAATACAGACCAGCCACTGCCCAAAAAGGGAATGGAGAATACATCAATGTAGGTGCAATTTTGACATCAGCACCCAAGCATATCTGATCTATACATAACTTTGTCCTCACCAGGAAGCTACAGAACTTCTGGAACTAGAAAGCATAGTAACTCTTTCCTCTTCTAAAAGTTGGTATTTTAAATTTCATAGATTTATTTCAGTCAACCAAATGTAATTCCTTATCTTCTTCTAAATTGACCTGAAGGTAATCACTACCTTAAAAACCTGTAGTTTCAAGTCCCTAAATGAAGTTTCACTCTCAATTAAAGTAATGTGGTTTTTTTTGTTTAGATATTTTTATGCAAGCCTTTAAAAATTTCCTTCTCAAAGTGTTTAAGGGTATTTTAGACTCAGGAATCCTTTAATGAAGGAAATTATTAAATCTTGTTTCTTAAAGTTTACTTCATGACTAACTCTTGACTCCAGAAGAGACAATGTCATCCATGTTGAAGTGGCTTCATTAATTTATTATTGCCTGTAGGAGTTTATATTCTTCTTGTAGCAACACAAAAAAAAAAAAAGATGATTTCTCTTTTCTAGATTACTTTAAGTGTAAAGACAATTATGTGCTATTAGACTCCATATGCTATTAGGAATTTAGATTACATTAGGTAGCATCAGAGGATTTTAACTGTTAGTACATTTGCATAAATAATTCAGAGAATTATCATCAGAACCATGCAGCTAGATAGTAATCAGTCAACATACAAAAAAGTCAGAGTTGAGAAAAAAGTGCCTAAATTCTCCAGCATTCAAAGACCATTCTCAGAATGTGACACTTACTTATTATAACATTAGGCAGACACAAAAAAAGATTTTACGCACAGGTTAAGTGCTAACCCCTCTCAAAAGCCAGGGGGAAAATGCTTCTTGTGAAATTCCAGGATGGAGTGTATACACAAATTTTACTAGGTCTCACTATCCCTGACAATCCACTGCAGGGTCTACCATGAGTTGGGCCTCCTTGGCCTAGTAAAACAATGTATGTGAATTTTCACTGTAATTTAATGTTAAAAAAAAAAAAAAAAAGAAAATTGCTTGCCCTTGAATTTATTGGTAGATGCATTAATAAGGCATTTACATCTTACCATATTAGCTGTATTACCACAATACAAGTTACTGAAACACTTTTTACTGCTTTGCTTTGCATCTAGGAGTAAGACACGCACAGAGAACACCAGCAACGTGGTCACAAATGCAAAGTTTCCTAAAACAGTGGCATTTTATTTCAGTTATATAGAACTCATTTTGCACCCTGCAGCAATGCACAATATCCTGCAGAGATAGGATGCAAAATGAATCTTTATATGTGAAGTCTTTCTCCTTTACCTTGTAAGTACTACATTCCCTTCTACTCAGACCCTCCAAAAATTAAAAAAACCCCATAATTCAGCTAAAATACATACCATTTCCTTGAATGATTTCTGAAGCACACTGGTCCAACACAGACATGTTTGCCAGTATTGTTACCACCTGTTGTCAAATAGAGAAGGACATATGGAGTCTAGTCCTACAATTCAGTAATATCAAATATCACTTTGGTTCATAAAATAAATATGGCAGAAGCAAGGCAAATATTTGGGAGTGCTGTCATTGCACTGAATTGGTTCAGGTGAAATGCTAAGAAATCCTTACAAGAGATTTGGAGTTTTGAGCTTTGATTCAAGGGAATATTAAAGGAATATTTTTCAGTTTTGTTGAAGTCAAAAACTGTGTGGATATCAAGGCACTGTCTCAAAAGCAACTGGACTTAAAATTCCATTTATACCTTTCAAGAGACAAAGACCATGTTTAGGGTTTGTACCAACACATTCCGTGTTGATATCTGCACAAACACATTCTGAGATCTTGATTTACAGAATTTCTTATCCCAAATAGCTTTAACTGTTTTTGAGATTAGGTGTAATTTAACTTGCTTAAAGTGATGCAGCAAGCCACTGACAGAGACTGAACATTGTGGAGCTGCTGGCTTTCAGTCAGCCATTCCCTTCATTGATATCTTTCTCACACATCCTGTAAGACATTCTTGTCAATCCTTCAAATAGTTGGCTTTTTGCATGCAGGCACATCCCAATATTAACAGCATATGTGAGAGACCAAATAATAAATGCTAGAGATCATAAGAATTCAAAACAGAAATAATATTTTTTCTTAAGAGGTTTTAAATTTAATCTAATTCAGGAAAACTGACCAGCCTCAAAAATAATGGACAATTTTGGAACTGGTTATGAGCTTTTTAACAGTACACTGTCAGTTTAGAAACCAGCAAACTTCTTAGATGTAAGGAGACATGAGATCAAATCACCATTCTGATCTCACTTTGCCATTTTAAAAACAAGGATGACTCATTTCTGATGCTGTGACATAAAGGTCTTCCACTTTTGAAGGTAGTGTTACAGTGTCATCTCTCTGAATAAATATACTTACTTAGCATGCAAATGAGTTGCTGAAACTCTACAGAGTGACAGGTAGAAATATGGTAACTCAGTGTATGTCTATGTATTTATTCCATATTAATTATTAACTGTGTTGCAGGCAGAGTGTATATGTTTTCTCATTCTAAATTATATCCCGTTAATGAAAATTGCTTCCTCTGTGCAGAATCTGTACCCCATGTGGCTCTCTAAGCCACAGATGAAGAATTCAATTAACCACAATTTGAATACATGCCAATTATTCCACTCTTCAAGTTATTTTGTCTAATAAGTATTTTCATACATAAAAATAGTTTGTGTGCATCTTTTAACACCAAAAAAATTATTTGAGGTTATGGTTATACTTCCTTTGTGTTGATTATGTGGGCCCTGTATTTTGCAATATTTATGGACTGCTCTGAAGGGTTTGTATGTAACCTTATCCAGAGAGGTGGAAAAAAGACCCTTATGATCAATGACCATCAGGTTTCAGCTATATTAACTTTTACAATTTTAGTAGGATTTGAATGGTAGTTAAGCCACAGATTAGCTCACTACACATGGATAGATTTTTTTCTTTCCCCTAGAAAATTCATTTCCTGTGATGTAAATAATGCAACAAATAGTATAATGTAAAAAATTATAATAGGCAAACAGAACAAAGAGTTGACTTTAAATGCTCTATTTCCCCTATATTCTCCTATTTTAAAGTTCATGCAACTTACATGAAAATTTCGTCTATAACACAAACCAAAGTTCAACAAAGTTTCCTATTAAGGATGAACACTCTAGAGCAAAACACAAACAAATGTAGACTCAATTTGCTACAGAAAGTAACACTTCTTTGAGTGCTGGTATTAAAGAAGTCTCATCTCTTTTGGATTTAGAGTTGATCAAAAAACATAAATAGATGTTTTCCAGTAGGTTCTCTCCCACTAGATATTTTTTTTTCTTTTTGTCTAATGATACAGAGGCTTACACTGCTGTCTTCATCTTTGCTTCTTTTCCCATTATCTGGCTCCAAATTTCAAAAAGCCTTAGGCAATTTCAAAAATAACTACAAAGTCCTGTTGAATCAGCAAACCATTTCAGATGTTATTGTGAGACATGGAGCACATAAACAGATATAGACAAAAACCACAGCCTAAACCTCATTCTGTAGGTCAAAATTACTGGAAAAGAATAGATACCAAAGCCTCTTTCAGAACTGAAATTACTTTGAAAAAATTTAAAGACTTGAAGATATTTAACATGGAATCTCTACTGTTCAATTGCAATCTTTAACATCAATTTCATTAATTGCTCAAGTAATTGATCCTGTAAAAGAACACACTCCGTGATCACAAAGTACTGGCATCTGACACAATTTATGACTCTTGGAATTATTTTGGATTCCTAAGTCATGCAATGAACTTGTGGTCAACTCAAAGTGCAAGAAAGAAGACATCTGAAGACAGGATACATGAGTTCTGGTCATCTGTCATTGCCTTCCTATCATGGAGAAGGAATATGCTGAAACCACACACCAATTCTTGACCTGTGGGATTTGTAGATGTGCTATTAATAAAATTTTGTCAGGGAATCCAGCATAATTCCCTACCCCAGCATCTGTATATCTGCTAAAAAGATCTGCTTTGGAGGTGGATCTTAATCCATGCATTTCCAATATCTTTGTTTCAGCAGTGCTCTCCAATACACTGACACACTGTTCCACACCCCTTTCTCTATCCAAATCCATCCAAAATTGCAGGTTTCTCACTAGAGCAGAGCCTGATAAACCTGGTGGCTGCAGCTTGTGAACCGGCAGCCCTAAATCCACTGTACTAATGAAGACCACAGAAAAATGGATTTGCTCAACAAATAATCAGCACAGAATCATAGAATGGTTTGGAAGGGACCATAGAGATCATCTAATTCCAATCCCTGCCATAGGTAGAGACACTTCCTACTTGATCAGGTTGCTCAGATTCCATTCAGCCTGGCAATAGACACTTCCAGGGATGGGGCATCCACAGCTTCTCTTGACAATCTCTGCCAGTGCCTCACCTCCCGTGCAACAAAGAATTTCTCCCTAATATCTAATCCAAACCTGCTCTCTTTCAGTTTGAGGCCATTGCCCTTGTCCTGTCACTCCATGTCCTTGTAAAAAAGTCCTTCTCCACCTTCCCTGTTGGCTCCTTCAGGGCCTGGAAGGTCTGAGATGTTTATTGGATCAGAGGGAAGCTGGATGGATGATTCAGGTCAGTGTCATGAGTGGCACTGCTAAAAACAAGCAGAGGAACAGCCCTGCAGGGTTCAACACCTGCCTGTTATGGTGTGCCCAGCTCCACACACCTAAACCACGGGGCACTGAGACACAGGAAAAGGTGAAACATCAGCAAATGAATTCTCAGACCAGCTCATGCTTTAGCACCTTCTGAAGGGGCACCGACTTAGCAAAATATCAGCATGCAGAGATTTCACTGGGACTAGTAAGATTTTTCACAAGAGTAAGAGATTAGAGTAGGCAACTTTTTTTTTTTGTCAGAACTTTTAAAAAACACACCCAAAATCAAGAAGCTTTGAAGGTTCATCTTTAAATGGTTTGTTGGTGAACTGAGTATACAGAGATATTTGAGGGGTCCCTTAAGGCCCATGGAAAATTTCCCTATTTAATAAACAGACTTAAAAAATAATGGTGTTATTTCATATTTTTCAAAAGCCAATACAGCATCATCTTTTTAGTCTTGCAATTGCCTTGGAAATTAATTGAAATACAATCAAAAATCTCTATCTTTATAAGCAAAATAAGTAAACATATAGTGGCAATATCATAAATCATTATAAATTTGGCAGTGTTGGTCTCTTTTTGTTACTCTATATATGTTTCATAATTTAAAATTTGTTTCTATTTCCACATGATTTCCTTCCACTGCCTCAGAATTTCACACATATTGAATTTATGAATGGTGAGCCTTCCTTTTAAGTTCTATAGTCTGCTTTGCCCTGAACTGTAGGAATTTCAGTCATCAAGGGCAATTTAAATTTGAGAAACCTTGGATAATAAAGAACTTTAATAATTTTATTCAAACAGTAGTCACCTTGGAAATTGTTTTTGCTAAAATATGTAATTACTAACATTATAATAAAACTTCTCTACACAACTAATAGTGACTAAAGCTCATCAACCAGTGTATGAAGGTACTAAATCTTTGTTGCAAAAGTAAAAACTAGATACAAATGCTTTGCTGTAAAATAAGACACACTGAGAGTGTAAATCTGTAGTTATCAAAGAGACTTAAACTTGGTGAAAACTTTAGAAACAGAAGGCTTTTTTTAGAACTTTCCCTGAGTGGGAGATTTAAGGAAGTTTTCCCCTTTATTGTGAGACTAACAACTAAGGAAGAAAGGTGCCAAAGGATTAGGAGGATGAAAGCACACATTTTAACCTGCTAAAGAGCCAATATCTTCCACAACTGAGGGTCCCTTGCCTCATTTGTGAGAGGGGGAAGTGTCTACAGAGATGGAAGGTGTGGTGCTAATATACCTTTATTCATAATAAAGGCACACTGCTCAGTAGGCTCTTATTAACAGTCCTGACATAAAGACACAAGCTCAAAATAAGAATTAGCAAGTAATTTAATAGAGTGGCAAAGTAGATCAATATGGAATTGCTAATTCTCTTAGTTAATTACTCCTTTAAGGCTGATTCATCGCTAAGTAATATTAATTTTTGTACATATTATAAGGGCATTTTGTAATTCATTCAAATAAATGACATAAGCATAAATCATAGTGGGTCTGCAAAGTTCCAGATAGCCATCTTCAGAAGCAAAGTGGCACTGGGAAAACTACTCAGAAGAAAGACAGAGTCTTTGTTTCTGAAAGTAATTAAAATCATCTGAATGTCACAATTCAAGATCTATCCACAGGGAGACAAGACAGCAAGAGTGCTGAGGTAGAAAAAGCCTTTCAAGATATTATCCATCAGGAGAAAAAACTTGAGTAAGAAATGTCTGGAAGTTCTCGCTGGGACATTATATTGCTTAAAAATAGAAGATAACTCCAAGTGCTTCTGATAGCCATTTTTGTGATTGGCAATTTAGTTTTTCTTCTGGAAAAGAGAAAATAAATACACCTAGATGAGCATAAGAAGCTAACATCCCCCAAAAATAATAACAGTGGTTGGAGACAGGATCTGCTTGCAAAGTCTAGGTTTATTCTGAGACTGTGCCAGGGAACTGTATTTTTGGCATGCTGAGGCAGAGCAACAGAGACTAAAGCTGTAGGAAATTCACATTTTGGAATGAAGGAAGTCTTCACTACATTTTTATTTACTTTACTTCCTATTGCTGGCTAATCTAGATAAGGAATAGGCAGGATAGGCAGGTTCTCACATTATTTGTTTTAAAGAAGCACGTAGGACATGTATGGGTCATGTTGTGAAAATACACATCCCAAAAAACAGGGCATGTAACTAGAGGAGTGATTGAGCTAGTGGCCACAGTTTTCTGTATTTCATGTTAAAACCTGGAAGGGGGAAAGAATATCCATCTCTGAGATTTCCTTCAAGGCATTGAAAAGCTTCTCATGTTTTGAAAAAGGCTCAACCAGCCAAAGGCACCTAAGAGATCTGATCTCCCCAGAGCAGAGCACAAATTAGCCTTTCAACACAAATTAGTTTTTCAACTGAGCTGAGATTTTATTCTTGCAACTGAACCCCTTGCTTTGCAAGTGGGAGCACATTGTTTTATCCCACATATAATCTAAAATATGAAAGGCAGAATTGCAACTAAGCAACAATTTTTTCTCAAAATTTTAGTGGTTTAGACAGTCAGTATTGCACCCCTGAAATACAACAACCCATAACATTGATCATATAATGCCAGTCAATACTGTTATTTACTTATAAGAGTATAAATGTGTGGCCACATGTGCATGAAAAGACAGACAAGCAGTTAAAAAGAAAAATAAAACACACCAGGAAAATTGTTACACTCTTACATAGGAAAATAACTGGAATATCATGAATATAATGGTGTGGTTAAAATTCACATAATCAGGTGACTTTGGCCTGATTTTCATTTTTTTATCTTTACTAGCAGTCGTGTTTCTTTCTTGATTTCTTAAGCTTTTTAAAATAACTTAATTTTTAAATTTATCAGGTCCCTTTCTAGCTGTATTAGTTGAAATCATGTTTTCCCAGCGTGATCCAGCCAATACTGGAAAGGATGCCACAGTTTTAATGTACACTGTGGTTGGTATACACAGTGCACAGTCAGACCTCTCAGAGGAAAGGGAACTCCAAGCACATATCTAGTGATCATGGTACTAATGTTAGAGCTGGATATTAACAGAGACTTGTGCAAGAAAACAGTGCAGATCCCTTTATAACCTTGTCCACACATAAAGCCTTTGTTAATAAACTCCCCAGTATTTAAGAAACTCAGATGATGAAGTAGTACTGCAAGCTTCTTTCATACAAACATCGATTTTCAAAAGAAATCGAAAAGAATTGTTAATACTCATTAAAAGCATTACTCTCAAAGTCTTTCACTGGGGGTTCAGCAATATTTAAAAATCAAAACTTCTTTATATTAAAGTAGCATCAGTCTCTAATCTCCTTTTGATAATACAATCTTCAATTAAGAGGGGAAAAAAGTGAGGAAGGACAGTAAAAACAGACACAAATGACTGCTGAAGAAAAAAGGTGAAGAGCAGAGACAAGAATGTGAAACCTAGGGGAAGAATTGTATTAAGGATTTAAAATCTTAAATGAGACTGAAAACCACCAGCATCTCCCAAACACCAAGAAAACAGGAAAGAATTTATCAGAAGGAAAAAAAACCAAACAAACCAGCAACCATTTCCAATTTTTTCTTCCAGCTTAAGAGCCTTTCTCCACCTCAAACTGTTCTGACACATAATTCACTGATTTTAGACCTAGGAATAACCACTTTAAAATGGATGTCTTCACTGCACATTAATTCTTTGTCTGCCTAAATAAGAGAAAATCAGAAGGTGTTAGGCTATACCTCCACAACTTCACAGGTAAGGTGAGAATGCTAACAACACTGAAGAGACAAGTGGGAATGCAGAGAGAAAAATTTTATTATACATAACCATACTGTGCCCAAGCATACATATTTCATGTTTTTCCATGTAGAGTTTAAGATGATGGCTAAAGTCAAGAAGATCCTGAATGATAAGGGGTTTGGCTAAACCCCTCTTCTGACAGATCTTGAACTCCATTAAGACTGCATATACTACACTGCTCAATTTAACAATGAACCCTTCTGAAAGGGTCTGTTGATGCTTTTTTGAAGTACAAAACCTGCTCTTCAGAAAACAACTATCTACAGAAAGAAACATAATATGGGATATTCATATCCATTTTGACCCAAAACTAAGAACTCAGGAATCTGGAAATTATTGCTTTATGACTGTTCTTATAAAATACATTTTCTTACAAAACTAAGGAATCTCAATATCATGTTGCTGGCTATAGAAGCAGTCATAGGCTTCTATAAAATGGGAAATGATAATCCTGTTTATTAGTAAATCCAGATCTCAGCTGTAGATTTCCTTCCTGACCTAATCTAACACTGCCTGGGAAATGAAAGAAGAAAGAGGTTGGTTTTTGGATAGCAAAGACAGGAAAGGTTTTTTATCATTTGGACAAAAAAAAATTCCAGAAGTAAAAAGGAAGAACAATTTTAAAGATCTTTGAGCAGTAAAATACTGTTTGCAGCCAGTACACAATCTATTCAATATCCCGCTCCTGGGCAGAATGTTATTTATTTGTACCATCCCAGAGGGTGATAACTAATAATAATTCCATGTCCTGTATAGAAGAACAAATAATAATTCAATGTCTAGTATAGAAGTGTGAATTTAAGATGAGATAAAATGGCACAAAGGAAAACAATGTTCACTGTTCCTTCCCTGCATTTCAGCTGTCTTCCTCCCAATTTTGGCTTACAGTAAAGCACACTTCAGACTACCAAAACAGAATTTTCTGAAATCAGCATTAATGCTAAAGTAGTATTTCTAAAATATTTAGAAACATTAGATAGCTTTCTGTAACTACCTAATAACTACCTAGTTATGTTACTTAAAGTTTGAAAAAGTTTGCATGAAAAACAGAGCATTTAAGTTTAAGGGGCTCTTTTATACAACTTATAATATTCTGACCATATTTTGTATCAGTTATGAGTCTTCTTATTTTGTTTTATGGTTTCAACCTTTATTATAAATAAATTCTAAATCATCTGTTTCACTGGCCAAGATGACTTGATCATTCAGAATGGACATCAGTCCACAAAAATACATATCACATTTGCTGCATAATCCAAAAAAAAATCTCGAATCAAAAATTTTTCAAACCTACTCATCTTTAATGTACCTCTCCCTAGACAAATTTCTACTGCCTGGAACATAATATTTTACATACTGGGAAAAGAAATCGACTACATTATTTACCTAAAATTATTTCCTGTCAAAAGCCAAAATGGTAATTTGTGATACCATTTTAAAATACAGTACTGTTGTGCTGCTTTTCTTTTCAGCTGAGTGTATTTTCCTCATTGTAACTTGGCATAGAGAAATTAAAAGGCAAAATACTCCATGAGACTGCTGTAATTGGCAGACACCACCCCCACCCCTAAATACAAGACCGAAACAAGGACAGCAATTCAGTCAAACACACACTTGTTCAGGAATTTGAAGGAAGACTTCTCTCAAGGCTTTCACATTACCAAAACTGCTTGACTGGCACCTCTTAAAGAAAAGATGAGCAGCACTCAGATTCCACCTGGACATTGAGGGCCCAGTAAAAGACCCCAAGGTAGGATTTGATAGTTCCCATTGCTGCAGGACCAAGGAGTCAGCTCAGAAGCTGACTGCAGCCCATCACAGAGAACATCACCCTTTCTGCTCCCATTTCTCATTCTCAGAAGGAAGGTAAGGGGTTATGGGGGATGAAATCTCCTCAGTTCTTGGAAGGAAGCCATCCAGTTTGCTGTTCATCTAGCTAGTGAGATGAACCTGCAAGCAGCAAAAGGCCTGGAACTAGCCTGCCACCTAAAAAAGTGATATGTATTTCTTTCAATATCTACCTTCTCAAAAGGGGCTTGCTGTGCTACCCACAGAGCAAACTGCAAACTCACAGCTAACAGCAGAATTCAGATGAGGGCATAAAGAAATAAGGAAATCAAAACTATGAGAGCATATAGGAGGAATAAAAAAAAAAAGAATGTCAAGGATTGTATATATGAAAATAGTACACAGCCATGTCAACACCACAGCTGATATCTCCAACTTTGCCCAAAGAGCACTACAGTAATTATGGCTTAATTTTTTTTATACACAGTCCTGAGCTGAAAAACTAGTAAGCGCTATTAATATAATCTAAAATAGCACTAGTCATCCCTCTAGAACACCAATAATCAGTTTCTAGGATCCACAGGGCCTTAATCTCCAAGGCCTGGCTCCTGGTTAAGGGTGAAAAAAGTCTTCTGTGGTAGTGAGGATCCCAAGTCTACTATAATTCATCTGTGCATTAGCATAGGCCTTTAGTATTCTATGTCCCTGTACTAAAATTAATTAAATAAATAAATAAATAAATAAATAAATAAATAAATAAATAAATAAATAAATAAATAATGGTGAGAAGGAAAGGCAAAAGAGCATTGGCAGTATTGGCCAATAAAAATTTGCACACTATCCACCAGGCAGACAAGACTTGGTCCAAAGCCCACCGACGTCAATGGGCTGGGGATCAGATCCTTATTCAGCTTTTGGAGCTAATTCAGCTTTGAAACTGACAGCTGTTTGGGCTCCATACATATCTTTGCCTCAGAGTTCTGTGCAGTCAAGTTTTGAATCCCTCCAAAGACAGAGATTCCACTACAATAAATTCTACTTCCTTAGATAGTAGAATTACATAGGAACTGCATAGGAACTGCCACCTCTTTTTTTTGAAAATCAAAATTAAAGCTGTCATATTTTATAAAGATCATTAAACACACACACACAAAAAAAGAAAAAAAAAACCAAAACAAAACAAAAAAACTGAAGTAGATAAAGAAAGAGGAATATAATAAAAAGAACCAAGAAAGAAATACATGAAAGAAACTTAGGTTTGGCTATGTCAAAATGGACCCAGTGCTGAAATCATCTGGCTTTTACACAAATGTGACAGTGGCTTGCACAGAAATTCCTCACCTGATCCCGGGAATATGGAGTATCCACTATGTGTCTGTCTGAGCATGCTGCTAGGAGAATCTTCATTGCATTTAACTGGAGCAATATTTCACAAGCCATGGTATCAAAGAAAGTAATATTGGCAAGAGCTGCTGAAGCCAGCAGGAAAACTTCACCTGATGAGGCTTCTTGGCACAGTTCTAGGAATGCAGAAAATAAGCTGAATAAAAGACATTCCTTCATTGCAGCATTTAAAGGCAATACCTAAGCATCTGAAACTTGCAATAGTGATCTTATTAGCCAATATCAAGTTCATAAACACATAAACTTTATTTTGTCAATTGTGTAATATTATAGAGTGGTTTAGGGTGCAAAAGCCTTCTAAGATCATCAGTTCCAACCAAACCCATCAATGCCAAGTCCACCACCAAACTACATGCCTCAGTGCCACACCAACACAGCTTTTAAATACCTCCAGGGATAGCAACTCAACCACTTCCCTGGGCAGAGCTTTCCAGCACTTAACAACCCTTTCCATTAAGTAATTTTTCCTAATATCCAATCTGAAACTCCCCTGGCACAACCTGAGGCCATTTACTCTTTTTCTATCACCTATTACTTGGAAGAGACCAACACCCACCTCACCACAACCTCTGATGAACGATATGCTCCACTTAGTATACAATTCCACTGGGAATATTTCACTGCATGTTGTTCAAAATAAAGCTTTATATAACTAAATTAAGTTAAATACAGGAGGTAGAAAGCTAACAGTAAATGATCCATATGAGAATAATTCCATCCTCTTTTCTAGAACAAGGTACATATACATGCTGCTTATCTCTAAACCTAATTCTCTGTAGTCAGAAATCATCCTGCATATTTTTCAACTTCAATAAGAAGTGCTGAAGAGACAGCTACCTTTTAATCCCTTGTACATATGTACTTTAAGATGTGAATCACCTGGTAATGGGATTTCTGCATGGTTTAAAAATTAAACATATTACAGTAATTCAATTACTGAGTTATAAATATTACAAGGAAAGTGATGTGTGATTACTGAAACAGCTCTTGCAAAGTCATGCACGTTCTATTTTTAACATTTACATTTCTTGGGCAGAACATATACTGCTAAAATTCCTGTGGAACTTAAACAGCAACAACTGAGGAAATGATCCACCAACTGCTAATGCTTTCTGGATAGGCTGCTCAGATTGGTCCTTGACTGCAGTACACCAAAATACCCCAGAAAATCATCTGAAACAAATCAGGTCAGGTGCTGCTAGCTACAACAGAACCAAGCTCAGCACAGGTTAATTCCACCTGCTGGATTCAGGGTAGTGTCAGGGCACAAGCTTCTCCATTTGATGCTGGACATCAGGAATAAATTGTTCCCCTGATTTCTGCATCACTAGTTCTGTTTGGGCCTATTGAAGTATGCCTAAATATATCTCAGGTAATACCCAGCTACCACAGAATCCTCAAGCACTTGTACTACTCTTTTTTTCTTCTTTAAATAAATAAAAATAAAATTAAAACCCATACACGCAAAAACATGCATTCAAATTGAAGTGTTGCAGTTTAACCACTGGGTTGACCAGAAAAAATTCCAAATGTACTAATCTATTATACATGAGAAATCAAACTAGAAAACCCAAACATCCCATTCTGATGTGGAGCTCTGGGAAACTGAATTTCTAGACTAGAGAGAAAAGAATGCTTGAGTGAAAACTTCTGGTATTTGTGAGGGAGGGAACACAGTAACAGAAATAAGATATTCCTCTCTTTGAAAAGCAATGAGAAATGTCATATTGTTTTTCTAAAGTATCCTCACTGACCCAGATTAAGGAAAGACTTGCTGTTACCTTTGTCTCATTTTACCATGGATCAGGGGCCTAGACAAGAAAGATCTTTTATTTTCTTGTAACAATGCCCATAGATTATATGACACTACTTTTCCTCTGAATTAGCATACAAATACAGATGTAGTGGTGAGCTTGAGTTCTAGAAAGTTTGGAAAACACAAAAGGCATTAAGGTTAGCAGCTCTCAATATTCCTTTATTTTACAGACAAAAGTCAAACAAGAAGATATTTTGCTGAGTTTTTCCTGAGCCTCTTAAGTTAATTTTCACACAGATACTATTTTTACAAATATGCATAAATTCTATTCACATGTGGCCTGGAGTAAAAGATATTATGTAATTGCAGAATTCTCTGGTTTGGAATGTTAAATTGTTTTTTATCTGTTAAGGGAAGTATGGGAAACATTATATAAAGATCTTTTATAATGAAAGAAATAATTTAACCTGTTATTTTAACTGGACACAGAAGTCCAGTTACTGACAAGTAACTGACAAGTTACTTACTGACAAGTGCTGTCACAATCTCTTCCATATTTTCCAGAAAGCTGCTGAGATGCTGAGTGAAGGTGAGATGTGGAGATGTGATCTGGGCAATTACTGCTGCTGCTTCTGCATGAGTAGCCTCAGAATGGCTGGTATCAGTGAGGATGTCAGCCAGGCACAGTATCCCATCAACCTACAGAGGAATAATAGGTAGGAGTTAGAAATACTGTAGGAAGCACTTTTGCAACCAAAGACAGTTTTCCATTTGTCTTTTCTTGGCGGTGACTAAACTACTCAATTTATTTTCAAAAATAACTTAAACTCGGTGGCCTTTGTGTTGCAGGAAGTTTCAGTTCAGCAAATATAAGAGTTTGTTGTCCTGCCAAAAGTCTTGCAGTTCCTTCTCCCTTAATGTTTCTGTAAAATCAGTTTTGGTCCAAGGAAGCCTTTTCTGACAAACATCTAAAGTTAAACATGAATTCAAAAATAAGCTCTGATAAGCAAATGTTAATTGCTACTGTGCCTCATTTGAGCTCTACTACAAGACTCAAACTTGAGTGTATACTAAGGTCTAAATAGACTTTTTTATTTTTTGCCAGTTTTCCCTGAAATTGTCACAAAGCTAATACAGGATCAAAAAGAATACTGTTAAGATGACCCTGACCAAGCTGTTCCTGAGGAGCTTGCACAGCACTTATACTAATGCCAGGTTCTTACATCCCTTGCTCACTTCAAAGGGAAACAGAAAAATTAGGAACTACTTTATGTGAACACTTGAAGTGTTCTTACATGGTTCAAGCAGATAGATCATATACACATGTATTGGTTTAAGTTATAGGAGACCCAGTGGCACAAAGAAAGCAACAGGGCACATCCATTGGGATCACTGTTAGCAACAAAACACAGCAAGGGGGTTTTTGTTCTCTATGCACAGGGGCATAATCTGTGAACTTTCAGAGTAACAGCCATGTGTTTCTGCCCATCTGACATAGCCCTGAACAATTCATCACATTGACAAGCAAGTAGGTAGAACAGAGGATCATCCAGGATGCAAAAGCCTCCAAGATCACTGAGTGCAGCCTATGACTGAACACCACCTGGTCAAGCAGACTTGGCACACAGTGCTGTGCCCATCATGGTGGGAGTATCACCTCTCTTGGGCAGTACATTCTGAAGCTTGACAATCCTTTTCATGAAGAAATTTTCCTGATGTCCAACCTGACCCTTCCCTGGGGCAGCCTGAGGCCATTCGGTAATTGCTCTTGTCCTGTCTCTGGCTGCCTGGTAGAAGTGGTCAGCTCCCACCTTGCTCCACCCTCCTTTCACTGACTTGCAGAGTGATAAGGGCACCCCTGAGCCTCCTTTTCTCCAAGGTAAACACCCCCAGCTCTGGACACTTAAGAGCTACAAAGAGGAATTAAGAAGGCTTAGTACTGAAATAAACTTCAACACTGAAACAAAAAACAAGCCCACATTTGTGTTGTATACCTGCTCTTAGCTCTGTTGCTCAGACTGTGTTCTCTGTCAATTCAAAGCCTCCTCACAATATCCAGGTTGAGACCTACCCATTATATTCAAAAAGGGTATTTAGCAAATCTCTTACTCTCATTTTTGCTATTTATTAATATAGAATATTCAGTTATCTTAGTTACTGGTCCTGCAATGGGCATGAATTAAATTATTTGATAAGCACTGCCAGTTACTGCATTTTATGAGAAGAGCTCTCAGACATCAGAGTAAAAATTACCTTCTGAGAGATTATTCACTGGGATGTAGTTTTTAATAGGGAATAGACTATATCATTGAAACTCTAATAACACAGATAAATATAAAAGAAATTATATCTCTATTTTTCCTCAGATCACAAATGGTATTTATTGTAGAAGCTCTAGTACTGGCAAAAAGAGAAAGAATAAATTTTCAATGTTAAACTTTTTCTTGACAAGCTTTCAACATTAATCTACCTACAGCAAAATATTTCCTCCTAGTTATGGCAGAATTCTACAGCTTGAAACAGCAGATTCACATAATTCACTGGGCTTCAAGGTATATTAATAGATCTCAGTGTCAAGAATTAATCTATGTCCTCACAAGATGATTTAGTGCCCAAAGTGTGCTAGACAATATCATATGCAAAACCCCACAATTTTGTCACCTTGAAATCTCCCCAGATCACACCTTGTCTGGGGTCCAAAGGATATTAATAACAACAGGCAGTATAAGAAGTTAAACACATTTCAAGACATTAAAAAAATACTTCACAAGAGACTTCTTCTAAGATCTGCTTCAGTCTTCAGCTCTAAATTTACTGGTTAAAATTCACTTGGCCAACTTATATTCGATGACCTTGACAAATGAGCTAAGAGTACTTTTATGCCATTTGAGAACAGGTAATGGCTCATGAAAGACAAGTACAAGCACATGGTTAGATTTTTCTATCACCAGTAATTGTGTAAATTTACATTACTAATAGAAGCTTCTAACAATACAGGGCTGTAGTCAAATTCTAAATCACATATTTGATTTCATTTTTTGCTAAGTAATAATTTTTGGAAATTGGGAGTTGCTGAACTGTGAATAAAAAAAGCAGATACAATTTTATTCAACACAAATATAAATTACATATTTTGGGTCTCTGAAGGCCAACACTAGTTATTCTCCTTCCTTTTCAGAAACATGTAAAATACTAACAAATTCAGACTAAAATTTGCCCCATACACTTCTTCCTCCCATCTTAAATATAGAAAATAAAATAATTCTACTTCAGCAGGCAACCCCATTTATAAGTGTCTAGCAATAAATTTTAAAATGACAGGGGAACAATCTAATAAAAGCACTTTAACATCCAAAAAGAAATTGCTGTTCAAAGCATTTTTATAATTAGGTTTCACACTGAAAGGAACTTTGGATGGCTGCCCTGTTTTCTGTTTAATTTTGGTGAAGTAATCAGCTAAATGTCAAATCTGTTCATCACCTTGGCAATACAAAAGAACCAGTTAGCCAGATAATGCAAACAAATGAATTCCATGAGTGCAACAAGATGCTGTGGAGCCCCTGCATTTGAGGAATGGTGTTCAGTAAAGGCTTGATCACTAATATTTCAGTATTGATAACTGGGAAAATGCCAGGAACTTACATCCTTATGAGCATAGCCCTGTTGTAGAAACTTAATCCAAGTGACAAAATAAATGTGTGACCATGTTACTGCGTAGATCAAGACTTCTGAAAGAAAATTATTTCTTTTTTTCTACAGCAGCAATGAATGAGTTCTGGGTCAACAGTCTTCTTCAGTATACCTGTCCTTCCTCTTAAAAATATTAAATAAAACTAGGCATCTGTTAAAGATACCAATCCAGATCTTGGGATGAATTGCATTAATGACTTCATGATTTGAAATATTATACACAACAGCAATCTTAACTCTCTGCTTTCCACTAGGGGGTTCAAGGCAGTTTTTAATGCCACTCTGGGAACCAAGACCCTTTGCCTTCCTTTTAGTAATGTCTATGTTCATTTGTATGAAATGCTGCTGAAGGCCTTTTCTCATAGCATGACTTTCCCTAGCTTTCCTGTTTGCTCACTTAATGCTCAGATGATCCCTACATGTTGGTAAAACTTTGGTCAAAATATTTTTTTACCTTCTTTAAATTGATCTTCAGAGTCATTTAGTGAGACTGGAAAGTCTTTCAAGCTTCTGTCAGCTGATTTCCCACTGTCAAATCCATGGATAACACTATCAACTAAATCTGGGTGCTTCTAGTAAGAGGAACCAGAAGATTTCAAAGCAGTTTTACAGAAGAAAGAAATGGAGATGTTGAGATCCAGATAGGGCAGCAAATGTGGAAACAATATCACAAAGGGGATCACCCCTTAAACAATCTCAGCTTTTCTAGAGGAGAATTTCAAAAGCAGAGGCTGCACCCAACAGTCAAGAAGTGATAGATCAGAGCTGTGAGTCTTCTATCCTTTCACCCATGCTGTGTAATAGCACCTCCTACCTGAAGCTAGGACAGGTTAACTATGTAAGTGAAGACATAAACATTAGCAGGGCAAACCAAATATGTAAAGGTGGATAAAAACCCAAACACATCAAAATTTATAGGATGAGGAAGAGGGTAACTGAAAAAGAAGGCACGGAGGGAGGATTATCATATTTCTCCAGCAAAACCCATATACTGTAATTTTGATGACTTGTTACTGAGTAATGAAATTGAATGAGAAGGTATAGCAACAAAGTGACACCATTAAAACATCCCCAAATATAATCCCAAGGAATCCAAACTACTGCAACAATTCCATGGCAGCAGCAATGACCAGTGAACAAAACTGCAATGATTTTTATGATTAATGCTGTACAGCAGTGGCCATGGCACCTAATTTATAAGTTCTGTTGTGTACACCACAAAGTAGTGTGGGGCTGAATAGAGGTTGAGTAGTTTTGAAACTTCTGTCAATAACTTCAGCTTTGTATCTAAACTGGCAGTGAGTTGTGCTTTGGTTTGCAGCAACTTTGACTACAGTTTCCCTTTAAAACTTCCCTCCTTCAGATGTAGTCAAGCTGATGAAGAAGTACTTGGTCTTTCTGACATTTACCCATCTAGGAATATTGTTATAAGAGGAAAGAAATTTGGCTGCATCAGTTTGAAGGATGCATTAAATGTGGTAGTGCCTGTGTAACAACCTTACATCAATGTTGCAGGGAGACAAAAATTGGAGAGCAAGATAAAATAAGAAGTTCCTTACTCTGGACTGTCTAGGAGTTGAAAGATTAATCCTATTCAAACCCTTTCTCCCTGAGAAACAAAGAGGAAGCAGCCCTGCACCTCAGAATTCATGTTCCTTGGCACTCAGAGATGCTCTAAGCTTGTTGCAGATAAAAAGTAAAAGGTATTGTCAAAGAGGTAATGGAGAATAAGTCATTTTACAGAAAGGTTGGACAATATATCCAGACTTCTCTCTTGTCTTTGTTTCAAGGATAAGAGAATAGCTGGTTTTGAACTCCCCCAATATTGAGGACTGATATGAAGGGTAAACTATTTTTGTGGATAAAAGGAACCAGGCACTGCACTGCTGTTAGCCTAGCAATATTCACATATTCTCACCACCATAAATCACAGCTTACATTGCTTCAAACTACTCTCCACAAACATAAGTGAAACATCCAAGGATAAACTCAGCTTTACTGATCTACTCCTCCAATGTGATATCCCTCCATTTCCACAGGATAAACACTGAGTGGCTACAAAGGGCAGGAGAAGAGACTGCAGAGGAATTCACTTGCAGTTATGTAGAAGTCATCTGTGGTGCAAGTTGGTGTTCACAGAATTGGGATGCATCAATAAAACAGAGGGAAAACAATGGGTGACAAATGAATACAATGGCTTGTGAGAGAAGAAAAAAAAAAAAAAAAAATTTGCAATAACCCTTGTACTCGACATTTGTTACATTTTCTTTCTCCTATTCTGTCAAAAAATCCCAGTAATGACTATGTTACCTGTAGGGTCAGAACCCTGTAAGAATAAAGAAGAACTATGTATGCTCACATATGATAAAGATTAAATTCCTGAAATTATGTGGCACATGACACCAAATGTTTCTCAGGTTCTTGTGCCCTACATTTTTGAGGGCTGGATACACTGGCTTGTTTTTAAGCTGCAAGAATCTATTCCTATTTGTAGGGTTTTCTTGGTATCTGCATCTGCATTACAAATTCCAGAAAGTACATGCTTGTTTCTTTTAAATAATGGATAAGGCTTTATACATTATATTTTGGGGTCTGAAATCCATTAAAATGAAGCCACACAGGCCCAAAAAATGACTTGTCAAAAAGATGAGAGGAACTGTCAAGTGGTGTACAAGAATGCTGAACAAGATACTGAGACCTGAAGTCTGAATTAAGGAAAGACCATACATTAGTCATTTTCACATAGCCCTCATTTTTATTTACCCTGGGGGATCATAGTCTGAGAAAAGGAAAAACACCCTCCTCAACTACTCCAATAAACAAACAGGGGCTCCAGGTTATGTGTAGCAGGGCACTCCAGAAAATGAGATGTTCTCCCTGAAAAACACCATGCTCCAGTCATCTACTTTTAAATAAATAATGTCACAGACACTTCATGGTGTGAGGGTATATTCTCCAACACCTGGTGCCTGGTATTTAAAAAACAAGACACTCTTTCAACATGTTTGATTACTTTGTATTTGTTTAGGTTTAGGTGTGACACCGTGGTTTTTATTTTCAAGTGTCTCATAGTGTAGCTTTTCATGAGAATAAAAAAAAAAATCTCATGCACACCACATTTTTAGAGGACCCTCTTATTCTATTAAGATAATGAGAAAGGGTCTCTATCCAAAAAGAGCAGCATGGAGGTCACAGCCCCTCATTTTCACCTAATCTAACTCTTCATAATATCCTTCCTCTCTCAGGAAAAGTATCAGATAACCTTCCTGCTGGAATTATGGATCTTTTTCGAGTCAAAAATTTGAAGCCTTAATTATGCTGCAGATTTAATCAATAAGTTTAATAATCCTTGTTGTTATTATTGCTGTAATGTCACATACAACTTCTCTCATTGAATTAAAATTCTGGACCAGGTATATACCATTATACCATGACTGGCACACAAATACAACCCTACCCTATTCTCAAATTATGACAATGGAAGAAATCAGAATTGCATTAGAGAGGCAGAGAAAGTGAGCAATAGATACACATAAAATGTTGTTCTTTCTTTAACTCTTATTTTAAATATGAGATTTTTGCAAACATATTTAAGAAGAAGATCCGTATGCAAAAAAAATTCCTACAAGCATTTCTCATTTCAATTGAGTCAGTCAGTTTACCCTAAAAAATATCCACTCACTAAAATACAAGGCTTCTGGAATATCTGAATCATATGTACACTAATCAAATGCACTATAATAGTAGAATATTTATATAATATAATGTATTAAATATACACAGGAACTAAGTAAAAAAAAAAAAAAAAAAAAAAAAAAAAAAAAAGGCTTTTTATGTCTAAATTCACATTGTTGCCAAAACTGATTTGGTGTTTTACTCATATTTCTCTTCCCAAAATTTTTGAGAACAGTGCTATGAGGCACCAGACGTTCGTAGAATTGTTTGCTACATTCATTACTTCACAATGCCTGTTCAATTACTTTAATAATTTTTTTTAAATAAATTACCTCCAGAACCAAACTTGGATGTGCCAGATTTTTATTGGCAGAGAATTTTTACAAGCAAGTTATAGAGTTTTATGATACCCATTTATAATGAAAACACTCACAGTACTTTAGCTATAAAACTTTTTGTGAGCAACTCAATAAGAGTCTATTCATGTTGTAATAACAACAGAGGAAATTAGTACCCTTATTTAAACAAAAAAAAAAAAATTAAAACTGAAAAAGTGGCCATTTTCATCTGGTGAAAATTGATAGAATTTTATTGGCTACAGCAGACCCAAGTTATTTGATCATAAGATTCCTCTCCTGACAGTTGGGCAAATCTCCTTGGGTCTCCTACAAACACTGATTTATGTCTATGACTGCAGTGGCAATAAAATAATTTCAGAATTGCTTTAAGCCTGAGAAATTCAAGTTTAAGATCAGCTGTTCACATACAGTCTTTATGAGCAGTCAGAGGTCTAGTAGGAGTCATCAGGTAAAGTGATCTCAGATGTTTTTCTCTCCATTAGCACTTTCCAGTGCCTGCTCTATGGTCAAATACAGTTGCTACATTGATTCTGTATTAGAAGGAATAAGGAAAATCCTAAGACACTGAGAAAATTGAATATTTTTACAAGCTGAATTTTTATTTTTCTTTTACTCAATATTCTTTCCTTCCTTAACAGGTCTCAACATAAAGAACCATTCTTAAGAAAGATAATAAACATATATATTTTAAGTTAAGCTAGTGTTTGAACTAGGAGGAACAAAACCACAAATTTCTTTACACTTTCAATAGATTGGTCTTCCAACATGTGAAAATCCAAGGATAAGTACCATACAGCACTTTGATAGCGGGGAAGTTACAATCTGCATTTGAAATCATATTTTCAAGTCATCTTATTTTCATAAACTGTTCTCACATCAAAAAAACAGGTCAGAACTGACTGAAACTGAATTTTCCTTGTGAGCAGATTCCTACTTCAATAGCCCAGGATCTTCTCCAGGTACTTTGGATAGATCAATGTAGGGGTGTTATGTTATGGCAAAGACAAAGCCCCAGTTTGCCTTATTTTAGCTTCACAGATCTGGGAAAACATGTCGTTTAGAAAAATCCCAAATACTGTTCTGATTCTGTCATCCAGCCACTGCCTGTTTTTCTAATATTGCCAATAATCTCTACACCAGTTTTCTCATTCTTAGAAAAATGCAAGGGATGTTGTGATGGAATGTAACATCCACAAAGTACTAAATATTAGCGTTCCCAAATAACACTCAAGGCTCACTTCTCATAAGCAGCAAAAACTCTCATTCCATGCTCCAAACCAACTGAATCCCCCACATCTGCAAAACCCAGGTCTGGAGTAGAAATTTCACATGATCAAGCTGCATTCTGCCATCAGCCAGTCCATAAAGAACAGAGGCAGAGCCACTGCAGGTCTCCACAGAATGGTACTGGGCTTCTCCTGGATCCAGGAGAGCTCCCAGGATTAGGACCTGTTCTGTTTCAGAAAGAATCCAAGACAACATAATTGGACATCTAGAAGTGATACTAGAAAAGTGTGACAGCTAGGATTCTGGAGTATATACACACCACTCTGAAACCAGAGCTACTGAATCCTTGAGGCCAAAAAATGTAACTTTAAATCAAAATGTACTAGACTTTTATAGAGAACTCAAATTCAAGGCATCCAGAAGAAAGAAAATGGTGTTTTGAAGGACAATGCCTAGAAAGAGACTATGGCTTACTAGATTTTCTCCTGAGCCTTGCCTTCTGTGCACTTACCATTCCCAAGGAACAAAAGGAAGAAATAACAGTGGACATTCTATTTATATTAGCATCCCATCTCAGAGTACAAATATGTCCAGCTTCACTGGGCAGCAGGCAGAGTCGTGGTCACATCCTTCTCACCCTGGGGAAAGTGTAACAAGCCTGAAGTTCCACTGAAAGCAATGACAACAACTGCTGAGGAAAAGACACTGCCAAGTCTGTGCTATGTCTCTCCCACTATTTTTACCAAAGATGAATTTAGCATATTTTTTGAAATTTACTTCGACTGATGTCTGATGAGGAAAGTAAACTATATAAAACAAGATTCAACATCAACAAATTAGACCAAATTCAAAGCCAACAAGGATTAATGAGGAGAAAAAAGAATGATCAGTGCAAATGACTTTTTAAAATATCCCCCATGTTGCTTATAATTAGATTAGTAGCCTCCAAACAAAAAAATTCAGACCAATCTCTCTTACATGTTTTCTTTCCCTCTCTACATAAGAGGAGGAGAATCTCTAGTAAAGATCATTCAAAACTGACTTGAAGTGAGTCTCTTGAGTGCTAAGAACTGCTGGCTCTCTCACATTCCACAAATAAAAGAGCATTCTTCAGGCTTGGTTTCACCCAAAATGTGTGAAAAGTGCTTTGCAATTGAGGCATTAATGATAGGACAAACAGAATGTTTAGCATTCTTCAGTGAAAATAGGAGCCATCAACACAAGTCTTTGCACCTAGACCTAGTTAAGCTAAGAACTGTTCCACATCCCATGCCCCAAAAGTCACTATAAATCTTTACAGGTGTGAATACTCTCAGACTGCCTAGGGATTTAGGTGTTCTGTTCACAGCATCTGCTCTAAAGTTCTGTATCAAAACCTAAATGGCAGTTGTTGCATTGAACACGTGGGCTATTGTTTTCAAAATATTTATAGAATTGCCAGTTTTTGAAGCAATACCAATGGCATTTATTTCCATATTGCTTCCCATCAAAATAACTTCCATATTGCCAACAGCATAGATTCACCACAAACTCTGGAGATTTATTAGTCCCATCAGTGAGCAAAGATATTTCTAAAGCCAAGTAGATCCAAACCACCTTCTAGATGGTCCTTGCCATGGCAGAAAGCTGATGCTTCCCACTCCTAATGCACAAAACCTGCAGGACAGCTCTGTCATCTCCATTTTCAACCACCATGGACAAGTTGCCCAGCAGCAAGAGATGTTGTCTGGCCTTTCATTGACACTTATGGCTTAGATCCTTAGATGTTTTAGGGATCAGCAACTTTAACCAGAAGTAAGATACAGGAGTCACTACAAAGATGAATGGCCAAAGTAAATGCAAGTACCTATTCCAAAGGTAATATTTAAGGCAATATTTTTGTTCAACATAGCTGGCCACAAACCATTCTTAAAGAAAAAAAAAACAACTCCAACAGTCTAACCAGTCAGCTTTTAATGAGTTTTAGCTGATCTCTCTTAATTCAGTTGTAAATCTTAATCCATGTTACTGAAAAGATCTTTAATTGTTATATAATTTCCTATCTCTCTGTTATTTTCCCTTTATTTGAACTATAAAATGCTACTTATTGCTATAACCTTACTCTTCTTTTAAGGACTAAAAGGATCAGAAGTCAGCACTCATAACTTCTTTAAAAACCAAGAGAGAAAAAGAAGGAAAAGAACACCAGTGTCATCTTGACTTAAAATCACTTCCTTTGCCATTACCACTTTCAGCAATTGTCATTCTTTGTCTTTTGGTTTTGTTTTTTTGTTTTTTTTTTTTCCTGTAAGAAAAATCAATTGTAATTACATAAGTATGTCTCAATTACCTGTCCTTTTTTTTGGGCTGGAAGTCATGATCTGATTAATTGAACTTCTCTGTCCTAATGTCTTCTCCAATGCCCCAGGTCCCAAGTGCCTTACCTTCCTCATAAATTTTGTGGCAAGTGCTTCATTTTTACTGGTTAATTCAAGACAAATTCTTTCAACAGAGGAATGTGCCAGAAATTAGATGCAAGTAAATGAGCTTGAAGGGAAGATGAAGCAAAGGAAAGCAGTAAACAGAATTTTTACTCAGAGTAACACCAAAGTCATTAACACACTAGCAAAGTTGGTAAAATAAAGGTGCAGGGTGTATCAGCCTCATCTGATACAGCCACACAGAAATCCATGGGCTGGAAAATTCAAGCACCGACAGTTCCCTGAGGCATAAATCATCAAAAATCCTTTTCTGAGTGAGGAGAAAAGCAATTTGTCACAGCCTTTAAATGTATAAATAAATTTAGCTAACAGCAGCAGGAAGTCAGTCATGTGTCTTCATCTGTGAATATTTCCTAGGTGAGATCCTGTGACTTGTAACCCAGTTCTTCTTCCAGTATACAAGATGAGACAGGAGCAATCTTTAGTAACTAAAAGGTGCCTTATGCCTTCTAATTATTTTTCTCAGAACAAATCAAGTATCTTGCTCAAAAATAAATTGCAAAGCTATTCTAACAGCTCTCTTGCCTTCTCTTTGGTTATAGTTGCTTCCTCAGTCCAGACAGTAGTAAAACATCATGTTTGATCAGCCATGAAGTTCACATTACACATTTGGGGGAGATTCCTACTCCTGAGTGACTTCATTTCCCTCTCATACCCTGTGTTAAGATAAAAAACAAAGTTAAAAACCTACCTACTGTCACATAGCATGTGGATATAGGCCTTTACAATAATGTTCTTTATTGTCCTTCAAATGAACTTTCATTTTTCCAGAAGTTGAATGTTTCTCAGACTGAATAATAACCAGATCAACAGAAAGTCCTGGAAGGTGTTTTCCTGCATCCAGCCACTCTATGGAGATCTAGAATGATCCATTATGGACAAAATGCCAGAGCATCTGGTGCTTATAATGAAATGCTAAAATAAATACAGAGAGCAAAGAGTGCTAAAGGATGGGCATTTTCTAGGAACTCAGATCATCATTCTCATTCATCACATTTTTGTGGTCTTATGAGTAGGCCTACGTATAACAGGAACAGAAATCTCAGCTCAAATCTGCAGCACCTTGTGTGAAGGAACATTATTCTAATTCACTCCATTCTCTTTAGCACTACATGTTAGTTATTCCCAAATCCCTGTTCATCAGAAATATTTGCAATGCATGATGCCTGAGAAAGCAATAACCAAAAGATGACAAGTGCAGGTAGCTTCATTCCCCATGGAGCAGCACATTGACCACCCTGTAGTAAATAATACATTCTTTACAGAAATCTGATAGTCCATTCATTTTGTAAGATATTGAGGACTCCACACTGAGGGGGATTCTGCTTACAGCTTATTAGTAGTGTCAATTTGCTTTTAGTGGTACTGCTGTTAGCATTACCTCAATTTAAAACTTGAAGATATTTTCCCTTGATAATTCCTTCCCTACCTGACACTCCTGGCATTCCTCCTGTTCTCAACTCCTCTCTCATGCACCTTACAGGCTTTTCAGATTGAAACTGAACAAGGAGCCATGGTTTCCTTCTGATCCTTCTTTCCCCCAAGCACACATCCTGTTCCTCACATCCTCTCCAAGCTTTTCAGGCTGACACTGTCACTATCCAGGCAGTACTCTCAGAGCAGTAGGAACAGAAGGAATTTTTCCCCACTCCCCCAAGGATGCTCTAGCATTAAATATTGCTTAAGGATCTTTTTTTAAATTGCTGTAGTTAAGGCAGAGAGTCTATCCTGTAGGAAAACAGTTTTCACATCATCCAGGTTGTTGTAAACAGATAAGAAAACCTAAACTTTTCAGATTAAAAGCCCATTTAACAAGGCTTCCCTTAATTTAGGAGGATGCTTCAGTGGTGCATAGCTTTGGTCCTCATAAACCCATTTTCCTAAATCCTCTTCTGCCTTCCTAAACACAGGATAGATTTGGGCAGACCATATCCAGGAGCAGCACAAACCTTGCTGTAATTCCAGCCTCCACTGGGTGCCACTATTGCATAGCATAATATGCATTTACTACGGGAGAAAACAGCCTTGCAAAACTGAGTTTTAATCTGTGCTTCCCCCTCGTGAAGTTTTCAGACTGCATGTAGAGAATTATCACTTGGTTTTTACAACCCTGAAACACCATGTGATAATCATTTTAGCACAGAAGTAAGAGGATGATTTAATTCCTCCTAGATCTCTACAGCTGAAAAGTTCTAATGCAAAGGTGCTCAGATTCTTTCCTGATTTTGTGCTTGAATAAGCCTTTTTGACCTGTGTGTGGATCTCTTCCTCCATGCTGGCTGATAATCAATTTAGCCCTCTATTTTGCCTTATCTTTTTTAATCTCATTGCAGAGGGCCTGGATTAGATGACCTTTAAAAGTCTCTTCCAGCCCAAATTATTCTATTGTTCTGTCTCCATCTAAAGTATTTTGAGGACAGCTTAACTAGCACAAGGGTAAAATCTTAGCACAGACCCACAAACACCCTAAAACCTCAGTGCTCTTAAACTGTGTGCACATCCCAAGGATGGCAAAAACACTGAAAATACATTATCAACCAACTTTTAAATTAATAGCAATTAAGTATTTATTTTATGGAGTGGATTTAATTGAAATTTGATGGTGCATGGATATCAAACAACTTGATGGACACTATTTTGCTGATTCAAGCTGTAATCTAAAAAGACTGAAATTTAACGTTATTAATCACTTTTTAAAATCCTGGGCAGACAATTAAATCACCTTTGGTCCTTTTCACTTTATCCCTGCTCTTGTATTTGACTTTATTTCCTTTTCCTAGGCCTCAAATAAATATCTTAATAACTGACTAATATCAACTGAAATTATATTAATTTAAAAAATACTTAAATGTATATATTATTTTAATTAAGTCAATAATATATACAATTAAATAAAAAATATTACCTAATGGAGTACTTTGAGAGCTTACAGAAAACATGCAAAATTCTTCCAGGCAAAATACTGCTAGAAGGAGATTTTCGTGCCAGCCTCCCATCCTGGAATGATTTGTTATCCTACTCATTTGGCAGAGCTGACATAACCACAACTGTTTCAAGTTGCTGAAGATGGGGGAAGCAGTGGCTCAGTGTTTATGAAGTCTACTTTTGTAGCTCAGTCCTTCCTCTCACTCCTCTCAACACTCATAGACAGTGACATTGATAAGTACAGAAATGTCTTGAGTCAGTGGCCTTTGAAAGGATCTCAGCCTTTTCTAGCAGAGATCCAAAATACTTCCTTGAAAATCTGCTGTGTTCTAGCACAAGCTTTATTGCAAACAGAAGCCCAAGAGACTCTGCCCAGTATTGGTTATATTACCCTCACAGAGATGGGCAATAAAAGAACATGCAAGCATTAATCTGGCAGTGTAGACCTTTCTAAGGCCTGAAGATAGAGCAGCAAGAGAGAACAAGACTACACAATAAATAAGGGAAATCAATAAAAGCAAACAGCAAGTGGACTGAATCTTAATCTTACCCACAGTTTTTCAAAGCCAGCTAAATCTCTGGCACCAGCAGCTAAACACATCTGTGGTACAGGTCTGGAGGCAACAGGTAAGACCTGTGCTCTGCAGCCTGGACATTCCTGCATTGCTGGAGACTCAAAAGTGGCTAAGGAGAAACAGCTATTCATTTGGCAAGGTAAACTAATAAGTTCAAGAAATTCACCCAGGGCAGGAAATAGAAACACTTGCAAAAGAAGATTGAGACAGAGGCAGAATTTCACTCTATTAGAGCAGCTCTGCCCTAATGCTCTCTCAGCATTCCAGCTGACATGGCACATCTGCAAGAGTGACCATCACCTATGTAGTTCCCTATGTTATACCTACTTACTGAATCATGTTAAAAACAGCAACAGAACAAAATAGCTATCTACCTGCTATTTAAATTGATGTGTGCCTGTCACACATGAGAATGTTAAGCAAAGGCCACAGATGGAAAGAGGTTCAGGTTTATAAACCAGTTTGTGCTATCAAAAACTGAGAAATCCCTGTCTCTTTATCAACAGATGAACTAAAAGTTTCTGGGTAGGAGAGCCCAGTCCCACTTCCAGGTATTAGGATGTGTAAGGTCTTTCCTACCTCACCAACAGCTCAGGAAACTGACTGCACAGCCACCAGAAGTACTTTCCCAAGGGACTTGTTCTGCCTTCAGAATTCTGGGCAATTGTCAGGCTATCAGAGGGCTTTTGCCTCAGCATAGCTTTCCAATTTCACTTATTTTTTAGGGTTCTTTGGTTTAGGTTTCGTTTCTTTCCCTTATTTTACAAGTCATAGTTAATGAGGGGCTCTGGCCAGTAAAGCTCAAGATTAATAGACAATACAGTGACCAGGAAATTGTGTCATCACAGGCAGACCTTTCATGGCTCTTGCTGCACATCTTCATGTGACACTGTCTCTCCAGTGGCATTCAGCTCTGCTCTGCCTTCAGTTAGACAGAGGCTGTCACAAACTCTTCTTAGAAGAGGATTCTTTGAAATATCAAGATGCCTATAGAAGATGCTTATCTCCTTACAAAACATGGATTTATGTATAGGCTATAGTGTTCAGAGGGGCAGAAGGAGCACTTTTAGCTGGTATATTGACTTTTCTGTTGTAACTAAGAACAGCAGTGCAGGGATTAGTAAAACTAATAAGACAGTTTCTACTCTATTGTCAGATACCATTCTAGTAATGACATCACAGAATTTCATGGCAGATTGAACAGAAAAAATCAACTTCTTCAGTGACAGATGTTATAGATCCCCTGTTGAGTGTCAACAAGTCTTCATGGGATGTATGCAAGAGAACACTTTGGCCTCTCTTCCAAATCAAATTTTCTAAAGCGTTGTTGCCAGAAAAGCCTATTTTTTGCAATCCGTCTAAAACCATTTTTAAACAAAGACAGACAAGAAGATATTTGGACTCTGGCAGAAACACACAAATGTGTAATTATGGAGACACAAGAGAAGCTAGAAAGAAACAACCAGCTGGCTTGGGATTAGACATGGACTGTTTGTTGGATGATGCACTGGCTGGATTGCCACAAACAGAAAGTAGTAGTTGACTCCTCAGTGTCAAGATGAAGAGCAGTGATGAATGGGATCCCTCAGGAGCCCATATTTGGACCAGTCCTCTTTGATATCTTCCTTAAATATTATTATCTTGAGCTTGAAACTAACAGTTAGTTTCAAATAAAAAGGAGTGACAGCAAAATGAGGTTATCTGTCAGTTATATATGAAGTATAAAGAAAATGCACACATGTCCAGTGTGACAGGATTCTCAATATGAGAACATCATGTCAAAAGCCTTACAGAAATCCAGGTAAATTATATCAGTGGATCTTCCCTTGTCCACTAGTGTACTCACTCCATCACAGAAGCCTTTAGATTAGTCAGGCAGGACTGGTCCTTGGCTAATTTAAGTTACTGTGAAAACTTTTCCACATCTTCTTTGTGACAACAAAGTGACAAAGATGAGTTCCTACAAAAACTGGAAAGGCTTCTGTCATCTTAATTCAACCTGTTGATCCCATAAGGATTCCTTCTTCATCCCAGCTGAAGATCCTTGTCAGACAAGTATATGAGTATGCCCTGATGCACATAAGACTTGCTGATCCATTCCCAGGGACTGCAAAGGAACAAAGCCCTCAAAAAAAAAAAGGTCGAGACAGTACTGGCAAGGGAAGGAACAGCCAGTGAAAGAGCTACTGTCTGGGAACTTAATAATAGGCAAGAGAAGAAAGGTACAGGTCAGGTAAATATACAAGCAATGCTGTTAGATGTTTATCTAACAGGATTATTATCTTTACCAGAAGAGGTTGTTTTTCCAGCAGCTCTTTAAGTGTTTTCAGAGATGCTTTATGAAACATGAAAGTTTTAGTGTAAATCAGGCAGTGTGCCAGACCTAAGTGGTTTCCTGCAAACAAGCCTAAGCAGAAAAAATCCCCTTACAGGAGACACAAACACATCTCTACATCATCTGCCATTGATTATTGTTTAACCTTCCCTTATTTGAAGAAATACATGGAGACTCCTACATATCATGGGTGAGCTTCAGTTAAGCCACCTAGTAGCTCTGAGCTCATTACAAACTTGAAGTAAGAAAAATCTCCCACAATTAACTTCCTTTTGGTTTGTTAGGAGCACATACAAGACGTTTCACCTGAGTAGTGCCAGCCCTGACTTCACTGCACATCACAAGGAAAAGATACCAGGTTTCATCTAATTACCCAGCTGGATTACATGGGGTTTGATTTCCTGTTTCTTTTTTACAAGTAACTCTGGGAAAACAGTCAGCTCCACTAAGGGCTAGTTTTTGGCCCATGTAGCAGAGTCAGAATATTACCACCAGGAAAGCTCTGAGTTTTTTCTTTCTATAAGGCTGTTTGAGGGGTAAAGTTAAACTGGTAACACTCAATTTAAACCAAGCAAACCCACTGAATGTTTAATAGCAGCCAGGGCTAGAAGTGGCCAAAGCTGATATTGTAAAAGTTTCCTGAATATATTATTTTCCCAGTTTTCTAAAGAGTTTCTGACTTTCTTGCAGTGATAGGTACTAGAGACAAGAAAGGAGAAAAGAGGTTTTGACCAAATATTTTGACTGTAATTTTGGCAAACATTGTGTGAAACCAAACAAAAACCACAAGCAACTGTATAAAATTAAAATTGGCAAAACACAAATATATGGATTTCCCTCTCGATAACAATATCCAGATCTTTTGTGCTTTGGGAGCCTCTCTTGGACCTGATTTGCAAAGGTTCCTTAGTATGTGCAGCTAGAAAAGATTACCAGCTTGTAGGTGGACTGAATTGTGTCACAGCAGGACTCTTGGAGCTTCCCTGCCTAAGTATGAACTCTGGGAAGTGCTGTGATGCTAGGGCTGGTTAGCACCACGTTGAGCTGGAGGAAGGGCAGTAGCACTCATGGGGGTACAAGAATGGCAAAAGTGGTTTTGGAGAAGAGCCAAGCTGTAAGCTGTACATAAGGTGAGGTTTATGTGCTTTGCTAGTTTGAACTACTACCAAAAAGCAGGGACAAGGAAGTGGTCAAGATGAGAAGTTGATTCAGAATATGGATGTTCTTGTGATGAAGGCTTATTTTCTGTGGTGTTCTCACATCCTGTTATCCCAATAAAAGACCAATATCTATTTCCAGACCAAGTAAGCCAGTCACTTTGTCTAGCAGCCTCCATCATGTTACCCTCAAATGTGCCTGAGGTCAGCTCATTTATGAACATACAGAGCTATATGCTTCCATCTGGTATGACCTAAGGAAAAGAAATATAAATCACCTGAAATCAGGAGAAATAATTCTCTATTTTTGAGAGTTTTGGTCATTCAGTACTTCTGTAAGTATAGCTTTATATTAGTAAGGAATCCCATAGCTGCAGTTAGATGAACAAAGAAAGGATTTTGTTAATACTTTTGGTAATGTACATCAGAGAATTCAGTCCTTCAAAATCGAATGTGTATTAACATTTTTGAAAATTGTTATACAAGCAGGAATAGATACATAAGAAACCATATCAAGCAGTAGAAAACTCTAAGAGTGATAGTTAATTAAGGTGGGAAAATAAACATGAGAGAGGAAGGGAAAATAATGTTCAAGTGCATCCTCAGGCACCAGAGGCATTTAAATCCCTGATGTGTTACCAGATTTTTGCAGGAAGGCACCTGCAGAGGTCTCAGAAACCAGTGAGGTTTTAGGTAAGCTCAAGGATCAGCCAAAGAAGAAAAGGAAGCTCTGAGCAGTAAATTATTTGGACTTTCCTGTGAAACAGAAAATTCATCCACAATACTGAGTCATAAAATCTTCAGCAGCAGACCAGCACAACTTACTATTATTAGCAGAGGTTTTATAGAGGGGAACTATCTACTTGTATTTGTCTCCTTTTCCAAGCAGCTTCACTCCTACCTCTCCTTTATTATGGCTACAGCTAAGCTATTTAGAAAGTCTTACCTAAATACATTCAGCACATGTGTTTACACCTGGCTACAAATGCAGACATGAGAGGCAGCAGTTTCCTGCTGAGGGAGGAGAAAAGGATTATCAGAGTTACCCATCTTTTAGATCTTTCTGTAAGGACATCTCTTTGCAGTTTTCGGCCTCTGTCAGGGACAAGGGGAATATCTGAGGTCCAGAACAGCTCTCTGCTTGCACTCTTTTTAAATGTTTCAATTGATTCTCATTCATCTCTGTCTTCAGTTTAGGAGCTGAGTAAGCTGTTTCTTTCATCTTAAAATTAATTTTTCTTGATATATTATTATTATTATTATTAGGTATGGAAAACTCACCTGTTATTTGTGCAGGTTCCTGTTCCTTTGGATGTCACTCATGGATCATTCATGCCCCGATCACTGTCATCACTTTAGGTAATATTTTAAATTGTTACAGAAAAATCATCATCTGGTGATTTCCAAGTTATTTTTCATTTATAAAATTCTCTTAACATCCTGACTTTTGAACTGTAAATCTAGAGCTACTTGGAGTGCCCGAAATAAAATACTTAGCAAAATATAAAATCAATAGATAGCATAAAATACTAACAGAACTGACTGCAAAAACCATGTGTAAATTATATCGGAGCCAAGCAAGTGCAGAGCAGTAACCTGGCACCAGTCCAAATTTTCAAAATTAAGTTGGAGGGAATGGCAATCCACAGGCACTGCTCCAAGTTGATCTTGCTGTTTGAAGTGTACACCTCAGTAACCTGGCATAGCCTGGGGACTTTCCTTTTCAGCAAGAAGAGAAAAAAAAAGATCTGTAGAGTCTATTCTGTATCTCAATGAATAAAATCAAGGTGTATAAAAAGACAGAGCTGAGGGATATATTAGAAGAGTGGTTGCTCCTCCTTCAGGAACTACATCCTGTATGGAAACCAAATGCCAAAGGACACCTGATTCTATCAGCTCTCACATGCTGAGCACTGCTCTGGAGCCATGAAAAAAGGATAATTGTGACAAGATTTACTGCCAGCACATCAGTGATAATACCTGAGTACCACTGCAATGCCTTCTTCTGATCAGGTCTGGCTGAAACATTTAAAAAACTAAAAGCTGCTTTGACTGCTATGAAATTTTTGCAAACTGTGGGTGGGTGGTCTGGAAGGACACACACTACAGGATAAGGACTTTAAGTATTCATTATTGGGTTAGAAGACAGCTCACTTTGAATTGACATACAAATCTATCCATAAATTGGTAACAGAAGTTAACAATTTACAGATAGATTTTTATGTCAACTCATAGATTACCTGTTGCACTCCATTGTGAAAGGCAGACAAAGTTTATTAAAAAGATCTTTCACCTATTTAACTCTAAAAGTTTTCCTTTGTACCACAGCACTGTGTTCAGTACTCAACAAATTAATATTTATTTAAGAAAATTTATTGCCATCAGAAATCTGTTGGTCATGAATAGACCAAAAGATGTACATCTGCTGACATTTTTAGCAGGTAGTGGTTATCTTGGTTTTTTCCTTAAATTACTCAGATGTTTAAGGCTGAGTGCACATTTATGTGTTTGCAGAATCTGGGCAAGGCCAGATATCTAAATGAGGATCTGCTGATAAACAATAGAATCTGTGTCCTCCAAAGGCCAAGGCAGGTATTCACCAACTCCTTAGCCAAGTCTCACCTTGTCCTCCTTCACCAGTCTTATCAAAGTGTTTATCTTTAGTGCTGCACTTGCTGGCTCCTTTGTCCCTCTTTTAAAACATGTAATATGATTTAAGTGAAGCAAAGATTTTAAGGAGAGGTAATGTATTTTATCAGAGCAACAGATATGTATCTTTTTAGAGCGTCAGGACTGCAACAACACAACCACTATTATTTCATTAGTCATTTTAACAGAATTGAAATAATGGCCATGACCTTAGTCAAAGAAGTCTGTCTATACTTTTTCCTATGGAGATCTGGCGATGTACCATAAACCTGCACATACTTGTCTGTCTTTATTCAATTCTACATCTCTTGAATGAGGCATAAAAAAACTTGCTTACTTACCTTTTTGCATGGTGAAATGGGTACTATCATAAAGTGAACAAACTTTAATCTTCTGTGTAACTGGCAGAAGGTTTTCAACGAATCAAATGCTGCTTCAGAGACTGGATCCCAATTGGTTTTGGGGTTTTTCTTTTGTTGTTTTTGTGAGGTTTGGTGGGGAGGGATGGGGTTTTTTAAACCTCTTTTCACACTGCTTTTCAGTATTCACAAATATCCTTTCCATTACTTCCTTATTTCACCTTAAAACTGCAACCTGTTGCATTTAAGTTGGTCAGATTCTGCAGTGACCTAAGAAGTCTTGCTGCTCCTGCCTGGGAAAGTGCTGAAAGAGGCTACATTTACTAATTTTGTGTACATAGCTGTGTAGTCAGAGGTAAAACTTGAACCACCTGATACACACGAAGGCAGCACTTGAGGAAGGGCAGTTCCTGCACTCTCAGATATGATTTAATGAATCTTGCAGGAGCTTTGACAGAAATGTAATTTGCCAAACACAGCACATTTTTCACTGCCAATTAATTAAACAGCCTTACTCAGAAGAAGTGTCCAGTAAATTAAAGAGCTGCAAGCGTAGAACTTTACATTATCTAATTGTACCACAAAATCAGCTACTGAAACAGATATGCCTGGTTATCCAAAAAGCTATGTGAAAAGCAGCTTGAATATGCTGCCCCTCCTGCTATTCCTTAAGTTTGACTTATATTTCTTTCTCACTGCTCTTCATTCTCATGTGTCTTTCACAGTTACCCACTGACAGCAGTGAGACACAGTTCCCATCTCCAGCTATCAATGCCACCAACTTTCAGTTCACTGACTCAAAAGTTGCCAGAATAAGTCTTTACAAGGTTATGCCTCTCCCTCAAAATTCAGAAACCTCTTTATCCATCCTTGCTTACTGTTTGGAACTTCACAAGTATTATTTCAAAACCTGGCTACGCACAGCCATGAAAGATGAGCCAAAGAAGTGTTCCAGGATGAAAAGAAGTGAATTATGCAGACCAGAAGAGTAGACTCTCCAGCCAAAGGGCTGTAAAAGCAATGCATCACTTGTACGCTATCCACCTAAATCTTTTCACATGTTTTCAGCACACAAGCCAGTGCTCTGTGGTTTTCAGCATGCAAAAAGTAAGTTTCTGGGCTTTTCCCTACCATGAAGCTTCACATATTTCTCCTGTAAGCAAGTACTGCTTTAGGAACCTAAAAAAGTGGTATTGCTCTTTATAAAATAGCATTAAGAATGTTTGCCAACATGACCCATGAAAAATTCAGAGAGGGTTGTAACACTGCACGTTACCTGATTTTGTGGGAAAGAGACAAGAGAAGAGCTCCTTGATAACTTGACACCTAATGGCTTCTAAGAATCCTGCATTTTGTTGTTATTATCCAGCTTTATCCTGTCTAACTTGGGAAACAGAATAATGTGATATTTGACTCTTCATGCATTTAGACTGAAATTTGAAAACTATGACTGTTACAAATATTTTTAAGTAGTTTGAGTTCTTAAATTCAACTAATTTTAGAATAAAATAACAATGCAATTTTTTTCATCTTTGAGACCATCTAACCCTTGTTCTGAAACTATTAAAATAGACCATGAGAAATTTTCATCTAAGAAACACTAACACCAAGCTCTTCTCTGAGGAGTAATAAGGGCTAACAGGCTGAGGCAGAGGTATGCACTTTCTGAAATTTTCTAATTGTTGGAAGTCCTGTAAATAAGCCACCATTTGCCATAATGAAAATCAATATTTCCCTGTTTCTCAGAAAACTTGCAATTCTTAAAAGAAGCAAACAACCTGCAGACATGCTTTTAAATTTAGCAACCTTAGAGTTTCTTCGACCTAAACTGACAATCTCACATACCTTTTCTAGAAGAGTATAAATAATAATATCCCTTGATATTTTGCATTTGGAATAATGAAATATGAAGGCAGCTATACAGTTCATTCAGACTGGGAATATTTTCCATCTCTTGCATTGTACAAAGTTACTTCCACTGTATACCAGGTACTATGAAAACTAAAACATTCACAACTGTGGAGCATTCCCATGCTGTGACAATGAAATCCATGGGTTCTGTAATATTTTCATCTGTATCATGGAGAGAGTCATGCAGAAATTATTACTGTGCATAAAAATATGGTTATTCTAAGACTCAAACTGGATTCACAGTGAGTAATAGAATTTTACAAGTCTTTGTAAAACTCATATAGTTTCCCAGCTACAAATAATGTACACTTCATACTTTCTTTACCCTTCTTCTTCTGGAGGTAATTTGATTTAGTGTGCTTTAAAGGAAGGATTGAAAGTAATTTGTAATCTATTCCTGGGGAATTTTGCTTAAAGCACAGTGATAAAAGCTGTGTCATTTGTTTAAAAGGTTTTAATAATGAAAGTAACAGCTGTTGCCACCAGTGTCTCTGGATTATCTCCTCTTAATGAGCTGATTCCAGGTGTCTTGCTTTTTGGAGTAGTTTAAATAATGGAAGTAACCATACTCAGCACACTGTTAAAATTTAGGCAGCTGCCTGTTTGTATAATGATCCTGTTTTTGTGGCAGTTGACCCTTGATCTAGGTCTCACCTCAGCTGCATTTTTTTAATATGATAAAATTTCACATGCACAGTAAAAAAAATGCAGTACATTGCACTGTTTGCTATTTATTTCTGAACCAGCTCTGCAGTTCTTTTATTGCTGCAGGAAGTTTATTGCCACAGAAGCCTCAGTGAAAAGCCACACAACTGAGCTTCAGTAGGGCAAAAATTGGAATGTCATGCCTTCTAGTACCAACAACAACAACTTTTGTACAGACAGCCCTGAAGCAGAGAAAGTGCCATAGTTTTACATTTTAATGGGGCTGAATGTTACCAAATATATGGGGGACACTTTGTTCAGACAGCTCTGCAAAGCAAGCATCTAATGTATGCTCAGAGGGGTAAGGCCTAAAGAATTGCTTTAGAAAAGAAAAATATATATTCAAACACAAACCCAATTTCCAAGCAAGATTGCTCCATGTTGAAGACCATATCTGTTAGGCTTTCTGTGTCTTCATAACCAAAGCATTACTTGAAGTACAGTTATTCCCAATGCAATTTGCAGGACCTACATCATCAAGATCACAATTTTTTTTTTTTTCTGAACCTTAAGTGTCACTAAATTTACACAATAATCTATCCCAAATGAAGATTCAGGTATTCTCTCCAGAACCCTCAACAAATCTTGAGAACCAATCTCCTACTACATCACTCTATTTCTGTCCTAAACATCAGAGCAGGACACACCACCAGGTCTGTGTTCGTGTGCAGCAGTCGTAACATTGTCCTTCAGTTCAATCATGTTCAGCTCTCACAAACTCCTTTCAGTTGGAGGTTTAGGGATTTTATCTATTTTCTGTATTCTCAATTACCTGTATTACTTATTGTATCTGTGTAAACTCTGGAATGCTCAGATCAAGAATAAACAACTTTTCTGGTGCAGTGACCTTTCCCCTAAAAATGCTTGAGTGCCACAAGACACAGATGACAAAGTTCTCTTGGGTACAGGGACAAACAGCTATAGGAATAATATGTTCTGGTTGCTTTTCCAGGGTCTCTCCACTCTGAAGTAGAACTGGTCAGGAAGCTCAGACCAAATAATGATCTCAAACACAGTGGATTACAAAATTAAAGTGTATCACACAACCAGACACCCACAAGCAGCTTGAAGCACCAAAATTACCACTTGTTGAGCACAGCTTACAGATAACATTTATTTATGCAGTCCTCAGGCACACAATGAGACTATTTCCTCACTATTTTTCTACTTTAATTGCCAAATTGGTCACTCTTCAGTTCCTGGAGCTCTGTACTTCAATGTACAGCAAAGTAAGAGCACCTTACCAAAATTCAGTAAAGTACTTGCAAGTGAAATAATTGTTTCAAACTCAGATTTTAACTGACTGATTTTACATCATTGTACACAGACCCAGCTAAATTCACGTAAAAGAGGAAAAGCTAAACATTGCAATAGCTACCTTATCACTGCAATTATAGCAAGGGTCAGCTTGTTTATCAAGCTGATGAAAAAGGTGATAATAGCTTTTCTCAGTGTGATATAGTCATATATGTGACTGGGAAGAGCAAGAACTGGGTTTTTAAAAATTTGAAAATGTTTTTTATTAAAATAGGCAATTTTCTACATTGTTAGAAATGAGCACTGAATTGGCAAGATCCAAGAGCATTGATAAACAATATTCCTGATGTCTGTAGTAATTAAGCACTGCAATTACTGCAGAAAGGGTACATCCCCTTTTAGTTCACCTCTCAGATAAGTGTTTCATAAGATATTATAGCTCTTGGTGCTTTCTTTTAAGTAGTCTTTTAAGCACTGCAATGGCTGTGCAATCTAATTGGAAAATATAGGGGAAGGGCTTCTATAGGGTTTTTTATTTGATTTTAAAATCTTGAATTGCTTGGTAGCCAAGTTTGCAGTTTTTAAATGAAGTTACTATCATTAAAAACCCAGTTCAAATTGCACTGATATTTTAATGCACTAGGTGGCATAATGATATTCATATTAGAGAAATTAAATTACTTACCAGCACCCAAATACTTCTTTGGCTGAAAGAAGCCACCCTTTCTGCCAGATAAGAAGTCCCATGGTAACTTTTGTAATTAATAGGATTGCTAATACTTTCAAATCTCATTTGTGTTCTTTGGAAGAGTACTTCAAATTTTGAAAGAAAAAAAACTGTTCATATTTCAAGATGATGACTTAAGAATTGAAAGCCCTTGAAGGTAGGGATTTCAGTTTAAAATCATTTAAACCCTGCTCCAGTTTTGATTGTGATCAAGTTTACCCTGAACAATTTTACTTGTGGCCAACATTAAAGCAGATCAAAGAAATGTGAGCTTGAGAGTGCTCCCTTTTCCTGGGACTCCTGTTCCATCAGCTTTGATATGGGCCACGTTAAACACATGTTGATGCTGCCAGGAATTGGACAGGGTGACTTGAATCAATCTTTTTCATTTCTAACTCTATTAACTCCACCATTATAGTGGACATAATGAAAGATCCTTTTAGACTGATTCTGGTGTCAGTCTAAACCAGCATCATGTAAAAAAAAAATTTAAGTCATCTTCATTTACTGTAAACTCAGAGACTTGCATTTTGCTGCAGGTGTTCTGTCACAGTTTGCTTGAATTCGGGGAAGTAAATTACAAGACACGTCAATGTAAAGAGGCAGTGAAATCATTTATCATTACCTTGAAGAGGCCATTATTCAGCTGAGGAAGATGACTGTTTTATGAAATACAAAGGATGAGATCATGATTTAGTGACCAGAAGTGTTCATTTTCCAAAACATAGCAGTATGTAGTGAATGTGAGAAAGGAAAGGAGCTAAGAAGTTGATATAATTTTATCTGGATAATGTTTTGATGTTCGCCATCACACTTAAAAGTGGCTTTTATGAAAGCTGATGATGATGATTAACAGGCACATTTTTTGATTGACTAATGACTGTATCTGTCCCACTTCTTTCTGTGCAACTACAACTCTCAAAAGCTACAGCATTGCCACAAGCAGAAGCCTTATCAGACCATCAGGAAAGGATTTAAAGAGGTTTAAGGGCAATTTGAAATAGCACAGATTCTAAACACTTCAGAGAGTCCAGAAAATATAATTTCTCTTGTTTGTTCTACTTTTTTGATGTAGTCACCTACATGTTGACCTGTTTTACAAAATTATCCCCACTTATAAAGCTTATTTGTGCAAGGATAATAGGATAATGCTATTGCTGGGACTAATTTTTTGAAGAATGAAGAGGGTTCAGCACAGAAAGGTAAGCACAGGATGGAACACAGTATCAAACACTATCAAATTATCAGTTTCTGGAAGAGATTAAAGACAAGGCTTTTCCACTTTATGACACAGTCAGTAAGGAATCCTGAAGTGCCTACCTTTTCCAGCTGGTGCATCCCTTCCTCTACACAGCAAATTGATGCCAGTGTTCTCAGGGTCTGGGGATAAATGCACCTGAAACAATCCTGGCGACAGATCTTAAAGAGAGCCACCACACCTCCTTCCTGTAGGGCAAAAACAGCAATCAGAAAAGTAATACCAGCAGTTTCCCCAGCACTTAAGATTAGAATGGGGAGCAGATGCCTTTAGTAGTTTATTCAAAATAGCTATCATAACAACACCAACAGAGAAGATGTTAAACTCACACAGAGAGCTCAAGTGGATTAATGCTTGTACACTAAGTGATGAAAAAGTAATACAACCTCAGTAGGAGGTGTGCTTAAGTGATCGACTTCTACCAGTTACAAGCTCCATTTAAATTAAGCCTGACATTCCTGCAAAAATTACAAAGAACCATCAATAGGTGGCAATTAGAGTGACATTTAACTGATCCTTCAGCCATATTATTAGTATAAAAGAGATTTTTGTTACCATATATTTCCCATTCCTCTACATTTCTGAGCTCCACACACAATTCATTTAATGCTAAAATTATGATTGGGAAGGTCATATGTTTGAAGAGGTATTGAAAATAAGGTGGAAATAGGTGTCCAATTTTAAACAGATACAATCCAAGTCTTCATCCTCTAATAAATAAAATTTGCAGTACAAAAAGTTTTTCTTTAAATACTTTAGCGACAAAGACTTGAATACATATTAGAATAGCTATCCTTAATTAATTTCCAACACATCTTGTAAACATGTTTTAGTATATTTAATATTTTAAAAGTAAATAAATAAATAAACACCAACAATGTTGCATTTTGAGTGGTGGAGTTTTTAAAATTATTTTTCATTTCAAAATGTAGTGCTATCAGGTAGACTACATGTGTCTTTTATGATGTAGAACAGAAATATGATGAAGACAAAAGCATTTAAATTATTGATGACAGATAGAAGATCTCAGACTAAAATGTTCCCATTACAGCAGTAAATTAAAACCAGTTGAAATTATGGACCAAGTGAAGAGTACACCCTTTTTTAAAGCCTGTTTCAGTAGACTCTGTTTAAAAATATTTTTAGATTCACAGAAATAATCTATTTTTTTCTCAACCATTATTTGAAAGCTCAACAGGTTATACTGACTTAAAACCTCTGGGCTACAATTCAAACTTTGCTCATTTTCAGAATTCTGTATTTTTGTACTAGTTCTGCTTGAATAGAGTAGAGGATAATAGAGGAAGCAAAACCCTCTGTTCAGTCTAACAAAAAAATTATACCAAGTCATATAGAATTAGACAAAATTAACCCTTCAACATATTTTCCAGACAGAAGTTTTATATCATGTTTTTGCACAAGTATGTGGAATTTCTGTGGCATCAGTGAAAATAGGCCCATTGAAGATTGTTAAGAGTAAAATTTATTTCTGGAATTGTAAGAAGTGTTCATGTTATTTTATATCTAGTACTGCTATATGTAGCCTAATGCAGCCTAATGTTTCTGAGCCTTTAAATTTAAAAAGAGTACATTAACAAAGTTTTATCATATTTTTCCTTCCACAAAAAGATACTGATATTTCATCTGAACATTAATTAAATTATCTATCAAAAATACAGGGAAAAAGCTGTTGCACTTTCATTCCCAAGGCAAAGGTAACAGTTTTGTTGGGCTTTTTTGCTTAAATTTCATTATCAATTTGAATTTTCCTGCAGTTCAATTGAATCAGGCATGATCTGATCCTCTGCTTTAGCCATAATAAGTAGAATTTTGTGGACAAATCTAGTAATGCTCAAGTGATGTTGGCACATTTGCTTTAAGCCTCTTCTATGCCAAATGGGTGCCTGATCTTGGCTTTGATGGACAGGAAATGATTTATCACGGCATTTGTCAAGAGGAGATCTGTACTCTTTATTTTGTGCCCCTTGTGCCATTACTAAGCTGTAAAATATTGACCATGAGTAATGAAGTGAGAGATCTCTAAGTGAAATATTGGACAGGTGGGAAACACTGAGCCTGATTCCATGGCTTGTCAAAAGCAATCCCTTCACTGGGATTGAAGCATTTCTCAGAATTTATTCACTTTTTCAAGATTCATCCGCTATATCTTTTGCAATGATGCCAAACCCTTCCATCTAACAGAGACATACATAAATTGGTTGAGTGAGTAAACATTCAGAGGAAGAGAGGGACACTTGCTTTACTACTTGATGATCAGCTTCTCTCCTATATTGGATTAACAGGAATTTAATTTTGTGGGATGCTGTTTACAATGGCCAGGTTTAGGTAACAAAATCACCTGAAATAAAATCACCAAAACTATGTGGATAGAGTGAATAAAGAAGGGAATCAAAAAGACATCTCATTCTAAGATGGGATATTTTGCAGTTTCAGCCTGAAATGACCTAAGTGCAGTAAATTCTCATCAACACTTTGACAACATTTATAATTATCTTGACAGATCATCTCCAAAGAGAGTTTCATCACAAATACTTGCTAGGAAAGGAGCTGGCATATAAGGAAGACAATTGCAATAGTCAGGTATTCTCCAAAGGGAGTGTTATGCAAGTGTGAATATCTTCACTTTTGTTTCTTTCTCTTTTACAAGCCTATTATCACAGCACTCTGTTTGATAGTTGAAATTAAACTCTATCTTCAGTAAAATAGATTTTTAAAAAAAAATTACTATTTTCTTTATCAATCTATGACCGATTTATTTTAACTCATAAACAGATTTTTACCAATTCTTCTGGTTGTTATGCATCCAAATCTATTCATAGCCCTTCTGCACTAAGTAATGCTAATTTTCTTATCTTGTCAATACTACTATTCATTTTTGTTAGAGACCTTAAGTTTTATGTCTCTGACAACTAGTGATAACTATTACTGGCTGCCAGGTGAGTCAGCAACATGATTTTTTTACAGCAGATTACAAAGTTACATGCTAAAAAGGAAAATGTCAAAGAATGCCTATAGGTGGGATAAAATTATGGGTGATGCTTCAGCATAGAGGGGAGCATTTGATTTTGTAAATTTTTGTAAAATACTAGCAGGGGATGGGGGAGAAGGAGAAAGAAGACTGAAATCCTTACCAAAATGTTAAGTGAGAGACCAGCTCCTGTAATATTGCATCTTTACAACACTATCTTGGTGTTTTGTTGTTTTGGGTGGTTTTTTGCACATCCAAGATTGGTGTGCTGTAGGGTTGTAACTTACAGCTTGGGACAGGAAAGAACCCATCAGCAGTGTTCCACAAGATCACACTTTGCCATGGAGAGTGAGACTTCGATGTTACATGGACAAATTTGTTGAATTTCTCTACCCCAGCAAACAAATAATCTCTCTGGCTAGTTTTTATTGAAGATACTATGACAGCTGTTGAGGGAACTATGGAGTCTATAAAAGATTTTGAAATCTTTGCATGACTTCAGTCCTTTTTCACCCTCATAGTGACTGAGAACATTTTCAGGTTTTGTTCTTGTTTATTTTCTGTTTTGAAGTCACCCTGAATTTTTACTGTCATAGGTAAATAAAGCCAGTGCCCATCTCTTCCTTTCTGCTTCAGAGATTGTGAAACCTGTCACAAATGAAACTTTAATTACAGCACAAGCAGCATTTCTTGTGTTACCTGGTCAAAAACTAGAAATGTCACAAAGTCTGCAAACAGGAAATATAAACACACTTTGTTCATATTGGGAGCTTTTGGAAAGGTGCAAGTTAAACTCCAAAGCATGCAAACCTTAGTGCTGTTAAGTTTCTTTGTCTGAACAGTACTCTTTACCCATTTGAAATTCTGGTTTGTTACAGTTCCTCTGCTCCCTTGGTCACTGATGCAGGTAACTGAGAGGGTGAAGGATAATGCTCAGCCTGGGCAAATGCATCTTTCAGTGCACAGGGCAGGCAGAGGTACAGGACAGGTGGTGCAATCACTGCTGCAATTTGGCAGCCAAGCACCACTTAGGGTTCTTTGCATAAGGGGGTGCATTCCCTCAATTGTAAACCTGTGACACACCCAGGTTTTAGCAATATATTAGCTTAGTGATTTATGAAAGGTCAGACTTCACTTCTGCTAAATTAAACAGTTATGGAAGTCATGAAATCATAAAAGCCGAATACCAATTTTCCTTCATTTGTTAATTTTGCACTTCCTCAATACTCAACTTTTAACATTGTTTTTGGGTACCACTGAGTGGAGCTCAAATACCAATTTAGAAAAAAACCAAACCTCTCAGGCTGTTGACAGAATCCGCTACAGGTTTCTGAGTCTGGCTCATTCTCAGCCTTCAGAACAGAGGAGTACCTTTTATGGTGTAAATATCCATCTAAAGGACCATCAAAAGTAATTAAATGCTGCTGTCTAACCCTGCCTCTGAGTAGGACAAGGAACTGGCACAGCACTCCACAAGCAGTAGCTGGGGGAGGGAGGTTTTCATCTTTCTGCATGCCCTGTGGTTGTGATTATCCTATCCTCAACAAGACCTCATGTCCCACCTTTTTCACTTTTTCAAGATCAAAATGTCCTCAAAGGTGCAAACTCTGCAGGGATTTCCAGTATCACAGATCTTGACAGAATGACTCATTTATACCAAAAGTCAGCACCAACTACTCAGCAAATGGGAACACACACTGACAGAAGTAACTGCAGTGATGGGTCTTTTGTAAAAGGACAATAATGAATGCAAAGTATTTCTAAATTTGCCTCTTTAATAACATCTCCAACCTCCCCTGTACACACAGCTGAAGAGATCTCACTGTTTCTCTGCCACAGTCATGACCTATTGTAAAGTTTCTCTCCATTTACATGGCTGGTGTTTAAAAAGTGCTATTAGGAAAGATGCTAAAAAGTTCCCAAAAAAACTCAGATGGCACAAAGACAACTGCAATACTGAGAAGCCTGTTGGAGCAGACCATCCTACTGAAGCTGCTTGCACAAGTATTGGGCTTTATCAAAATAAAGATTGTGCGGGGTGAAAAAAAAACCTTCTAATGTGATCGTTGTGGTGTAAGCTCTGTAGAGTAAGACTTGCAAAAGCCGCACAAGAGGAAAAAGCAGTTTCTGTGAGTAAATTGTGTTGCTCCTGATTGAAATGGGTTTCTTGCAGTGCAGCTGTCTTTGGGTTCCTCCAGGCACGCCTTACCTTGGCTATGATGCGGCAGAGGTGAGCGCCTTCTTGGGCAAGGCTGAACAATCCGCTGATGGCCGACTCGGTGACGAACACACTGCCCGAGAGCTCGATCTGCCGCAGCAGGTGCTGGGGGATACAGGACACAAAACCTGGAGCCAGACTCACAATTATCTCTGCATTGCAGTGAATTTAACCAAGGATAGCGATATTCAGAAGTAAATATTAACAGGGAAACCAGTGTGAGTATGTTCGGTATGGAACTCTCCAGCTGTTTAGTAAATTGGTTTTGTGTTTTGGCTGGGATTGAACCAGAATTTTCAGAAGGCAACCGATTTAGTTAGGGTAGAAGCTGAATCACATGGTGATACAAGATTTCCACCTTTTTTATAAGACTTATTGCTACACCCTTTCTTACACCACCTTCTAAGGCTCTGGGTTCAACTCTCAGTCAAAATGTCACTGACAAACAGACATTCTTATATAGAAATATACTTTATTTCTCCAACGAATGAAATAGATTAAATATTTCTTCATCTTTGTAAATATTTATCTTGCTTTTTCATTTGTGTCATTGAAGCTTTAGAGAAGCACAACTATGAAAAGAACATGAAGTCTATTTCATTTTATTTTTCTAAAAAAAAAAGACATAGAACCAATAGGAAAATTAATTCTATTTTAGGAGGGGGAAGGTAAGCATTTTTGTATTTAATCCAACTATGAAAGAAATGCAAGGAAGTATCCCAAGTTTATATATACAAAATTCAATTACCTTGCCTTCAAGAGGCTCTGTTCTTCCACCTTTAGCATTAGAAAAATGCTCTATAATAATGAATTAGAAAAATGCTTCCTTAAATGGTATAGCTTAAGAGTTCAAAATTTGATATGAGCCTATCCTGAATTAAATCTTGATACACTGATTAGAAAACAAAGCTCTTTACACAATTTAAGCTGTCTCACACAGATACCTAAGTCTGCTTCAGAGCAGCAAACTACCCCCAGACAATGTGTTTTCATGTCAGAAATGGGCACTAGCCTGGCTGAATGGCTCACAGAACTGTTCATAAAACTGCTTTTATTAACGAGTTCTAATCCAAGATCCAAGTCCTTCATCCACACAAATACGCACAAGATGATGTGGACTCAATAATTCCACTCCCTTAAAAGAAAAATGGAGTAGGATTTCAGGTGTCATTTGCAGCCAGTTGGTGACAAGATGCCCAAAAGCAGAAATATCAGCAGAGAAGAACTGCTTTTCAGACTGAAAAAAATACTTAACAATGCTGAATTGTTTCACTGAATCTGAAATATGCTGTTTTTACACACTTCAATTCACACATTTCATGGAGTTCTCATAAATAATCCCAACCTAAGAGCATTATGAAGCAGCTTGTTTGACTGTAATTCTGCAAATATATTTGGGATATTCTCACCTCCAAGTAATAACCCTTTTAAACTAGAAGGGATGTTTCTGAAACTACCACAGCTTTTTTTTTTTGCCATCTTAACACATCAGGGTATGCTAGAGCTTAACCAATAGTATGCTGTTTTGTTGGGTTTTTGGCACTGTAATAAATACTTTTTAACTATTTGTGTTCACTAAGCCTCTCCCTTCCTCTTTTTCTGCTGTGACAACAAAAATTTCAGCATAACGTCACCTCTAAAACATGGACAAATTATCTGAGCAGAATTACATTTGAGATTGTTTGGGATTTGAGGTTTTTAGAGAATTTGAGAATATGAGTACCTAAACCTCATTGCAACATATTTGAGTTACTGATCATACATTTGTTGAAAATTGAGAGCTGTAATTCTAATCCTTCTCTTAATCACAGAATTATAGAATGGCTTGGGTTGGAAGTGGCCTCAAAAATCATATAATTGCCATCTCCCTGCCATGAGCAGGGACACCTTCCACTAGATCAGGTTGCTCATAAGCCCCATCCAACCCAGCCTTGGATCCTTAATGGATGGCTGCCCTCAAGATTTAATAATTTAGGAAAAACATTTTGGTTTGGGTCTTTTTTTTACTATAAACTAACCTGTGCCTCTTGTGTTAAAACCAGCTCTATCAACTGGCCAAAATATTGGGCAATGGTGGTGAGTGTTTCATTAACACAAGATTTCATAGACTTCAGTATCTCTTCATCTTCAGTCTGTAAGCACCTGAAAAGAAAGAGGTGGGAAAGGGATGAGGAGAAAAAGATGCAACAGACCTGATTGTCAGAGGTGAGGGCTGTGTTAATCACAGGATCTAACTGGAATTCAGCTGTTCACAAGGACTTTGTGTCATTAACATCATTCCAGACTTTAATCAAAGCTTTTCTACACAGAGCTAATGCACCATTAAAGGATAACTGTGGACACTACTGAATAATTTTGGGATCACAATTTACTTCACAGACTGCAGGCCAAATTCTGCTGCAGATGCTGTGTGTTTATACAGTGCAACACTGCTCTTTTCCTCTTATGCTGATAGTTTCACTCTTGGATGCCTGCATTTCAACTGCAGCTGTGCATATCCACCCATCTTTCATGATCAGTAAAAGGCTTTCAGTAATTTTTAATTTCTTTACCTTCTTTGTCATAGTTTAATGACAGCAGGATAAGGATGAAGAAAGAAATGTGTGTCCAGATGAGTTAAACAACATAATCAGAAATAAAATTTGGCTCTCTAAACAGAAAGATATATAAAGCACCTTTACAGAGTTAGTACAGTTATCCTGTAGCAAGTGATGTTTGGCAGTAATTGAAAAAATGAGATAAAGATGGAAACCTTTATACAATTCAAGTAAAATAATTAATACTTCCTCACAGAAATTAATTTATTTGTATTAGCTAAACATCTTCTACCCAGGCAGGCCACTGTAATGGAAGATATAGTTTGGGTGATCAGCCTCTCTATCTGCACACAGGTCAGCTTTTCAGCTTTACCTGCCTGTCAGCCACCTATATCAATTTTTGGTGAAAAAAGACAAGAAGGGAGGGGGCTGATTTGGGGCAGACACTTTGAGATGAGAGCTCATTATTAAATCTGTGTGCCTCATAGTAGAACTTAAAAGACAAATGTGAGCTGTGTGGGTTTGGCAAAAAGCAATAGTGCTCCAAAAAAATGATATTTCCTGATAATTAGATGGTGTTTTTTCCCTGATTATATCCCTGAAACAGAATGACTTGCACAATGTTTAAAGTAAACCAAAAAAGGGTAATTGAACTGTGCTGGAGGAAACAGGCAATTTATGTTAGAAAGTGGAAATAGCATAAGATGAATTGTAGAGATTTTTATTTTCCAGTTCTCAGCATTCCAGCGTGCAGGGAGATGAGTAAACCTATAACTACAATTTATTTACTTTAGTTTGATTTGCAATGCATGGAGATGTTCATACAGGAACACAGTATGAGTCTCAAAGCCCAAGTTTGCACACCAGCTGAAATCCTGACTGCACAGAACTAGAAGGGAACTTTGTCACTGGTATCTGCCACAGCCAAACTTTCCCCCTTGATGTCTTAAAGTCCTGAAAAATCCACTTGCAAGCAGCTTTGCCCCTATGTCAGACTCATAGTGCAACAGATCCCATCTTTCATTAGGATGCAGTTTAGGTAAAAGCAGCTCACTTCATCCACTAGAGATTAACATTTAGAAAGCCTTGCAGGGTGTTAAGTGGCCTAGTTCAAACAATTAGGATGCCTATGGATTTGTGTTTCTCATTAGAAGTTCTACAGCATAATAAAACAGCAAAATTCATATTTCAACTACATAATTTAAGTTACCTTTCAGTGAATGCTGTAAATTCTGAACACTTGTCTATTAAAAGTTTTTCAAGCTGCAGAGAGAGCAAGAGAAGGTGGTTTTAAAGTTATATCCATACACACAATTGCATTACCAAGATAAATAATCCTTGTTAATTGAAAATCCTCTCAAAACATAACATTTCATATGAGCACCCTTCATCTATTTTTCTGAATAAAACAGGTAGAGAGAAAATTGAAGTTAACAAAAAAGTAGCATTTTCTACATTTTAAATGCAAAGGAACTCACAGATGGGATGTCAAAATACTGTAGTCCTCAAAAGCAAAACATTTTTCCCATGCAGTTTGTCAACATGATTAACATTCAGGATATCCTATGATAAAATAGGATCCAAAGTAATCAAGAAGATTTCCATTGCTGAAAAGGGATTGGAAAGTCTTAAAGGACCAGTATCAGTATGTCAGAATTTCTTACAGACTATTTAATGCAAGTTTTGATTGCAATAAAAAAAATTGCAATAAAATAACATTCAAAAAGTGAGAGAAACATGACATCAGCTAAGGCATCTTCTCACCTGGTGCATTTCTTGTGAAGAGCTCCTGGTGAAGGTGTTGTACTCATTTATCATGGAATGCACATGGCAGTTGACTCTCACTGTCATGCTGTGCACCCTCTGCCACCTGTTCTTCTCCAGCTTCTGAGCAATCCTGGTCAGCTCTGTGCTTATGATCCAAGCTCTCTTTAGCAGAAGCTGCAAGTTATCACAAGTGCTGTACTGTGAGGAGAGGATGAGTTCATTTTGTTCATCCTTCTCAATGCTGATGGGCTTGGACTGGAGAATGCACATACATTCACAGTCTGTCATCAGCTTCAGGTCTTCCATCCATCTCTGAACAGAGTCCACCTGGATTAGGTGCATGCTGGAAGGCACAGAAGGAGAGGGAAAAGTGAGGTAAAGCAAAACAACCTTAGAATAACCACCAGCAGCACCATGCAGCTGCACCCACTACTAGGTTGTAATTGATTGACAAAAAGCAGATAATTGAACAAACAATTTACTTGTACTAGCACTGTGGCACACTTAGCTCATTATTCCAAAAGCAAGTTCTGGATTTCTAAACACTTTTATACCACATACCCTGCTATAAAACTATATCCGAAAAATCAGAGGATATTAGCAATAAGCAAAAGTTTTGATTATGTTTTTTGGGGAAAATATTTCTTGCACATTCAGAGTTTAATATGGGAGAAGGAACAAAGTTATGGGTGTGTTTGCTTTTTGTTTATGGGACTATCAGGTTTATCTAGATATTCGGCCAATCAAGTGCTTAAAATAAAATTTTACCTTGCAGCATCTCCCCAAAGCTCTTCCAAATTTATGCAGCCAAAACAAGACAGTGAGCAATACTGTAGCAAGAAATATCTATTTGTTACATAATTTCTAAAACTAGAGCTGGGTTCTACTTCCTGACCAGACCTTTACCTCCCCCTTATTTCCCACTGTTCTCTGTACAATTTTTACACTGACTTCCAGAGCTCATTTTTCATACTACCACAAATATGATGTGAACCAGCAAGGCAGAAAAGCTCCTTGACAAGTGTACCCTGACACACAGGCAGTGATCCTGCATTTTGTGCCCTCACACCCTCCAGCCAGTAAAATATGGTACCTTAGGCAGAAGTTTCATTGATTCTGAGCTCATTTTTTGGGGGATCAGAAATTTCATAGAGTCTTGAGATTAAGATGCCTAAATTTTTCTTATAAGGCACTCAAATCCTAATAAAAATATTTTAATCCTCATCCCAGCCATACTAAAATTTTCCAAATAATTGAAAATCAAAGGTGAAGAAGAGATTAGATTGAGTGAAAACCAGAGAAAATGGATTTAACTATTTTTTCAAACTTCAATTGGTATCCTATATTTAATACAACAGTACAGTAGATTGTTGTCTACCTTATGGATATACATACAGATTTCATGATGCTATACCAGAAAAGACAAAAATAAAGTTTGTATTTTAGTCCCTATTCTTTTAATTCAGATACTGATTTATTGCAACTCAGTAATGTTCTATGCTGTTATATAAAGCCTGTTAGAACAAAATCTGCAATTACATTAGCTAAGCTAAGGAGGACCAGGTGGAAACCTTTTTCAATTCTTGTGCTTCCATTTGCACAGTGAGCACCAGCTGAACTCAAGAGTTCTGCCAGATCACTCCAGTAACATTCCAGATATAAACAAAATGTATTTACATACACAGAAAAAGGAGGTTCACCTCAAGTGTCATTTCATGAAAATTGACAGCAAACAAGATACAAGAGATCGGTTTCATTGATCCAATCTCCCTTTTCACAATATATGATGAAACTACTTTTAATTTTGGACTTTACAGGCTACTGCTATTTAAAGTCTTTATTTCACTCAGCTCTGAATATTGTGTAATTGCATCTCATGATCGATTGAGGCCCACTTTCTACTTGCTATGTGTAGTCTCCTTATTGCCTTTTTGGATCTGAAGCAAGGTTTCCTAATAAACAAAAACAACAACTTTAGAAGTTTGAGACCATGATTTATAGGGATGTGAATAGTTTGCATGCAGAACAGGATAAACTTATTTGACACAGAGTAATGCATCTTTCATTTCCAAAGTGCATTGTGATAATTAATTAAATCTCTTTTTAGTAAGTAGAAATAAACTTCTACATTATAAATTCACATGGACAAAAAACTAGAATAGCAAGTTCGTGGGGAAAAAAGTAACAACAAAAAAAAACCCCCAATAGCAAAAAATTTAATTTGTATTTCCTTTAGTCCCAAAATACATTCTTCACTCTAAGAAGGCAAAAAGGTAATAAGAATTTTACAAGAAAAAAAATAGATGCCAAAGAAGCTCTCCTTGTTTGCTTCTGCTCCTACTAATTGCCAGAAGTACAACTGTAGAATGTAGGATATTCTTTCACTGAAACTTAATATTCCTTAAGTGACAACAAGAGCAAAAATAATACCATTCATCTCCTTCTAGAGGAGCACAGAAAACTCCCCCTGCTTACTGTCAGCTTTTCTGACACATTGTCCTTTAAATTAGACACACATCATTATCACTCAAATGAAATACATAAATGATTCACCTTCATCCAAATCTCACTGTGTTTAGAGAAAATCTTTCAAACATTCCACAGATGAATTTGTAGACTCATTTTTTACATATTAAAATGAGGAAAGCAAAAAAGTGTGATCATCCCTAATTAGCTATTAAGAATCATATTCCAGATGGCACTTACTGAACTCAAAAAACAAGTTGGAAATTTCCATTTTGTCTCCCCATTATTGAAAAAAAATCTACGCCTACAAAATAAAAACAACTGTAATGGTTCAGACAAAAAAAAAAACAAACAAACTCTGTTTAGCCCATTATCCTGGTCCCAATATGCCCATTAGGAGATACATAAGGAAAGATTATAAGAAGTGTGGCAAGAGCTGAGCAACCCCTCCTTCCCATCTTCTGGCAATTAGTGGTTTAGGAACTTCCTCAGCCAGAAGTTGTGTCTGAGTAGGATGTTTTTACAATTCATGAAACAAAAGTAGCCATTAATCCCTTTTTGAACTCAGTTAAACTTTTGGCCTTTGCAGCATCTAGTGGCAGTGTCTCACATTGTTTATTTTTTTTTTGTATGAAAAAGTGTTTCTTATTGTTTATTTTAAACTTGCTGCCTAGAGACACAAACACTTTAGTTGCTATATTCTAAGAGATCCTGTAAATGAAATTATGGTCCTGTATTCACCCTCTTCATGCAATTTATTATTTTGTTTGCTCTACCCCATCTTCTCAAGGTTATTTTATTTCCATTGTATAGAAACTCAGTCTATCTAGTCTGTCCCCTTATAGACAGTATACCAACTCTCTGATCATTCACTTTCTCAAAAAACTTTTGCCAGTTTCCCATTGTCCCAAGAGGTAATGGGGGAAACAGGACACAATACACAAAAAAAATATCAGGTAAATTTATACATTTGAAACACTTTTTCTGCACAGTACCTATTTTCCAAAACATTATTAAATTTATCTTTCTTTTACTAAAGTATTTTCCAGAGAGTTGTTTCATTTTTACCTTTCTGAAAATACACCTATTTTGTTTTCAGAATCTTTTTCATGAGTGATAATAGATAGAGTTCATTATACATGTGAAGAAAAAAATCGTGCTTCACTTCCCTTTACCTCCTCAGATGTACTACTTTGTGTTCATCAACACAATTTCTTCTAGCATTTTGCAGTCTTTTATCGTCCTGCTTTCATAACGATTTTCAGGTCATTAAATACATCAAGCAAAATTTGCTCAAGCATAAGAGACCTTACTTCTGTGATTTCCCACAGTTGTTCTCTAATTCAGCAAAAGTATCTGGTTAACTGGCTCAGACCCTGATGTTTATAGAATCATAGAATGATTTAGGTTGGAAAAGACTTCTACCATCAGTTCCAACCCTTAACCCAGCAGTGCCAGGTCCATCACTTAACCCTGTCCTTAAGTGTCACTTTTACACAGCTTTTAAATTCCTTCAGGGATGGTGACTCCAGCACTTCCATTCCAGTGCTTGTCACCACTTCCAGTGAAGAAATTTTCCCTAATTTTCAATCTAAATCTCCCCTGGGTTTCTTTGGGGCCATTTTTTCTTGTCCTATCACTGGTTATTTGGGAGAAGAGATCAGCCCCCACCTAGCTCCATCCTTCTTTCAGGCAGTAATAAAAAGAGATGTGTTCCTCCTCAGCCTCTTTTTCTCTAGGCTAAACACCCCCAGCTCCTTCAGCTGCTCCTCACAGGACTTGTGCTCCAGACCATTCCCCAGCTCCTTGCCCATCTCTGGACTCACTGCAGCCCCTCAATATCTTCCTTACAGTGACAGGCCCAGAACTGGGCACAGCACTCAAGGTGTGGCCTCATTGCTGCCCAGCACAAGGGGACAATCCCTGCCCTGGTTCTGTCAGACACAATATTCATCCAAGCCATGAGCACCCTTGGGCAACAGTTTCAAGGTCTTTCCTGCAGTCCAGACAGGCAGACAACAGCTACAGCCTTTCCTTCATCCACTGAGTGGGTCACCTTGTCAGAGGAGGTCAGATTGGTCCAGCAGGACCTGCCTTTCCTGAACTCCTGACTGATCCCCCCTGGTTGTCCAGGATGTGCTCCATGATGGCACCCAGGATAACCTGCTCCATAACCTTCCCTGGCTCTGAGGCTGTAGCTCCCTAGATGCACCTTCTGGCTCTTCTGGAAGACAGGTGCCCCACTGGATAGAAAGCAGAGAGGTGTGCTGGTAAATGATGGAGAGCAGCCCAGTGATCCCTTCTGCCAGGACCCTTACTATCCTTTGGTAGATCCCATCCATCCCATTGACTTTGGTGATCACTTCCACTTGGAATATGGGGGCTTCACTCTGTTCCCTGCCCCTAACATCTCAGGGGGTTGAGAAGCTGTAGAACAGCTGGTCTTACTATTAAAGACTGAGGCAAGAAGGCACTGGAGACCCTGAACCTTTTCTCATCCTCTGTCACCATGTTTTCCCCCAGATCTGATAAAAGATCTTGCTTAGCCTCCCTTTTGCTGCCAGTGTATTTATAGAAACTTTTTTGTTTTTTACTGCAGTAGCCAGATTAATTCTGGTTGGGCTTTAGCCATTCTAATTTTCTCCCTGCATAACCCCATGGCATCCTTGTAGCTCTCACAAGGGGCTCTCCCTTTCTTCCAAAAGTGATCAATTTGCCTTTTTTTTTCTGAATTCCAGCCAAGGCTCTCTGTTCAGCCAGGCTAGTTTTCTTCCCTGCAGGCTCATCTTTTGGCACATGGGCACAGCCTGCTTCTGTGCCTTTAGGATTTCCTTCTTGAAAGGAAAATGCATAGATACACAGATGAATAGCAGTTACCCACTAGTTAAAATTACTAAATTTAGTACGCCGTGGCATATTGACAAAAAATTAATTTATCTAGATATTATAAAAGCAGCATTTAATATAAAAAACAGTTGTAAAAATAATTCAATGCAAAAAGAAAATTCAAGAGAAAGTCTCCAACATTTCTTAAAAGTCATCTATTTTAATTGAGGTTGTAAAGTATTTGACACAGTTTTCAAGAGCACTCAACAGAACTCGAGTAGTGAGCAATTTGAATACTTTGAATTCTAGTGTGCTTGCCAAAAAACATAGTCTTTTTAAAATGGTGTAATTTTGTAAAAATCCTCTGGTGTCAGCTTAGAGCAACAGCCTGTTAGAAGTGTGTTACTTCAAAAGATGTTTGGACCTTGTTTAATACACGTGTTTCTGCACTACATAACACATTGCAGGTAAATTTCATCCTGGGTAAATACTCTTATATTGAATATCTAAAAAAGAGACACATGATATTCAAAGTTCTCTTTCCAGCATTTCTCTTCCCCTCTCCACCTTTTTTTTTTTTTTTTTTTTTGCTATTTTCTATCACCTCTTAAGCAGTTTGTTACCTAATAGATCAAGATTTTTTGGGATAGACTGGGTGGATTGATATCAAAATGACTGAGATCTCTCATGTTGATGTGATATGAATACATAAGTCAGGAGTTAATGACTAGATCATTTGTTTGAAACCTCCAGCTTGAAACTCTTTACCACCATTTTACTGGCAGCACACACACTTCTGTTTTAAATTGCAAATGTTATCATGAAAAAGAGTTATACCCCCAATTTAGCACTGAGTTTCACTAAGCGCAAAAGTTTCATGTTTTATAACATTGTGTCGAAGTCAGAGCTGATCAATTCATGTGAATAATTCCAGTGGTCGTATTTATAAAGTGTAAAGACTTCTGCTCAGTCAAATTATGTTTTCAAGGCTTCTTAGCCTTTTTATCCATTTTCACCTAATATGACAGATTTATTACTAATCCTAATGATAGCATTTAGTACTGCTTCCAGATAAGCCTATGGTGAAAGTCAAAGCCAAATCTTACAACTGTGTGCAAATTTATTATTCTAATTAGTGGTAGGTAATTAATTGGCAACAAACAATGTATTGAATTAATTTCACCCCCTCTTTGAACATAAATAATCTCTAATTTTTTTCTAATTCATCTTTTCAGCATTATTCATGGGTATGCAATATAGCCAGGACCAATTTCCACATCAATACAACAGCCAGCAGGACTCAACTCTCAGTGAAATGAGAGAGTGAAGAGCCATAGACAGTGCTCATTTATCTTCAATTGCTTTACATGATAGTAATCACATAAAAGAGCCCTGCAGATACATGATATTGTATTTGCACTGGTTCTGACAAAGTTTTGTAGAGCTAGATGGAGAGATAGCTTAAAACACACAAGAGTATCATTAAGGTAGATAAGAATCAGATTCCTGTTTTTTAAGTGAGTGCACTTACTGTGTAGATCATTCCTAAGGTAATAGAATCCTACAAATATTTAGATTTTGTACTTGACACAGCAAGATAAAAGTACAGCCAGATGGTTTGTAGTATATTCTCTTTTTTTCCTCTAAGCTTTACCTACTTCTTTTCCAATGGAACACTAGTAACCAACTTCACTGTGACAAAAGGTGACTATAGCATAAATTATTAAAACCTTTAGAACATACAGATAAAAGCTAGTTTCTAGGTAAAAAAGAGGCTATACTGACATGGTTATTTTAATTTGCCTCAATGATTACTCAATTGTTACAGTTACCAAAGTCTAACAACTTCCCCAAATTAAGTCAGTAATGGATAATGCAGAATTACTCAAAGATCACTATTGTAGAAAACTCTATAAGGAAAGTAAAAACACAGTAATCATGTGTAATAAGATATAATATGTGAACTTACAGTTGTTTCATCAGTCCTCTTTAAAAGGCCATATAAATAATTTACTGTTAAATGCTGCAGCAGGCTTCTCCTCAGATCTTTACATTTCTCTGAGAAATCCTCACTGTAAGTCGTCCCTCTAAAAATGTTTGAAAATATTATACCAGCCTGGAATTGCTGGCACACTGCAGAACTTAAGGAAGTCACTCTGTAAAATCACAGACTAACTAAGCTTGCTGATTAGTTTATGTAAAATCTAGGATAAACTCATCATATATTAATTTTCTGTACATGGGAATAGTTTAAGTAGGTCCAGCCCTATCCAACCCCCATTAGCTGAAGGGATACTGAGACATTGTTCAAGCTGCCTTTGAGGAGCTTTACTTCCTGCCTAGCATGTTAAATTGCTTAAAATGTAGTTATCTTGACAAACACACAAGCCACTGAGTTCACAGAAGTTAAAGACCACAGTAAAAGAATATAATTTCCTGAGAGAAAGGAGGAAAATGCAAAAAAGCCCCACTATCAGCAAGTTAATGACATAAGGCTGTTAATTGGGCTCTTTTCAGGCAAAGCTGAACAAAGAACATGCTAATATTGTCACAATGATTACCAACCAAAATATGTCTGTTGAATTTATATTTGTATCATTAATTCATACTAACAGTGAATATTATTGCATTTGCAGTGTTGTTATAAGATAATAAATCAAGGAAAGTCTTCAAAACCACTAAGTTTGTGGAACCCTGTGTATTGGTATATTCAGACTTAACAAACTGTTATGGACTCAAATCAGAGTTAATCAGCTTAGATCCAACTTAAGGAATCCACCAGAGTTAGAAACAGGCAATTTTAGCCACTCTAAAATTTGGACGTGAGGGATGGGGCAAAAATTAATCTGCTGACTCAGATTTTTAAAGGATATTTGTTCCTTTTTTTGCAGCATATAACCTGATGGTTTGTAACAAGCAGTTCTCCAGTGCACAGACAAAAGTAGTGAAGGTGAAAGATCCCATGACTCAATCTCTTTGCAAATTACAGTCTGGGTCTTGCAAAAACAGGCAATAATTATAGTTTTCCTGAAAAATGAGATAGCAGAGCTGGGAGACCTTAACTTTGTGCACAATGGCTGAATCCATGACTTTTGACTTCATTTAGCCCAAATTAAGAGGAATATGCCTCATGGAACACTGCATGACAAATCTAGTCAGAACTTCCTTACAGGCTCTTCCAGGAGTTTAAAATCTGACATGGTGACTGAAGCACGTCAATAAATTTGAAGGGATGTTGCCATCATCACACATTTAACTTGCAGATACCTGAGTGCACACACAGTACTCACTCCCATAAACAACAGGCTGGGGTTCCTGCAGTGTGAAGGAGAGTGAGCAAGGCCAGCAACGGGAGAGAATGTGCTCAGGAGAGATCATCCTGGTTCACTGCTGCCCAATGCTCGGGCAACACTTGTAATTGAAGGGGACAATATTCCTCATGGCCTTATTAGAAAAATATGCTGCAAGAGAGACACACCTGGCAGGGAGGCAGAACTCAAAATGAAAGTGAAAAGGAGAAAAACAACTCTGGACATAATTTGGGGCCACAGGCAGTGAAATCACAAGCAATGACTAATTTGGAGACTAACATGAGAGTCCATGAAAATAGCCCTAGCACCTCGCTGAACATTGTTTTTTTCTTCCTCCAAATCTGCCTTAATTTGTAGTTTAATAACAAACACTACAGCTCTCTGTGCCTTATTCAAAGGAGTTATGACATGCATTATGAGCAGCAGCATTAGCCTTTCACCCTCCACTATTTACTCATTTAAGGTCCTAACCCTACTGATTAAGCAAAGCCTGGATTACTTAATGAAGGGAGCAACAAGCATTTTACAGGGAGCTGTGAGATCAGTATCACTCAGGAGACTACAGAAATTTGGAGACCCTTGTTCACATCTATTACACAGTAGCTCCAGCTAAAACTGTCAAAAAAAAAAAAAAAAAAAGGTGAGAAAAGGACAGCCTGAAATTGGCTTTTCTAAGATTCCCATCCAAATATTAACCCTTCAACAGACAAATTTAAAAGACTAGAAGTAGCAACACAGTGTCACAAATACTTGAATGAGATGGCAAAAAATACTTTAGGTGGTCTCATTCAAATAAGAAAGCAGTTTCTAATCAAATAAATTAATTAGTTATGCACAGGTCTATATATTGCTGTAGAAGTCAGCAAATGGAAAACGAAATCTTACACCTTCAAACCTAAACTGATACTAGAAGCAACCAGATCAGATAATTTGCTCATAAATGTTTTAAAAATCACTCTAAAATTAATTTAGAGGGCTCAAATATGTTCTATTAAATAGTTATTCTAGAATCACAGTGGAAGTTTGGTTGGAAGTTTCTTATTTTTAATCGGAATTTCTTAAAGACAAGATCATTCCCATTTGGTTTCATCTTTCTTTTAAATAAGATTTTATCTTTGAATGCATTTCTGGAAAGCAAACACGTATTCCCAGCTTCTAATTTGCAAGACTTTACAAGCAAAATTCTTCAGATTCCTTTTATGCATTTCCAGGCCCCTGCTTTGAATAGATTTGTAGATCATGTGAAATTAACTTTTTACTGGAAGTCTTGATATCATACATGATAGGATACAAAGTCTAACTGTATTTTTGAGTCATATTAGTACAACCTTATCTCCACCAGAAATCTCATTTCATACAGTCTAGGACTGAGCTTCCTGCTTTCATCACCACATCTTACTGGCAAAAGCAGTCACAGTTAATTAACCAGCATAAATAGGTCCTCCTCCTACTTTTTTTTTTTTTACATAGAATAAACTACAGGTTGTTGCAGATTCTCTAGTTCCCAAGCCCCAAATGCATAACATCAATATTTCAATTACTCCTCCCTTTTCTTTAGTACCTAAAGTCCACTTCTAATTCTCTACATTCAGAAGTAACCTTTGTCATTACCCCTTGATCTAAAAACTAATTTTAGGTATTTAATAGTAAATACCATGTATATAATCACTGAACTTTCTTTGTTCAGAAGGAAAGTGATAAAGTAATTTTGTCTGCCCCAGATTATTCATTACTCTGCATCTTTGGCAGGTTCATGTATTGGCATCTCATGTCCCATTTTATTCCAAACCTTTAACTACTCCTTACTAGAAGACCTTCCTCTTCTTTTCCAATTAAATCTTATTCCACCCTTTCTCACTTCTTAGATACAAACATTTTATTTTGCTATTTTATATTTGGAGTAACTGCAAAATTTTTTAGTAAGTTTAGCAGCTGAAATAGAAGCAAAACACAAAATATAAAAGGCAGGAAAATTACTCTCAGACACATCCTTCTCTTTCCATTCACTTTACAAAGTCACAACAAAGTGATTAGTGTTCCTGGCTGCATTTCATTTTCCTTTCTGCAGGTGTTGAACCTAAGAAAGCCAAACTAACTAAAGGTTTAAATGCAAACAAAGCAGGTTCAATTATTACAACCAATATGAAAAGCAAAACTCACACTCTATCTGCATTTCAAGCCACCTCTATAAACAAAGACTTGGGCTATACTGTCAGTTTTTCCATCATGCTTTTCTCATGATGGCATTGTGCTTTATCATCAATCATTTCAGGTTTTCATAGGAGAGTCTAGTGTTTTTCAACTGAAAATGGGAATTCTGAGCCACCTTGCTATAAAGCATATTTCTGTGGAACTGCTGAAATGGAATAGGACATTGGCTTCTGGATGATAATCATGGATACCTGAGGATTTTAACATAAGCAGTAAATATGTGAACCATCATCTTAAAGCTGGATGAAGAAATGTAGTTCCAGCACTTCTTAAAACTGAAATTAAATTCCTCCTCTGGCTTCAGTGGACTTTGGATGAGGCTTTGGGTGTGTGATTCTCATGAATCTTTTGACAATGCTCATAGTAAATGCCCCAAGGGAAAGAATCAAGGGTAAAGAATTTTAAGAACAGCATAATCACACTTAGGAATTAAGAAGAGATGAGCAGTTGACTGAAAATAAAACCAATAGAGAATATTCTCAGGAAACTGATGGCTTAGCATCATCTCTAAGTGAAAAAAAAAATCAGCGCCAGAATCTGTGATTTCCTAAAACCCCAGGATTGAGTAATTCTGGGACATCAGGATTCCATGTCCCTGGAACCCAGCTTCTCCAGGAGTATCTCCAAGGCAACAAGAAGAGGTTGGTGTCAGAGGGAAGAGCAGAAACACTGCTCAGAGGCACTGCTGGTAAGTGACCTTCAGCCAAGGCCTCTCAACACCGCCAGGCCTTCAGCAGTAGAGGGGGGAGAATGACACAAACTCCCTGAGATTTAAAACTCACGTGAACAAGTGATGGTGTGTGCATTCCATAGCAGCAGTTCCCCCTCAGCACTTCATGGTTCCTTAACTCCCATCCTGCTGTACCCAGCCCACCCTGAGGCAGCTGGGGAACATCTCCCTCATGGGCCTGAACCCGCTTGTTGAGCCCCTCCTCTCCTCCTCCTGCTTTGTTTCCTCTCTGATCTAAAACCCTGCACTTCTCTCTCCTCAAATATGACATTTTTGTTTTACCCCCTGTGTGTCACACCTTCCTCACCTTTCCCCCCATCTCGCCCCAAGGCCTGGCAGAGCAGCTGGGGAACATCTCCCTCATGGGCCTGAACCAGCTTGTTGGGCCCATCCTCTCCTCCTCCTGCTTGGGGGACTTGTTTCATCTCTTACCTAAAACTCTGCCCTTCTCTCTCCTCAAATATGCCCATTTCTGTTTTGCTCCCTGTGTGTCACACCTTCCCCCTCAGCACAGGCTGAAGGAGCCTCTTTGGGCAGTGCCTTTGGAACTTGCACGCACTGAGGAGCACCTCTGACCTCCAGCTTTTTTTCAGGGCTAGAAAGGCTATGAAATCTTTTATTTCTGTGTGAAGCTTCTCTTTCTTCTTGAGAATCTGAGTCCTGGGTGATTCCACCTTTGTCTTTCAAGGAAGGGTCTGCCATGGCTGTGGGAGTCCAGCTGTTGATGTCAGACAGCTGTTCCTCTCCTCTGAGGAGGAGGGAATTGGTGAGAAGGAAAGGATGGAGAAAATGCTTCAGAGGTTGAAGGAGAAGGAGGCCAGCGTTCAGCTGCAACACTTGTGTTTGAAGAAGGTGATTGCAGAGCTGGAAGCCAAGCAGAAGGCTCTGACAAAATCTGCATGGGCACTGGAGAGAATATACAGTGCATATGTGAAGTCCTTTGCTTGGCTGCCATCCCACTGTTCAGGCTCTGGGAATAGCATCTGCAGGGAGTCATTGTCAGCTCAGTGAGAAGAGACTGACATGGTATTTGTGAGGAAAGCACTGAAAGGAGTGGCCTTCGCTGGCAGCACCCTTGTGCTAACCAGGGGAATTCACATCCAGGTGGACAGAACTGTAGCAAATCTTTGTTTACTTATATTACCCTTGAAATTCCTTCGGTCCACTAAAAAAACACTTTGTACTTGAATGTATTAAGAATTTCTTCTTTTTTGTATCAGTTGCTACAAATCCTAGAGTTCCTTTAGTGAAATAAAATAGATTAAAGCAAAGGAATATGCTTTTCAGAATTGTTTGCTTGCAACCAAACAACTTCATTTCATCTTTTGACTCTGGCATTTTCCTTGCATTGTGCATTACTGTTAAGAGGCCAAACTAGAAACACCATAGAAATAGAGCCCATGTTTGCAAAATAATTCTATGGATATGTAACACAACTTTACTGTGCTAAATGCATGGGAACTTAGAAGATGGATCAGAAAGGGATTATAGATATTTTGGATGGAAAGCAGGGAAAAGCAGTTTAGCACTGTTTCATCCAGTAATAATGGAGACAGAATTGTTTGTTTAGAATGAAGTCTTATACTGGCATCAAATACTGGAAGAAATATAAGAATAAATAATAAAAAAGTTTACACGTTTACAGCTAATGACTTAATGATGACAAACCATTCCTAAACTGAACATTAAATCTCAAAACCATACCATTTTAGGAAGGAATTGTAGGAAATACTTTTTTCACTGGTATAAATAGATTTTCCTACCCTTTGCAGTTAAGAAAGGATTTCATTCCTTGAATGTATTAATGGACATTTGAATGCATAGTGAATGCTGTGAACTTATGGGATTTGGAGGGTGCACTGTGGGATGCAAGGAAACACTGCCCAGGCATTGTGTAGGTTGAAAATCCCTTTTTAAACCAAGGAGAACTTGATAGAATTATTTTGAACTTTGATTTCTTTCCATGCCATAAGGAATGCTCTTCAAAGAATTCATTTTCCAAGAACAAGTACAGCACACATGATGTGCATAAGCAATAAGCATTTTACCAAGATGGCCAGAATGATGCCATAACCACCACCCAACAGACTAGGGCAGCACCCAGGCAAATCCCTTTTTCCCATGGGTCTAGACTGACCTTGCAGGTTCAGTACCATAATATGCCCTTCACACAATGTTTTCTGAGTAACTCTTGTTTAAGGCTGTAAGTTTTGTGCTTTATTTCATATCAGAAAGAGAAATGGAATTTTTTTGTCTTTTTGCCCTACTTATCTATACAGATATGATAGAAGGCTGTACACAGCCAGGCTTTTATATGTTCAGTTACTTAAAAGTTCTGTGGCTTTTCCATTATTTGCCACAATAATGTTATTCAGAACAGAAGAGCAATCTAGTGGATACATTCAAGCAGAAATTTCAAAAGTTGAGCTTCACTCTTTGCTTTCCTACTAATATGAGTTTTATTACTTCCTGCCATTCTTCTCTCCTGCTAAACTCTCTTCTCTGCTTAGCCTAAGTGACACTTCCTTGGGTTTGCACTGAGCATTGCACACAGTGCTCTCAACTTGACTGGTGCTTCCAGATGCTACTGTAACACAATAGTGGAGAAAGGCAAAAAACTGAAGTTTTTCCAAGCAATCCTGAGAAGAGTTCTGAGGGTCAAACAGGAAAGGCAAAAAGGAAATGAATGACCACTTTTACTACCTTAGAGTTGATTTTCAATGGCAGACAACAGCTGAAGTGTGAAGAATGCCTGAACTAGAACACTCTCATTAAAATATAAAATCCAAAGCAATTGGATTCTAAGTCCTCAAATAGAAAAGAGTTCAGGAGGGTCCTTCACAAGATTGAATGAGGCGAAGAAACAAATACAGCCTGGTTTCCAGGCAAAAGTAAAGATGAGCGGGTTAGGAAATGCACAGATTGTTCATTCCTGGGAAATAATTCATTAGTGAGAACTTTTCACCTCACTGCTGTGCACAGCAACTCATAATATCAGGTGTAAAAGAGGAGCAAGAGAGGGAGCAAATCTTGCTGACAAGAGCCCCATTGCACAGGTGCCAATCTCCACCTTCACAAGGGAGTGAGTGAAAAGAATTACAAACCCCTGAGGATAGGACAGAGTGGCTTTTACAGACTGAGAAAATATTACAAATGATGACAAAAAGAAAAGACAGAATAAGGATTCCTTCCTTTTCCCTCTTCTTAGGGAGCAGAATGAAACAGAATATCTATTTATTCCTCTTTATTTAGCAAGAGCAGGGTTTGGATCACTGTCAGTGAATCTCTGGCCCAAATGAGCTATCCATGATTCATAAGGACATGCAGGCTTCACATTCTGCAGTGCATTAGAAACAGAACAATGATGTTTTCACGAAAAAAAAAAAAAAAAAAAAGGGCATCATTCTGGTATCATTGCACAAAAATAAGCCAATTATCCCTCCTTAATTATTTATTTAGCAATAATAAATGCTTAGTGGCCATCAAAGAACCTGGAAAACAGCTAACAGAGCATAAAAGTGTAGTGAACACCATTGTTTTGCAATAATACATCCCAGATTCAATGAATTTGCCTCTGGCACCAGATAGGAATAAATGGATGTTTTATGGGAGTACAGTATTTTGCATTAAAAAAACAATTAAAGGATGAGCGGAACTAGGTTTTTGTCGTTTTATAATCCCTTATGGTACCTCACAGCACATCAAGTAAATCAGATTTGAAAATATATCAGAAATGGAAGCAAGGAAATATTGCATCATATTAAGTCTGTTATTGTCACCAGCTTTAGCTATAAGAAATTTATTTCATACAAATTACTGTGAGATAACAGAATTTCCTCAGAAATTGAAATTACATGTGTGAAACACACAAAAAATAAAGTTACTTTTTCACTGAATATTCTTTTCATTTCCCTCTTGCAGCCTGTATTATGAAAGTAAGGACTTCATAGTAAAGAAAAAAGCTCTGTATTTTCTGATTAAAAATCCTCTTCTGCTGCTATCATGTAAACAGAAAATAAGATAACTGACTTCACTGTATAGAGAAGCAAATAAAGTAGATCCAGTTTTCTATTTGATTTCTATGTTCTACTGTTATCCAGAGTGCAAGGATAAATCAATTTAGCTTTATTAAAGGCTTTTCACCACTTCATTAAATTTTCAAAGCACCTGCTCAACGGCTTTTCAAGCTTCAATTCTCAAGCAAGATGTACTTTTCTGTAGCTGCCACTAACACAAAAATTCAGGCAGCAATCTCAGCACTAACTTAGCACATTGATTGCAAGCAAAAAGATGGGTAATTTAGATTCTGCTTCTTATCTGACACCTGTTCCTGGAAGGACCCAAACAATGCCCTGAAACACATATACTAAATTTAAAACATCTTACAGGCTTAATACTGTGTATTTTGGGCCACCTCTGACTTGGAGGGAAATACAGTTTCTCTCTCTAATGTCCCTCTCCTTCAAAATTTTTATTTTGCTAAATTCTTAGACTGGACATTATCCAACCACAAGAAAAAACAGCTGAACCTTCCTTCTGAATTCAGAAGACAGGATTGAATTATGCAATTCCCACCTGGGGAAAGATTCAATATACTGCAGAAATTAATAAATTGAATAGACACATTCTTCAAAAGGCACTGATAGGTAACTCTGTTTCTCAAGCCAAACAAGATACTGTCTCTGATTTCCTGTCTCTCACTACTGCTGTGCACTGAAGGCAAAGACCACCCATTTCCCGTGGAGAGCAGAAAAGAAATACCAATGAACTTATTTAAGGCTGATCAAAAAACATACATTGAAAACTATAAAGAAAGCATGAGCAAAACAAGAGCAGTTCACCACAATTTCAGACTTTAAAGTTACATTCAATTCCCTGTGTAGGGCACAGGGATGGGGGCAATCAATGCTATATGCTGCAAACTTACTCCAGCTGGATCAGCAAAAACATCATTAAATATCTTCTGTCTGTATTTTCTCAAGTGTGTACTGATAGCCAAAGTTGTGTGATGTTTTATCCTTTCCCACCTTTTCTTACACCACTGCAACCACACAGATTTCTGAACTTGGAAGTTTTGAGGGCTTGAGATATTCCAGACTGCTCTATTCAGGTCAAAGTCTCAGAGCTAAGTTTTGAAGAGCAATATTGATGAAAGTGTTATTACCTCCATGAGACTGGAAAGGGATGAGACTATCTTCTTTCTCTGTTCATGAAATACCTTTGTATCACATCACCTTTGATCTATTAAATGTATGGTTGGATTCTGTAGCAAGCATAACCTTACTGGAACTAGATTTTCCTGTACTTCACAGCTGCCTGGAATGATAGCTGGTGATAGCAGGAGTGAAACCATGACAGGGCACACACAGATGAAACCATTAAGTTATTTGTGTCCATACACACACAGTTGAAACCAAATGTCATGATACTTCACAGGAAAGAAACTACCAGATGCAAGAAACTACAAATCACATTTCACAATCTGGTTTATTACACCATCTATAAGTGGCTGGCTACTTTCTGAGCAATTTTATTGCTTCTCTCTTTCTCTATCCCATTCTTCTTTTCTTTTTAATCAGGTCTTTTTTTTTTTTTTTTTTTTTTTTTAATGTATCAGACTTAATTTGCAGCCCAATTAAGAGCACACATATCTGCATACATGGATACCTGTGGGTTAATACCTGGTCATGTATCTCCTCATTCAGATCATTAAGTTGTATTTTTAGCATACTTTAACTTCATATTTCATTTGCTAGATATTTGCTGTTCCAACATTTGTCTCATGCAATAAATTCTACTAGAACAATTTGCCTCCCACTATATATATACATATTTATCCAGAAAAATAGAGCACTAATAATGAACTTAGGCTCAAGTCCCACTTTGAGGGAATGTTTTTACAGGTAGAAGCTCTCAGTGCAAGATCTTCCTCTGCTGGTTTCAAATTACTAAGTGGAACAAGTAAGAAACATCTTTATGCAGAGGTAAAAAAAAAAAACATTTACAATCACAACTATTCAAACAGAAGAACCATTTCTCAGCCAACTGTACTCAAAACTCCAGATAATTTGCTCTGCACCTCCAGCTTTGGAAAAAAAAAATGCAATACACCTTGATAAGTAACACTAGAAATTTTATTTCCCTTTTATTTAATTTGCAGACCTAAGCTGTTGAGAAATAATACAAAATTAATTCAACTTTCTAACTTCACATTTCCTGAAAACTAAAAAAATTTCCCAAAGGAATGCTCTAGGTCATGCTGAATAATCTGTGTCACTCTACCATTGGCTAGGATATCCTTTCACAAGTTTTTTACACGTGGGTCCACGAATCACCTTGCACAGGTGCCTAACAGTGACAGCATTCTGAGCTTTCAGCTTCCAAACAACCAGAGAAAAAAGCTTGGAGAATAACCCTAAGGCAAATATCAGCACCATTTTGCTGTCTATTAGCAAAAAGTTTTACTATTTCTGACATAAAAGAATGCCTGAAATCCTAACATATCTTCTCTTATACAGCTGTACTAAATAAATTCATCTGTATCACATTTATCTGATTGAAGCAGAAACCTCTGTCCTAATGAGCTGCAGGGATGTACACAGAGCTGTTAATGGGCAGTTTTCACCACTGATGCTCTTTGAGATATAAAACTAAACTCACTTCTAGTTATAGATTACTTAAGGAATTAAATTGAAAAGTAGCACCATTTTACACAAAGGACAAGAGTGATTGGAGGCTCTTTATTGGTTGAAATAAAACTAAGGTTAATATACCTGCAGGAAGCAGGTGCAGTTCCTGTATCACATTTATGAAATATTATGTGTGTTCCAGCATATCCATTTCCTCTTTCCTGATTCATTTAATGCTGAGGTGATCATATTTGCCAAAGCATTTCTTCAGAGTATGAAACAGGTAGAGGCATATGAAAAGTGCAAAAGGTGACTTTGCCTGGCCTTCATACAGGGCCTCTGTGTGTAAGCATCATTTTACAACAGAAGCACAGGTCCAAGTGGAAGCACACTGAGGGGGATCCAAATAAAATGCTGAAGAGGGGGACAAAAAGTGGTACAAGACTCAAAAGTGTGTGACCTCATTGAGGACTTCCAATGCCTAAAGAGAAACCAGAAGATTGAGATTTACAAGAGCATAACAAGATAATGGGAATGGCTTCAAATTGAAATAGAATTTTTAGGAAAATATTCTTTACAGTGAAGGTGGTGAGGCACTGGCACAGGTTGCCATGTCCCTGGCAGTGTTCAAAGCCAACCTGCCCTAGTGGAACATGTCTCTGTTCAGGGAGTTGGAACAAGATCATCTTTCAGGTCCCTTCCAACTCAAGACATTCTATGATTCCAACAGGAGCACAATCTCCCCCAAATAGCTTTGGCTTTCTTTGCAACCTGTCTTTGTAAGCAATTCTAAGAAAAGCTCAGCTCAAGTGTCCTTGTCAAAAGCATTGTGCATACAAAGTGGAAAGAGCAATAAAGCTAAAAGATTCCATGAGACAGTGGGGAGAGAGAGAAATAAAGTTATGTGTAAAAAATAAATTCTACTCCTCAAAGAGGATGTATCATTGGAAAAATGCCTACAAAAGACAGAAGCAAACAGAACACAAAGGCCATATGTTTCTGAAATTTATGGAGTCCCATTTCACTCCTTCCAAATGTAGTTCTTTCTGGAAACACAAAACCATGCATAGGTTTGCTAGAAAAGTAAGCTGAAATCACATTTTCTGTGCTTTTGCACTATAACCAGTATATTAAATGTATGTCATATACATCCCTATTCTGTGTCAAATTTAAAAGGATAGGCAAATTCTGGCTTAAATTTTAATTGAAAGAGTATCATAACTGTCCAAAAACCTTCCCTGTTTCTTCCACAAACACATACATGCACTGAAATTTATTGGCAAGCAAAGAGCAGTATCACTTTTTAGACACTGGAAAATTCATCAAGATTGTTGTGGAATCTGTTGAGGTATTTAAACTGATATCAAGCTGTTAACTTAAGTAGTAAAAAATCTGCAATTTAAGCTTTTAATGAGCACCTCGCATTTGCAGCAAACTGAACTGCAGTAGAACCATGCTAGGACCAAGGTGCACTTTTAAATACCTTCTCTTGCACAGCAAGGTGGCTGTGCAGCATTTCAGTCAGTTGGACTGTTTGTACATTTTACCAATTAAAAAAAATACATTTTTAAAGTTGTTGAGATCAACCTCCAATCCAGCAGTTAAACAGAGAACGTTCAGTACAATTCCAGCCCTTTGGAGCAGGACAAAATATCTTATTTTCTCCTGGCAGTAGCAGCTGATTGCTTTCCAGGTTGCTCCTGACACTTGAGCCAAGAGCAATAGGGGGTTAGACTAAGCCAGGAGTGTTCCCATCCAAAGCTTCCTGATTCACTCTCATGACACAAACACATCCCTTACGCCTCCACACCGGGACTGTGCCACAGCAAGACAGGCTTGAGGAAAGTTTGTTTGCTTCTAAACGAGATGGAAAAATTAGATTTGTCCCTGAACCACTGAGAGAGAGCAGTTTCTGTCAAAACAACAGAAAAATTAAATTATGAAGATATATGGCTATCCCATAATTCTCCCTCTTGACTTCCTGCTGGTGCATTGAACTATAAGAAAGTGTTAAGCAATAGTAGCTGTTAAGGATTGTTACTTGAGATCTGGAAGCCTGAGGACTTCAGTGATATTCTCAAAATTGAGAAACCAGCTCAAACAACTGTGAATAAAGGACTCTTCACTGCTGCAGACTGGACACTTGACATATTCAACAAGGTCACTTCCTTTAAGCCATGAAGATGGTTCAGCATGGCAGATTTTATGCTTGAAATAGTAACTTTAGTATTTATGTGAATTCGTTTTGAAACTTGGAATTCAAACATTAAAAGTTTCAAAAATAAAGTAAAAGGTATTAATTTACATCAATGGCACAAAGCAGAGAAATGTCTGGCCTAGAATTCAAGTTAGCCTGCAGACAAATTAAGACTCTCTTATTCTGGGATCCTGGCAAACAAGGTTAACAATCTGAATACACATCATTAGCTGATTTCACTGCTTTCCAATGAGAGCATTTGCCTGCCCTTTGCTTTCATCCCTTCCTACCACCACAGATAGCCCAGAGTGAAGTTGTGTCACACATAGTGCATCAAAAACAAAACACTGATTTGTGCACAGCTGATACTGAACAAGATATTTTTTGCTCTATAGCACTTCCCAAAAGTTGGCTTTCACTTGTGTCATCACAGCCTCATCTACTTGGATACCACTGACTAGTTCTTCCTTTTTTTCCTTTGACAATTTTCTCAGCTTTTCCCTGGTTTGCTCTTGTTTAATCTTTATCCTGACATCAGTGCTCCTGACATTTAAGATATTGAAAAAAATATTTCCATAGCTTTAGTTGAAGAGAATATTATATTCTTGATGTAGGTATTTTCTGTACTTCCATGAGAGCCCTGGACCAAATTCAACAATAAAGAATCAACAACGATCAGAATGCAAATTTCAAATACTTGAAGCATAGTTTACATATGCAGGATAATTAAAATCTGGTTCTTTAGAAACAAGTAAAATATTACATCTAGTTCTTTATGTATATTGCTCTAAATAAAACAATATCTATGTTTATATGTGTATATATAGTCTCACTTTACCACATTCTCTGAAACACTGTGAGAAGTAAAACAAAACAACTGGAATTGTTAACAGCCACACTTCAGGTTAATATTAAACTCCTGTTTGCACTCCAAATCCCTCAGGGTTAATATGAGCACATAAACCCAACCACTAACAGACATGAGCCAATTTAATGAGACCAGAAATGGGGTCACACCAACCACCACTTTTTTAAAGATCTTATTTGTCAAAAAGGGAAAATAACAAAGAAAAATATTTACAAAGTTGAAGCATTGTCCTTATAGCTTTCTTAAATTTGCTCATTATAGACTACTGAGCAACTGATTACAAGATCCTCCCAACCATCCCCAGGCAACAGTGAACCAGATTAAGAGAGACCAGGCAATTAAATAAGGAACAAATTCCCAGGAAATATGAACTGAAGAGGAAAATACTGTATTTAATACAGTATGGGAGTCATATTTGTGCTAAATTGCTGAAAAAACAAGTCATAGTAAGACCATTAAAATATCTTTAATTAAGGAATTAATTTTTTTAAAATTAATTGTGGAAAAACACCTCAAATACCAAGGTACAGGTACTTATTCTTCAGTCTCTGTTATGGCCATGGTTGTGAAGAGAGTTTAATGAACTCACTACTGTGAAAAATGATCATAAAATGTAACATATGTAAGAACAAGCTGGGTTTTGTGAACAGAAACACATTCCCTGCATTTAATGGAAGCAGCTATTAGACAATATTCAGCATTTCCCACCTGCCACAGCTCAGGAGGGGGCTGCACCCACAGCAGGCACAGCAAGGCATACAACCCCATAATATAGTACTGAACAAGAACCATTTAATAAAAATATATGGAGATAGGCTAGTAAAGACTTCCTTTGTTTCCCCAGCTGAGGTGGAACACAAAGACAAGGGAAAGTAAAATGGTTTGCCTGAGGCAAGAAGATTAATCAGCATTACACCCAGGAGAGAATCAGGAGGAATGATAACTAGTGCTAAATCAAAGCTTCAACAAACCATACTCTCCTTTTGAAGAGACAACACCATCTTTTCTCTCAGCAAGTCAATAATTAATTCAGTGAACTTGATTCCTTAAGCTTTAGGATCCCTTCATCATTCTGACCATTGTTTTCAAGTTTCAGGAAGAGTTGTGTTTCTATTGAGGGGGACAATGTGGTTCTTTTCCCTCTCTTAGCACAGTAAAGAGGAAGGTCCCTGGAATGCTTCAAAGCAGCTTGAATTTTTTACAGGAATTATACATTGAACATACTAAGCAGACAGGATTTCATCCTCAATTTCCTTCCAGGGCTAACTAGAATAATTCTATCTATATTGCCAATGTGATAATAACAGTAACATGGCCTAACTGATAAAAGGAGGAAAAAATTTGAAACTGGTTTCCATAGCATGCCATTTGATTTCAGCATAGTCTACCTATTACAATAATTTACACTTTTTAACTCCCTTAGCACTGACAATTTTCTCTTTTAGTTCACAGGTGGTATCCCATATGATTCCCTGCCAAAAAAGTCATTATTTCCAACATTATACCAGCAAGAATACTAAAGTCAGATTACCTGACATATATATGTAGTTGCATAGAAAGTCAGTGTCTCAGTAAAACAAGCAACTAATAACTTCATATTGTAAAAGGAAAAGCAAAAACAGTCTTTACTACAATTTGCAAAGTTCAGAAAGACTTAGAAAGTAAAGAAGTCAAAGATTAGACACTGCAGGCTCTCTGTTTTTCTTGTAAAATCCAGTTTACAATAACATTAAACCTTGCCATCCTATAGACTGCAACTTTCAAGTTCTCCCCTGCATGACCAAATTATCAGAGCAGGACATGAACAGACCACCATGGTAACTTGATATGTCTATATAAACCATTATCACAAGAGAAAATGGCAAAATAAAATTCTGAATAAAAGTATTATGATGACAGTACAAATAAAATTATAATTTTTAAAATCCCATGAGCTTCTCATAGTAGATTTCATAGGGTGTGAAGTTGACAGGATTACTAACTCGATGTCACAACAGAAACTTCATGCAACACTTGAGAAGCTGCAATCAGAACCTGCCATCCATGCCTGGCAGATAAGGTAACCTCACATTCAGGCACAGTTCTGTCACTGTGATTTCAAAGACATTAATTTGAGAGTTCACTAAAATTAATTTCTGAAAAGGACACCAAGGCCTGAAGACAAGATATTCACTGTGCAGAAAAAACAACTGCTTTTTCTCTAAGAGACAAAAAGAGAAGAACCTCCTCTCTTAAATCCCACATTTCAAAAATACACATTCTCAGAATAATAGGCAAAGTTCCTTCCATAATAAAGGCTCCACCAGCACTACCTTGAGCTCTTTACAGTGTTTGTGTGCCACAGGCTATTAAACATTACTGACCCTTACAAGGGATTCAGAATAAACTCTTAATTGTCTTTAAGGATGAAAGATGGCCCTTGATCTTTTAAAAGTATTTTCCAAGCAACAGCAAACCACAAATATGAAATATCAAGTTTAATGAAGGAAAGGTCTAGTGAGGCCAGTCAGACAGATTGTATAAATTAATCAGTTTGTTCACATTTTAAAGTCACATAACTTCACAACTATTATAGTTGTCAAACTCAAATCTGCTTCAGGTTAAAAGCCAAAATTCTCTTGTGACTTCTAATGTTCAACATACAATATTTTACAGCATAGCTCTGGGAAGTAGTATAACATTTCTACAGCACATTATACACTAAATATAAAGATATAATGATAAAACTATCGGAAGGAAAAGGTTAGGAAATATCTTGCATTCTGGCAGACTTACAGACCCCAAAAATGCCCAAAGTACAAGTGAAATGCAATTATTTTTGCTGCTTGCTAGCTAAACTGCTGACCTACATTTTAACATCCTGAATAGAGGAACAGAGATATTTTACCCATGGATTCAAAGGGAAAAAATCTGTTGAGTTCATATTCCTTATGAATGCCTCCAAATGATGGCAAATCAATAGCTGCTGCTTTACTAACATCACCCTTTGGACTTAGTCAGCTAGCATGCCTGAAAATTCTTCCCAGAAGAACCATACAGATTCACAAATCTGTTTTACAACCACCATCAGAACTCCATACAAACAACTCAGCTTTCAGTTTGGTTACAGGTACAATATAAACCTCTAAAGTCAAAAACACTTCATAGTAAGGTTAGCTCTGCTTCTGAAGCTATAAAATTATTTGCTGAATTGTTGTAGGGTAAACTGAGTGAAAGGCAAATAATACAAGGTCATTAAATGAGGCATCATTAGTGCCTTGAGCTATGCAATAACTGATTTTATTTCTTGTCACTAGAAGGCAATTTTATTGCATTATTGGCAAAGCACCCTCCTCTCTTCTGTCATAATCTACTCCTACAGCCTGTTGCAAAAGGAAGTTTTCCATAACACATTTTCAATTCCCCAGCAAGCATTCAATTCTCAAATGGTTTTTAAAAACTCAAAGCAACAATTCATACAGCCAAGTAAGAGCACTGAACTTGGAACTCTGAAAATTTCCTGCTCTAGCTCTGGAGTTTCTTACAGTCTTTATCTGACAACTTTCAAGGAGCCACAACAATAAAGTTCCTGACATAATCCAAATAAAACTGATCATAGGGAATGTAGGATTCTAAGTAACAGGGCAAGATCTATGCACAGCAAGTAGTTTGCAAAATACAAAAATCAGAAGTACAAACATTGTTTTCTGCTTTTCATGGAGTTCTTGTTAGACAGGGAGTTCAGTTTGCAGACACAGGTAAGAAAAACCAGAAATACCAAACAAAATGCTTAGTTATCAGCAGCAAACACTGTAGGAAACTGAAATAGAAAGGATTCAGCACTTACAGAAGATATCCCTGATCAGACAAAGCTTATTTCCTGATCAAGTATAACTGGAGCAGTGTCTTAAAACTGAAGACTAAAAAGTGCTATTAAAAAAAAAAAGTAAGAAAAATCTTGTGAGAACAAGCACTAAGATGTGACAACAAACTGCAGACACCACACAGATTGGAAATAGAAAAGTAAGAAGAACTGAGGTGGTTTAAAAAAAATGACAGACCAGAATGAAAAAAAAAGAACTTTTATTTGTGTTCACAGAACTCACATCCCTAGAAATCCTTCACTTGGGGATTCATATCTGAGAAAATAGATAAAGAATAAGTGGATAATAATAATTTCAAGGAACTGCCATGCAACCAAGCAACTCACTGCCCAAAATTCAAGGCCAGAAAAAACAGTGGCATCAAAACCTACAGATTCAAATGGGCAAGACATAATTGGCAAACTGAAGGAAAAAAATTTGCTATTTTAGTCAGAATTCACTTTCTATGACACAATAATAAAATGTCACTGTCTTTGATAAGCAGCGTTAAATTGTATATTGATATTTTAGACATTCTATAGAGAGGGACAAATTGATGGATCCATTCTTGTCCTGATATCCCCATATGAATACAATATTAAACACATTGAAAAATTCTGCACATATCTTACCCCTCAAAATATCTCTTCAGCTGTATGTAGGCCATGTGAAGTGTTAAAAGTAGGAGCAAAAATATGACATGAATGGTCCAGGAAATAATTCAGTTCCTGATCAAGTAGAAATCCTCTTACTTAATAAAGGGTTTTTTGTTGGGTTTTTTTTCCCCCCTTTTTCTTTTCCCCTTTTAAACAGTATTCACTTCTGGGACTATAGATCTATCTGTTTTTTATCTTATATGTCCATGTGTTCCCATAAAGTTAGACAAATTTGTCATCCTGATTAGGCAGAGAAACAAGCAGAATCAAGGCAGTTCCTGCAGCATAAAGTCCTGAATTTCTTTTGTTTCTGTTTCAAGTCACAGCTTTCAACAAACATTATCCAAAGGTCAATTAATATGAAATATAAACAATTATTTCTTCCTTCCATTTCCTTGAACATTTCTGCTTCCTTTCAGATAGCGCTTGTCTCCCCACCAGGCAAGCAGCAATGTACTCACAGCTGTAAAAAAACCCCATGGTGCCCAGCCCTTCAAGGATGCTTCTGGAGTTCACTATCTGAAAACCAGCAAGCTATTTTAATCAATTCATGGAATGGTTTGGGTTGGAAGGGTCTTAAAAGATGATCTGGTTCCATCCCACCTGCCATGGGCAGGGACATCTTCCACTAGACCAGGTTGCTCAAAGCCCCATCACACTTCTTTTGATGCAGCTCAGGATACAACTGTGTTTATAAGCTGCTAGTGCATGGTTCTGACTCATATTCGGGATTAGGATTTTTCTTCACTTTGTTTTGTTAATTTTATTTTGGTTTTAGTTGGTTGCTGTTTTGGGGTTGAGAGGTTTTCATGGGGAAGAGGGGAAGTTGGTGATGACAATTGTGGCTTATTTTTTTTAACCTAATGTCGATAAAATATGAGAAAATATTATTTATTTTTTTTAAAATTTATAATTATACTTTATTTTTCCAATTGCAACTCTGAATTGAACACATAATCCAAGCATCCAAAACAGCATCCTATTTAACTTTTGGTGATGAGTACTCTCTCTTTAGTGGAATGACTTCAGATTCAGCACTGTCTTAAGTTTAGTTTACCATCCAATATGGAAAGTATAAAAAACCCCATGACTACAATGAAAAAAGCTTGTGAAAACTCACAGAACACAAGAAGGCAAATGAACTTTCATTACACAGGACAAAGGGCAGGGGCATAAGAGAAAGGTAGGTTTTATTCTAGATGTAAAAGATATGTAAATACTTATTATCTCTTTTAAAGATAAGGAAAGGGTACTGACATTTTCCCAAAGTTACACTAAAAATAGCTATTTCAGAATGGGGTTATGTGCATCTGTAAGGAATACACACACACTTCACATGCTATAGTGAACTGGCCCTCTCTGATGAAAACAGATAATTTTTATGGTCCTGTAAGGTGATGTACATGGGAATACAGCTTTTGGAGAGTAAGCAAATTAGTCCTTTATAAAAGTGATCTATTTCCAACTGTTTCCTCTCCTAAGAGACAAAACCATCACATAAGTTCCTACCCCACTGAAATAGAAAATAAAGTTTTTGCAACAATAATTTGTTTTTCCTCTGGATACTTCATAGCTTTAAATACTGTAACTACAGCAGATATCAATTAGAGATAGCAGCTCTGGCAGTATGTTAGAAAACCATTAACACAGTGACTCAATACTCTAGAGACTCCAACACAAAGTGTGATTTCCCATAAAATCTGAGTGTAAACAACAGTTCATGAAGCACAGAGACTTGGTTTAAGGCCCCAGTTTTAAATTCCTTATACAGCCAAAATAACTGTTGACTCCAATGACCACTGTAGAAACACCTGGAATCTGTTTGCCTGTTTATGATACACTTTTCCTATGGAGACATTTTCTTGCTTAGGGACCTGACTGTTCTTATTTCTGAAAGATTATACTACAACAATAGGAACAATAAAGAAATAATAATATTTGAATCTTGTTATTTGAAAATGATTTTTGAAGCAGCACAAGCAGCCTTTTTCCACTGGATTTCAGAGGAATACCAGACCTTTCCACATCATCCCTGGACCTTCAGAGGAAAACTGCACCTTCTACAGGAGCACTGCTGCAGCTGAATCACATCTGCCACTGCAGGAGGACTGCATTTAATGGGACTGCTGCCAACACCCTGACTGACAGGGGGTCAGGTTGTATTCTGACTCTCTGTCAGTGTTTTTGTATACTGCATTTTATTTTCACTTTCCTATTAAATTGTAGTTCTGGCTTGAGATATCACTGGTTTGCTTTCAAACCAGCACATGGAAATATCAAAGTATTTGCTGGAAGACTGAGGTAAGGAAAGGCAGAGAAATATCAAACTACTGATGAAGTATCATATTTTGAGAGATATGTCAGTTACAATTAAAAATTAATTACAATAAAGAATTACAGTCTGACCTGAAGAAAGAAGACTAGAGAGAAGACTGAAATTTAAATCCTTTTTATCTCTGATTTTATTGCTGCATTCAGCAGCCCTCACCCTCCTTCTTCCCATAAACAAAAACAAAACAAACCTAGATGTGACAAGATGACTGTAGTTTACTGCATTTTTTTTTTCTTTTCATGGAACCTCTATTAGGCTAGAAGCAAAACCACACTACACAGAGACAGCTACTAGATGGCAACCAAAAGACAGGTTTTTTTTAAAAAAATTTTGGTTAAGAGAATCACCAATGTCTTCACTCCCAACAGGGTACAGCAGACTGGAGATGTTATACCATTGTCTTCACAACATTACCATACCTACACCAGAACAAAATCAATCATGCTAAACAAATTTATATATACAGCTTTCAGCAGTCTTCATAGAGTGCAGAGGGCTCCAGTTATTTCCATCATGACTAAAAAGCAGTCCAGTAAGTACATTTTCATTGCTACTGCAAACATGGTCATTAAAGTGATGGCTGCATGAACTCTGCCATGATTTACCAGACTCCAGAATTTTCCAAATGCATCAAGAAATACATCTCAAATTTTCACATCCATTCTACAGATTTCATAGGAATAGTACTGAGTTTAAAAATGAGCTTTTAAGAATCTTCAGAGCCTCAAAGGAAAGTGCAGCTGCTGCCTCAGAATCATTTAAACACTGAAATCTGGATGATGGAGTGCACCACTTACCGCTGAACTGGTAAGGAAAGGGAGTCTAAGTGGTCCTCGCCCTTAAAAGCCATGTTTATCCTGTTCTTATGTGCACTTCTGCATAGGCTGGAATCTAGGAAGAAAAGAGTCATTTAGTAAACCCAGGAAAACTCAGGCACCTTCAGCCCAGGCTGGCATGGCATTTTCCTGCTCTTCTGGGGAGAGAGCTCATTAAAACAAATTAAAGGTCTCTTTTTCCAAAGGTACCCCACAATTACAGCAGATAACCAAGGCCATTAAATGAATTTCACAGCATAAACAATGTATGGTTACATATTCTTGAAGATCTTGAGCTACTGCACAGGTCAGAGCCATCTGGGTTGTACATTTCTGAGTCAGTATTGAGGTATTATTTAACCTCATTTATTTTATATTAACTTGAATGGTAGAGGAAATTTATTGAGTATTATATTAATTCTTCATGTTATTGTGAGAAAGATTGCAAGTGAGGTGCCTTCCAGCCCTAATTATTCTGCAATATTATTTCAGGGTTGTTAAGTACTACATTTACAGAAAGATCCTTGATGTCTAACACACTCAAGCATCTGACCCTTCCATATTGGACAACTCCATTTTTTTTACATTTTAAATGCTTCACACATCTTTCTCCTCCATGATTTTCCTTTATACCTACTGACCAAGAGATGGATCCAAGCTTTATTGCACTAGAAAAAAAAAATAAGGAAGGAAAAGAAAGACTCTTCATTTTCACAAAAGGAAGATTCTTACTTCTTTCCCTCTTCTTTTAATTAGCCTCACCCTACATTAGAGCACTACCTACCATAGGTCAAAGCATATTCACAGCAAAAATCATAGAGGATTTATTCTACAAAAAAGGTAATTTTCACTCACACATATGGGTGGAAGAAAATTTGAGGCAAAATATTTGAAGGGAAAGACTAATCCATTACTCAGGAAGAAGGAGGAAATGGATTCATTTCAACAAGGAGGCAGAAACAGTGGGAAAATTATGTTTTCTTATATGTGAAGAAAAATCTGGGATCAATGGATCTCAATCCTAGAGGAAATACTTTACACAGGAAATTACTGTTGTTTGTGTCACCAGCTGAGGGTTTTTGATGTAGCTGCTTGTGAAATTCTGCTATTTGGTCATTGGCTGCACTATACAAGCTGAGTCAGCCAGCATTCAAGATATTTGCCACCCCAAATTGCTCTTAATTGACACAGAGTGGTCCTCACTCCCTTTCCTAGCAAACTCATCTCATTACTAATGCATGTCCTTGTTTTTTTTCCCCAAGATCTCTCAAACACATCCTGAGCACATAAAAATAATACAACCAATAATGAGTTCACATGCTTTGTCCACTGTTAGCACCAGATTGCTCTGATGATGGTGCCATGCTGTATTTCTCCCTTGGTTTTCCTGGAAATAACTAACTTAAAATAATCCTTCTTTAGATATATAAACTAAGAAGATTGAAATATAGGAGAAGAATCTATTTAAAAAGCCAAAACCAACACCAAAAAACACATTAAAAATAGTTTAATTGTTACTGAAGTCTCTGGTTTAAAAAGACTGCTGATATTTTGTAGGTTTTGACTGAAGGTTCAAGTATGTATGCCCAAGTATGAAAATATTGATATGTATTCTTCTGCTCCTGTGACACTAAGATTTGAAAAAATAACCTTATTTTGGGGAGTGGGAGGGGTATAGGATTTACAGCATTTAGTGTATGATATATAGATTTCACTAACAAATGGAATAAATGAGCTATCTTCATTTCAACTAGTAGAATAATTTAGGTTTTTTTTAAAAAACATTTAAGATTACCAGATACAAACAATTGTATAATCACATTTACTGGAAACAGCCAAATATCACAATAATCACTGTCTTCATTGTGGAGGAGATACCCTTAAAGCTGAACACACCCACATAAAACCTTTATCTCCAAGATTAACTTCCCCTCCTATGTCTTGCCATTTAAAGGACCAAAACACCCAATATTTTAGTCTATAGAACTACAGATTTCACGGACACTAAGTATCTCTTTCTCCTCAGCATTAGACCTGGATTTACTTTCTTATGCTACAAGCACTAAATCAAATCTAAAACTTTAGCTTTCTCTGGCAAGCTAAGTCTACTTCAGCATTAGCTCAGCCTACAACCAATTTCTACACATACAAATCAAAGCACCTGCTTGTGCTCCATTACTTGTGATCAGTGACATAATGTACACAGACATAAATTAGATTATTGCATGTCCTTCTTCCCCATAAATTAGAAACCTGACAAAAATGCAAGTTTTTATGTGCTGCCTTCCCACAAAACATACTTTTATATTATGTCTGAGAGCCTTTAAAAACATTATCAACTCCTACTTAGAGGTTACTTACACTCCAGGAACAATAACAAAATGCCACAACAACATCTTAGCCAAACTGTCTGGCTAGAGACTATGACTAGATATTAGCTCAAATATTTAATCTCAAATTAATTTTGGCAACATGAGGAATTTATCTGCCCTGGCACTTTTCCAGGAGATCCCCTGTACCCCCAGGATCACAGTAGATGCTGGAACAGCAGTGATTTGTGCTACAGGCTTCTGGTGCTGCTTGGAATGCCTCCTCCACCTGCTGGGCAATTACAGAGATATTGTTCTGTTTCTTTCCTCTTTCCAGGCAAGACCAAGACAACTGCACTTCCTAGTAAAGACTAGGAGACAGATTTTGAGCCCTTCTATTCAGTTGATTCTGCTTTTATTCAAGTCCACAACACAATGATGAGCTCTAGCCATCACTCCTGAAAGCAGAGTCCTCTACTCTGTGGAGATGTAACACATGCACTCACTTTAATTAAGTATATATTTAATAATAGATAACATCAGTAGACTTCTGGAGGAGAGTCTAATATTTTTTCCCACTGAAAATATTTTTCTCCATGACCAATGATCTCAGAGATGCAGTGCAGATAATTTTGTACAAAAAACCCAAATCAAGACAAACCAAAAAACCCATTGCCCATAGTTTGCAATATTGTTAACTTAGGTTGAAGCCTGAGGGGCATACTGAAATAATAAATTTGTATTTTTATGTTATGAAGCCTTTTATTTAACTCCTTATATAGGACTTTGCATCTGCACACAGCCTTGTATCACATTGTAAATGCTGACTTAAAATTTGTTTGATTCCTCTGGTAGGTAGCAGCACATGCATCTGAAATTACACGTATTCAAGGCAGCAGGCTCTGTGTCCTGCCTTTCTCTCTTTGTGATTTCAACATTTATTTAGGTTTTGGGATGTTGTTTTCTCAAGGAATAGATGTAGATAATCAGAGCACAAACCACACTTCAATCCCATCCGGCACAGTCAGCCAAAAGTTTTTTTCAGAGATAAGAAGTCCAGAAGAGAATAAAGTATCACACCTGAAAGGGCATGAAAGCATTGCTGTCAAATCAACAAAGTGTCAGTAAAGGCCATAATCTTCACGGCAAAAAATCCCCAAAACCACATAAGCAGGAAGAGGGATCTTGTTCACAGACAGGCACCAGACCTTGCCAGGAACTCACAGAGAACTAAAAACATCTTTAATTTACATCTGGGCTCTTTGACAGTTTTTAAAGGAGGAGAAGCCTCATCCCAAATCACACCAGGCTTGGCAGTACAGGGGAGACCTGTGCAGCACCTCATCAGCAGAGTGCTGCAGCTGGCAGCTGTTATCCCACTGCTCCACCACAAACCCTTCCTGCCTTACAAGAATTTGTAAAATCTCCCAGTTTAAGTTTCTTTTTCATCATTTAGCCTGTTAGATTATTGTTTAAAAAAAAAAACAAAAAAAACAGAGATTAGGAGGGTTTTAGCATAAGGATTCTTCTAGCAACAACATCCATGCCCAAAAGCATCATGTTTTCCAGGTGTGGAAAACCTTCACTCTGTGGGATTCATTTGCTGCTACTGATGGCCCTTAAGTTCTCTGTCACAAACTGATGTCTTTAATAATTAAACCCTGAAAATTCAGACAATTAAACCCACATTTGAGCTCATTCTTGTCACACACGTTCACCCTTGCAAAGGCTCAAATCAAAAGGCAAATCTGTGAACTTTCACCAGACTCTTTTAACCCCTAACATCATATTTCAACATTAACAATATCTTAAAATAAGGTCAATCAAGAGCATAGTTTCTCTTTCAGAAAGAGCCAGAAATCCATACATCTAGCCTCTGATAATTAATAATCATCTGAATTAGAAGAGCATGTTACCTATAAGCAATATGGTTAACCTGAGAATAAGAAGTTATTAGCTAAAAGTCGTTTCAGACCAGATATCCCTTGATTAATATGAACAGTTCCTGTCTGTACTAAAGTACAATCCTTTTTCTGCCAAACAGTGCTTGCCCTTATTTTACAATTCTGGGAGTCTGGGAATCATTAGTTATTATTCTCCTATACACAGAATAACTGTTAATGGAATACCACAAATCAAATTAAGAGCAGAATTCTGACAGCATTTATGTGAGAGGTCAGAAAGTAAATACATGCATTCTGTCCTTCAGCAACATATCCAGCCCATCAGAAGGTTTTCCACACTAACCATTTAAGGACTCAAGATCCTGTGTCATTCTGCATTATGAGAAGCTTACATGGACATGAATTAATTACAATAGTAAGAGCCAACTCAAAATTAAGGTGGGTGTCACAAATCTAAGAAACCATAAAACCAGAAGCAAAAATAATGAAGAGCCTTTCAAATGGGGCATTTTAATGGGTTGTATGAGCATGGGATCTATGGACCACACTCCTAGAATGCAAAATTAAAACCAGGAGGGAGAGGTGGGAAAAGGCACTACCTATGACATTCATTCATGGCTGCAGCTCTTTTAGAACCAATAATCAGAGGGGAAGCACTGCTGAGTAGTTTATGCCTCACACATCAAGTAAAATCTGAAATACAAAACCATTTCCAGTCACAGAGGGGTTTTATTTTTATGGCATATTTCTTCTCCTCTTTTCTCTCTGCTTTCTGATACAGAGAGAGGATCTCATTTTAAATAAGTCTCTGTATTTGAAAATATTCCTTTTAATGTATCATGGAACAGTTTCTTTTGGAAGGGACCTTAAAGATTATTTATTTCCAAACCCCCAGCTTTTGGTAGCTTTGCCTTCCACTGGATCAGGTTTCCCACAACCTCATCCAACCTATATAGACTATATAGGCATATGAAAAAGTATATATCAATTTATTGTCATCTGTTTCTTTCAATATTTCACTTATCTTTTCATAATTTTCAAAACTATGTTTTATTATATTATATAGTCATTATATATTTCTTTTAGATTAAATATTTTTAAAGTATCTATTATAATATACGTGGAAGTTTGGGGTGTGTGTATATATACATTGATATACATACCAACATGCATTTGATGTAGTTATTCATGACAACTCAAGTTTGTCCTATTTCTTTTTACTTCTGGATATTTTTTCATTTTGGCCTTGTTTTACACATCTGTACCTTGGAAATACACCAGAAGAAAGAGAGGGAGAAAAAAAAAATTAAGGATTTACCTCAGTCAAATAGACCATCCTGAAAACTACAGACAAAGAATATTATCATGTAGATCCTCAAGGGTGGAAAAAAAATCTGAAGCCAGTACATTCCTCTGCATACAGAGTAATTCCTTAATGACTTCCTGGTTTTAAAAACCTCCATGAACATTAAAAAAAATGTTTATGATCTCCACAAGGCAAAACCCTGCTTTGAAAGTAAGATGTATTGGACTACTCCTTCCATATTTTTATTTTTATAATGGATTATGTGTAACACACTAAGTAGAATATATGTAGAACACATTTATCCAGGTAATTCAGGTTTCTCCAAGATTAGGAATGGAGGAGATCAGTCATCACATGAACTACAGTAAGTCCTTTTGCCAAGGCATGAGTTTTCTTACAATGCATCTTTAACAAATCTTCCAATTCAAATACAAAATATTTAGAAAAAAAGGAGTTTCTGTCATCATTGATTGCATTATGAAAATATTTAAAATAAGGACATAAAGAAGGGCACAACAGATTTGATGATTTGTTTATACCCACCCTCCTTCAAAATTATTTTAGGCAACAGGCCACTAGAACAGTCACTTGACATCTTTTGGGTAATTTTTAGTCTTAAATCTTTAAGATCTCCCCTTCTGAAAGGAGCACAATTTCTACAGCCAGCAGTAGAAGAAACTGATTAGTGGTAACATTTCTAGCAATTAGCATTTCAGAGGCAGTTTCCTTGAAGAAAATTTACTTTTGAGGTTCAGGAACCGAATAATAAGTGTCAGGTTGGTGCACTCCAGAGCCATATTTTACCTTTTATGCAGTGCAGAATAGTCACCATATAAAACCCTTTATTGGATCTCAGAGCAACAGTAATGCCAGGTGCTACCAGGTGGTTCTGGGGGGTCCAATGGGCCAGGCTGCTCAGAGCCCCATCCAGCCTGGCCCTGAACACTGCCAGGGATGAGCCACCCACAGCTCTGGGCAACATCTCCCAGTGCCTCACCACTCTCACAGTAAAGAATTTGATCCCAATATTTAACCTAACTTTTTCTCAGTTTAAATCCATCATCCCTTCAGCCTATCCTAGCAGGAGAGGTGTTCCATCCCTTAGTCTTTGTGGTCCTCCTCTGGATTCACTCCAGCAGGTCTGTATCCTTCCAGTGCTGGGGACTCCAGTGTGGTATTAGATGTCAGAGGTTTGTGCTGACAATAAATCACCTCAAGTGAAATTGCCCTGCTTTGGTCTCATTTATCCTGACACCATAGCCAAAATTTCATCTTGTCTCCATGTAGTGAGATCAGAAATAAAAAAATCTGTTCTTTCAACCAGCCACTGGGTATAGCACAAGGGAAAACAGACTTTTGTACCTTGGAGTGTACAAACATAGAATGTAGACTGTGCTGCTCAGAAGAAATACCTACAGAATATCAGTATTCTGTTGTTATATAACTCCTTAAAGTGTGATAAAATTGGAGATCAGATTCATCATTTCCCCTATAAACATGCAAAACTTCCAAAAGGATCTTAGCATGAAAAGAAATAAAAGAAAATTCTTTCCCTATTGAGGCATAAAAATAAAGAAAAATAATTGACTAGCCCAAAGTCAACCATAATGCAAGTAAAAATTGAAACAAAATATTGTTTAATATAGGAGTTTAAGACTATAAACAAGTACATAGAGAAGATAACACTGTATTTAACCACTTCAAAGAGAAATTAATAGAGACCTACACAAATAAGTCACTGCAAGGAAACATGACAATATTTGCACATATCTGTGTACAAACCATTACCTGTAATGAAAGGATTTTTTCTCAATAGCCATTCATGTTAGTCAGAGAGGAAGTCTAAAAGACATCTTTATTTACATTGATATTCCTCAAAAAGAAAAACAAATCTGACATTTTAACAGAGAAGAGCAAAAAAAATCTTATTAATTCAGGTCATAGCCCACACGAGCAAGGCTGTATTGGACTGGCATCACAAGGCATTGCATGGTAAACAGTGGTTGTATTTTCACAATATTTGCCAGTGGTGATTAAGTTTTTCATTTTACTGAGTTAATATCAAATTGATCTTTTTTGGTCATAACTCTGAAAACCTTAAGACCAGCTTTTTTTGGCCAGTACTGATAACATAGCACATTTATCTAAAAGTTAGCTATTCTTAGCCTTTTGTGATTATCTCTAGAACTTAAGTCAGTTCTCCATTTGAGCTACTAATAAACTTCCTACTTCTTTCAATCAACTTCAGCATAGCTTTTTCACCCTTCTACAACATATTGGGAAAAAAAAGAAAAACAAGGACACCCAAGAACTAGAGGAAAATTAAAAAGGAAGAAAGTAGTTGAGAGATCAAAGCTATTGCCTGCTAATAAAACAATTCAACAGGATGCAAGAGCAGGAGGTTCAATTGGGCAACAAACACATGAGATGAACCAACACACCTAACAAAATGTTAAACCTGTGGTTGAGCTACATATTTTCAAGAATCCCAGCTCTCCTCATGCTCATTGCAAGTTCTACATTCAAGCCTGCCTTTTCTAGACAGACACAGCAAACCCAGAAGACAAACTTCCTGAAAGCTGAAAAAAAGTCAAAGTGTGTTGCACAATTACCTGTACACTAAAAACCAAGAACATGGAGCCTACAGCAATATTTGAGCATAGTTTCTATTTCTTGCTTTTTCCCTTTAATTAACTTCAATTAGCACTTCCAGACAGCCTGTCAGCAAACTATGCCACCTGGTCATTATAATTCTACACAAAGAGCAAGTCATAAAGCAGCAGCGAGCTTTTTCTGTTTGTAAGGAGAAAATACTTCATTTATAATTTTGAACCACTGCCAAAGAGTATCCAATCACCAGACATTTTCTTCTTCCTCTGTCCTTAGCACAAAAAAAAAAAAATAAAAAAAGTAGAGGAGCCAAAAAGCTGTACCAATATCACAAAGAGGGAATCCTCAGCAGGGCTAGAGGCAAAACTGCTCTGCAGGATTATTCCTATATTCAGTGTCTCAGGTGTGGGTGTAATGTGAGAAGAGTACATTCAGAAACTCCAAGCAAACCCAAAGGCTCGGGGGGATGTTCCAGCCTGTTCATATAATTTTTGCACCAGAGATCAAGTTGGGAGTGGGAGCAGAAAGTGCAAATCCTACTTCAAGGCAACGAGCTGCACTCAGTTTTTGTGCCCCAAATACTCCTGAGCCTCTGGAAGGCCAAGAAGAAAAGTTCAGGTGCTATTACCTGATGGAATGGCAGTTTTTGTAAGGAACACAGGATATCCTGGATTGGAAGGACCCCAGGGATTATCAAAGTTCAACTTTTGGCCCACCACAGGACAATCCCCAAGATCCACACCATGTGCCAAGAGGACTGTCTAAATTTTTCCTTGAGCTCTGGTAGGTTTTAGTCTGCAAGCACTTCCCTGGGGAGCTGCTCCAGTGCCCAACCACCCCCTGGGTGAAAAACCTTTTCCTGATATCCAACCCAAACCTCCCCTGACACATCTTCAGGCCATTCCCTCAGGTCCTGACAGGTCATCAGTGAGATCAGTGCCAGCCTCTCTTCCCTTCATGAGAAATCTGTAGGCTATGATGAGGTTCATAGAACCACAGAACATGGTAAGTTGGAAGAGACCACCAGGATCACCAAGCCCAACTTTTGGCCTTGCACAGGACAGCTTCCTTTGGACCTTTTTGTTTCTGGGAGTTTTTTGGTTGTTTTGTTGTTGTTGTTGATATTGTTGCTGGTTATGTTTTTCTAGTCTTTCCCCTTTTCCAATTCACAGGCTAAAGTTTTAGTATGGAAGAGTCAGGGAGGAGACCACAAGCAAAATAATAATTAAAAAATATAAGAGTACTGTTTATTAAGATGTAAAGTTTGGATGTAGATGACTGAATAATCATGCCATGCCTGAAAGTATTGTAGCTCAGTAGGGACCTTTGCAGTTTCAATTAAAAAGTGACTATATGTCACAGTACTTTTAATTACTAAACCCCCACATTCAGCAGGTGTACAAGTCACAGCCTGTATTTTCTTTTGCACTGGTAACTCCCAGATATGCAGCAAATTACAGAAGTTCAACAAGTTCACATCTATCAGCTGATGTTCAGTTACCCATTATGCAAGGAACTGGCACACAAGTTCTGAGGACAAAATGAATTGCTACACAGTCTGTTCCAGGATGGCTGCATTGTTTGTTCTCATGGTTTTCTAAAAATTGATATTGAAAGAAAAGAAAAATTATCTTTTAAACTGCACAAGTCTCCTTGCAGAACAGGGCTAGTGTTTTGATAAATATTTCCCATTATTATCATGAGGTTGTAACAGTGTGTGATGGCACAAGCAAAGATACATACCAGAATTAGCTGGAAGGAAAACTGTCAGAGCCAATTTTCCTATTAGCAGCCAAATTCCGTGAATTTGTAGTAATTAGGTTTAGGAGTGCTCAGATTCCAGACTTTATTTTTCTTCCCCACAGAAAAATATAACAGTGACTATAGGGGGTTTTATCCATAATAGTAGCTTGAGTTTTCTAGTTATTTATAATTATGCCACAGAACTTGGTCTCCCTGAAAGTCAAGCAGAGACACATTAGACTCACATTTGGAAAGTAATCTGTTCATTCATTTCCAATGCAAGTCTCAGTACTATTAACCCTCCAGACACATGAGACAGGTAAGAACAAAGAAGTGTAAAAGTTCTCCATGAACTCCCATTTTCAGAAATTTGGCATTGATCATTTTTGTTGCAAATGCACCAAAACTTACAAGTCACACTGCTGATCCACTGCCCTGAAAGCCTCAGTCTTCTGACCTGTTCCTGTGGTTAGCTGGGATATGTGGGCAGAGGATCAGCCCATCTCCCATTTGCAAGAGCAGCTAAGAAAACTGAAAATCCCTCCAGCCAGCTCATTTCCATCTATCACCTCTAGAGATAGTTCCATGACCAAGAGCTTCCTTCATTTTCCACTACCAACCTCAGAAAACTGCCAACCTTGAAACACCCATTACCTCCAGTGTTCCCAGTGCAACCTAAGGCAATAATTGGCCTCAGCAAGCAAACAGCCACGTTCCCAAGCCCTCGGGGTGACAGGGTGTACATTCCACCTGCAGCTGTGGCTTTCATTATTTTCAGCGTGCCCAAATTGAGAGATGCTATCAACAATGCAGGGTTTACATCAGCTGGCTCCAAGGAACTGCCTGTGCCAATTACACTCCCATTATAGCAGCAAATATCTGAGGGTCAGGCATGTCAAATATCTTGCTAGGTGTTGCCAATGCTCACCCACTGATGTGGCATCCCACAGGAGGGATGTGCCACCTGAGCAGCCAAGCACAGTCTGCCCCAATTGCAGGAGAGAAGGCACACACAAATTTTTCCTTTAGGTTCACATTATCTGGACAAGACATAAAGCAGAGGTTTCAGGGAAATAGCCTGTGACCTCTCTCAGTCAGTGCCCAGGTGAAAGAACATGATCCTGAAGTCACATATCATCTGTACTCATTACCATGACTTGAATGTCACACAGGTAATTTGAAGTCCATGTGCATGGCGCAGCTTTCCTAGGCATTGTCAGTACAGATTTCAGTGAGAAAAACATCTCCAAAAGCACAATCAACACTTGTACAGCAGATCCAAAACCTGAAATATCTTTTTTTATTTAAAGATAGAGTGCTGTGACCAGCAACATGTACATGCAAGGGAAAAAGTGACATCCTTAAATTGAAGGAAAAAAATTCAAAACCACTGCAGTGGTAAATGTAAATCAGTTCTGAGACCCAGCCACCTAATTGTCCATTAAGATATCAAAAACCAGATTCTTCTTTTAATTTAATAGTCTTCTAAAAGAGAACCCAAGAAAATGTTAGGCATTACTCATGGTGGAACTACAGGACAGTGCTTTCGACTCATGACTCATCCAATAAAAGGGAAAGCAGTTCATAAGCAAATTCTGAAAAGTTTCAAAGCACAAGATGAATTTACCTTTTAAAAAAAAGCATTTCAGTAAGATGGGTGGAAAGAGAAATCAGTTACAGGAAACATAGGGCAGTGGTTACATCCAGGGAATGAAAATACAGAAATCATCCTGCTTTTCACAACAAGGTGCATCACCATCCTCTCACAGCTAAACAGAAACTTATTTAACCTCTCTCCACACTCTGGAGTGATAATGCTCCAAATTCTTCTGCTCTCTTTAGTGCAATGACAGATTGTGTCTGCAAAGGTGGGGCTGGGGGTGCCTTTTTACAGCCCTTGAACCTCAACTTGATTCTAAAGCATCAGCCCAAATCTAATTCCAGGAATTGAAGATCTCATACTTGTAAGGGTGAAATGCGTAAGATGCAAAAATAGATTTTAGTAAAAATGTGAAGTGGTTGAATCCTGACAGAAAGTGAGTAAGAGGGGAATCCAGAAAGGAGTAAACATGGAAAAATAAGTCAGGCAGTTTAACATCTTAGAGCCTCTAAAAGATTAGAGGAATAAAACTGCAAAGTTAAAACTCAGCTGGGCTGTGCTTCTTATGTAGCACATGTGCCACTTTCTCCCACAAAGTCACTGTGACCCAGGACTTGGCATCACACAGCCACAGAATCACTGAGGCTGAAATGGGAAACTCTTATGGATAATAAGAGTTAAAATTATTTATAAATTAAATTTATAAAGTTAAAATTATTTATAATAATTTTAAAATTAATTGTAGCCCCTCAAAAAAATTCCTACTTGCATTCACCCTCCCCTTAGGATGTCCTTGCAAGTTTGGCATCTGGTTTAACTTTTGAAGACCAGCATTTTCCAGGATAACAGAAAACTGAAAGGAAGAGCTAGATGGGGTCAGGAAGAGTCAATGAGAGGGAAAAAATGCATTAAAGTTCCCAACAGCCCTGCCACTGATTTCAGCGGTGGAAGAAGCCAAAAACTTCTTGTACATTTAGGAGTTAAGATCGACTGGGACCTTTCTAAAATCACATATACAAAACACCAGCTTCTGCAAATAATTATCAGGTCATATAGCCATAAAAGTCAAGAAAATATATTTTATTACCTGCTCATCTTACTTATTCAAGGAGTAGAGCCAATATTAGTCAGCACAAGTTGCTGCTTGCGAGCAGGAAGGCTTCAGTCATTAAGGAAGAGATGTAATTAAAAGGAGGGAACTCCAAAACACCGTTATACCTACCAATCATGTCATCTAAGTTGTACTGTTTTATTCATCAAAAATAAAGCTTTGAAACAAAGATGTCATATTTTATGCAAGTTCTTGATTATCTTTCTTCTGAGAGAGTATGTAATTTACAAGAAAGAGGACTTAAAGCTTTAAGTGCCTCTGACTTAATTCAGCATTGCTGTATTGATGGTCCCATTTAGATGATTCCATTTTAGGCCCCTCTAACGCATTAAAGGCATGACTTACTCACATCCATTTGGCTAATGATCCCCTACTGCTCTAAAGTAAATGACAGCTATTTACAGTAAATTATTCAATTAGATAGAGGGAAGTGCGGTATTCATTTTATATTGTTTGACATGGCAAAACAGAAGTGTGCAGGAAGGCAGGTAGGGCATTTTAATCTTCCAGAATCAATTGTTTAATCCACAGCAGGAGAACACACTTCACAATACTTGTCAGCATCAGGTTTCTATTGTAAACATTCTAAGAGACTGAAGTGTTGCAACTGCAGTTAATATAATTCTGTTCATTTCAAAAGTCAGTCATCAGATCACACAAGGAATACCAGCACCTAACAGAACTGATTTATTTTAGGCACCATTTCAAGCAGCACACAAAGTGACCATATGCTAGCAGGAGACCAAATTTCCATTTAAATAAAAAAATAGGTATGAGCAATTCTGAATGCCATTTATCTGTAATGGGATTTACACTACTAAGTGACTGCCTCACTCTCCAAAACAAGGACTCAATGTCCCAGGACATTTGGATAGTGGGGCATTTTTAATTTATGAAATCCCAGGACAGGACAGCTCAGTTACTCTCACAAATTAGGAGGGGGATTCACAAGGATAATCAAATAAAGATCAAGTTGAGGCTAAAAAGAGCCCAGGAAAAGAGGGAATGATTGCACTACAGTAACTCAGGTCTAGTCCTTAATTTGAGAATCTTTTCCCACATTTATCTCTTCTTTTCCAGGAGTTGAAGGGGGTGTGTGAGTACATACACATTACAATCCTCACTGTGTACACACTTGTCTGACCACAACACCTGGAGAAAAAAAGAAGTCGTGACTTTGCTGTCCCCTGTCAAACCTCTGCCTTCTAGAAGAGAAAATTAACAACTAGTTACCATTATTGTAGACAGGAACATGAAGTCCAGGGTGCAGGACAGGCCACCATGTGTGCTGAGCCTGCCAGTGACCATGCTTGTGTGGCTCTCAGGCCTCCCAGAATTTATCAGAGGGAAAAAAACAAATGGGCAATTTGTCTGAGCCCTCCAGGCTAGCCCTAATTTTGGAGAATTTGTCTCATCCACAAGCCCACAACACCTCAGAATAAGTGCTGAGCACCCCAAATAGAAGAACATTTTCCTCTGGCTAAGCTGCCAACACATTTAATTTTCTACAGGCAGAGGGCCAAGATCAGCAAGCACAGCTCCTGCTGAGCTTAATGGGAGCTGCACTTGCCTGTGCCAGGCAGTGAAGGTTTGCTGGGGACTGCAAGGAACACACCACAGAAAATACAACTGCTGCCAGTATCTCTATTCAGAGGCTGCATTTGAATGGATGACTGCCTTTTTTTCCCCCCTCTCATTTTATTGAATTCTTCTAAAGCTGCTGGCACAATGAAACCCTTCCTACTCTTAGCATGTGTTCACTCACTCCCATGAGCAAGGAATCCAGACTGGCTGCTTGCAGTGATGAATTTTGCCAAAGACCAGCTTACCACAACTAGGCTGTGTAAATTTAGCTGTCATTTGGTGCCTTATAGCCAACAGTGCTGGCCCAATTATTCAAAAGGACTTCTACACACAACTCCTGAATTCCTAGGGAAGGTCTGCATTTCAATGGCTCCAGATTCTATTTTCTACAAATCAATTCTTATTGCTAAATTTCCTAGCTACCTTTATCCTCTTATAAACTATTATGTTTTAATTTCTAGCTCTACCAGAACCAAACACATTAAAGAAATTTTAGTAAAGGTTCTCAGTGACTCTAAGCTACATCAATTTTTACTAGGCAAAGATTTCTCCTTTATTTGAAGAAAATCCCCTCCCCTTTAAGTAATTTTCAGCTACAGTAATACAAGTAATAGTAATAACAGTTCTAGAGCTTAATAAGCAACATTCTGGTTTTTCAGACCCTGGTGGCTGCCTCTGCTCAACCTACACCTCTTCATACAATGTCTGCCTTGTACACCCTCCTGCTCTCAGATCAAGCATATCTGCTGAAATTCCCCCTGGTGCCAAAGGAAGTGGCTTGGATTTAAATCCTTTAAACCTGTGATGATCCTCTGAAACATTCCACAGTTAATTTCCACTGGAAAAAAAAAAAAATAATCACCTGCCTGAAAGGTGTTAAAATAGACTTCAAGCCAGTTCTCATCTAGTAGATAAGAGGAGTGAAAACACTTTGTGTGGCAATTGAAATCACACAGGAAGGCTAAATTATTAAAAGGAAATTAAAAAAGAAAAAACCACAAAATGCAAGGACAGTGTGAATTTGGATGCATATTTTTAAATATTTAATTCACTGAAATAGACTTCTCTACACCAAATAGTCAACATTTACATTTTTTCCAGTTCCAAAATTCATCCAGACAGCCAAACAGGAAAGTTCAGAGGAGCTGAGACTTTCAAGGTACATTGCCAGTAAAATTGCTACTCATCAAAACTACAGTAAGCAATATTAAACACTGGATATTGGGTGCACAAAATTTCTGCTTAGCTATTCAGATTCTGAGCAGAATGGGCTGTTTGGAGTAGCAAAAATCAGCAGACACTGAAGTGGAGGAGGCAGGGGGAGCCAATGCTGCAGCTGAGTTTCCTCTAAGCTCTTCAGGGAGAAACTTTCCCTTCCCCTGTAGGGAAGAGTGTAGTGGGAGCACAGCTCTGTGAGCCATTGCCACCAGCAGGGACAGCACAGCCAAGCTGGCCTGATAACCTGACCATGCTGCTGCCAAGAAAACACCAGAGCAGGGAGTGGAAGAGATGATTTGGCTGGGATGAGTCACTGGACATCATCTCCTCTGGGATGGACCAGGCAGGAATGCTGATGCTCACATCCTCATCCCCACTGCCCATGCTGTGCCCAGCTTTCTCCAGCACAAGGTCATGAACTGCACAAAGGGAGCTGATTTGCAAGTGCTATTCACAAAGCACCTGAACATCCTTCACAAGCAAGTGAAATTATACCAAGACACAGTGTGCAAGGTCACTGCACCTTAGGCAGGTGCACTGCATCTGCATCAGAATCAATTCACAGGCATTCAGGGTCAGGCACTCACATCAGCTGAGAGCAGCACCATAAGTGACATGAACAGCACAGCTCTGCTCACATAACATCAAGATTTGCTTAGTTTTGAGCTTTTTTCTCCCCCCCTCTCAAAACCCTTAGCTTTGTTTTCCAGCTATAGTAATACTTAGATTAACAGAAACAGGTAACATTTCCAGATGATATTATGTCATCCTATAACAACCCTTAATTTCATAATTTCATAAATTATATGCAGAGTATTTTTAATGTAAGCAAACAGAGTACAACTACTCCCTGAGGGTTTCCAGGTCTCCCACAGTGTCAGGAGTTGTTAAATATATCTCCATAGAAGTGGAAGGCCAGAAACTTATTTTTTTTTACACTTTCACAGCAACCAAAGGTCACCTTCATTTCACAAGTCCTACAAATGTTCTCCAAAGGAGAGGAGTTAGAAATGGGAGAGGCAAGAGCATACAAATACAAAAAGAATGCAAGAAAGAGATAAAAGAAAAAGCTGCTCTGTGGAGTCACTTTCATTGAAAATGACCATGAAGATAAAGAAGATGCACCATGAAAAGTGCCAGTGGAACTCATGCTTAGAACATCAGTCTGTGCTGGAGACAGCAAGTCCCTGGCATGGGACAATGTTTCAGCAGTGTTGAGAGCACATTTCAGACACAGCACAGTGTTATATTTTGCAATTCATGTTGGCTGCATTTTTCTTTTGCAAATCAACATAATTTGGCTCTTTTAGTGGTCCTCTTACTTTTCCTTCATTTAATGATTCTTCCAGAAGTGCTTAAAAATCAAGGATGTTCCGAATACTAAATTATAAAACCTGGCATATAAAGACTCAAATTCCCATAAATAGATGAATATCCCATTTTCTGGAATTCTAATCAGCTTCCACTTTCTATTTCACCTCTATTAGATGGCAATCTCAAGAGCATGTTTAGAACTGCTGAATATTCATCACTGCTTTTTCCTTTAAAGAAAATCAATTGATTAACTGATTTTATAGCTTACATCAAAACATAGGTCCCAGATTTAAAAAAAAAAAAAAAATTATGTGGGTATAGAAGTACTAAAGTTTATACCTTATAAATTAGAAGGATGACAGAATTTCAACAGCAAATCTCAATTTGAGAGATTGGTGTAAAGTTCTTCATCTCATTGACTCTTTGTCATTCTTCACTACCTTATCCTAATATTTCTTGGGAAAATCACCTCCAGCTCTTTTTATCCACTTCATGTTCCCAGCTCTACATTTCCCCAGGATGAGAAGCAGTGTTTATATTAAATAGCTGCTCTGAATCAAGGCTGACTAGAGGGTCCCTGCTGGATAGCTTGGAACTTGGAGAAGGAAGAGAGGATGGTGGCCTGAGGATTCCAGCACTCCAGAGTTCTGGAGTTTTGTCTCCCACACCCCACTGCAGCCATGCCAGGGAGCTGAGCAGCACCAGCTCAGGGAGAAGGCAGCACTGGGAGCCCTGTCCCACACTCAATTGTCAAAGCATGCACTCACCTTTTCAGCTGCAATCCATGAAAATGAAAAATCAGGCAAGACTCTTTGTTCATAGCTGTGCTCATACAAGAACTTGCATAAAAATCAAAGGGACAAAAAGCTCTCACACAACACACACCTAAAATAACCTTGCTTCAGCTGTGCCTTGGCAAAAAGCCTAGGTAGCAACAAGATTTTCCCTTCAGCTAGCAAACTGACCCCATTTTCCTTTTTTCCAGGGCCCACATCCGTATAATCAACTATAGTTTTGGTATCAGCATTTATAGGTTTCATATGGTCACCATTTATAAGCAAACCACTTCCTCAGTCCAGACACAGTTAGTATATTTTCTCATTTGCATTTGGCAAAATAGTTGTGGACTGTGGGAGAGAGCAAAGAGAAACTGTAAGGGATAGAAATCAGGTCTTGAAAAAAATCAAAGTGTGTTTCTTAAGACATGATAGATCAAATATGAAAAAATCACTACACAGTGTTTCAAGCCCACTTTCTGCCTTCCTCTTCTCAGTGAAATAATCTTTCTGGTGAGATTTCATGAATTATTTCAAGCATTGTGTGTAAAGGGACTAAAGCAGCCACATTAGTATCTTCACTACTACTACTAAAGGGAAAAAAAAAATAAAAAAAAGGCTTAGAAACAAACCCTAACTAAATCCTCTTCCAACAGGCAAAATTGTCATTTCAGTGCTATCTTTGAAACAGAAGTTCCAGAATTCAATACACTGGTTGTTCAGCTCCAAGATAAAGACTGACATTAAATACCACAGCTCTAAAAGAAAATATAACAACAGGCTTCAGCCTGACCTGGGATTACTGGCTGCAGACTCCCAGGAGCTGGATTTAACCTCTAACAATTTACACATCAGTGTGCTGAACTGGTACTGATAAAGACACAAGTTCAAAAAAACAAGAGCACACATTTCTGTCTGTCACTTCTCTGGCAAGGACTGGTGTCAAGCCTTTCATCTGCCTGCTCCACCACACAGCATCAAAATTATTTTTTGTGACACATAATAAAAGCTGCTTTTTAAAGAAAACAATCAACCACCCATCCTGAAACAGCTTACCTGGCCTGTAACAAACAGAAGGCAGTAAAATGAATTACTCAAAGGTCAGTTCACTGTTGGTACATTAAAACTCCCAATTCCCTTGCACTTGGGCTGAAAAGGCATGTTCAAATCCTGTATGCAGTGCAGTTTCTTTATATGAAGAAAGTTCATGCTTAAAAATTACTCATACCATTGTGTTTGAGAGCAAATTGACCTAGTTTTAATTATTCATACACTTGACTCTCAACAGGTTGGCTTTCCCAATTACAGTGCTTAGGAAAGTGTGTAACCCAGCCAGCCCTCAAGGACTTCCACACAATATTTCTTACTAGTTTGTTTCTGATTACAGCAAAGTTCTTGTGTAGATATTTTCCACTTATTCAATCTGTCAGTGGTATTCCACATCTCTTTCAAAGATAGCTAATTATCAACAGGCCCTTTCATTCTAGGGAACATGCCAGGAGATCTCATGAAGCAGATACTAAAGAACAAAAAGCCTCAAGATATCATAAGAGATTCAAAGGATCAGATTTTCAAACTAAGAAGCATCACCAAAAAAAAAAAAATCGACTATTTTCCAAATTTGACAAACACTCATTTTCTGGGTGGAATGTGAATTCTAGAATAAACAAAACTTACATCTGACATAGGAACTAGAAAACTAATTTTCTGAAGTAAAACAGTGTTCCAATATAGATTCATTATGAATATAAAACCTACAGTGAAACAACAACTTCTGTTTTTCTGGAGGACAGCATGGATGTCAAGAAGAGACAACAATCATGGAGCAGTGCCTTGTTATACCAGCTGAAAATATGGCTCACTCCCCTTGCTCTAGAGAACTGGAATCTAAAAATATTATGCTATAGTCCATTGTTTTAATGTGAGTTTACATCTATTCTACTCTCTCTGAAATTTTTACACTCTGCCCTGAAGTAGGCAATGAGCTAGAATTCAGCATATGGAAGGCAGAAAACTTCAGGGGAACCTCAGCATCTCTGGGTACCTGGTTCACTATTAAATAAAGTATATGAAAAATAACTTTAAAAATAAAGTTATTTATAGAGATATCATAAAGCAAAAAAGCATTTAGCTGCTCTTAAAAAATTCTGCAACTTTATCCATATCATTTAGGAACAATTTACTGTGATATGGGTACTAAAAAAACTTTGGTCACACAAAATGTTTAAAATTAACTGCTACTTCATTAGTAAAAAAAAATATTAATTACTATAATTAAAATAATCTGACTTCAGAAAAACAGAGAACAGATATCCTTATCACTGTGCATGAAGGCCAGGTTCATTCCCAGTCAAAGACTGAGATTTTTATTCAGGTATTTACTTTACCCTGTAACAGTTGCAAGCACATTTAAATCTATGAAATGTAAAAAGTATTTACATGAACCAAAATGTGAATAAGAAAAAATCCCTTCCTTTTAAACCACAAACTGTTCCTGCAAATTATGTGACTAAAGAAATGTTCATATCATGACTTGAAAGTATTGTTCAAAACCATAAATTGTGAACAGCAAAGAAGGCAGCACACTGATGCAATGTAGATGTAAAGTTCCATTTGTTTTACACAGCATAGCAGCACATCTTAGTAATCAAACATGACATTTGCTTTTCTGTCTTTTAATCCACCCCAATAAACAAGCAGATATTTATCCCACAAGCCACTTTTTCAAGCTCTCTATAGGATTGTTGAGTGCCTCTGTGCCTGCTGCAGGCCTGCAGAGCAAGAAATGCTTTAGCCCTGCACAGATACTTTGCACTCATACTGCATTGAGTGCAAAAACTTGTCCTGAAAAAAATAAATAATAAACCAAGCAAAAACAATATTTAAAAAAAGAAAGCCCACATGCACATTGCCCAAGACATTGCCACATCTTCCCCATGCTCCCCCTCCAGTAACCTGGACAAACTAGCAGATCTAAGGTCAAAAGACATCTCCAAGAGACATTTACCATCTTTGAATTAACAGACTCACCAGGAAGTGTGTGGATGGTGCAGGACTCTACTTCTTTCACAGTTCCTGTGAAAACTGGCCTACCTGCAAATTTAGATACTATCACAGATTCAGATAATAAACCAAAGTCTTGGCCAGCAGCTGACATAATGCTGAAAGTAGTCTTAATTCCTTTTTCTTCCACTGGAACCAGGAATGAAAGCTGAGACTAAAATGGAATATTTGGGATAGAAATGAAAGGGCAAATTCATCCCTTTGGAAAACCATTGTAACCTCAAAATAATAGTCAGGTTTGTGGCTGAGGCAAGTAGCATCATATTTTGTGGGCCAGCTTATTTGATATGCTTCTGTAATTACAAGTTTAAATCTATCCAGCTGGAGGAATAGCAGTAATAGGGTTCATTTCCAAAAGATCTGCATTTAAAGAGTTTTTTTCTGTTAAGTAAAATTCTTTATGAAATCATGTGTCCTCTATGTTTTCTTGCTTGGTTTTCAGTATTGGAAACTGCTGAAGTCCATCTACTTCATTAGCTGGGCAGACAGAGAACCTACAGCTGGAACACACCCACTATGCACTGAAAAACTGCTGTATTCTCTCTTCTTTGAAGCCAAAAGAGCCCCTCAATCAATGTGCAAAAATCTGTTCTAGAAGACCAGCAGGAACCCTGCAAGCTACAGTAATGCAAACTGGGCAAGAGGAGCTCAGGTCCTGCTGCCTGAATCATGGGAGCTCTCCCAGCCTTGCTTCAGCTTTCTTCTCATCAGCCAAAAGAAACATGTGCTGCTCTATGCTGAAAAGCCATTTAATTCAGCTGGTTTTGGCAAACTGCTAACATCTCTTGAAAAATGCATTGCATTCATTATTTGCTATCCAGTCTAGTCTCCCAATTCCTTCTGCAACAATACACAAAAACAGCATGATGGAACTTCACAAAAGAGAGAGGCATCACCACCAGACAGACACCAAGGTGTGCAATGCAGTCATGAAACACAAGCAGAATCAAGCTCAACAGCCCTCATTTTGTAGGGGAACCAATCCATAATTTATGATGGTTTGCTGTTAAGTGTGAGTTCTCACAGCTCAGATAAGCTGAGCTCAGCTGAGCTGTTGCTAGATGTGCTTCATCTTTGCCTCCACACTAAGTGCAAACACAGCTCTCAAAATCACTTTTTTTTTCTTCTTTTGGCAGGCCAGAACACAAGTACTCCTCTGTGATGGTTTGCTTGACAAGATTGCAATTTTTTCTACAGACAGCCTCAAAGTTCTACAAGAGGTGTATTTTTCATCAGTATTAGTTTTCTAGGGCTTGCTGATTAATTTCTTTTTTTTTTTCCCCAAGCTCTTTAAACATTTGCATATCTCATACAACAAAAATGCAGAGTCTTAAATATTATAAAACCCAATTAATTCTTTGAAGCTCTTAAAGAAGCAGGAACTACCAATAGGGAAACAGTATAAGTACATTACAGAATTTAAGGAAAATCTGCAAATTTTTGCTCTAGCTATGCTGCTCCATGGTCAAAGATATTTAAGGATCCCAATCCAGCAAACTACATAAGGATGCTCATATGAAACAAAATGAAAAACCTCGCATGTTTAAAACCTGACACCTGCTGAAATGCTTTGCAAAATTAAGTTAAATTAAAGCCAAATCATTACATTAAGGTTTGGGCATGTTCTTTGTCAAATAAAGCAAGTTTTTGCCCTGTAGAAATAATCCCATGCTTCTTCACATTCCTTCCTTTGTCTTCCAATAACCTCAATCTAGGTCTTACTTGCCAGATTTGATAGAGATACTGGACACACTCAAAACCCTGCATTTTCTGGACTAGATGGGGACTCATCAAGTTCAAAAATTTAATAGCTCAGAGAAAAAAAATCAGTCTATTTTATCCTCTACTGTGTGAGCATAACTCTCAGTTAAAGACCATTAGGGTAAATTGAATAACTCTAAAACGTGAAAATTTGGCCAACACAATTTTTTAGACAAATTAAATACACACAGATTGTAGCTGGCAATCTGTTTCCAATGACAGAGTAAGAGACACAGCAATGGGCTGTACAGACCTTCACAGATTTCATACTAGAAGCAAAATGCACAGCCAACAAGCCTTTAGATGTGTGTCTCAATGAGGAAACGGCACCAAAAATATGTAGTTGTAGGCAAAGGATGAGCTTGCAAAAGAAAACATGGATTTATATAGAAAAGCAGCACAAATGGAAAGGCTCTTGTGAACAAAAAGCTGAGCAAAGAACAATTAACTCAAGCTCAGATGAAAAGCAGCTTATTATTTAGAGAAAAAAAAATAGAACAAGGATGAAAAATAAAGGCTTCTTTTTGTTACATGCGAGTTTATTTCATTCTTTACCCATATCCTAAAGCATCTGTGCACATACTGTCCTGTTCTGGTAAAAAGTGGTGATGCAAGGGCAAAATATATGTGGGAAAAAAAAACAGTGTCCAAACACATCAACACTGTGTCAGCACACTGTGGGGTGACACAGCATGGTGGCTCAGAGGAATCTGCAATTTAATCAACTTCTGCTCTCCTATACAGAAATTACTGGCACAAATGGGTATTTTGAACATCAAAACTGAAAACTTACACTGGGATTTGAAAGCCAGGTTAGTAGGAAAAAAGAAACAACTGGTAGGATGTACGATGTATCCCTCCTTTCAAATAAGAAAAAAATTTAAAGAAAACATTTAGCAAGTGAATCTATCAACTTCTTGTCACACAAGCACTTTTTTCATCACCGAAGTTTTGTTGGACCAGGGAATATTCCTTTGATACTGCAGTGTTAAAAAACCCTACATTGATGTAATGACACTACTGCCTATAATTTCTAGTGGCTGAATGAGTAAAAGGCTGAACTTTTAAGGTGCTGTTGCAGAAAAGTCTAAGTTACAGCTACATACAGTGAGAAATGATAGGTTTTATACCAGAATTTTCAGCTAGTGAACCAATATTGATCAGCTGTGAATTGTGATGGATCCCTGTCACCAGGACTGACTTGCACTGAACTATGGCCAACTGCTCAACATTCAAATTATCTCACTGAGGACCCTTTCTGCATCATTTTTGTTACTTCAGAAGAATACTTTGGACAAAGAAGCATCAAGAGTTCTCACTCTTTCCTTATATTTTAATGTATTTGTGTACTGGCTTTCATCCATTTGCACATTTGAGGGTGATATTAAATAAAATAGTGCTCACAGTCCAAAGAGAGACTACACCAGACTGTCATTAAAATCAGAGCAACATCTGGCTGCTTTTTGTTTGAAAGGGGTATGAGAATGGTCACAACTACTTAATGGGTTCATTAAAAGTAATTCCCCCTCTTTCTTAGCAGTCTAAACTGAGAGTAAAAGGCAGAGGAGGGCTTTGTTCACTCCCCAAACACTGTGTACTTGTACAGAAAGGCAAAATCTGATTTAGTAACACATTGAAGATTACTGGCCTCCCTGGCACCACACTGCCTGTCCAGACAAGCAAGGTTACTGTGAAACAGACACCAGACACTTGTGCTGAGTTTATCAAGCAAAAAACCTTTCTGAGGCTCCAAGAGAGCTTTTATCCACCCAAGATATTAGAGGAACTAGAGATATTTCATAGACTCATAGAACCATCAAGGCTGGAAAGCATCTCCAATATCATGAGGTCCAACCCTTGATCAATCACCACATTGTCAACTAAACCCCAGCACTAAGTGGCACATCCAGTCATCTCTTCAACACTTCCAGGGATGGCACCTCCACCTATTGCCAAAATGTCTTGGCTTGCAAACAGGATGTAACCAAAAGTATGTATTCTACCACCATCTCTTAAAACCAGGTGGAGCAGTCATCTTTATCTTTTTCATGATCCATCCTTCCTCCAGGAAGATATCTCCTGCTAATGGCCCATTAACTCCCACTGTATGGCTGATCAAATTACATCATCCCACTGGGAGATGCTCCAGCCAGGGGGAGCAGCCAAGCCTTTCCTACCTAGATAAAAACTGAGATTTTGGACACCAAGGTACCTTCTTTCCACTGGAGTCCAGAGGAACACCAGACCTTTCCACATCATTCCTGGGCCTTCAGAGGAAAACTGCACCTTCTGCAGGAGCACTGCTACAGCTGAACCACATCTGCCACTGCAGGGGGACTGTAGCCACCATTTAATGGGACTGCTACCAACACCCTGACTGACTGACAGGGTGTCAGGTTGTATTCTGGCTCTGTCAGGCTTGGGATTGTTCTTTGTAATACTGCATTTTATTTTAACTTTACTAGGAAAAAACTGTTCTTCCTAATTCCCAAATCTCTGACTGAGAGCCCCTTAATTTCAGAATTATAATAATTTGGAGGGAGGGGGTTTACATTTTTCCATTTCAAGAAAGGCTCCTGCATTTCTTAAACACCTTGTTTCAAACCAAGACAAAATGCCATTTCAGTGTAGAAATTCTCCTAATGTCCAGCTTGAACCTCCCCTGCTGCAGCCCAAGGCCACTTCACCCCATCCTGTCATTAGATGCCTGAGGGATGAGGCCAACCCCACATCTCTTCTCAGGTGCTTGTGAGAGCAATCAGGACTCCCCCGAGCCTCCTCTTCTCCAGCTCCCTCAGCCATTCCTCACAGGATTTGTGCTCCAACCATTCACCAGCTCTGTTGTCCACATCCACAGAACTGAATCTATTTTCACTCAGATTTCAACCAGACTTCTCATAATTTTGTGATTAATTTCTCTAACTGGCCATCCACTGTATTTTTATAAATGTGTTAAGAAGGCACCGTAGCAATGCTTGAATGGACAACATTTAAAATAAAGTTTTAAGTTGTATCCTGTTTTTCTCCTATTACTACCTGACAGGTGCACGGAGCACCAGCACCTTTCAGACCACCCCTGAGACAAAACTCAAAGTCAGCTTTTACAAGCCCTGTATGAGTGGCTGCTTTATGTGATTTATTACAGCAGAAGCCACACGAAACTCTGTGTGTGGTCTTTAGGAGAGAAGGGCTTAGGCAGTGATGCTGCAGCAGGAAGGATTGCAGCCTCCCCTCCACCAGATGAGAGCAAAACCATGGAACAGAGCAGGACAAGCAGACTGAACACAAGACAGGCCTGTCCTGAGCTCCAAAGAACTTTGAGGAGGAGACAAGACTTCCTATATTAAACATGCTGCCAAAGAATGGTGTCAGCCCAGCTTTAGGGTTGTATTTCCCTGTTTTCTTTTAGTCTCTTCTTCACCAAATCAACACTATATTGTTCAACAATAAACACAGCTGATTCTGCCCTTTATGCAGAATGAAGCATTTAACAGCTGTCTCAAAGTCATGAAAGTGCAAAAAGAAAAACTGAAGTATTTGGCCATCCTAGTACATCAAACTGTCAAAGCATTTGAATGTGGTTACACTCACTTCTGTGTTAGCATTAAAGAAAAATAAACTAACAGTGATCTTGTATAATAAAAAATTAATCTACATACTTGTAAAAAGTTACTCATTAAAAAATGAACTTGACAGATTAACCCTACAAGAACAGAAAGCTGTCATACTTGAAGGCTGTAACACAGCTCTCCCCCACAGCTCCTGGCAAAGGAGAGATTGACATAAGTTTTCAACATCCCTAGTTAATACATTGGTAAAAGGCAGAAGAATTTATATGCCTCTTGTGAAAGGTTTTGTTAAAATTGCATCTATTTTTACAGCAGATCTTATAAATCCAAATCCATCTGCAAATATCCCTCAGTTTCCAGAGCACTGAAGCCATCAGGAACCCAGCTCATCTGAGATCAATGATGAAATCCCTGCCTTCCCACGTGCTCTGTGTCATATGCAGACTGCATATTGCCTGAAAAAATAAATAGCAAACCCCTGACAAAAAGGCAAGGTAGGGATTTATTCTTGCTTTGCTTGCAGGGACCACATATTTAAGTTTGAACCCTAAAAATTCCAGGAAGCCAAAGAGCAAATTAGAACAAACAAATCAAGCACTGCACAGTTTTTCCAGGTCTGCCACAGCCAATCTGCTCTTTTAACAGTTCCAGTAGGAAGTGGTCTCCTTTCACATTGGTTTTAAAATGTCTGAGACCATTGCCTACTGAGAAACACTTTTTGTCTCCTGGATCATGTTCTCAAGTGTGCCTATGGCTAAACTTCACTTTGGGCATTCACCAGTTTGTTCTTGTTACAATACACCTCATATTTACCTTTTCTAGATATATGGTTAAATCACTTTAGAATTAATAGCCTCACATCTTCCTAGGAAAATGCATTACAGCATGTGCTGGGAACTAACTTGTCTCATCATGAAAACCTGGCTCCTAAGATCACTTATCACAGAAAGCCCCAAAATACCCTTTCCTGCACTCACCACACCACAGTACTTGATGTGCCACAGCCATTTCCTCCTCCTGAGGATGCACATAACTGTGGCATCTGAGATAATGCTGCCAGCATGGAGAAATGCTCACTTGTGAAATGGAAAAATGATAGCTTGTACAGTAATTGCAGGCTATCATAAATGCCAGAGTTACTTCACTGCAAGACAGAACAAAGGCTGGCCCCAGTTTGAGGCAGTTAAACTCCACAGCAATCAAAATAAAAATAAAAAGACTTTGACACAGATGTACTTTTTTTGTTTTTTACTGGAAATTGTAATGCAGCCCAGCCTCAATAAATCAGAGGTTGAGCCAGCTAAACTACAGGTCTCCCCTCCATGAGGACCCTGGCCTGGGGCCTTTGGGCTTTCTGGGAAGGAAAGCTAAAAAAATAAAATAAGAACATCCACAAACTTGAAGAATTCTTTTCAGAAATACCAGCCATCAGGCAGGTCAAAGGCAGGCAGGCACTGCAGAGTCAGGCATTGCCTTGCAGAGACCTGGAGCCATGACAGAGTTTGTCTGGTATTTCAGATATGATCTCATCTCCAGCCATGGGCAATTTGTTTATGGAATCAAATCTAACAAGTAATGAATGGATGGATTTGGCACATAAGCTTGCACTTCATTATTTCTCAAAAAATCTAGAGTTATATTTAGCATATGCAACAACTAATAAAGCAATTGAGCTAGCACATCCCTGAAAGTTCAACTAATACTTTTACAGCACTGATGAGCCAGTTGCCTCCTTCAAGCAACTCCCTCTTTAGCAATATTATTCAATTTTTGCTTCCCCATCTCCTTTTCTTCAAGCCAATTACCCCTGCACCCATTCCTTCAATTTATTTTGGGAGGTAACTAGGCTGTGAGAGAGAAAAAAAAAAGTATTTTAAATTGAAAAAATCTTTAGGAATCTTGAACTGATTTTTAACAAAAAAACCTTGGGGCAGTGTGAAAAACTCTTTATGTATTTTCCTTTCATAGAAACTTTTCTCCCCAGGCAAGTTCACTGTTGTTAATATTATTATTAAAGAGTTCTAGTTCCTGACTCTCTTCCCCTTCTCCTCTCCTTTCTGACACACTGCATTCACTTTTCAAAGGAATTGGGAATTTTGAGCCCTTTCCATACCTGGTGTGTTAGATGCTACAGAGGCCTCTCATTAGCAGACTACATAAATGGTACTTGAAGCCATAATGGTGCAAAACAATTTTTTAAAGGAGCAATTTATTCATGTGACAAGAAGTGTCTCACTTGTTTTCCACAGAAATATATCTGATTAATTTAATTTTCCTATTTTGAAAACCCATTAAACTGTAGTCTGCCTTTGACAAAGCAGTGCAGAGATTCACAGTACTATAAAAAGTTTTATTTGGTTTATAATAAGTTTTATTGACTGTTTTGTGATGCAGATGGTTGTGCTCAGGTTTTGAGAATGACAAGTAAAATTCTGCTGAAAATAGAAATATATAATGAGACTGCCTATCTGGGTCCAAAAAAATGCAAAATCCAAGAGAAAAACCAAAATTATCTTGAGCTATTAAGTGTAAGAGCTGTCAATTAGGATCATAAAGGCAGAAACCATAAAGAAGAACTCAAGGTATAGGAAACCTGATTAAATCTCAAACTATTCTTCTGTCTGCCCTTGAGGCATGATCTCCAGCTTCTGCAGAGAAATATCTCCAATCTGCCAGCAGGTTCTTGTGAAATAACCTCACCCTAGGAAAATGCACACCTCATTTAGGTGGAATGTTTATCCATGGAAAACACCAAGGAACCATGGCAAAGAAGAGAAGATTCTTGAACCCAATGACATGGTCTGGATCACATCTTGCCACCAGGTCATTTTTCTGGGGGTTGTAGTGGGAGATGGAGCAGATGGTCCATGAGCTCTGGCACTGCTCTTGAGCACTGCACAGCAGGCACCTGCATCTCACCAAAAGTTACAACTCAAAAAAGACAAGAATAGTGTTCACCCCCTGCAGTTTATGAGAAGGATCACTTTTAGAAAGCAATTTATAGGATTCTGAAGTCCCACTGTTCCTTTCACCTCTAGAACAAGGCTTTTGCCTTTTTTTCATAAAAGACCTCCCTATAGACAATTGAATGAAGCTACCTCATAAAGAAATTAAATTCCTCTCTCACCTATTAGTGCAATAACAGAACACAACCCTTAGCACCCAGAGAGCAGCCTTCCACCTTAGACTTTAGTTTGGACAAAGACCTGTGCTGCAACCAGAATATTTCTGTCAATCTTTATCAAGCCTCACCTTGATTATGCTCAAACCAGCATTAAAATTAAGGTGATGGTTTGGCTTCCACTCATCACCATAATGGGAGTATAGGTGATCCAGAAGCATTAGAAATGTAAATTCTCAAACAGAGATACAAAAAAGTAGGGAGGACAGAGGTGTTGTATTTGTCCAATTTTTGTTTTAAAAAAATGTAGCAGTGGCACATTCATAATGTGACCAAACTGTATTGCCACTTTTGTGCTTTATTACCAACACTAACAGGTGAGCAAAGGACTTCATAGCAATCCTGGTAATTTACAATATTTCCTCTCTCTGCTGTCACACCTGCACCAAACCCTCTCCACGACACCCAGACTGAGACAATATTTCTGTCACATTGCCACCCCTCAAACCAACAGGACATTTACCAGCACTCTGATTTACTGTTACATCATTTTGGACCTGTGCAGCACCCAGGCCTCTTTCATCATTGACCTTTCTGCAACACGTGCTGGTCCTGCAGGCTATTGTGAAAATAATTGTATAAATCACAGCTTTTGCTGGAGATTAACAGATCCAACTGCAGATAATCTCTGCTGCACACAGCTATTCCAAAGGTCTCAGTGGGAAGTTGTACTCTTTTTTGGAACACCACACATTGAGGTCTTGGGGGGGGGCATTTTAGAGACAGATCTGGGGGGGCTTAAAAAAAAAAAGGGACAGAGGGGACAGATTTATACACTCAGAAAAATACTAGCTTCAAATTATTTACTAAGGAATTTACAGCATCTGCTGTTTCACTGAAACAGGCTCTCACAGGTGTTGTCTGTATTAATCCTAACACACTCTTGGGAACACATTTTCCATTCACATAATAATTTTGAGCCAAGCTTCTTTTTTCATACTCCATTCCCCCCAAAAGTAAACCCAGCTAACATGCACACCTATTGCTAGTTGAGCAGGAAAGAAATAATTAAGAAGTCTCTCACCTCTCAAAGCATAGAAAACCAACTGCTAAGTGGAAATCAATGAAAATATTCATGCTTAGTTATGATAAGAGTCATTCATTACAAGCTCAGTTGCAGCTCATAAATGCAGAGCTAGGTTTACACATACAGTACATAATCACAATTTTCTCTCCAATTCCTGCATTTCAGAGGCTGTTAATTGCCTCTGCATTTGTAGAGGGGAAAAAAATAGCCATGAAAGCTTACAGGACACTTTACCAGGAAACATATTTAAGATTTATCCCAGCTTCAAACATATGACTAATTTCAAATTTACACTGAATTTAAAAAGCAGTGATTTAGATTTCCTCACCAAATCACCCAATGTTGTCTGTCCAGCCAGTTGGGGCTTGGTTTTGTTTCTTTTCTTGCAGTATCTCATTTCCCAAGAGCTCTACTCTTCAGCACAGGTGGTGCCTCTCCAGCAGAGCTCTCAGGACCATCACACTCAGTGATTGCTGTGGATTCCTACCTACAGCACTTTTCTGAGGAATACAGTTAGGAAAGGGAAAGGCAGTCCTAAAGTTATTAAGCCAGTTAATCCTTAACATATGGAACAGAGAAAGGAGTTTTCTGGCCAGGAAAGCTCTCTCACAACTGGCTTGGAGAAAGGCTAATGTAAATGATGAGAATAAGGGAGTGTTCCAGCCAAAAAACAATGAGAACATTTTTAAATGAGACTATTTGAGGATGCTGATGTTTTAAATCTGCTCCTCCAATGTGTTTTGGTTTTTTTTTACCATCCAAGATTACACAGCCTTAAACCCATATCTAAATCACATGTTGCTAAGAAGAATACCTAACTTTTTATTAATTCATGAATGCAGACTATAAACAGTAAAACCCCTACATCTGGAGCAGGGCAAAGTTCTGCAATAGATAGGCTCATTGCATGAAAAATGTGCTGTATCACATCAAAATGGGCTTCTTGTTCTGGGACAGAAACTGTCACTTGGGCTCTAAGGAATATAAAGTTCAGAAGGAAGTCTGAGTCCATAAATCACAATCAGATTAAACATCAGCAAGTGTCCAGTGGCCCAGTTTCAGTACTCTCAGAGCATACTGAATTAAGTGGTGTCAAACCCTGTACCTACATAAGGAAACATTTCACTTTCCTAAATAACAAGTGTTCTCACATCCACAGTGAATGACATGGACCAAGTTATAGCAAAGATAAAAGGCCTAAACTATATCTTGAATTGTGTTTTGCCTATTTTCCAACTGTAACTATACGGTTACTACACCAAGTCTATGAATAACATTACTTTCCTTACACAATGAGACCTAATCATAAAAAACGATTTTGTTTTTCTAGGTTTGCATCCAAGTAGCACATGCTGAAAGACATCTGTTGCTTACACATTTTTCAGGCTGATTATCTGTTGTTGATTCCATATGTAAGTTTGTATAGTCACACTTTAATTTAAAATAAATTCAACACTAGATCTCTTGAAAATTAAGCTATCCCTTTTTTTTTTTTTTTTTTTTAATATAGAAAGTTTGGCTCATTACCCAGCACCGCTTCCCACCTGGGGCAGTGGCTTGAACAGACAATGATTCTGTGGGCTCCAGTTCCATTCCCTTGAAAAGCCACAAACTTCAGCTGTTGTTGAGAAAGTCAATTATTCAAAGCTGTGTGGCCTGATGGCTACCAGGTACTTTGTTTAAGCTGCATTATTGCTATGGCCAGAAATTTTGGGGAGGGAGGAGGTCTAAAGATTAGGCAACCCCCTTTTGTAGTTATTTGAAGTGAAACAAGGGGGCGAAAAGAATATTATTAAATATCAGATTCACCACTCTGCAAGTCATAGCCTTAGGAACACATCCAACAAAAAAAATCCAGACAAAATCTGAACAAGCAAAGCCAGAACTCTCTCTTTGCAGTTTGCTTATTGCAGAACAGGGCCAAGCACAGGGTTCTAGATTTGGACTTTTTAAGGCCTTTCCCCACATGGGAAGACACAGAGAAGACAGATGCACATTTGTCATACATACACAGTTTCAAAGCTCACTCAGGCTGAGGGATGGTGTATTGGACACTTAACTAGATGTAAATATCTTGAAATCATTCTCAGGTATCTATTTCAGTTACTGCAAACTCTTAGTTTAGAGTACAAAGGAATATTTTGGCCCTAAGCCTCCAACCATATCATGAGGCAAGGACAAATTAAATGCCCAGAGGAAGAAGAGACAAGTTTCCCTCCCTACTTGTGCAGCCAGGAGGGAGAAAGGATCATCTCCAGGGAAAAGCTTGGGCACTCCTGTAACAGGCACTAAGCAGCTTGCTGGCCCTTAACCTGTGCTGGCAAAGGAACAGCAGTGACAGGAGAAGTTGGAAGAGCTCCTGGGAGAGGACAGCCTGTGGGACATTGCTGCAATGCTGTGGAGGTGCCTCCAAGCAAAAGGCTCTGAGGAACACGGCTCAGTGGCATCACCTGTCCTGAGAGAGCAGGGCTGGCCTCACAGGGCCAGGGGTGATGCTCCACCATCTTCATCTGACTGACACACAGCCCTCTTCTCAGCCTCCAAACCCCCACCACAAGTCAAATCCCCACAATACTCACACAACCTCCAGGTTCACGGAAGAGAACCATGGCCTTCTTCCCTCTGGAGCTGCCACTTCCTTCTCCTCTCCCAAGGTGCTCTCCAGTGGTATGCACTGATTTCAATCTTATCAAACACAGTTTACAACCTGTGCACCACAGCCTGCTCAATTCAGACACCAGCTACTGTGTGAGAGGCACAAAAATACAGTGCTCCCCTTCACCTCCACGCTCAAATAGTTCCCATCTTGGTGGTGTAAATATAACCCACCTGTGCAGGCTGGTGGAGAGGCACAGGCTATGCTTGTCAGCACCAAAAAGCACTAGAAGGGAGCAATAAACAAACAGCTGTGACAAAGAAAAGCTGTCCTGCTCACAATCAAGTCAATGGCAGAGATCCCAGCAAGAAGCAGTGTTGCACCCTGCATCAGCAGCCAAGAGCTCAGTGTAACAATCTCACTTTTCCTGTGTCTTCCTGTGCAGTTTTCTAAAGGAAAGAAATTCCCAGTGTGTTCCTGGCACGGCAGATCCCTTATCTTCTGCCTGGAAACACAAGAAAACTCATTGTGCCCAGACCCTGTGCTGTAACTCTGATCCTGTTTCAGCACAGCTGATAAATAAAGAAAAGCCTTCCATGGCAGTCTTCAGTCAAGGCACTTAAATCTGCAGCTTCAAATCCTCTTTATGCACTTTCAGGCACGTCAAAGTAAAACACTTTCCCCTAGAAAAAAAAAAATGAGGATGGTAGAAAAAGCCTCTGGGTTCTCCTGGCCCATTTACCAAATGGAACACTTACTTTCTGTTCGGTGTAAAGTGACAGCTGGCTTATTAGAACTGACACTGATCCTCCCGAGAGGATTCCAGGGAGCCAGTCACACAGGTGAAGGTCAACACTGCAAAGGAATTAAATGAAGAGAGGAAGGAAGCCACTTCCTCCTAAGGACAGAAATTAGCTAACAGAAAAGCTATTACTAAAGCAGCCCCTGGCTGGCTGGAAATGCACTGCTTGCAACATGTTTTGTTCTCCAGAAGTGCTTCCAAGACACCTTTTGAAAGCAAGTTTTGTGCCTTGTCACCTACTGCAGCAGGACCCCAGTGCAGTTTCCAGCTGCTAAGGGCTCAGCAAGCACAGCTTGCACCCTGCCACCATCTGACTGACACAGCATCAGAGCCAACACCTGAAACATCCTTATTTAATAATCATACATCACTCCTGACATGTGTGAAAAGGATAATTAGCATGGGGTGACACATTTTAGAGTAGACAACAGGCACAGCCGTGGTGCCTGAGTGGGTTTTAACTCCTGCACCATGCACCACAGCTGGCTGCAGAGCTGCATGAGTCCTCTGGCTCCCTCAGCAGACCTTCAGCAGGCCAGAGGAATAAAGACTTTAGCCAAGGCAGGATCAGCTTTTGCCAAGGTTTGTTCAGCACTCCTGCTTTTCCTGTCTGGGTCCAGCCTGGAAATGCAGCACCAGGACCTTGGCAGCTGCTGCCCCACAGCTAAACCTGGAGGAGGAAGATTGCATCCTCACAGAGCTGGTGAGAGATGGTGTATCTGGTGCTTAGCTATGGAAAGAAATGGGGGTTTAAACCCTGGCCAGAGCCTGAATTCCTGCCTTTGTTGTGAGCCTTTCCTTGGGACCCCCCAGAGCCAGTGAGTTTGTTACAACTTTCACAGTTTAAGCAGAAAGTGCAAAGTCCCCCCTCAGTCAGCACAGCCCCCTCTGGAAAACTCTTACTCTGAATATTTCAATCCGCTTCCAAAACTGGTTTTAACTCCTTTCTAACCAAGAACACAAAAAGCATCAGAACTCTCAGTGATCCACCATCATTTTGGGTTTTCCCTAACAATTCTAGAAGTCAGTGAGTTTGGGGTTGCAGGGAGAGCTCAGTAAATTAATCTGACAGGCATCAGCACCTCTGGCTTTAATCTCATCCCTCTCCAGGCATGTTTGTGTGATACAAGCTCACAGGTTTTATTATTATTTCATGTAGATATGACTTACTTAAAATTATGAGGGCTTTTCCTAGCCAGAGACAAATTAATGTGGCTCTACTGACTAGACTGGGACTCTGCCAGGGTGCAGAGTCTGGGGATGTGAGAGTGTAAAAACAGCATTGTTTAGAAGTGGCTTTTCCCTGGTCTCTGTTAGACCTGAAAAATAAATTCTCAGTAACTCTGAATTATTGTAATTTTGGTAAGTTGGAATTCTGGTATCAGAAATTTTCATGTGAAGCTCCATGTGACAGATCTCAGGACCACCAAAACAAGATTTTTGTCCCTTGAGGTAACTGAGGATGAAAGCAATCATCAGTCAGAAATCCAACTTTCCAGTTCTCAGCCTTCATGAGAGCAGCTGGATTTCAAGGATACTCAGAAATATGCAAAGGAAGGCAGGATCTGAGAAGTTTGGCTTAGCCCCACAATTTTGCAGAGTCCCATTCTGTGTGACTGCTTGAGTTTCAATCAATAGTTTCAATTCTGATGCTCCGGATAATACCCTGAGATTGAGCACATCTCCATGGAACACCCCAAGGAATAGTTATAGGCAATCAAATACATTACTTGTCTCTGAACAATTTCTATGAAATATCACTTGCATACTGTTATATATATACAGATAACACAGAGCACCCACTCAAATGAACATTGGAGGTAGAAATGAACTAATAGCTAGCTCTAATCTCTTTTAAAGGTCACAAGCTAAAATGTTTCACCATTCCATCTGCCCCCTGCTACCTCCCACCCCATGGACCTCTGCAGGTGGAGGGCTGGGGTCCAGGAAGAACAGGGGCCATGGCAGGGAAAGGGCTGAGCTGCTGGATTGTAACTAAGCACAAACTCTCCACAAACCCAAAGTTGTGGGAGGGAGGCAGGCAGAAGCAAAGAGGAAATCTTGTTTAAGAATTGAGAACAATGGTATCTAACCCCAGCTGAAGTTCTTCCCTTTGTGCCCAGCTGAAGTTACTCCTCTGGCTCCTCTGTGCAGCTGTCCCAAACTAATCCAGCTTCCATCTCATGACCTACGTTACCCAAAGAGACTCTTCCAGGAATCAGGAAGAGGGCACAGGTACATCCTCTGAATTCCCTTTTGGACAGCACTGCTGCCTCTGACACTCTCAGAGACCCCTCCAAAGGGCTGAGACACCCCCTACACCCCAAAACATTTCCACATGGACCAGTGCCATGCATTTTATGGCCCATTAAGACCAGGTAGCTGCCTGGGGAGATGACTGAAGAATGAAGAATGGAATTAATTGAGCCAGGTACACAGGAGGCAAAAGAAATTTGGCAGGCGGTCACTCACACCACTCTAGCTGATTATCCTGGTAGTAAACCTTGCACTCTGAGAACACATTTGCCTTCCAGGCCCAGGAAAATATGTGCTTCCTCCTGTGTTCAGTAAGTCAGTATGAAGACTGGTAGGCAGCTCCTGCAGGAAAATAAAAAGAGCTTTCCATGGCTGTGCCATCCTGAGTGTGCCTTTCAGCAACCTGCTTCAAGCCCATTTTGTTTCCTCTTTGATCACCAGGACTTTCTGCCAGAAATGACACATTAGGCATTTGGCATTCAAGGAAATAAATAAAAAAGGTCAGTGGGTAAAAAGCATGTCCAAGCACAGAATGGCAGTCCTAAAGAAACCAGGAGCAATGTCAGTGCCCTTTGGAAAAAAATCACACAGGCCAAAGGATGGCTGCCAAAAAATACTAATTTCTTTTATTAGACAGTGCATGTCTTAACCCCATTGCCCTTAGTGCTTTAATACACATTTTACCTCATATGACACTGATGAAAATTTAAAGCCACCTCAAAGAGTACAAGGGCATATAAAAGAAGCAAAGAAACACTTGGATTTCCTCTTTACCAAAGGGGAGGAAACAGACCCTTGTTTGTTACAGATAGTAAAATGCTAAAAATGCATAATCTATTTTCCAGTCTTCCAAATATTCTACCAGCATACAGACCTACCAAAATCATACAATATTTAATTTTTTGTCTTTTTCCACATGTGCAGCACAATTTCAACATCCAACACAGTGTACATTGTTCTTGGTGAGATTTTCAGGAGACAAATTAAAATCAAACTGCCCAAGGATTGGAATCCCAAAACATAAAACTGAAAATATTTTTGAAGCAAATATTTTATTTTTGTGTCAATCAGCTCCAGTGAGATCCATCATACATATTTACCCGCAGGCATAGGTTTCTGGAATATCAAACCCCAGACAGGTGGGGGTTTATACTCAATATTATGAAAATTAAATTAGATTTTATATTATTCTAGTATCTATCAGCCTTGGCTTTAAAACACACACTTCATTTAGTTAAAGAGAGGAAGGAGAGAAAAAGCAAGTAACAAAAAGATTTCCATGAAACTTGTTTTAGGAGAAACCTGGCATATTTGTCTTTACAGTGCCAACACACTTCCCCTCCCTACCTGGACATAAACCACTTTAAACAAAACCCATAGATATACAATTACAGCTTTTTTTTCAGTCTGTCTGTAGAAACTGCCACATGTGCAACTGAGCAAAAGCACCTAACCCAGTAATAGCTTTCCCTTTCCAAGAGGAAATATTTGCCTCAGCGTATGCCAGCTTTGAAAATACAGGAAAAAAAGTTCCTAAAGGCTGAGCTGTGTTCCCTTTCCACAGACATCAGATAAGACTGTTCACATAAAATGAAGGTATGGCTCAAAATAGAGTAGCAGCACAAAAATGCATGCTGAGCTGAAGAAACACAAGCCCTGAAGAGCAGAAGAAATCACACACACATTCACCTCCTTTCTTACATTCAAAGTGTATGAAAAGTCCCAGCCCAAAATTAACTGCCACAAAAAGTTGCTCAACTGCTTAAACTTCTCATTTAACACACTCACTGCCCTTGTAAAATGCCTGTATGGATTTGATCTCACAGAGACCTCAGAAGAGCATGGTCAGATATTATCACCCAACAAGCCATTACCATTTGTGCTCATTTTCTCTCTGTATTTACCAACAAATCTCCTTTTTTTCTGCTCTTCCAGCTGAATTCCAGCCAATTACCTGCTGTGCTTTGTCAGCTCCCATCCACATTCCCCAGGATAACGTGCAGCACAGTGAGGAGAGCTCACTCCAATGCAAAATAATTCCCAACTTACTCAAGTAAAGTCGCTCCACTGCATTTGCAGGCTGAGCTGTGTGTTAACTGTATTTATTCACCACTGAAAGACTACACTTTACAGTTATAACCCTGGCAAATACCGAGAATTTAAATAATTCTGCTTTTCCTTATCTGCACAAAGGGGTTTTATTCCTCTAGCACAGCTGTACACAAAAGAATAGAGTGCCATTTCAACCCCAAACTCTCTGAAGTTACTACTTACCAGCTTGTGATTATATATTCAGCAAGCCTGAAGAGCTGAAAAGATTTTGTTGCAGCAGACAAAAGTTACAAAAAAGCAGGCAGAGTTGACAAAAATGAAGGGAAACTAGCATAAATCCTCTCTTCATTCATCTACTTAAATGTTCCTGAAGACTAAAAAGGACCTTAAAGAAAGTGCTCTCAGCAAAGACTACATCCTCTTGTCAGTCAAACCCTGCATAGTTTCAGCTAGGCATCCGTCCAAAAAGACATGGAATTATTCTATTTTTGTCTCCCAGTGCAAGTGGAAACATTTTTACAGATTTGTGGTAAGGATTTCGATTTTTGTAGTGGTCAGCTAGTAGAGGAATGTAATTAAAGACCCTAATAAATGCAAGATAGTCCAGAAAGGAGGAATTGGATAAATCTGGAGATAAATAACAATTCTGTTACAATACAGTCTGATATAAAAACACATTAAAAACTTTCAATGAAGTTAAAAATCCAGATGTGGTTTACTGAAAGTTGCAAAAACCTTTTCTCTTAAAAGAGAATTGTCAGTAGTGGGATACCAACACAGTTTCAACAAATGTAGGCTGATATTTTTAAATTAAATAATTTTAGCAAAAATCTTAATGATATTATGCAGAACACCAAAAGTTTGGTTTACACCCATGTTATGTCTGTTACTGGTTTTACACAACACAGGTGTTTCCTTAGAAGTACTTCACTGTTGCCTGTTGCTGTCCTACAAAATAAACCTTCTAAACTTCTGGCTTTGCAAAGTAGGAAAATACTTTGGACATTATGTTTGGCTTCTACTGCATTTAATTTTTGCTCCTGTTCTATCAGTAAGAAAATATGGCCATTTCCCCTGTACATCCAGTCTGGAAGCTGACTCTGAAACTCATTGTACTGATCTGTGGAGCTCTTCAGATCTGAGACCTTCCTCAGAAGTGAAGCTTTTAGTTCAGTTCCCCAAAATTCTGTCATCATTAAGGAGGATGAACTTTTGTCCTTGCTGCCTTCTCCTCTCTGCTCCAGCTTCCTCATCCATTGTGCCTTTCACAGTGGTTGCTATTCTGCTCTCATCCCTCCTCCCCTGATGTGCTCCATCCATTATACACTGATTTTTGATGTGCTCCATCCATTATACACTGATTTTTGTCCTCTTTGCAGCTCCAGGTCCTGCCCAGCCTCAGCCACTGCTCCTGCTGGGTTACCTTACACACTGCTCCAAAATCTCCCTCCTGACTTAGTCCAAGAAGTGGGAAGTTGATCCTGGCTGCCACCATCCCTCAGGTCAAAGCCTCCATCCACATGCACCAGAAGAGGTGAGAGAACTGTGAAGGGTGCAAGGAACAAATAATACACATTTTAACATTTTAACAGAGAAGAAAATAAGCACTTGTTGTCCCCCTGTTCCCTGGTTCTTAACTTATATGTTGCTTTTCTGCTTTGATTTTTTGTAAATGTCCTTGGGGTAGGAATTTTCTCACAGTGCATTTTGAATTAATCTCTGGAGTAGCTGGATCCAGTTTTTTCGCACTGCAAAGCAAAGAATTAAACTCTTTCTTTAACACCTTGCTACTTATTATCTTCTTCCTCAAATCACAGCTCTTCTGAGATTGCAACTACCTGTAGAGATTTGGTTTAGTTTTAGGGATGAAAAGGAGAGCTAAAAATCCCTGTGTAGATGGGTGCAAATTGCAGACTGCTACCCACACATTACTAGAAATGACAGTGGGCTACTAAAGCTTCAGCAGAACAAGGAAACTTCTCTAACCAGGAACATGTCATGCTATCATTCCATCCTTGAGTTCTCATGTTTGCTGAGAGTGGGATGAGAAAATGTGAAGGAGAAGAGCATAAGCTGGAGCACAGGGGTGCAGAAGAAGGAAAAAAATGAGCACTAGTTGCCAAGGACCAAATCTGCTTGGATTAGATCTGGGAAGGCAGGATAAGGACAAGGCAGGATTGTCTCTATTAAATTTGTCAGCCCTTTTCTTGTTGACATAGGAGTTTAATTTCTCCCTTTCCTACAGGATACCTGGAAATCTCTACATGGTGACATGTAGAGAAGAATCTACCTCAGGAAGTGCCACAGGGGTACCCAGGAAACCACAAAGTTTCCTCAGCCTCATTTTTACCTCATAATTTTATGAATAAGCACAGCTTCATACATTCATTTTCCTTTAGTTCAATCCCTAGCCATCCTCTCCCATATTAAAATTGTGACTGTTTTTACAGCTTGCTCCTTCCTGTGGTTGTGTTGGGCAGAACAATCCAGCCCTTGCACCCACCCATCCCTCCTGGGAGAGGACAGTTCCTCCCTGCCTGGCCCAGCACAGAGGGTTTGATTTCAATTCTGCTTGCCCCAGTGTGATGCCAGTCATCTACAGGGTGAATGGTCCTCTTAGGGTGGGCAAAATACTGTAATTTAGGGAGTCCCAGCACAGAAGGGCTGCCAGCATTCCCACCCCTTCTCTCTGCACTGAACAACCCAAAAACACCTGGCACAGGTGCAATCACTGCTCCACCAGCTGCACCTGATGTTGAACACAATTCCCAAACCTTCTGTTATCCAAAATATAGGAAAATCATCATTGTTAATGTTTAATTAACAATTAACATCACATTTCTTGCTGGCTGGCCTTCAGCCACTATTACACCAGTACGACATTGACTTTTAAAATGGAGATGTTTTATGGCACTGATTACTTAACTGACTTGTTCTAAAATTGCCTGGTCTCCAAAATCCATCCATTTTAGAGTTCCTGAGAGGCAAAAAGCACTGGATTAAGATTACTGTTCTGTTATTGGTCAGAGTGTTAATTTCCTTCCTGTGATCCCAGGCTGCTCATCATCTTTGACAACACTCTTAATTGCTGTTACAACCCCCACAGTTTTTTCATAGGTGCTGTCAAGATTTTTTTTAATTAAAATAATATCTATTCGGAGGTTAATGAAAATAGAGAGAAAAAAATCCAGCAGGAATTTGTCATTTGCCACACTTCATTCCTCAGGATTCATGGAGACCAAGTGGGACAAGGAAAACACCCACAAAGATATGGAATCCATCTCAGTTTTTCATGCAGATCCAGCACAGTTTTCACAGAGGAACCATCCAAGTCCTTGTTACTCTCCTCACAAATGGCCATGGGGCATGTAAAATCTCCTTCATTGAGTCAAATGTTACTTTTGCATAGCACCATAGACATAACCTGGGGTCACCTATGCTTTTTCAAAGGTAAGATAACTTGGTATCACAAATGCATTCCTTTTTATACATTTTGAAACTAAGTAAAAAACACCAAGTGGGAATCCCATGCTTTCAACAATAAAGGCACATATTACATTTACTCAATACAACTTCTGTTTTTTAAAGCAGACTACTCTCCACTTTAAATAAACCCTGGATATAATTAGACAAATCAATATCAATTTCTCTCTCTCTTTTTTTTTTTTTTTTTTTTGTTAGCAACCCTCACTTAGTGCTAAATTCTATCTCTGCAAACTGCAAATCTAACAAATTGTAGGTTTTCAGTCAAACCAGCACATTTTGTTTGCTGTGTATGGTCACAGCCCAGAACTTTGGAGGCTGTTTCACTAAAGTTTCTTGCAGTACTGTTCATGAGAGTCGAGCTCACTGACTCCTCCATTTCAAACACAATTTACAAGCTGCTGGGGTGTCTTAGTGTGCAGGTGACAGCAGGCACATCAGTCACCTTCTGCAGCTCAAAGCAATGCCCCTGGAGATTTGGCCATAATTCCAACTTCTAGCTCAGGTCCCTGTTTGCTCTGTGGTCTCATTTTCTGTCCCACAGTAAAGTCATTACTAAAAGTTGCTTTTTATTTGGGAAAATGGTCACCTCCCCAGCTGACACCTGCTCCCAGTGGGGACAAACTGCAAAGTCCACATCTCTCTACAGGCAGCAGAACTAGCAGAGGTTGTTTTCCCACAGTTTTCCATGCTGTTTATTAAACTTTCTGTTCTCAGTTCCTTGCCATGTGCCATATTACACCCATTATGGCTCCCCTGCTTCCTTCTAATGGGCCTCTAAAGCTCATTTCCAGATGACAGGCAGTTCCTGAATAAAAAAAAAAACCAAGCATGAGCAGCTAATTCCTCACTTTTCCCCTACTAGGAACCCAATTTTGATACAAGCTGTAGACACTTGGTACTTTTGAATTGGATTTTTCAGCCTTTGCTGGTTACACAGCTGCCAAGAGTGTCCCACTCCCTCCCAAGTCACCATCCCAGTGTGAGGAAACAGGGGACAGCTGACAAAAACTTGTTCTCCATCCTGGAAAGCAGAATGCTGCAGCATAACACAGCACAGCTGGTGGAAACTTCTCATGGATTCACCATTGTGTGATGAACTGCTCATGCAAAAAATACACAGTTGTGAAAAAAAGCTATGTGTGTGTACAGAAAAAAACCTGGGAAACAAACTGGAAGGAATCCCTGATGAGGTCAACATTGCTGCTCTTCATCAATGGGAGACAGAAAACTGAGGGTTTACTGCAAATAAGGGAAAATCTGCCAGAGAGATTTTCTTGGCCACTGCATCTGAGCACACCATATTCCCCCCATCCTGCCTGCAAGCATGACTTGTTCTGCTAAAGGGAGCTCCTCCTAACCTAAAGCTGCCAAACATAAATTAGCCTTGAATAGGAATAATTAAAGTTAGAAGATTAAAACCATGGGAACAGGAAATACACAACAACCCCTCTGTAGCTGTGATTTTCTGTGGGGGAGGCAGAGGATTCTTGTTCTCACTCACACTCCATCAGGACATTTTCTGGTAAAGGGGCAGCATTGTCACTGGCTCTCAGATTTCCTCATGCCTTTTTTGTGACTGTGATGATGCCTCAAAGCCTTTTCTATTAGCCTTTCCCATTATTAACCTTCTTTAGCTCATAACAGTTCCTATGCTTTCTGCTGTGAGGATAAAGAGGCTCTTCACTCCTCACACACTGCAGTGATTCTGATTACTGGGAGGATATCTGAAATATAATATTGTGAGGAGAGGTGCAATTATGTCTGGATTTGAATGGTTCTATTCTAAGGGGCTTTGCAAAGGCAGACTGTCATGCCTGCTATAGGCCCTTGGGGTCAAGCAGTTCCTCAGGAAATAATCAGGACCTGAAAATGGTCTGGTTGCTTTTTGGATGCTTGGCAAATTCCACCACCTTCTCAGGAAACTGATATTAATTATTCTCATTGTAAGTGCTGAAACTGTTCAGTGAGCACTGGCATTGATACCACTGATAACTCCTAATGGTTCCACCAACATTCTTTTCTCTTCCTGGCTACTGGATGTGGTTGCATCCTGCATCACTTGTTTCGTGTACTTTAATTCTTTTATCATCATTATCACTGTTGTTATTTTCCCTTCCATTTCTCTCCTACTGAACTGTTTTTATCTCAAACCACAAATTTCACTCTTTTTTCCCAGTTGTCTCCCCCATCCCACTGGTGATGGGGGTAGAGGGCATGAGAGGCTGTGCTGTTCATCTGCCTGCCAGGTTAAACCACAACAACCCAATACAGATTGAATAGCAGCCCAAATTCTTAAGATTAGGGCACGTTTCTTCTTCCATACACTTTTTAGTCAAAACTGGCCTCCCAAAAACTTCTCTTTTTTTCATATTCTCAAATATTTTTCATATTTGGTGTGCTCTCAGCCTCTGTTTCAGCTTTGTGTTGCCCTCAGCAGTAACTGGGCAGAGCCTGAAGCAAGGCAAACACCAAACCCCCACACAATCACCCTGAAGCTTGTTCTTATTTTCTGACTAGAAAACATGAACTTCCTTTCTCTTCTGCCTCCTTCATGGATTTATTCCAGCAAAGCAAAAATGTAAAATGTTTTTGGGCTTTTTTTTTTGTAAAATGTGTTGAACAACATAGGGAAAGTCAGAGGAAGCCCAGCTTTTCATTTCCCAGACAGCCTAACCTGGGCCAAGAGCTGTGTGAAGAAGGCCAGGTTTCCACACATTCTTCCCACCCATACAGGCACTGCGGCCCAAAACAAGAAGTTTAATCAGCATCTTGCCAAGATAGCCCAAAGTCAGCTTTTCTGACAACTATTTCTTCAAAATTTTGTCCTGTTTATGGCTGCAGCCAGGCTCTGTCCTCCTAGTGAGATTGGTGCAGAGCTAGTTCAGAAATCTGGCCTGAAGAGTGACCAAAAAGTTTTTCACATAACCTTTTTTTAGAAATACTACAAGTCCACATATGTGTCAAGGGAGGGAAAGTTCCAAATTTGGGTTTAAAACATCAGGGTCCCTTGGGAGAGCAGGCTGCAGGCAGCATCAGTGAAGCAGAGGCTGAGAGGAGGGCTCCTGATCCCAAAGACCATTCCTGTGGGATTTCCACCAGCTCAAATTACAGTCTCAGGCACACACTGCAGGGCACCCAGAGAAACACTAGAGAAATCACACAAGTTCTGCCACAGCCAGCTGGGCAGTAATCACATCCAATCATGCAAGAATGCCAAAGCCACTGGAGTCCTTCCACAAAAAAATGGGTATTCTCCACATTCTAATGCTGTCCTCCATCACAAGACAAAATCAAGTCTTTGCTTTCCAAAAACAACAAGCTGCATGGCTGGGTGGCTCGTGTGCAGAAACATCTGGGCTGGATAGGGAATAACATACAGAAAACAGCCAGCAAGAATGTCAAAAGTTCAGAGAAGCAGGAACTGAACATCATCCTATTTCAGCCCTATAGGCAAAGATATCACCAAAAAAAAAATCAAGTAAAAAATTGCAAGCCCATTGTGTAGGAGAAATCATGAGTATTTAACATTTTAAAGTGAATGGTTTCCCATTAATTTCCCTTCTCCCCATAAATTGTGTCTCTTACAAGCCAAGCACAGAGGTTAAAGTGCCAGAGCCAGTGTATAGCCCCAGTCAGCAGCAGGGAAGGGGAGGCCTCTGACAGTGGCAGCACATAAATATGAACAATTTCAGGGAAACAACACTAAAAGTTTTCAATGCCTCTCTCTGGCAACACAGTCTCACCAAGTGGAGTTGTCAAAGGTGGGATGCACATCTGCTACAGGAAAGGCAAAGACTGCTTGATACTGCACAAAGTTGATAATATTGTATTAAATTTAAACCTGCACTGTTAGGACAAGCCATGCCTCAGTCTGCTACAAATTACTATGCTTTTAAGCAGAGTCCTATTCTCTTACAGCTGTATGCTTTGATATCCAGTAGCAAAACAAATAATTTTTTGGATTCTTATGAAAATGTATCAAATTAATTCACTACATTTTTCTCTAAGATTTCAAGACCTCCTAATAAGCTTTTACTTCATCTTTAATGAACAAGAAAAACGTTGCAATAAACTGTAAATTATATATTTTTAAAACATTATAGGTTGAAAAAAATAGAAGTTATTCTATGACACTTGATGATGAAGCAAAGTCTGCACCTTGTTCTTGATAAATTTCAACTAGTATGACTTAGCAGTAACCACCATCAGAAGCAAGGCAGACATCTGAAGCAGACATCAGCTGAGTTAAATTATTCTGTGCATTACTATATACTAGGATTTTATATTAATATAATGCTAAAAATACATTATATTAGATGCAAAGTCGCTTAGGGAAAGCTTGAGTGCACCAGCTTTTCCTTGGATCATTATTGCCCCGTTCAAAATGCTGCTCTGCTTACCCTGTGGTATTACCCACTGTTTTGCTCTTGGGTTTTCTCATAGCACCTGTCATCACCACCACAAATCTGAAGTGGCAGCATGGTTCTCCTTCCAGAGTTTCTCTGCCACCAGTGGGCACCAACAACCAGACTACCACAACCTAATGTTGAACATTTTATGGCTTCCACCAAAGTTTAGAATGGGGCTTTGGAAAACTAATTTGCTTTTGGGAGGGTGGGAGGTTTGGATTCTAAACTCATTCTACAGAGGGGTTTCTTCCTTCCTCCCACCCCTGATGTAATCTTTCCTCCAGAGCTGAAGCACTGCTTCACTCACCATCACTACTGGCAGGCTTCAGCAGACACTCCCTCAGCACCATCCAAAACTAAACCTCCAGACATTTTTTATGGAAAGACCACTTCAGTTTTATAGACACAAGTGACCTCACCATCATCATTTTCTCCACTCCAGCTTCTCTGCCCATTCTGAACACCCTCTAAATTTCCTACTTGCATTAACACACCCCTGGTCATTCTCAAACTGTGACAGCAGTGGGAGCAATGTACCTCGAGATACCTACTTGGGGATGGGGCTGTGCTGTTCCCCAGCTGGGAAAATGCTTCATGGGCTAACATTGTGTTGCTGGTACACACTGTGGGTTTTTTGGAACCTGGCTGATGTATTTTTGTAGGTATGTGAGACATTTACTAGGAGGCATCATCAGATTTTGGCCAGCAAGTTTGAAGATGTGCTTCTCTATGAAGATGTGCTCCCTTAAAAATGTGCAGAAGTCCATTGCTTTGTAGTAAAGTGCTTGAGCCTGCTTTTAATGTTATGTCTATGGCACCAGAGCCACTTAAGTGGCATTTTTTTGGAGTTAGATTGACTATTGTGAGTCATAAATTCCAAGATGAATTTGGCTGACAGCTACCAAACATGGTTGTTCCAGTCTGTTTATGCAAAGACATGAATTTTTGCCCACCTGAGAAAACAGGCCAGGTGCACAGCACAGTCACAGGGCTGGCACTGATCTCATCCTCAGGGCTGTTTACTATGAAAACTCTCTCTGCATCATTCAGGACCCCATGAATAATTCAGCAGAGTTTCATTACTCCACCAGTGCTGTTTGTTTACTGCAATATCATCCCGTGGTTCAGCACCCATCTGACTTTAGGCATAAAGCCTGTGGGAAATGGAGAATTCCCAAAGGCTGGAGGGAATCCTTCCTGTGATGCTGGAGTCCTATAAACTCACAGAATTTCTAATTTTCTGCTTGAGAAAGTTAACTACCCGGAGAAACCCAGCAAAAATTAATCCATACATACATCTTGTATCCTTTACAGATACTGGCAAAGTTCTGTTCTCTCACTGGCTTACTTGGAACTGAAAACAAAACACACTGGAATTCAGAATTTACTCTTCCAAAGAGCAGGTCAGGATATTCTGCTCCACTTACACACTTACAGGGTAAGGCCTGTGAACTCCATTTCAAAATGCAAACAAAATAAGGATTGGTCTGTACCAATATTTCCCAATGTCCTTCTCACACATGTAGGACACTGGTAGGACACGTGGCTTGTGACATAAAATACACCAGGATTATCACAGAAATACTCTGTAAAGGTGTGGAAAAGCTGTCAAACACTTCCACCAGACAAGTGAAAATCTAAAATCTCTAGTTATTAGGTTTGATAGGAACACTCCTCTGCCCATGAACTTACCTTTGACCTTTTCCATTAAAACAATTTTCAGTAGTTCTCTATAAATGGCTAATGGTAGGAGCTCCTGCAGAAAATTGTTACTGAACAAATCTGGGTTAAAAATGGGAAGCATATATTGGCAACTTCATTTATATCAGTGGCAATATGAATAATTGATTTTCCTTCAGACCATCTGCAAAACTGATAAAAATCCAGAAAGAAAATTCTGATTTTCAGACACTTCTCTTCAGAAAGAGGAAAAAAATCTGTTTTGAGCTTGAGTAGCAAGTGCCATTTTCTGTGAAAAGAAGCAAAAGTTACTCTGACTCACTCACACCTCCTGGTAACAGAGTTAAACCAGAAGCTTTCTGTGGCTCCTGTGCCCTCTAGCTTCTAGAAGATGCATTTACCAAATATTCCGCTAATTTGAGCAGGTTTATAGAGTTTTCATTTTCATGCAATCACTAAAACTTGCTAAAAAAGAAAGTGATGCCTTTCCCCCTCTTCCTACCAGATAAAACTTTAACCCAAGACTGAAATGAAGAAAATAAATAATAAATAAATAAATATTAGTCTAGATTTTTGTTTACTTCAGAGGCACTTCATACTTCTGTGGTGATACAAATGAGCTTTAGAGGTACATATTAATATCAATTTTGAGTCCTCTGCACATATTAATATCAATTTAGAGTCCTCTGTGAGTGCTGCAAAGGACATTCAGCTTAACAGAGAAATGCCAACCAAATTGGAAAGAGCAGTGTTGAGAAGAGTGAGTTGTGAGACATGAGGGGTACCAAACCAGGCCATTGTATGGCATACAGCAAAAAGCACCTGATGCACAAGCAGCAAGCTGAAGGCTGGATTTTGTGAACCCAGCAGGCTTCAGGCTGAACTTCTGATGTGAGAGCAACACATGGCTGGGGAGGGGAAAAAGGAAGGATAATCCTGGTGTCCATAGCCAGAGAACTCACAACAGCCTGATGGGGAAAGCAGATTCCTTGGAGTTTAGGAGGCTGATGGATCAGCTTAAAGCTGGCTGGCTGTGAGAGACAGTCCAAGTGAATTTTATGTTGACATATCATCAAAAGCACCTGTGTTGGTTTCCACCTGCCAGGTGACAGGTCTTTGTGAGAGTAGAGGCTTCACCTCCAGTCCTGCCTGCCACATCTCTGCAGTGGCAGCTCCTGCTCATCTAACCAGGGATAACAAACAAGCAGTGAAACTTCTGTGGAGGAGGAAGTCACTGGAGCAACAGAATAGGGACACAAATCCTATCAAAAACCTCAGTCACAAAGGCACTTCATGAAGTTAAATAGTAAATGTATGTGGTTTTAAAGCACAATTACAAGTCCAGTGCTTTGACACGTGAGGAGCAAGGTTACACAAAGCTCTGCCACTGTCTATTAGGAAAAGGTGCAATAAAGACATTTTATTTCTTCTGAGAACCTAAGCCATGAACAAGAAGCAAACAGCATTTTCAAACAAACCTTTTGTTCACTGAATGTGCAATCTTACCAAGACTAAGCTTAAACCAGAGATAGTCAAAGCATAAAGTTTATGAAAAAAATATTTGACTTCACTTTCAAAGTGCTTCAAATGGTTTGGACAGATATCTGTGAGCCTTTTAAGACAAACTGTGTTAATTTTCATTTAAACTCTGTATTTCCAGTATTTGAAGGTCAGAACTATTTTCTTTTTCTATGTAATTCTCTGCTTCTATTACATTAACAACACAAATCAATATTAATTTTCATAACTAATTTAACTCTTAGATAGTATCTTTAACTACAGAATGACAAAGAAGGACTGCATTAACTAAGAGTGAAACCTTCCTTGGAAAATGTACAGTCAAGAATGACCCTGTAAACAGCAAAATTGTTTTCTTCAGCCTGTGTAGCAGGACTGACATGCTAAAAAGTTCCCCTGAGCTACTAAGACTGTTCCATGGAAGACACTGAACTACAAGGATTGTCATCCTTCCCCTGATGCACTTGCTTGGAATTCACTTCCAGTAACAGCCCATTCCTACCCACTACAAATAACAAATATGATATGGTTCCATATAAAATCATGGAATTATAAACTAATTATCCAACTATCTTAGGTATATATGCCAACTAGAATAGTTGGTTTCTTCCACAACAAAAGACAGTGGAGAACTGTGACAGTCCTTCAAGCATGTAAGGAGAATAATGTGCAAATTCATGTGTCTGACACAATATATTTGTATATTCAAGGTGTTTGCAAAGCTACAAAATAAAAATTATAAAGGCTCCAAATAGCCTTTAGTGTGGTGGGTTGATCCTGGCTAGACTCCAGGTGCTCACCAAATTCACTCTGTCATTCATCCTCAGCTGGACATGGGAGGGAAAATATAATGAAAAGTTCATGGGATGAGGTAAGAAAGGGGGAGACCACTCAGCACTCAGTTTATGGGCAAAGCAGACTAAACTTATGGAAATCAGTTTAATTTATTACAATCAACCACAGTTAAATAATGAGTAAAACCAAGTTTTACAAACAGCTTTGTCCCACCTCTCTTCTTCCCAGATGCAACTTACTCTCAATTTCTCCACCTTTCCACAGAGTGCAGTCCTTCAGGAAAAGGCTGCTCCAGCATGGATCTCTCATGGGGTTACAAGTCCTGCCAAAAAACCTGCTCCTCTTTCCACGTGTCCAGAGGAGAGGACCTTCCCTCCTTCTTGTCACAGCTTTTTCAGCCCCTCAAACTTCTTTTCTCCTTCCTCTCTTCCCTCCCTCCTTTATCCTCAGTTCATAATCACACAAATCATTCAGTGTTCACAAAGCCCTCGAGCTCCACGTTCAGACTGGAAGGCAATTATTTGCTTTCGTGGAGGTGACACTAATAATTTAGCTGGGATCACAGCTCAGCAGCAGCCAAAAGAGTAATTGGTGAAAATAAGAGCTGTGATGAAGCCAAGAATAGAAAGAAAAGATAAATGTTGCAATGATTTTGATTACTCCACAGAATCAGAAATCTCACAGATTGGAAAGTTCACAGAGAAAGTGTGACAATGTTAGGTGTAAGTTGGAATTGGGATTTCCTTTCTGTGGAAAAAAAAATTTAAAAAGAGGGGTAGTATACTCCTTGTACATTTTCTGCAGAAAAGAAGAATTTTGGAAGGCATAAGGGCTATCCAAAGTTGAGAATAGGGAAAGGATGTGGTGCCTTTAAGGATTCACCTGTTCTGAGACAGTTCAGGCTGGAAAAATGCTCAGATCCGAACTCTCCAGCATGTTTTAAACTCTTCACCTCTTAGAGATGTTCAATCTGCTAATTAGACATGACAATGCTGGATTAGATAACCAATACCAAAATTTACTACTGCCTGATATAAGTTGCTTTTGGCAGTGTTCAGTGTCAGAAGCAATAACATTAGCTCTGCTCCTTTCTCACACTGCAGATAATGGAAGCTTTCAGGAAGATGAATTAAATTTCACTAACAGAAGGAAAAAAAAAAATCGCCACAGTGGAAATCCACTTGGGTTATTTCAAAATGATGCTCTATCAGTGTGTGCAGCAATGTCCTGGTGAACAATCCTGAACCAAAAACTCAGTCAGGTCTAGGAGCAGATCACCACCTGTCCCCTTTCTTTCTCAGAATTTCTTCCATTTTTGCTTTTGCTTGCAAAGTACTCTCCCAAGACTTCATTTGCATTCAGAATTTAAATAAATAAATAAATAAATAAATAATAAACAAAAACAAACCAAAACCTTAGTAGTTAAAGAAAACACACACAGACAGACACCTAAAAATGTTAGAACTAAACATAGGCAGGCCGATGTTGCCTCATAAACAAGAACATCGACATTCATGCATGAATACTGAGTGCTAAGTAACTTGGGTTTGGTGCCCCTCACATGTACTGCACCAATGTTATACTTTCCACCAAGTATTCTTACAATGGCAATGTATTAAAATGGAAAGAAAAGTATATTAGAAACCACACTTTTCATTTTTAAATGCTAATTCCAAAAGGAGTTTTCTCCTTGAGTAGAAGTTTTGGGTTCACTTGAGAGCTGACAAGTTTGGGTAGTATTACCCAGAACAGTACCTTTTAAAACTTTTTTTAAAAAGTCATTTATTCCACTTGTTCACCAATTGACAACCTTCTAGCAGCTTTGCAATTCCTTCTACCATGTTTAATGCCTTAAAACTACAAATTTTTTATTTAAAATATTACACTCTAGTTTCAATAACAATCTGTTTCTTCTGAAGCTCTGAGCATCTCAGTTTTGTGGTGCAGGGCTTCTATCCCTTCACATTATGGAAAAGTTTTATTTGTATTCCCCCTTCCATAGTGCTCAAGCCTCTGTCCTTTACAGGAAGATGTACAGCTAAGTGTATGTGCAGACAGAGATTCTAAGGAGAAATGAGACAGAAGGTACAATAGGAATAGATCTTGAGGTGGGAAAGTAGCTAGTTCTTCCTAAGGAAAAAAAGAAAACAATAATCAACACAAAAACCACGTATCAAAAGTTTCACCCCAATTCCCTATACCCAGCACAATGTAAAACCAGCACCAAAGCTACTGGAATGTTTCCCATGTTGGGTTTGTGCTGTGGGGTAGAATGTTGGTCTGAAGAATTCCCTTTGTCTGACAGAAAGATGGGTTTAACTTGGTTAAACTGAAAAGAAGGACTGATAGATTTTAGATCAGCTGCCATTCAGTTACACAGAGCCTCAGGTGTCTCTCAGCAGAGAATGGCTGTAAATGGGAAAAAATGGGAAAAAAAATGCCTGACTATTTAGACTTTAAAGCCAGAAGGGACCCATGGACATTGCCTGGCTTCTTATTGAATACAAATCACTAAATTGCATGTATTCACCCCAATAACTGCACTTAGTATTCTATCTTGGAGAGGATTAAACTGCTGAGTGCTGTATTAGGAAAAAAAACAAACAAAATGCCACCTGTGCCCAGAATATCTGCAGTGACAGGGGAAGCCAGGCAATCCCAGCATATGACCCCCCAGTTAGTGCAAAAAAAAATGGGGGAAAACACCTGAAACGTGGCAACAAATGCTTACAGGCTCCAAATGTTGGCCAAAGCCAGGCAGATCCTTGCACAAAGCAGTGCAGTGGTTCATCATGTCAAGGCCTGCTTTGGACTGACTTACCAGGGCTGGTGCTCCCCAGGAGTGAACCCACAGCCAGGAGGGAGCACGGGCTGGGAGTGTCATCACTGGGCTGGCCAAGCTCCTCTTTGGCACCACACCTGCAGCAGAGACACAGAGACAGCCTGAGAGCCTCCACTTTGCACAGCAAGGAGGAGTCTCCCACCCTGGAGACAGCCCAGAGCCCTCTGGATGCAATCCTGGAGGATGGGGAGCTGGGAGCACTTGGCCTCTTCCCTCTCCCATCCTGGGATCCATCTGAACTGATGAAGCAGATTTTAGGGTCGGGCTGTAAAGCACGAAACAAATCTAAACAAATATCTGACTCAGCTACTAAACTGAAAGAGCAGCAGCTTTGAGAAGGAAGTTGGCAGCACCACTTAGAAGTCCATGGAATGAATCCAGCTACCCTCTTCTCCACTCACTCTAATTATTTATCCCTGATCCCTAAATAGATTCAGTCTCAGGATTGCTTCAAAGAAATGTACATTTCTGTAGCTTCTCTTTCTCTTCTAATTCACTTTTTTTCACCTTACACAAAAATCTACAGTGGATGTCAGGCTGCACTACAGCCTGTATAAAAAGATTTAGTTTTAAACCACACATGAAATTTGTCTCCATGTTTTTACTAAATGTACCTGTGGCTTCATTTTATTTTTCTAGCAGAAGTCTCACCAAGAAGTGTCTTTTGGTTCATTTGGGGTTTTTTTAACACATATAAAAAGCAGCTATTCTTTCTGTTCTGAACTTTTGACTCAAACCTTAGTAGTCATAGTTAATAAGGCTGGAGCAGATCAATGGACTAGCTGATCTGCAATGATGTTGGCTTAGTGCCACATGTCTCCATAAGCGTGTCCAAATGAAAAATCAGTTTCTCAATCCAAGTGTATCTAAAATACTTTTTTTAATTTTGCGTAAATTCACAAATAATACAATATTGAAGTGATATCTTTTCTTTCTTTAAACATACTGTACAATCAGGATAGTTAAGTGTTTTACATCAAGGCACAGCACACTGTATAATACACATATGCCTTGCCAGGCAGCAGTTTAGTATAATCCCCGAGATTTGGCAGTAGGGCCAGGAGAAGTAGCATGGATCACATAAGCTGGAAGATAAATAAATAATAGATGCCGTCACATTTTATTTGAAATAGAGTTGCATATAAAAAGAATATACAATAATTTAACTTTAATAACTAGATTCTCTTTTACTATACATAACAGAAGTGTTCTCATTTGTATTAAATAAAACATTTTCAATATTAGGATGAAAAATTAATCTTTTTGGTGGTCTTGGTTTATGAAGAAGAGTTGCTTCCATTAGAAATTAAAGTCGAGATCTCAATTTCATTGCAACCTGTAAGAAAGAAAACCAGAGTTACTGATATGTTGGTAATGAAATGTTAGTGGTAAAAGAAGGAAATAATTCCAACCAAATTGTTGTGTTTAGTTAATGCACTCTCCAAAAGCTCTCCTTCATAGTGCACACATCTGTGTTCTCTTTATAACATCTTTTTTCCTTTTACTCTCACTCACCCTTTCTTCTCAGAGCTTACCCCTGCAGGTCTGTTATCCTCCCCCACAAAACTAAAACGTTGGTGATGCCCCAGGTTCTGTTGGTGCTGTGCATTTACCATGTCCACATCACCCCTCAGCTTCCCTTTTCCTATTTCTGGGCGCTTCTTCTCCGCCTGCCGAAGGCCTTGGAGCCCACGTTGGTTGGGACGAAGTTGTTCTTGCCCACGGCCCCTGACCTGCTCAGGAAGTCTGCCAGGCGGTGGGTCACACAGGTGGCTGTGTTGCAGGCCCTCTTCTGTGCTGTCACACTGCTTTTCAGGAGGGAAAAGGGAGGGTTAGCTCCTGCAGCATGAGCCCTGCACCCAGTGAAGCATCACTGTGACTAGCAAAGGCTCCTCTGCAGGGTTAAGAGCAGGCTGGCTCTGCAGCAGGCTTACAGCTGCTAAAAGAAGCCTCTTTATGCTTTTCTCAACATCAGGCTCACTTTATAAAAGCAGGACTGAAAACTAAACCCAGGCCACATTTTCAGCCACACCTGGGCTACTGCCTGCCTCCAGCCAGGCATTATAGCCATGGAAAGGAGCTGAGGAACTTCAGATCTGGAGAATTTAAACAATCCCCACTTCCTTCAAAAGCTCACATTTGTATTTTGCTTGAGGTGTTCCTGAAAAGGCAGCAGCAGACACAGATTATTCCCTTCTCACTCCAACACCTGTGCTCCCTGACAGCCAGCAAACACATGGAATTGCAGCACCACTGGTGACTATAGGAGCTTTGTCAGTGACTCTGAGCAGCTGCCTTCAGAGCTGAGCCACACATAAAGACACTGTTCCAGGTACTTGATGGGAATGGGAGAACCTCTCTTTCCTCCTGTTAGACCTTTATCTACTACCAAACTTCACCATGGGGCAGCTCAGACTTTGACAGTACTAGTTCTCTGCTCACAGTTCAGCCTACAGCTAACATCTTCAAGGAATATGCATTCACACAATCCTTGCTTGAAGAATTTTCTACTAAAGCAATGAGTTTCTCACAGTAGGGAGGGATTTTTCTCAGCTAAGCATCACAAGGCAGTCTATTAATGTTAACAGTGAAGAGTTGTTTTTACAATCAATGCCAAGTATTTGAAAGATGTTTCTAATTACAAGATAGATGCAGTGCTGCAACAGAACTGTAAAGAAGTCTGGGTTGGGCTCTTAATGCAAGATAACCTAATGTAGGTGAATTGTAAATCAACACAAATATTTTAAAGGTACACGAGTTTTAAATATAGTGCAAAAACCCATTGTAAAATAAGAAAAGAGAAAGACCACAAAATTCTTACCTGGACATGTTCAGTACCCAGCTTTAACAGGATTACATTTCTAGTTTGTTAGAATGAATAGGTATGAGCCTTCCTGAATTCTTTGCTTCTTAGGGTCCCTACCAACAGGATTGCATGCATGCCTGATACAGCAGTAAATATCAATTTATATGTAGAGCTGACTTCTAAATTCTCTTTCAACTTTTCTAGAAGTTACTAGCATTGCCTCTCTTGAATTAAGACCAGTTGCAAAATTTTTCTAGCCTTGTCTAGAAATCTCACATTTTAAAACAAACTGTTAAACCAAGCAGATCTAATCCTTATAGAAAAATAGGTTTATTGAACAAGTGCATGGGCAAGCACAAAAGAAAGAATCTACTTGTACATTTAGCGGCCAGAAATGAAGAACCTTTTTTAGAATTTTTTTAATCAGTGTCTAAGAAAATAATTTGGAATATCAAGGCAGTGCTGATCATTTTTATTTATTTTTTTCCCCTAGTTTGGTATGCATGTTATGTTCGTGGTCTTCCTAACATTAGGTCCATCTCAAACATTCTCTGTCGAAAACAGAATCAAAAGAACACAGCAAAGTTAGCAATCAAAGTTAGATCCACATGCATCAGGTTAAAAAAGGGGGAGGAGGGGGAGAAATAAGCATGTCTAGTTGTTTCCTAGGGGTTCCCCATAGTTTGCATAGCGTTCATGTTCCAGGTCACTCAGCACATTCCGTTTCTTGCCAGGAGTTCCAGCCCCGACGTCAGTGCGAGGGTAAGTTTGCAATTTGTGCAATTCTTGAGACAGTTTGCCCAGCACACAAGTACTCAGACTGGCACAGCGTTTGGAAATGGGTCTATCCAGGCTGCAGGGGGGAAAGAAAATAAAAACATGCCCAGAGGAAGAGTAACCTCAAACATGCACATTCATGCATTTCTTCCCTACATAAAAGATCTAGCGTTAGGAAACTTAAAAGTCCATTCAAAACAAATCCAAACCCTCTGCATCACATTCCATGCAAGGCAAGTCCATACAGAAGCAGTCAGAAGGAAAACACCATTTGTTAATGAATCCAATTTTGTTGACAAGCAAGTCCATTAGCCTTTTGGATGCTCATATAGTCAGAGGTCAGGGAGCTGAACTTCCCCCATATCCCGCATGCTGCTCAGTGTCTCATCCATCCCCATGCATTGCAATGCAAATCCTGTTAGGATAATGCAAATGCTCCTGCATGCCTGAGGGAGAGTGGCTTCGTGCATCAGGAGGAACACATCCCTCCTGCCAGGGGCTTTCCATGCCTTACAACAGCATGCACTTGCACGACAGAGAATCCAAGAGTGACTGAGTGATCCCCTGACACTCCCAATGGGAAGACATACCTTTTGCTGCCATATTTTAACACAACCTATTCATTCAAGCTCAAATCACCCTCCACTTTCAGAAGTAAGAGACAGATAGAGGCAGGTTAACTAGTTGAAAGCCATTCTCTGGACACCAACACTAGGATGTCTCTGCAGCATCATCCTTCACCAGTTAGCCATAACCCCAGGAAAACAGAAAGATCTTGACCTGCAAAGGGTCTGCTCAAATGGCTTTTGCTAAATATCAAACATATAACAGTCCCACATTGCTTTTCTGCAGCCCAGGACTGCAGTCCTTACCTGTTCCCCTCGGAGGCTTGCTCCAGCTCCTCTGCTGTCATCTGTATGAACTCTTTGACCAGTGCATTTAATAACCTCCGAGCTTCATAATCACTGAGAGTCACTCGATCCGTGATGGACTCCAAGCCAGGTCTAGGCAGAGGCAAGGCAAACAGGGTGAACACAGCCCAGGCTGCTGCAGAGACAGGGGTCTGGCAGGCTGTGTGTCATTGACAGTGCCTTTCAGGGTGTGAATGTGCAAACCCCGGTGCGCTCCCCTCACACGCTGCGGTTTAAAAATGAAATCAAAAAGCCACAACACAAAACGCAGCCACCTTTCTCCTTCACCGTTGTCTGTTTCCCTCCTGGACCTCTCAAGAATATTAAGCATTTTCATACCATTCAGACAGAGCACTCAGCAACAGGACCAGCTTCTTACCTGACTGGGGCTGCCTGGAAGCTGTCCATCTGGCACACAACCAAGGCATAAACAGCAAGGAAAGATGAAATCTTCAGCATAACCATGATTTCCTCTCTACAACAAAGAGGTACATCAAGCAATGGCTGTTTTCCAACCCTCTCAATCCTGCAAGTTCCACTAAAGAGGTCATTCCTTCCTAGCCACAAGTAGCACAATCATGAACAGATTTGTATTTTAAATTCACCTTTTTTTTTATTTTGATTATTGCTACTGTGCTTTAGTTTTCTCAAAATTTTATTATAATGTGACACTATTACAGGGCAGGAAAACGTGGCTGCAGTTATTTGCATTCAACTTAAATCAGCTTTCCTCAAACTGGCAGAAAATACATTCCTCTAACTACTGCACACAATGTCACAGACTGTGTGTCCAACACGGACAGATACAAATCACAAGGAAAAACAGTGTTTAACATTTTTGAGAACAAAATACCCTTGTTAGCACTTTACCTGAAGCTGCCTGCTTCTTGCCAGTAAGCACACTAACATCCCAGTTCAGATTACACTAAGAATTATTAGTTTAATTTCAATAAATATTTATATGCTGAAACCAGAGAAGATAAGTTAAAAATCAGTCATAATCACAAAAGCTATTATTGAAGATTTGAGATACGTCTCTCTCACAGCATCAGTGTCCCGGACTCCAAGGAGCACATCAGCACCACCACCTCATCCTCATTTCAGCCAACTCCCAGCACTCGACGGGAGCATCCAAAGGATGCTCCTCACGCCCGCGGCTCCCGGTGCCGCAGCGCTGTGTCCTGGCCGGACACGCCGGAAGGGCTGTCCCCCGCCTTGGCACAGACAGCCCCGGGGACGCGGTCGGCGGCGCTTACCGGGGAGCGGAGCGCAGAGCGGAGCCGGTGCGGGTGCCGCCGATGCGCGGTGTCACGCACTGCCCGCCGCCCCCTTTTATACCTGCCGCCGCCGCCGCCTGCGTGGGCGCCCGCGCGCGCCCGCCAGCCAATCACCGCGCCGGCCGCGCGCCGCGGCCCGCTCCGCCATTGGGCACCGGCTGGGCCCGGCGGTGACGTCATGGCCCGCTCCCTGAGAGTCCCATTCACAAAAAAAAGCGCGGCCGGGGCGGGGCGGGATCGGGGAGCCGCTCCCGCCGCTCCCGCCGCGCTCCCGCGGCACCGCTCACGCCTGGCGACCTCTGCAGCGGTGGGACCGCATTGCAGAGCGGGGCCGCTCCCTCCCCGGGAATTCCCGCCCCCCCGGCAGCCGCCGCGGCTCCGGAGAGCATCCCGGGTGTACCGCGTGTGGGCACGGGCGGCTTGTGCCGCCCGAAGGGAGCAGAGGGACAAGCGGCACCTGCGAGCGCCTCCCGCGCTCTGCCCCGCCTGCCGGGGCCGCGGAGAAACTCCGCGCTCCGAGAGGAAACCATCAGCATCAGCGCCATCTCCATGGCACAACTCGAGGGGCAGGTGCAGCGCCTTTCCGCGCCCGGGAAGGGGGGCTCGCCCCGCGGCCCGGCGGGGATTACCGGGCCGCCCATGCATCACCCGCCGAGGAGCCGCTGTCACGGCAGCACCTGCCTGCTCAGGATGTTTGCCCGGAGACTCAACACGGGGGGGACACGGCAACACGGGGGGGACACGGCAACACGGGGGGGACACGGCAACACGGGGGGGACACGGCCGGGGTGCTGCCGCCCGGAGCGGGCGCGGGGAGGGGGAGAAGCTGCTCGGGGGAGATGCCCTGCAAGGCAGAGAGCGCTTCCACAGCCCCCCGGGAGAGCGGGAGCGCCTTTGCTGCCCGCCCGGAGCGGCTGGGCGATGCCGAGCGCGGCGGCACCGCAGCCCCGCGGCGCACGGGCTGCGCAGCCGGCGATGCCCGGGGGTGCGCAGGGTCCCCGACCGCTCTCGGGACCCCGGTCCTGCCCTGTCCTCTCTCCCCTGCACCACCCCAGCTGCCGGCGGCAGCGCTGGGAGCCGCCTGTGCCGCTGTGGCCGGTGGCGAGCAGAGCCCCGCGCACGCTGCGCGGCCGCGCAGGGAGCAGGTGACCAGCGCGGCTGCCGGGCGCGTTCCGCTGTTCAAAGGGATGGCGAGCTTTCCTCCCAACATCCCGCCGGCCCCTCGTTCCTGTTTTACAGCCGCCCGTGACAGGGTCGCTCCCGGCGGCAGGAGCCGAGTGTTCCCCCGGAGGTGGATAAATTTCGGGAGAACCGCGGGGAGGGCGATGTTTTGTTGATGAGATTTTAGCCGGGAAGTTTATAAATAAACCCCACGAACATACAGAAACCAGTGGTGAGCGGCTGCCGCGCGGGCAGGATCGCTGTGTCCATCACCCTCCTGGTTTTGGGGCGCCCCGTCCCCTCCCAGCGGGAGCGGCCACCGGCGGGCGCTGCGCCCTTCGCCACCCTCGTTTGGCAGAGCGACGACTGCAAAACCCTCTCGGATTTTGGGGGTCTGAGTTCTGCGTTTTTCCAAGTGAAAACCCAATGCGCTTTTGGAGGGTTTTTTCGGGTTGATTTTTTTCTCCACTCCCTAACAGGTCTCCGTAGCCCTCCACGAGCTGCAGCCCTCGAAGGGCTGGCAGAGGGGATGCTCCCTGGAAAGCTTTTTCCTCCCCCCCGCTCTGCCAAATTTGAAAGTTCGTTTTAAACAGCGGCTCCCTCGCACTTATGCTGACCACGGGAATCCCCTCGGAGAAGGAGTCTAAACATTTGATTTAAAATCTCTTCCGTTTCCAAGACTCCTGTTCTAGTTTTAAGGTAGTTTTTCTGAGGATGCGTTTCAGGCAGCACCTGAAAGAATGGCTCGGCTTTGCTTCTGCTGTTTTAATATGATTTATACAGTTACACCAACAGAAATAAAGTGCAGGAACTTAAACGTCTGGACTGCCAGTCTGATATTTCCCTCTAATTATTCCTTTTCTCTTCCTGTGCTAACAGTTAATTGTTCCCATTTCCTTTGAGGAATTATTTACCCCTTGTCCACATAGAATATCTTAAAGTTAAAAGTTAGGGCAATAGAATTCCAGACGGTTCTGTTGTAATAGCGTATTTCCTCCTTCTTTCTGGGAGGAAAAAGCTAACTTTTGCCTTGTGGTTGATTCCAGTCAGTTCAAGCCCTTCACCTGCCAGTGTGGCTCGGTCCGGGGCTGGAGCCGGTGATTACAGCATTTCAGGTGCCAACATTTCTACTTTAAGCTTTCACAGGAAGGAGTGTAAATTTAAACCAACAGGTACGAATGCCAATAGATCCACTCCTGGGCACGTAGAGATGATGTAGCACTTGGATATTGGCAGGCACTTTGGCTGTTCCTTGCCAGCGCTAATGGAGGGACTCCCAGCTGGAACGCTCGTCCTGTTTCCCCCCTCCCCCCCAGCTATATGTCATCCCCAAACATATTTTCTTTTTGCAAATATCTCTTCTCTTCTCTTCAGAAGGGGCAGTTGACCAGCTTGTCTGTTTTTGAAGCTGTAAAAAAAGACTCGATTTTCACAGGATGATGTTCTTCTGTTGCTTGATAAATCCAAAACTAGAGGTTAAGTGTTCGTGGAAAATGTAGCAGAGAGGGGGTGCTTTGGAGCACTGCACTAAGAAAGTGAGACATTTACTGAAAAAATCTGTTCCAAGGGACTGGTTCTGCCTTTTTCTGTGCTGCCTTTTTCAGATTAAATAAAAAGCCACAGAATGACTAGATTTTTTATTTATTTTAAGAAATAAAATTATCTAATGCAACCCCCAGCTCCATGTAAAAGGAATTTCATTTTGAAATAAGCTTTAATTTGTAGAGAATAAGAAAAATCTGGGCTATTTTATAGTGAGTTTCTGCACACTAGATACAACTTCTTACAATATTATACTCCTTGATATAATTTAACCAAAACATTTTCAAGTGTGACCATGTTTTCTGCTGTAAAATTGCCATTATGTTGAGAAGCCACAGACACTGTAGTGAAGTTCTGAAATGCTACCAGCTGACATGCTGGTAAACAAAAATATCACCTTTATATATTATGGTGCAGTTTTTGTTCAGTACTAAAATGCAATTCTCCAAGGAAGGTAAGACTGTGAGCTGCACAGGTAGAATCTTCATTCCCATGATTGGTTCATATCAGAGAAAAGGAGAGACATGAAAGGAGAGACAGTGATGAGGCCATGATCCACAAACACAGTAAGCTCTCCACCAGGGAGGTGAGTGTGATTCAGGTCTCTGCTCTAAGTCTGCTCTTCATAACAACTATTCAAGATTTTTCAGGTAAGGACAAGTTATGACAAAGTAGCTGTAAAAATCCCATGTTCCTTCTTTACAAGGAGAACCTGGGGAGTCACTTCTCTGACTTTTTGGGGGATGCCAGTTTTTTCTGATCCAGGATCCTGTCTCTGTGAACAGGCAGCAAAGGAGGCTCTGCAAGCCACGTGGGGGAAGGTGAGGAGAGCTAGCCTCCTAACATTTCACTGGAATCTGCTCTGCAGAAAATGAAATCAGCTAAGCCAGAGTTAATGGTGTTGTGCTGCTGTAAAAGCAAGCTGTATGTTAGCAGGGCTACCTTGTTTGGGGTCTGGGAGGTAATCCTTACACTTCACTTTTTGCTGATAGGATCTAGATCAAAAAGACTTGGGCAAGTTGGAGAAAGTCCAGAAAAATGCCAGTAAGGGTTACCAGACATCCCATATAATGGTTTAGGGAAACAAACTCAAAGATCAGGGAAATGTAACAGAAGGAAAGACTATGGAGAAAGATGATAACAAAAAAATTAATACTTGTCATGAAACAATAACCATCTGCAACCTGGTAATTTATATATATATATATATGTATAATATATATATATATATATGTAGTCTTGAAGGGCAACAAAGGAGACTCCACACATGAGAAAAGCTTTCTGCAACTGAGATTAATGACAGGCAAGAATAGTTTGCATTGCAGTTATAGCATCTCTTTCAGTGGAGGATTTCATGGCATGTTACTCTAACATCTGTCAGGAGTGACATATGTAGGTGAGATGCTCTGGGAAAGGAACATAATCCATTATATTTGTTCTCTTTTTATCTTTCTTCTCCAATTTCTGTGACACTATAATTTAAATAGCTGGAGAATGGTTTAAACTGTGAAACCAACACTATAACTTTTCTAGGCATTTGGTTTTGTGAAACTTACATCCCTAATTGGTCAAATTATTTCCTCAATTCTGCTCTCGTAGTCTCTGTAATACCATATTTAGATTTAGCATAAATTCACATCAAGCTTATCCACATGAATAAAACTGCACCAATCTATCTTGTGGTTTGGTTTGAATTTGGACCAAAAAGAAAAGCTTATTTTTTTCTAAAAATGCAGTATTTTCCTGAGAACCAGAACACTGATATAAATCCCAACACTAAAGCATTTCCTTTTTAATGGACATTTAAATCTGGATTTAGGCTGCTTCGGTGCCTACTTTTGAGAAAGTGGAACTGCTGTTGAGCTAATTAGAGAAAAATCTATGAATCACTCTGGAGGCAACTCTCCTCCAAAATGCCTTAGAAAAGCTCCAAGACTGATTTATGAAAGAAATTTTACACAGAAGATCAGCATTGCATTGGTTTAATCTCCTTGAAATACTCCTGTTGCACAAACCCCCAAAATATTCTGTAGGTTTTGTGGCAATTTCCCTGGGTATATCAAAAATCCAGTTTGGAGTAGCCCTTTAAACCAGGCTGGGCCACACTGTCCTGCACTGAGGTTTGCTTGGGCAGGCAGCAGGGGCAGAGCACAGGGGAGTTTGCTGTGGCTTTGTCATCTCCTGCCCTGCCCCAGCACAGCTCAGCCTCCCAGCAGGTTCATGAGGCTCCAGCCCTCTCCTGCCCCCGGGAAACACATTCCCTCCCTCTGACAACTGGCACAATTCCTGTTCTGTCCCTACACCTCCAGCAGACTGGCCAGGAGAACCCCTCACACTCAGCAGAGACAGGGGCAGACTTGCAGCATTGCCAGGGATGCACTACGGAGGAAGATCTCACTCTGAAAATGTTTCAAAACCAGCACTCCACTTTTTTACATTTTGCAGGTAAAATGATAGTTGGGAAAACAACCTCAGAGCACAAAACTAGTCCTCTTAAGCAATAGCATGGTTATAAAACTTTGATTTCATTGCTTGCACAAGTGCTGTGATACTATCTTATACAGTCAGAGCATGTCAGGGAAAAGAGGGTGAGAAACTGTTTCTCAAGCCCTCAAGTTAGTCCTTGCTTGTTCTTTACAGGATGTTAGAAGGGTGGAAGTCCTTGTGTCATCGTTTCATCCTTTGTCTTGCCAGTGCTGAGGTCTGATGAAGCCACAGAGTAACTCAGAGTTTTCCTCTGTCCCTCCCCGAGCCATGCAGTCGTCCTGATATTGTTAGGTCCTACAGCACTGATTTAGCCTCTGCCCTCAGTGAAATTTAGGGCTAAAAAAGATCTCTTTCTTTTCAGTGTTGGTAAATAGTATGTGAAGGCAAAGGCTATAATAATAATAATATAATATTTGCTAATATTATATATATTAGCAAATATATAATATAATATTTGCTAATCTACTTTCAGCAGAGTTTCTCGGAACCCAGTCATATGACACCATCAATTAAAAAGATGAATTTCTAAATTTATGCATAGAATTGACCTAAGTATCCTCTGAAATAACCAGAAAATACAACATGCCAAAACTATTTTTGAAGTTAAGCCAGTCTCTTAGCCTTCTGAGTCTGCTTGACAGACCTGAAATGTTTAGGCAGAGTAGGACTGTCACGAAGGGAAAGGATGTGACTGAAGGAAAAGGTGGGAGTTTTCTCAGCAATCAGTCACCAGGTTCACAAGGGAAAACATCAGATGTGATTTTCCTGTTTTAGATAATCTGCAAAGCACCAGCATCATTAGAGGCTTGACTCAGGAGATTATTGTAACATGGAAGTTGATCATTCACTGTGATGACTTAGGTTAAAAAGAGCTTTGTGAGTGTAACAGATAACATCTGCACATGACTTGTCAGTGGGCTTATGAAATTAATTTCTTTCATGACAAGCATGCCTGTTTTACATACATCTGTAAAGATCTCTCTTTTTTCCTGATTCACCCTCAGGGATGCAAGGAGCAAGATCTTTGCACATTTGTCTATAAAGAAGTTATTTTCCTGCATTTTATAAATCATGTCATGATTTCACTGAACAAGAGACATTACTATAGGAATGGGCTTTCACCTGATAAAGTTTTACCTTGTTTTCCATTTACAATATCAACTCTGAAGAATAAGAAAACCAGAGCCCGTTTCAAAGTTGTAGCTAAATACAATTTTGTGAGATTTTTAATGGAACTTGGAAACAATTTTTCTCCCCAGAATTACCATTAAGTTCTTAACATTGCTGCTCAGAGAACAGCCACACCTGGCAGTATATTTCTTCAAAAGTCAAAGCTATATATAATTATGTGTAGTCAAAGAATACAAAGCCAAATAATTGCTTTCTGATTTTCTTGAGAGGACAGGAACACAATCATTTCCTGTTACTCCAACTTCTGCTTACAGAATTTCCAGTGCAAAGTAATTGTAAAACTTGATGACTAGAATGTTTTAGAATTTAATAAAGATACATGCTTTAATGGGTTTCTTTACTCAGCCATCATTTTTATAATTGAAATAAAAAAACCTGTATTCATCCTATAAGTTTGCTCATTTGATCATCCATGATTAAGATGAGCAAAACGTTCCCAAAGAAGCAATTCAGCACAAGCTGCCCACACACTTCTGAAGGAATGAATGAATGAAAAAAAAAAAAAAAAACAAAAAAAAACCCTAAAAAATAAAAAGATCAATCAAAAACTGGCAAGGAATCCTGGACTTGGACAGCAATTGGAGTCTTGCATCCCTAAACCTGCATCCTTAAGTGATTTCATCTGTCTACAAGGGTTTATTTATCACTTACTTCTGACAAGTTTCAGTCATCTTTGTCCATGCTGGTGCTTTTTCCCTCCATTTAATCACGCATCTTTTAGAGCTCCTCAGACCTTTAATCTTGGTTGATTCACCATCTTTTAGCATTTGGCTTGGCCAAAATGGATTTCATTTTTCTGCAATCATGCTCTTCAGTTTCCCTTCCTCTGTTACAGCGATCAACATCACTGTGTCTTCTCCATCCTCATGGCTCAAAAATCATGGTGAGGTCAGTTTTGACTATCCTCTCCTTGCTTGAAGATAATTGTCAAATATTGTTGGCTTTCCCCCCACTACAAGTCTATTCCTTCGTTTTTAGTCAAATATTTGGACTTTTCTTCTGTATCTTTTTTCCTCCCTCTTCTTGGGTCTTTCCTACACTATTTCCCCCCCTTTTTCCCCCTTCAAAATGCTTGCTGGGAAAACTGTTAATCACCTTTCTTTTTTTACACAAATGCAGTGGAAATCATGATAATCTAAAATTTTGGTTATTAAACACTTAAATAACAGAACATTGAAAATAAGCTGCAAAAATAAATTCAAGCAGATACCTCCTCCTGTGTTTTTTCAGATACTTAAGCATGTGCACATCTTACTTTACTCCTTGGCAATTTCTCTTCATTCTTCCTCTGACTGGAGCCAGGCTGAGGTCCTGAATCACCTGCCCTTTGGTGAGAATTCTTAAGGAAATGACATTGAAAATACTGGCATTTTTTGCAGATATGACCCAAATAAGACATCAGGCTGTATTACACTGAAAAAAAGGATGAAGAAGTAACTTGGAAAAATAATGAAAAAAACAAACCTCCAACAGGGTTCAAGCCACATCTTTGTGTTCTGACAAACTTGGTAAGATTTTGATATAGGATTTTGATACATTGGCACAAGTTATTAATGAGCTCCATCAGCATAAATTTCTCATCTGTTGAGATCTTAACAATGTTCTTAAAAATCTATGTACAGCTATTAAGATAAATTCAACAAGAAAGTTGTTAGAAAGTTAGAAACGCATGGCACAGAAATTGTAACGGGCCAGGACCGCTTCTGTTATTCCTAAAATCTCTTGTAAAATAGTAGTAACGTAATAACAAAACCAGCGTGAATGGAAACAATTCTGGGTGTGTTTTGCCAAGAATGTCACACGGCACAGCAACATTGCTGTCCGACCTCTGCCTTACCCATCTTGCCTTCTGCAGCTCAAGCCCAGGCTCCTGAGCCATCACCCCACTGGGTAACAGCAACCTTTGCACGCTGTGTGTGTGAACTCCGTGGTGACACGGATCGGGGACATTCCCCACCGTGCACTCCGGGCTCTTCCCTGCTGCTGGGTCAGTGCCCCCGGGCCGGGCTGTGCGGGGCAGGGAGCGAGCATCACACCTGGATGCGTCACATCTGGATGTGTCACAGCTGGGTGCATCACATCTGGATGTGTCACACTGAGCGCATCACACCTGGATGCATCACCTGCTTCCCGAGATCCAGCGGGAATCACAGCGGAGCTCATCGCCCCGGGCTCCCCAAGCAGTGAGATACACCCCAGTGCGTCTCTCCGGGACAGACACCTCGAAACCGTGAATTTGAGATTCCCAGAAGTGTGACGAGGAGCAGAGAGCCGCGGCTTGCTCCCCCCTCCCCTGCCACGGTCGGAGTGCGGAGCGCTGCGCTTCGACACCGCGAGGGACCAACGCTGGGGGATTATTCCGGGGGAAAAAAAAAAAATAAATAAAAATTAAAAACTAACAACCGAAGAAGCCAGCGGAGGAGCTCCTGACGCGGCGGGCGGAGCCTCCGCGGGCCAATGCGGGGCGGCGGGCGGGCGCGGCCGGAGGAAGCGGCGGCGGCGGCGGGGCCGATGCGGGCGGCGGGGCCGGGAGCGGCGGCGGGCGGCGGGGCCTGGCTGCTGCTGCTGGCGGCGGCGCTGGCGCTGCTGCTGGCGCTGGTGGTGCGGCAGCTGCTGAAGCAGCGGCGGCCGCCCGGCTTCCCGCCCGGCCCCGCGGGGCTGCCGCTGCTCGGAAACATCCCCGCGCTGGGCGCCGAGCAGCCGCACGTCTACCTGCGGCGGCAGAGCCAGATCCACGGGCAGGTACCGGCGGCCCGGGGCCCCGCGGGAGCGGGGAGGGACGAGCCGGGCACCGGGAGCCCGGAGGGGCAGCGCCCGGGGCGGGGGCGGCGGGCGGAGCGGCAGCGGGAGCGCGGGGCTGCGGCGGGACCGGGCTCGGAGCGCCTTCAGCGCTCAGACACTCACAGATAGAGACACTCACTGACACTCACTGACACTTACAGATACTTACTGACAGCCCGCCAGCCTCGCTGGGAAACCACCGAACTTCTTCTTCTTTTTATTTTCATCAGCCAGCTCTAAGCAGCCAGTCTCCTCTTACAAATTGCGTAAAAGTTACCTCCCAACTAGATCCAGCATGTATTTACTTACTACTACTAGTACTACTACTACCACTAATAATAATACCGTTCTTCAAGCAAAATGCTAGGACAAATGGAATGGAAATAGGTACGGGAATGTGTTGTCAAATACGCCAAGCTTTTCACTTGCCTGGAATGCTCTATGGAGTTTGTGCTCTGCGAAAAGATCCTGAAGAATTTGAGGGAACTTGGAAACAGCACGTTAGGATTTGGGAGGTTCTGGAAAAATACAGTTGAAAAAAAAAAAAAAAAGGCATGTGTGATATAGGAATAAAGATAAATAATCTAGGCCTAAACTCACAAATGGTTTGCAGAAGTATACTAGGAGTGTCTTCTTGACACGTAAAAAAGAAGAGCCATTATAACAGTGAAAATACCAAGTTTGCTAAAATGAAATGGACTCATAGAATCGTTTAGGTTGGAAAAGACCCCTAAGATCAAGTCCAGCTGTTAACCCAGCATTGCCAAGTCTGCCACTAAACCATGTCCCCAAGTGCCACATCTACACAACTTTTAAATGCCTCGAGGGATGATGACTCCACCACTTCCCCCAGCAGTCTGTTCCAGTGCCTGACAGTGCCTTGGGTGACAACCCACTTGTCACAGAATGTATAATTAGGCCAACACAATTTCATATTGTGGAGGTCACCAGCTTTGATATGGAGAAATATATAAAGATTTGTGATTGTAAAAGTAGAGATTTCTAACACTGAGGAAATGTATGAAGAGGGATCTCTCTTGTGTAATGCCACAGCTGTCCCAGCTCTGGTCACCTGTGTGACCTGCTGAAGGTTATTCAGCTCTGCACTTCACATTGATGTTCAGCATTTCACTTTTTCATTCCTTGAGCTCAGGATTGGGTTGTAATAGCATTTTACATTTCTTATTCCTTTTTTTTTTTTTTGCCCCCCAAAGATCTTCAGCCTGGATCTTGGGGGTATATCTGCTGTTGTGCTGAATGGCTATGATGCAGTGAAGGAATGCCTCGTCCATCAAAGTGAAATTTTTGCAGACAGGCCATCTCTCCCCTTGTTTAAGAAGCTGACAAATATGGGAGGTGAGTGCTAATGTCTTTTGTATAATATCTTTTGTAATTTTTGTCCCATAGATGAACAAATCACATGAAGCATCTGCTCTAGCCATTTTCTCTACTTGATGTCCTTTCCTAAAATACTTGATGCTTCTTTAAAGATATTATTTGGAAAGGACTGTCACTCGTGGACTATGTTCCATAGCAAAATGTCTGAAATATTTTGTCTCATTTTTCATCCTGTTGAATAATTTGATTATCTTATGGGGGAAGAAAAATAAAGCATTGCATAAAATACTGTATCAAAATATTTTTTCAGGCTTACTGAACAGTAAATATGGCAGAGGATGGACAGAACACCGCAAATTAGCTGTAAATACCTTTCGAATTTTTGGATATGGTCAAAGGTCCTTTGAACACAAAATTTCAGAAGAATCTCTGTTTTTTCTTGATGCCATTGATACATACAAAGGCAGACCCTTTGATCTTAAGCACTTGATAACAAATGCCGTTTCAAACATTACTAATTTGATTATTTTTGGAGAACGTTTCACATACGAAGACACTGAATTTCAGCACATGATTGAGATTTTTAGTGAAAACGTTGAGTTAGCTGCTAGTGCTTCTGTATTTTTATATAATGCTTTTCCTTGGCTTGGTATCTTGCCATTTGGGAAACACCAGCAGCTGTTTAAAAATGCAGCTGAAGTCTATGAGTTCCTTCATGAGCTTATTGAACGTGTCTCTGAAAATAGGAAGCCTCAGTCACCTCGACATTTCGTAGATGCATATTTAGATGAGATGGATTGCAATGGAAATGACCCAGAATCTACATATTCAAGAGAAAATTTAATTTTCTCCGTTGGAGAACTCATCATAGCTGGGACAGAAACCACCACAAATGTTTTAAGATGGGCAGTGTTGTTTATGGCTCTTTATCCAAACATTCAAGGTAAGAAATTTGACATTTTGAGGAATTTATTCCCTTTCCTATTGCAAATTTAAAATGCTTACTCAAAGTGGTGCATTGATCCATAATCATCACCAAAAAAAGGCTTTTATATATTATTCTATAGTATAATTTACCAAATATACTATGGACAGAGGTGGAAAGCTTGCTTTAAATGCAGACAAAGAGGATATCAAAAGTCAAGTGTTATGATAAAATTTTAGAGTATTATTTTGTGAATACATTTTTATGAAGCTCTAATACTTTTAAGTATTTCTAATACATTTAAGTTTAGCATTGTGATGCATGATCTGTTGTTGGCATATGTAGTAATCTATGTAGTTAATAAATAATAAGAAAATGTAATTAAATATGAAAGTAATAAACTAAATTAAAAACCTACAAGTGTCAGCAAAAATGTAAATCAGGATGTGGTTAACAATTTAGGTACAATTCTTTTTATCTTAAGTGCCCCAGTTCACAACAGATTTACATATGATAGACAGGAATAGTTATACTTTTGGAAAAGCAGAAATGGCATTTAAAAATAAAAATATGTGTTATGGTCATTCTGAAGACAGCAATAGATGTCTGAATGTTAGCCTAGACATTTTGAGGAGAAGTTTGGACTCTAGAAGTAAACACATTTCTGGTTTCACTGCCTCCAGTTCACTCTTCCTTAGCAGTGCTGGTTCAGTTGGGGCTTCCAGCATTTGGGGGATGAGAGGCCCAGACAATTTGGAAAGTTACTGCTGGTACTTTGACCAAACATTATTGCTCTAATATCAATTTCACCATTGTTTCAGAATGGGGATAACAACACTAACCATGGATAGGAATATAGAGTCTAAATTTAAAGACTTGTAAGCTACTGTTTTTATATAAGGTATATAATGTTTCAGTATTCTTTTAAAGTGTGTATATATGTATATAATATACACAAATACTTTTGCTTAAATTAAAATGCAAAGGCTATTACAAAATAAACCTCAGCTTTCATTCCTAACAGGGCAAGTCCAAAAAGAAATAGATCTTGTCATTGGCCCAAACAAGATGCCCACCTTGGAAGAGAAGAGCCAGATGCCCTACACTGAGGCTGTTCTACACGAGGTTCTGAGGTTCTGCAACATTGTCCCACTAGGGATTTTCCATGCAACTTCCAAAGACACTGTTGTGCGTGGCTACACAATTCCTGGAGGCACCACAGTCATCACAAACCTCTACTCTGTTCACTTTGATGAAAAGTACTGGAGCAATCCAGAAGTGTTTTTTCCTGAGAGGTTTTTGGACAGTAATGGGCAGTTTGTCAAGAAAGATGCGTTTATTCCTTTTTCCCTAGGTAAGAGCAATTCCTTCCTCTGTTCCTTTTCACAGATCCAGAGATGTGTAAAGTGTAAGGGATGGAAATAAATGGACAGAGTGATACCCTCAGTTCTGATTTAAAGATATCCAATATAATTCAGTTTAAAGATATTCAATATAACGTGCTCTGGAGATAACAAATTTTAGCAAAACATCATTTATATAGATGACCTCAGTATTATATATAAACCAATAAAAATCCTCCTTACAAAGTCTTAATTATTGCTAGTTAATAATGATTGGCAGTAGATGTAATTAAGAAAATAGTAGGGGGAAAAGGCTAAAATTCACAATGCCATTTTTTAAAGCATCTTCTACCTAGATTGGCACTTCAAGACAAGATACAGTAAGTAACAAGTGTATCTAAATCAATTGGACAGAATTGCTTTCAATAGCACTTGTGAGCAACAAATTCTCTAAAATCAGTTTCTTAGTGTAAGTTATCACCTATCCTTCTTACAAAATACTTCCACCAGGTTCACACAGCACTCCTAGAACACAGAAATGACCATTCCTATTCATCATAGAGCGAAAAACGTGACTGGAGATATCTTAAATCTCTTTATACCTTTTTTTTTCAATCCAGGAAGAAGACACTGTCTTGGAGAGCAGCTGGCTCGAATGGAAATGTTTTTGTTTTTCACCTCGTTGCTACAACGATTTCACCTGCATTTTCCTCATGGAGTGATCCCAGAGCTGAAGCCAAGGTTGGGGATGACCCTCCAACCCCAGCCATACCTCATCTGTGCTGAAAGGAGGTGAAGGGAAGGGCTGAGATGTAGCACTGTGCTGCAAGCTACAGCTCTGGATCCTTTGCCTTCTGTTCCTAAAAGTGTTCAAGCCAGAATAACAAAAATTCAAAGGACTAATAGTTTATTTTTTACTTGGTTTTCACAGAAAAAAAAAAAAAAAAAAAACAACCAAACCTGAGCCAAAGGTGTGGAGCACATCCTGTGTGAAACTGGTGTTTTCACTCCATACTATATTGAATCTAACTTCTGATAGAGTTTTTAAGTATTTAATTACTTAGCTAGCCATTGTACTTTGAGAGGATATTTTCATAAGTATGGAGAATATGGTTCAAAATTTTTATGCTTGAATTCATCCATGGAAATAACATTTACATTATTCCAGCTAAGCCATCCTTTATAATTATCTATGAAATTTTCATAGCTAAAAGGGCTTTAAAAAGTGTCTATTTAAATATCTGTAACCAAGAATAAACTATATTTTCCAGCCTTAATAAACAGATTGTCTATTAAAATATTTTATTCCTTCTTTCTCCTTGCCCTATCTACCCAGTTCATAATTTTCTAGTGAATCAGATAGCCATTAATTCACTTCTAAGATCTTTTATGGCTTGCTTCTCACCTAACCTCATACACAAAATGTTCAATTATTGACATACCCCTGACAATCACAGAGCTTTTGTTTCTCCAGTATATTGCATTTCCACCTGTCCTCCACTGCCTCTGTGTAATGATTAATCTCTGCTTAAATAGTCTGAAAAAGGCAGTATTTGTGTTGCTAGAGTCACATGCAACTATACTATGAGTAAAGAAAATAAACTGCTCACTCTTCTGACCAGAGAAGAGACTTTTTGGGGAGGTTAAGCACAATAGGATGGGGAGAAACAGATTTTTAATTCATTTTAACCACAAGTTTTAGGTGTAAGGGCCACACTTGACTTCTGCCAACTTCACTTATTATTCTTGCCAGCTCTTGCTGTGTGGTTATTGGTTGATAAAGATTTGTGTCTGCAGACCTTGCAGGAGCAGCTGAAGCTCCAAGCACAGTATTTAGTCCCCTCTGTGTGGGGGGAGAGGCACTCAGGACAGAGCTCAGAACAAAACAAGCAAGCAGTTATTAAAGGACAGGGCTGAGTGTTGGACCTGGCTTTTTACACAGACAGTGCTGCATCTTGGAGCTGCAGGGAAGTTGAAAGGCAGGAATTGCTGTTTGTCTGCTATCCTGATGAAATGCTTCATTTCTTTAAAAAGAACTAAAGAGAAAAAGCAAAGAGAGCTAATAGCAGCCCACTCACATAACAGTTGACTTCAGATGCAGCAGGTCCAGTTTATTTTACCCACATGTGTCACAGAGAGCAGCTCTTACACAAGTTCCTGTTTCTCTGAAGAGGTTGGGCAGGCTCCTCCACTCCCTGAAAAAGTGCTTTTTGTAGAGAAGATTTAAAACTCAAAAAAAGAGAGGAAGGAGGCAAACCTGATTGCAGTGCATTGGGCAATAACAGAATAAAAATATAAAAAAAAAAAAAACAAAACAAACCCTGAATAAACCACTCCTAATCCGTTGGCAAGCCGTGGGGTTAGGAGTCATGATCAAGGTTTTTCTGGATACCAAATAGATGCTGTGTGCTTGTGAAATGCCTAAGGAGAAATTGTGAAATCTACTAAACTTAGTGTGAAGCAGCCCTGAGCAGTTCAGCACTAGTTTTGGAGTCATGGCAATTCTTCCTGTTCCCAGCCCTGTGCTCACAGCCAGAGCTTGTTTAGTACCTAGTCTTGCTTTCTGGGTTGCAAGAACTCTAGTCCATCCTTTGGTTAAACATGGCTCAAATAATGCTAATTGAAGTAGGGGGAGGATTAAAAAACATCAAGAAACAGTTCTTGCAGGGACCCATGCTCAAAATGCAGCTGACCAGTTATAATTCCCTTTTGCTGAGGTATTTTGAGATCTAACTCCTGGGTAGTCTTTAATCCATTTAATGAGAACCTCATTGATTATATGTCATTCTGGTTTCTAAATCAAAATGCCTTATAAAAGCCTCAGAATATCAATCCAAACTTATACTATTACCTGCCAACTTATGGTCTCATTTAAGCAATCAAATACGTTTGACAAACTGTCTTTTCTCTAAATCTGTATCAGTATTAGTCATATTTACATGTTTCATTCTCTATCAACTTTTTCATTATTTTCCCTCTGACTTGGAATTATCTTAATGATCCACTTTAATAATTTGAAATATTGACATAATAGTAGGTTTTCCTAGTCCTCTGGAATTTCTCCACTGTATGAACATTGATTACAGTAGCCAGCCAGAGGTTCAGAATTTCCTGATGGGGTGTTCAGAGAATTCCAGCTGAATATCTAGATTAGATAGCAGCTGGCTGCTATTTAACATTCTTTTGGGATTAAAGGTTGATATATTAACCAGTGTATCTTCATAACACTGCAGCAAGAGCTGCAGCCAGAACCACCATAGTGTCTTAAATCCTCCTTTCCAAATCTTTAAATTTTGGGCTGTTTTCTGACATGTCAGCATCCCCAGAGACTGAAAAGGGAACACTACTGGCATGTCATATATGACACTGAAAAAATGCTGGAGAAAAATCTTACTCATTACCACTCAATTTCCTGAACTTCCAGCAGTTTCAGTAATACTGATGAACACATCCTTAGTACAAACTTAATAAATGGAGGAAGGTTCATTAAATAGTTAATTCAGAAATTAAATATTCAAAGGAAGATTTCATAAAAATTCAAGAAACATTACTGCTTCTCTGAAAGTAAGTAATTTAAACTCACTGTGATATATTTTTAAATGTATCCAGAGTGTGTTTAGCCTGAATTGAGCTTAAGGATTTATATAAGCACTACAAAGGGGATAAGGCAAACTATGTCATCATGAGAATAGCAAGTTCATGAGAAAAGTAGCAAGGCTCAGAGAAAAACACAGTGAAAAACAGAAAAATGCCTTTGAAAAAATGAGTAAAAATTAGATTGTGTAAATTTCATAACAATGCATTGGATATGAAAACAGAAAGATTCAGGATAAACAAGGTGGGGGGAAATCATAATGGGGCAGATGCCAGATCAGAATTTGTTTTTGGCTGAGAGAGCTGGGCTGATGAAAACACAAGATAACATGGCCAAGATCAGAAGACTATTCAGTAAGAGTTGGAAAGCAGAACTCTCAGTATAAATTGCTCTGTAAAGGCACACACAAAGGTTGCTATATGTTTTCATACCAATGAGTTGTCCCAGATGTTTTTTGGCACAAGGCTGATCATTCAAACCCTCTGTCTAATCAAGATCAAATTAAACCACTGCTCTGGAAATCTTCTGCCTTCTTCTGTCCTTTCATAACAATGCAAATTGGGCATCAGCAGATTCTCCCCACTCTAGGTTATCCCTTCAGGCATTTTTGAAGGCTGTCAGCTCCCTCCATGGCATTAGAATTAGGCAGAACCCACACTCAGAGTGGCCCTTCCTTCGGAAGACTGCCAGGCTTCAGGAGAAGTTACATTTGTTACATTCTTCCGAATAAGTAACATTCCAAATAGATTAAATCCATTAAAATAATGGGAGCATATCAGGAATGTGCAATCTAATCCAATATCTTGCTATTACTGCAGCAGATGGCTGCTTGCCAAAAAAATTTACATGTGATGTAGACTGGCCTATAGCAATATTCCAGAAAAAAAGAATAAACTTACTGTTTATTCTGCTGCTGCTTTCGAATCCTGACTTCCTTTTCTACACTCACTTAAAAAAAAAAAAAAAAAAAAAAAATTAAATATTTTTAATTTGTGTAAACTATGATTTATCAGAGGTATGAAAAAATATTCTGTATTAAAAAGTTTTTTATATTACAGTTAATTTGTTCAGATGCTTATCCACAGTGGGTCTATCAGAATCCAGGCAACAGGATTCACCCATCCATGTCTCATGGACATTTATATCCTCACCAAAATCATTGTTCAGGTCCCTCACTACTACAGGTAATACAGGTACAGCTTCATACCAGTAAGGAAGTTAGGGAAAGTTAGGGAATAGAACCACTATGGATAAAACATCTGAAATAATTCCAGTTATTCTCAGGTAATTGTTTCCTTTCTCCAGAGGCATCTCTGTTTAAGGAGTCAAAATGCCCTTTTGGTTCTCTTCAACTTGCACAATAAGCTCAATTTGAAAAAATAAAATAGTGCTGAACATGCACCACAGCAGAATTTTATGAGCCTAATTTTTCCAGGGAAAAACATTGGTACTTACAATTCCTCTTTAGCTGATACAGTTCAGGAAGTTAATTTAATTGCTTTTTTTTGGAAGCATAAAAATTGCTTTATAAAGCCACTTTGTGGCATTTTCAGATCCTGTTCCATTTTATTTTACATTCTGTAAAGACACACCACTTGTCTCAGGGAATATACAGTCTAAACTGCCACGCTATAGAGCTAAATGCAACATAGCTTAATATTGCCCTTATCTTACCACAAATTCTAGGTATAATCTATAAAATGTTCAAGCTCTTTGTGCCATAATGAACTTCATGATTATATAGAGGCTGTAAGAATAATTCATTGTTGATTGGAATAAAATTTAGTGCTAAGAGCTGAGATTTGTCTAAAAATCCCTACTCACTTATATTAATTCTTTTGCTAAGTATATGAATTACATCATCTTCTAAAGCATCCAACACCTTCCAATGTCTTAAATATGAACTTTCTTAAGATCTAGAAAGGCCCACAAAACTTGATAAGTATTTAAAATACAATTAGCTTTAGCAAACTAACTTTAGATAATTATATTTTTGAAAAACATTTTGGCTACTGCCTCTCCATTTATTCACAATATGACAATTAGACTGATTCTTATATCTGGCTGAGGTTCAAATCTTGTGTATTTTTTTTTTTTTTTTCCAGAGGATTCTAGCTCTCTCAACAAATAAAAAGACTCTTTCTGGTGGGAGATGAATTATGGGTCAAACACATTTAAAATAAAAAGGTTTTAATATTTACTGACATAAAGGAGTTGACACCTCCAGTTTTTGTTGTTTGAATGTTATTATTTCTATAACTGTCCACATTTTCCTCTTGGTATTTAAAGTTTGCATATCAGACCTCTACTCTAGTCCTAGCATTTAAAAAATAGGTTCAGAAAGGATCTCAACCAGTTATGCAGCTCACTCACTGGTCCACTAACAGTTTTACTAAAAGCTGTTTTTCAGACTTTTTGATTTGCAGAGACTTTCTTAATAGCCCAAGACAATCTATTTCAGTGAGTCACAGTCCTCTCAATCCTTAGACAATCAGTCATCTTTGAGCCTTGCTACCTAAAGGTGTTACTTCTTGTCCTAAACACTTATAAACACTGAAAGCATTATTCTGATTATGAAACAGTCTCATAAAGCAACCTTAGAATATCTCCCTTGAGTCTCATTTTCTCTAGACTAGGAGAAAATACTTTTAATTAATTTTATCGTTCTCCTTCTTTTCAGGCCCTGTCATCAGTCTCACTGGTCTGTGCTGTAATTCTGCAATCTGTCTAAAGGACAGGTGTTTTCCCTGGGGTGTGGTATCTGAAATTAGAAACAGTATTTTTGTAATAACTTTGTTATGATGAATTGGATGAAATTATTACAAACCCATTCTCAAAGACAGAGGGGCTTACTTACCCACTTTGACTGAAAGAAAGCTGAGTTGTTATGAGTCAGATAAACTGGCAGTACTACAGATTAATAAATTCTAGTGGGATGAATGTCATGATTAAAGAAAGAGGCATGCTAAGCCCATTTGAATGACTATATATAGGAGCAAGTTTTCACATCTGACTGGCACAGGAGACAAAATCTGCACTCTGCTCCTCATGTGCAATAATTAATGTCAACCCCATCCTCAGTATTTTTGGTATGATACCTGCATTTTAAGCTAAGCATTACCTTTTGTTTTATATGCAATTAAAATGAAGATATTTTGATCTCATTCAAGGTGCAAAGGGTTCTGCTGATCCAGAGAGATGAGTCAGAAGTGACTCATCACCTGTTTTTTTGGCAGGATGTTTAGAACATGGACAAATCACAAGGTGAATGGTAGGGATCATTTGAAACACCATGGTCTCTCACCACTACTTAAAGAGTGGGTTAATTAATTTATTTTTTTTCCCCTTCTGAGACCTCACAGATAAACCAGCAGACAGAAGGTTTCACCTCACTAGAAGATTTTTAGTCTATAAGATTCCACAGATGACAACATTCTGCCTGGCAGCACAGCCTGTTTAGTAGAACCCACCACAGACCACCTGTGATCTCTTGAAGTTCAGAAATCGAAAGGTGACTTGTGGTGCACAGATTCCAAAAGAAACCTTCCTGCCAAACATTCCTGGTTGTGTTGTGCCCTTCTTAAAGGGTGTCTGAAGTGTCACACAGAACCAGCTAAGTGTCAGTCACATATCTAAATCCAAGTGCAATGGAATGGTTTTTCTGTAGCAGCTTAGTCCATCCTTTCTTTCCTCTTTCCTCTAAAATTGTGTTATTCCTTCTCATTAAGCAGAGGACAAATAAACTGATTGCTTACAGCCCTGTTAAACTAAGATCATATAGAGAACAGTTAAAAATTGTGGGTTTTGTCAGCTTCATCCCTAAGAATCCACAGTATAATTTTATAGCAAGCTAAAGACTTACTTCAGAAGATATCAAAAGGAAAATTCCTCATTGGAAAAGTGAAAGTAACTCATTAACTCACTTTCCTTAACATAGGCATGACTGAAGCAGCATATTGTCCAGAGACACAATTCTGAAGAGAGCTGGAGGGAAAAAAAAAGCAGAATAAATACTGTCTTTATCATCCTTTTTATACCTCATTTAACCAACTTTGTATATTTGTATTCTCTCATCTAATCTTTATTGGCCACTGAAGGACAATTTCCTAAGACTTGTATCACATCTTAAGTTTTGATAATTGCATCATTTTTTCCATTACCACTTTCATTTCATTTCTAAAAACCCAAGTATTCTGACTTGATAAAGACATACTGTTTCTGTAATATTTTGAATAAAAACTGGCCTGAGACAATAAACAGTGTCTCCCTTCTGAATATCTTTATATATATTTGTATATATATGTATACTTGTGTGTCTGTGCCATCCTTACCTCTCTTTCTAGTTCTCATCATCCAAGCTGATTCCATCCTTCTAGACCAAAACATCTCTCAGACTGGGATTGCTCCCACACTCACCAGTGCATGAGACACTTACAGTTCTGCATCTCAAATGATTTTTTTTGACAAAAGGGGAAGTGCTGCCATGTGTGTTGGTGCCACAGAGAGTCACAGGATGGGGCAGGCACGGATTGTGTCCAGATGTTCTGGAATATCTCCAGTGAGGGGGACTGTCACACCCTCCATGGGCAATAGCACACTCTGGATTACCCCAAATTCTGTCTGTGCTTTCAAAGGAAACAGAAGCCAAAATTCAACTACATGTAGACCAGGAGCAACCACCAAAGCTAAAACTAAATTCTTCAAACTCCTTTTGCCACTGCCACTGGCTGAGGTTAAAACTGGATGTAAATACAAAGAAATGGTTCTATGTATAGACCAAATCAAGTCTTACACAAACTTTGTTAGTCTGGACTTACCTTAAGCAATGCTACATCTTTCCTTTCATTTTGAACCTGACACTCACCATTTAACTTTGTCATGGAGGGAGAGCTCACAGGAAGAGGTTCCAAGTTATTCATTTTGACTGGTTTAGCAACTCCTTCACATCCAGAGGACTCCACAAGCACAGAGAGAATTTTGTCTCTACAGAAAACGTGGTAGGTCTAGTTCTGTATGTATGGGTACAAGTAATCCAGCACACATTGTAAAAGAAGGCAATGAGAAGATGGGAGACTCAAACCTGAATATCATACATAAAAGTTGCATTTTTGCATGACATAAATTTCAGTGTAGGCTAATTTGATTTACTTCTTGGTGAAAAAAAAAAAAAGGAAGGGAAAAAAAAAGAGGTAATGTTGCATTAGAAAGTGTTTTAAGTGTGTATTTTAATTGGGTTCCTTTGTGTGGTTTTCAGCACTCCTCAGCATCCCCTGGTAGCTGTGAATTACTGAAATGTGATCACAGATTGAAGAATTTAAGAATTGCATGCCTTATGTGGAGAGATATTATTTTGGTCAAGAGCTCAATCAACATCCAGATGATCCTTCATAGCCATTTTTTCAAAGATTTAAGACACCTTTAGTTACAGCCACTTCCTCTTCTACAAACATTCCTGAACCAGCCTTTGCTAACTTTTTCCAGTCTTTTCCCTTTGCTCTTAGAGTAACAGTTAGTGATATACTGTGCACACATATAAAACAGGCACTTTAAAGTGGATTTAGAACACATTCATAATTAAACATACCTTTGAAGCAAGTTATTGTAACCTGGAAATGTCTAACTGGAAATACATACTAGCCTACATATTAGTTTATTGAATACTAGCTTGCTGCTTGTTATTGGATTTTAAAATTGCTTCAGCATTCCTAAAGATTTTAAGAGAAATCTGAGATAAAAAAATTGCTGGCAAAGATGTCACCAGATATAAATCCTGTCAGTGCTCTAGTAAAAGATAAAATCTTAATTTTTATCCTGTTATACTTTTGTTATTTTTAAAATAATGACCTTTTAACATGTCATGTAAAATAATAGAACACTAATTTTAGACAAACTAATTAGTATAATCTTTTCAAACAAAGCAAAATGATGTTAAACAGTATTCAAGTGATATTTTATGTACACAAACACACTATCTAAACACAAAATGCTGACAATACTTCATACTGAAAGAATCAGAATTTTTCTAATCTTCACATTATCTGTAAGAAGAATATATGACCAAAGAAATATAAAATGCAGTGTATGATCAGTAAGTGCCAGCTTCAATTGTGCAATATTTTATTAATGACAGAAATATCTGGTTTAACACTGCTTATGTTACAAAAAAACTGCAGTGATAGTGATAATGGCAGCAAAGGGGAATTTGGCACTGAAGATATAGAAAAGCACATTTCAGTGGTCTTTTAAGTGCATCAACAAAAGGCTTATTAGTGAAAAATGCAAAAAAAGAAAACCAAACCCAAACCTTTCAGTTATTTAAACTGGCCAATGAAATAGCAGATTGAAAATCTGTGTAAAATAGTGTAATACAGTTTACATGAGGTTATATATTTTTTTTCCCGAGTCAATTGATGCAAACACAAATATGCTAACACACATTTAGAAATAGCACACGTGCATTTGGGTTTTATTCAGTTCAACTACACAGCATTTAAGGGTTTTGTATTAAAAGGAGCACTTTTAAAACTAGGCTTATCTGTGGCTTGCTTACCTGTAGCCTAATTTATGACTTTTTTGTTTGTTTACAAATTAGACCTACAATGCTAGTGTTTCTAGAAATACATTGGGGTGGAATGTGTAAGTTTGTTATTTTAAAACTCAGCAATCTAAAATGTAGTACAGTACAGTGATTTTTATCTTGTATCAGGCTTTACACAAAGTTTCCACCTTCTGGTTTCCATATGTGTATTTCAGGATGTACATCAAACTTGAAGGCAATAAAAGCTGTGTCTGTGATGGAAGAAAAAGTGTGGGGCAAATTAAAATAGGCATTTTGAAACAGTAGTTTATGTCTTTAAAAAAAAAAAAAATCTTTAATTCTCCTAAAGCTTTACATACAAAGAATAAATGAGATACGATCTTATTTCCTTAAAATTTAATATGGGAAATGGGTGCAAGATAAAAATCTATGATGTGGTTGACTTGTTTTTAAACGTGAACCTGAGTAAGGGCAGGAAATACAACATTACTTATGACTAAAAGAATAAAATTCCTTCATAATTTAAGTAGCTGAACAGGTTTTTAATGTTCTACCACAAAACAGCAAGGCAACAGATGAGAATGGCCTTGTATTCAATGAATTATCATGAACATCCACTGCAAACCTGAATATTTTCTGCAAAAATAAAACATCAGATTATGCACAATAATAAAAAGCATCAGAAATAGATGCACCTGGATTTTCTTTCCTCTTTTTAAACCACAAATATCAAGATTCAGCATTTATGTCACAGTCCTTGAACAGTTGCTCTGAGATGACTACATGAAGCACACTACTGCACTAAGTAGACACCCCACAACAGGCTTGCACTGCAGCAGTAACATAGTTTTCATGTAGGCACAGACTTTTTTCTCATTCATGTTCAAAAACAACATGAAATAAGCAACTCAAGACAACATTAGGATTCATCCCGCGGTTCCTTGTTAGCGAAAAGTTCTTGCCACTTTGGTAATCAGTCACTGAATGTTTTTTAAAAACTGCAGGTACCTCAAGGAAAAGAAGAGTTCCATATTCAGCAAAGGCAGCATTATATCAGGATATTTTATACCAACTAAGGCATAAAGAACTTTGCATCAGGGTATACAATACTCAATCTCTGAATAAAGTTCTGTATTCTGTGTGGCGAAAGTGCATAGGAGTGGGATTCCACCAGAGTGAAAAGAATCCTCTCACAGTATTAAGGCCTTTCAATTTTATGTGAGCTGTGTCAGGCTGAAGTCAGCACAGTGGAAAAAACATAGGCTGTCATCACACTGGACACCACTGGAGTTCCCTTAGCATGTCTTGTCTTCTCCTAGCTGTCGTTCATCATCTTCATCAGCTTCCTCAATAACCTGAATGTCATCTGCTTGAGGTAAAGATGAGATTTCAGTCAGCAGTTTGGCTCCTTCTGTCTTGTTTTTTTCTTCCTCTTCGATCATTTTCTTCCATATTTTGTGGTTTTCACTGAGGTGGTGTATTAGCTGGCAAAATATTCGTCTACCTTTTTTCCTTTGAGTTTCTGTAAAATTAAAAGCAAATTGGATTGTTTGACATTCCAAGAAATTGTATTTTACACATACAAAACCAATGGCACATTGCAAGCAAGATGCAGTAAATCTGAGTAAGGCACATGGATGATTATTCTGAGTATTTAAACAGTGGCACAGCAAAGGATATTAACAAGTTTCTCTCTTAAATTGCAGGAATAAATTTTCTATTAAAAGAGGAAAATTTACAAGCAGCATAATAGCAAAATCTACAAGATTTTTACTGCACAATTTCAACTGTCACTGATATGTCTGAAGCTACTCAAGGACAACTAAAGCAACAAGTAAAACACAGAAACTTACTTAAAATAAGATCATCTTCCATTTCTTCATCATCACTCTCTAACTGTGCACCATCATCATCTTCAGTGCTTTCTGCATCCTCCTCCTCTTCATCAACCCACTGCCCTGGAAGTAATCCAGCTGCATTGTAGGAATTACAAAGGGGGCCAACTATGTGAGTGATGAAAGATTCCTGCAGTTTTGCAAGCTGGGGAGAAGAACGATCCATGAAGGGGCTTATAGGTAATCCAAGACTTGCTTCCTCATCACCCTGAAAAAGAAATTTAAAAAATTATCAGAATACCTCACAAAATTAGCTACAAATTCTTATTTTAGAAATTACTTTTAATGAACTGAGAAATCTCCAACTTCATCACGAGGGGAAGTGCATGGAAAGGCACTGATCTCTTCTCTATGGTCACCAGTGACAGGACCTAGAGAATGGTCTGAAGTTGTGTCAGGACAGGTTTAGGCTGGATATCAAGTAAAGGTTCCTCACCCAGAGGTTGTTGGGCACTGGAACAGCTCCCTGGTGCAGTGGTCACAGCACCAGCCTGACAGAGCTCAACAAACATTTGGATGGTGTAATTTTTGGGGTGTCCTGTGCAGAGCTAGGAGTTAGGCTTTGGTGACCCCTGTGGCCCCTTCCAACTCAGAATGTTCTATAATTCCATGAACCATCACATGGATTGTATCTTTTTACTGAGGAGAATAATTGTATGGACTAAGTGAATGAAAATATAATTAGGTCAGTTTAAAATAAAGACACATTGTGGCTCAGGCTTGCACAGTCCATAACCCTCCCTCCAGCTTTGCTTGGGTCTGGATGGAGAGCTAATTCTACTGGAGAACTATTCTTGTTCTTCTAGAACTATTCCTCTGCCTTTACAGGATGGTTTCAGAGGAGGCTGAGATGCAACTTCAATTGCTGAGTTGATGAACTGAGAGAGTGGCAGAGTAATCAGCCATAGCAAGGCATGATGGCAATGGCATCCCCTGCAAGGCCACAGAAGAATGAAATGAGCTATAACATCCAGAATAAAGTGGTTTGTTTTGTTGTTTTGGTTTTTTGGTTTTTTTCCCCATTTTACAAAGTGGAGAAGAAAAATATTGAATAGTTGCTCATAGAAAAATCAGAGCTATAATTACTTATCTCAACACTTCCAAGGACCTGATAGTTTTAGAGCTGCACAGACATTTTCAGTCTTGTGAATTTTATACATATTCTTTCACCTAGAAACACACCTGGGAACTTAACTTCCAAAAGTGAAAGAAGTTATTCTGATTTATCAGCATCATCCTAAGGAAATAAACTCTCCCCCTCAAAAATCCCCTAGTATCTGAAAAATGGAGAATATTGGCTGGGAGCTTGTTTTCTAACACAATTACTAGAAACTAAAAGATCATGCTACTAAGCTACCTGTGCAAATACATTTCAGAATATTCAGAATAAGAAGACAGAAACACGTTACCTGAAAGAATAAAGCTTAATTTAGTTAAACCACTGGTAAAACAAAGAACCAAGCATCACTAAAAAAAGAAAATTGCTCTTTCCATACCCACCTGTTCATAAAATTCATTGACAATGCCTTCAGTCCACTTCAGATGCAGGTCTCTGATTTTGGCTGGGCCATTGATGTCAGCCAGTTTGATGCATATCTGGCAGGCCAGCAGGCGATCGTTTTCATTGCTCCATTCTATGCCATTGCTGTTCATGTCATTGACCTGGGGTGGCCACAGACATGGAGTTAAAACTATTCAGCCATGGGTTTATTAGGCAATCCACAAACCATCTACAATTGGTTGATACAGAGGAAATACTCTATTTGCATTTTAATAGCTTGAATTTAAATAATATAAAACTTTAAATGCAAGTAATTAAAACCAACTATTACCGAGAAGCAATGATAACATCAGTATATCAAGACCAGATCAGTGCAGATACTAAAGTGGAACAAACCTTGGCATTAAATTCTGCAAGGAAATCAAAATGCTTCTTGAGGTCTGTGGCAAGGATTGCTTCAATCACTAAGAAACGAAAGCGCTTGAATTCTACATGATCGAGGTTTGATAAAAAGTTGTATTCTGGTCGTGATAAGAAAAGATTCCAGGCAGATGCAGCATGGTGATTTTCCAAAACTGATCTGTCATTGTAGAGAACAGCCTACAGGGAAAAAAAAAAAAAGTTTTGTCTTCTAATTTTGGGGTTAAAGTGACACAAAAATGACAGATGAGGGAAAACCCTCCCAAACTTAACCATTAGCAAAGTTCTTTTTTTCTTTAAAAGTCCTTAACAATGTCTTAGTAACAGCTACATTCAGACTGTAGGCACACATACACAAACCACTTAAAATTTTGCACAGTGTATGTCAAAAAGAAAACAAGAAAATAAAAAATATATATATTCAAGTACATGCTTTTAATTCTTTTTAATTGTGTTGGAAAAGCAAAAACAATAAAAAACCCCAACCCAACATAAACAAAGAAATAAACAAAAAACCATACAATTAAAAAAATCCCACCAGAAATAGGACTCCAAAACACAAGAACTGTGGAATAGAAAATGGTGCAAAGTATCACTAGTTTTCAAAGGGCTATGCTTAATGCTGATGCAGAAATTTTAACTGTAAACAAGCTAACTAAACAGTTTCAGATTTTACTCACAGCTTCTACACTTATATAAACACTCTATAAAATAATTGATCCAGTATATATTAAACAGGACCTGAAAAAACTCCATTTTGCCAATGTTTTTTGCAGTTTTTCAAAGAATGCTTGTATTTTGGAAACTTGGTGATGTATGTCTGTGTTGTTCTGTTTTGTTCCTCCTTGTATGCTGTTTTCAGCAGAAATACATCAGTGCCTACATCCTAACCTCTCTTTGTAATAAAGAGTTGTTGAAAACTGTTTAGAAAGTTCACTTTCAAAGTCCTTATCTCCTAACAGTTTCTGATCTGTTGTTGCTGATGTTGTTATTATTATTTAAGTTTCTTGTCTGTAACTTCCTAAGAGAGATGCAATTAGCCATCATAGACTCATGCTCTCCATGAAATAATAATTTACTCTATCCTGCACTGATTTATGTTGTTATTTTCAATTTTGCAAAGTGAAAGTTGCTTCTACATGCATACACACAGAACATATCAGAATTTAACAGGAAAGACAAACAAAAATATTACACAACTATAGTACACATTAATTTCCCCATTCCTTAAATAGGCCCTTAACAACTTAAAACTTCGAGACAGAGAATAGAAAAAAATTCTTTCTATTGATTTCAGAGAGAAACAAGTAATTTTCTGTGTGAAGAGGTCTTTACCTGAGGTGCATTTGTGGCCACCAGGAAAGCATTTGTACGTCCAGGATGATCATAGTCATGCATGGCAGCTGCTACATACAAAGCCATCAATTCCAGAGCAGGAATATTTGATGCCAGACACCCATAACTGTCATCAACAATAGGACAGCTTTTTGAAGAAGTGTAGATGACTTGACCTGGGGTAATACCACTGGATTCATCTAAAACAAAAAAAAAAATTCAAATACAAAACCAGAATAATTTTCAGAAGAGTATTTCATTGATATATGTAATACATTATAAAAGTGTATGAACAGCCAGACACTATTGTAAACATGGCATAGTTATCCTTGCTGTCCTGAGGCTGAATAATTGGAGAAGACTTGTATTTTAAAAAAGAATAAAAGTCATAATAATGTTTATAGATATACTGACAATTTTGAAGAAAAGTGCCATTGAGTTGCAAATTAGTAGCACTAGCAGAGCATTCTACTGTTTGTCTCCAACCTGAATTAAAAGAAAAGATTAATCAGCACCTTCCTTACTATTTCTATAATTTGCCCATTTCTTGAACTTGCAAACCTACAGGAAAACCTGGAGGGGGGCAGTGGAAACTACTGCAAAATGAGTTAATTCCATTAATTTAGAAATATATGCATGATAAGAAGATTCACAGTTTTGCTATTCTCTTTCCCATGGACAAAGTCACTGCCTTAAAAAAAAAAAAAAAAAAAGAAAAAGGATAGCACTTATTTCATCAATGCATAATATAAAAGGAATTAATTTGCCTTAATAGAATAAGCAGGGATTAAAAACCCGAAAATATTTATACCAGGAGAGTTTCTAAGCAATAAGATAATAATTATTTTAATTTTTTTCTTTTTTTTTTTTTTTTTTTTTGAGGACAATAAAATTATTTTTTATCACTTTTCTTCGGTTAAGTCTCCAGTTAACTCCCATCCTATTTAACACTTGGAGAAAGAAAAGGGAATAGGATGCAATCAATAGATATGGGTAAAAAAGGAGAAAATTCCAGCCCTTTAAAAGCCATATGACCTGTCTCTTGTCTTTTTCTACTACATATATAATACAGAGTTCTTGGAGAGTGCTTCATTTCTCATTTTCATTTTTCTGAAATACAAACCTTTTAGCATAAAAGTCTATGTCTACAATATTTTTTTGAATATATATCCTTTACTTATAGGATACAATTTGATAAAAATTACAAATTCTAAAGTTAAAATTTAGTTCTATGATGTCACAGACAAACATACTTCATTGGAAGTAACTTCCCACATTTGAATTTGGAGGTATTGTTTCCTTTTCAGGATGCTGTTATGCAGTTATTGTTGGGGTAATCACTTCAGTGCTTGAAAGTCTGAATGTGATACCCAACAGATAATCCTAAAATATTAATTTTTATACTAAAGCCATTAAGGAGAACTTCAATTAAGTTAAATACTTTGGTATTTTTTTCTTTGGTCTATTTAACTTTCCAATAAAGTTAAGAAATATTAGCCTAATGTATTTCAAATGCTAAAAATACCCTGACTATGGCAGAATACAGAGGTTTCATTCAGCATAGAAAATTTATTAAGTGAACCAGTTTTCTTGGCTAACAAACTAACCATTACTCATCTAATAATTTTTCTAAAAGTCAATTGCATGATATTTCTGAACGATGTGTGCTTTGTGATTTTTTTTTTCTACTGCCTTATATTAAAGTACAAAAAAAAAAAAAAAAAAGTGAGTCATAAGAATAATTAGATATTTTCTTCCAGAGTAATTTGGTTTACCTGCTGTAGCTGCATTACAGAATTCTTCAGCAAAAGAAAAGTAAGCTGTGGGAACACATACCTATGTCACTGTCCATGATGTGCTCGTTAGGGATTTGCTGAAATCCAGGGATGGGCCGTGTGGTCAGGTACCACACTGCATGGAGAACATCTGTGGCATGGATACGATTGTGATCTGAAAACCAGCAGGGTAACAATTTAAAAATATTATCTGAAATGTCCTCAAAAGGAATCATGGAAACAACCAACAACAAAAAAGGAAAGTAGGAAATTCTGATTAAATATAAAAGGAAAAGTGGAATTTAAAATGTTAGTGGTAGATATATGTATCACTGCATATTTTTAACAAGGCAGTTAGATAAACATCAATCATTGTCTATGCACACTTCATCCCACCTGGGCCTCAGGAAGGGATTAAATGGCCTTTTAAATCAATAATGGTGAGGAACAACCATGGTCTGCAATCTGATGCCTACAAGCACCTGGACTGGGCAAACATCTGTGGAGTGGGGAAGTGCGTTTTCTGTTCTGTTTTCCAATAAATTTGGCTGCCCTGCACAGCCAGGCAAAAAACTACCATAAAAATTCTCTGTCTTCTTATTTTATTAAGGACCTCACCCAAATTTCTGTTAAATCAGCAATTGCTCTCCCATTGACCCTAGTGTGTTTGATTCAACCACTAATTCAAATTCTTTAAGATTATCTTCAGACCCCAAATTAACAAATTCATTTTTAGAGTCCACTCACTGTATCCTGCAATCCATTAGACCCATTCTAAGCTCTGTTAAGTGCATTCATTAAAAACACACCAAGCTGCCTACAAATACAAGTGCAGACACCAAAGGAGAGACACAGATACCAAATTCCACATTAACCAGGGAGCACTTACAGGGAATATCTCGGTAGCCATTTTCTAGAGCACAGAAGTAATTCATGAATTCTTGAGTGGGGATTTTGAAAATCTCAAACAAGCCAGTGTCTTGGAACAAGGAGTAAGTCACCTAAACAAAGATTAAAATGAATTTAAGTCTGAAGATATATCTATGCATGTCCTGCATTTTCAACTTGAAAAATATTCTTGTTTTTAAAATTTTATTTGCCAACAGATTTGGAAATCACTGAAATTCCACTGTCAGAGTGCTACTATCAGAGAGATATATTCAATAAATTTTTAGCACAAAAATGCAGATTTTTATGATCCTCTCAATAAGGAATAATAAAAGCTTTTATTTCAGTGACAATTCTATGCACGACTGATTTTTAATAATATACCCCAACATTTTTCATAGGGTTAAATAAGTCATGCCCTATTCCATTAGTGACCTAAAAAGAAGAAATTTATATTCTGACTTATTATTCAAAACTTCAAATTATTTAATTATAACTGCAGAGTCATTAATATTAAAACAAAACAAGCAGAAACAAACAACACCAGCTCCCCAATACTGTGGTTGTTTTTGAGACTTTGGCAAAGAGATCCTATTTCTTGTGTTTATTATGATTTATCTTGAGTGTTTGTAACAGAGTGAGCTGGTAAATGAAGTATTTCAAAAAGGTCCTTCCACATATGTCTATAAACCATATATTATGGTTTATATGTAGAACTTACTGTACTTTAAAGCCTAATCCCCCTCCAAGGGTGCAAATAATTAAAAAAAAAAATTTAAAACAAGTCACTGCTACTCATTTTCATAACTTTTTCCTAGAGAGGAACAAGAAGTTCTAAAGCATATGAGGTGCTCAGAGGAACTGCAAAATTAGGGGACATCACTGCAGGGTGGACAACTAAGATACTGGAAATAAAAATGTTTAGTGGTCAGATTGGAAGCAATCAATCCATGATTGCTAAATCCACTCTAAAGCAGGAGACAGAAGCTTCCAGATGACCTTGATGAGTGGCAGAAGCTGGGGAAGAGCAAACAGAATCCTACCCTTGCACCTGCCAGCAGGTTTAGCATCAGCAAACATGAAACTGCACAAAAGGGCTTAGTAATAAGTCAGAAAGAGATAAAAGGGATGCTACATGCAGAAAGCAGCATGGAAAAAAAAAATCCCACTGTTTGTAGGATCAAGAGGCAAAAGATTGCCTGAAAGATCACTTCTCTTCCCCCACAGGTGCAATGCTGGCAGAAATACTTTGCTGAAATAAAGAAAAAAGCAATGGTTGACAAACAGAGTAGTAATTCTGAAAGCAGGAGATAATTTTGCACAGGAAATGGCAGATTATGGCAAACCCTAGTCAGTGTGAGTCTAACCTATTTACACTGAGAATAAAATTCAGAAAAAACTGGAGCAAATTCTCTATAGAAAATAATTTTTCATGTTTTACAATGACATGGAGTACATGTTAATTCATATTTCTGCTTTTCAAGATAGCATTCACATAAATGTCAACTGCAAAACTTCTTCATGGTTTAAATAAAGGACAGCTTTACATACCCTCCTCATATAACAAAGGACAACAAACCTGGCTAAGGATCCTTCCAGACTGATCTCCCATTTCTTTCACAAGGTCAAAAACTTGGAAATTCCAATTGTTCATCTTCTCCATTAGTGAATCATGGTCTAATAACATTGTTTCTAAAGTAGAACCCTGTTCCACCTGTATAAGATTAAGATACTTTATCATCTCTAAAATAAAAAAGAAAACTAATTTATCAGTTGTGTTGCCAAAAAAAGCCTTGAAAATGATAAATCATTAGTGAATTTATTGAATGGTGCTGCAACTAGGGCTATGAGAAAATCATAAATCAATATCACAAATAGCACACTTAAAGGCTTGAGTTTTCCTGTTTTGGACAGCAGATTCCAGGGCTTTCTGAGATGGTGCTAAATTTTCTTTCTTATTTATTTTTAACCAGAGGAGTTAATAAAACAAAGCAGAAATATGTATAGGCTAACCAAAGATTTACTGCACTTTAAGAATAGGTTAATTGGACAAGCTTTAAAAACTCCTGATGTATAAATCCAAAAAGTTAATAGCAATGAATTGAACATTCATTTGTCTCACTGCAACTGCTGAATCTCTCATAAATTTCCAAAATAAAATATTAGTGTTTGAGCATACCCTCCCAACACAAAATCTACACAAATCAATTCTGATCTACAAAATCAATACAATCACAACCCTTCCTGTCATTTGCTAGTGACATTTATGCAAGATAAACAATTGTTAAATGAAAATTTAAATTCCAACCATGCACCACAACCCTTTAGAAATCACTATTTTAGTGAAGTAAAGGCCTCTTCACAGCAAGTTAGAAATTATAAAGAAATACTGAATTGAGAAAAGTTATTGCAAGTTGGTTTTCTTGGAGTTTTTTTTGCAATTACATGCTTACAAGCAGTTTATTTTGTGTTTGATCAATCATTTCCTTCCTTTCATCTTTCCTCTTCTCTGTATGGTGGAAAGATTCTTGGGAGACATTAGCACTTGCAATTTCACCTTAAAGAAAACACATGCAGAAATACTATATCAATAATTGATTAGAAAATTACTACTGTCTTATAATTTTTTAACTGATCTTATGGATTTATCACAGAAATATAAGTAATAGCTTGTTTCTAAACAATTTTACTTAAGAGACATGAAAAAATGTCATAAAGGACAAAATATAGTATTTATTTAAAGATTAAGAAAAGCAAAAAGCATAGCATTTATTCAAAAAATTGGTTCAGTGATCAGTTTAGCTTAATTGGTAGACCACTTGTTTGATACATGGAGTACAGAAGTATAAAGATATTAGTGGAAGCCTGTTTTAAAATCTTCACTATGCAGCAGGCATTACTTTGTCTAATTTTGATTATTCTAAAACATAAAGTAAAATACATACATAGGTTAAAATATAGGAAAAAACATGTAGAAATAGAAAAAATAATAATTTAAATGGCTTGGAAAAAGAAAAGCAGCAAGTTAATATCAAGTATTTGTCTATTTTGAAATCCCACCTGATTTTCTCTCTCTGTATTCTGCAAAGTCTGGTTCTGGTATTGGAACAGGCTTGAGTATCTGACGTCCACAGCTTACAGAATACATAAAAAATATTTACAACATTCAGTAACTTTCTTCTTTTGCTACTTCTGACTTCTACTTAAAAATATCTGCAGATCACTTTTTTTTTAAAGGCTTGTGAAGGTTTCTTCAACAACTGACCTGAGTATTTTCTCCTAAATTTGGCACACACAGATTTAACTTGTTCTTAGATAAAAATCACCTATCACCTCCCCCAGACTTAGACCCCTTAATTATTAAAGTAGAGCTCATAACTCAGAAAGTATTCAGAAACACAGAATCAATTCCCAAGTAAGAAACCCTCCTTTTCTAAAATTCCATGGAATATTGTTCCTCTACAATAACAGCTGCTGTGAAGGATGGGGCCAGGTCAAAGCAGCAACACACATTCAACATTCTTCATTCTCCCTTAGATAAAACAGTTACAGATTATTATGAGATTTATGCCCTTTTTCAATCCTAGTAGGGGCACTGGTATTGGTTTTTGCTTTTTGTATTTTTGTTTTCATTTTAATTGCATTCTTTTCAACCCATATGAAGTGACTGAAATGATAACAGAGTTTACAGTACCTGCTACACATATAACCTACAGGTGTTTTAACAGGCTGCTGAAAATCTGGAGAGCTAGGTGTGTGTCCTGGAGGCTTGTGGATATTAATGCTTGGTTTGGTGAGGAAATCAGCAGTGTCAGGGAACTCTACAGGTGACCAGTTGCTGAAAGCCCCGCTGGAGACAGATCCATGGCTCGGTGACCCCACGGGACTCAGGCCAGGAGAGGCACCTTCCAAAACAAACATTACACGGGGCTCAGATGACAAAAAAGTGGTTTATTGTTTACAAAGGTTGGGTTTAAACAACGAGGGACAGGCTGATGTTATTTTAGTGCTATGTTTACATGAAAAAAACTGTGATGCACCATTCTGTTACTGTACAAATTGCATGATCCTACCTGCTCGTCTGGGACCCATGTGATGAGTCAAGGTCACAGAGGATGATCTTTGCTTTGGTATGGTCAGCAGGTTGGCACCAAAAGACCCATTTGAGTGAGATCCTTGGCTGAAAAGAAAACAGAAAGGATTTTTTTTAAATTTGTTTCCTAGTCTGTCTTCCACTTCTATTAAATAAAATGCTTTTAAAATAGCAACACTGCCCTGTGACAGGTCCATCACCATTCAAGAAAGAGAGAATACTACAAAGCAGTCAAATTCAAAGCCAGCTAGGAAATATGTCAATTACATGACATAAAAACTGCTGTGTACTGATTGAATGCAACAAAAATCTTAACACAGTCCTAAAATGGTGCAGTAAATATGCTCAAACCATTGTGATAGGTTTTGCTATCTAACATGCTACTTTCCTTGAATGTTTGAAGCAGGCTGTTTCCTAACAGATCTCAAGATTGACTACTTTGGAAATACAATGAAAACCTTACATAGCTACATAAGTTTTGCATATTCAATTAATTATTTTATTTACTGTAAACTTTAAACTAAAGCTGCTTTTGACATCAAAGCACATTTTGCTTCAGTGGCCAAATCCTTAAACTCAACTGCTCAATCCTGCCATCTGCTGCTCCAGGGACAAAATTTCACTCCATAATTTAAAATTTATTTCCTTTAGTGAGCAAAAGTCTATTATGCAATTAAATATGTCTATTTCAAATTGGAAACAGCTAATGTAAAACAATTTCACTTCAGGAGGGAAAAATAGTAATTTACCATGACACATTTAATCTTTCTTAAGCTGATCACAAAAAAAGTTGAAGAAACAATACTTGATACAGAAACAATACTTGATCTCCCATCACTAATTTAAATACATGAATATGAAAAATGAGTCCAAGAATAAACAGGAATTTTTCTTCTGTGTATCTCCAACTACTGGAAAGGGTCCAGTGGAGGCCACAAAGATGAAGAGGGGTCTGGAGCATCTCCCATATAAGGAGAGGCTGCAGGAGCTGAGCCTGGTTAGTTGAGAGAAGGCTCAGAGGGGATCTCATAAATGTATATAAATATCTCAAAGGTGGGCTAAGAGCATGGTGCCAGACCCTTTCCAGCAGTCCCCAGCAAGAGGAGGAGGAGCAATGGCCATAAACTGAAACATGAGAAGCTTCACCTCAACAAGAGGAAAAACTACCTTTTGAGTTAGTGTTTGAATGAGAAAGCAAGTCAGAAATCTGCATACAAACAAAACAGAAGCTCCCAAGAGCTGCTTTTGAATAGTAAGGAAAGTGAGGAAACCCTCTGTAAATGTGCACTGAGGCTGCAGCAGGAGGGCTGAGCCTTAAATTGAAATCCCACAGTTGCTAAGGTCAAAGCAATTTCTCTGGTCCCTGGTTATTTCCAGTGGATACAGCTGGGGAGGTTCATCTGGACACCAGCAACCAAGTCAGCATGACAAACAAAACCAACAAAACAAGAAAAGCAAAATCAAACATTTTTATAGATTTCAAAAGTAAAAGCATACATTTAAATAAAATTTTTATACATTTAAATAAAATTTAATGTGTGAATTTTAACTAACATATAACATTACACAAAAGGGAAATGAAAGCATTCATTTTAATCCTAATTCAGAATGTCATCTTAATTCTGGAAATAAAAGCTCTAAATTTGCACCATGTTTGCTAACAAGTAGAGAAGACATTGCTACCATAATGTATTTACATCTTGCTTGATGACTGGAGGAATAATAAACATTATAATATACACAGCAGTGGCTACTGGCCACAAGAAAATTGTCTCACCTTTTTAATTATGTATGGGTAAATGGAAGTTGGCAAGTGATACATATATTAAATAAAAAGAAGGAGGAAGTCAGTACAAGTTTAGACACTAGTTTGTTTTGCAGTCATGTATGTCAGACTTTTTTTCATTTCCTACTCAAGCTGATATCAAGGCCTCCTTACTATGACAGAGCACACTATTTAACCTCAGAATGACCTGACTTCTACTTAAGACCAACCAGAGTTACAAAGCATAGTACATAATTAACTTTTCTAGTTTACGCTGGCAGAATTTGGACTTAATTCACAAGACTTTACATCAAACACTTCTGCTGCCCAGTTGCAGCATTATTACTGCTTGAAAAGGCTGCTCAGTGCTTACCTTGGTGTGTTGTACTCCTGGTGGGATCTCTTGCTAATGTTGCTCCTTTCCCATCTAGATGATGTTGGTTCTATGGGTGACAAGCCAGAGACTCCTGAGGATCGTCTCAGCTGTGGGGTTGGCAGGCTGCTCCTGCTGCTTAATCCCTGCTGGGCAATTTGACCATGGTTAAAATCCATGCAAGTAAAAGCAGGTGTTAAAATTTTATTTATGATTTGTAAGGGATACCTATTGCTCGTTTTTACAGGGAAACAGCTGATGTGGTGTCTCACCACAGGTATGGTATCTTACTCCAGATACTTCAAGGGCAGCAAGGCCAGGAGATAAGAGATGCCTAGACAACTTCTACCTGCCTAGACTGTGAAATCTGTTAAAATCATGACTGTTAATAACAGCAGAAATCCACCCATCTGCCAAGCATTCTACTGTCATACACTAGGAAATATGGGGACAGTTCTAGGGACAATCCTGATGGGAGTGGAAATTGTTACTGTTGCTGAGTAGCCTTGCAATGTTTTTTTGTCTCATATTTAATTTTTTTTTTTTTCGGGAATACTAGGCAGTTCACACTTCCAAGAAACCCAAGGGGCAGGGTTAACCACTTATGACTAGTCCAAATTTCAGCCTGGTTTCAGTTACATTCTTTTCCTTGTTTTTAATTCCTTTCCTGTTGAGCAGAACAGGCAATTCACCACTGAATCATAGAAACATAGACCTTAAAGCTCCTCTAGTTCCAGCCCACTGTGCCTTGGACAGGGCCACCTTTCCCTAGACCAGATTGCTTGTGCAAATAACCCCTCTGCACCTTTCCTGCATGCTCCCTTCAGGTACTGGCAGACCACAATGAGGTCACCCCAAAGCCTTCTCTTCCCCAGGCTGAACAAGCTCAACTCTCTCAATCATTCCTTGTAGGAGAGGTGCATCAACCCTCTAATCAATTTGATCACCTCCTAATCAACTTGAAAATTATAAATGAACACACTTTGGAAGCCACTCAGGGAAGAGAAATTAGTATGTACATAATCCACAGCAAAAAAATATGGAGGAGATCTTTTATATTCCAAGTCAGGGAAAGAGGAATGGGAACCTTTCAAGATCGTCCATTTTTAATAAATACTTCCCTAATATTTTCTTTTCTGGACTTTTTGCTCACTTTCCTGTTTTTTTAAAGCAAAATATATTTTTCTCTTGCAGTAACATATATAGGGGGAAATATTTGGGCTTACTCTTAAACATGTGCCAAAGCCAAATGATTATTGAATGATCATGGCTTGCACTAGGCAAATTTTTATACAGAAAATATATAAGGAAGGACAAAAAGAGAATAGCTGTGACAAAACCACAGTATTTCACTCCAGCAATGAATAGTTTTCATTTCGCATTATTTTAACTAGTTATAAAGAAATTTAAAAAATCAAAAGGTATGCCAATCCTCAGCAGATTTTAAAGAAATCCGCAAAGAAAAACATGCTGAATGACTGTGATCCCTGCCCAACTGATATCTGCAGGCATCCTTGTGACATTACAAGGAATTTCATACTGCAGCGGTTCTGCAGGATCTTCCACAGAGTAACCTGTAGACACTGAGTTTTTCCCCCAAAAACATAACTCCCAACAGATATTTCACAGGCTGAATCAGGCTCCAAAACACAAAGCCAACAAGATGATCAGTTGGGGCCAGGTTGTCCACTTCTTGGAAATGCAAACCACTACAGGGCATGTCCCAGAGCATCTTCCACAATAAACAGCCTCAAGCTGGCAATGCTCTGGGCTGGAATTATTAGCTCTGATGCTCTGCAGCTGAGTTTATATATAGTAATTTTTTTCTACCACATTCCTTAGCATTTCATATAGAAACTACACTCTTGTTTACACTTATGAACCCTGAGTAATGGAGACATGACAGTAGATTTTACACTAGTCTCATAAAGTGATTTGATGAAGAAAAAGAAAGGACATTTTTCCTTTTGCATTGCTGATTTGCTTCTGTATGATGGTGGTTTGCTGTCCACAAGAGTAAGTTTCTTGGGGGGGAAAAAGGTCAATGAAAAAGCCACACAGACAGTAATGGTTAGATAAAGAATGTGGAAGAATCAAGAACAGCCCTGTTTGTTCCAATCATGAGATTGTGACATCTCCAGTTTATATTTGCTGTTATTTTGAGGAATGATGCATTCAAAGCGCAGACCAGTGTTTGTACCTGGTCTTGAATTTGCATTTTGGTACCTATCTCCATTTCACTCAATGAAAGCAAAAGCCATTTGACCTTGAGCAGCTTCCGGTCTTTTTCGGCAGGATCCTCTATTTCAGGACAGGGGAAGAAGCCAGGGAAAGGTGTGAAGGGGCTGGCCTTTGGCCTGCAGGCTCCTGAGAAAGCACCAATGAGGCTGTTAATGCTTCGGAGGGAAGAGCTGAGGTGCGGGGGGAGGCACGGGTCGCTCAGGAGCTCGGTCAGCATGCTGCGAGCCTCGTTCAGCACGGAGAGATCCGCCCCGCTCCCGCCGCCGCCGCTCTGCAAGGACACGGGTCAACGGGTCAGAACGCTCCATGCCATGCTCTAACAGCCACCTGGTGCATCAAAACTTCAGAGTGCATTTGAAAAAAATCAATGCAGAGTGATTTCTTTAAAAGAAAATACATATAGACATTCAGACAGCAGCGTCTGCAGGCTTTTGTCGCACAAAATCCATTCACTATTCAACATTAGCTTTCAGTTTATTTTTCTCTATTTGAAATCTGTTGGCAAATTTTTTTTAATCTCTATTTTTCATTACTTTGTCTCAGCATTAAACTTAGTATTCTTTCTCTTCCAACAATACCAACAAATTTTGGCAGTCAAACTGTTAGAGTCTCTTACAGCGGTACAATTTCCACAACCTCATAATTTTTATTAACCCTGATTATACTGAAAGAAATTATAAAAAATTTGTCCAAACAAAAGTGATTAGTTTTAATTTTACATAATTCTCTGAAAACGAACAAGAAGACCTTACTACAACATAAAAGAGGGAAAAATTAGCCAAATACACCATCAACAGAAGAACTGAAATTTGACTGTTTGAACAATTTAACAGTTTTGATCTCTGTACTCAATCACATCTTACAAAAAACCCTAATTAAATTCATAATACACTGACCTGGTAATAGGGCTTGTACCATTGCTTCAGATCCCAATCCCAAAGTATCATCTGTAAAGACATAAAAAAAGAAGAAAGTATTAATAGGTGATGTGATAACATTGAAAAGCAGCAATGGCATAGATTTTGTTTATGTGAAATGTTTCACCCTTTGTTTTTTCATATGTAATTTGGGCCATATTCTCAGTTAATGCTGCCCAGCAAGAGCCTTAAAGAAGAGTTTAAAGAAATTGCATGCAACAGAGCTATGGTGATGACAGAATAATGTGGCCTTATTTCAATATTTTTGGATTGCTTATAAATCATTCAGCACGCACATTAAATTTGGTAGTAACAGTGTTTTCCTGCTCCTATTGACCTCAGCCTACAAAAGCAAATCTAGCCTAAAACCTCCAAAATATTTTTTCTTTCCAGAATCATTCAAACAGGAACAATTTTTTTAATACAGTGAAGAAAGCATTACATTAAAACATGTACTTTTAAAGGGGGCAAAAATCTCTCCAAAGAGAGGTTAAAAATTGATGTTTTAAAAAAACATTTTCTGTTTGCAAGAGGTTTTGTTAGGCTTTGCTTGAACATGGCTACAAAGCCCCATGTTCTGAATAACCTCACTAAACCCACCAAACCCACAAAAGAACGTCAGCAACACAATCTGAAGATGCTATCAGCTTCAAGTACGTCAACAGCACTCACTTAATTTGTCTTCTATACTGACAAAAAATGAAAACAACACACAAGAAATGAAATTCAGATGTCTGTTCTGTTTCAAAAGCTTTCAGTCTTCATGACTTCTCGACAGATGCTAATTATTCTCTGATAAATTAACCCATTCCCAAATTAAACATAGTTTTTCACTCTTTCACATAGCTACAGAGCACAAATAATATGCCAATACCCCACTTGGTAATTCATATTTTGCAATCCTGGAAGCTCTTCTGCTTATTTTTTTTAGGTGAGAACTAGGTATGTTTTTGTTCCTCCTGGGACTAACAGCACTTCCATGGAGAAAACACAGTGTTCCAAGCCTGGAGCTTGCCCAGAGGAAGGTGCAGAAAGTGTCAAAAAAGAAACACAGGTGGGGACGTGTCAGCAGTGCCCAGGCAAGGGAGGCACTTAGAGGCTCTTTTTCTCTCAGTTATCTTCACAGAGATGCCACTAAACCGTGTTTAAAGGTAATAGTTATGACATCCACTTGCTAGGAGAACAAGAGATCTAACATGAAGCTTGAACTGGGAGTAAATTGTGCTCTGCCAGAAAATTGTACTGGGTAACATTGGGTAAAGCAAACAGAACAAAATCAAGACTTAAGAATTTAGGTTTTTGAGAGTCTGGGGGATTTTTTAAGTGAGTAATCTAGCTACCATGTCTTTTTTTTTTATTTTCTTTGTCTTCACCAACAAACAGTAAGGTAACAACCAACATTCTCTGGCCATACCCATTTTGCCATGATGCATTTGGTTTTAGAAGCATCTTGTCAGACTGGGCTGGGTTTTTTTCCGTTTGTTTGTTTGAGCGGTTTTATTAAATTGTCTTCATTGTGCAGCTTCTCTTTCTAGATTGATGATTCTTTACTGTATTGAACATCAGTAAATCTTTTGGTTTCATTCTGTGCTCGCACACAGAGACTGCATTAATCTGCTTCATTAACTTTTGCCTCAATCAGCAGCAGAGATCAGCTGTCCACATGGGTTTTGTTAGTTGTATTAGTAACCTTTGATACTAATGGGCCACAGAGTTGCGTCAGCTCGCTCGTAATCTTGTAGCCTCCATTAGGGGACACAAAAGAGTATTTTATTTTTCTTTTAAATATGTGGTATGTTAGCTTATTTGCTACAAATGAGCTCACAATAGTAATAAAAAAACCCCCACAACCAACAAACAAAAAACCAAACCAATAAACATCTTGCTTACTCCAGAAAATTTCTGAACAAAACCATTTACTGCAACTCCTCTATTCATCTTATAAGCCACATGTACAAAAGCTACAATTTTGGGGGTCAATCTTTGCTACTAAAAAAGGTTCAAAACCTTCTTTTCAGTTTTAGCCCTGCTATTGTAAATGAATAGGTTGTAACCCATGTTCACCCAGTAAACACAAGGCAGAAAAATCTTCCAATCTACTTTCAATGCAAATAATTGTTTGGTAAAAAATCTTCCAATCTACTTTCAATGCAAATAATTGTCAGGTATTTTAAAAGGTGGGGCATTGTTTAATGCATTTCACAGCTTGGATTCATCACTGAAAATTTTCTGTTGTCATTTAAACCAGAAGATTTAAGCTCCTCTACCAGTACCAATTTCAGAAAAAAGAAACAAAAACAGTTTTGAAATTAGTAGAGCTCCAGTTTACATGTATTTTGCTGACAGATTTTTCTTTAATTCGTCATATATCACCATTAATTAAAAGCCATATCTCCTGAGAGAAGACACTGCAGTATGTTAACACCAGTAGCAAGCTACCACAGTCTGTCACATTTTCAGGGGTCATTCCACCTGCCACACATAGAAGAAATTAAAATTAACTGATGAGAAGTTTAGGTACAAAATTGCAACCTCTGATGCTAAGCATGATTTGGGGGGAAAAAAGCAAATCTCTAAACAATGCATAATTTTCTGACTTGGTACATCTCTGCAGCAAGCAAATCCTCGCAGGTTAGTAGGGAAAGTGGGGTTACCTTTCCTTAGGTGCTTAGAACACACCACAAGATGGCACTCAAAATCCAGAAAGCCTCCCCAGCAAAAACAATTTCGGGAGAAAGCAGCAGGAAGCAGCAGGATATTCCTTAAAACACCTTCTGCAGAATTGCCAGGGTTTGAAAGACAAGGAGGCTGATAATTTTAAAGGTTAACAGCTGATAAATTCTATTTCTCCTTTTAAATAAGAATTTCCTCCTCAACACTAAGAAAATTTTACTCTTTCTCTTACTACCTACCAGACATACTTTAAGCAGCCTAACTCCATGCCTTGCAAGTTAAATTTGGAATACTAAACAAACAGCATTTCTGGCATTATTTTTTTGTTGAGAGCTTAGTATTCCAAGTTACATTTCATTAATGTGCATCCACAAAAGTTACAAAGTATTCCCAGGGTTACACTAACTTTACAACAGCAGTGAAAAGACACCGGGGTTTTTTTTGACCTACTGTGAACAGACCAAAAGACCTTAAAATAGGTCTCAGGCAGAGTCTCAGCAATTTCTGATTTTGCAACCATGAGCCTTGTTGCAGAAAGATCTGTACTCTGTAATACTAAGATTTTGTAATCCATTGCACATAACGTTCTTCCCTCACTCACCTCCTCCATCAAGAAACACCTTATCTAGGATGGACTTGAGTCATAAAAGTTCCAAGCTGCAGCTCAGACCTCTGCTTAGTAACTCACAGACTTTGGCTTTGAGCGTCCCCCGTCAGTGGCAGCATCGCAGCAATCGCACGTTTCGGAGCTCCTCTGAAAATTAAACTTCAGCGGGCTCTGATACTGCAGATGAACTTCTAAAAAGTGGCAAATCTACAGCCATCCCCACCAGAAATGTGTACAGGAAATTACCAGTCAGACTGGAGGAGAAATTCTCCTATCAGCCTGACTCCAACCCCAGAGTGTTCCCAGTTTATCCAGAGAGCCATGAACACTCTTTCCTGGCTTTTATCATTGCCTGACAAGTGATCGGGGGTTTGAAGGACAGCTTCAATAAAAAATAGCTTCAAATAGAAAAAAAAATAACCAAAATGAAAACCCACACATACACCACGCCTTGCTCTGTAACAGTCAGGGTCTGTATTACTTTTAACTATTATAATTTATTCTATTCAGGCTCTGAAATAAATTTCAACAAGGTTAAAAGAAGATAAACCAGCTTACAGAACTCCTTTAAGCACGAGTGACTTTTCCCAATTCGGCCATCATCAGCCAGCATAGGTCAAACTGAAACTTTTCACTCCAAACAGGCTAAGAGCCTCAAGAGAAGAATTTGGATCACTGAAAATAAGCTTTTTTTTAAGGTTAAAAAAGTCACTAAAGCTCAACAAATTCTCCCCAAAGTTGCTGTTCTGAACAATAAACACTGTATTCTGTACTATGGGTGTTCAGTCAGATCTCAGGAGATTTTAAACACACTTTAAAATACACTTAGTGGATATATGCAGAAAAATTGACAGTAGGCAAACCTATGTTTTCTCAAACAATAAAAACAGTATTTCCATGTACTTCAGAGGACTTCCCATGCTATTTGAAGGCATGAAGAATATTGACCTGACCATCACCAGAGCTTAAGGATGGCACTTTGGCAAAGCACACATCCTTAACAACATCAGAAGTGTGTTAAAAAAGAACAAGGTAACAGAGGCCTTTCCTAAACCAGCTTCCAGCTCCAACAGCTGCAGCAAGGCAATGCTGTTTTTCACAAAATAAAAGGCAGTTAGTGCTCCTAACTGAAAGAAAACTAAAAACAGAAGTGGGAGAAGACAATCAAGGCAAACCAGCAGGGCTTCAGGGGGTTTTGTTTTGTTTTTCATTACTTTTCCATAGAAAAGGTTGTGTTTCCTATGGCAGTGCACCCAGCAGTTCCAGGGCCTGGAATAGAGGTGTGTTCCAGAAGAGCTGATGCCATGGAGGGTGGAGGTTTTTCAGATCTTCTTTATATAAATACCACAAATCCATTTGTCTAAAGACCTGTATTTTCCAAAGGCTTCCAAAGATTTAAGAATGATAAAAGATTATGGATTTCACTTTTGTCAAGCTGAAAATTACTATACTATTATTGCTACTGAAATTACTATAAAAGTATACTAATAACTTTTAAACCTTTTTAAAAAAAAATTTAAACTCAAAATATATTTGACTAGAAAACTTTTCAATAATGTTTTCTTAATAATTTAACTTAAAAAATACTAAATCATATAGTTAAGTTACTCCAAAATTATTTGTTTGTGAAAAGTTATAGGAAGAACAATACTAACGCTTATGCAGAGATTTAAAATAAACAGCTACAAAAACAAAAAGTATTTCAGAGCTAAAAATCAATTTTAAAAGTTGCATACAATACTATTCTCCACTCCCCAAGCTGAAACGTGCACACTGTCTAAAGCCAAAGATAATGTTAAAATTTGTATCATTGTTAAATGATTCCCTAAACCTAAAATAGGATTTTATTTCACTGATTACACTTTTTAGGAGAATTAAAGTGGCCTTTAATGCTTGTAAAGAAAATAAAACTTGTCCTATTTGAGAACATCCATTCCATGTTCCAAAATTTTAATGGAGAAAAATGAGGACAAAATTGAGTTTTCTACTTCTGACTGAGTCTTTCATTGATCAAATATAAAGGATTCCTAGTTGCCAGTAGCATCTGTTTGACACCATTAGGCATTAGCTCCGTAAATAAGTATTTCCATAGCAACCAAGCATAGAATTAACTAAACAATGAAACCAACACCACAGCAACTTGATTCAGAAATCAACTCTGCGAAAAACCACCTCATTCAAAAGCCAAATTCTACAACTAGATGAGAAATAAATTTATTGTAAAATATGAAAAATGCTGCATTACATACCCATTTCTTTTCATTATTGCCTTTCAAACAAGATTGATCCATTGCTTTTATTTCTAGATTAGTATTTTGTAGCAGGTTACAATCAATTACCATTTTTTATCCATGTAATTTAATAACACAAAAAAAAAAACCCCAGAGCTGTATACAACCTTGAAGTCTTAGGGGTCTTATTTATTACTAAAGTTCTTTTCCCTCTCTGTAGAAAAGGTAGATGCTGAAACACAGTATGTTATTAAGTAGTTAAGTTGTATTCAGTATGAAGTAAAGGTGATGCAACCAAAGAATGACTCTCAAAGTAGAGGCAGAATTATTTAGATAACAAAGACAACGTTCTGTTGTGAAATCTTGCAGGCCAAAACAGCAGCCACTTGAGTAGATTTTTGTGATCAAGACAAAATACAGCCCTCAGTACCATACCCTGGGCATTTAGAATCATGATAGTATTTCTCCACTCCCTAAACCTTCTCATGAAAATAAATGGAAGAGGGGGAAAAAAAAACTAGGGTATTTTTGGAACCCTAATACTTATCACTTCCTGACTCTACACACAATTTATTTATCCAAGGTTGTAAAATGGCCAATGGGTTGTGAAGGCTGCAGATAGCCACAATCTTTGAACAGAAGCTGTGTGTGCTTTCATGGTTCTGAGGTTTGGACACACATCCTGACGGAAACAGTCACATCCCCTATCCAACGACTCAGTTGTTGACTCTGCTGCACTCCTTTATGAAAGACATTACTTTTGCTTTTTCAAGAGCCCTAAAATCTATCTTCAATGAAAGGAGATGAGCTTTTAATTGCTTTAATTAACACTCTTCTATATACTAAATAGCACCTGCAATATTTGGCTAGATGTGTAAGAACAACACTGGGTCATGCAGGTGTCTTGCCACCATAACATTCCCAGCAGACTCCACAGCATCCTGATCTTCCCTGCAAATACAACTCTTTGACAAGAGCTGCACCTAAGTAAACTTTTAATAAGTCACTTTGGAGTTTTCACAAGCTTAGTTACTATTTTCAGTAACTTTGCCCTCAGCACAGATACAAAAACAGAGCAAAAATGCTCCAGTAAAGTTTCAAAAAAGTCTTCAACAAGCTTCTTCTTAGAGCTAATACTACTCCCTGCAAGCAGAAAAATATTTTTTTGTTTGGCTGGGGTTTTGTTTCTTTTTTTACATGTTTGTTTCATTTGGTTGCTTTTAAAAAGACATGCAACTTCTGCTTTTGTACCCAGGAGTATCAGCAGGACAGCATCTATTTGTCTGCTGTAGAAAGTTCTCAGCTCTTATTATCTGTTTTATTTGATCTGATCTCCTTTTATATATATATATATTAAGATCTTTAAAGGTTTCAAAAAGGTTCTAGAAGGTAGAAAGCAGAGGTTTTTTTCTTATTATGTAGGTAATGAAAAAAAACTGTCTAAAACCACACTTAGGTCATTTCCTGTTCCTTCTAGGTTTTGTCAGACTTGCACGTCAGAGTAAAGGCCAACCAGTAATTTATGGCAACTGGGAGAGGGAGGGCAGAGGGGGGGGAAAAAAAAAAAACCCAGCCTGCTATGTGCAGATCCTTTAATTGCCCATTATAAGCATTTTCCTTTGGAGCATGTGGTTCTAATCACCATCAAAGGAAAGCAATAGTGCTAGGTGGATTACTCTCTGCTCCAGTGCAGTTGCTTTGGTGTTCTGGCATTCTGCACCACTTTTACTGTCATCCAAAACCCAAGATTTTTTCGATTTTTTTTTTTTTTAAGTGGTGTTTATTTTGCAGAAAGCAAGATCTAGAAATTGCTCCCCAAACATCCTTTTCCCATTTACCTATTGGCATTATTTTACAATCATACACAGTAAAAGCCTTTACTGCTGTGTTGACACACTGTTAATGCATCATGTTGGAACAGACAGAGGGAACAACCTTACATTTTATCTTCCTTCAGAAGAAGGATGTGCAAAAATCTTATGCTGAAATATTTCACTGCACGCTGATGATGATTCCTAGTGCAGTAACTAAAAACATTTAGAGATGACACAATTTATTCTTATAACTTACACTTTTCAATCAACTAGTGTTTTTCCACCTATTACCCTGAAATACAGGTATGAATCTTGGAATTTTTTCTTTTCAGCAAAGAGAAACTATTCCCTGTGAACACAAGTGGGTTGTTTCAGAACTGAGCTGAGTGAGGGGGATACTGAATTTTTCATCCAGAGGTTTTTCACTAATTTTCCCTTTAAAATCTCATACATATGTATAAATATATACTTATATTTGCCTCTGTTCTCACTCCCTCTCTAAAACAAGAAGCATAAATTTAAACTGTACAACTCTCTTAGTCAAAGATTACCATGAATCTGAGAATGGTTAGGATCAAATTAATTATACCAAATAATCATCTAGTCCAGTATCTTGTCATTAGCAACAGCAGCCACCTCAAGATAAGGATATTCTTAAGTAAACAGCAACACAGCCCAAGAATCCATCTGTTACAAGGTATATTGCATGTATACTACAGAAGTTAGTGAATTTTTCTCCTTTGTCTTTCTCAGATTATTCTGACAGATCCAACATCACACACCGAGGCATTTCACAAGTTAAATGCAGATTTTGCACAGTTCCCTTTCACTCTGGATCTGTCGTACAGCGAGGAAGCAAACAACCAGCAGCACTTTCATGCAGTTCACTCACTGAACAACTTGTTTTTGCAGAAGCTTTGAGTTGCTCTCCAGCTGACTTCAGGCACAAGACAATTATTTTTCAGACTATGAGACTGCATTTTCATATCCCTCAGGCTGCTTCAGAGACACAGCACCTTCAGCATAACAAACCCTCTAAATCACTGAACACTTTTCATTCGATTGTGTTAATTGCTCAGGGTCTTTTATTTACAAAATTGCCACAGGGTACAGGCTTTACACAAATGAGTGTTGTTTTCTTTCAATGACTTGAGGGTGACCCAAAAAAGAAATATTACAGGGACTGGAATTAGAGAAGTGAGCTGAAAGAAGCTGGTCAAGATGCCAAAGAAGATATTATGTCATAAAGGAAAGCAAATATTGCTGCAGTGCTTTGGTTGGAAGTTATACACTGGGACTGAACTGACTCCATTCTCAGTTGCTCCAGCTGAAGACTTAAAAGCAATCATTTTAAAACAGATGAGAATATAATTATGAGGCCGATTACAAGAGTGAATATGTTAGTGAAAGTTAAATCAGTATTAAGAAAAATTATCTTAATGGACAAGTTTCTGGTTGAAGTGCCAGGAAATACAAGATGATATCTCTTAGGGGGAGAAAAATATTAAAACTCTGAAGAATGTAATACAGATTGCTCTCAGAAAGAGAGGGGAATGCAAATTGCTGCTTTCTACAGAAAGTGCCAATTTACTTTTCTCTAATGTATTCATGGTAAGTAGTACTTTAGTTGGCAGCTTCGTAAGCAGCTGAGAAAAGAATAAAATGACAGCAGCTTTGAAAGAAAGCAGACTTTTTTCCTCCATAGTAACATTGTGATGCTGTTCTAATGAAAAATAAACAATGATGCCTTCCCACTTGTTGTAGCATTAGGTGATGACTAACTTAAACCAAATTACTTGGGAAGATCCAAAATGCAAGTCTTGCATAGATATTTGTTCATCTTGCATGTGCAAAGTGAACAAAGGAATTATCACCAGCACTATGGGAGGGTCACAAACATCACTACACCTTGCCTCATGATTGATTCATCCAAGAAAATATTCAGTCAGACCCCTCTGGTAGCAATGACCATTTACTAATCTAGTGAAAGAGTTTTCTGTGAAAAGACTGAGGGATGAACAGGCTCAGATTTCAGCTAAAAGAGTGAAAAAAACCCCAACCAGCCTCAAACTCCAGAAGTCATTGTGAAATACTGTGGGTTTAACAAGGTTTGGGAGAATATCCTTCTTAAGGCCATCCCCTTTACGTAGGTGTAAACTGAATTTCACATTCTGCTAGTGTGGTAACTAAAGCTGCACTTCCACAATCAACATTTCCTAAATCAGAGGTTCTTTTATTCACTGGCTTTTTATATATTAAGTTCCTTTCTGCTGTTTCAACTATCACAGGACTCACACACACTTGAAGACATAACTGTGCAACCTATTATACACAAATGCAGTGGAAAATTGCATCCAAAAGCCTATTTCCCTTCCATTGTTTTGATTTACTCTCTAAGCTACTTTGCTACCCTATTTGTAAGAAATAGTTACCTACAGCATTCTTATTGCAAAAGTTTCTAAATACCATCCAATCAGAGCCTAGCACAAAAAAAAAGGTGGAAAAAAAGTGAAGCTTACTTGTTCCCTAGTGTAATTTCTATAAGTTTTTTCCACAGTTTTGATGAGTGAAATCCTAATCCAACTTCCTCTCCATTAAAAAAAAAAATTAAAAATCTAACTTTTGTTTCTATAATATCTCTTACTTACGATTTTGATTTGTAGAATTATTACCCAAACTTCTCACTCCCCTGCAAAAGAATCAAAAAATCTCTTTTTTTCTTTTTTCTTTCATTTTGGTAGCATGACTCAGATGGAAAAACTAATATGAAAGAAAGAGTTCAAGATGGGTCAAGTGTCTTCCAGTGACTCTAAGATAATAAGGAAATCTTGCCAGTTTTTTCTATACCAGCAGAAAAGCATTGGAATCTTCTTTTAAACTGCAAGACATTTTTAGCAAAACCATCACAATAGTGAAAGTTACATAAACATCTACAGAGAACAACATTGGCAGTGAGAATATAATTTGCCATTTGGGACAAGTATTACTTACAATAAAGTTGCAGAGTAGAATGCCCAATAAATCCATCAAATTTTATAAATGCATGCAAAGGAACTCTTCCTTGGGGAACAACACTAATTTTTTCATTTCTCAGCCTTTTTTTAACAGTGTTTAATGCATTTGCTATGAAATCTCTTTCAGACTGTGTTTTCATAATAATTGCCAATAAGATGAGCATAAAAATAAAGAAGCCTGCACTAATCTGTGACTAATTCTATGTTCTTATCAACAAATTCATCTCTCAACTAGCATCTCAGAGAACTTGCATATGTTTTGATTTATTTTCTCTAAAGCAGAAAAGGGGAAAATACCAAGAATTTTAACCCATAGAAAAACAATGGGATGCCAAGACTCCCAGAAATATCTGACTAGAAACGAGACAAGCAGGAAAGCTTTGACAAAATTTATCAGACTTATTGCAATTTGCCATTACATTAAAAAAAAAATCCCAAAACCTCATAATCTTCATTAGAAAGGCAAATATTTATATACCTTGGGATTTTTAATTGAAAGCTATGCCCCTCATGCTTTGAAAACAATTTTTTGTCCATTTTATAATTATAATTTTACTCTCAAATTAATACACATAAAATATTTTCTACAGTGTTTCATTACTAAATTCAAGGTGATATGAAACAATTCAAATTTTTTCTCTATTTGAATGTTTTTAAGGTATCAGTTAACTTACAATGTCTAAAATACATATATTAATCACATACACACAAAAAAACCCCCCACATATTAAAAAAAAGCAAAAGCACATATCAATTAAAGTAGGAGAATGTCTGGACAAAACATTCTAAATAATCAAGTATTTAGCCATTCATGTAAGAAAAGTTTTTATTCTAGGAACCTTTCAAAGGAATAAAATCTGTATATTGTGTTAAAACCAATCACAAACTATGTCTTGTACCACAGAAAATTATAGCTACACCATTAGCTTTTAAAAGGATCCAGAAAAATGTGAGGAAAATGTTAGAAAAATTGGACAGAAATTGGTGGGGGGATGAGATAGGTAGAGAACCCTACAGAATTAATTTATAGCTACACCACGTAAATGTAATAGTGACAAAAATCAGTAGGGTTTTCTACACTAATACCTTGCCAAACAAATCTACTGGAATTTCTCAAACAGACTGCACATATCATGAAAATGGACCAGCAAGTCAGTGTGCTTTGATTTAAAAAAACAAACACAAACAAAACACAATGAACAACTTTGATATGGTCTCCTCTTAATGATCCTGAAGAAATCACATTTACATGGGAAGAAAGGAATGCCTTTCCTTGGGATTATTGATTTGTTAAAACATAAAAAATAAAGAAGGAGAGTAGGACATTCATAAAAAAAAAAAAAAAAAAAATAGCCAATAGGGATTTCCTCAAAAATTCAAGCTGGGATCTATCCTAATCAGCCCACTCAAAATGAATTGAAAAAGCAAGAGATGTTTGAAGTGTCAATATGCATTGACAACACAAAACTCCTGAGGATATTCAGAAATAGAGTTGATTGTGAAAAAACAGCAATAGGCCTTAATATAGTGATTAAATAGGAATTGCTGAAATTCTGCACCAACTAAATGCTGCAAACAGAAATTAATTTTAAAGTATTTATACAGAAATCTGAGCTTATATTACAGCAATAACAACCAGAAAAGAGATCTTGGAGTCAATTGTTTCAGCCCAATTCTCAAAGATGTTAATGAAATGTTAGAAAAGCAACATCAAACAATCCAGACAGAACAGCATCACTGCATAGATCTGAGCAACACCCACAGTCCGAGTTGCAGAGAGCAGGAGAGAAATAAAAAAGGGCAAGCTAATGAGAGAAATCAAAGGATGGAGCAGTTTCTGCTGTGAGGAGCTGCACAGAGTGTGAGACTGGGATCCCTCAAGTGTGAGGAAAACAGGGATTATTACAATGCTCTGCACTTACCAGTGTCATGGAATGGTTGGGCCGTGCTTTTCACAAGCACTAGAATGGGGGCCATGTAATTAGACCATCTGGCAGCAGGCTTAAAACAAGCCTAAGGAGGTATTTCTCACACATTACATAAATAAATTATTGCAGTAATTGCTGCTGTATTTCACAGAAAGAAAGAAAAAAAAAAAATAACCAAAGATGCTAAAAAACTTCACACAGAGTCATCAATCCATGGCTACTCATCACAGCCCAGATGTATCCTCCAGCTAAGGATGGTCCAAATTGTGATTTGACAAAACATGGCAGAGAACTCCAGAGGGAAAGAACCACTTCTGAAAGAAATACTGCTACAGACAAAAAGCCTGGGCCAGTTTGATATTGTCTCCAAATAATGTAAGGAAAATAATTATAAAATGGGCCCAATCTTAGCAATCTTTCTAGTTGCATGGAACTGTACTGCTCTTTATATCCTTGGGAAGTTTCCTAATGAGGCTGGCTTATAGAATTGCTCCTCTCACTCATTTCTGTCTGAATTGGAGGTAGCCAGCCTCCTTCTGTAAATCTCACAGCATGACAGAATGGTTTGGGTTGGAAGGGACCTGTGGAGATCATCTAGTCCAATCCCCCTGCCAAGGCAGGGTCACAGGAGCAGTGACACAGGAGCACACCAGGTGAGTCTGAATGTCTGCACAGGGAGACTCCAGGATCTGTCCCAGTGCTCTGACACCCTCAGTGTAAAGCTCCTCATGTTGGGGTGGAGGTTCCTGTGTTTCAGTTTAGGGCCATTGCTCCTCACCCTGTCCCTGGGCACCACTGAGAAGAGTCTGCACCACCCTCTTAACATCCACCTTGGAGATATTGATATGCATTCATCTTCTCTCAGTATTCTCTTCTCTCAACTAAATAGACACAGAATTCTTCCTCCACTCTTGTAGTTTGGAATATTCTTCTCCCCAACCAATGGCAGCAGCAGTCTCCTACTCTACCCATAAGAGTTCCACAAGAACCCAGTCCTTCACTTTAAAAGAAATATACTTTTCTAAAATATATATTAGCCACTGATTTGTTTATATTATGGCTCAGATACTATTTAATCCATTTGTTCCTTTTGCAGAATAAGTGAAATTAATGATCTGGCACTCCTCCTCAGCAATAACTAAGTATGTGGCTTCTTCAAAACCTAAACACAAAACAGATCAAACAGCTTGGGAAAGCCTAATTACATTCCTTTTCAGGATGTCTACATTTTTATATACAAATATGTGCACATACATCTGTATAGGTACACATGTATATACACAAACTCTATAGAAAAGTGTACATAAAGTATCTAAACACATTATAAAAGTTCTTTAAAAGATATCATTGCACTAACAGTATTACCAGCTCTCATGCTAGAGCATCAGCAAACTAAGTAACATAATAAATGAAGAAACATTAAAACATCACCTTGCATAATGCTCAGAAAATGCATGGGGAAAGTAAGCTACAGAACTTTTGCCTTTTCATGCAATGCATCTCATCTGTTTTATTTTTCATTGCACTTTGAAAATGTGAACATCTGGCAGGCAACTAAAAATAATCAGGAAGGTTCAATAGAGTCAGATAGGAGGAAGAACAGCACTTCCAGCAGCAGAGATCTCAAGTAACAAAATGCACCAAATATTAAACACAAAACTCAACCAAGTGCAGACAGCAAGCCAATAGAGCTTGCTTACAATTATACTGAACTAATCACACACATTGATCAATCTGTTATCACACATCCAATTAGAATGCACTTTTGGAAGACCAGAGGAAATTGCAAGTCTAATCCGAAGATGACAGGCACTGTCACAACTGTAGCTATAACTGCTGTAAAAGGCACAGGGTACACATCTCTGAACATCATCACTGAAGAGCTTAAAAGAACCTAAATTCAGAAAAGATGTGTAAGAATTCTTGAGGAGATTAGCACTTTCCCTAAAACTAGCTAGAGCCCTTCAGAAGCTGCATTTGAAATTTGAATGTGTTCATTACTAATTACATTTCTAAATGAAAACAAGTTTAGTTCTTTCCCCATTCTTTATCCTCTAATAATTTTATTTTTACTGCTTGGAAAGAAATCAGATGAGCAGCAGCAAAAAGAGAAAAGGAGGGCAAAGTAAAAATAAGGAAGGAAAATATTATTGTGAGATCCAAATTACTATTCCTTAACTTACTATTTTGTTTCAAAAGGATTATTTAATATTTTTTAAATATTTTACAGACTTCTCAAATTGTTATACAGAGGTCCATGATCTGCTCTATCTACATAAGTGTTTCTTTTTTTTAATTTTATGGTGATGGCTGATGATCACATGATCCATAAGAAAGAAGAGAGAAATAAACAAATTGTATATAGAAAAATTCTATTGATGCTAATGAAATTGGAAAGAAAAATCACCAAAAATCACTGACATATAATTTTATACACTAAATGGATACCTGTAAATAAAGATACTTTGCAGACAATAGGTTAAAATTAGGCAGCCATAAACTCAGAAATGTAAAAACAGATGGACAAAACCTTGTCTGAAACATATGGAAACACAGAAATATTTATTCTGTGGTACTTTTTTTCTTTTCCTTTTTTTTTTTTTTCTTAATGCTATTTTCAATCTGCTTTTTTGTACTGCCGAACTTTTTTGTATTTGCTTCTGCCAAGGACAGTCAGCTGGCCAATAAGGGCAATTAGATCAGCAAGACATCATATAATTGCCATGCATATTGCCAGGGATTTTGACCCAAAGATCAGTCAGGAGGAAGTTGATGGGAAAAAAAAAATAACAACACAAACAACCAGAAATCTCTCAAATTTTAAGGAAGACATACTTCATAAAAAAGAAACAAAAACAAACAAATAAAACCCAAACCAAATTCACCTGAAAATTACCCACTGCATTTGCCGCTTCTTTTTTTTTTCCCCACTTTCATATTTTTACAGTAAAAAACCCATTAGAGTTTGCCCTTATTTCAACCCCTTCTCTCCACCAGGCCATTAAGAATTCAATCTTTCCAGTCTACATGTGCAGGGGTTTGTTGTTGTTTTTTTTTTTTGTCAGAGAAGGCAGTTACCATAGAATCACAGAATACCCTAAATTGGAAGTGACTCACAAGGATCATCAAAGTCCAGCTCCTGGCCCTGCACAGGACATCCCAAAAGTCACACCCTGTGCCCAAGAGTAGTGTCCAAACACTCTTGAGCTCTGTCAGGTGCTGTGACCCCTGCCCTGGGGAGCTGTTCCAGTGCCCAAACACCCTCTGGGTGAAATCCAAACCTTTTCCAGATATCCAACCTAACATGCCCTGGCACAGTTTCAGGCCATTCCCTTGGGTCCTGTCACAGGTCATCACAGAGGAGGGATGAGTGCCTGCTCCTGTGCCTGCCCTTGTGAGGAAGCTGCAGATTTCAACAAGGTCTGCCCTGTCTCCTCCTGTCTGTTATGCAGTTATCAGTCAGAAAGGCTCATTAAAGACCCATTACAAATCCCAGGTTAAATTGAACAAGGAGGACACCCTGCTTCCTTTGGAGCTCTGTGCTGGCAGTTGCCTCTGTTCCCTTGTGCCTCAATTATGCCATTGATTGCTGAAAGTATCTTTTAACACTGAGGAAAAGCAGCCACAGCAGCTTTAACAGCAGATGACAAAACAGGATACACAAACAATTATGAAATATTAAGCCCAGAGGGACTCATTTTATTCTTTAATTACATAAAACAGAAAAGAACGTAGTAATTTCTGCACCCATCCCATAACTACAACTGGTTTACTCTAGAACCTATTTTTAATTACAATGTCTGGGTCTTATCACAGGAGTTAATTTTAGTTGAAAGAGCTTATGTGTGAATGAATACTTTAAATATTTGCTCTAGATTATGTCATATGCAGATTATTGCACTAAATCACCTCACCTCTCCAGGCTATGCGGGAGCACAAAAAACTCACCCTCCAAAAATTAATGTCACTTCAAAAACTAATTCTGTGCTGAACAATTACAGCAAGAGAAAGTTTATATCTTTCTTCAGATTCCAACTTCCTACAGTATCTTTTGCATGTACAAGGAGGAGTCCTATGACAAGTTCAGCAGTGCAGGAAGATCACTGTTAACACTTCAGCTTTTTCCTCTCAGGAGTAAAATAAACAAATCTTGCATTTCAAGACCATCACAAATATTGGGGGCTGGTTGAGAGATAAACATCTGCCATAACCACAAAAGCTAAACTATTTAAATGCTTTAACAACTAAATAGCAATTTCTAAATAACATCATGATAAAGACAGACAAACTTTGTTTCTGAGGGCAGTTTGTTATCAGAACTGCTCCCAAGTTCTTCACAGAAAGGCAGTAAAGCACAGACTTAACAGCAGTCCATGTACAAAGGCAGATGGGACCAATATTACAGATCAAAAGCTCTGACACAGCTCAACTTAAGAGAATTACTTCCTCAAGGAAGAAGTAAAAAAAAATGTTTTCTCAAAGATTAATTTGATTAGAGACTGATTCTTTCTCACAACATGTTTCCTCCTCATTGATAGCAGGTCCTAACTGAGCCTGAAGCAGATTTAGAAACCTTCCCAACTTGCAATCAGAGCATGAAAGTTTAGCATTACACTGGAGGAAATTATTGATGTTTCCCCAAGAAATCCTTTAATTCCTGGGGACGAGTCCAGATCAAATATCACAATTCTCAAACACAAGCCTAATTGCAAGGTGTACACAGAGACATCCAACTCTGAAGCAGCCTCCATAATAAAGGTGGTTAAAAGGCATGGTCAAGTGTAAATAAGAATCTTTGAGGCACAAACTAGAAAAGAGCAAAAGCAACTTGTTTTAAGTATGGGAACAAAAGATTAACCAGGCAGCAAAAGCAGTAAATTGCTCAGGCTTAAAATTGCTGTGTACTTTTAAGAAATGGTGATTCTAGGATTAAACTTTTAGGATTAGACTGGTTTATGCCAGTGAGAAGACACATAGAAAGGCAAGGTTTGTGTGAGTGTCCATGGGTCCTGATAGGAGAATTTTTCCATACTCCAAAGCAGTACTGTCTGTACACATATGGAATTTAGCAATGGATGAAGAAGCACAACAACAGAATTCTTAACTAGAGGGAAGTTGCACAAGTTTCATACTACTCTTTAGAAGTAGTTTTCTAGGATTCTAGCTATTAAAATTCTACCTGTGAGCCTGAAGTCCAGAAGAAAGATGCTACACAAATGCCTAAAACACTTGAGTAGACCATTGAAGTTTTCCTATTGTATGCTATTCCATTTCTTCTCTTGCCACAGCCCCTAGAAATGCTCTTACTCCCATTATACAAAGGCTATTTCCTCTTTCTGATATAACTTTTTCACCACCTTCTTTCATATAGACAGAATCACCAATGGTTTTTAATACTACTTTCTTTAAAAAATAGAGATGGCTGTAAAAGATGCTGTTTAGACACTTCCAAAGAAATTTAGCAGGGTATGCAAAACCCACTTTGAAACGTTGTCTCCTCAGGTTCACTCTCACAGAATAGTTTGGAAAAAGTAGCAAATTCCAAATTTATAGGTGCCTCTCTCACAAGCCATCTGCCTCAAGCAAAACAGCTGCCAGTGATGCAAGCTGGGAAAGTGGCCAACCTGGCTCACGTGCAACTATATACCCAATAGGGCAATTAATAAGTCACAAAACAGAACCCAATTATGCAAGCAGTTCTGAATCTTGGGGCTCAGAGCAGGGTTGAGAGCATGAGACAGCCTGAAGGAGCTCCCAGCATTCAGCTCCACTCTATGGATGCTCCAGCACCACCTGATCACCCCCTCCTAGAAAGTTTCTTCAAAAATATGAACCCAGATGCCAATATTTAAATTGCAGGAAATATCTTAAATAATTGCTTAAGCCCCAAGGCCCACATAATGCTACTTTTCATTCAAAAAGCACAGGGTACTTATTCATGAAGAAATGAGTCAATAATGATTTACACAAGTGACATTCTTTTACCCTGCTTATGTGAACAAATTAGAACATTATTTCTATTGTCTTTTTTCAAATATCACCATCTGAGTTTTGGATATTTTGTTTTTAAAAAGAATTGATAATTGAAAATTTCATAAAGAAATCCTCTCCAGACACGAACTGAAATGCAGCCAGGGTTATTTTTTTGGCAGGTAGAAAGCAAGATTCAAGCTGAGCACATCTGAGTAAGTTTTGACAGTAGTGTCATATCAAATTAATTTTTCAGTGTTCTTTTGTTCACAGCAAGTTTCACTAATTGTCAAAATATAGGAAAATTAAGGTTTACACATATTTCAGTCTCTGGGGGCCTTCATCAGGAAGAAGTCAGACTATGTTAGAGTAAAAAACATTATTGTACACTTTATGTCTTGTCAGATTAACTGGAGGAGCTGTGTATTACAAGATTGTCTCCAGGTTTATTGAAAAGAACACAGACTGATCCATATGCATAATATAAGAATCAAATCAGAAAAGTGATTAAACATGTAAATATGCCTTGTTTGGTAGCAGTTTTCTGTTTTGCTTCCTGACATAGCAGGAATACTTGTTTGTCAAAATATTATTACAGTGCCACTGCTTGGCAACCATCACTACAAAAGTCTAAAATGAAGAATAGAACTATACCCCTGTTACAAGCCCTATCTCAACATTACTGCCCCAAATAAGAGTATAAAATATATTAGTTTCAAATGTAGACAGACTGAGAAGATGCCTAAATGAGCCATCTCTCTTACTTTCTCTCTCCCCCCTGTAAAATATATTAAATTATTCATAAAACAATTTGTTCACACTTGTGCAAAAATCAAAAATTTTTCATCACGTTCAACAGAGCATTAGAAATCAAAATATCAAAATCAATTTGGCAAATTTTAACTCCAAAAGTGTAAACATCTTCTAAGAGGTGCATAACAGTCACATGCTAACTCAACCAAGCTACTTGGTTCAGTGAGATACTTTTAGAATAGACAGGGAGGAGCTGGAGGAAGACAGAACCATAAAGAACTTCACATCTTTAGAAACCCCAGGATAACAAGGCAACAGGGAAACTCCTGCTTGATTACCTGGCACCTGCAATGTAGTTAAAAATTTACTGACAGGAACTCTGTTCAATGTAATTTTAGCAAATCTCTCAGAAAGATCTGACTTCAAGGGAGAAAATTAGGAATCAAAAACTCAAGATTGATGTCTCACAATTCATGTAATTAAATATTGCATGGTAAAAGAGCAAAAGGAGACAGTCAAAAGTAATACACCAAGATTATTATTACACCAAGAAATTAAGATTGCCATGCATTCACAATGTTCATGAGGTCTTTCTCCCACAGTAACCTCTACTGGTAGAGCACAGACAGGAGCTTACCATGAAATCATTAATACCTGCAATCCCAAAACTCATCAGCAAAAATATCTACTGCTCTATCAGTTTTTTTAAAAAAATGCAACACATTCAAAAGCTAGCAAGCAAGAGGGGACAGGTGTACAGGTAGAGACAGCACAGACACTGTCCTGCACCTTTCTGCCTGCAAGGCAGAATCATGTAAGCTTCACTTCCCTTGGAAACAGCTAAAATACATATTATACCCCCAATACTATTTACTGAATAAACATACCTCTTCCTCTGAAGGAATTGTTCTTTCTGCTCTGCTAACTCCAAAAAAAGGAAATAGAATAGTTTAAATCTATCAGTTGCACGAATCTAGAATGACAAAATTGTGAAGGGCATGAAAAAGTGCCAGGCAACCTCTCCAGAACATGGAAGGGATGCAAAGGATCTGTGTCTCTGTCCTGCCACTGCACAATCTCTCCATTCCCATATCCCACAGACGTGCTGAGGCCATGGGGCTGCTCCTCAGACTCAGATAAGGTCAATATTTAACTCTGACCTCAGCCCTGGCACAGTTCTGTTACTTGCACCACCCTAAATTTAGCTTTGTAAGCCTCAATACAAAGTGCACTGTCAATACTTACAAATGTGTTTGCCACCTTTAAGGAGTGAAACAAAAACAATCAAAACCTTTACAAAAATATTTAGATAGATAATAACTCCACAAGCTTTTATGACACAGCATTTACCCAACTAATAACTGGCTTTAGAAAAAGCTCCTACAGGCTTCCTATTACCTCACTATTTATACAGAGAGGATAAAGCTGACAGGACAGAAATGCCCATCTGGGCATTTACTTAATAAAGTCATGGCATGAGGTACAAGCCAAAGATTGACCACTTCTAAAAACCAGGAGCCATCTGTCACACACCAACATCCTGCAAGTGCTCCAAGGGTCTTATGAGCATCTCCAGTCAGCCACACCAGGGCACAGTTGTGAAATTTTCCATTCCACTTCACAATACTCCTGATTTTATGGGAATTTTTAACCCATAAATAGTCATTTTGCATAACAACTAAAGAAAATGCATCTTTATGCAATAGAAATGTGGTTTGTGTAATCTGTAAAAAGAGTGAGATTGCAGTTTTTGTAATGCAGTCCATTTGAGCAAGGATTAAGTTTAACTTGAAAAGTGAAACAAAAGTTACATGATTCCCACACAACAATAAGACTAAAATATATAAAATGGGTAAAGAATTATTTCCTTAATTTTTTTATCTGTAATAATACAAAACTTTTTTACTTTTTTTTTTCTTTATTCCCTCTACTCTGCAATAAGCACTTGTGTGTTTAAAGAAGTTAAAACAATGACAAAGACATTTGCAGGAAAATCAAAGTGCTACAAACTGAGGAAGGTCAAAAGTGTGACGTCAGAACTGAACTTTACTCTACAATGACACATTTTAAGCCTCACTATCACATTTCAACAAACTGTTTGAATATATTTTAGCAGTTAATTTTTCAGTGTAATACCTGTTTTTAAAAATCCACAGACCTCCAGGATCCTCTTCAACCTCAACCACTCTGATGGGCACACAGCAAGCTCAGAGCCCCAAATGAGATCGATCAGATTTTTAAAAATCCAACTAAATTATAATATTTTTTCCCATTATCATATGACTTGGTGAAAGAAAACATAAAAATGTGCATAACCATATCTAGACATGTTGAATAACTTTAGAATGGGAATAGAAGTTGATTTCTAAATTATGCTTCAACAGAAACTTTTTGCCTTGGTTGTTTTTTATACTAGTTATTACATTTTGCAACAAAAAATAAGTATATAAATACTCATTATCAAAATACAAACCAAATACAATCAGTAAATATTTCCAGGGGTATGAAAGTAAACAAAAACATCATACAGGCTGATTTCTGCATCATCAATTTCCTAATTTTAGTTAAAAATTCCAATAGTTCATGCCACTATTCTTCTTTTGTGACATTGATCTAAAATAAGAGGGATTTGAAAAATTACTTGTTGGCTTATAGTTATTAGATCTACATGGTTCACACTATGGTTTTCTCATCCTTGAATGAACCTTTCTGGAAGCAGGCTAATAAATGTCTTTCCCAAAAAAGCTCCTGTAAAGCTTCCTTACTTCAAAACAGAGCTTCTGATAATACCAAAGATAACACCACACTGGTTATAATTTTATACACAACTGCTGTGAACACTGAATTCAAACAGTGTCATTTGAAATTTTGAGAGTTCTAAGGATGCAGCCTATTTTCAAGTTACCACTGTGATGAACTATATGAGACACCATAAATCAAATAACTCCAGAGGGTTAATGTTCTTTCTGGGGCCCCCAGCAGGGTGCTGAGGCACTGGGCAGAGGATGCTAAAACAGCTCCTGCCTTCAGCAGAGAGAACTAAACTCATTTAAAACCTTTTACCACAGCTCTGTCATTCCAGCCATACGTCACCATGGACATTAGGGAATTTCAGAGCACTTCAAGTTTCCCAAATCTTCATGGCACTGTGGTTTTGTGCTGAGCTGTAGCATCAATTTGGAAAGCAGTAAGCCCCATATCCACACAGCCTGTGGAAATGTTTCAGGGGGTATGAGGACAACATGCTTGGATTATTCAGCACCTGAGAGCTAAGGGCTGATGCTCTCGTTCCTCAAGCATGAGTTCAGTGATTACTCTTCATGGCATCACTCCAGGCTGATTGTGCACAATGACTGTCAAACACAAAATACCTGCTCACTGAAACTACAAGATTGGTCAGTAATTACAGAAAAAGTCCATGCACTCCATCAGTCTGGCTCATTGCATAGGGAAGAAAAAAATTTTTAAAGCAGAGTATTCTGTCTGGATGATGCTTTCTATGAAGTGACACCAACTGTGCCCCTTGACTGTGGCAGATTTTGTGGCAATAATACAAATTTGTGGTCATCTTGATTTTCTAATTCTTTTTTTTTTTTCTTTTTTTTTAAGACAACCTGTGCCTTATTCCCCTGAAGAGCTTAAATCCCCAAAACATCTCCCTTAAAATTTGGGGTTAAACTGAGAAAATGCAAAAAGAATCACATAAGCATTACCCTTTTTGAGACTTTCAGACAGGCTTTCTCTTTCCCCACTCAGAGACAACTTGTGAGTTGCATTTTTCAATATTATGATAGCAAAGGGTACTTAAGTGGACAGATTGACAGATAAGAGAAAACAAAAATATTTTTCCTTTGAGAAGACACCAGTCTGCACTTGGACAATACCAAAAGCTCCTGCCAAGCAGAAACAAGTTTAGAGGTCAAAACCTAGTGCCAGTATTGCTATCTTGAACAATAATCACTGTATCCAAAGAATGCCTTTGCTGCTGCATTAATATTTCTTCTGTGATGAAGGAAAAATGCAGACTGAACCTCATAGGATTGCCAGATGTCCTGTATAATTAAGAAGTTATGATCTAGTGGCCAAATCTAAAGCCTTATGAAAAGCCTTTATGATATGGCTTTTCCTGCATTTCTGAAGTAACTGTTGTTTTTCTGAACACGCAGGAATCAGGGCATCCAGAAAAAGTGGTTGTTATGCAGATAAATTGTACCTTCCATGCACAGTTAATCTATGTATGCACAGTTTAGTCCTCTGACATCGTCCCAGATTTTAGCATCTAAACTCTGGCAACCCTAAGACATTGCCAAATTTCTACAGACAAAGAAAGAGTCTGTTTCAGCTCCAGATGTGATTGTGACTAAGGAGCTATTTCTGACCCCCCTCCTCTCTCCCACTGACCTTGGCAAAATACTTGTAAAATGGGACTATTTATATTCATGAGTTGCCCTCTCAGAACTGGCTCATTACTGCATCCTCAGTCTGTATACAAAATGATTACTGGGGGTAAAAGATGCAAATTTGACTTTTCTGATATTATTAACAAGAAAATGCTGAACCAAATTGCTACAGGCTGGTAGGAAAGGAAAAGAAGTCAAACTGCTGAGAAATCAGCATCTTACAGAGTGAGCAGACACAAGCTGTCATTCTGAAGAGCAGAGTTTTTACTGATGTAGGCAGGAAAAGCTGGAAAATGGTTTCTCCCAGTTTAAAAAACTTAAGAGGACAGTGGAGTATGACAGAAATTGCCTGCCACAGAAGTAGAAACAGCTTTTCAACTAGGTATTCATTGGGCTTCATTGGTTTAAACCTAAATCTTCAGAATATATGTCAAATGAAATCTTTAAAAAAATAAACATCTCAAGAGACTTATCATCTGTGTAAAACTGTCAGCCACCCGTGACACTGTGAAACTACTGGATCAAATTAACAGGACAGAAACTGTTAACTCAACCCTTAATCAAAACACAGAGAAATGCTGAGATTCTTCACATTAATATTATAGCAAACTGAATCAACTCATTTAACTTTCTTATATTTGCTGTGAAAGCAGAAATCCAAATTTTTTTTTTTTTTTTGAGTATTGTACAGAAAGTGCAAAGAAAACTCTTGGAAGTTATGAATAAAGTAATAAAAGCTCTAAAATTAAAATAAACTTTTGAAGCAACAGGATGAATCCCAAACTCTAAATATATATATATATCCATCTTAATTCTAGGAAAAGTGAATTACCAGGTTTCTCAAATGGCAGAAGCAGGGTGATAGTGCCTGACTCAAGATATGAGGATTGCTGCAGTTTCACATGGAGGTGGCTCTACCCCAGCTCTCTGGGACATTTTCCTGAGCATTAGGAAACCATTAGACAATTAGTGTGGCTCCAGCTGCTACTTTACAAATGCTCCAACAGAAGCATCTTACTCTTTTTAAAAACCAAAATACTTCAAGTTATCACCCCTCAGAGACGAAACAGAGGGAATGTCTAACTGCACTGGAAATAAAAGCAGATCCACGGGCAATTACTGCAGAACAGCTGATGTACCATAAACCAGCCAAGCCATAGCAACACACCCACCCACACAGCTACACGATCATGGGATAAAAGGTTAACTCAGACCATGTCAGAGTAAGGAAACAATTTAGTATTTCTTTCTATTCCACACTTTCAGTGTGACCTCATCTGTTCCTTACTGTAAGCCTTCCAAACTGTGATGCAGATTAATTTTTCTAATGTATTTTTTATGATGATGTTTAAAACAACATCTTCTCCAAGACAGATGAAAGCACTATGATAAATACTTTAAAGACTAAGACAGAAAGACAATTGAAATAGACTGGTTATCAACATAACAATGTATCAGGCAAAGATTCTTTGTCATTCGGTTTTTACAACCACAAAATTACCTTCTCTCACTGTATTTTCAACTCTGAAATAAAACAAGGCATTACTCTTAAGAGTCTCATCAACTACAGAATTTATTGCATATCTCTAATTACCAACACTGATTATTTTCACTGAACACATCCAGGTTGTACCTGGAAAAGAGAAAAATGATTGCTGGAAAAGGAAAGGTTTTATGATAATCCTGTGCAATGGAAGAGATTTGAGGGCTATTGGTATGGTAACATCTCAGGCAAAACTGCAAAGCATAAATGGAGGTTTCTTAAATGCATCACATGCTTTACTGCACATAAAACTCCAATATTTGAAGTGAAATACATAAAAATTCCCTATACAGTATAACTTATGCATAAAATACATACAAACATAAATTGTATAGTATATAAGCAGCACTCACACTGCTCTAGGCACTAAAAATATTACAGTTAATGCTTTAGAGTCACAGTACCACTGCCACGTGCTGATGTGTTATTAACAAAGATTTCGATTCATGACTGACAGAACTTGTTCTATTGCAGCAGAGCAATTAATGAGCTGTCACATTCCTTTTTGGTGATGCACACGAGTAGTTCGTCACCACTTACTCCAGCAACTGGAAAGCGTTTGTCAGAATTCCCTAGAGAAAATGCAGCTCTGAAGTTCTCAGTCACATAAGGTAGCCTCGAGTTTGATGCAATGGTTTTGTCTGGGAAACATCATGCGAATGTGTGTGTTTAAATAGGAAAAGAAACAAACAATCTCGGTGTCAAAACACTAAGACTTAGTTCTAAGAGACTTGCAGATGGGCAAATGAGGTAGAAATTTTGTCTGCCAGCAAGGATTATAACAAGTGTGAGCTGTCACACTTGAAAAACAACAGATCAGGTCCACAGAAAGGGCACACGACTGTTGCTTTGTTGTTAAGAGTGCAGCCTCAAAATTGCTGACTACAGTTGAAAACTCCTCAACCAATTTTCTTTTCGCTTCCTCTGCTTTTGGTGTAGTGCCTCCCATGATAACACCTGAATATTCACACACATTCTTACAAAATTAATAACAAAATGCTTGCAAAATATTGCAGCACTTTACTGATCAGTACCTCAGATTAAAGAAATTAAATGATCTTGCAAAATTTGGATGCCTAACTGAATGTTCAGTTTCTTTCACCACAACTTAGACTTCAGCCACTCAAAGCAGGATTGATGGGCTTCAGTTACAGCAAGGAATGGTTCCTGTTACTGCAAAACAGATCCACAGTCACAAAACACAAACCTAACAATAACAAAACTGAAACACACACAGGCAATTAGGAACCACTTGGGAATAACAAGAGTTTAGTGAAATGCCAAGGATCTCACACACAAAAAGAAATTCTGGTGACAAAGAATAACATTCAGTTCTCCAATGTAATATTGAACTGTCTCAAGCCTAAGTCCAGCTCTTTTTTCTTGATCTTCAACTCAATTCTTTACACTTACTTATGGTCACAGAACTGGGAACTACAGCGAGAAAACAAAACTAAACAAAACTAATCTCTTGTTGCTCACTGTGAGGTACCACAAATTTCAGGATTTGGAGGGAAAAGGGGGACAGAAGAGGTGTGTGGAATTATATATTTAGAAGTAGCAAAATCATAGGCACTTTTAGTTCCAGCATTATTTAAATTTTTTTAATCTTTCAAAAACACAGCCCATTTTAACTTTTGTTTTGCTACTTCTTAATTGTTGTCAGGGCACACCAAAACTCCCAAATACCACTATTAGTCATCACTCTGATGGAGTGACAAGACAACAGGTCTGTCCCATTTGGGCAGGGACTGGCAGAAATCAGGGTAGGGTTTCTTTTTCTGGTGAGTATTATAGAGCACCAAGAGCCTTTCTCAGCAGCTCTTGCAGCAGAGGGAAATGGTGTCATCCAGGTTCCTGATGTTCCTCAATAGGCTCAAATTTCAGCATGTTCTCTCAAATACAAGATTTACAGCCTCATCCATTCAGCATTAATCCAGATCCACCCCATCCCTCCTTATTCCAGTTTCAGGTATCTCCAGCTATGTTTACTTCCTGAGCTTCTCACCAAAACTTCCTTGTCTAGCATGTCAATCTCATTACTCCAGACATAAAATTATCCCACCCTCATTCAAGCTCAAACCACCATCTGAGCCTCCTCTCCTTCAGTCCCAACTTCTTCCCCTCTGCTTGCCAACACGTTGGACTTATTTTCTTCTCCACACCCACATCCCGTTCTTATCCCTACTGCAATCAAATCAGGCAAGACAAGGCAAGGGAGAGACAAAGAACAGAGGAAACTGTTCTCCTGTTCTCTTCTGGGGCACAGCCCAAGCTCAGAGAAGAAACTACAGGGCCAAGTCCACTTCAGATCATAATCACACATTGTGATTAAGTCCCCAGGTACTTTGTTATAAAGATAAAAGAAAATGGAGCACAGGCAAAAAAATAAACATTTTTACAAATACAGCTAATCTGAATTTGAGAGAGACAACACCCTGCACATCCTTGCCATAAAGGCCATTTCTCTTCAACTTCCAGTCTCATCCTACAACAGAGGACTTTGAGACAATATTCAAACCAATGAAGAAAAAAGAAAGAAATAAGGTAAGTTTAGTCTGTGTGTCAATTTAGTAGCTTTCCATTTGGAAAAGGGAGGCAAAGACAAATTAGATTATAATTTAGAAATCAATTTACTAATCAATTTTGGCTAGACAGGCTTAACAGAGCTTGACTTCACTTCAAAATCCCTTATCTAACCTAACAAATGTGATCTCCTATGTGCAGAGCTAAAAAACAAACCATATAAACATTTACTCAAACACATTTATGTTCAGCCCAGGTTTTACTTTTAAATTTATTAATTTTTATGATCTGTGCCATTATGTAAAAATGAGATTTACATGCTTGTATTTTGAGTTGCTCAAGAGGGACTCTATGCATTCATCCTAACAAAAAACACAAAGTAAAAGCAACTCCTGAACCTACTGTATATCCTGTAATTCCTGCTGTCACAGACCAGCTGCCCCTGTCTTTGGCATTCCAAACAAACCACATTCTTCCAGCTCCTCAAATTCCTGATAACTGGTAATTCAGGTGACAAAGTGAAAGGTGCACAGTCTTTTAAAAATCCAAGCAGACTGTAGCAGATGGATCTTTATTATCTACAAACTTCAAAAAATTCTCACAAGCTGGTTTGATGTAAGACTCACAAAAGCAGTGTTGACTCTTCCCCAAAACATCTTTCTCTGAAGTGAGTCATGTAGCACTTGTTATGATTTCTACCAATTTGTCTGCTATGAAAGTCATTGGAAAATTATTGGCCAACAGCTCTTTAGAGCTTTCTTGGAAACTTTCATTAAAAGACTTGCATTGGCCAACTTGCAGTCAACAGGGACTCAATCAAATTTAAACGAAAAGCTGAACATTACATCCATCAGTTTGGGTGTTTTTTCCTCAAGTGTCTTGAGAACCTTGGGTGTGCATTATCTGGTCCTGAGAGTTTGCTATTCTTGTGCTAGCCAATGTATTTTGCAACACTTAAATTTGACTTAAAGCCTCTGAAGCATTGCCTGTGAACTTCCAGCATAGGCATTTTCTTCAGATGCTTCCACAATGAACTTCCTCACAAAGAATATTTTCTTTACCTGTTGTGGCCTCATCTTGAATGGTTGGTTCCTTCTGTTTCTGAGAGCCTGCTAGTCCTATAGGAATTCTAGAAGGCTTCAAGCTTCTAATGCATTTGAACAAATACTATTAGTTTTTAAATATATTTTCTGCAAGATTATTTTTTATCTACCCTGAACTATTACATTTATTCTGTCTGTTCTAAATACAATTATTTTAAGAACAGTTACTTTATCCTATGAGCCCTTTTTAGCATCCTCTTTAATCATGGTATTTTTCTTTTTATCTTCACATCTTGTTTGGAATAAATGGCATGCACTTGCCTCATGTTTCCAGTGTGATGTCTTGGAACAGTCCTCATCCTGCCTGCAAGGATTTGACTTCATTTACTTTCTCCTTTTAATTTAAAAGTTTTTCTGAGCACAGTTGTAACAGATATTTTGCTTTCCACTGCTCCAACATGAACTCTGAGTGATCATTGACACTGCAATCATTATTACAGAAATGTTCTCTGATTGCTACTTTGAAGGAGATCCTAAATATAATCCTCAGGAGCTAGTTAAAAATTGTGTTTCCTTTTCTGGTTGGCTGCTCCAATAAACAATCATTGATGTTATCTAAACATTTCATCCTAGCACCCCACCTTCATGCAAAATCTGCACAATTACAAAGATATGTTTAATTCATGTAGTTTTAGAATCTTTAATCTTTTACCATAAAATGCAAGACCTGGGAGGGGAGAAAAATCTTCAGTTAAAATTAATATTGGTATTACCTCCAACTCATTCAACTTCCAACAATTTATAATTATCTGTATTCTTTAGACTTGTAAAATTTTCACTATTCTTAATTCAACATGAAAGCCAGCTTGCAAAAAATGGCAGTAGTGTTCTTTATTTTGTTCAGACTCAAACTATGCTAATGTGGCATTTCTACTCATAATATCACTCTTAATTTCTAACTTTCTGAATAAAGCCTGGTGTAAGGGACTATCCAGTTTTTTTAATCCTGTAACACAAATCTAGTGTACACTTGTGCAATGAGGAATTGCTACAGAACTTAGAAGCACATTTTTCTGTTACACAGTGTTTAGTAGTGATCTCTTAATGGTCCAGTCCATCAAACAGCTGCTTCAATTCTTATAATAATGAAGATATTAACAAGTATCAAGAAATCCAAGCCTCAAAAGAGATGTCAGTACCCCCTTCTGATGGAGGAGAATGACATCTAGCAAGGAGCTTTGTTTGTGTGGTAAGGCTTTGGTAGGAGGGGAGCCACAGGGGTGGTTTCTGTGAAAAACTGCATGTGTGCAGTTTATTCATTCTGTATTACATACTCTCTAAAGAAGGACAAGAATCATACGGTCTCACTTCTTTCTCCAGTTTAAGAGGTGCAAGTTGCTGATAGTTCTATATGGAACATTTAAATGAAGGCAGAGATTTATGCTGTTCAGCAAAATATACTTCAAAGCTCATTTTATCGTGAGTTCCTTCAGCAACTTTAAACAGCAGCATCCAAAATCAACAAAAGTTTCACACCAGGATAGGGATAAGAGAATGAAATTGAATCTACAAGAGGTTCAATTTTTTAAGAATTCAGCCATTGACATCAAAGGTAACTAATACTGCAGTCTGAGGGCATTGCAACACAGAGTTAAAATATACAAACATTTTTCCTCCAAAATTCACAAGATTTCATCAAAATGCTGAGGTAAACATCAGAGCAACTAGAAGTTTGTGCTGGGTTATCAGAAGTATTCAGGTTTCAATGATATTTAAAGGCACAGTGTGACTTGAACACACAGTTGCTATGACTGCTGTGCTACAGAATGAGAAAATGTTAAAGGCATCTTAAATGCCTCTTTCAGAACACTAAACATTTATTCTGCTCCCACCACCTTCTGAAACACAGAATTAATATGTGCTGATAAGTTTACACTAACACAGTGAGCTAACAGACTGTTCCAGGTCCTGGTTATAGCAGTAAGAGTCTGGTTTTTTGCAAGTTTAATCCCATGAACAGAAAGATGGGATATGTAATGAAATATGGCCTGCTTCTACAATGACAGGAGAGTTATGAGGAGTCACCAAAGATACTGAGATGCTTCCAGTTCATTCATAAAGCTAGTAAGGAGCATGCTAGAAAACTAGAGAACTGTAAGCTAAAAAGCTCAGGCAGTACTAGCTCAGTAGCCACTGAGTGGCTGGAGTTCAACATTGACTCAATACTTAAATATTTGCTCAACTCCTTTCCCAGGATTCACAGCCTGAGAAGAATTATGTGCTACTGCAAACATGCCCTCAGCAGTACCTGCACTAGTTAGCTGTGTCTACACAAATCTTCACACCAACAGGTACAGTCTTCCAGGAGAATTCTGCTTGAAAGGAACCTCAAGGGGTCACAGAACCGTGGTGTGTCAATAGCAGATGTTTTCTATGAAAGAATAAACGTTATCCCGTATCCCCGTCTCACCTTGGAGCTGTTGCCAATTTTATTTCCCTTGTGATAAGTTGCATTTCAAGCCTCATTTCTCTCAGGGTTAGAACTCCAAATGTTAATGGGCAGTTAAGCTTTTACACCAGGGATGGAAATCCCCTTGCAACTGCTGTTATCCAAAGCAGGATGACAACCATTGGTCACCCAAAGTAGTTCAAGGGAACAACTGATGTACAACACATAAGACAACCAAGAATTTCTGGCCAAGATGATCAGCCAGTTTCTGGAATAAGGCAGTGAAACAAAGCTACAAAGAGCAGAGAGAGAATAACTAACATTTCAGAAAATATGCTGTGAATCCACTCTAGAAACATCACATAAAACAGCTGGATCCAAGAAAGAACATGGCAAAAGGAAATCACAAAATAAAGCCTGCATGTCCAGATTGCCTCCAAAGACTATTCTAGGCATTAACATACTGAGCTGAAACTAATTCTTTCAGCCATACCTAGCTTAAGTACAAACCTTTCCCTATTTTTGGCAGCCATATCTGAACTATACCTCACAGAGGTGTTCATTCTGGGCTACAGAGACAAAAATAATCTTCAGCTTTTATGTACAAATACATTTGATTTGCAACTTTATAAATGCATGCTATTAGCCAATTTTTCTGTTAATTGTCTAACACATGCTAACCAAATCCAAGGTAGATCTGTTGAAGTTTCCTAGCCTTTCAAGGTGTTTCTGAAGACAAAAGCCTTATAACTGCCCAACTTTATATCTGGAATAAAAGCAAAATCATATGAAATCTAGGAAGAAGACATTTACAGGATCAAAGATCAAATGTATCTTTTCCTAATCTTCATATAAATAAAAAATAAAATCTCACTGATAGCAAATGATCAATGGGAGATTAATTTCCAGCATCTCATACTAACACACACATCTTCCCAAAATATTCTATTTCCTTAATAAAAAAAAAAAAAAATCTAGCAAATAAGTTATCAAAAAGTTATAAAGAGTCAACATGAGTATTCTTGCAAATCTAGAGACAAAAACTTCTCAGTTTGTCTATTATAAATCCACAGAGAGCAGGTTATGGATCAGAGCCCAGTTACAGTTTCACAAATTAACAGAACACACAGAATGGTAACTAAGAAACCTGAGACCAGAATGATTGTCATAGGCTGTACTGCAATTAAGAAATATAATAAAAGCCTGTTGCTTTGTTGCCTGTTACCTCAGTTTAAAATAATTATGGTCAAGACACAGGTGTTCTTGAATTTAAATTTTACTATTTTATACCCTTAATTCAAGAAGAGGTTACAGTAACTGCCTAAACTGTTTAACAAATTAAAGAGCTTCATTTTAAAAAATCATTATAGAATTTAAATTTCTTTTGTACTGCATCCCAGAGCAACATTTTGAAATCAGATCATGAGTCATGAAAAACGAACAAGGGAACAGTGATCTTTTTTGTCTACAGACCTGTATTTGGGATCTGCTGTGACTGCTTTTCAAACTCAGTGGCAATGAAAGAATAACTTTTTGAAAAATCCATTTCTTCATAAAATCTTTAAAAATTTTCTCTCTGTGAACAAAAGCTGAACAAATACTTGCAAAAACCTAAACTGTACATCCCAGGTGCACCCATTTCTCTGGAATTATGTAAAGACAGTTGAGGCAATTCCAACTGTTCTCACAACACCAAACCAACATTCCCCTGCAAAAGGAAACCATTGTAATAGCATGGTATCTTAGCTGAGTGGGAGGATTTTTCTGCTCCTCTTTTGTCTCCAAGGGTTTTCCACAAAAACATCTTCTATCATTGGACAGAACTTTGAGTTGCATCAGCCTGCAACAAGAAAATCCTAATGGCAAATAGTTACCAACCTTCATGAAACAGTAAACCTGTGTATGACTGCAATATATTCAGAATATAAAATCTCATCAAGTTTGCTGTGTCAAGAGGGTTTCTGAAGCACCTTAAAATAATTTTTAAACAAATCAGTTATTGTCATTATTGGATGTCATGCACATTGCTAGAGTGAACTCATGATTGTTGCAAATTCTGCCCAAGGAACTTGTCAGCAGAAAGTTAAACACATCAGAGCACTTTTTTACAGCACAAGAACCAGATGCCATTAGCATGGGCTGGGAACAAGCCAGTCCAAACCAGGAAGAGACAGTTCTTCCCCAACAGGTAGGAAGCAACCTGCTTTACCAAAGGATGCAAGGAGTTCAAATAAGTTCAAGGGGAAGCTGGACAAAGGAGGAAAGGTCCATACATTGAAAAGGAAACTGAGCAGCACTCACAACTAAATAACTAAACCACACCAGAAAGTCCCCCAAGCTGAAAACAGGTGTAAGTTGGGAGAGTGTAGGAAGGTGGTATGGAAGAAAAGAAATAGGAGTATCACATGTGATCATATTTTTATCCTTCCATTGGCTTCTGATTACAGTTACTTTCTTTTCCCCTGTGACCTTTAATGCACTTAATTGCACATTAGCCCTTGCAATGGACGGGAAGATGATAAGCAGCAACTTGTGATTATAGTTTTTATTGATTTTTCCCTTGGTGTGCTGCTTCTAGAGACACTGCAGTAGCAGGCAAATGCATTGGACAGACAGAAAAAGTTCTAACACACCCTTTGGACCCAAAAGTCAGTTTAATATGACATCTTCAAGACAAGGATGTAAAAGATATTTAACTGTTATGAACAGATGTTAAAGTTGATCTTAGACAAAGATCAGGGATTACAGACAGAATATTAAGATAAATAAACTCTCAATCTGAGCTATTTTTATGTTTTAATACTAATGAAACTCACAAGAAACTTCACCATCTAAGAGCAGTTTGCTGAATTAAATGTCATTCCCTAAGTCTACCTTTCCTATTGAAAGCTGAAAAATGTAATGTAGTAAGAATGTGGTTAAAGGGAGTGGGGGACCTACCCTGTGAGGAGAGGCTGGGGGAGCTGGGCTCATCCAGGCTGGAGAAACCATGGATTTTTGGTGGCAAAAATCCTGCTAGTGTCTAAGATGAAGCCATCACAACAACAGAGCCAGGCTGTACTCTGTGGTGCAGTGTGAAGATGTGAGGCAGTGTTGAAACAAGGAGTTCAGTCTAGAGGCACAGAGAAAATGTCTCACGATGAGGCAGGGAGACAAGGTGAAGCAGAATGCCCAGGGAAGCCATGCAGTCTCCAACCATGGAAGTCCTCAAGGAAAGAGTGGATAGCACAGTACAACAATACAGGATATGCAATGGATGGATGGAGACTTCAAGATTGGCAAACCCATCACCACAGCCACATTCATTTGGACCTTATTAGCTTGACCTTTTCACCTTTATGTTTGCTAATAGTCTCCTACGTCCCACAGGCACTTTTTTTTAAAAATTTTAATCTGATTTAAGTTTATTTGGAGCACTTGATTTCGCTTTTATATAGTTCTGAAAGTTACTGCTTCTATTCTTCAACCTGAACAGGAGATTCTATGCTTGTTGCTTTTCTTTCTGCCCTATTAAGCCATTCAGTACTACTACTACAAAAACTTCACTTTTTGTTCTACCATGATTGCAGTCCCACTAATCTACTAATAAGATTTTTATACAAAGAATTTTGCTACAGGTAATTTCTATTGATTGTGGGTGTGCTGCAAGTATATTCAAGTACAAAAAAAATTCTCAAAGGTATTTTAGCCAGCTCCACTCCAACTCCATTTGACACAAAGGCATGCAGTAAAATATTCCAAGAGTATCATTCCAGTTTTCCAAACGTATAGACTCTGGCCAAAAATCTCTAAGTAAATATGGTTCACTTAAACTGGAAATTGTAAGCCAGCTTTCATTTCTAACAGTTCTATTTCTAACCCTGAGATCAGGTATGTGAAATCTTCACGACACACACTCCTTTTCCATCCTCATTCTAACTGTGCTGCAGAAAAGAAGTAAAGCAGCTGCCCCTTTAAAGCAACAGCAAAGAGAATATATATACCCTTGCTTATCATCCCCTGCCAACGAGATACTGTGGCATATGCAACAGAAGATACAACTGCTAATCAAAATAAAATACATTAAAAAAAAAAAAAAAAAAAAAAGGAGTAAGGCATTGCAAACAGTACGAATGCTTATTTAAAGCAGTAATCTCTTTGGTCTAATCTAGTTACATACTTTCGTCTTTTCTAAGAGTCTGCCCACAGCAGATAAACACACAAACCTTCTTGTGCTGCACCAACTGACGTCAGCAGTCGCTTAGGAACCGCGTTTGGTGCAAAAGTGGTAGCACCGAAACTATGTTTACAATTGGAAAAGAATGAAGTATGCAGGGCTCACCAGAGCTTCGGGGGAAAGAGATACACTTTTAGAAATGCAAGCTGCAAAAGAGCTGCTTGAAAAAAATTCACGGGGCTTGCAGAGATAGTTTAGCTGCTCATGTATATTTTGGTGGATGCTTAGAGGAATATTTATGTTTTATGTTTTTAATGTCAAGCAAAATTTTTCACTCTGCCCAGAAAAAAAAAAAGAAAATGTAGTTGTCGGTTTTGTCAGTTTGGAATGTAAGCTTTGAGCTTCTTTCACATCTGTATAATCTGTAAATTAAAATTCAAGCCCAGTAACAACTTTATTGGGTAACTGTTTACAGGGACAAAGCCCTGTTGTTCCCACAGCAAGAAAATAAAAGATGTCACAAAACGACCTGCACCAATAGAAATAATGATCCCATCACTATTTTCTAAATAGTTAACTGTTTAGGAAGTTAACTGTTTAAGGAACTTAGAAGTGCTGTATTTTAAATGACTCAGTAGAAAAATTATTTAGAAACCCTGAAGAATAAACAACATAAAACTACAGATGCAAAGCTGTTTGAGACAACTTCCCAAACAACCTGAATTTACAACTATAGAATTTTAATGTTGAAAAAATGGGTGTGAAAACTCTATAAACAGGCTTACTCATTAATCCAGTGTAATTCACAAGTAAAGCTCAAATTCTAGGTAGCCTGACACCTTCCATTCTATAGCAACATTCTATAAAGTTTCTAACTTTTGAAAATCTATTGAATAATAAAAAGAATTGCATCATCTATGCAAGTTTAAAAATGGCATTTAAAGTGCTAGACACAAGTATTATAGCTAGTAAGCACTCTCCAGCTCCAGTCTCTGGAAATTAAGCAGTTTTCTCATCAGAGCTGGGCCTAATAGGAATGCACTGTAATGTTAGACATCATAACAGAGAGAGTCCTGTGTGCTCACATTCCTCCTGCTGGCTCTGAGAAAACATGAAGGAAGAAGCTAAAACACGAGTGGCCAAAAAAAGGACACTGCAGAGAAGAACATGGAATAATTTGAGTCAATATTACAAAACCCAGAATGCTTATTTTCATATTCTTCTGACAGATATCCAATATGAAACCCCACAAGCGTAATTATTTACTCAGACCTGAGAGGTTGTGTGTGCATTTATCACTTTTTTTTTTTCTGCACACATCTCTAATTTAAAAATGAAAAAACAAAAACAACAAGAAAAAAGAAAACTGCACGGAAAGAGAACAGAGTCTGCCTAATATAATCATTACCATAAATTTAGGAAGACTAACTGGAATATGTGTAATATCAAATAGAAGTTATCAATATCAGGAACATTTCCCCATCACTTCATCAAAAAAAACACACCACCCATATGTAAAGTGGAAAAACTATAGCAAAAGCAGTAAACAGGGGTCAACTTCTCTTATTAAATACTTAGTTCCTGGCATTTAAAGAGTTTTACCAATTCTTTAAAACCAAATCAAGCAAAAGGAGCAAGTAAAACCAACTTGATCTGAAGCAGATAATGACTGGTTTTATTAATCTCAGCATTTTTTAGTCTTCTATCAGGAGTATGAGAAAGCTCTGATTCCAATTTAGGGGTGATTCCAATGCACCCCTGAAGAATATTGTCTCTGGATAAAGCCCAGAAGTAATTTGGGCCAAGAATAGCTACATGATCCCAAACTGAAACATTTCAACACCATCCAAAGGTCTGAGTAGTTTATCTGGAAATAAAGCAGAGAGATCTGAAGAAAAAAGCTCTACTAAACTCAGCAATGCCTTAATTATCGATTCAGATAGAGTTCTGAAATCAGCTCAGATTGCTTTCTGATTTATATGCCTGTACCTGGGCTCTAGCACAGACTACACAGAATTCCAGTCAGAATTATGCTCCCACAATGATGCTTTGTGACCCACAAAGAGTTAAGACTTACTGGGAGAATTGTTTTGTTGTTCTAATAGCTGGTCTTGGAAATGGTAAAGTTTTAAGTAAGTGTCTTTTCCCTTCTTCACCCTCTCCTTCACAAATGCTAGCTAGTAAATTTTAAAACAAACAAAAACATCACCTCACTGCCTAAAGAGATGACACATGCCTATGAGCAATGTAATAAACTATAAACATAAAAACCATCTTATCTGCAAGCAAAACGTGAACCTGGAGATACAATGAGAAATATTCTTCACAAACACAAGTTCCATTTCTTAGAGTGGGCCAAAATTACTCTGAGTATCAAAAAAGACTGAGGAAAACTAGTGGTAATCAATGTTAACAAAACTAAAAGTTCACTAAAATTGGTTTAGTGAAAAGAAGTTCCATGAAAACTCATCTTTTGCTTGAAAAGCAAGATTGTTTGCTCCATCCTTTTATCTGCTGTCCATTTTACTATTCAGGGCTCCACAAGAATGGACTGTGACATCTCCTTTTATTTCTGAATAGATACAACACAAACAAAATATCAGTGAGACAACTTGCTTTTACATCCCAGCAGCAGCAGCAGTGAATCAGGCCTCATGCCAGATCAGAACTTGTTCAAGCTCATCCTCCAAAGAATGGCCATTGCCATATCTAGTAACCTACTACACTGAAAAAGAAGCTGTAGTCTCTGCAACAAAGGCACAGAGCACAAAAAAAAAAAAAAAAAAAAAAAAAAAAAAGCCAATAAATAAGACAGCATTTCATTTATATTGGTGCTGTCATTGCTAGACAGCTCATTTCCATAACTGGTAAAGACTGAGGAGCAACAAAATAAGTCCTTGTAACAGCACAGGAAATACACTGTCATGTTTCACTGCATAGAAGAGCATCTTCCCAAAATTTGAATAAACATCTCAGCAAGGAGTATCAGGACAATAAACACACTTTTTCAGTGTGCTTCTGTGAGGAGCACAAATGATGAAATCTTTAGAATTTTTGTCTTGTGACTGGATTACCTGGCAACTTGGAGCTGGATGTTTATCCTCTGTCAAATTTAATACTGAAATAAGGAAGGATTTCAAAGATACTAAGGATGAACACTGCAGGCTGACAAAGTTGAGGCTGTTCAGCCTGGAGAAGGCTCCATGCAGACCTCACAGCAGCCTTCCAGTATGGGAAAGGGAGCTACAGGAAAGCCAGGGAGGGACTGTAGTGACAGGACAGGGAAAATGGCTTCAAACTGAGAGAGAAAGGTTTAGATTAGATATTTGTAATAAATTCTTTACCTTGAGGGTGATAAGGCAATGGAATAGGTTGCCCAGAGGAGCTGGAAGTGTTCAAAGCCACACTGGATGGAGCCCTGAACAGCCTGGTTCAGTGGAAGGTGTCCCTGCCCATGGCAGGAGTGTGGAATTAGAATATTAAGGTCCCTTCCAACCCAAACCATTCTATGATTTTATCAACAATTGCATGACAGAAAGTTGTTTGAATAAAACTACAATGCATGCATGCATACACTATATAGTGATATTTAAATTTGTCAACACTTACATACACTTCATAAATAGAGGGTCATATCCCAAATAAATTATCCTAGAGAAGTATATTCAAAAGGAAGATCAGAACAGCCATTTCAGAGACAACCTGGCAAACAGACATCTGCAGTAAGGGAACAAAAATTCTTTACCAAGTCCAGATACAATTATAGAATCATAGAATTTTTTAAATTGAGAAAGAACCTTAAGATCATCGAGTCCAACTAGGTTTAGCACCACCACCATGTTCACCTTTAAACCATGTCCTCAAGTACCCTAAGCACATTTTTTGGATGCTTCAAGGGATGACTACACTGCTCCCCTGGGCAACCTGTTCCAATGCTTTACAACTCTCTCCATGAAAATATTTTGCCTAATTTCCAATCTAAACCTCTCCTGGGGCATCTTGAGGCCATCTCCTCTCATTTCATAGCTGGCTTCCTGGAAGAAGAGATGGACTCCCACCTCCTTCCAGGCAGATGTAGAGAGTGATAAAGAATCACTGCAGGTTCTGAACCAAAGCTTCAACCATGGAAGATGTTCAGAGGAAACTCAATTTGAGAGTTCACAAAAACAAGTTGTTAAAGACTTGAAAAAGCTACTTATAAAAGAAAGGTTCAATCAAACAGTTAAAATAATTTATCTTCAATGAAACAAAATCTATATTGGAGCTTGAAAACACAGATGTAAAAAATTCAAACTCACTAACACCCTAAGACTGAGTCCCATTACTATGTTTAAATAATGTTGACTCCCACTTTCACACTGCAGCAGTTTTAATTAATTGCCTCAGGCCACAGAAAACGAGCTACAACTTTGCAAACTAGAAAACACAGTTTCTCAGTGTGTATAAATGGTTATTAAAAATGATTATAACTGTTTAAACAAAGACATTCTGTACAGTTCACAGCAGTTATCAAACTAGTCAGAATACTAAGAAATGTGGCTTAAATGTCAAAATGCAGAAGCTGTTATTTAATTTCAATAATTTTTTATTATATGTTTGACATTGGCAATTTTAATAATATAAAAAAATTGTGCAAATCTCTTGAAGTTATGAGACTTCAGTGTGAATATACATGGAAATTTACAATATTTAGTCATCAAAATGGTTCAGTCACTAAATAAACAAATCCAAAAATGAGGTAGGAAAGGCAGGTATCTTCTGTGAATGTTGGACATTATAATTTTCTTTTTTTTTTCCTTTTGCAAAATTTTTAAATTTTGAGGCATAAGGAGTTTTTTTAAATGTAAGCTTCAAAGTACATGTTCTAACAATCACTAGCAACCAGGACAGCAGAATGCAGCAATTCTTCATTCAAAACCAATAAAGCTACACAAAGACCTTAAAAGAAGCTGTAGAATGAATGGTATTAATTATCGTGTCAGTATTCCTAATTTTCATATTGAAAATTTGAAACATTTTGAATACTTAGTTGAAATTTTCTGACAAAATATTGTCTTCTGAAAGCACTGTCTTTAAGCATTTTGTCAAAATAAGAATCCTATACAAGTGTTCCAAAACCAGAGAGACTAAAACTGTTTTACATAATGAAACCTATAAAATACAGATCTATGATAGGTTTTTTTTAGCATTTTAACAAAGCAACAAAAATCTGTAACCTTATCATGAATCAAGCTATATATTAAATACCAAAGCAAACACTTAAGAGATTCTGAAATCACTTCTGTTTGATGCTCGTTTCAGACCAATAGATAAAAGGGTGACCTTTATTTTTCCTTGACTCACACAGGGCTGTAACCAAGCTGATTAATTAATTAAAATCTGCACACAGGACATTTGCATTGAGAACCAAGCCTGCAATATATAAGGAAGACAGATTTTTGACTGGAGGCTGCCAGACAGTGAGGTTTAAAAAATAAAGCAAGGAAATCAGATTAGAATTGCCTGGTCTGGCCTGGGGTTTTATCCCTGATGGCCCTGAGCATTTACAGGAAACATTGGCTAAATTCACAGAGCATTCAACTTTTGACAGTTTGTCAGCCACAACAAGGAGATTTGGCAAAATATTTAAAGTCTTGTGGGCTACTTTTCCAAATATTTAATTTATCAGAAAGATTAATGGCAGAATGGAATTCAGCACAAAATATCCACCCATCCCACCCAATTTCCTGAGCAGATTTCACAGAATACTGTACCATTAGCAGCATTACATACAGCTGGTTTAGGGCCACCCCAAAGAGGAATCACTGTGCCCCTTTTCTTGAGATATAGGGTCATTGATATCTCTTTACAGTCTTTATAGTGGATGTCTGCTAGGAGCCACACTCTTCAAAGTGCTTGTCATGTGCCTTGGTCAATGAATAATTCTCCTCAACTATTTCTTACAAACGATTTCTAATCATGTTTTCAGTTTGAAAAGTCTCAGTTCCATTTCAGCTCCTCATTGCATTTCTGCCAACAAGCCACACTTACTAAAGGCCTGACAGAACACATCCCTGGCAGTGCTCAAGGCTGGATGGGGCTCTGAGTACCTGCTCTAGTGGAAGTGTCCCTGCCCATGGTGGGGGGGATAGAATGAGATGATCTTCCATTCCATGATTCTCTGATATTCTGGGAATTCTGTGGACACTGCACATCCTTCATACTTCACACCACGTTGTCTAGAACACATTACCATGTACAATTACTACCAAAAAGATAAAGCCCTAAAAATTGCTTATTTGACATTATATAATTAAAGTGTTCTAACTCCATCTTCTGGCTAGGAATAACTGATATGGAAAATCAAAAATGATGGAGTGAATTCAGCTTGACATTAGGCTTTACTTACAGACCTCAGTCTTCTAAAGTTTTCTCTTTATGTGATTAAAGCTTTCTCTCCAGTTTATTTTTCACTTCCATCTCAGTTCTCCCAGGTTTGAGTTTGATCTTTGCCTTCATCTATGTAATCAACATTTTTGTTAATGTTTTGGTTTAAAAAAATGTGAATTTAATCAAGAGCAAATTTCCTCCTTATCTTTCTGAACATTATTTTAAAAGATAATAATAATAATTAGGTGATAAGTAACGGTCCTTGCATTAGGAACACATCATTAGTTGCACAATGCAAGATTTAATATTTCAGATTTCATAAAAGAATAGAGCTAACAACTCCAAACAGCAGGGCCACAGATGTTTTCACACAATTTCCTCTTTGATCACAAACCTTGAGCAGACAGTAGAAGAAAACACAAAAAGTTCACAAGAGAAACAGATACCTAAAATCATTTCTGCCTATTCCTCAGCAGCTGAATTTGCTCAAAAGCTGAAGTGAGACACATGGTGCTCCTGCTTCCATCTCCACTCCCAGCCCCTCCTGCAAAAAATTGTCTTGGTGGCTTAATGCATCTTACACTGGTGATTCTACTGAAGGGGAGACAGACAGAATAGATAAGCAAATAACTCTACAAAATGAACATACCAGGAGTTATTATAAAAGCAGTAAGTGATACATTATTGGATCACCCAGTTCCATATTATAGAAAACTGCAAACTGGATGGAACAAAGGAACCAGCAGGAACAAAGTGGTAGGACCTACTTGCCCATGAAATTCAGCCTGGGCTTGAAATATTAATGAGAAATCATATTTTCCTAATTCTTGCTGTCACCTATGTGACTTTTTAGCAACGTGAAAATTAAGAGCCAAGGAGGATTACTACAATGAGCTGGACAGAAGCTTCCTAACCATAACAACTTACTTATCTGGAACTTCAGGTAGCCACAAAAGTCAGAAAAATCATCACATAGAAGCATCAGGGAAGCACACTTGTTGCCTCAGTATGAGATTTCCACTTCTGCACCCCCAGGTAGTAGCTTTTCTTCACTACCACGTTACAGACTTAGTCCTGCAGATGAAAGCATGCTGAATTGATGAGAGTTCAAGACCCAGAAGGTGACTCACAGAAGTGTTGTTACAGTTTTATAAAGTTTTCATTTTATTTTGCTCCAAGAATGATGAAGAATTTTCACATAAACAGAACAGTATTAAAACACTGTTTTAAAAGAGTGCCAAATATTCTGGTGTTTGGAAGAGCCTAATTCACATGTGCCCTTTACCAGTTCATCCTGTACTGACCTATCAATGCAGCATGATTCTGTTTGTCACCACACAGACAGATCTTAAATTCTTCTTCCAACAACCCCCCTGCTTGTACATTTATGTACAAGTCTCACTTAAATATCTAAACTGCACCTCTCCATTCAAAGCTTTTGTGAAAACTTTGTGTAAAATGTATGTTGCAAGCATGGTATCACATCTGCCTGCAACTGCTTAATTTTAACTACCTGTTTGCCATATTTCAGCCTAAAATGCTGAAGCAGACAATGCAGAATATATGGCTCACTCAAGACATGGAGAAAAATGTAGAGGCTTTTGGGCACGAGGGGATGCTCTTTTGTCTGATTTATTGGGGAGTTCTAAACACATCCATTCTTTACAAAGCAGTGCCATTAGTTCTCTTAAATCAGCCCAACTTGGCATGGGCACAATAAAGCTGCAGCCCAGCCCTCCCTCTGCTGCTCATTCCCATCCCTGGGTGACTCCCTCCTCCCTTCTGCAGCAAAAGCCTTCACACAGACACGTGGCAAGGAGCTACAAAAAAGAACTGACTACTTTTAACAGGGATTAGTTCCCCAATTTAGTTCACTGTGTAGTCTCATGAATACTTGTGTCAGCACAATGGGGGATGGTGCCAGGGCAGGAGTGAGCAGACAGGGCTGGGAAGGACCACTCCTCTCAGTGTTAGTGCCATAAAGCATTCAGGGAATTGGAATATTTCAGTAGAGGTCTTCAGATTAGAAACTCTATGTACAAAGATCAATATAAAAAAATCACTTTTGTGACTACATAAAAACTAAACTAAATTTGACATAGTTCTTAGCACCAAAAAATTATGCCGTGACCTCAGAACTCATAATTTTAATCAAGACTTGCACTGCAATTGTACCTCCCAGTCAACAAAACCTGCTGCTGCACCACACATTTTACTTGGTTCTGCTGCTGGTATTATGAGTAAAAAAGAGGCAAAAAAAACCAAACCAAAAAAAAAGAAACAAAAAACAAACCAAACCTAAAGAAAAACCCATCAGCATGTGAAGGAACAATGAGGAAGACTGGGGGAAAAACAGAATATAGCAGAGAAAAATATAAGAGATCAGCACTCCAGTTTTTAAAAAGTAAATATGTAAAGGAGGGTGGGAAGAAAGGAAGGAGCTACAGAAAAGTTACTGATAGCTTTAAATCACTTGATTTTAAAAGTCATTGAAGTCTTGGCCTCCAGCGTGCATCTTAACAAAAACACTTCCTCTAAACAGGTACAACACACAGAGAATAACACTAAGTCAAAAATGCTTATAAAATTACTATGCCAGGGGAAGACTGTAGTGGGATATGAAGACTGAGAAAAATCATCTGCAATTGTAATCTAGAGCAATGAGAAGGAGAAACAAGCTTTCTGTTCCACAGGATTTTAGCAAACTGTTACATTCTATTGATTACTTAAGGACTCAAATTCTGTGTGGACACCAAATACATTGGGAAGAAGCCTAACACTGGAGAAACTGGGAACAAGTGAGTTACTTGGACACAGCAAATAAATAAACTGTGAAAAAATCACAAAATAGTAAAGGAAAACTTGTGACATGCCAGGAAAATTTAGAGATGGCTATGGCATGCCTCTCTGTTATTTCCCCTAGCTTTTATCCTCTGAAAATCCAAAACAAACAAAGAAGCCCAATGACAGGTTTACCACAGGCTGAAGTTGTGATGTTCTAGGGTGGAGATGTAGAGAAACTTCCTATTCATAAGAAAGAGGAAGATTTTAATATCAGGAGAAAGGGGCTGGAGAAGAGAAATTTATCTACACAATTTCCTCTGTTCTTAATGATTACATGGAAATAAAAATAGATAAAAAAACATTCCCAGCAAAGATAGTTTGAAAATCAAAAACCTGGATGAAAATTATTCAAATTAGACAATAATAATCATGATAAAAATAATAATAATTTTTTTAAGGCTGCCTATATAAGGGATTCTAATTGTCATTTAGGAATATGATGTGGACACAGAACAAAGAAAAGATCCCTTTGTGCTGCTCAAAAGAGCAAGGAAACATTCCTGATGCACAAAACTTTGCATGCAAGGTGATCTGAGATCTGACTGCTGGCTATTTTAGCTTGACACACTCAAAAAACAATGAAAAAACAACACCAAAAAGATTGTCAGCCACTTTCTTCATGTTTTCAGGGGGATTTTCTTCAAAATAGTTCTCAAGAGTTGCAAAAACGTTTTGCTGATTTGCAAAAATCACAAGCAGAATGAGATGATGGAGACCTAAATCCCTTTTCTTTCACAGCACCCACCTATTTGGCTGGTTCTGTTACAGAACAAACAGTATGAGACAAGTTGACTTGTCATGACACTGACAGATAGAAACCAAATGTTTCCCCAGGAATTGGACAAAACATCTCTGATTTTGCTGAAAAACATGCAGTCCCTTACTGTAATGCCTGAAAGATGAAATAGCCAAGTAGCATCCAGTTCCATCTGTTATTACAGACTTATCTTTTGAAACATTCATGTATACCAAACAGTCTGGCTGAGAATCCACAAAACAACAACTGAGTATTGTCAGCTCATAAAAGCACTTTGAAAATAGCTAACAAGTGCCAGAATGAAGATCAAACAGGGATAATTAAATAATATTAAAAGTTATGCAGAAACATAAGTATGTGATCATGTAACTTCCATTTCCTTCATGGAAAGAAAACTGACAGAGCTTACAGGGCTAAAATACTAAACCAGGATAAAACAAAATATCCAATATGCCTGATGTACTGCAAAACTTGCAGGAATTGCCCTAAAAAATTGGCAGAATTACAGGACATAATTGAACACAACCTGATGACACCATAGCCTCCATTTTACTGTCCAGAACTGAAGGGGCTAAGAAAATGAAGGACAAAATTCAAAACTGTGCTTTCCACATCTTGCTCTGTTAATGTCTACACTAGCTCTGTATTGATCACCCAGATTTAAGTCCCCATACCCATTGACTTGAACAGTAAAATTTGACACCTTGCAGCTGAGCCAACACAAACACACACCAAATACAGCCCTTACCAAGCAGTGGCCACAGGCAATATCTTAGTGAGGCTGGGCAAGGCAGCCAAAGTGCTCTGAAATATCAGCAAAACCTGGTGCTCTTCCTTTTTAATGGCCTGGGGTTTTAGCCACCTCCACACCTTTTTTTTTTTTTTTTTTTTTTTTTTTTTTTTTTTTAAATTTCAGTAAAATTCAATTAGGACAGAAACCTGTACAAAGGTCCCAGGCCACACAGACAGTGATCACCATTTGGAATGCAACCCCAGTGACCAGCTAACCATAAATGACACTGGCCTGCAGTCCAAAAAATGCCCTAAGAATATGGGCTGCCAGACTCTTACAGCCAAGGCAATTTATCATAAGTGTGCAGAAATGAATCACTCAACCTTTCTAAGCCTTGCATCCAAGGGCTGGGGGGGAAGGTTGTCATTTTTCCTTTATGCTTTTAATAAGGATTAAAATCTTTGAAAATAATTTGAAATTTCAGGTATCCAAGCATTTAAATTATATTGACGTTTTAGGCATTGCACAAACTGAGGAACATGTGTATTCTGTATTAACCTTGATTTTTTAACAACTGGCCTCCAGCTACGTACTATAATTCTAGATTTTAAAATATAAGTTAATTTGTGTGTTTGCCTACGTAACAAATCCATGGAAAAATAAAACCACAAACACCTCTGGTTTAACCTGTTGGTTACTGTGTGACTTTTCCCTTAAAAAAACCCAGCCACAGCCAGTCACGAGGCAATACCCATATTAATAATATACATCAATATTAAGCCAGTTAGTGTAAATTTGTTTACAGTTTTTAAGTGAAATCCAGAAGATACAATGATTTTCTGAGATAAAACACACACTGCCTTCAACACTAACTGGTTTATGTCAGTGGCTAGGTAATCACTGGAAATAACTAAATTTTAATCAACAAAGAAAAAAAGAATTTAGAAAAAAGATTCCTTGCTTTAGAGGTTAAGCCTCAGGTAACATTAATTTTGAAAACTATGTTTGAATATGCAGCACACAAAAATATTTCAGATTAATTGCTGGAAAAGGCAGCGATATCCAAAATGTTGGTGAAACTCGCACTAAATTTTGGCAACTAGGGAAGGCTATTTTCACCCAGATCACAAAAAAAGTGACTGTACATTTTTGAGAACCCAGCACAGCTACAAAGCTCTTTACAGAAACAGCACGGAAAGTTTAAATAAATCGAAAAATTCTCCCGAGCGCCGCAGCCACAAGCAGAGGGCTTGAGATGGAGCCAGTCTTTCTTTGCCTTTGTAGCAGGCGAGTTCAGCTTGCAACACTATCAAAAATAAAAGAACTGTAAGCTAATTGCTGGCAAGTATGACGCAAGCGGTTTCCTAGGGAACAGCCCAAGTTGCTGAAGTGCCTGATCCAGCATTTCCTCATCTGTTTGCACTCACACCAGCAGTCTGACAATGTAGTCACTGCATCCTGTTTCACTCAGCAGCCAGAGAAACGCTCAGCTTAACCCTTGAGTTACATCTCTGCTCTTAGCCCAGCTCAGCTCAAACCAACTTTTTACAGCCAGGAGTTTGCATTTTCTCACAACTCAGCGGCAGCTGTCTACACTGCCTTTCTATTTTAAATTGAGAAGAAAAAAAATTTAATTTTATTTAAAAAATGCATCTTTTAATTTGTAATCTGTGTTTGCGCTACTGAAAGTTTCGGCCACAAATTAAATTTTTAAAAAAATTACTCTCCTGCAGACTTTACATAAACAATAAATTACACGTATTTCTGATGTCAGCTTTATAGCTACAGAATTTTCCTGACTTTATACTGTATGGAAAGTATACAAATATCATCTATCAATTTGCTTCTCATTCAATTCAAATAGATGTAGACTCATTCATAAGTACTTGTAGGCTCATTTGTAAGTATCAGACATTTTTTTGAAATGTATCAAAAAGCAGTACATATACAAAGGAATTTTAAAAAAACCAAAAACCTACATTTTAATCTAAAAAATGTAGAGAGCATAGATCTCACCAGTGTGCAGGGAAGCTGCACATCTTGGAGAAAAAAGAAATATAAAAAAGAACAAATGCTGGCCTTTCTGGCAATATGCTGGACACATGAAAAATAGATTATTTTACAGTTTACTTCTTATATGTGAATTTGAATTTGGTCATTTCAGGACATGAATAAACATGAAACAAACTATTTTCAGCACAGAGCTTTTCTGTGCTGACATCAGTGCTTATCCGGTGTAAAGCACGACTGTTTTTCTGCATTATGGGAATAGCTGTGAGCCACAAAGAAATCAAAAAGGTGAGATAAAAGCAATCTGTTGTTGCTGTTGCTAAAAATTCTGGGCAATTCTTCACCAAAGAAAAATGCATAGGAAATTTACTGGTGAAAAAGTCTCCCCCCTTCACATCTCCTCAGTGCACTTCAGATGGGAAATCCCCCTCGAGCATTCTGAAATGGAAGACAGCCAGCCAGAACAACCTGTCACAGCAGCTTCCTGACCACCAAAGAGAACTGGCTATCAAAAATGTGAAGGTGCAGGCAGGAGGCAATGGCAGGGACTTCTCAGAATTCCTTTCCCAAAGCTTGCTCACCCAGGGGCCAGTCTGCACCACGCCAGAACTGCTCTGCAAGGAGATCGAAAACATCCCGATTTTCCACTAACTGCATAACACACACACAGCATTTCTCCTTTTTCTTGGGAAGCCTTCCTGCTCAAATCTAGTACTGTAATATAACAATATTCCAAAATATAAAATAACAAGTTTTAGGCTACAAAGCCCATGGGTAAGAGAAAGGAGCAGCCTGAAATAAAACTCCTGAGAACAGTATGCATTTGTGCACTGTCACCTGTACTCCTGTAGAAAAGAAGAAACCAAAAAGTTAACACAACATGATCAATGCTCCAGCTTATTCTGCAGTCAACTATTTGCTAGCATCTCAGTGGTGTATTTTTCAAAATACAGATGTTTCCATCAGTAGGCTTTTCTACTCTATTAATATAGATTTTTCTCTGCATCACTTCTTAGCTTCTTCACATTCACCTGCATCCTCTTATGTTACTCCTCTGTGCTACAGTACCCACATAGTTTGTAGGAAGGCAGAAGAACAGAAATAAATGTTTTCTTCACCCATAGATAGTTTTCCTCAACTGAATGGAAAGCCAGCTCAGGAACAAAAATAAAGGAAGTAGTCTGGTATGTGATTATGGAAAGTCCAGAATGAGATCAAGCAGTTTCAGGGATGAGGAGGCAGAAATAATGATAAGCAGAAAACCTGGGATGGCACAAGGCATGTTGAGGAACCCTGATGTCCCTAGAGGGGAGGGAAGCAAACCAGCACAGGTTAGCAAGATACAGATTTCCACCCTAACTGTATTCAGCAGTGGATTAGAGAGAGTCATGAGAAAAGTGATGAGCCACATGATGGCTTTAGCTTATGGGATTCAAGGTTCAGACAAGTTGTCCAAAATTAAAACATAAAATGGTTGCTAAGGATATCTTTGATAAAATGAGTTTTTAGGTGAGTGGATTAGAACCGGCAGAAGAATATCCACGTACAAGTTCTGTCAGAGGACAGTGAAAGATATTTATATACAAATATAAACAAAAGCCTCTACAAAGGTTGGAAATCTATCCAAATACTACTGACTTAGTATTTTTACAATCCTCAGAATTGTTGTCTGCCTTACAGCAATCCACCAACTATAGAATCCACCACTACAGTGTAGTTTTCTCCAGCTCTGTCTCCTGCTACACAAGAAGAATAATATAACTCTGGTCACCAACCTAAATTCCAAATTATGCTCATGACAAAAGCAAGGCAGGAAACTAGCTGTCCTTTTAACTCTGTTTTTTCTTGTCTTACCCCTCTTACTGAAATCTGCAGGGGTGCCACTGCAGAATGTCTTAGAGAGTGAATCAGAGCTGATGAGAAGAAAAAGACAGACTTGAGATACAGCTGGGAATCTAATAGATATGCTGAACTAAAGTATTACTCAGATATTGAAGATAAAGTTCAAAATTCCTTTAAAAAGAAAGAAAGGTTCTGTGAAAATCCACTTAAATGTGCTATCCTCATGGAGGTAAATAAAGCTCAAGGTATCAGGACAAAAAATACTCCTCTGCTCCTGCTGTTTCTGCTACAACCCAAGATGTAATCAGAAAAAAAACACCTCAACTAAATTCATTGTCAGTACTACACAGATCAGGCAAAGATTCCCTATAGCTCTCCAACACAGGAAAGTACAATGACACATAAAAATCCTCTGAGTCTTTGTCTCCATTTTTAATGGTGCAGTGAAGGGAGGAGGATGTTCAGTATTTATTTTTTGAGGCACAGCTCATTCCATATTATCACTCCCTCCTCACTTACTTACAATAGGAGAGAGAAGGGCAAAACATAAACAAGATGTCTAAAGTTTTAAGTCTTCTCAAAATAAAAAAAAAAAAATAAGCACCCAAAAACACCAAACCCCAAACCAACCTAAAAACCTTTGTCCCCTCCATCCAGGAAATAAACAAACAGGGGATTGTTTTGAGCTTTGAAACTACTGAACACATGCAGATACTCTTAGGGCAGCAAAGAATAAGCTCCCAGCCACCAAAGCCCACATCTTAAGAGCTCAGATCTGACAAATAAATTTGCAGTTGCACTTACAGAGAAGGAAGCAGATCAGTGAGTGCCTTGCATCTAACCTGCAGAACTGAAAGAGCAAAATGAACAAAGAACTTCAAAATAAAATATAGTATCAAGGTAAAAGAGAAGGTATGCATGACTGTAAAAACAAATGTATGCTGGTTCTTTAATATAGCTGACTTGTGCATAACTTTCCCATAAAGAACAGTTACAAGTAACAGATTCTAGAAACATTTTAATGCTGTAGCTACAAATAAATATTGAATTCCTCTGTGTTAAAAAGTTATATGTTACAAAATGTTCTATAATTTTAAACACTGATTTCATTGCTGGATTTTTAAATAGTAAAGTATTTTGAGTCAGAACATTTTCATATTTCTGGTGAAACAGACATTTTAGCTAATTTTGGACTGAATTAGAGTGCTGATCTTATAACAAAGAAAGAACACACTGGTAGGAAGAGGTGTTCAAATTATTGTAAATGAAGAAAAGGTAAAAACAAGGACAAAGAAAGAAAAATTATATTTTAAAAAAAAAGATGAGCAAATAAGCAATTTACTTTTGAACATTAATCTCCTGCAAAATTATTTACCTTGTACTTTCAAGGCCCAAATAATTAAAAATTAAAATGTGACTTCTAAAGGCACACCAAACCTATCCATCACCAGACAGGTGAAAGAAACATAGCTCTAGGAATGCATTCAAGACTGTTAACACTTGTTAAAGTTATAAATTACATTAAGTCTGTGAATTTTTAAACAAGTAAGGACTATAATCTCAATCCTTAAACACTGCAAAACACATGTTCTTTTCCACTTGAAAGCTTAAGTGCTCTGCTGACTCTAGGGAGCTTCCTACTAGAATAAGCATTAAGGCAAGCATGGAAGACTTACAAAGCTTTAAAAAGGAGATTTTAACAGCAACTATTCTCATAAAAGACAAATTACACGGGACTAAATATACCTTTAGAGGTCCATTATTGAAGCTGTACTGACTTTTGCAGACACCTGAAATGGCATCTCCTTATTTCACGAAATACAATTTAAATATTTTCTGAAGTTGTGAGACACTTTCCTAAACAAGATATCAATTTCATGTTTGCAGGTGTAATAGCAGTTTCTAACTTAATGTGTCCTGAAATGTTATGCCTAATAATGAGTTATGCAAATTTGACATGTAAGCACCAAGTTTTACTCAGCTTTAACAAGACTGTTCAAAGCTTAGGGTCTTTTATCTGGCTTGGATTTTTGTTCCTCATAAAAAATTCTTACCCATCACACATAGAATTAAGTACTGGCTTTTTTCACCAGACCATTCTGCAGATGCTTCTGATATGACAGTCATTGCCTCAGAGGATTTGAAAACACAGACCACACTTTAAGCAATAGGCAGCATCACATCTGCCTCTGCTCATCTACTCCCATTTTCTTATTTTCATCTTGACATCATAGAAAATCACTTGCAAACTTATTATTTTGAAACTTCTTTGAAATTCTCTGGCATATAATGAACAGGCTGCCAGTTATGAAAAATAAATTCAGTAACAGCAGTGACCAAAAAAAAAAAAAAAAAAAGAGACTGGTCATTAACACAAAAGCTGTTCTAAACTCTTTCTTCTCAATCCAACTTGCTCAAGCAGAGACTCCAAACAGAAGGGAAAATTAGACTCTCTGTATTACGAGGGCAAAGAAATATTCTGCTGTGCTGAATAAAAATAGCAAGAAATCCTGATAAAAATTCTACTTAATGCTTTTACAACTGCCTAAAAATAAGCTGATACTTATAATTAAAACACTTACAACTGTGCTTTGCTGTAGCAGCAAAAAGCTGTCATTTGCATCATGGTAATAACTCATTTTAGCTTCAGACAGACATATTACAGTTCTTTAATCATTAGAAAGATCCTAAGTAACATTTCACAGCTTTTTTACTATTCAAACAAAAAAAAACCACCAACAAACAAAATTTAAAAAAAATAATAATAAAAACTAGAAGATGCCCTAAACATCTGTGTGAATAATCTATGGAAATTCTGTCACTGCAAGGTTCATTTGAAATCTGCTTTGTGAGCATGTTCTAGTGATTCCCAAAAGGATACTCTGCTGCCCAAAAAATGCAGTTAGCTGAAACAAGGACAGGAGAACACATGCAGTGTGGGCAAGACAAGCTTGTAGTTTTTTAGTTAAGGTATGAAATATACTGCTCTATCCTATACTAACACATTAGGAATAATCATGTCATCATTAATGATTTATTTACATCTGTGCCTCGGTGTTTTTTTGTATGGACAATCTCAGTGGAAACAGTAAAACCTGGACCAATATTCATCTTTCCCTGAGCAAAAGAAAGTCTGCTTCTTGCAGATCTGACTGGCCAAGAGGAAAACTCTGCTAGCGTGCCTTTACTCCTTCCAGCCTCAGCCAATTCCTTCAGGGCAGTCGCTGCCAGAGCAGATGGTGTTTCACAGGCACAGCAGGATCTAAACTTTTTCAGCCTGCTAATCACACCTCCAGGTTTCAACACAAATTTCCCTCCCTTTCTGCTCAAATAACTGCTTCTATCTACAGAAGTGCAGTTTAAATAAACTGAAATTTGATTTCATACTATGTAACGAGGGAGGGAGAATGTGTAGGGAACTATGGAGTTGCAAGAGCAGGTATGGAAGAGCCTGTGAGTGTATTTACACATTTCACACTGTTGAAATGGCAAATCAAATGAAAAGAAGGCCACAGTGAACACTAATCAACATAATAATAACTTAAGAGTTCTCTCAAAACACATTTCTTTTTTTTTATTAAACCACACATGACACTGGGTTTTATGAACTACTGACAACATCCTATGAATGCAGAGCTGTATCCCTGCCTAGGAGAAAGCTCACAAGAAGTCAGCTCACTCTCAGAGAGGTACAAACCCAGCTGAGAGCTTGTAGAGCTCACACAGAGTGAGGCTCCTTGGCCACCACACAGGAGATAATGAGGCATCACAGGGTCACTGGTGAGCAGTCAGCAGATGTTCAAAAACGGGAGGTGTATCAACAGCTTCTATAAAAATATGGAAACTCTTCTGGACAGCCAAAAGATACTTGAAAAAACTCATTTGAAAACCCTGTGCTTCTCAAATTATTAGCTTCAGAGTACTTAGAAATTTTAGAATTCTTTTAAGAGAATCTACTAGGCAGAAAGAACAAAATTATATTCCTGAAGTGACAAATAGGTATCATACAATACTTAGAAGGAAAAATAAATAGATTCAAACCCCTTAAAATACGTCATGATTGAACATGTAATATCAACTGACTCTAAGAAAAATAAAAAGTCCCTAAATGGAAACACAGGCCATTAGTTTAAGACACAGTAGAAAAAAAGTCATGCAGACATTAAGCCTAGTATAAGAATGTCTTTTTTACCCTTTAATTTAGGTCCTATCTTGTAAAAAGGTGTTAATTAATCAAAAACAAATGAAGCATGACCAGTAATGAAGGTTAAAGAGACACACTGACACCATAGTGTCTATGCAGGGAGTCATAATTAAGCTGTTATTTCAATAAAACTGGTGAAATTTCCCTCTGCTTACTTAAGCTTTCTCACACTTTTAGAAAAGTTCATTCTACATGATGAGTTTTGCTGATAAAACCATCCTGACAGCAGATATTAACAGGCAGATGGGACACAGGCTTGCCCTCAGAGGTACAGTTCCCCTGGGGTGGGGGAGCAGCACTAGCTGCTTTGGGCATAATGAATGAACTCACCCCAAATTAAACCCCACTCCTATTTCTGTGACCATCATCAGCATGGATACAGCTAAACCAACATACCTGTCATGCCATTAACACCAAAAAAGCCTGGGATTCTCCTCATAAAAGAGGGAAGATCTCCCAAAACCAAATCCAAAGCACTCAAATACAGCCTCACATGGTACTCTTTCTACAGTATCTTGAATAACTTAAAACCAGTAAATTATAGAGGGAAAATATAATTTTCATATTCCATAAAACAAACTTTTATTTATCAAATGAACAACAAGAGGAACATTTACTGCAAATATGCCTTTAACTTAGTGAAGATATTTACATAAAGGGACATGAAGGTTGGCAACTCAATACTGGGTAATAAAACTTGTCAACACTACCATTTGATCAGGCATTGAATTGGAAATACAATTTTTCAGGTTTTTTCACACACTCCTGTACAAACTAAAGTAACACTGGTGGTCACAAATGTTCTGCATAACAGCCCTGTTTCTCATAAATATTGAACTATCTAAAAACCAGAAGGATATAAAACACCTACTTGGGTATCTGTGCCCTGATCTGTCCCTGTCTCAATAAATTTGCACTTGTTTCAGAGGAATGTGCTACATACAAAAGCTCTGTGTGAAAAAGCAAGGATGGCCAAAACTTCCTCCTCACCAGCTGCCCGTATTGATATGAATGATGTCCTTCCCCACAGCTGAATGATCCATTTTCAAATACAAAACTGCTCTGGAAGCTGACATTTTGTTTCAGCAGTCATGCCTTGTTATGGCTCTTCTAGTTCCTAGAACAGTTTGTTTTGCCACACTCATCAATAAGGCCATTCACTTAACTGGTCTTCCTTAAGCACTGAGTTCCCTGACCTATTTCTTTCACAAATATTGGTAACACTTCCCTTCCCCAAATATCAGCATCTGCCAGTTTACTTGTTACCCTGTGAACTCTCATTTATTAACATCCATGGCTCTTGTCTGTTTTGAAGGCTCTAACACAATTTACTGGATTCTTAAGTTATTGATCCTTTTCATGCTTCAGTAACAATCACTCAGATATTGCAGTCTGCCCTGACCAATCCAAGCTCTAGCATTAACTTTAAATTTTCATTTCTGCTTTGAGTTGCAGGAAAGTCCCCTTTTTTTTCCCTCTGTTCACCATTAAAATTTACTCTGTAGTGTCGTTGCATCTTGTTAAGAATTGTTTTCAGCCACTGGAAAGGACATGTTGAAATTTAACATTTCCTTTCACTCTCTTTTATTCTCATCTTCAACTATTCTTTCAGCTTGCTCTCCACATAGTTTTATCCTGGAAAAATCAGTGAGATTCCTGCAAAATATTCTATGTCTGTACCCTCCTGTGTTCTGCTTTTTTCTCATTTGGCAGACACAAGTTTCTCATCTGTTTTTCTCCAGAACTATTTACATCAACAATAGAACAGACTAGACCCCCCAATTTCCCTGTCTGTAATCCCCAGTCTTGGCACAAAAGTACAAGATTTACTCTTACCTATCTTCAGCAACTGGTATCATCTAACAGCTGTATTTGGCTTTATTCAGATTTCTTTTGAGGGTGGTAAGGCTGCATGAAGTTTTCATTTTAAAGTATCAGAAAAGCAAAACAAGAATAAAAAAGCTTTTTTTCTAGAAATAAAAGTTTCCAGTCAAATGTTACAGAGGGCTCAGGCTGAGACTCCCCACCCCACCTGTATCATTCTGGTGTTTACTCATGACACAAGACACTGCCATGGGGATTCTGAGAGTGCAGCTCACACTTGTCCTGCATTGGGGCATATTCCATAGTTTCCTCACTTCCCACTCTTATTTTTTCTTTTTTTTTTTTTTTTTTAAATAAAATTTGCTTAGAATAGTATTATCAGGTGTATATACACACACAGACATACATTGTGTCAAAAGATGAGTCTTTTTCTCACAAAAATATACAAATTTTTTTGTGATTCTCTTCCCTTTCATATTTAACCTCACAGAACACACTGCTCACAAACCCCAGCATGGAGGCTGCCCCCTCTTTTTCATTCTAGAGACTCTCCTGGGCACCTTTTGTTTCTCATTTGTTTCTTTCACAAACTTAAAGCATCTTCCTGGTCCAAGCTGAATTTTAGTACTTTAAGCAATTTATTCTGCTATTTTTCTTCAACACAGTCAATCATGCAGTTGTTGGAACCATCTCTCACAGTTTCTTTCATTTCTTTCCTACTGGTGCTCTGTAACATGCTTCCCTCACCTTCCAAAAAATTTCTCCAGCATTTCCACAGCAGTGGTCTTTGATCTCCTTCCTTTCTCCACTTATATTTTCTTTCCAGGAAAACACACCTGAAGCAACACTCAACCTCCTTTGCTACACAGACAGCTCAGAGACACTCTTGCCTGCTTTTAGTTATGCAGAACACAAACTGCCACCAAGCCAGCTTAAGACAAACTCAGCTAACAGAGTTCTTAAGTGCACTCAGTCTCCCTAAAACTTTTCATTCTCAGTGGTTCCAGGTGAAACTTTGTCAGAGGGAAACATCTTAAACTCTGACCCCTCTATGGGCAAACAATGATCCTTTCTTTGTGGGATAATACTCCGAGAGAGAGAAGAGAAAGAGAGAGAGAGAGAGAGAAAGAGAGAGAGAGAGAAAGAGAGAGAGAAAGAGAGAGAGAAAGAGAGAGAGAAAGAGAGAGAGAAAGAGAGAGAGAAAGAGAGAGAGAGAGAAAGAGAGAGAGAAAGAGAGAGAGAGAAAGAGAGAAAAAGAAAGAGTGTGAAAGAGAGAGAAAGATGCAACTTCTAACAAGTCTTCTCATTTCACATTTCATCCAGCTCAAAATATTTAGTCAATGTCAGAGAGAACCAAATAGAAACAATAGAATCTACTCATCCAAAATATGGTTGCAGAAATAGTTTTCCAAGTCTGTTGCTTTCACCGTGTAATCCTTCTCTTAGCACATTTCTCACACTCAGCTGCATCCCAGCAGAATTTATTCCATTCCCAGCTCAACACACACTGTTACCTTGATTTTTTCCCCATAAGACAAACCCCAGAGAGAGGAAGATTCAGTGAACAGAAACACATCTTACTATGAAGGTACAGCTGTGGTAACAGCCATTGGAATGGTGAGGGGGAAACTTCAAATAGTAAAGGGCTGGTTTGTCAAACACACAGCAAGGAGAATTCTATTTTGTTACTGGCTGCACTCAACAGGTAAAGGTGCACCGGTTTGTGGGCTGCACAGTGTCTGAGTGTAACAACTTTAAAACACTCTAAAATACACATTAACAAACAGCTTCTGCACTAGGAAGTTTATACCCCGAAAACTTAAGGGCAAAGTGTAATTTGTTTCACAAATAGGTAACAGACACAGATGTAAATTTCATGAGCAAATAAGGAACTGCGTTAATTTCAAGTTACACAAATATTTCAGAGTCCTGAAATCAAGTCCTGATGTTCCTAAGGTAATACATCAAAGGTATGAGATAGCTTGGAACAGAAACTGGGGAGAGGTGGTGGTCAATCCAACCCTAACCACAAGACAATTCTTCCTGTAATTAACAGAGGGCAAATGAAAGCAGCCTTTGTCCATGAAATAGCCCAGCTTTTCTATTTGTTTGAAGCTAGCCAGATAACCAGAAAAAGTGTGTGTCAGCTCTGTTTGCAGACTGTTTTGAACACATATCGTGTGTATTTAATCAGAAAGGCCTATTCTTTACTCAAGGAAAAATATGAATATTTTTTCTGGATTCTGAGAAGCTCCTATGTAAAATTTCCTACACGGAGTTGATTGCACTCATATGCATGTGCACTATCAAATTAAAGAAAAAGTCTTACTACCATATTTTTCAGGACATAGTGTTTACAAGATCTGCAATACTATCAAGCACCTTTTCAATTCCCTGATTTAGCTTTCAGACCAAAAAACATTATAAAATTAAGTGTGCAATGTGCAACAGTCAATAAAGATAAACCCTTTGATATCAGTAGCAATAGGTAGAGCCAAGAGATAAGCATCCAATTAATACATGCAGTCAAAATATGACCTACACAAAATTTGAATACCAGTCAATACTGCAGTCTCACTGCAATTCCTCTTTAGGTCCAAGATGAATATTGAAGTAAGAATACAAACAGCCTGTTTACTGCTAAAATTACATCAATTTCTAGGAGCAGAACTGTTAATATAGTACAGTCCAGAAAAGGCATTGCCTTTGCAAAACATTTTAGCCATAATTTTAGTCATATTGTTTCCCTCAATGTGTATTTATATATTTTGATATTGGCATTAAAGTATATTTACATAAAAACACAGAGACATAATCTGTTCAAGTTTCTTTCCTCAAGTTTCTTTCCTCTCACCTCTAACTATGTTGCTAGATATGAGACACACAGCATGAATTTAGATACTTTGATGGCTAAAGTAGATATAGATATTCATGTAAGTGGTAAGAATAATCTAATTTTATCTACTTTCTAGCTTTATAGGTCCTGCACCTGTTGAAGTCCAGAATGCAATATCTAAGTATTTGTTGTGAGGATTACCCAAATTTTACAGGATCATGCATACAGAGCCTCTTTCCACTTGTACCCCAATGAAAAATGATAGTTGCATCCAATTTCTGTGTGCACGTGTTGCTGGTTGTACATTCCCCTGTGTGTAGTAAGTATTCCACCCTGTTCCCACCCCCTCCAAGCACACAGACCCCTTGGAATTGTTTGCTATACCAAAAACCAATCAAATAAATATAATTATTTTCTTGTATACTTAAGTAGATAGAGAGCACATATAACTTCAAATCAACATGTTACTGAAAACTTAAGGTCAACACTAAGAGTCTCTATTTTCATCAAATAATAACTAAAATCTACACAAAATGAGATTTTATTTTTCTTACAATGAGAACAAGCAGACACTGAAATAATCCCCCCAGAGAAGTAATGGATTCCCCAACACTGGACAAGTTTAAGATTAGCTGGACAGTGTGCTGGGCCAGCTTGTCTAGACAATGATTTTGCCAAGAAAGGTAGGACCAGATGGTCCTTGGGGTACCCTACTGGCCTGCTATTCTAGATTTGACATAAACTTCTTCTACATATAAGAGGTTTGTGACAATCACACAAAATACATCTAATAGGATCACAATAATAGCTTATTTCTCATTCATCAAATTATTTCTGTCATGGTGGACCAGCAGCACCTTCCTAACTATGTTCATTAAACTCCTTGAAATATTAATATTGGAAAAGAACCACTGTACTGTTTCATAAAGATCTGCAAAAGGTGTAATCAGCTCTTAAAGAAAAGCCACACTATAGATGCTCTCTGAAATGCATTAAGTACACACATTCCTTCAGTTTCAAGGAAGCAATATAAAAATCTTCTACTGTTTATTCAAATAAAGTCACACATTACGGGCTTACTTCTCCCTACCCAAACAATTGATGTTTTATCAGCTCTGCAATGTCTGATCTCTCTCCAAGTCAGAGAGGAGATCAGAGGATTTAACCTGTGTTATCCTTGTAAAATTGCATATAAAATACAGCAGAGAACATGTATCTGTGAATCTCATTTAAATTGTGCTTAACAAAGCACAAATACTTATTGTGAAGCATAATAGGTTATTAGGAAAATTAAGAACTTCATATCTCTTTGTTGTTCACATCCAGTGATAACAAAGATATCAAATTCTGGAAGTCTACCAAAAAGCTACATTTTATTATGAACACGTATGATTTAAGCATTGCCAATAAATTCTACGTATTTAGTTACAGCTGACATTTATGATGTTACTTGAAGAATAATGAATGCCCTAACTTGAAATATGCACATGCCTTTAAGAAGCGAGCCGAACCTCAAAGGAAGCTTTTAGTAACTTGCATATGAACAAATATCTTCTATCGTTTAGAAAGGTTAATGAAATCACATTTTCTGGTGCTACAGAGAGAAAAAGAGAGCATTTGCTATCCAGAATGGAACAGAGAAAGTAAATTATTATATGATAGTCCCTACGTATCTTAACTGCTAGTAAAATATTTTAATGATTGTTTCATTGTATGCATTAGATAATCTGCAACTTACTGAATGAGTTATTTCTGAAGACTGTCACAGCAGACTCGCATTTTAACCTTTTTCGCAGAAACAATTATTGTATTAACCACTGTAAACAATTACTGTATTAATTCTGCTGTGCAAACTCAGGGGGGAAAATGCTCGCAAACTACTCCACCGTTTCAGATTCACCTCGTACTTCCTCAGATTGACCCAGTCAAACACAAGACCTACATTACAGAACAAATGCCAAGGAAAAATCAGAAAATTTCATTTGGCACCGATGAGTTTCAGCCAGCCACGACAGTAACAGACGGAGAATCCTGCAGCAACAATCACTTCGCAGAAACTGCTCACTTGCACGTTTATTAAACACACTCCCCTCGTTCTCCCTCCCTACACCGGGCTGATAATCCACTTGCAGCAGCCTCGGGCCGGTTCCAACACAACTCGATGTTCCTGCAGTTGACGTGCAAGTGACCAAATAAAAACAAACTCCCCCACACGCACGGGGGTTTACGCTACAAAAAACAAGACTCATTGAAAAGTTTTCCGGGAGGTAGAAACCAACAGAGTTCCATTCAAGAAAACTGAACGTTTCGGGCATCCCTCCAGCCCCTACTGAACAGCTCTCTCTTCAGTAAAAAGAAGTTTCTTAAAACCCATCAACCCCAAACTAACGTTAACTGAGGTGGAGCGAGGAGCAGGGATGAGAGAGAGGGAGAGGGAGGAACAAACGACAGTAATGTGCGGGGCAGAAGGACAGCTGCCACTCGAACAACGCCAACATTCGATAAATAACATCCCTCAAAACCTGGTGTTTCTTTAGCACTCGGCAATGATTTTGTCGATAGAAAGCGGGAAGACCCAGAAGTGCCGAGCAGCTTAGAAAGCTGTGGTTTCTTTCTCTCGGAAAGGCTGCCAGACGCGGAGGAGGTGGGGGGCTTCGGAAGAGAAACAAAATAACAAGGTAACTGATAGCTGAAGCTGACTGGTTTGAGGTTTTGCTCTAATCAATAAGAACCGCTGATTAATAATTGAGACTGCATAAAAAGCGAGCGAGCCTTCTGCCCTACAGCAAATACATTATGATGATTTAGCACCCACGCAGAAATAAAGGGTTATATCGATTCTGCAGAACCGAGCTGAGAAACCCGCTAAGGGACTAACATTCTCCTCCATCCCTCTAGCAGGAGTTTGTTAGCGAGCACACGGCCAGCACAGACACGCACAGCAGCCGGGAAAAGCTACGGAGTGGCGCTCATTCCTCCGAAAGTTTCTCCTTCAAGTTTCGGAGAAACCTACCTGCTCTCTGGAAATGCAAGGCAACGAGGGTCTCCTAAACATTTTGCAGCTGCCGTAGTAGCTGACCGAAGTTTCCCCTAGGGACACGCAGCTAGATCTCCTCCTGGGTCTGATCACAGGCACTTTTTCCTCGGCGCTGGGGAGCCGTGGGTGGCGGTGATGCTGGTGGTGCGCTCCTCGGCTCTGCGCCGAGAAGATGCCGTGCTCCCCGCCGCAGAGTGCCAGCAGGCAGCCCGCCACCCCGACCGTGCCCGCCAGCAGCGGCCCGAGCGCCGGCGGCAGCGCCTGCAGGCTGCTCAGCGACACCAGCCACACCAGGCTGCACAACAGCAGGACCAGGAGGCTCCGGCGCAACTTCAGCCAGCTCTGCGGCAGGGTCAGCGCCGCCACCGAGACCAGCACCGTCAGGAGCCTGCCCAGGAACATCTGCGGCTCCTCTTCGCGCCCCTCCGCGGGCAGCAGCCACTGCAGCGCCACGAAGTCCCCCGAGTAGCAGCACAGGGGCAGCGCCAGCAGCCACCAGCGGGTCGTGCCGCCGCCGTGCTCCCCGCGCCGGCCGCCGGCCAGGTAGCAGGTGAGGAAGAAGAAGGCACAGGCGATGCTGAAGAGGGGGCTGAGGCAGCGGGTCAGGCACAGCAAGGCGTGCAGCGGCCGCGGGCTCCGCCAGCTGCTCCCGTCCTGCTGCTCCCGGGCGCTGCCCCGGCCGGGAAGGACCAGCAGCGAGAGGACAGCGGCGGCCAGGACGCCCAGGGCGAGTCGAGCCCGGGAGGAGGAGGCGGTAGGGAAGAGCAGCAAGGAGAGGAAGCTCTTCGGGGGGTCCTGCCGCAGCGGGGTCGCGCAGCTCTTCACGTATCCGTTCCGCAGGCTCTCGGCGGGGGCGGCCGCCCCGCCGCCGTCCGGCTGCGGGCAGGGCTGCGGGGCTCGGCCGGCCCCGCCGGGGGAGGCGGCCGCCGCCGCAGCTTCTCGCTCTTCCCTCATGGTGGTCGGGGACGCGGCGGGGGGAGGACGGCGGAGAGGCGCGGGTCGCGCTAGCGGTGTCCCGGCCGCGCCTCCCGCATCCTCCTCAAGAGAAGGGCGCCGGGCTGAGCCGCCGCTCGTCCCCCGCGGGCAGCGGCGTCCGCGGCATGGTGGGCGAGGAGGGGAGAAAGAGAGAAAAGGTAAAAGTGCGGCTCGCCCGCTCGCGTTCCCCGAACGGCTCCGGCAGCGGCACTCGCGGCCGCCTCCCAGCGCCCAGCGGCGGCAGCGGCGGGACCGGCGGGATGGGGCGAGGCGGGGCCAGAGGGATGGAGTGAGGCGGGGCCGGCGGCAGCGAGGGCGAGGCGGGGCAAACGGGATGGGGTGAGGCGGGGCCAGAGGGATGGAGTGAGGCGGGGCCGGCGGCAGCGAGGGTGAGGAGGAGCCGGCGGGGCCGTCGCTGAGGCGGGATCGGCGAGATGGGGTGAGGGGAGCCGGCAGGGCTGGGGCTGAGGCGGGACCGGCGGCAGCGAGAGTGAGGAGGAGCCGGCGGGATGGGAGTGAGGCGGGCACGGCTCCTGCCTCCCGCCTTTCTCCTGCTCCGGCGACCGCACTTCCCGCGGTCTCTTTTAAAATATAGATCTGTGGCTGCCCCGGGGCAGCGTGCGGGGCTCGGGCCGCGGCAAGGAAGGCTGGGCTGGCCAGACTCTGTGCTTTGTCTTGTCATTTAGCTTCGAGATGCCGCCGAAAAGTTTTTCGTGCGGGCTTTAAAGCAGCACACGCAGAGTATCCACACATTTTCCCTCTGGCGAGCATCACTTTTTCCATTTTATTCTTTTTTTTTTTTTTTTTTTTTTAAGCACCCGAGAAGTAAGTATGGATTAGAGTAATCATCTACTTCTTTTTTTCCGCCCTCCTTAACTGAGTTACAGACTAGCCCGCATTGCTCGACCAGGTTTATTTGCACAGCTAATACCTTTGGAATGGGTCAAAATAATAATTTTGGGAAGGACCGCTGGAAGTGTTTAGACTGCTGTAAGGGAAAATAGGCAGCTAATGGGATTTTGAGTAATGCCTTTGCTCGTTCACTCTGTTTGTTTCTGGTAAAGAAACTGCTAAACACTTCTGAAATTTATTATAATTGTGCACGCTTACCTTGTTACTTAGAACAAAGGTCCTTTGAGCCATGTTTTCACATTAGGTTGTACTGCTTTACTTACACTGGTTCAGAATCCAGTTCGGTGAGTCAGTGGTTTTGCTTTTTTTTTTTTTTTTTTTATTCAACTAAGGAACTCTTGAAATTATTTGTTGCCATTGCTTGTGATTCCCTCCCTCTGAGCAGCCCCCGAGTAGCAGCTGGTTTGTGGAAGCTGTGGGGTGGCAGAAAGTGCTGCTGCAAGACACGGCCCTGAACTGGCCATGAACAGAAACCATCGAGCGTGATTCCTGACAGAAAATGCAGTGTCAAATGGCAGATAGAGTAAGGGAAATAAGTAATGATTTTTTTTTTATTTTTTTTTTTAAGGCAGATCAATCTGGTGGAATTTTAATACCACTGTACATCTTCTTCTGTAAGAAATCCCCCTACACCCTCTATCCAAAAAAAAGAAGAAAATTCTCTCCTGACTTGGTACACTTAACAAAAATACAGTGCCATCACATTGCTTCTAAAAGTATTTCAAAAAAGGAAAATGTGTCGTTTCTTTGGGATTATATTCTTACACTTTCTTGTATTCATGTGTTAGTGATATCAATTAGAGCACAATCAAATATACTCATACGTGCTTTTAAGGCTGAGAAATACCTTGCTTTTATGCATATTCTTTATTTTTTTCATTCCCTGGAATTCAGCTATAAATAAATGACCAGAAGTGGTGTCTTACTCTAGACAATTCTTAGGAGGTTTTTAATCCACAAGTTTGCCCAGTCTTTGGGGGTTTTTTTAAGTCCACATAGGTTTTTAGCATCTGTAGAGTAGTACAATAAAGGTCCTTACTCAATGCAACTTGACTATACAAGTGAAATATGGTTGTTTTTCTAAAGTTTTCTGTCTCTCTTAATTGATATTCTTATTTTGACAGAAACAATGAACAATTGCTCTCTAGTCACCTTGTTTCTTCAATTCATGGTTTTATATCTTTTCTCACTCTTGCTTTTCTTTTCTAAGCTGAAGAGTTTGGGCATATTTTTTTTCAGATTCTTTTCACGTTACTGTTTTTTTTTCCTTCTTTTGAGCACCACTATATGCTTTTGGAGCAGAGAAGACCAGTATTCAAGAAAGAAGCACAGGCCAAATAGTGGTTTCTTTCCTTGTAATTCCTGTCCCTCGTTTGTTTTGCTTTGCTAGGGAAGTGAGACAACAGATAAACTAATCATTGTTGGAAGCGGTTCTGTTGAACATTGAACACTGTTTTCACAGCCTTAGGTATATAGATCCCAGGCTCTGTGTTCTGATTGTTAACATCTACATCCACTAGATAATTTTATAGGTAAGATTAGGATTTTTTTTCTGTGTTTACATTACATTTATCTACAGTAAATTTTACCTGCCTATGAACTCAGCATTGTGAGGCTATATACACATTCCCTCAGTAAGTTCTATCTTTACTCCCAGTACCTTTGTACTAACAGTATATTTTACCACCTTCTCATCTTTTTAAAAATCATTTATCATTAATTAATTAGCTTTAATTTTAGTGATATGTGTGCTGAAGAAATGCATACATTCCAAAATGTAATGGGAACATAGTTGTCTATGTCTCTGTTGCCTAACAACACTCGTCCTACCACATTACAGGACCCAATCTTGAGTTTCCAATCTAATAATGAATTTCAGCATAAAGAAAAATTAGTTTGAGTGCTTTAGTGTCTATTGTAAATTAGAAGACCATTAACTAAATTGCTCCTTATAGAAGAATAATTTTTAGAATAAAGAAATAACTTTTCATTAATTATTTCTTAAACAAATGCAGAAAAGTATATTGTTGTATTAAAATTTGAGTGAAGACATTTATGTCAGGGGAATGTCATATTTTTTAGTCATCCTCCAGTTTAGTGATTTGAGTCAGGTTGACTGTCTCTATTTAGTAGTAATAAATACTAATATAATTAGATACTCATTTTAAATGGTGATAAATAAGATTTTCCAAGTTAAGTCTGTTTCATCAGTGATCTCCCTGTCTTTATGCTGAGGCAGCTTTCTTGTTCCTGCTTTTCTTATTTTCTCCCTTTCCTCCTGAGCAGAGGGAATGAGCCAATGTCTGGGTGGAAGTTTGGCTTCCAGCAAGGGCCAAGCCACCACAATAACTGTGTATACTCAGCCCTGGAGATCTGATCAGGAATATACTGTTAAATCTTAGATTTTTCTTGCAAAGACTGATCCTGTTGCCATCCCTGTGTTTTAATAGAGCATTTTAGTTTGTTTGGTCAAACTCAAAACCAGACCTAAATTTAAAGTGGAATTCTTTGTGGATGAGACTGTGAAGAATATGGTGTTTGTACCCACAGCATAATGGCAGTAGAATAGAACAATTCATAACTGATTTGGCAGTAAGGACTTGTTTTTCTTCACTACATCACTGCTAGCAAAATTCATAAGCTAGTGGTATCTGTCTCTGCAGTGGAAAATACTTACTGACTTTATTGGCAATTTAGTATACATTGTAAAGTTTTGTTGGTTACTTTCTACTGATCCTGATACATGTGGGGATCCTTTTGCTTCCTCAGTGATTAAACTTCCAAACACTTCAAATAAGATTTTGGGAAGATGGGTGTATATTACTTTGTAATTCACTTCTGAAAAGCTTAATAATGATTAATATTTCAGAAAGAAATTATAGTATTTAACATAAGAATATGAACAAAAAGCAGTCATAAAACAGTTAATTGAAATTCTCCTAATTCAGAACATAACTATTTTCATAGCTTTGTGTTGAGGTTTGTATTTTTTCCCCTGGCTAAGGAAATTGCAAGTATTTATTTATCCAGCTACCTCCACATTTTCCACTGTCATTATTCCCAGTGATCCTTACAATACTAAGTGGTCAATGCATAGGATAACTACAGGAGTCTTACAGACCTGGCTTTTATTCATGACAATGATAGAACAACTACAGTAGCACAGTGGCATTTTCCTAAAAGCTCAATTTTCCCCAGTAGGTTATTATACAGGCAGAATAACATGCTTTCTCAAAATCCAACCATGTCTTTTCTCTGCCTAAAATGTTGCTTTTATTTGATTTTTCCTCAATTTGATGAAAGAAAAATTAAAAAGGAAACTCAATGGAATAGCCAGAACTACCAACTGGTAGTGCCTCTGCATGAATGTCCCCATTTACACACTCAAACTTGCACCTAGAGACCTTAAACTAAATTTAAAATGTGTTTTAGCAGGTGATGTCAATTGCTGATTATCTTCCTCATCATTTTCTGTGCTGGTTTGCTATCACTTTAGAACATTGCCAATAATAAAATTGATGTGTAAAAATTGAAATAGTAGGTTTTGAAATTGTAAAGCTGATTTGTAGTCTTTTGTCCTATTTGACTTGTAGGAATGGGTAAGCCATCAAAGTTAGCATTCCTCAGAAAACATCAAGATCCTTCAGAAGAAAACAGAAGTCTTTCTTCCAAGGAAGGACCTTTATTTCAGGAAAGGATGGAATATCAAGAAAATAACACAGCAAAGTGTAGATAAATTGAACTTTGTTCAACTGGACTACTGAAAAAATCTAAAACCGGGTGGTGAGAGAAGTACATGGGGAGAACTTTATCCCTAAAAAACTGTCAGCTTCTCAGAACTAGAACTCTAAAAAAGATTGCTGGGAACCTATGGCAAAGCTGTGGGGAGCTATGGCAAACAGAGAGCATCTCTAAAACCTTTGGTGGGGGATGCTGCAGTGCCTGGCTGAGCATGGGCACACATCCCCTTGCACTGCTCTGCCCAAGAGGCCCAGGGCTCTTTGGGTCAGTCCAGCTTTTCTCCTCCATGGGGATTCTCATGCCTTGCCTGATACCAGACCTTGTTTTATCCTCCCTCCTGCCCCCATCCCACCTGCCTGGCACCTCTCCCCAGCATCTCCAGAGCCTTCTGCCAAGGCACCATCTGAGGACAATTCCCAGCAGCAGCAGATCCAGGACTAAGCTGGCCAAAAACTGCCACCAAGACCTACAAGGTCACCTCAAGAAGCCACTGGGAGCCGTGACCAGCCATGGTGCTGCTGTAGGTTGAGCTGTCACCTCAGCAGCTCTGGCCCTCTCTCCACACCAAGTTCTGCTCATGGGGACAGAGTAATACTCCAGGAAATTATGAGACACATGTGTGCTTTCTAGAGCTTCCTTTTTGGCTCTCTCATAATAATCTGGCATCATTTGTGCAGAAAATCTTGTGTATGGTTGAAGAATCAGTAAATTGATGCCAAATTCAGGGAATAATATTCTACTGCCTGACCATCAGTGAGGTGTAGAGCATAGGGAAAAAAAAAAAAGGTGGGACACTTATTGCACACTTATTTTGTGTGCAAGCTCTGAATTAAGAAGTTCCTGCTTTTGCTGCTTTTCTTTCATTTAAATCCATTAAGAATTTGATGGCCGTGTTTTGAAGCAGCTCTTCTTTGAATCCTAGAGCTTGAGAAATTAATTTGTCAATTAATTTTAAAACAGTTAGCAATAATTGTGTGTCTGTACCTCGACTTCTTTATCAGTTATTAAATAAACAAAGAAACAGCATTATTGCAACATAACCAGTTAGCAAGCAACAAAACAAAGAAATATCATGCCTCCAGAAAATCCATGCAAGTGTGGCTCACTTAGGAAAATCAAAAGTTTTGACCAAAGTTGAGTGCTGGGAGAAAAATCAGCATTTTGCCTTATCTTTCTAAGTCCACGTGGTGGCAATCACTGCAGTTATTCTGTACAAATGTGCAGCAGAATCTATTGATGCTGATGTGATTTCAGCAGTCAGGTCATGAATAATCTGCATGTTTCTTCAAATAAAATTATTTGTCCAACCCTAACACACATATTGGATTTATAGAACATTTTCATGGAATTGCATATTTTTTTAGAACAACATTTTTATGCCATATATAAAGAATAAACTAAAAAAATACTGAGAAGTTGTTCAGAAATTACCCATTTAAATAAATTCAGATGCCTTTGGCAATTGTTATTTCCAAGGCACCATGAATTTGGATGTTCACATCCTACAAAAAATAAAGATAATGGGCTATCACATTCAACAAATAGCTGCCAAAGTTCTGGCTTTAAGGTACTTGAGAACTGTGCAATTGTATATGGTACTAATTTTTTTACATGAGCTTATTTAGAGTATAGTGGTATCATTTGGGGAGGGGGGTAATAACAAAAATGTAGGAATTGATCAAATATTACCAGATTTCACTTTTTTACCCAATTACTAAAATACAATTTGTCATCCTATATTATAAGTGAAATTGGAGGTTAATAATATAAAACAGAAGGTAGGTGACTTTCTTCATATGTAGCATTTCTATAAAAAGTTTATTTTATGCTGAATCGTGTTTTATTATAAAATCTGCACCTTCAGTGAAATAACATTAAACCTAAGAATATATACTAATATTTCAATGTCAATTCAGTCCTTAACTTGCTAATTGAAATTTCTGTCTTGAATTGAAATAGAGGCATTTTATGGACTCTGCTTATTAATAGAGTTTAAGATTAAATCTAACTAGGGAGCTAGTTTGATTTCTCAGAGAAGTCTGACTTAACACATGAGCATCAGATGCATAAATACATTCTGAAAAAAATTGAAATCAGTCTGAATCAGTTCATTTATTGGGAGGGACAGAGGACAAAAAATGAGCTGAGTCTTTCTGGGAGCTCCCCTCATTTCCAGGTTTTTCAGATACCCATTTTATTGACCTTAAATCAGTAAGACAGGTCCTTGTTAATTAACATTGGTTTAAATCCTGTTAAATTGCCAAAATTGCATTATATTGTCAGCAGGCATAAAATAACCCAGTAAAGAAATTTGCTGAATTATACCTCTTCAGGGTCTGGCCTGTTTCAGCACATGCTTGAGTATAATCTCAATTGTTTTGCTTGGCTGTGTTATTCCATTCAGTTTTGTTCATGAAAATCTTGTAAGCCTTAATGTATTTAGAAATTCATCAGACTTTAATGCTTTCTTATTGTAAGTACTGGAAAAGCTTGGACCTTGAAGAAAATAGCATAAACAGAATCACTAATTATTTTGTTCATAGTTCAATAAAACTGGAGCCTTCAACTTGAAATATCAAACTGCAAATGTCTGAATGAAAGTGGAAAATATGTAGAGTATCTTAGCCCTTGAATAAAAAAATCCAAACTCTTAAGCTCTTTATGCTTTTCTATTTCTAAGCTGTCTATGTCTTTTCTATTGTTTGGAGATTTATTTTTTTTTTTTAGCATTCAAAGCAACAAAATTCTAACAAGACAGTCTATGTAAGCAAACCTCCAGAACAAAACATGTTTCAAAGGAGGAGAAATGCAACAAAATCCTGTAATTGTGACTTTGTAATTATATCTGCTAGAGATTCCATATGAGATTAAAAAACCAGCAAAATTATGCAATTAAGCTAATTAGCTCATTAATGTGGAAGTATTTTGTCATTCTAATTACAGAAGGAATTCATCTGAGTAAAAAAGCAGACAGGAATAAATTGTGGTAGGAGACAGAAATTGTCTGGTTTTAAAATGACAAATTTATGTGGTTTATATCTGTCCTCTAAAACCTAACCACAGCACCTGCATTTCTTAGGTTAATTTTATTTTTATTACTTGTTAGTTGCTCATCACACATAACCTGAGCCTTCTGTGTTGTTCAGGAAGCCATCACACACAGGGAAAGCATTCCAGTTTCAAACAACTTGGTTCAATAATCTTTCCTATTTAAATCTACTTTTGTAGCTACAAGTCACTTTTGTTCCCCATATAATACAATAGAATTGCTTAGCATTTGTAATCAATACTGTGTAAAATTGCAGTAATTCATCAGCCTGCTCTTAGCATCTTAGCTGAAAGTCCTGCTGGCCATTCATTCATGAAATTGTGCCAGGGGATGTCTGGAAAAGGTTCCTCACCCAGAGGGAGTTTGGGCACTAGAACAGCTCCCCAGGGCAGGGGTCACAGCACCAGCCTGACAGAGCTCAAGAAACATTTGGACAGTGCTCTCAAGCATCTGGTGTGACTCCTGGGGTGTCCTGTGTAGGGCCAGGAGCTGGATTTGGATCCTTGTGGGTCCCTTCCCAGTCTGTGAACCACAGTTTATTGAAAGCAGTACCCATTAGAACAGCTCAGATTTTACCACACAAGAAGCTGCACAGCGAGTGAAATGTTTTTGTAATTCTGATGGGGTTGCTGCTTTTGTCACCTCTGTACAGCACAATGATACAACCCTCCGTGTTTGTAAATAATCTTCAAGTATTTATTTGTCAAATGCAAACAAATGTATGTAAAGCAATGTCACAAGATCAAGTAATGAATAAGTGCCTGGATCATTTAACTCAGCTATTTTTGTTCTCAAAACTAGTGCTTATCACATGATTTTTCAGTAAAAGGAGTAAGAGTTGGATGTGGAAATGTGTTTAAACATTTCTAAGATGTGTAGTTGATATTCTTAATAAGTAGGATCTTTTAGAAAATTGTTAACAACATTTCTGAACTGACTATATAAGTAAAAAGAAAGGTTTGCTATGGTAATTTTCCAATTCTAAAGCTAGAGAATACAAGTTATTAACTTCTGTTGATTAAATTTTATGTGTTTATTTATAGCTAAAATGAGCTCAGCATGCTGGTATACAAAGTAATGGTGTAGAAACAATCAGCCATGTGCACCTGCTGGATCTTTGACTTGCAATAGCAAAAGCAACACATTTAGAAGGGTTCCTCTGTTGCTTTGGAGCTTTTGTGTTTGAATTTTCAACAACCTTTGATGAAAGGACCTTTAAAGGAAGCAAACTGGACACAGCAATTGGTTTTTACCAGAGCTGATTAGGGAAACCCAGAAGTTGACATTATATCTTTGCATTTATGCTCAATTAGTAGTAACGAGCTAGCAATGACTGATGCTTAATATAACAAACTCAAACATTGTATGAGCCAAGAACTGTGTTTCAGTTTACATCATTTACTGAGTTCCTATTTGTCATGCACTTGCAATATCATTTATGCCATTCCATAGTGTTTCCTGTTGTGATTGTTAAATTATGTGTGATCTAATTGCTCTCTGTGATTCTTTGAAAGGAGGTGGTGGCCAGGTGGGTTCAGCCTCTTCTCCCAGGCAACCAGTGGCAGGATGAGGGGACACAGCCTTAAACTGTGCTAGGGAAAGTTCAGGCTGGACCTGAATCTGGAAAAAATGTCTTCACTGAAAGGGCTGAAAGCATTGCAAGGGCTGTCCAGGGACAAGGTGGAATCACTGTCCCTGGAGGTGTTCAAGAAATTATTGAATGTGGCACTCGGTGCCATGGTCTAGTGGATACAGTGGTGATAAGTCAAAGGTTGAACATCAAGGTCTCAGAGGTCCTTTCTAATCTAAATGAGTCTGTGATTATAAGATTTTATGCAAGCATGGAAAAAATTGTCTCAAGGGTTTTTCGCAACCTGAAAATTTGTCTACTTCAAACTTGATGGGATTTTATTTATATTTGGAAAAAATGCTATATCAATTGCAAGTTATATGAAAAACATATATCTTATTTTCTTATAACTACTAGCATACCACTGACCATGAAATGAGTTACAGGTGTTTTTATTTAGTCAACATTCAAATATTTTTTCAGAGCAATGGACATTGCATAGTAAATTTCACTGCTACAGTATTCACTAGCACTGACCTATAACAAACTGCAGTGCTCTGTTTATTTGAGTATTTTTACTGCTACATTACAAATGTTTTATTTACTACAATTAGAATGTTTATTAAACACGAATACTGTATTACACCAATATATTGCTAGAGAGAAAAGCATAGTGAACAAACAATACAATTAGTAAATGAAGTGAACATGAATCTGTATTACCCTTTATTATTGTTTACTTACTGATTTGTAAAAGTTGCTGGTTTGTAATCTGTTTCTCTGTGACTGCTGCTAATTACAAAGACTGAAATTCATAATAATTACTGCCCAGTGCCAGTGTGTGCTTGGTAACAGTTTGAAAGTTTGTGATTCCTGGCCACTTTGGAATTTAGTACTTAATTACTGTCAGGCTTATTGCAGTGTAACAGTTTCCTAAATGTAGATCTCCTAGATGGATGCAATCTTTGGGATTTAAAATACTACACACTACTTCCATTATTTGATATCTGAAAATTACAAAAAACCAGGAGGTTACCCAGACACCAAAGCAGTTGTGTGACACACTTTAGCTGAAGTTCTTTGCATCATATATTCAAATTGCTGTTGGTAATTTTGAAGCATTTTTGTATTAAAAAGTGATCATCACATGTCAGTGCTACTGTTAACGTTTGGGTCTAAACAAGATTTTATGATCTTTAGTTTTGGCTTTGATTTCCTACTGGGAAGTTTTTTAAGTAGTCCTGATCATTAAAGTATTACTTACTTGGCATATTTGCTTTCTTTAATGCTGAAAGTGAGGAATACATTAGCTACACATAAATTTAGTTTTGCTTTTATTTATTACCATGCCCCCTTCCCATGACTGATGCATTTTTTATGTGAGTTCTGAAAGGAGTGGAAGGAAAGAGGAAAACAGCATTCTGGTTTTAAGGAAAGGTTTAGTTAAACCTTCAGTGCTTTCTGATACATTAGAAGGAAAAAAATAATAATTTTACAGACTTAATTGTTTAGGAGTTGTTAAAAAGTACATGAGACAGTTGTGGTGTTAATTGAAATTATGAGATGTATCCTATTTACTTACCTCCCCAGTCAGGTCTCCTCCACAAACAGGTCTGCACCAAATTTATTGGTGAAATTATCATATTTCTGAACAGAAAAAACTTGAATTGCTGTAAAATATATTAATCTGGCATATAAATGAAAATAACTAGTTAGTTGTCAGCTTTCAAGTTGAGAGGCCTGATTCCTTACTTTACTGCCTAGCAAAGTAAAAAGGCCTTAGAGAGGATAGGCAGGACTACTGCTTTAATATATATATATATATATATATATTATACTCAGGCTTTGCATGATAATTATCTATAAACACACTTCTGAGAGGTCTAGCTAAAAGCCTTTGTTTTTATAGTAGATACAGGAATATATTGACCTGGGATGTGAGTGAAATGAGTATATAATTGTTACTATGTGGAAGGCAATAAGGTTCCAGTTGCCATAGCAGTATCCACAAGCACATTTGGTTAAGTTTGTATTAACCTGAAACATAGATAAACTATTGTTATAAATGGACATGATGGTTTAGAAGATGTTTGTGAAGTCAGGCCAAGCTTTTCAAGTTACTTGGAAAGTTTGTATTAAGTGTCAAAATGGCCTGCAGATGTTTAACTTATGTGAACCTTAATCAGGAGAATGGGGTACTTCCCATGTATTGTTAATTGCTTCATCACCAGGAATAGTTCACAATGCACATGTAACATTTTTAGCTATGGAATGCAAACAATATGTTCCAAGAGTCAAAAGCTCTTTCTTCTGATAAGAAACCTGCCATCATTTTCTTCCTTTTCCACCTTTTGTCCCCCCACTTTTCACCTCACTTTTCCATATGGACAGGCTTGAGAAGCTCGTGTCTTAAAAAGCTTTCTTGATGATTAGGAGTAAGCTAAAGACAGTTTGAATAAGGCAAAGATTCCATACTCTCTTTATCAGCTGCTCTGTTTCTGTTCACCCTCACCTGTACCAGTGCTCCAGGCCAGATATTCTTACTGATGGCAGTAGGGGAAGGCACAAGTATCACCCTCCTGCATGGTGACAATGGGACAACAAGCACAAACCTATTTCTACTAATTGAGTTGAAACATTCTCTGAATCAAAATGATCCCTCATTTCATATAGTGTGGATTGATGGCTCCCAACCTGGAAACTTCTTCAGTTTTCTTGCTGCTAAGGGAGGTTTATAGTCTATTTTGTTTGGGTTCTGCTCTGGGGTCCTGAAAGGTGCACTGATCTTGGTTAATTGTTTCCTAATCTCAGATGATCTTTCCCTTTGCACTGATAGCCAATACTCCATGGCAGCTTTCTCTTTATACCCACTGAGATCATTAGCACTAGTGTCAGGATCATTGTTAATTAGGTTTTTGGGTTCTTCAGGACCAAATATCAAAATACCTTATTATCCCACCAACACAACTAGAGAATTGCTTCTGAGCATTCTGTTTCAATCAGATAGGGAAAGAGCAGTATTCCAAAGACAAAACCTCATACCTGGGACTCTGATTCCTCAATGAGACCTTAGTAGTGTGTCAGCTCCATGATCATTGTGATAACTGGAGAAGCTTGTCAGACCTGCAACATCACACTACCTGTTTTCCAGAGAGCCCTAAAACAGCCTATTGCCTGTTATATAGTTTAAGAAAAACATCTCCCTGTGGCCAACATCTTCTGCTCCCTTCAGTGCATCAGAAGTACTTTCCAAGGCTGCTTCTCTAAAAAGTCAGGAGTTACTTGTGCTCCATAAAAGTCTGGACTCTTCAGCCTCATTTTAGTTCCACATTTGGAACTACCTTGTGTGCTTCTCAAACTATATCTGCACGATCTTTGACCATCTGGTGACCTTTATCAGGTTACTGCCTAAAGATTTTTGCCAGAAGTTTGACACTCCAATTATTGAGGGTCATATATCATCTAGAACAATCCTGCAAGCCTCACTTGACACAGCAGGGACAGCAGTCTGTGCTTTCACTGCCCCCTTATTTCTTAGGGAATTTTCTTGGCTTCCATGTTTCCAGGAAAAACAAAACCATTATAAAGAGATTCTTGAGCATCCCTTCCAAAGGAGCATTGCAGTCCACAAAGGGAGTGAGCTGGAACATCATACCAGAAGTAAGCAGAAGTGACAGGAAATTATTTACTCCTCTACCGGCTGTTTTAGTCAAATTTTGTCTTTTATTAAAGTATAGACTTTTTCATGGATGAGTCTGAGGAATTTTATTATTTGACTTTTCTTGTAAGTATCCATTCTCCCAGGTCTTTGCAGCAGACTCTCTCTCTAGGAGTTGTGCCTGAAAGACTTGAGATGGGAAGGAGGTAAGCTGTTCTCTCCAGAAGTAAATATATCAGGTATCAGACACATTTGCTAGCAATCTGCCCGGGTTCTTGAATGAGCTGGGAAACAGATTAGATCAATCAAGCATCTATACCACATGCAGGAAGTCCATGCAAATATTCTTGAGACTTTTCTACAAGGAATGTGCTTAACCAAGACCTACTCTTCCCATGGATGTGAATAGGAAATGCCAGTCTTTATACTCGACTGGCTTTCACTCTTTTGCAACCAATTCTTAAAGGAGGCAGATGTATTCATGTCCTTTTATATTCTTTCTATTTTACTGCCCAGAGTGATCTTTTTTCTCTTCAGAGAAATACCATAATTAATAGAAGAACAAGTAAAAGCACACAGAAAAGACTACTTTATTTTCCTTGTCCTCCTTGTCAGAAATTCTGCTCTGTTTCCAGGATGGTGCTGGGTTCCTCTATCAGCTCAATCTATTTGCTCTTTTAGTGGTGCACTTCCAGTTTTCCCAGCACTTGGTTTTATTGCTACAATAATAATTGTACCTTGAAGGGTTTGTTAATATATTTTTCTCCTTTATCTGCTAGTTTTCAAGTAGGTTTTGGATATCACACTTGTTTCTTCTGTTTCACCATTTTAAGGTGATAATACTTATGCAGCAGTGCAGATTAAGAAATGGCATTTCCTGAGCTGAGAAACATTCTCTGAAATTCACATTTGCTTCACTTTGCAGAAGTGTATAATGAGTTCATCCCTGGCTAGAAACCAGAGAAAGTTGGTCAGTTTCTAACATTTCAATGCTCAAAAGTCTGCTAAAGGAGAGGTAAACTCCTCCTGAGAATTAAATACTGCTGTCATTTTACTGGTATATTGCACAATGCTGTGTTACTAAAAACTTTGTAAAAATACAAATATGCATGATGAAGTTGTTATAGTGTCAATTCCTGATGTATTTTTAAATTTGTTTCCTTTTTTGTGGCTAATCAGATTTAGACCAAAACCCAGAAGACCATTCACTAATCCATTGCTGGAGGGTGATACTCAGTATCTAGATTAATCCTTTAAACTCACTAGGCAGATGTTATGACACGAAATTTGGAGATTTAATATTGTAACTATCAGCTTTGAATAAAAGCAGATCTAAAATATATTTTATATACTTTCCTAATTTGTTTTAAATTTGGCAGTACCAAGTTTATGTTCAAGATCTAAGTAAAACTGTGGCTATACTGAAGCAAGTCAGTCAAAAAAGCCCCACTGGAAATGTCCTAAAGAGTGTAACCCAGAAACTGGATTTTAAAATCCAGGTTGAATGTATTCTGAAGAAATGATTCATGAGACTGATTTGCATTATAAATATACACTGCTGTCACTTTAGAAAAAGTTACAATATGAAAGGGCAAGTTACATACATGGGTGAAGCTTGGTTATTATTGATAGGGAAGCAGCACCAGGGAATACTTTAAATTACTTTGTATAAGTGATTTTCTGGATAAGATCCTAAACAAATTAACTTAATGTTTTGCTTGAGTGGTAAGAAGAGTATTTTTGTCTGAAACTAATCTAACATGTTGAGTATTGTGTAAAGGTAATAGTGAGAATACAGAATTTGCTAAAAGGAGCATTCTGTTTGAGAGGAGATTATTTTGTAACTTTCACCCATGCGATTTTGTGCAATACAAAAAGAAATACAAAAAGAAATACAAATCCATTCATATTCCCTGCTAACTGTAGGCAAGAAGGTGTCCAGGGCTTTCTGGTAGTTATATTGCCATGATGCATTTCTAATCACATAACAAAAAATTGATAGTCTCTATCACTGGTCCCTTGAAAATCCTAAGGCATGTATTCAATTTCCAACCTGGAAAATATCTTGCCGTGTTTATTATCATAACACATGTGAAAGGGTCTATATAAATTTAGGAAGAATCTTCTGATTTCCCAGTCTATTTTTTAAAATTTCTTTTTTAAAATTTCTGTGCTCCAAGCGTGAAGCCTTTCATTTGGTAACAACTTTTGTCTGAATAGTCATTATTCCCATTCTTTTAATGATGTGATAAACACAGCTTAAAAATATTTTCATGCCATGGAATCTGTTGTGAATGAGACACCTGTAGCCACAAATTTATTTGATACATACTTCTTAAAATCAAAACCAGGCATGCACATGTGTGACTCTATAGTGATATGCTAATAACAAATGCAGAGGTTTTTACATACTCAGTCACTACATTCAAGGCAGGGTTATATCAAGGTGGTCTGGAATTAATTTAGAGCTCTTCTTGGCCCACCACTGAATCCTTCCAGGGACCAGGCATAGAAGCCAAGGGTTGAGCCAAATACTCTGGATTTAGAATTATCCTAACATCAATGGAATTTTTTCATAATTTAAGCATGTGTGATGCAGTGTCTGAGCTCTGTGATCTGTCAGAATTATCGCAGACAACAGACACAGCAGTGCCAGAAGCCCTCTCACATTTGTCAGGACAGGATTAAATTTCTGCTTGCATTGTTGTTAGTTTAAGAATACATGCAATAAAGATGACAGTGCCAAAAGAAATTTGTTCTATGAAAACTGGGATATGGATGACAGCAAAGCTGTTAAAATCCATGTAGCAAAATTAGGAGCTTGGCAAAAAGTAAAAAAAAAAACTGGCTGATGACAGCAGAATTTTTAAGACTAAAGGCCTACTCAAACATCTATTTTTCCTTCATATTAATTCTCTATTGTTGTCTTTCCTAATCAAAAACTGAATCCACAGTTAAGAATGGGCTGAGATTTTTAAAAATGTGGTCTACAAATACCAGAACCATTGCCTAAACAGTGACTGACTATTACAATGTTCAACTCTCCCACAGAACTTGAAAATGCCTGTAAAAAGAATTGTCACATAAATCCTTAATGCTTTGCCACAGATAGTACATCATTCCTAGGGCCTTTTCTCTCTCTCTTTTTTTCCCCTTTTTTTCTCTTTTCTTTTTTTTTTTTTTTTTTTTTAGTTTAATATCCACTGGAAAATTTGTTTCTGTTTGTGAATGTCTTTCCATTTTTCAAGCAGAAATTTTTGGCACCAGTAGATGTGGCAAAAATATTGTGAACATTTTATTGTGTGATCTACATATAAGCACTCATTGTAAAATATTTATGGCATATAAATGCATAAGTAAGAAGGTAATACTTTGTCCAATCATTAATTTAATATGACAACCCTGTTGGTGGTAAGGAAATGGGATCCATTAGTGGTCTCATGGCTTTATTTCTATGCCATGCTGTTATTTCCTATCTGTGATGACTCTTACATAGGGAGAAATCTTGAACCTAACAGAGACAGTGTTTATTCATGAATCTGTTCACCATTCTGTCTCAAAATGTTATATCCACTGCTGAAGGTTTGATGATGCTTTGGTTTTGATTCAGGTATACTCAAAAATAGTTCCAACAATATGAATCAACAGAGCAGTTAATGTATTTGGAAGAGCTTATGCAGCTATATGCCCACTGAAATGGATCTTTTATCCACAAAAACTTAATAACTGCCATTCTTTTTCATTGAAATGAAAAGCTTAGCAGATTTTCTGGTAACTGCAACAGTATCCCTCATAACTCTCCATAAATTATGATAATAATTCTTGATGACTCAGACAATTCTATGTATGCTGTTTAAATCATAACTTCTAGGTTAGCAAGCAATTTACAGCTCAAAATACATTTTTCTTGTACAATAAAAGCAGATTGTAAAGAAACTCTTCCTCACTCACAGAGTGAAGAAATAAATTTCATGTCCAAGAAATAGCTAGCAATAACATCCATCCTAATTTACCTCTAAATATATTTTTGTTCTATTCAAAGAACCTACAAATAAAAACTATTTCCATGAAGTGGATATGCTACAACAGCTCTGCTGTGTTGAACCTTGTGCCCTTGTTTGTTCCAGAAATGGAGAGAAAGAGCCAGACTCTTTCCTGCAGTTCTCTTTCCACAGGGATTATTTAAGCCTGCTTTCAGCATTGCCTGGTCTTTCCTAGCCAGCTCTGATGATCAAGCAAGGTTAGTTGCCCTGTAGGCCTGTCCTGAAAAGGTCAACTGACGTCAGTCCAGAAAAGCTATGGATTAAAAAAAGTTAGGAGTGGACTTTAAAATGTGAGTAGTTAACATCTCTTGTGACAGAATATTCCAGTGATTTAAATTGGTCAGTGGTTTAAAAATGGCAAAAAATATCTTTGGCAACATGAATGCAAGTTTGTCATAGAGACTGAAATGTCTGCACCTCTACTAATGTACCAGCAAAAGAATGATAAAGAAATCTGGTATAATTTCTATAGAGGATTTTTAATATAATTTATGTATTTCCTATTTACAGTATTAATACAAACTGTTAGATTTTTTTCTTTGTAAGAACTTCTGAGATTGTCTTTAAATGATTTTAAAGACAAGTATGCACATTTATAGCAGCTGTCAAATTTTTATTTTTAGCCTTAACCTATTTGATGAAAATGTCATCAAATACTACATATGCCATTACACCAAGACTTCTAATTAAGTAGTCTTGTCACCATATATCTATTAATGAAGCAAATCTCTTACCTGTATTAAATCCAAATATGGACTGTTCACATTGTCAGGCAGTAAGACAGTTCTCAAAATAACTGAGTCAAAATGCTCAGTCCTGAACACATTGTGACTGCACTGCTATTTGTGGGCAACCACTTGTCCATCTGACAGGAGTGGCTCTGTGATCTCTCTGGGATCTACCCTTCCCCTTCTCCAAGGGGATGGGGGCGCTGCCTTCATTCAGTCTGTCTCTCACTCTGGCACAAGAGTTTTCTTTCTTCTCTTTTGGCAACGTGCAGCCCCTGGGAGTGCTCCCAGAGTGTTGCCACTGACCCCAGAGGAGCCAATCTTTTGCCAAAAAACTCCATCTAACTCCAGGAGCGTAGCACACAGGGGTTAATGTGGGCTGATGGTGAGTGGTGTCCCAAAAGGGACTGGCAGGGATGTTGTTTCCTCTCGTGAATCAGCAGAAGTGGAGGCATAATGGCCTTGCCTTTCAGTTGCTGTACATTAATCTCTGCAGAGCAGTGCCTGTCATCACTCAGATGTCAGATGCTGTTTATAACTCTGCTGGAAACACAGCATAGAATAAAACAGGCTCATTAGTTTCTCTTGAGACTGTATATGCATGGTTTAGGTTAGCCATGCTTTCAGTGCTGCACTTAGCTCAAAGGTTGTAGCAGCAGCATTGGTGGCTCTGAAAGTTGTCCAGCCTGTGAATTCACCCAGTTGCTCTCTCAATACGTGACCAAAAGACCATGATGTGTTCATGTGCAGAGGTTACCCCAGCACAGGTATGACACCACTCAGAAGTGCCCCCTCGGCTTGGCTTGAACCTGCTGCTTTTAATGACACCCCGAACCAGAGCTGCAGGACAGAGAGAAGCCTTGAATCCATTCAGCATCTCTGTGCCAGCCGTGATTTGGCAAGAGTTCAAAGCCTTTCCTCATTTGTCTGCTATTTAGACTGAGGGCTTCTACTCCTTACTGTCATCCTTTATATGAAGTTATTCCATAATTTGAATCCTTTCTACTTTTCTCAGTTCCACCTAATTTCAAGGTGGGAAACAAGAGTCATGGCCAGTGTTAATGGTGTCAGATGCACTTTATGGTTTTTTTCTCCTTCCTAATAATTCCTTACATTTAATTTGGACATTACTGAGCACTGAACTTGTTTTCGTAGAGCTATCAATTGGGTATTCATTGCTCTGAAGTCATCCTGGTTATCAGGTGGCCAATTTTTTCCTGACTTAGATTCTTTTAATAAGTAGTTCGTTTAAATGTGAGGATAGTTTTAGCTTTATTTTTCAGTCCTGTACTCTTTTATATTGTGATGTCTCAATGCAATATATTAATTGCTGCTCATCATTCACTTTTTCACTCTGCAATTAAATTTGTAGCATAAGCAAAATGCTTCCTTTCTGGTGCGATGCCTTTGTTATCTGAAAAAGAGCTATTAGATTTCATCTTGTTGGTTTTGCCTTTCTCACCTTCCGAATCGACACATTACACCTTCAATTCAAATACTTCGACGAGGAATAGGCTGGGTGCTCTTTAACACCAGAACTGAGACAAAAGCAGGAACACACCTCCAACCCTCTGGCTTTAGCTCTGCCTGTAGAGAACTCGTCCTGAGCCTAAAGGGCAAGAAGGAGCGTCCAGAAGGAAGTGAATGACTTCCTCCCACGGTAAGCACTTCCCAGTTCCAGCGATTATTCCTGCCTCCGGCATCCTCGTGTCGCTGCCTTGGGAATACAGAGCAGCTGCGCTGCCCCAGCCCCTTCGCTGCAGAATAAATCTTTAATGTGGACATCTGGGGAGCTCGGCTTTGACTGTATTTTGTTCCCGGGAAAATACTTGGGTTGTTATTCAATAAACCTACAACAGTTCACACAGCTTCCAAAAGTTCTTCATTTATGCGGCGTTATCGATATTCTCCAGGAGGTTTCGCAGCCTTTTTGTCGCTCGGTTCTATCAAAACTAACGCAGGTGTTGCCAAAAAGAGGGGAAATGTCTGTGAGCTGTTCTGTCACCGTGGGCGGGGAGAATGGAGCTTTAGGGAGTCCCTCATTGCTGCGGGAAGTTATTGGGGAATGGCATTGGAGAGGCTGCGGGAATACCCACTTGGAAGCTCCGTCAGACCCGAAAGGCGTTCATCTCGCTTCATAAAATATTTATATATCCTGTCCCCACACAAAAGCCGTGAGGAAAGGAAGTAGTTTCCGAACCAAATAAACTTCTTTTATTCATCAGGACGCCCAAAAATGCCCAAACAATTGACGCGGCCGAAGAGCGGCGCGGGGCAGTGCGCAGGCGCGGCGCATCGATGAGTCGGCGCTCGGCCGGCGCCGCCTGCCCGCTCCCAGCCCGCAGCGCTCGCTGCCCCGCGCCGCCCGCCGCCGCCGCCGCCGCCGCCGGGAAGCCGCAGGATGGTGAGGGGCGCCGCGCCGCCGCGGGGGCACGGGCCGGGACACGGAGCCCCGCCGCCTGCCCGCCTGCCCGGCCGGCACGGGGGAGCCGGCAGAGCGGGCGGCAGGCAGCGGGCCCGTGAGTAAGCAGTTCCCGGGCCACGCGGGGCCGCGGGCGGGACTGGGCCTCGCTGCCGGCGTGAGAACGAATGGAGCGGGGAGCGGGCCCTGCTGCGGTCCCGGGACAAAGACTGCCGAGGCCCTGGGGGGATCCGTGGAAATAATATCTCCCGGGGTCTGGAGCATCTCTGTTAGGAGGAGACTGCGGGAGCTGGGCCTGTTGGGGCTGGGAGGGATCTCATCAATGCACACAGATATCTCAGAGGCGGGCCAAGAGCGTGGTGCCCAGGGACAGGACGAGGAGCAATGGCCCTAAACTGGAACAAAAAAAGCTCTAACTCAACGTGAGGAAAATCTTCGTCACACTGAGGGTGTGAGAGCACTGGGACAGCTGCCCAGGGAGATCCTGGAGTCTCCCTCTGTGCAGACATTCAAACCCACCTGATGTGTTCCTGTGTCACTGCTGCTGTGACCCTGCCTTGGCAGGGGGTGGGACTGGTCCCTTCCAGCTAACAGTTTGACAAAAGGAGGTTAACAGAGTAAGAACTTTGTCACAGAAAGGGTGATAATTGAAATGGCTGCCTGGGGAGGTGGTGGAGCCACCACCCCTGAAGGTGTTTGGGGAGACTGGCTGTGGCACTCAATGCCGTGGTCTAGTTAACAGGGTGGTGTTCAGCCATGGACTGGACTCGATGTATCAGAGATCTTTCCAACCTTATTGATTCTGGGATCTTGTAGTGCTGGGATTCTGTGGAAAGAACCAGGCCTTCCTTCAGGAACACTCTGTTAGCTTATTAGGGATACTAATGAGTTTTACTTTGTTCATTCCAGTTTCGCAACCAGTATGACAATGATGTCACGGTCTGGAGCCCGCAGGTAAATCTTTCTTCACTTGCTCACTGGGGTTTTGCTTTTTGGGTTTTCTGCACCTCACAGCAGTGGTATTACAGTCACAAAGGTTGTGTTCAGGTGCCTGAAGCTTCCTGTAGGCTGCTCCTCTCTCCCTTTGTAGGCAGTAGGTGTCCAGAAAGCCCTCAGCACATCCCTGTCTGCTGCTGTATGAACCTGAGTGGTGCTTACCTGGGCCTTGTCCCCTCCAGGTGCTTAAGGCAGTTGCTTTTAAATGTGCCTGTGAGGTACAAAAGAGATGCTATTATTTTCATGTGATTGGACTAGATGATCTGTAAAATTCCCTTCCAACCCAAACCATTCCATGACTCTATGATCCATTTACAGAGCTACAATAACTTGGTAAGTAAGGTACAAAAATTATGAAACAGTTTCAATCTGCCCAGTGTTAGGCCATTGCTAGGAGTTTCTCTCTTCTGTCTAGTAGATAATATGGAAAAATAACTATTTTATAATTCAAGTGACATTTGCATTTGAATTTGAAATTTTGTTCCCTCTGAATCAGTTTCACACTGTGTATTGTTACTGAAAACATACATTGTTTATTCTGAAACTTACACAGGTTGTGTTGAAAATAAATATTGTGGAATTTTAAAAGCCACCATCAGCTGAGGTATTTAATACTGCCTCTTCTCTCACTGTGGATATTTTAAGACAGAATACTAATAGAAAATCAGAGCCTTGGAAAAAGACTAGTTTATATATTCAGCAAAACTAGAGATTTATTTAAAATGTGAGTAGCAAATTGTATTAGTATAAAGCTAATGTATCATTAGTTTGTGAGTTTGTATTGCTACTGAAATTCTTTATCATTTGTACTATTGCATGTGAGATACATTTTCCATACAGTGCAACAGAGGCTGTCTTCATGAAGAATGAAATAAACAATCTTGAATATTTCCCTTTTTTTTAGTGAATACCATGATAGCTGTAGGTGCCTTTGAACTGTTCTCATCCCTTTTAATTATTGTGTTTCTCTGGCAGGTTCTGATTCACATAATCTTTTTTTTATCTTATCTGTTGCTTTTAAAGTTACTTTTAAAACTCAAGCATTTTCTTGGGACTTTTAGCAAACATTGCAAAATCCTCAACAGCACAAGTTTGTATGGTTTTCTTAAATTGCTTTGAAAATATTAATAGTGTAGAGTTTTTTTTCCTAAAAAAAGACATTTAAAATTGCTGCTGTGCTGCAATTGCTACTCCATCTATTCTTGTAGGTGAGGCAGTGATGTGATGCCATAGTAGTTTTTGGCACTGTTAATACAGGAGCAAATCATACTTTATTGGGAGATGTTTTCAAATATGGTAGTAAAGAAAAGGAAATAGGAGATTTAAAAACTTGGTTTCACATTTTTACAGTCATGCCTGCTGTTCCTGACAGTTGGCAAATTCATATTGGACAAGTCACAGAGATCCAGTGCTGCTCTTTGCAGGAAATTCCAGTTATAACAGGAGATGAAATTCTACACTAGGGTCTTTCTAGTAGACTTAAATAAAGAACCTTATGCCAAAAATCCCCAACAACCTATGGGAAGGTGGTATCCTGTAGATCCCTTGCACATCCACCATGACAGCTACTGCATTCCATTCCTTCCCAGCTGGTGGGATGCAGCTCCATGGTGAACTGTTGCTTGCAGGATAGGATTGCCTGTGTTGGCTGTCTGACATGGGCTGGAGTGCTGAAAATGGGAAAACCTCAGTGGTTCTGTTAAATGGGCATTAAAGCTCCTGGCCACCTCTACAGAACTTGCAGGGACTTCATTTTCTTTGAGACCTCTACTCCTGTTTCAGACTTGACTGCAGTTGGCCAATAACTTGTTCAGAAGTTATTGGGGAATGGCTGGTGAGACACAACAATTGCATAAGACTCATTTCTTCAGCAAACCCAATTACAAGTTAAGTGTCCAACTTCAGCTGGAAGTTCTGTCTGAGTCATACTGATTTAACCTGTTATGTAGTAAGTGTCCCCACTGGGGTGGGGAATCAAAGGTCTGAAAATGCAAACCCATTGGAAACTGGTTCAGAGAATTGACTAGAGAGTGGCTGATGACCTTCAACTTGGTTTTGCAGGGCAGAATTCATCAAATAGAATATGCCATGGAAGCTGTGAAACAAGGCTCAGCTACTGTGGGGCTGAAGTCGAAAACACACGCTGTCCTGGTGGCTCTCAAGGTAACTTCTGAACTCTGGTCTCAGTGGGGACAGTAATGTTCATAGAAAAGTTTTGGTTTGGCAAATTAGTTTTGTGCAGTCTGTACTTGGACATGAAATGTAAATGCAATTGCAGATTCCCTTTGCTTGAGTACTGAAATATTTCCAGTACCTATGCAAAGCAGATCTTCGCAAAATGGTGAAAGAAATGGGTGGAAGAATATTTTCCTTTAACAAATGTGTTCCTTTTTTTTTCCTTTCATTTGTTATTGAGCAGTAAATCTATTCCTTTCTTTTCCCAAAACTTGAATGAGTCTCTGTTCTTTCATTTGTTCTGAGAGAACTCAAGTGGAATTAGGTTTTTCTTGTCATCTGTTGCAAGTTTATAAATTTATTTTCTTTTTTACTGTTTCATGAACATACTCAGTTGTTGTTATAAATGTTAGCAGATTTCTCCTCAGTGCTTGGCAGATTGTTCAGTTTGAGACATAGCTTTCTCCTTTTATGCATAGAGAGCACAGTCTGAGCTGGCAGCTCATCAGAAAAAAATCCTGTACGTTGACAACCATATTGGTATCTCAATTGCTGGACTTACTGCCGATGCAAGACTCTTGTGGTGAGTATCCTGCTTGTTGACATACACAGTGCTGCAATAATGAGGGAAAGTTCATTCAGACTATTGCAAATGACATTTTCTGCTTGGCTAAGGATTAGTCTTGAGTTGCTGCTTTGTTGTATTATGCCAAAGACCTCAGCATGAAATTCTGGCACGTTTTTAACTTGTTGGCAGAAATCTCATTTGTTTGGCCTAAAATTTTGCTCTTTGGTTTTGTTACAAGTAAAACAGTCCTGTCTGGTTTTCTCAGTGTGATAGGGTTTCCAAGCAGTCTGAGAAACTCCATCACTTCTTTTCCTCTGACAGCTGCTTCTGTGTACACACATTTGAGAAAGTTATTAAACACATCCAGCGCTGTTTGTGTGGGCTCCAGGGGGAACTCTGATCAGAAGGGGTGGGAATGATTTCTGAAATGAGTTTTAATTGCTGCAGTGTCACAAAGCAATGTTACCATTTAACCTTGCCATTTTTCCAGAGGATCCATCTGTTGCCTGCATGAACTTCCACCTTCTTTGCATTTGTATGGCTGAAATACCCAGTTTATATTTTATCAAACCTGTGGTCAACTTTCTCAATAACAATGATAGGTCATGTAGAAATGAAATCATGGAAAGCCTTTGACCCTTTTTCTCAATGAGCAGAGCTGAAACAAAAATGCTTACCTTAGCAGATGAGCCTTGAGACAAAACCTCATGGTGTCTTTGCACTGATTTGAATTTTTAATTATTTTCTTTTATTTTTGCTCCCTAGCAATTTCATGCGTCAGGAGTGTTTGGATTCTAGATTCGTGTTTGATAGACCTCTTCCAGTTTCTCGCCTAGTGTCACTAATTGGAAGCAGTATCCTTTTTTTATACACTTGTTATACTTTTATAGCTTTTTACTTCTTCATAAAATGACTTTCATCTATCACAAAAATTGAAAAAGTTTATTGGACAGTTCTTCATTCACACTGCATGTGTATGCTTTTGGAGAATATCCCATAAGGATACATTTTGATCCATCTCTGCTTGGTTTAGGAAATCTCTTGGGTAATGACCATGTAATTTTGAGATTGTTTCCTTAGCTCTCTTAAGAAACCCAGATTCCAACTCAGCGCTACGGCAGGAGGCCCTATGGAGTAGGACTGCTCATTGCAGGCTATGATGTGAGTAAGCTGCTCTGGCTGCTTCTGATCTGCAGGAACATGTGCTTAGGGAAACTTTGTGCAACAAAAAGATGTTGAGAGAGAAAGATGGAAGAGGCAGACTCGTCAAAATTCTCTGAATAAGGAAATAGTTTTCTGTATCTTACCCTAGAACATAACTCAGAAGTGTTAATTAATAGCTAATCCTACCTGCACTTACTGAGTATTTTTAGGTGCAAAACTGTAATTTGTTTATGTAAATATTTTGCTATTGGTTTTGGATGCTCACAAACTATTATTTTAAAGACTTCCAGTAAGAAAAAATGGATGTGGAAATCACTGCTGGCCTCTCTGTCACTTGTTTAGCAGCTACATTTTTCTTAATGCAGCACACAGAGAATCTCTGTCCTCAAGCCTGTTGACATGAGAATGGTTGGATGAAATTATGATATTGCCTGAAATTTTGAATGGCATGGTTTAGTCTACAGCACGTTTTTACTTTTTTTGTAGATAAGACAGAATGTGTGTAAAATACCCCCTTCACTCCATGAAGTAGGGAGCATACATAAGCACAGTGCAATTTGTAGAACAAAGAAACACTTTTTGTGCCAGTCATCATGTCCATTTAAAAGCTGCAGATTAACAAAGTGGAAAACAAGGGGTTTGGGTGGGGTTTTTTTTATTATTATTGTTATGGGTTTTTAAGCAACAGTTTCAAAGGAATTGCATAAGAACAGTGATATGACCAGCAATAAAATATATATAAAATAGTTTCTGTGCACACATGTAGGTGTGATGTACCATGAAGCAAAACTCCTTTAGAAAATTCCATACTGCAGCAGCAGAGTTGGTTTGAATAGATATATTTGTTTAACATTCTCTGGGGGTTTTCTCCTCTCTTTGTAGGATATGGGTCCTCACATCTTCCAGACTTGTCCCTCTGCAAACTATTTTGACTGCAAAGCAATGTCCATTGGTGCTCGCTCACAGTCAGCACGAACTTACTTGGAGAGGCACATGACTGAGTTCACTGACTGTGAGTAATGGAACTCTACCCTCTGATATTCATCAATTCTGCAGTCTACCTCCTGCTGCCACTCCATCCTTCTGCATTTAGTGAGATGAAGATAAATTGTGTGAGCTGAGTTTGGCGTAACTAAATCTGCACAAAGACAAAATTGTAGAGGATGTGGTTGAGATTTTCATGTCTTAGTATGTGGATGTTTATTACATGTCATGGAAAGAGAAGCCGTGCTCAGAAAAGCTGTGGAAAACTTAAAAAGCCTCTGCCCTTTTTAACCCAGGGAAAGTGTAATTGCTTCCATAGCAGAGCAGAGTTAGTATGTCAGGGCAAGTGTTTAAGTGCTACATTTAAAGAGGTGAATTTATTTTTGTATGGGGTGATGTTGGGGAACCATTGAGTATTTGGGGGAAAAAACCTTGGGTATCACTGAAAGCAAGGCAGGAGTCAAAAACAGATACACTTGACCTCAAAAATAGGGAAAGGCTAGTTTCTCAAGAAAAACTTTTATAAACAACTCTGCTCAGAAAGCAAAGGAGCTCTGGGAGTCAAGTTGACCAAGCTGATTTTGTACTTGTCAACTAGGATTAGGAAGAAGGGGAATGAGTGTCTAGAGGTAATACCATAAAGTTTGTCAATGTCTTTCTGATTCCATTTTAAGGTAATCTCAATGAACTAGTTAAACATGGACTGCGAGCCCTGAGAGAGACCCTTCCTGCTGAACAGGATCTGACCACCAAGGTAAAGACTACATTTCCTTTGCTGTTGTTACTTGAAAGTACTGTGACAAAATTCTTGTGGAGTAGGGCTGGCACTGAAGTTTGGAATTTGAGTACTGATAGATAATATCATCTTCATTTCATGTCACCAGTTTATCTACTGTTCTGTGTTCATCTCACAAAAATAATGCTTTCACTAAGTAAGATGTTGTTTCTCTGGTGGCTTCACTCTATTTTAAGCTTTGATCAGTGTTTAAGATGCATTACATGCAGCTGTAGTATCCCAGCTTTGCACTGTAAGCACAGTCAGTAATTCTCCTGGGCAGCAAGTGAAGGTAATCCACCAACAGTTTATAGAGCATCCAGCATCACAAAACTGCACAAACTTTTGACAATGAATTGAATTGAGGAACTGCTGAAGAAGAAAATTCTAAGGATGTCTAATGATTTACCATTTTCCATGTTTATTTTATTCTTAGCTCAGCATGTTTTTTACAAGTCTTAAAGAACTGAAAATCAAAATGGGATTAAAAGAGGGGTTTTGAGAAATTGTGTGTGTTATTAGAAAGAAAGCAAAATGAAAGAAATTGATGGCTTTACTTGGAAGATATTGAAACACGATAGCTTTTGTAAGAAAAAGCTGTAAAGCCAAAGTTTGTTGCAAGAAAATGCTTCTCATTGCTTCCAACCCTTTGCTTGACAGAATGTTTCAATTGGAATTGTGGGCAAAGACATGGAGTTTACCATCTATGATGATGATGATGTAGCACCATTCCTAGAAGGTCTTGAGGAGAGACCACAGAGAAAGGTGAGTGGTTCAGGTATGAATAAATAGGCTTAGTTGAAAGACAATAATTAGATGTGATGTATTATGTTTGAAATAAATTCAGCTCTACTACTGTAGCAGAGTTTTAGGAAGGTAATTTTTTAAAATATGAAGTTACTATACGAACACTGTATAATCTTAACTGATAATTCAGATGCTTATTAAATCAATTTATGCTGGATTTATGCCAGGCTATTCCAATGTCATCTTCTTTTTCATCTCTGATCAAGTACAAGTTTTCACTGTTTTCCAACAGAAGTGGTTGCATATGTTTCTCATGCCCTTTGCAAGATGCCTCCATAGTCTCCTAATTACCAGCTGTGTCCTGCTTGTGCTTAATTTGGATAACAGTAATTTGTGAGCTGTTGGCTGACACGAGCTGCATTTACCACTTGTGGTGCTCCAGTGGGGAAAAAGCTGATTTGTTAGGTGTTGTCTTCTGGCTTCCTAAAATGTCTCTTTTCTCTCTCTAAGCCTGTTCCACCTGTTGAAGAAGCCGTGGAGAAGGCAGAGGAGCCAATGGAGCACTAGTTGGTGGATGAGTTCCTCTGTTAATGTATAATTATCCAGGAACATTTATCCATTTGCTGGTAACTTTATCCTCACCTATATATGTTTTCTGATGCTACATTCTGAGGATTGCTTGTAAAGAAGGAAATCAACCAACCCACCTATCCTTAAAAGGCAGGAGGACATATCTGGGTGTAACTGCTTGGAGAAGAAAGGTGTAATCATTTTCTAAATAGTACATTATACTGTTTTATAAAGAAAAGATACTGTCTTTAACTCATAAGGACAAGTGGAAATAAATCACTTTCTCTGATTCTGCTGTAAGTTTTTTTTTAAGTCTGAAAAAACAGCTATCCACAAATACCAGTGTCATATCAAGGTGGTGTTGTGTATCTGACCATTTGTCAAAGTGAGTGTTTGCTTACTGTGTAGAACTGAGAGGATCTTAAAATGCCTGTGAAACCATAAAATAGTCATGGAACAAAGAGGGAGCAGCATTTCCCTGTGTCACCTTGTCCCAGCTGGAAAGACATTTGTGGTTATGAGGCTGAAGAAAAATGAAGCTGACAACCACCTTGTGTTCAGGTTTTTGGGGGGGATTTGGTTTTCTTTTTAGAAGTGTCAATGTTTCTTTAGAGCCATCAGCCAGGCTTGGGGCACAACAAGGCTTTTAGCTCACTGAGGGCTGAATTGGAGTAACAAAAAACCACCAGAAGTTCCTGTGACAGGTTTCCTGAGCTGAACCATGGAGTCTGTGCATTGCTGTTGAACCAACAGGTTCTCCAGGGCTTTGCCCCTTCAGCTTGGTCTGCACCTGGTGCTCTTTGGATTTGAGCTGAATGCCACAAAGTTTGGGACTAACTGACTTCCCCAAGAGCATCTGGCAGGGAAGCCCAGGGAATTGGTGCTTCCTAGATGCAATGCTCTCTTTTAACCAAAATTAGTTCAGGCTTTTCTGTTTTCTATGTTGGATCATTCTAATACAATTATTCTCCCCAGTTATTGCATTGAAAATGATAAGAAACAACCTTCTGGGGTGGACTCACACAGGGACCTGATAGCCTGCTCATTGTACTTAGAAAAAAAAAATAAAAAATACCTGAAACTTGCAGACTAATAATTTATTAATATTTATTAATTAAACAAAAATTAATAGATCATAGTGTTGTTTTGAACAGGCTTTAAATGCTGTCTTGGATCCATACAAGTAGTTCAGTCGTGAAAATAACAAAACAGTAACATCAGGGCTGTGTATTTGGTTTTGATCACTAGACAAAACTGCTTTTATTTTTCCTAAATTTATTTTAGTTTTTCCCTATTATTTTTCTATTTATTTCCTGCCTTATTTATTTATTTCCCCCTTACTTATTTTCCCCCTCTTACTAATTTTCAATTTTACCCTTAATTACTTTTTCACCATTATTTGTTTCCCCCTTTATTTTTTTCGTTGTTTTTTTCCTTCCTTTCCTTCTCCTTGCTTTCGCCCTTGTTTTTCCACCTCCCATTGTTTTTTTCTCTTCCTTTGTTTCTCCCCCCATTGTTTTTACCTCTCCTTGTTTACCCTCTTGTTTTTCCTCTCTTTGTTTTTCCCTTATTTATTTATTTACCCTCCTCTTTATTCATTTCCCGTAATCTATTCTCCAGTTCCTTACTAATTTTTACAATAATTTTTCCCCCACCCATTTATTTATTTTCTTATTTTTCTCTACCATTTCCCACACCCCTTTAACTGCCCTTTTTTTAAATGTTATCTATCTATTTAGATAGATCTAGTTTTTAATCTCGGTTTCTTTCGCAGTTTTCCCGCATCCCGCGGCTCCCCGATCCCTCCCGCGGGAAAACCCCGCCCTGCGCTGTGACGTCACAGGCGCAGCCCCTCCTGGCGCCGCCGTTCCCCACGCGGCGGCACCGCCCCTTTCGCGCTGTTAGAGGCGTGTCCCTCGGCGGCCGCCGTACGCGCGATGTGGCCGGGGCGGGCGCGGCTCCACGTCAGCCATCGCCGGAGCGGCAGCGCCGCGGGCTCAGCTCCGCACCGGGACCGGCCCGACCCCAGCGCCCCCCGGTACGGAGCGCACGGCCGGCCCGCGGCGGCCTCACGGGGCCGGGGGGAAGCGGCGGGTTCCGCTTCTCCGCTGGGCGCCGCAAGGCCCGAGAGCTCAGGGCCCCGGCGGCATCTTGCCGGTGTCCCGGCAGGGCCCGGGGCGCGGGGCGGGTGCGGGCGGGTGTGTGGCGCGGAGAGGGTGCGGGGCTCGGGCTGTGCTCAGGCGATGCAGGCGGACGCGGACACTGGGGCAAGTTCTGCCTCGTTGCCTCAAACGCCCGTGTTTGTAGGAACTGGGGTATTAAGGGAGCAATGCCCCTCAGCTGGGTCGAAATCTGTCGGGATTTGTTACTCAACATTTTGAGCAGTCTGTATTACATTGTGCAGCGGTCAAACGGTGCGTTCTCAAGGTTGTGGCCCATTAGGTGCCCCCGTTCCTAAGGGCTCCCCAGGGATGTAGGTGGCGAGCAGGCGTGGCTTTTTTTGTCTTCGTGGACTCCATAAACTCTGTAACTTTGGATGTTTGTGGGTGCCGAGGCGCTGGCACAGGTTGCCCAGAGCAGGTGTGGATGCCCCACCCCGGCAGCGTTCAAGGCCAGGCTGGATGGGGCTCTGAGCAACCTCGATGGTGGAAGCTGTCCCTGCCCATGGCAGGGGTTCGAATTAATTCATCTTTAGGGTTCCTTCCGACCCAAACAGTCTGTGACTCACGGCAGGTGACAGACACTATTGTTGGAGAGTTAAAACAGCACCTACACCTGTGTCCTTGTGAGCTCTCGACAATCAAACTGATTTCAAGCCTTTGTGCCTTGCAAGGAGGAAAACTGGGTGGTGGTTCTCCCTGCCAAATCTCCCAGCTCTGTGTTTCAAGAGTTGCTTTTCATTGCTGATTTTCAGAGCCCAAAGTGCACTCATTTATCACACTTCAGAGACTGTTTGACTGTGATTTTGGAAATTTCTGCAGCTGAGGTCTGTGTATGAGTAAAGATACCTGCTCTATGGTTTGTGTGAGTTGTTCTTGTAGGTGAAGGTGCTGGCTGCAGGGCTTTGAGGCAGGAATTCTGGGTAACAGCACAGGAAAAGTAAGTTTAAAAGCTGCTGCTGAGGCAAGGAAACAGTTAGAAAAGAGCTGTGAGATCATCAAATCCAACCTTTGACTGATCATTGCCTTTTTCAATTAGAGCATGGCACTGAGTGCCACATCCAGTCATTCCATGAACAAGTGGCTTATGTAGATATCTGTAAACAACAAGGTTGAGTGATCTAGGCCTTAAAATACAGAATTCATAATGGAAAGAGGAGTGTTTCCTTAAAAATTTGTATTGCAGTTATGTTTTTGTGTGGTTGTTGTGATGCTGATTGATGTGAGTTGTTTTCTTGTGTGGAAAGAGGCAGCAACCCAGCTCAGCTTCTTTCTCCCTGTTCAGGGTGAAGTTCTCTGGGTGCCCATTTGATGAGGTAAGGGAGTCTAAGAATTTGAGACTGTTAATATCAATAAAAGCTGATTTATTTTATTTCTGTAAAAAGTACACAGTTGCTCATGTAATAAATAGTAACAATTTTCTTTGCTATGCTTGCCAGTGTGGTATCACAGCATCAGCCAAGCAAGCTCAAGCTTGAGCATTTTTCATTACTTAAGAAATAGAATAAAAAGATTTGATTTGATCCTAGATGTCTATTATATAAAGAATAAACAAACACAAGAATGAGGATTGATACTACAAAATGGTTCATTGATCCTAGTTATCTATTATGCAGGGAAAAACCAAATATGGGAATGAGAATTGAGCTTAATAGCAGATTTCCTTACCTGGACTGCCAGGCACACAGCAGCTTTGATAGATCTGTAGCCTTCTTGTTCTTTTTCACCATTAAAAGGCTTGGTTTCCTCATTAGTGTCTAGTGGAGACAGTGGAGTTGAGCTGATCTGATGTTCCCTGGCAGGTAAAATGCTGCTCTCTCCATCACATTGTCTTGTCTCCCACCCATGGTTTCTGCTCTGTTGGATCTTCAAAGCTTCCTGCATAGACTCACTTGTTCATTGAGTCCAGAATTTTATCTTTTCTTTTTTTGTTTTTTTCTGTGAAGTTTTTCAGCTGGGTCATTCACCTGGAAGGGCTCAGGAGTGAAGGGAGGGTAGTGGGAATACAGAGCTGGGATCTGGAAATGACTCCAGGAGAGAGAAGCTGCTGCATGGATTTGGCTTCAGTCAGGTGCCCTGCACACTTCTGTTATTCCTGACTGTGCCCAAAATATTGGAAAGATTTTGTTCTTTTTCTGTTGTCTCTGAAAAATGTCATGCTTTTCATCTTTGTGGTGCTGACAGGAATATTTTAGGGTAACAGCCAAGTAGGAAAGCTTTTGCATGCAACTTCTCCAGAAACTGAGCAACTCCTTCAAGCCATTAAGTGAGTTATAATAATGTTTTTGTGTTTGTTAGTAAAATCTTCTAACTTCAAGATGGCTTTGTTTGCTTGGTTTTTAGGTTGTCTGACATTTGTGCAAAAATAATTCTTCCCTTGAGAGAGCTCCTGTAACCAAGAGCCATGACTGCTGCAGAGAACGTGTGTTACACGTTGATCAACGTTCCCATGGATTCAGAGCCACCTTCTGAAATCAGCTTAAAAAATGACCTAGGCAAGTATTGACAGTGCTTGAAGGATACTCCATATTTCCTGAAGTATTCTCTCACTGTGCCTTTCCTAGGTATTGTTTACATTTTATAAGCTAAAACAAGTCAGTTTGATGTTTATTTTCTGTTGAGTTCTGAAAGATGTATGTTCCTCTGCTGTGTTTTGAGAAACTTCATTATATTATTTTATGTGCTTTGGTGTACTCCACAGTCTGTGCAAAATCTGAATAAGAAATACCTACTTGGGCTAAGGCAGATTTGAGCAGATTGTTTTTGGAATAAGCAACAAATTGTGTTGTCACTAGTTCAGTGCACTGTGGAATGCACTGGCTAAAACAGCAGTGTTAGTATCTGGTATATGTGTGACACCAGAGCACACTGTGGTATCCTGGTATAAATTTAAGCATTAAAACAGCCTTGGAATTTGAACTCTTTCAATTCCAATATATTGATCTCAGACTAAATCTGAATTCCATGCTTATTTTAAAATTCCTCTTGTGTCCTCTTTATCCTTCAATAGAAGTAAAGGCATGGATTTTATTGATATGATGTATTTCAGTCCTTCAGAGGGGTTTGTGTCTTCTGACACTGAAGATCAAGATTCCTTTTAAAATAGCTGTGACATGTCAGCCTTTCTCACTTCATTTCCTCCTCTAGAAAAAGGAGATGTCAAGTTGAAGACAGAGGCCTTGAAGAAAGTAATCATAATGATTCTGAATGGTGAGAAGCTGCCTGGGCTCCTGATGACCATCATACGTTTTGTGCTGCCTCTCCAAGACCATACTATCAAAAAGCTGCTGCTGGTCTTTTGGGAGATCGTGCCAAAGACCACTCCAGATGGCAGGCTCCTGCAGGAAATGATCCTTGTGTGTGATGCATACAGAAAGGTAGCCTCTTGTTTATTTCATAATATAAATAAGGGGAGCATAACCATGTTCCTCTGCTTTATAGATCTTTATTTTGTGTTACTGAATAAATACAAACATTGTTTATGCTCAGCATTTCCTTCCTATCACTTGTGTCTGAATGCTTTAGAGCTGGATAATTGCAGACAGGCAGCAGACCTACTACCAAGGAGTTTTGTGTTCTTTTACTGGTACAACTTAACACAACTTCAGTGCTGTTTCCTTGTCAATGAACATTAAAGGTGAGGGGTAAACTAGTTATCATCTTCCAGGCCTCTTGGAACAAGTCATGGGTCATAAAAGGACATTATTGTGGTATATTTGGGAAACACCTTCATAAAGATATTAAGGGCCTGGGTTGGAAAGAGATGAGCTAATTTGTATCCAGTGTGCAGGAATGTCCACAGGCAGGGCTTTCACAACCATGGTAATAAGAGAAAACATAAAATACAATCCAGAAAAAAATCCTACAGGCTTTGTAAGTTTTATTGCACATAAATACATGTTTTGAAATACTGTGGGGCAGCAGTGCTTTAGGAAGGCATTTATTGAGAAAACAGCGAGGTGTCCTTGGGGACATTGGGAACTCGTCCCATGGGAAAGCTGAGTGTAGGAGAAGATGGCAAGTGCATTCACCTGCAGAGTCTGGCATTTCCAATCCGTTTGCTGTGGCCTTTAGGATCTCCAGCACCCCAACGAGTTCATCCGGGGCTCCACCCTGCGCTTCCTGTGCAAGCTGAAGGAAGCGGAGCTGCTGGAGCCCCTGATGCCGGCCATCCGCGCCTGCCTGGAGCACCGGCACAGCTACGTGCGCCGCAACGCCGTGCTGGCCATCTACACCATCTACAGGTACCTGCTGCTGCCCAGCAGCTCAAACACCACTGCCCAGGGGAGGTCTCACCTTTGGCTTCTACTCCTTGCCAGTAGCAATTTTAATTGTGGCTTTTTATCTTGTAAAGGAACTTTGAACATCTTATACCTGATGCTCCTGAACTGATCCATGATTTCTTGGTGAATGAGAAAGATGCAAGCTGTAAAAGAAATGCGTTTATGATGTTAATTCATGCAGATCAGGTAAGGATACCTGCCCTCAAAGTAATTTGGTTTTATAATTGTAAATAAGCTGGGTGGCTAGCCAGTAGTTTGTTGGTAGTATAAACTACTCGTATTTATAAAAAACCCCACGTACAATAATGTTATTGCTTTTGTGAGATATTTAGTACTGATAATGTAGGTCTTTAGTGCTCCCTTTATTTTCAAGGAAAACTACTCTATTTGGTGAAGATGCTGAAAAATATGAGCATAACCACACTGAGAAGCACTCCCTTATCTGCTGTTCTAAAGCTTTTGTAGTTGCATCAGAAAGAAATGGCGGGGTTTTTTTTTTTTTAGAGTTCTGGATTACTTGTTCTACAGGCAATTGCCTTTTGTGCGTAATTACCATTAATTTGTGTCTCTTTTTGCCCTTTATAGACAGAATGGATTATATTGCTCTTTAGGTCTACAGTGTTTTCCTAAATTGTTGAAGCATTGCATAAAGGCTGTTTTGTATTTTGATTTTTAGAATTTGTTTTGATTTAAAATTCAACTGAGTGAGCAAACTCTGAACAATGTAAAATAATTTATCTTCTGCTTGTGTAGGATCGAGCTTTGGATTATTTGAGTACCTGTATTGATCAAGTGCAGACCTTTGGAGACATACTGCAGTTGGTTATTGTTGAACTAATTTACAAGGTAAAAAGGAAATGTTATAGCACATTTAAAATGTATATGTTAATTTACAGAATTATATTAGACTGTTTTTAAAAAGGGATACAATATTGCTGGAAAACAGATTTAGCTGGTTTCTTGTCCATGTCAGGAATATATCATTGCTTAATAAGCAATAAGGTGAATAAGATTTGTCTTACAGAAGCTGTTAGAGGCTCTGCCCTTCCTTTTTATGGGAGATTTTAAGACCCTGTAGCATTGCTCGGAGTTGTTGACAACAGTGTTTGAAGAGCTTTTGTAATTAGATTTTTACCGCTGTGAGTGACATTTCCTGTCTCCAGAAAAGGTTGTCACCTTTTGGTTAATTTTCTCCTGTCTGTAAGATAGTGGAGCAGGTGAGCTGTAGGATTGCTCTTTTCTTTGTGTGTCAACTGTGGATCATTCTTTCATCGAGGTCTGTCACGCGAATCCATCGGAGAGAGCTCGGTTCATTCGCTGCATCTACAACCTCCTGCAGTCCTCGAGTCCTGCAGTGAAGTATGAGGCTGCAGGTACTCTGGTTACACTCTCCAGTGCACCCACAGCAATCAAGGTATGGAAGTGATGTTTTCAGCTCTTCAGTAGCTTCTTTGAATTTGTATAGAAATTTAAAATATAGGTTATGCATAGATTTAGAGCATTGTAAACAATAGTTGCCAAAGGTCAGGGGGAGCATGAATTCCAACATTCTTGGTTTGGCATACTCATTTTTGTTGAGTAGACACACTATACACAGAAGCTGTCATTAAAACCTAATCTGGATTGGCTAACACTGCCAACTCCTTTAAGCTGGTTTTCATGCCCTGTTGCATATTTCACAGCTGACCCAAAGCATGTCAGATAAGCTATTTTACTCTTTGAATTTAGAGTCAGGTCTGTGTACTGTAAGCTTTGTGCTGTAACTGATAACATTGTGAGCCTTCATGTGGAATTTTTGTAACATGGTGGACAAGAAATTTTTAAGTCGATCAGGTTAATTTCTGTGCCAACTCTGCTCTAATAGTAAAATTAAAGGAGGCTTTTCCTCAATTTCAGAAATTTTCCAGTTTCTCCTCTTCATGACTAAAAAAAATGGGTTTGATCCTTTTTCATTTTAGGCTGCTGCCCAGTGCTACATAGATTTGATTATTAAAGAAAGTGATAATAATGTGAAACTGATTGTCTTGGATCGACTGATTGAGTTAAAGGAGCATCCCTCCCATGAACGAGTGTTGCAGGTATGTGAGCTGTCTTTTTTCCTGTAAGCCTTAGGAAAGAAAAACCTTCAATAACAAAGCTTCCAGGTTTTTGCAGTGTAGAGAAGAACTTCTCAAGCTTCAGTTTCCTGTTGGTATGTTTTTGATAAAAACATACTAGATAGACTTATAAACATGACTTGGCTGCTTTTATTGTCTGCATAAGAATTAACAATGAGAAATTCTGGTTCTGGTTGTAAGGTTTAATGGTGTAGCTGCATAGGAGACCTCTATGTAAATGTAGAATGTATTAAATGAACACTGAGAAGTTCTAATGCCCGTGGCTTGCTTGTCAATAGATCGTATATTATGTATCCAGAAAGTCTTTGAAAATCCTTGAGGACTGAAAATTACAATTGTATGAAGAGCAAGTCATTTAAAATGGCAAAATACTTTATTTGTTATTGTTTCAGGATCTAGTTATGGACATCCTCAGAGTGCTGAGCACCCCAGATCTAGAAGTGCGCAAAAAAAACCCTTCAGCTGGCACTGGATCTTGTGTCCTCAAGAAATGTGGAGGAGGTAAATTGCATGTACTTTTGATTCATCACACTATTTTCTTTCTTTTGAAAAATGTCAATTTTTTAAAAATTTGATTTGATCTTTTCTGCAGCTTGTGATTGTTCTGAAGAAGGAAGTGATTAAAACTAATAATGTGACAGAGCATGAAGATACAGACAAGTACAGACAGCTCCTGGTTCGGACACTGCATTCCTGCAGCGTTCGCTTCCCAGACATGGCTGCAAATGTTATTCCAGTGGTATGCAAATATTTCACTATATTGTCATTAAATGTGTTGTATCTATACCCAACACCTCTGGAATTGCTGAAGCTGAGGTGTTCCTAATAGTGGCCTCGCAGAAGCAATGCTATTTTTATTTCCTAAAGAAATATAGGACTTTTGATGCTTAAGTATTTGTCTACTGAGAGTATTTTTATATGTTTTTGAAGAACGTGAGCTGAAGAGAAGCTTTAAAAGTGCAATAATTTGTATAACTAGGACAACAGTTTGGGAATATGATAATTGGTCCTTGTTTGGAATGTACTGAAGGTTGTTTGACTTCAAGTTTTTCTCATTGGAGCTGCATAAGGAGTTTTATTTTTCTGAACATAGAAGGGAAGTATTATTGTACAAACTTCTCTGTGTGCTATTTGTGCTGATGTTCACCCTCTGTGCAGCTGATGGAGTTCCTTAGTGATAACAATGAAGCAGCAGCTGCCGATGTCCTGGAGTTTGTGCGGGAAGCGATCCAGAGATTTGATAACCTCAGGCCTCTTATTGTTGAGAAGATGCTTGAAGTCTTCCACGCTATCAAATCTGTCAAGTGAGTCCAGAATATGATATCAAACAGACTTGGAGCACCTGTGGCTCACTTGTATTGAATGCATATTGTCATTAAATATGTGCCAATATCCATGTGACCCACACAGAGGGTGACTGAAGTTGAGATATTTTGGTGTGGAGGATTTCTAGGTACAGCTTTCTTCTTGCCTACTTGTACAGGAGATAAATTGAGTGTTTGTTGCATTGAATAAAGAAAATAAAGTCAATTTAAATTTCTGTAACGCTGTTGATAATTGTAATTCCACTTGGTAGGAAATAGCATTGTTGATGGAGGCCAAACATAAGGTAATGTATTTGTTAAAACAGAACTCCTAAGAAATTTGCACTTGTAGGCAACTGGAAATACTGTACATTTATTAGAAAACCTTATCTAACATAGACTGAGCTTTCAAAACTACAATGCTGTTTTAGTACTTTTCAGGGCTCTAAAATCTTTAATTGCTGATGGATCTGTAAAGGTGAAGTCATATGAGAATTTCTCTGTATCAGAAGAGCACTTTGTCATTCTCCTAATACACAGAAAACTCTGAATCCCATCTCCACTGTAATTTCATTAAGTGAGGGGGAAAAAAACATCTGAAAAACCATCCTTTTTCTAATCTTTGTTCTTGTTCTGGTTTTTTATTTTCTCCTGTCTAATGGAAAAATTAGTTTGTCTCAGTTAAATGGAGAATTTAGGGCTGACTTTATTCACATGCAGTAGAGTATTTCATTAAAATCACAATGAAATTTAATTTTGTGTATGTCAGGATTAACACAGATAGAAATAAATACATAGCAGAGAATAGATCTAATTTGATGTACTTGCTCCTGAGTTTACTGAGGCTGAAAAGATAATTTCTTTTGATTTAACCTGCTTTTGTCAGTTGTGTCCTTTTGAATTTGTCAAGACTGGCCTTTACCTACCTGACCATAAATTACTTTTCTTGGTGCTAGTTTGGGTATATCATGAAAGCCTGATTTAAATTACTGTTCTTGTCTCAGGATTTATCGAGGAGCATTATGGATCCTTGGAGAATATTGCAGCACAAAGGAGGATATACAGAGTGTAATGACAGAGGTTCGCAGATCACTTGGAGAGGTGTGTGTGTTCTGGGGCTTTTGTGTTTACTGGCTCTTCATGGTTTTTCATGCCATTATGCAGTGGGGTTTGTAAGAAATAAGTATTTTAGAAAGATCAAGTGAGATGCAGAAGTGTTTTGAGGACTTGTGATGTGTAATGGCATGTGCACAGGAAATCTTAAGTAAAAAGCAGTCAGGGTTTTGCACTCATTATTCATGTTTTTTCAAGTAGCATACTTGAGCTGAGAATAAGTGATATCTGTTAAGAAAAGAGTTGGGAAATTCCTTATTTCAGAAAATTATGGCAGCTTTAATATATGATTTAGCTATATCCAGTAGAAAGGAAAAAGTGCTTTAAGTGTGGGTTGTTCTGAGAAAAAGACTTCTCTAACAAAATCTAATTCATCAGTGAGAGCTTTATTGCATGTTGTAAGCTTCTGTATGTATTTCAATATCTGTTTATTTCCTCAAATTCTCCCCAAACTGATGCCCTGTAGCTGAGCTTTTGCTTGTAAAATCTTCAGTTATGCAGATAATTTTTATTAAAACCTTCTGCAGAACAAAAACGTATCTTATTTTAATTGTAACAGTTGTTTCCTGCTCATTTCTAGATCCCAATTGTAGAGTCTGAGATCAAGAAAGAAGCTGGTGAGCTCAAACCTGAAGAAGAGGTGTCTGTGGGTCCAGCCCAAAAACTAGTGACAGAGATGGGCACTTATGCAACACAAAGTGCTCTAAGCAGTTCCCGACCTGCCAAAAAGGAAGAAGACAGGTATTTGTGATTTCATGCTTGGCTTTTTTTTTTATTTGAGTGGTGTTATCTGTCATACAGAGTTCAGTGGTTGAGGGAATTTCCTGTTTTAAGGTATTATCCTAACTAGATAGTATCCAATAGGAAGTTGCCCAATTGCTTAGGATTTGTAATCAAAGCTTACTGTATAAAAAAGAACTTTATTAATTATGATATCCTAAATTCTAGTTGTTGTTTTTACATAGAGTTCTCTCAGTTTTAGTTTGACACAGAGATACTGCCTTTAGATGAAAATAGATTCTTCCCTTATATCACCTTGCACTCCTACACCTTTCTCTCCCTAGTCCATGTGGAAATAACTCTGTGACTTGTGAGGATCTCTGTATCTGGAAAATTACTTTTTAGGGAAGGAAAAAACCCAACCTTGTGAGGTGTTTCAAGCTTGTTTTGCTTGTACAGTATGAAAGTTAAGGTACCAAGAGAAGTAGGCTGAAGATTGTCATCCCAAAGTAGTTTTCTGAGGATTGTTTGTCTTTGCAGACCTCCCTTACGAGGATTCTTGCTGGATGGAGATTTCTTTGTTGCAGCCTCCCTTGCTACAACTTTAACCAAGATTGCTTTACGTTATGTGTCCCTAGTTCAGGAAAAGAAGAAACAAAATGTGAGTCATCTCTTGTGTTTTCACATCCAGGGAAGAGCTGCTTGTTGCCTCTTTTGTTTTAAACAAATGCAAAATGGGTTAAGTTCAAGATAAATGCCAGTTATGTGATTGGATAATGATAGTGTGGATCACAAACAGGACCTGCTGTTGTCCAGCCATTCTATCTAGACAGTTTTTAAATCATTCTGCTTGATTTCAGATAACAAGTACTAAAAAACCTAAGAAATCTGTTCAGAGATGTTACAATTTGATTAATACACATCTTTTTTAAGTAAGTCAGAAGTCAGCCTTCCTTTAAAGCTGTGGAAAATGCCATAACCTTCTTCCCTTCTCTTTGTGCTCCTTGTCAGTCCTTTAATGCTGAAGCTATGCTGCTGATGGCCACTATTCTCCACTTGGGCAAGTCTTCTCTTCCCAAGAAGCCAATTACAGATGATGATGTGGATCGTATTTCGTTGTGTCTGAAAGTGTTGTCAGAGTGTTCTCCTCTCATGAATGACATCTTCAACAAGGAATGCAGGCAGTCCCTCTCTCACATGCTGTCAGCCAAGCTGGAAGAGGAGAAACTTTCCCAGAAGGTGAGCTGTTATAAGTGTGTGACCATAAACACTTGGAGATTTTACAGATGTTCACATCCAAGCTGGTCCCAGAAATGTCACCTTTTGACTCTGTGTAGGTCAGCCATTATTTGACTGTTTTGGGATGGAATTCACTGTGAATTCTTGAATTCTTCTCTTCCTGCAGAAAGAATCTGAGAAGAGGAATGTGACAATTCAGCCGGATGATCCCATTTCCTTCATGCAGCTTACTGCTAAAAATGAAATGAGCTCAAAAGAAGACCAGTTCCAGCTTAGCCTTCTTGCAGCAATGGGAAACACACAGAGGAAAGAGGCTGCTGATCCTCTTGCTTCCAAACTTAATAAGGTAGTGGGAAATCACTTTGGGAATTGCAGACTGGAACTGATGATTGCTGGTTGATTGGTTAGACACAGGTATAACTCGGTTGGGATCAAGACAAAAAAGAAAGACACTTGTGCTTATAATTGTTACCTTCTGAAATGGGGAGAGGAAGAGCAAGAAGGAGACTTAGAGAATGCTGAGCTGGTGGAATTTGGAGAAGAAATCATGGTTTGCTGGTTTGTAGATCCCAATAAAGTTCATGGGGAAGGGAGCAAGGATGCCAGAAGTGATTAAGAACCCCTTTCTTTGGCTGCTGTGTCCTACTGCCAAGTGCAATGCATCCTTATTTCACTCTTTATGCTTTTTTTTTTTTTTTTTTTTCTGCAGATTAGCAGAACCTGCCAAGGAGGTTTAATTCATTAGAAAAGAGTTAAACCTCCAAACTTTGAAAGACTGGATGGATTCTTTTTGATGTTTAAAATTACCTTATCATTTTAAGTCAGCATTTCTTTGTCCTGCTGATCATCTTAAGAATAAATAGCATTACAGCTCATATTTTAGGAACTTACTAGTTACTAGAACACATTTGGTCTGGAGAGGATTTACAATTGTGTGTATGCAGGGGTACTTGTGAAGGAAAGCTACTTGTTTTGGAGGCCCATATTAAAGAATAATCAATTTAAGTGTACTTTATTCTTGTTTTTTGTTATTGTTTGAATAATTCTGTGTCTTAAACTGGTTTCTGAGAAGGTGAATCCCTTGGCTTGTGTCACAGGTGACTCAGCTGACAGGTTTCTCAGACCCTGTGTATGCAGAAGCTTATGTCCATGTCAATCAGTACGACATCGTGCTGGATGTGCTGGTGGTCAACCAGACCAGTGACACCCTGCAGAACTGCACCCTGGAGCTGGCCACACTGGGTAAGCAGGGCTGCCCTGCTGCAGACAAAGCAGCTCTGAGGTCTTGGGAATGGGGCATCACCCTGCTGTAAGGAATTCCTGAAGTGCTTCCAAAGTGATGCCAGTTAGCCACCATTCTGAATGCCTTAAAAAATACACTTTTTTTGAATATTTGGTGAAAGTGTTGTGTGTACTGACATTGACAATGCAATCTGATTATATAAATCATAGTCAGATTTTATCACTAAAAACATAACATTCCATTTCCCCTTCTCATTTTTTCCTGACTTATAAACAGGTTTTTTGATATACTTATTTTTCATTGTGCTCCTACCATAAACAGGAAAATAAAAATAGGTCAAAATCCCAACTGGAATGGAGCAGAAAGCCATCTGCCCTAGGTGATTTTTGCACTCAGCCTGAGGTATTTAAATACTGCCTTTACTCGATGGAAACCATTCCCTGTGCCAACAGCTGTAGCAGAGTATTGCTTGGACAATACTGAGGCTTCATTAACTTTTCTTAGAGGAGTCACTGGAGCAGATAATTCAAGAACAGTAACCAGTTTCTTATTAGCTGTCCTCTGCTTTAGCAGTCAGGAGCTGAAAGACATTTACAATATGCTAGGAGAACTCACATTACATACTTTTAACTATGTGAAATATGACTGGAGGGGCATGACCTTTCTCCTAAAATTTTGTAAATCATTTGATGAGACTAATGATGGGAATAAATCAAATGGATGCATTATTTAATAGGTTGTGTTTTTCTATTTGTCAGCTCAGTAAAGTGGAATTCTGTATCTCCCAGCTGATGTACTGCAGAAGCAGATGACTTGAGGCATCACTCCCATGTGTGGAGCTCATGCTGTTCATGCTGTGTTCACAAATTGCAGTTTAGTAGAACTAAGGAGTCTTTCCAATTGCTTGCTGAAGGATTAGTGAAAATGCATCCCTTGGTGTTTCTTTGGAGCAATTATACTCAGAATCCAGGGGATACTTTGACCTGTTTATAAATAGCTTAGTGCCTGTAGTGCTGGACATTGTACTTTGGGCTTGAGGCACTTTACTATAGGGTTAGGCCTTATGACAATGTCAGTGATTAAAATACAAGGTAGAATTAACCATCTCCTTGTTAAAAAAATAATACTAAACTCCATCCAAAGCCCATTTAATTCTGTATTTGCATTTGTTTTCAAGTGAGGTTTGGGTGAACACAGCTATATTTTAACTGAAATTTGTATGCAATGTAGTTTATCTTGCAATTAGAAAACTATAAAAAAAAAAGAGCAACCAATTCCAGATCAACTAATATCTTTGTGGTGGTGTTTAGTGCAGCTCTCTAGATGCAAAAATTGAGTGACAAGAAAATAAAAAGCTGTTGTTCTGAAAGCTAAGGTGATTGTGTACTGCTAATGTTCCCTGATCCCCATCTCCCAATTTCTTTACACAGGTGACTTGAAACTTGTGGAAAAACCATCTCCTCTGACACTTGCTCCACATGATTTTGCAAACATTAAAGCTAATGTCAAAGTCGCTTCAACAGAAAATGGAATAATTTTTGGTAATGTTGGTAAGTAAACAATTCTGTATGCAAAACTAACATGAATGCATTGCATTTTTAACTGCTTTATGAGCTCCAAAATAAGTAAAACCTTTCGTGTTGGGAGAAGAAATTAAATTACAATGTAAGAGTATTTAATTATGATTTCTAAAACAAATTCTATATCACTATTACTTAAAATCATCATAGAATGTGCTACCTTTAGGATGATTGTCAGCATGAGATTGAGCAAGGATTGACTGTTGTTAACTGTCAGGTGCTAGTTCAGCACCCTTATTAAGTGCAAATTCACTTTTTGGAAAATTGGAAAATGGTGTTGTGTGTTCTCTTGCAGTGTATGATGTCTCTGGAGCAGCCAGTGACAGAAACTGTGTGGTCCTCAGTGATATTCACATTGACATCATGGATTACATCCAGCCTGCTTCCTGTACAGATGCTGAGTTCAGACAGATGTGGGCAGAATTTGAGTGGGAAAACAAAGTTAGTTTTTTTTTCTGTATGTTACTTTGTTGATGAGATACAATTCTCTCTCATTCTACAGCAGCTTGCTGCAGCAACATTATCTGTTGCCACATAAACCTCATTCAACATTCTCATTGGATGTTTGCCTCAAGTAGCTTGTTCTCTTACAGCTATCTTATCAGTTTCACAAGCTTAGCAATGCAATAACTGGGGTTTTGGCCTGCAAAAGAGGTTGTGTGCATTGAGCTTTACCTCCTGTATGGAAGCTGTCCAAACTGACTGGTGATTGCTGTGTATTTTGGCTCAAAGGTGAGATGGCAGCAAGTGTAAGTTTATGCTGAGGCTGCAGAATTACTCATGCTGCTCAGCCTCTTCAGTTCTTAATCACATTGTTTTGTAGGTTGCAAGGGATCTTTTTTAAAGGTTGTTTAGTCCTGCCCCTACCAGAGGGACAGGAACCTCTTTCTTTTATCTTGCTACTTTGCAGTACAGCTGTAGCATAAAGTTCTGGATGCTGTGTAAGACCAGCAAGGCAGTGGGTACACTTCATAGTAACTGAGGGTGCCCAAACCTATAAAAAAAGGGTTTAAGGGAGATAATACCATATAAGAATAGAGAAGAAACATTAAACCAGAGTGGGAGATGTTTTACATGAACTGTAGCCTTATGTGTACATAGATGTGCTTACTTGAGACTAGGTTTAAATGTCTCAGGGGGAACTTGTGCACAATATATTGTAATGCATGATATATGAAACTTTAGTAGTTTGTAAACTGCTTCTAAGAGATATGTAAAAAATAACTTAAACAAGGCACATAATATGCAATATGATAAAGCCAAGACAGCCCAGAGAGCTTTGTTGCTAGAAGGGGAAGATGAAAGGAATCTTTGTCAATGGTTAATAGCAAACTTTGGACTATGTATTGTTTTTACTTATTCTGGCAGTGTGTAAAGTGTATTCAGACAAGGAGTCCACTGGTTGCTGTAGAGAATCTAGACATTCAGCAGAGTATCATCATATTCACCCAATAGATTTTTAGAAACCATGGTAATAGCAGGAAATTCTCCATCTTAACAAGTGAATGGCAGGTGGAGAAGACTTCTTATGATGCTACCACATAGTGGGAAGTGCATCCAGCTTACACAGTGAGCTGTTCCTCAAGGAGGAGTGTAGAAGTGGTCTCCTTTATAGAGCCCTGAAGAAGAGATTTCAGAAATACCTGAGGTGCTAATTAAAGTAATTGCCTTCTTTTTTTTTTTCTTTTCCTTCTTGAAGGTAACAGTGAATACAAATATCATTGATTTAAATGAATACCTACAGCACATACTGAAGTCAACCAATATGAAATGCCTGACTCCAGAGAAGGTGAGCTATTTCTTGGAGAGTTTTAGATACCTTTTTTTAGTTCCTGTGCTTTATTAATTTGTTCAACATTTGTTGTTATTATGTTTAGAAATGCCTGCTTTCACTATGAAATAGTACATATACCTCAAAGTTTTTACTCTGAAATGAGTAAAAGCAGATAAATGTTACCCAAATTCTCTGTAGTTGCAAGCTGTAAAATAAGAATGTCCATTTTGATTCATAGTAACTCAAGTGTAGTATAGACTTGATGGGACCACCTGTTTACATAAAGGGGTTTTTTTTTTAGTAGCTCCATATATCTTCCTTCTCTGACAAAATTTACCTTTCTTTTGCCAGTTTAGCTTTATGTTGTAAAGCAGAATAAATATATAGAATAGCTACTTGCTTTTGAGATGTAGCATGTATGATAGCTATTAGCTATTGCATGTATAGTAGCCAAATTAAGTGTAGTAGCTATTTAGCTTCTTCACCATTTTGCTGTTGGTTAAAAAAAACCCCAAAATCATAAAATGCCCTCCTGCCTTGTCTTGATAAATTCTGTAGAGGACATAATTGTCAATATGAGTTCTAGAATAAGTGTTTCCCAGTGCAGGAGTCCCACATGTTACAAAATGTTGCAGGTGAAGAATAGAGTTTAAATGTGATACATTGATAGCGAGTTTAGGGTGAACTAAACAGTATTCAGTGGTTTGTGGTGTTTCAAGAGCTGCCGTGTTCTTTTCACAGGCACTTTCAGGCTACTGTGGCTTCATGGCAGCCAATCTGTACGCCCGCTCCATATTCGGGGAGGATGCGCTGGCCAACGTGAGCATCGAGAAGCCGATCCACCTGGGGCCGGAGGCGCCGGTCACGGGGCACATACGGATCCGGGCCAAGAGCCAGGTACAGGCACTGCCATCCTCTCCACTTCCAGGGCAGTGTGCCAAGCACTCCTCACAACTCACAGGGTTTTTGCAGTCCTTTCTCCTGCTGTGTTACCATGAAATAGGCCTTGGCGCCAAGATTTCCCAGTTTTGCAAAGGGATTGTTATCATTGATTTGCTTTTAAGTAAAGAGCAAATGTGCCCCAGGGTTACATGATGTTTTTCCTGTTAAATTGCACATTTTAGTGTCACACAACAATGAAATTTTATGCATGTAATTGCTGGTCACTGGTTGTTTTTCAAAAACAGCAAAGCAAAACCCCAAGTTTTTTGGTAGGAATATTTTTTGTAGATATATGAGTCTGCTTTGGATTTTAGAATTTCTACCTCTTAACTAAAAGACCAGAATTTGGAATAAATAAAGCATAAACACCAGCATACAATATAAATATTTTCAATAGTGTGCAATAAAAGAGTACCCGAGAGTTTTCATATTCAAAGAAAACATTTAGTTCATGAGATGCCACTATAAAGATTTTGGTTAAATTAAAGTTTCTGGCAAATTACAGTGCCATTTTTACATAAAACTGCATTCAGTTACATACACCAGCATGGTTTCATTTTGAAATCATTGTGCTATTGAATATGTGGATTTATTAATGCAGTTTCTTTTGATGGTTCTTCAGTTTGTGTACAATATTAATCTGGCTCTGAGATTAAATTATTTTTCATAGCACTGAGTGTACTGGTATCAACACTGGGACTTTCAACAAATCGAATTTCAGTAACTGGACAGACAGTTGTAATTTCTCACCTGGCAGTCCTCTTTCAATTGGTGGGAGGTCAAAAGATGAAAATTGGTTTTATTCTTTGGCTTTTCACATTGATAACACATGTAACATTTCCAGCTCAATTAAGTTTCATTAATAAATTTCTCAATAATATATGTAGGCTATATATGTAGACCTAACCTTTACCTAGTGATAAGGAAGTGAGTACTATAAAATGCACAAAGAAGTGAACAGCTAGAAATTTCCATGCCACTGACTTTGTAGATTTCTAGATATGGAACTTCCATTTTAATATAGATGAGATAAAGTCATTTTCAAATTAAGTATTTATGTCATAATTATTGTCTTCCTTTTCCTTACAGGGAATGGCCCTGAGCCTTGGAGATAAGATCAATCTGTCTCAGAAGAAGACAAGTTTATAAATTTTACCTAATGTCTTTTCAGGTCTTTTACAGTTTAACCTTAGGTATGTGGCTTTTGGGATCCAGAACATCTCATATTCTTCAGTGTTCTGTAATTGTAGAAGCCAGGCTTTTGAGCTGAATGCATTCCAGCAGATAATTTATAGGTTCTCCATGATTGATATTGAGCAAATTTTAAATCTCCAGGGTTTTTTTTTTTTTTCCTTTGTCCTGGAAGTCATGTTTTCTTTGTCTCTAATATATACTGATGCTCACAGTACAATAAACAAGTTACACCAGTACTGTTTTTACTGTCTGTAAATTATAATCTCTGTATTATCAGATCAGTGTTGAATGTCTGTCCAGGGGTGCTTTGATCTCTGAGAAAGTGTAGCTTAAGTGTTTACAGTAATGACTAGGTCTGAATATGTGAATATGTTATCATGATTCTTAAAATACTCTGGTATACCTAGGAGAATATAAATTTAAATTAAAGGCTGTGTATTCTAGATGATAATGTAATAACTTGGCACAGGCAAGCTTGTAGTATCAAAAAAGAGACTGTCAAAATTCAGCTCTTTCCAGCAAGTTGTAGAACCTTAAACTTTGTTTTTGAAGTGCTTTCCTAACAGTGTTATTATGAGTAACATAACATTACTGGTGGTGTTCTTATTTTTCAGTTAATGTGGAAAAGACAGCCAAGTGCAGTGTTAAAGCTGTAGCAGCATAAGCAGTTTTTCAGTGAATGCAGCTTTTGGCCACGTGTGCAAGCTCAGGAAGGAAAAATTCAGACTCATTATGAGCTTGCAATGAATTGGACTGTGTTGAAAAGGAAGAGTTGTGAGTGGAGGTCAGGTCAGAATGTTGAAGTGAGTTAACACCACTTGGCTACTAAATCTTATGCAAATTAGTAGTGGATTAAAGCATGTAACCATGGATTGAAAATAGTGTCATCTGTATCTACACAGTGTTAATTCTGAATTTGTTAAATTGTTGCAAGCAGTTGCTTCTACAGAAGTGTCCAGAGCCAGCAGTGCTCTTCCAGTTGGCTGAAGGTCCTGCTGCTGGATTTCCACAGCTTTGACCTGCTCCAGAAGGACAGAAGAGAATATTCTGAGTAGCTGGTTGCCAAAACATTTAAGGCCTCAGTGATGAAAATACCTATTTTTCATTCTGAATAAGCATAAGGAGCACACATGTAAATTCTGAAATGGTCTGGGCTGCTGTGTTTAATCTGGCTAAATGATGGCCCTAGAAGTGAAATGCAAAACCTGAGCATGGTTTTGCTGAATGATCTATTTATTTTTCATATTTTGAAATCCCTGTTTAGTTCTGCCATTATTTTGGCTTTTAGAGAGAGCTCTAGCTCATGCATAACATGATAGCAACAAGAGCTGAAGCTCTGAGCATGCAGGACTACCTTGATAATGTCCTTATGTCTCTGCATGGTCCCACAGCAACTGCATTCCTTTCTGGGAAGTTATGCAGATTCACAAGGATGTAGTAGAGATAATCAAATTCATGGTCTTAACTGCTCAATACTTCATAATTTGTGGGTCAAGGGAAATGATGGGAGAAAAGCATTAGGAGTATGCTGTATGGGAGCTCCTGGGAAATTCCATGGATATCAGTATGCTGCTGTGGGGGGGGACTCATTCTGCAATCACTTCAAGCCAAATCAAGATAAAAGAAAATCCTAGGAGTCCAATGGATGGTTTAATTCCTTCATTAAGGTACTGTGAGTTATAAGACACTAACAGAGACTGAGTCATAGCTCTGTGGGCACTCACTGGTTTGGATGGGATGGGTTTGCTGACCACAGCCAAGGAAAGGATGTTTTTTGGAGAAGGATACACATTGCCAGTATGTGTTATCCAAGCCATGTTTGTCACAATCTGCTCTCCTCAGAACAGAAAAACATCCTGGCATGTGCAGAGATCCATATTTCAAGTGGCTCTTAATCAGCTGGGAGGGGAACATAATTTTGTTTGGGATATTTTTCACTGTCAGGATTTTATGGAAGGACATGGAAACACCTGTGCAGCAGGAGCTGCCATGACTTTGGGATTCATTTTCCACCTGCCATGCTTTTCAGTGGCTCTCCTCAAAACCAATTCAAAAACTACTCAAAACCAATTTAATAGCAGAATTGGTTTTGTACAGACATTTTCATTGATGGCATGCATTTTTTCAATAGCCTGAACACTAAAAATATTAGATCTGTGTTTCATGTCTATGCTTCAGAGATGAAATTCCCTTCTTTTATACATTCATCCTATTGTGTTCTGGCTAAGCTTTTTGCTCAGCAGCTCAGATATCAGATTGATTCTGGTCCTGTGCATACAAAGGAATATCTTGCACAGACCATCATTCTTCAGGATCCACTTGCAGCTTTTTCACTGCAGTAAAAGCTGGTGTACAGCTGTGGCTCTGAATTGTTGCAAACTTGGTATCAGGAAGTTGTTACACCCTGCTTTCTGCACAGCAGTGTGTATTGCATACACTGTGCTAGGGTTAAAGGGAGTGTTATTCCACTGCTCTGACTTCAGAGACTTCTATAAGAACAGGAATAAATTACCAGGAGGAGTACATAGAGCAAGTAAGCTTGCTGCTTTTCCATTAAAAGTTTTAGAAAGTCATTGCAGGATGCAGGTTAGAATAGCAGGAAGCCAGTTTTTACTATGTCCCTGCTGCCAGGAATCTGGGCCAGGTTTCTTTATTCAGGGCCTCATGAGGATTTGTATTTATGTCTTATTTAGATGCTAACATGAAAAGCAGGAATGTTTATCTGAGGACAGGCAGATGTGGGCAACTCTCATTTGTCAGTGGAAGGGCTTATCCTAAGTAAGCATGAATAGGGAGATTGGATTTACAGAAACTTTATAGGTAATATAAAAAAATAAATTAAAAATCAGGCCACAGAGGAACTTAATTTGTACACTGGCCTTCAGAAAGATTTATAAGTGGTTCTGTAGAGGCAGCTTTATGCAACTCTGAGAAATGTCAAGCCTTATGTGAGGTGTTTGCTCTCTATCATGTGCTTTTTGGTACAATGCTGCAGCTGAAAGACTCAGTCACTTAATCCTGTTAGTTAGCAGCACCCCAGCACCAATTTAAAGCATTTTATAAATCCTTCAAAGTTTTCTTGTTGTTACACCAGGGGGTGCTGTCTTGCAACTGATAAATTTTCAGAGGTTGTTTTTTTGTTGTCTTTTTTTTTTTAAGTGTTAAGGAAGAAAGTTAAGTATCTCATGCAGGGATGTGCTGCAAATTTTGTCATATAAGCAGCAGAGAGTAATTTTGGCCCACTCTTGGGGTCACTTTCCACTGGCTTTTGTATATTTTTGGGTTGCCTAGCTAAGTGTAAGCAGTGCACACCAATTCACAGCTCAGATTACTAATACAGTACATCTGTTCAAACACTGCCTTTTCTCTGGAGATTTTGCTTTTCTAAAGCACAGTGAGATAGATTTGGCTGTACACAGCTGGCCTAGGGAGGATCTCCCATTTGAGAGACATGAAAATGAATTCACTAAGAAAGGGATGTAGATGTAATATAAGAAATTCTATCTGTGCCCATACATTTGTAATACTAACCTAGGCCATTTTTAGTTTGAGCAAAGCCATAAAATATCCACTGTATTTCACTATATATTTATTTGGATTTTTTTTTTTTTTTTTTTTTTTTTTTTTTTTTTTTTTTTTTTTGGTATATGTTTTGTAACTTGTGATTTTAACCTTTTCTAAACTCTGTGTATAATTTTTTTTTTTTATTTCATCAACGGTCCACAATTGTTAACAATAGAATGAAATTGCTACCAAAATGTGATTTCTTTTGTTTTGACATATAAACATAATTCTCCTAGCCATAGATTGTAGGTATTTTATAATTCGGTTATAAAGTACAAATATTTTATATTTGTAGACATTTCATTCTTGTCTAAACCAGCTACTTTAGACAGGTATAAGGTCTGCAGTTTCTGTGGCTTGTAGGTGCCTATTTTGCTCTTTCTTTCACTGGAATTTCATTTAGGGGAAGCAGAACATACTAAGCTTATTGTTATCCTGACACCAGCAAATAAGCAGTGTTAGTGAGTCTCACTGTTCCTGCACCTTATTCACAATGGTTTTCAGGTTTGGTGTTTCAGGTTTTTCCTGTAATAGCTGATCAAAGTCTTCTACATCTTTTAACTAAAAATGTGGTCTCTTCTTTTCCTAAGGTCTTAGAGTACCAGGAAGAGTTATAAGGCTTTTATCATACTTCTGATTTTAGTTACATCCAAAGTTTGGAGATGAATTTCAAAATGCAGTAATGAGTTCTTAATCTGATCTTTCTGAATAACTTGTGTCACTCATATTTAGACACAAGAATAAACAATTATTTCTGCTGTGTTGTTCTTAAACTATATATAAATATTTTATTACTTTGTAGAAATTTCACTTAGATGGGATTCCCCATATCCTTTTGGTTTTTTCCCTCCTTGATTTTAAATATTTTTTGCTGACAATGATCTCCACATGATCTGTCCAAAACTACTATGATGTGTTGCATAGACATCCCTGCTTTGGTTTTTCAAATGAAGTTCTGTCTTGTTTTAATATTCTTTGTACTCAGTGGTGCTAGTGGACCAGTTTCCTCTGAGCTATGACTAGAAGAGATGAAAGGGTTGTTCATTTGCAGAAGCATGCACCATTTAGCAGGAGATTCTTTTGAGACAGGGATGGTGGATGACAGGTCTATGTAAGCCCCTTTGAATTTGAGAGGGTAGAATTCTCACTTCAGCAGAGTCCTAACTTGTGGCAGAGCTCTGTGGGCACTGAAAACCCACGGGGTTCATCTCTTTCAATAATGTAGTGCATGGTTTGAGGTGTGATCTGCTTTGCATGTACAGCAGTCTCTGGGATGAGCTTGAATTTAGCACAGTTTTCCTCCTGAGGTTGTGACCCAGGCCACCACTCTGTGCCTCAGGTGCTGCCAGGATTTCCAGTAGTTAGGATGTGGGATGAGCACCTGGGACCACAACTTGACAACAGCTTCATTCCTGGCCAAAACCAAGCCTAGGCTCGTGGTACCAGAATGGCAACAGGTCAGACCAAAGCTGATCTCCAGGCTGGTGTGCAAGCTTCAGTTCAGCCATGAACAAACCTGTGTCTTCCCCACCTGATGCAGAGAAATAGCTGCCTGCTTGAGGCCTTACTCTGAGACCTGTCAGGCTGCTCCTGTCAGCAAGAGGCTGTTCTACATCAGGCATCTTGTCCAGAGACTGAATGCACAGTTATGTGTACCAGATGGGAATTGTGCTCTGGGCTTCAATCTATTCAATCTTAAGAGCCATCTCTGCTTATTTACAGTTCTCTAATATCTGGAAAACTTGAAATGGTCCACTTCAGTTCTTGTGTGTTATGCACAGATTTTTTACCAGCCTGGAAGGCGGGTCACCCAGTTTATTTGGTTAGTGCAGCTAATGTCACCTTTTAGAAAGTGAGGGAGTTCACTGGCTCCTTACAATTACATCCATGTTAACATGAATTATTGTTCTGAGGAAAAGGAGTGGGAGATACAAAGACTGTATCCCTTCATCCATGCTTGAGCTTGAGGAGAAGGTAGCTTGAATCTGCAAGTGATAGCACATACCACTGGTGCCTTCAGACTTGGCTGCAAGGTGCCACACCTGTGCCCAGGACACACCTGTATCCTGCTGGCCACTCCTAAAACCCCTATGAATTTCCATAAATATACCCCCATAAATAAACCTCTATAAAGTTTCTATAAATCCAGTCTTCCCCATTTTGCCAGGCTGCATTCAGGCAGCTGTTTATGTGCTCACAGATAGCACCTACCTGTCAGTAAAAATGCTGGTGTAGGAGCATTCTTCTTTTCTGGCTCATCCCATTTTCTTCATTATAGTTTACTTAAAGAAATATTTCCATCACAAAAAACAGATTGACCTTTTATTCAGATTATCAGGAATTGCTTTAGATTCTTAATGGGATTTTTTTGAATGCCATATCAAACTTTCTTTTAACGGTGCAAGACAAGAAGCTATTAAAACTCCAATGTGTTTGACCTGATAATTTAATGCTTGTGTTTTCAAGCATGTAACACTATGTTAATGTATCTTTACTAAGAGATACAATTATTGCAGGGTTTGGATGCCTGATCATAAGTAAGAACAGGTGGTTTTTTCCTACGCCTGTTCTCACTTGCACTTTCAGACGCACAAGTTCAGCAGTGCTACTATATCCAGCCTTAAGAAATGGGAATGTTACCCTAGAAACACCATCACTGGGAGAGGTACAGAATGCCACAGAGACCTGCTCTTGCAGCAGGCAGGTGCTAAAAGCACACAGAGACATTTATCAGGTAATCAGTCAAACTTAGTATTTATGGAAAATGCAGATCATGCGAGACTATGGAATGCATTTCTTAATTAAATGAAAAATCAGAAATTGTGTGTATTCTTGCCAATTCTTCACATGTTGCTGTAAAGCATGAAGATACAAGCCCTAACAAATACATGCTTTTATTTCTGGAAGCAAAGTAGTCCCTAGCTATATGTATTAAAACACATAAATAACAAAGCTGCAATTCTTGTTTAACCTTTGCTCTTTTTCTTTTTTTAAACAATGTAGTTTTTCATTGCCATTTTTCTTGGAAATTATTTGAGTTTGTAGTTGGAGCAACCATGCTTTCAGAAGCTTGTAGCTGATTTTTGTAGCAGTATTTAATGGATGGTATCTGGGAGCAGAGCAATTTTTCCCATATATCCAGGAAATCACCTTAGAGCCTCAGTTCCATAGCTGTGGAGATAGGCTGCCACCTTTGTGAAGTGTTCTGAGATCTGCTGGTGAGAAGTTCTGTACAAAAGCTCAGGTGCTGTTGTGCTTCTGAAAATGAAGTCAACAGTCCCCACTTTCTTCCTCATCACTGGATGGGCAGGTCTGAGCTTAGAGAGATTTCAGAGACAGCTCTGGCTGAGTACAGTGAGACAGAGCTGAGAACTGGATGGCTGTGAACACCTTGCTCTGATAAGCAGCCTGCTGAAGAACAGAGGCTCTGCCAGCTCCATGATATAATTTACATTTTGCTGTAGTTTCCTGTGAAGACAATAAGTTCTCAGTACAGCAAGACTAGTTTTTGACGTGCACAAAAGCTAATAAGCAGTCAGGTAAGTGATGTGTTGTGTAGCAGTGGCAGGACAACGCTGCAACAGAGACAGTCTGGTGTGTTTCAAGTGACCTTTCCTCTAAGACAAGGCAAGGAAATTGATAGATAATTGAAAGCTGGGCTGCTCAGCATCTCCTGCTGCTCCTGTGCCACCAGGAGTGAAAAGACTTGTGCAACACCTTGTTTGTTATAGTGAAAGCATATTTTCTATCTCAGTTTTCCAGTTTGTCTTTAACAGAGACAGGCACAGCTGCTTTTGGAGGCAAATGCAATCATCGTGTTGACAATTGTAGGCAGCACTTCAGAAGCTCCTCTTCTTGCTGGGTTGTTCCTGTTGAATTTTGCACATCCCTGCATGCAGAGGGCCAAATCCACTTCCAGAGGGCTGCACCAAGTATCTGTTTCAGTGCTTTTGAGGGACCCCAACTTTTCTGCAACACCCTTGTCCCAGGGGACCCAGGTGCAAGAAGGGGCAGCAGGAGAGCAATCCTCAGGAACTGGCACCCTCAGCTCCCCCATTTCTCTTAGGCCACAGGCCCCAAACAGCCATATTTAGCCATATATATCCCATAGGAGTGATCTCCTAATGTCACAAGCCATCTTACTGCCTTTTTCTGGGGCTCTAAAAATACAGGAGCCCCAGCAATGAGCCCACAGTTGGCTGGGTTAAAGCCTTTAGGTTCCAAGGATGCCTGAAACCAAGAGGTCCAAAGCCAAAAACATGTGGCTGCCCATCTTTGTGAGGAAAGACAGAAGACACCTGGCTGCAGGAAGTGCAGAGGAAGAAGAGGGGATGGGGAAACCATCCGCCCCATGGGCATCTGGCTGATGGTGTGGAGCCTACAGAGGAGGGTGCACACCCTGCACAGTTTCCCTGGCACCAGTCCACTGTGCCAGGCCTCCCTTCCATGCCAGCTTGGCACTGGTGCCACAGGAGCACCCAGCCCATCTGCCAGCAGCAGCAATCCTCGTGAGCATTGCCAGGGTGGGGTGGGCTGTGCATTGGACTGGGTGACTTTTAAACCATGCCATGATGCTTCAGTATATTCCACCAGTCTTCAGTTGCCTCAGGCTGCAAAGAAACCAAGTGGATCAAGGGAAGCCTAGAGGCTCAGGTCTTGTTGTTTTAAGAGGAATCTGCAAACTGACATATACTTCACCCAAGGAAAGACAGAAGGGCTTTGTGTTAATAAAAAAAGGGATGAGCAGTGGAATTGGATTTTCCTCCAAAGGACTATTAAATGCCCATTGAAAGGTTTAGCTGACTCTGCTTGATTAGATTATGATAAACTTTTGAGGGAGTTAATTTCCTCAGCTTTCTGTGATACTATTCTATATCTACCTTTGTGAAAAAGGTTAGTAACCCAAATTGTTCAGGAATCCTTTAATGGCACTGTCCTCTGCCATGAAATGCCCAAATCTTACCAAAGCAGGGGAATATGTACTTTGCAGGTCTAAAATGTGTTATGTGCAGTCACTGTAGCTATTTAAATATCAGGCAGAGCTTTTTAACTTTATGTTTTGCAATATCTGATGTATTGTTAAAGTAACCTAAATATGCACTTAAATAATTAGGAACTGGAAGTGCAGTGACATCTGACACAATGTTGCTGTCCACTAAACTCCTGGCAGTGCTCATTCACAAATGTTTCTGCCCTAAAACTGCTACATGGAGGGTGTGAATGTCAGTGGAGCAGAGGTCTGTATCATGTGATCAGAGATTCCTGGGTGGTGAAAGTGATGCAGGTATTACCTGCATAGACCACTTGCCTATTCATGTTTTTTGATGGCAGCCTTAAATGTGATAGAGCTCTGAAATTGTAGATTGTCACAGAAAGTTCAGTCATCTCAAAAGTATGTTGAATTGGTGCCATTCATATAGAGGAGTTCCATGGAATCATTTCAAAATCCAGCTGGGTTGTGTAGATTGCCCAATGGAGATCCAATGCAATTTTGTTTGCTTGTACCTGTGTGATGTTCCTATGTCTGAAATTAATTCTGGTGCTTGTGACTGAGCAAAAGATACCTGCCTCTCTGAAATTTGGAGCAGCAGTTATTCCTGTCTCTCTTGGGGTGAGAGCCTCAGCTGACATCCTTAGAGCAAACCTCTTGTATTTCTCACAAATTTGCTGCAGCTTGTTTCCACATAAAAGCTTAGCAGTCCTCATCCAAAGGGATCTCTACCAAGGGCTGTGTTATATTTTGAAACCCAGGTACTGTTTCCTTCCACAGATGTTCACAACTGTGCATAGTGTAGCAATGTGTAATTGAAACAAGGATGCTCCTTGTTTCCCCTGCATCAAAACCCACAGGGACAAGCACTTCCCCATTCACACACAGGCCCACGTGCTCCCAGAGTTTCTGAAGCTTTTTAAAAAAGGTCTATTACTCTAAATTTCTTGAAAACTTCCTGAAAATTAAAAATCAATCCGTTTTCTCGATCTCTGTCAAATTGCAATCTTATGGAAGTACTTTTTGTGCCCAAAGAGAAGGACTGTGACAGGAGACAAATGCAGTCATTTACCCTGGCAGACTCATTCTCTGCCTGACCTCACCCCAATGGCATTTTGAAAGTGTGGGTGCGTTATTTTGTTCAGGTGAATCACTCAAAATTACCGTTTGCCTGAAAGAGTTTATCAAAAACTAATGGGATTTTGCAGAATAAATGGCTTCACAATTCTTCATCTAGCAGATTGCTGAGAGATGAAATGAGTCTCTGAGGTATTTATTAACTTCTGTGGGCAGCTCTGAATATAAGAAAGGCAAGTGCTTGAAACTTTTGTACAGGAAATCTTACACTCTTTGTTTATCAGTGAGGAGTTTCTAATGCACAATCAAAATGCCAATCATCTATTTATCTGCTTCCTATAACACTGTAACATAAGACTGTATTAACAAAGAATTCAAATTTTCTAAGAGTAAATTTCTAAAAATTGGAATTTTTAGAAAATTCTTCAGAATCTTATTTTCTGGAAAATCAGTCTTTTCCACCAGCTCAGAACACTGGTGGCTGCACAAGTCCTGAGAGGTAGGGGAAGGGATTCTCATGGACTTGGAATAAAATGGCAGCCATAGTGCTCACCTTTCTCAGAAATTTTATAAAGCTGTTAGAATAGAGTGTCAGGTTTTGATACCAGGTGTAATTATACTCTAGAGCCAAGTGTATATGTAATCCTGAAGGATAGGAGTGTTAAGTAGGGTAGAGTTTGCCTGTATGGACTACTCCATTCCTCAATGAGCAAGCTAAAGCTTATTCTCTGCTTTTGTCTCTACTTGTCACAGCATGAACATGAATCAGAGTTGGTACAGTGTAAATGTGATGTGCAAATGCAGTTCAATTCGTGCAAACTATGTCAGTGAGAGGGAAATTGCCTTTTCCAAAAGGGATCTCTCACACTAGGCTTTAACCAGGGCATTGTGTTAGCTACAGACCAACAGTTCCCACTGTAAAATTGTCATTGGAATCTTCTGTAGATTGCTAGATAGGTTTCATGGAGACAGGGTTGGTATGTTTGTAATATGTGCTAGGCATGCATGAGCCATGATATGCTGTGCCATCACACTAGCTGAGCCATACCATAATAAGGGCTCCAACTGATTTTTGACTTCTCTTTACCTATTCTCATACTGCAAAGGGCAGAGGATTGTGAGAAAGAAACAAGGGAAGATTGTGTGTAGGAAGGGAAATTTCTTCTAAAATTCTGTAATTCTGTAATTTTCCATAATCACCTGTGTAAGTGCCTTGCTTTTAGTTTTGATTTTTTTTCTAAGCACTTAAAAAAATAATAATAAAGGCCTAGACAAGAAAAAGAAAAAAAGCAGGAGAGTATCACTGTGAGATTGTTTTAATTTTGATGGTCAACAGAAAGACTATTCAGCAGTGCAAGAGAAAAGCAGATGGAAGCAGCCACTCTAAAATCAGGTGATTTTACATTGGTCTTTAGCAGAATGTTTAATTTTTAATAGACATTAGGATCTCTTTATGGTTGTAAAGGCAAAATATTTTTAAAGTAGTTTTTTGTCAAGCATTCTGCAGATGGAGAGAGTTGATTGTCACTAATGAAGTGTTTTATGGCTAAGACCATTGCTGGAATAAAACTTTTGGCTACTTTTGCCTGCAGGTTCTACATCAAAATCCTATATACATTCATTAAGTTTAGTTTCCTCCTTTCTTACTCTTATTCATTAGTGAATACTCTGGGTTCCTTATTGCATCTTCTTCATCCTGGATCATTATAGGGTCACTAAATGTAATTTTCCCTGTAGGTATATATTAGCTGTTCCTGCTCATTTCACAACATTGTAATTATGGAGAAACCAGAGGTTTCAAATTATAAAAACAATTTGGTTTAATTTAGATTCAGTGTCAGCTATAGGGAAAAATCCTTTTAGGCACCTATTTGTCAGGTTTGTTTTTTGCTTTGTTTTTAATAGAAAAGGACCTGGATTTACTGCTCCAATGCCTCATAGAAGGTAGAAGTCTTGTGGCAGTGTCCATTTTTTCACAGCCATTGGGTTTTGAGATATTGCTGTGTTTTGTAATCCTTTTCCCAGGCAGGTGGGGTCCTGAGCAGGGTGCAGTGAAGGTGGTGGTCAGTTCCCCCAGAGGCTGTGCTGTGCACAAGGGCACTGCCTGTGCCATGAGGGAAAGGGGAGCACTGCTGCTTGAGGCTTCTTGCTCTGAGTTTTTCCTTTGCTCCTTTGAGGGGAGCCAGGCCTGGTATGGGGATGGCTGCTGCCCAAAGGAATTGTGTCTCTTGGGAGAAACAGCAGTTTCAAAAAGATGGCAACTGGCTCCTCTGGTTTTTGGAACCTGTGCTTCTTTTCTGATCATGCTGGCATGGAATTGATTCCCCATCAGGGATAGCTAGGAGAGGGCTGCCCAAGTTTTCCCTTTCTGAGTTTCCAGGGTGAGGGGTAGCACACCTTGCTCTGCACACTGACTCTGTTCCAGCATGTCCTCATGTATTCCCTGGGTGTCCCAAGGCAGGCACAGTGGTGCTCCAGAGGGAGGGTTGCCAGCAGATGCACACACTTTATCTGATGCTGAGAGAGACAAGGACAAGGAGAAATACACATCTTTCACTGGTCAGTGTCAGAAATGATCCCAGCCAGGTTTAGTATTACACTGATCTCACTGGTGTAGCTGGTGTTTAAACCCAAGGATGACAGGTACCCCGTGGTGCTTCTGACAGCAAACAAAGCAGGCACTGAGAGCAGATTTGCACACAGTGCTGCTGCTGAAGCTCAGTTGTTTCTGCCTACAGGACATCCATTATTCCAGTCCTTAGGCTCATCAGGAAAAGGCTGCTGTGCAAGTGGTGCAGTTAGAACAAATCCCTGAAGTGTCTGAGGGCCATAAGCCCATTTCACCTCTACCCATGCATCAAATATGAACTCATGTCTCCAGTGACTTAACTTTCTGCACCACCGGTCTCCAGCCCTCTCTGTAATGCTCTTATTTCTGGATGGGTCACAGGGGATCCTCTCAGGCTTTTAATCTGTAGCTTATTGTTTAAAGATTTATTTGTACCAGTGCTGATCACAGGCCATGGAAGGAGCTGGGCAATTGGAAGACTTTCCACTTTTCCCCCAATGCTTATCTGTGATAAGGTTGCTTTGAAGGATTCAGGTAATTGCAAACATCATCTTAAAACTGCAGGTTCTTAATTGTTTGCAGGAGAAAATGAGGTGCAAGCAGCAATCCCTTGATGGTACAGAACAGCCTTATAGCCATTTTTTTTGGTAGGTGTGCCTTGTTTCCATGGCTACCCTTTGTTAAGATTCCTGCTGTTGGGATCAACTTTAATTCTGCAAGTACCAGAGGGTGCCCAGCAGCAGGACAGTTTGGTCTCAGGAGGGGATGGGTACAAGGTTTTCCCCTGCACACACAGGCAGCACTTCCTTTGCTGGGCTCTGCTTCTCCCTCACTTTAAAGAAGGCAATCTCACATTTCTTTCTGTGCTTTCTTCTCCCTCCAGCAGACTTTGCCACTTCAGGGACATACTGCCACAACAGGCAAAGTAATTAAGCCAAGAAACCTTAAAGAAAACACTAATCTTTTGCCCTGCTGCCAATTCAAGACAATATAGCCAAGGAATTCTTGCTCTGATCTCTCTGCACACCCAGTGTTCAGTCTGTATCCTGCTAAAAAACTCCAAACAAAGAGAAAACCAAGCCCCAACCAAAACAAAACAACCCCTGTCTCTTGGAACTGCTCCTAATTGCAAATACAGATATTAATGTTGATGTTTCTGTCTCGTATTTTTCCCATGATTTTTTTTTCTTTTCTAGATTCTCCCTTCCCCATGCAGGCAACAACATGTTGATGGGATGAAGTGTTAAATTTTGCTTGTTAGTATAGCTGTACTCAAATGCCACAGTCTCAGGAGTGTTGGGTTGGAGATGAAGTACTAGTTTTGTACACATTCACATAACAAACTGTAATAATAGGGAAAAGCTTCTGAAAGCCTAACAGAGGTTTGGTAACACTGGTAGCTTCAAAAAGTTTTCTTGGGTGTTTCTGTGAGTTTCTAAGTGTGTCACATATTGATCACTTGATTCCCTCTCTCTCTTCTGTGTTGAAATTTCATGTTTTTGTCAATGATGTGTGTCCAGAAGCAGTAGACTTCAAACCTATTCATGGGTATTTGTAACTTCTCGTTATCTCTCTCCCTTTGGAACTGATTGAATATAGCTCAGGCTGAGGCTTTCTCTCTTGTCACAAAAAGGAGCAAAGCTGCTTGCAGCCTTTCCTCCTACTTATCTATTTCTGTAGCCATGAGGTACAAGAGAAATCTCAGCTTCTATTTTCTTCAATTTTCCGCTAAATTTCCTTTGAAGGTTATCTTCCCTGGAGGCTTCAACTGATCCATTTTCTTTTCATTTCCTTCTCTCTTTTTTTCCCTTTTTTTTAATTTTTTTTTTTTTTTGGCACTGTGTAATGTGTTCATGTAAAGAAAGGAGAGGAGAAGGAAGTGTACCTTTCTGCTGGCATAAAAACTCTTCAGTTCTTACTCTGCTTCTGGGCTCTCTGCTTGGAGATCCTAAATACAGCCATGCATATCTTCTGTGCCATAAAAGGGAATAATGCAGCTGTGAAGGATGCTATTTGAACTAATTTTCCTCATGGACTTGGAATCAGGCCCTTTTGTAGGAGATCTGTTGTCCACGGATATATTCATGTAATCATAGCTCTCTGCTGCAGTCAGTTTTAATTAATCCTTACTTTTCTAATTCATCTGGAGGCAGAGCAGCTAAACCACATTGATGATATTTTGTTAGGAGGGTAGCTCCTGCTCCATAAATCAGGCTGGTTTTGCTCTAGGCTGGGAAATCCCAGCACTCCTGCCCAAGGCCTCTGCCAGGACCAAGCAGTCAGGTGAGGAACAGAGCCATGCTGCTGGTGGGAGCTGAAATGGAGCATGCCTGGGAGCTTGTGGTGTCCCACACCCAAGGCACCCTGCCCTGTATTCCTGCAAGGCAGTGAAGATGGCTTGTGTTTCTTCTCTCTCACTTACACAATTCATTGATGATATCTTTTCCTGTCCACACTGTGCCTCAACTTCTACTTTTGCCTTCAACAATCAATGTAGAATTTTCAAGCAAATTCATCCTTTGACAATTTGACCCTGCTTTCTCAGCAGCTCTTCTGGACTTTTTAATATTTTCTGACTGTACCTGAGCATGTCTGTGAGCTGTCTGAGGGTTTGGTGAGTATTTAGAAAGCATTTATTTACACATTTCCCAGCATGTAAATAACCAAATGGATGGGTAAGTCACAGTCTGTACCTCAGAACTAATTTGGGGAAATTATTGCATCTCTGCAATTCAGAACCTCTCTTGTCCAAACCCCAACCTTAGACATACTGAGAGCTGTTTGTGTTACAGGAAGATGTGATGTAATGTATTTCAGATCAGCCCTGCTCCTCTCACAGGCTGCATGAGGGGGCTGTAGGATGGCTGGCACCACAAAGTCTCCTCAGATTCTGGGCACTCTGTGCTAGAACCTCTGTCTGATTTAAACCTGCACTTTGTATTGACACCAAATTTCCTTTGCAGGACAAAGGGTTTGGCCTGTGGATTTCTTAACCATAAAATCCATGAGAAAAGCAAGTTTTCTGTTCACAGCAGAGCTAATGTAACTTTCCTATATATATTTGCATCTTCCTCACACACTCATATCCACACTGCTTTTCCTTCTGCTTTTATGAGACTTTCTAGTTCCCTTTCTGTATTTCTCTGGACAAGCAGTAGCATTTTGGCTGATGTAGGGTTATGGAGGGGCTGACTGCTAGGTGAGTCTGCCTATTCTTTCACAGTAGCCATTTTTCCTCTCTATGTGACTACTTGCTTGGGTTTCTGTCCTCCACCCAGCTGATTTGCATGAAGAAAAAAAAATAATCTCAAGTGGTATGTCAAATTTGGCTGAAATTGGTATTAACAGAAGTATCAGTTTGCTGCTTATGCTGAAAAACTTCAGTGTGCTCTCCTTTTGGGCCCCAAGTCATCTTATGTTTTATTGAAATATTTGCCTACAAGCTTTAAAAGATGCCAGTAAACTGAGCTTTCATCCTCTTTTTTTTTTCCTGTGGAATTTTATTTATTCATAGGGGAGCAATCTGATAACATGTAGACCATTGGCTATATGACTTTAGTAGAAGGTCATTGTGCAGAAGATTAATAAAGGTATTTGACTGTGCTGCATTTCCTCTTTATTCATTGTATGAGCAGTGTTGACGTGTGCAGTACACTGATACAGATTGTACTCTTTCATCCAACCACACACAGTCCTATTCTCCCTATGTTTTGCCTTTAAAGTGAACCACTTGTAGTTGTGAATGATGTGATTTATTTTATTAATGGTATCTTTGCTGCAGGCTGTGGCATGGAGTCTCTTTGTCCCCATGAAGTCTTTTTTATGACAATGAGAATATATGACTTAGTGTTTGTTTCAGTAACAAGGAGACAACTGTATTTTGCATGTACTTATTTTTTCAGTCTCAAATTCTTTGTCCATTCCCAAAATGGGCTGAAGCATATGCAAAGATACTCATTTCAAACTTAGAAATATATATTGGAACACTATTTTTAACTGGAGATAACAGCTCAAGAAAACCAATGCATTCCCTAAGCATATCCTTAGGTTTCATTGAAGTCAGTCTAAGATTTTGGGGCAAGCTCAGTAACTGGAACTGCAGACCACTGTGTTTCTGGACTGCACATAAATAGAGCCAGGGCCCTGCAGGGGCTTTGCTAGGAAGGCAAATCCTTGTTGTCTCCAGCTGCAGCAAGGAGCTGGGATGCAGTTGTATAGACTGCACATTGTCCAGGGTATCAGGAAACCTTTCTCCAAGAGAGAGTGGTCTGGTGCTTTTGCTGAGCCCTCCTCACCTTTGGAGCCCTGTGTAAGAAGAGACAACCCTGCCAGAGTAATTGCTTCCAAACCTCGTCCCGCAGCTCTGCCTCAGCTCTGGGTCCAGCCCAGCTCTCATCACCATTTCCTGCCCACACTGGTGCCACTTGGAGACCTTCCACTGCAAATATTGATCCAGCTTACACTGCTTTGCCTATGAGATCTGAGGAGATGACAGCCTTTGGCCTTCTGGCTGCAGGCTATTACAAAAATGATTACAACATGAATCAGAAACTCCACCTACCTGTGAGGTACCACGTTTGGGATTCTTTTCCATCCCCTGCCCATGCAGTCTTCAGCCCAAAGATTCTACCTGGGTAGGGAAACATGCTGCTGGAGGGATCAGGCTGGCAGACTGCCATCTGGTTTGCCTTTCTGTCTCAAACACATCAGGTTTTTCTGTTCATTATATGCTTACAATAAAGCCTTGGGTTAGTGGCAATGTTTGGAGGTCTTTTGGCTCCAGCTGTGTCACTGCTTGTTCAGCTCAGTGTCATGATTCACAGGTCTGCATTCTTTGCTCTGAATCAGACATTAGAGATGCAAAAGGTCTGCTAGGTCATCTAGCACACCCTTTGGTGACTCTTCCTTTCAGGATGGAAGTGCAGTTTCTGTTGTGCTTAGGAGAAAAAGGGAAGCAGGGTTGCACAGTGTCTCTGCAGGTCTGGATTGCTGTGTGAACCCAGGTCTTTGGTCCTTTGTGCTCGTGGAGAGCTTTAGGTTCTTATAGTTTCAAAAAAATCAGTATTGTTGCCTTTTTTTTGCCTGATCATTTGTGAGTTGATACAGCAAAGGCAGAATAAAAGGCACAGTGCATTGGGTAATCAAAGGGGAAAAACTTTCTAAATTGTGGGGCTTGGGGATTTGTGCCACCTGTTCTTTTCCATCACTCAGGGACAAATACAGCACGTGTGTATCTTCCCTGGCTTATTTGTCCCCTCCCCTGCCATTTCTTTTTTTGCTGCACTTAAAAGCATTGTTAGAATTGATATGACTCTGATGAGCCTATCCAGGTCTTGTTGATTGTCTCACTCAAGAGAAACTGGTGGAAGAGGTACTGCTAGGAACAGATCTTGTTCATTTGAGAGGCCAGTAGTCTTCCTTCAGCACTAAAGTTGACTCTCATTCCATGCTCTTACAGCTCTTATATTCTCCTTTGCTCACCAAGGTATTTTTCATGATTACACTGCTGTGCTTGTTCAGGGTGAGCTCCCCTCTCTCCTTGCTCCTTACCCCTCCTTGGCACTGTGTGTGTGTCTGAGTGTCCAAGGACAAAGGCAGGACTCAGACAAGAACCTCCTGCCACACTCAGGTTTCTAGCTAGGCTTGCATTTCTGCTCCACTTTGTGTGCTGTATTTTGGAGATTATTTCAAGTACCAGCTCTCAAAGAGGAGTTTGGTAAGGCCATTAATAAAAATAAGGTCAGTGTTTAAATCCCATTGATTTAGTGAGGTATATATATTCCCAGCAAGAATCAAACTAGATTATTACCTGTGTTTCAGCAAGACCTGGATGGAAATTTGCCTTACTGGGCTCCATAAATGTGTGGTGGGAGACAACTATATGTGGAAGAAATCACTGTTTGAGGAGGCACTGCAACAAAGGCTAAACAATCCAGAAACAGTAAAGGTAGCAGATTCAAAGCAGCAGAAAATCAAGCAGAAGTCTGACTTAGAAACCCATCCTTCCCAGGTGTGCCTAAGGCCTCACCCCAGAACTTCCCAGGTACTCAGCTGAATAATTTTTAAAACATTGAAGCAGTAAAAAAAAAAAAAGCTGATGGCTGTTAGGCCATCATGCAGGATTCTCATTTCACTTCATTTCATACTGAGGAGACTTATTGGATGAAAGGTGAAGTTATCAAATCTAACACAGGAGCCTTTCTTCTCAGTGGAAAAGGGAGTTGCTGCCAACTTGTTTGGATAACAGCAGCTAGCCAAGCCTGTGTCCTGCAGTGTGCTTTGAACCTCAACAATTCCAAGTTCTCCTGCTGGATCACAGCAGGCACAGTGGGAGCACAGGTTTGCAGGATTTCAGGTGTGACCTCACCAGCCCTACTGTGGGGCTGCCTGGACTTTCTCTTCCTCAGTGAGAAGCACACCAAAGAAATAGGTGGAAAATAATTGCAAGTTGTAAGTTAGGGTTAATTTGTGTTTCATTTGCTGGTTAGCAAAGCAAAAAGGATAACAGTGAAGACCTTTCCTCATTTTCCTAAACAAGTCTTACAAGTCCTTTGAAATGGGGCTACTTAGGGAAAAAAAGTCCCTGTCCCCTCCCAGACCCCAAAATAACCTAATGATGCTCTCAGGCATAGGAGTATTTGTGCCTCCTTCTAGCACAGGCTGCTCTGAGCTGGAGTTGCTCTCTGCAGTGTCCCAGTGGAATTGCAGGCAGGACAGTGGGGATGTGGCTGCCAGCATGGAGGATAACAAAATAGTGACTTCTGTCCCCTTTTCATTGCACTCTGCATCCCCCTTCCCACACTGCAAGGACACTTTAACCTCACCCTATTTCTCTTGAGTAAATGATGTGTAAAAAATGAGGGAGGGGTTGGTTTTGGTTTTAGTCAGCAGCAGAGTTTTGTGTTTTATTTATGTTTGAGGGAGTGAAAAATTCATGTCCAATTGCTCAGGGTGGGAGATCTTGCCAATATTGTTCTGGTCATGCCTCAAGACTATTTGGGAATTCATTTAATGAAGTCCATGCTAACAGCTGAAGACCCATACATAGGAAATTCTTTTTAGGGTTTTTATAAATCTATAAATATTTCTTAAGATTTTAGGTTTTGCTTTAATAAAACAAGAGAATTTTTAAACACAACAATCTTTTCCCACATGTTGGTGACCCGAGTTTGTGGCTTAGGGGCTCAACAATCACTGGAGGAAGAGACATTTCCCAGAGAGGTGAGTGCCCAGATCTAGTGGTGACACTTCTAAAGGCTGCACTTGCTCTGCTGTAGGACTCATTCAAATGAGAAATTATTCAGTTTCCCAGCTCAGATTTGTTTTGTTTTATTTGAATTTTCCTTACTAATGCCTGTAAAGCCATCCTAGGCTGTTATGAGGAGTCACAAACTGTTCCTCATTCTCTGGGACTGAACTGGTCCCATCAGGGATACCTCTTACCTGGCTTATTTCAGTTTACCTTTCACAAAATGTTCAGGATGCTCAGCAGCTCAAAGCCTCATATTTTTGCTGCACCTGCTTGATTACATCTAAAACAAGTAAAAAATGACAAACCTAAAAATAGATTAAAATTATTTTTACTGGAAAATGTTTGGCTTGGAGTTCTTAATCTGTTCATTGATGTCTGTCTCTGAAAGGGCAGATGAATCTCACATTTCCAAGAAGACTATAAATACAGAGCAGTGCAGTCTCATTTACTAATGTTACGAAGCTAATTTGGCTGTAAATTCAATCGTACATCTATATAAACCATCAAGTAAAAAGTCACCATGCTGGGAGACTGAGTCCCCAGCAAGCATCTAAGCAGGAGCACAAGTCTCTACTCTTCCTGTAAATCACAAAAATGGTGTCATCTTGAAGCTCTGAAATTAGAAAAACTCTGTGGATTGTATCTACTGTTGTTTAAAGGCACCTTTATATATATCCTTTTAATTTCTCTCTGCTTTGTGATTTCTGTGTGTTTAAGGATTACAGAATTTTCCTGCAGGTAAAAGCAGGAAATTGTCTCCTCCGTTATTAATTTTAAAAAAGTGATGAGAAAGAGAGAAACATTTGATAGTCTGCCTGGTGCTTTTCCAATAATTGAGTGATAATATACTATTCTAGATATCTTGAGCAACTCATCAAGCCTTTCAGCACTAAGCAGGCCACTAATGGATGCAGAATCAGACCCCACTAAAATACAATAATCTTTACTGGAAGTGGTAAGTCTGTGACTCTAGTGTAGGGTGGCAGGGATCTACCTGAGGTAGAATTTGGTGAGACATACAATTTATTGTCACTGGCTTTCAAGATGTTCCAGGAATTTCTTCTGATTCTCTGAACTTTCCTTCACGTCACCTGACTTTGACTCAGAGCCCAGACTGCAAAATGTAGTTTGGTTTATGAGATAAGGTTTTCAATTTCTACTTTAACAGAATTAAGTATTGACTTGACATTTATACAGATTATGACTCGTGGGATGAGTTGACTGATTAAAATGAGGACAAGCAATCTACCAGAGTGTGAAAAACAATGATGAATAGTGAAGAAATAATGACTGATAGTAATTAGGGAAGATTATATCATGTCTGTAGCTCTGTAAGACTTCATACTGAATGATCTGCAAAAGTTGGTTAGAAGACCCTTCCATAAAAAAAGCAGAAAATCCAGTGAATTTCTTAAATGTTGTTGACTTGGGAGTTTATTTAGTGCAGATCCTAATACATCAGGTGAGTATTTAGCAGAAGTGTACAGTTTTACTTCCTACCTTTCACCTTCCTGCCACTCTTTCCTCTTTTGTCTCTTCACTGTGTCAGAACCAACTCCTAGACTGTGAATTTCTGCACTGAATCTGTCTGATTGAGCACAGGATTTGCCTACATTTTTTAATTCATTAGAAGTGGTGTAATTTATTAGAAGTGGTGTAATTTATGTTAATTATCTCTATGTTGTGTTCAGAAATAGACTCTTAATTTCTCTCTGATATTCCTAGGCAGTACCTTAACTCAAACAGTAATCTGGCAGTCATATGGCACCTGCCAGCAGATGACCTTGGAAGATAATATTTTAGAGCCAGATTTGCCATCTTTTGTTCCTCTGTATAAAATTTGTCATGGTCTATCCATAGCCCCAGTCTACACCAAGTTATACCCTGGAACCATGGGGAGGCAGCATGAGGAAATATTGAAAAATCTCTCCAAAACAGCAGATGGGGGGGAAAAAATCTGCTTTGCTCCCAAAGGCAAAATATCTGGGCACAGAGACAAATATCATTTATAGCAAGAGTTGATAATATTTTAATTTTTTTATTAACTTGCTTCCCTCTGGAAAATGCTGCTTGCTTGTAATGATCTATTTTAGTGAAACTGGGAAAACTGTGAAGCAGTTCAATATTGAAATGGATACTTCTTCTAGACTTCCTTCTCTCCTTCCCATTCTTCCATTTCTTTTGCTCCAGTGTCTTGGCTTTATTCCCAGTACATACATGATAGGAATGATCCAATGTTACATATTGGAATATTTTGATGTTCAGAGGTTTTCAGCTCTCTTTTTATTCATGTTCACTAGCTTCCCACTCTCTGTTGTTTGGGGGTTTTTTAAACTTAAAGTTAGTTTAACCTTTGCCACTATTTCCCACCTTTCAACCTTCCTCCATTGCTCTTCTCTTTTAACTTAGCTATTAACCATGTCTTTAATGATGTCCTAAACTTTTAAATCTTATTCTTTCTTCTTCCATTTGACAATGCCCAAGGAAAGATTCTAAGATAAGGATTATGTGTCCAAGGAGAAGCCTCATGACACTTCCATGCTCTTCTGATGCACAATATCTTTCCTTTCCTTAGGGAAAATAAGCCACTACAATTCTCACATGATGTTCCCAGCACACCTGCTAGCTATTCACCTTAACCTGTGGGATAATGGGTTTTCATTTTGTCCTCTTGGTTGTGATGAGCATCAGGAGAACTCAGTGCAAAATCTTGGTATGAGGGCCAAGTACACAATTCTAAAAGAGGGGTCTAATCTTGATTACTGTCATCTCCTTCTTTTATGCCTGGCATGTGCTATAGCTCTTGGAAATTCTGAGCAATTACTCCTTTCCTTGCTGTTACTGCTATTTTTGTTTTTACAAATGCATCAAACACAGCTTGAGGACACATTTAATAGACAGTGTATTAGCCTGATCCATGACCTCTGATCTCAAAGATTTATGATCTCAAAAAGCCATCCATAAACTGTAATTCTGTCTCCAATGTGCTTGGACAAAATCTTGGTTTTAGCACATTGCATCTGAAGAAAGGAGATGATGGCAAAGACACGGGGTTTCAGTGAGAAGAGTTGCTTGGGAAAGCTTTAAGAAAAGAAAGAGGGAAATGGCAGCAATGATGAAAGTGAGATTGTGTCAATCACTGAAGCTGGGAAACAGGAACACAAAGGAAAGAGACAAGCAAAGGAATTCCTTGGCAGGGTGGACTCCAGGACAGTGTGAAGGGGAAGATGGCTTTCTGTTAGAGCCCTACTGTGAGCAGCCTAGGGCAAAGTAAGGAATTGCTGTGAGGGGCTTGGGAGCCCATGGAGGGAGTTTAGAAATAATCCTATTGAGTGGGGATTGAGCTTTCCTAATGGGGGATGTCTCTGGTGAGATTTGAACTGAAGAAATGAGTGCAGGGGAAGGAACACTTCAGATGTTGTGACTGCTGAGAGTATGATGGGTGGAGAGGAAGACTGGAATAAGAAGTAGGTGGAGAGAGAAATAGAATCTATTTACTAGAGGTTCATAATGGGGTGGACATGAGCTGCTTTTTATTGAATAAATAACTGTCACTGCAACTACTGTGTAAGTGAATTATCCCTCATGTGCATATCAGTGAAGACATGGCTGGCTATTCCAAGGCTGGCTGTTCCAAGTGGAGGTGAAGGGCTGCTGCAAACCAGACTGTAGACAGCTTTCACATTTCTTCAGCATCACCATATGTGTGGTAGGTTTGTCTGCTTTTCTCATTCTACTCATTTCTGTTTCAGCTACTGGAGTGTAGGAGGGGGAGAATATTATTTGTGTTGCTGTTGTTTCTTATATGTGTTATTTAAGGAAGGGCAAAGTTCACTAGTAACTAGTGCAAACTGCCTTCTGGGCAGGTGCTGTCTGGAGCTGAAAGATTTGGGAAGCTTTGCTCTGTAAGTTTGTGTGGATTGAATTGCAGCCCTCATGCTTCATTTCTCCTAAGCTTGGCCTTTAAAAATAAATAAACAAATAAATAAATAAGCATAAATATTGGTAGCTGGATCACAGAATACCTCCTGTCTTAGGTACCTATATTTATAAATATTATTTTATTAGTAGTAGTGAATTAAATCCAAACATTCCATTGGAGCAGTGGAGTGCAAAGAAAGTTTCTAAAAGCTGAAATGCAGCCTCTGTGGCAATATCCCAGGCAGGTCCTGGGGACTCTGACACAGTTCACGTGCCATTTCCATGACTAAGATAAGGTGAGTGATCCTGTTGCCTTGAAGAAATCTGCCTGTGCCTATGACCTGTGGCTCTCCCTGCTGAAGAACAAGGCCATCTCTGTGTAAAGGTGAAATGGAATTGCCTCTGTGTATCAGTTATAAAGAACTAAATTGTTTGGTGTGCACTTAATTGCTCACAGATTGCTTGCAGATAAACACTTAGGGCACTTAAAAAGCAGATCTGTTTCCTGTTTCTTCATGTGTCCTCCATAGTGGCTGCAGCACCCTTTTTTTTCTGTCATGTTTGATAGCTGCAGTTCTTATAAACTCTGCAGTAAAAAACCTCACCAATTTCAGCCAGCGTTGCATTAGCCCCTTAAAAAGGGAGAGATAAGGTGGCACTCTCAGGGTGAATTGATGAGTGCTTTGCTTACCTCACCATGAATGCTTCAAGCTCAGGAACCCTGCAGTGAGATCAAATCAAATTCATCCTAATCTCAATGCAGTGGGTCAGGAAATGGTGCAAATACATCTTTATCATCCAGCAGGGGAAAACAGGGAAAGTGTAGCTCCTTACTCTGTTCTGTTTCTACAACTGGCTTCCTATATCTGTATATTTTTCTCTTAATATGGTTGTTGCATTGTTAGAGAGCCCAAGAGTTTGTGGACAGTCACACCTGTGCCCTCATATATCTCTCTGAAAAGCATTTCAGTATCCAATGTTTTAATTGTCTAACTAGGGATTCATTGCCTTCATTTCTATTTCTGAGAAAACCAGAGCGACATAAAAAGTACATGCTGTATGCATTGAGATTTTACAAAGGTTTTATGAACTTACTACAAACCTATTTTAAAATACTTGCTATTATGTAAGTGTTGAACTGAAACTACTAATACAAGAAGACACTTCTGACATTTCTAGGGGAAAAAAAAAATACATTAACTGAAGAAATTACTAAGGTCACGGAATGTGTCTGTGAATGGACCACAGGGGGATCATCTCATCCAACCTCTCTGTCCAAGCAGGGTCATGCCATGGCACGGGATTGGGTCCAGATGGTTCTGGAATAGCTCCATTGAGGGACATCCCCCACCCTCTCTGGGCAGCCTGTTTAGTGCTTGGTCACTGCACAGTGAAGAGGTTCTTCCTCATGTTCAGGTGGAACTTCCTGAGCATCAGTTTCTGCTAAGGAGTGTGCAGTGCTTCCCACAGGGGTCTTGTTAGTCACTCAGGAAAAGTAAACTGCATTTGATGAAGTTCACCCTGGTATTTCAAGGATGAGAGCTCAAATCAAGCTCACTCTTACAGAAAAAATAAATGGTCTGTTGAAACAATTAAACTGCAAAATGCCACACCGTGCAGTTTTGGCAGTGATCTGAATCGTGACACACCTTCTCCCATTTGTGTGGGAGAGATCTCAAGTGGAATGCAAGATTAGTTATTTGGTGATGGTTTTCTTCCACCAGAGATTACCTCTTTGCATAACTATGAGCTGCTGGTGGCAGTTCCTGTCCATGTCCCCTGTAAAAGCATGTCCCTGTGTCCCAGAATGGAGTCAGAGGCCACTGTCAGGTACAGCTTCCCCTGGTGCAGGAACTGGGGCTTGTCTCTGTGCATGCTGCAGCTCTAAACTGCTCTTGTCTAACAGTCCCCATGTGACCTGGTGTGTTTGCACAGAGACCAATTTGATTTCAGAAAGGCTCTGTGCAGTCACTGCAGCCTGTCTTGATGTTATCAGCTGAGAGATGAGTGTCATAGATCTTAATTCTCACTGTTAAGGAGTGTCAAAAATACACAGCAGGAGCCCTTATGTTATGTGTATATTACTTAGACCTGCCTCTTATCCCTAGGGCAGCTTTGTTATATATTGAGACACAAAAATAGCACAGTCATGCTGCTTTGGATGCAATGTCTATAACTGTGTGCAATCCATTCCCACATGGCCAGAAAAGTGGTCTTTGCACTATGCCTGTCTTTATTAAATACAGACTGACATGAAAGGAAGAAGCGGTGAGGATGAATTCATGTTCAGATATAGCATCACACTAAAAGGTCAAAAACAAAACTGAAGTTTTGTCAACATTAGACATTGTTTCCAGAAAAAAAAGACCTATCCTTTACTTCCCACACTGAAAAGCATTTCCACTTCATTGCCTGATTATCTATGAAGGTTCTCCAACCCTAAGGCAAGTGCCAAAAGAAGAGTCAAAAAGCCTGTAGGGCATGGATGAATGACAGGTTTGTTTTCATGACTTCCTACAATGAAATGAGAAATTACTGTACTTTTCTGAGAGTGGGAATTGCAAAGAAATTTGGTCAAACATGTAATATGAAATCTTGCTTTCAGCAAAGTGAGAAGTATTTTCAGCAAAATCAAAGGCATGGCTTAATGAAAGGATTTGTAAGCCAAAGCCCTTTAATAGCTTTGGGTCTAAGTGTAAAAAATGTTAATGCCAGTACTAATATGAGTGTCCATAATTTCCCTAGTATCAGGTAAATCCAAACAAAATGAAAATCCAATGAACACACCATACCTTTTGGCTGTGCCATCAAGTGGCTCCTGCTGATGGGATTCATATGGCCCTGTTGAGGAGCAAGCTGGGTTTGCTTCCATCCTGCCATGCAGGAGGCTCCTTGGCCACAGCCAGACAAGGATCCTCACTGCTGTGGGCTGTGACACCCACCTGCTCCCAGTCCCTGTGGGGACAGCTAACTTGGCAATGCTTGGTTTGGCTGTGCTTGTGATCTGATCTGACCTGGTGCCAAGCTGTGATCAGGACTCTGCTGCTCTGTCTGATCCTGGGGCTGTACCACCACTGTGCCCTTGGTCTGTAATTCCCTCACAGCACATCATGGGGTAAAAGTTGTATTTTCTGCCAGCATAGCTCCTTGCTCCTCTGGTTGTGTTCCCAAGCAGTGCCAGGTAAGGGAGCACAAGGAAGAATTATGTCTATTGTGTCCTCCTCTCTTCAGAGTCCTTTTTGAGGCTAAAGGGCATAAAATGGCAGCAGGCTTTGTACCACATGGTGACATTTTGGGAGTCTCCACAACATGGAGAAGCTTTAAACCACCTGAGGTACCAGTGGCCTTTTGTGAGACTCAGCAGGCACAGCCACTCCATGAATAGAGTAGCTGGCCAAAAGCCTTGGTGAAAGGGAAAATGGCCACTTTCTCTAGAGATAAACAAGATAGAAAATGGGACAGGATAGAAGGCCTTGTGTCACTGTGGGCAGGAGGGAGAAAGGATTTCCTTGGTGAAGGATGCTTTTTTTGTCCTGCATGATCCAACCAGCTGGTTCCTTTCATTGCCTTTCTAGGCCTCCTCAACTCTTCCTCCCCCATCCATAAGGCTGCTTGCACAGCCTTATTCCTTCTGCCACTCTCTCCACAGGCTCCCAGGAAGCAGGCAGCAAGCAGATCTCTCCTCAGCCTCCCCCTTTCCCAAGCTGCACAGCTCAGCCACTTGTCAGCCACGCTTTTCTCCAGCGAAACACGTCCTCAGCCTGGGATGTGTCCTGAGGGTTTTGGAGGCAGCAGTCACAGCCACATGCCACAGTGCTCAAAAGGTCAAGAAGGACACAGAGGGCCAGGACAGACACAGTTAGAGGAACCGTGCTTCCCCAGAAGCACAGATTGAGGTGGCCTGGGGAATGAGGGTAAAGCAGGCACACCTAAACCTTTCCTCTGGAAAACAGAATGGGATGAAAAGCCACTGAACTCTACCCTAACCTGCTCAGTTGGCCCTGCTAATGAAGGCATGGTCAGACACAGAGGGTCATCTGGCTTCTCCAGCTACCCACAGACTGCAGAAGACAAGCATAAAGCTACTGAAGAAATAGTCCTTGCTCAGTCCAGATGGAAAGGCTCAGTCAGTTCCTTGCAGAAGCTGTGTAGGACACAACAGCCATCAGGGCTGCACTGTTTGTGCAGCCTGTGCAGTTTGCACATTTCTGTCTAGTCTGTCAATCAGGACCTGCCATATTGTAGTCAACGAAAAAAGCACATTCCATTTATTCACAGTATTTCACAGCATGTGGTGAAACTAGCCCTGCTGCCCACTGCTGTGCCAGTATGGCTTCACCACCAACAGCTCAGAGGGCTCAGCCTCTGCCACTCCATGCTGTGAGTGATCCTGCTTAGTCTTTAAAAAAAAAAAACACTGGGTGTGACTTGGTGCTATGGCTCAGTTGAGGTGTTAGGGTGTGGGTTGGACTCCATGATCTAGTTATACAGTGGAAGGAGGTTTGAGCACCCCCTTTGAACCTGATAATGGAGGAGGGGGAAGCACAGATACCACAAGGCCTCCTGGGGCAGGGTGTCTGCAAATGTGTGTTGGCTGGTCCATCAGTGACTGGGCCACTGGCTGGCAGTCCTTGTGGAGCTGCCCTGGGGTGGGGTCTGCATGGGAGAATGGGGTTGTCATAAAGGGGAACCTGGGGAGAGCAGTGTCTTGGGGCTTCAGTGAGACCTCTGATTCCTGAAGTCCAAACTGAGGTTTGGATAACAGCTGCAGGATTTAGAGGGTGGCTAAAAAGGGCCACAAATAGCTTGAGAAACTCAATGCCTTTTTCCTCTTTGCCCAAGCAAAGCTGTTCAGAAAGAGCCATCTCACTCTGGGTGTCCTGAGGAGCTGCTTTGGCTGCCACAGGAGCCCTCTCATTCTGCTCTGCCTGTGGCCCAGCACAGCACTGGGAGGAGCTCTGGACAGCAGGTCCACAGGGTCACCTACAACAGGACAAGGAATGTGAACAGGAACATGGTCAGAAGGAAAACGTGAGCAACAAGTCTTGTCTCCTGATCCACTCCTGTTTCACTGCATTCCTTGTTAGCAGGCAGTGCTCAGGCAAGAACTTCAATGTTTTCATTTGCCAGGAGCCAAATAGGCAAATATTTCCTTGCATCTTCTGAGCTGTTCTGAGGAGGTGCAAATCTAACACACTAGACTTGATGCCAGGAAAACTGCAGGTCACTTTCTGCACTTCCCCACTCGTCTCCTGCCAATGTGATAATGTGAGAAGAAGTTGCTGTTTTCCTGCACAAGCTCTGCTGTAGCAGGGAAGATGTGCTGACCTTGGGGTTGGATATCTTGCCAGCTCTCTTGTCACCACTGAACAAGTTATTTCAAACTGTCCCTGCTGATTTTCATTTTCACCACTTTTCTTTTTGTCCTTTGTGCTTTTTGAGATGTTGCTTGTTAAAACCAGGCTGTAGCCTTGACAATGATTTTGGAGAATGTCCATGCAAAAGTTCTACCTGGGGAACAAAGGAATTATTTAGTTGGGTAAGAGTTAACTGGAATAATACTCATTAGGATTCATTTACTACAAACTAGTAAAGGCAAGTAGTGTTTTGAGTACATGAATGAGTTTGGTGAGTAGTGAATGGCAACATTTCAGTGAGTGTTTCACAAGTGTAAGCTCCTCAATGTGACTTTTTATTCTATGTAATAGAAATATGTATTTATATTTAATGGTAAATTTAATTATTATTATAGTTTTTCCATTATGATTTTGTATGACTACTACTATATTTAAATATCTTTTAAATACACTTTCCTTTAATAGGAGATTTGACAGTGAGCCAAAGCATCTTAAAGATTTTGCTTTATTGCATTAAGACTTTTAAATATGGGAGTTGGGGTTGCTAGGAACAGAAAATCCTAGAGATAATTTTTTTCAATTGTTCTGAAAGAAATTATTTGGCAAGTAGAACATTTGTCTTGCACGATGCTTATCAGAGAAGACAGAATTTTTAAAAATTGTACATTGAAAAAATAGTGTCTGATTACATACAACATGTTCTGCCAGATATTCTGAGACAGCACCAGAAGGCACCACATTTCAAGTGGCAACAACATGTCATGGAAATATCTGAAAAGTCTCCTTCTCAGTGAAATGTCTGTTTTCCATGCACTTGTTATCAAGCTGGCTTGTTTACTTTTACCTGAATTTCCCCATTTTTCCATTGTTAGATATATTTTCTGTTTTTCAGATAGATTCTTAATTTCAGTGACTTAAGAGTGTAAAAAAGCAGAGTATTAGTTTTAAAATACATGTTTAAAGGTAATTCATTCCTACAGCAGATACATTGAGCTCATTGATTCTTATTGAGCTCAGTCTCTTGTTCTCACATACACAAATAAAGACAACAAAAATAAAATAGATTTCAACAGCTTCTTCACCTGTGGTGTTCCTGGTGATGAATTAATAGGCTGATTTAGGGGAAGATAGAGAGTGTCTGGAGCAGAAATAAGTAAAGGGCTTGTGTTGTTCATACCCCAATATGGCTCACTTGACTGATGTAGTCTTTTTGGGTGTCCTCAGGCATATTCCTTGGCATGTTTGTGCTTGAATGCCCTGTCTGCAATGGGATAATAATATTTCTTCTGTCTGTCTAGATGGTAATTTCCTTGTGATAGAAACTGGATCTTACAACATGTTGGTGCAGAATCCACTGGTGTGATCCATTAATACCGCTTCTTTAAATTGATGGTAAGTAATAATTTGGACAAATATGAAAATTAAATGTTAATTCCTCAGCTGACATCTTAGTACATTCTAATTTCACATACTTGAACAAGTGTTTTTTTTCTGCTTGGCAACAGCCTCACATGTCAAAACATGAGGGATCTGGCAAAATCTCCAAAGTATCACCTTTGAACCAAAAGCTCAGGTGCTTCTGAAGCCGGGCATATGATATTGTGAATATATTGTGTTTTGCTATGTGTGTAGGGTTTCCTTGAGGCATCCAGATTGAGGCAGGAGGAAAAGGAGTGACAGAGGAATTGCTCAAACTCTGCAACAAGCTATTTCCTCTCCTCTGCAATTATTCTTCCATTCCTGTGTCCCCATACCTAAACTGGGGCAAGCCAGGAGACAGCAATCTCATTTTTACAGTGTTTTCTATGTTGAGTTTTGGAAACACACCCTTCCAGGTCCTTGAGCTGGCATTCAGCAGTGCCTCACAATACCTTGTCTCCTGAGAAAGGGCTGTTGATGACATGAAGAGCATGGAAAGGGCATGACTTCATTGTTAAATGTGTGTTGAGATTACAGAGAGTTTGATGATTCCACTACACTGCAGGACCCAATGGCAGAATCTTAGAAAAAGACTGGCAGGGGAAATCAGTGGAGAGCTTGCCAACAAGGAATAGGAACAAAATCCAGCAGTAGTGGTAGGTAGGAAAAAAAGATACATTTTACAAGGTTTTTACATTGGTATTTCAATTCTCATACCCAAAGAAAATGAACTGCTGAACCTTCTCCTGTTCACACACAAGTGACCTTACGTGATGAAACGACAGTGCTGAGGGAAATTGTTGTAGGCTGAGAAAAAAGAGTTTCCCTAAGCAATAGCTGTGATTTCAGCTAGCTGTGACATTTGAAAACACAGCCAGACTAACCTGTCCTTTATTCCCTAGCAGTAGAGATGCCCTGTTGTGTTCCATAGGCAGCTATGATCAGTAGCTGAGTTGACCCAAATAATAAGGGAAGTCTCAACTGTTAGGACATCTTGGAGGTAGGAAAAAAATGTGGCACTTAGGTAATAGGATGGATGAAGAAGAGAGTGAAGATGGGAAAAGTATTTATTCAAAAGAAATTCATGTCCCCAAGCAGCTTTTAGTCCTAGAAAGAGTAATGCTTATGTATCTGTGAACCTGTCCCAGAAATGATCTTGCTGTACAAACCCCATTGCTAACAACAGCACTGTTTCAAGACATCTCTAGGTGAAGAACCCTTCTTGCCCATTTTTAGCACTGGAAATTTAAAAGATGATGTAATTGTTTTGAAGAATAGCTCTTCTTGTGGTGCCTGTATGGTGATGCCACATTGCATGGATTTTTGGTCATTTCAGACAGCACCAGAGGTGGTGTCTGAAACAAAACATGACAGCTTGAAGAACCAAACATTGGACAACCAACAGCAGAGGGGTTATCACCATCAGGCCAGTGCTGATGGTTCAAAGAAGAGCTCCCTATTTCTTATCAATGAAGGCAGAACATTTCACTGTGCTCAGGATGTACATGCATTGCCCAGATAAGTGCACACTGAAGAGGCAGGATTGGCAAACTGGTCACCAAAGTCATGGATCCACATGTAGATATACTTGTTTAAATATACTTTCAGTATCTCTATGCTATCCAGTAATCTCAGTTTTTTTAAACCAGTCCAAAGTACTGACTCTTTTAAATCTCATAATTTCCTAGCCTCAGACATCTGGTAAACTCCATCTGTGCTGTGGAACTATGCTATTTCAAGGTCATGCATTTCAGTAAATGATTCCTAGTGCATTTTGCTCCTCTGTGGATTTAGAATTCTCAGAATTAACCAGACAGATCTCTACATCCAGATGAGGTACAGAAATACTGGGACAATGAATTCTAGAAGAATTGCATCCCAATGTTAATCAGTAGGAATGGGTCATGAAGGGGAAAGGGAAATAGAACAGAGGCTGGAAGTGAGTGGCCTTACAAAAAGTGAGTTTATAGGAAACAGCAGAGTAGGCAGTTAGCTAAATAAATGCCATGAAGCACAAGCACACATCACCTCTGTGAAGGAGGATGGGAATTTCAGTCAGACCAGCGCCTCAATCATTAGCTCTCCTTTGATCTCAGCATAAGGAGGAAATATGCAGAAAATGAAATGTAGGTCATCATACTAAAGAGTTATACTAAAATGGTAATACAAGCCCTTATCGTGGAAATTACACTGTAAGTTAGCCAGAGAAATAAAATGCAAGGAAGGATATTTCTGCAAGTATGTATGTAGAAGGAGGGAGCTCAGGCTCAGGTGGTATAAAATACCAAGAAGCAAGGGAAAGCACCAACAAAAAGGAAAGTATTTTTCCCAGTGTTTTTTTCCAATATACTTAACTGCAATCAAATAACTAACAAATTTTTGTCTACAGGCAGAACAATATGTGCAATATTGTTTCTGAAATACAATATTGTTTGTGAATTGCTTTATCTTTTTCTAGAACTTTTCTTTAACCCTTGTGGTTATTCTCAAGTCTTGTTTTCTTCCCTAGCATGCAGTTTCTGAAAATGTAGGACATGTGCTTTCTTGTTTCATAATCTAGGTTATTACTGAAATATTTAATAATGCTGTTTTGTGTGACATCTTCTGGATTGTTGTGTGTTGCTACCCTCAATTCTGCCAATGAACCACTGAAAATCACTGGGTCCAGCTGTGCCACCTGCCCTGCTGCAGCTTTACTGCTGCCATCTAACATAGCATAGGGCTTGTGTGATAGCCTAATTATGAGCACAGAGAATCATGAAACTGTAGAATAGCCTGGGTTGGAAGGGACTGTAAAGAATTCCAATCCCCCTGCCACAGGCAGGGGCAGCTTCCACTATCCCAGGCTGCTCAGAGCTCCATCCAGCCTGGCCTTGAGCACTGCCAGGGATGGGGCATCCACCACCAACCCTGGGCAACCTGTGCCAGTGCCCCACCACTCTCACAGTAAAGAATTTCTTACAAAGATCTAATCCAAACCTGCTCTCTTTCAGTTTGAAGCCATTCCCTCTTGTCCTGTCACTGCCTGCTTGCATTAAAAGTCCCTCTCCATCTTCCTTGTCAGGTCCCTTCAGATATCAGAAGGTGCAATTACATCACCCTGGTGCCTTCTCTTCTCCAGACTGAGCAAACTGAATCATGAAAGACAGCATCAAGGTATAGGATGCATTCTGCTTCCTCCTACTCAAATGCCTGTTAATGGATCACAGGAAAACATTATTTTCATTTGACATTATGTACTAGAGAAGGACATAATCGTTGCAGTTGCCTTCTTGTTTTCTTAGAGGTATTTACAACAGTTTAATTATTTGGTTAAATACTTTTTCTTCCAGAAAATGAGATTAGAGTGACTGATGGATAATTTTCTACTCTTCTTTTTCAGCCCTTTTAACATTCTTGTCCCCTTTCTATAAAAAGGGTAAGGGTAAGGTTCTAAGGGTAACCACCCATGCCTCTGAAACTGCTAACCATGTACCTTACAACAAATGTTCTCAGGCTCAGATGATTTAGTCCAACCTACCTAATTTCTTGCCCCTTCTTTCTCTAATCAATCTTAACTACCATCCAAGTGGATCTAGAGTAGTACTGGTGTGGGAGCTTTGGTGAGAAGTGGAAATGTGGCTTTCTTGTCTGCACTATCTTGCCAACTCCAAAAATGTGGTAGAAGCCAACTAAGGTGCTCACAAATCTTCCGGTTTTTGCAAGGTGAGCAGCAGAGTACTCTTGGGACAGGTGGTAAAAGCTGCTTCTTCATTTTGGGGTAGCAGGATTGTGAATTATGGAAAGGTGTATGAAAGGTGTATGTCTGTTCCCAAGGCTGAGGTTCAGCTCTGTGTTTCCTGCACAAAAACCGTCTTTTTACTGTGCTGCCTCTTGTAGCTCAATAGAAATATCATAAATGCAAGAAAGCAAACAGGCTCATAGCATTGGGGCATAAGAAGTTTCTTATATCCTGGGTAAGGGGAGCAGAAACCAGCAGTGTTTAGCAGTTTTGGTGGTGAAGGAAAAAACCTGGTTTCCAAGTCTCGTGGGGGCAGAGGTTCTGATCATACTGTGGTGGTACAGGGAATAGCTGTGTGCATTAATTAAGGTAGCTCATTTCTGGCCAAGGAAGCCCTGCTGGTTTGTGGAATTGCCTTTCACAGCACTGCTGCTCATCCCCCTCCACAGCCCCCCACATTGTGGGGTGGTGCATGAAGTGAGCTTGGCCCCATCAGGCTGGAGGGGCCCTCCTGCAGAGGGGTGTGCTGATGTGAGTCTGGCAGGCTGGGAATCCTCCAAACTGCCCTTGTGCAGGTGCTGCCATTGGGGACACACACCGAGACCACCACAGGGACAGAGAGCTGCAGGTGTCACCTCAGCTCTCAACTCTGAACTCACCAGCCACGGGCTCTCTGCAGCAAGTCAGGGCTCTGCACTCTCACTGGGGCAGTTGTGGTGCTGCATGGCAGCTGCTTTCCTGAGAGACAGCCCCAGCCTGCCCCAGGCTGTGAAATGGTGCATGCAATTATCCACCAAGGAATGGACACACAACACAATCCCCCTGGGACCTCTCAGAGGATCCATAAAATCCCTGCAAGGGGTGCAAACAGCAACCAAGGGCACACGTGGAGCTCACCAGCCTCTGGGGAATGCTCCTGTGGGGTCCCATACTGTGAGGAAGATGGGTCAGTCATGAGCACAGTGATGGAGAGGGGCTTGTGGTGTAAAGAATGAAAACACCAACTCTGTGATGCAACATGGGCATGACCACCCTGCTCCAGCTTATTTCTGCTCGTGTTTGCAGCTCTACTTACTGCCTTCATCTTGGAAGGGAGCAGGAAAGGTACACACACCCCTCCAACACAGTAAGGGTCTTTTTTAAAATAGGAATTTGGAGGTGATTTGTGGAGAAATTTCCTTTTGGGATCACTTTCTTATTTTTAAGGTCTACGGGGAAGGTCTAAAAGGTACTAGTTTAGATTCCCTTCCTGCCTCTTTGCTATCCTAGTATCACAATTATATAAACAGATAAATTAATAGATGTGTAAAAATCAATAAATACATATTATCTAAATATCCTTGGAATCCTGTCAATCAGATCAATCAAGATTGGATTGCTTGGTTTGGTAGAGGATTGACTGAATGCCCAGGTGTAATAAACTGAGCTGCTCACTAAAGAACTGATGCTGGTGCATTCTCTTAAAAAAAAAAAAAAAAAAAGAAAAAACCCAAACTTAAATTGTCCCATATGTTTATTGCTCAAGGCAGTTAAGTAAATGTTAGGGAAAACATACAGCATCACAAACTTAAACAATCTTGTCTAAAAATCCTATTCCTACACAGTTTATTTTATTCTTTTGTCTTGGGATATTATTTTTCTGTAATAATGACTGGGTATAAACACATGTAATAATAATAATTAATGGAATCATAATAATTAATAAAAAATTGTCAAGCCCAACTTAAACATTTCAGAAAAAAAATTAGGACTTCTGCTTTTAGATCAGTTTCAAGCCTCAAAGAAAATGACACATTTTGAATTGTTTACTACAGACTACTTTACTGGAATAGGTAGATGTAAAAATAGATCAAGATTTATAAAAAGCTGTAGCTACTTGGCTGCAAATAGTTTTACTCTTTACTCAGATAGAAACTAAAAAGTATGTCTGAGGAGAAACAGCTTATTTTTCTCCCAGTTTCTGGGTGCTCATTGCTCATTAAATTGTTCAAGATTTTTGTACAGAAAAGAAAATTCATCACGTGTTTTATTCTGAATTAGGTCTTACATTCCTATTCCAAGGAAAACCAAATTGTTCAATTTTTTTTTTCCCGAGCTGTTTGTTTTATGACTTTGAGAAAGCCAGTTTCCTTTAACACTCATATGGTCAGCAGTGGAGTCCTTGATGGGAATTGCAGCACGTGGATGTCCTTTGGCTGAAAGTATCCACAGTAGGAGGGGTGACGTTTAAGGTCTGTTTGAGCAAGGTCAATAAACAAGTGCCAATGATAGGCACATATATAATCCTAAATCAGTGGAATAACCCAGAGTTAAAGTTACCTGCCACTCTGACTCATGTCCCAAAGATGTTTCTAACTTTTTTCAGTGCTAAGCCTGAGAAGAAGTGTTCTTCTAATTAAGCTTTTTGGTTTTCACAGAGTGCTTTTTAGCTTTCAATATGTCACTTACTGCATACACGTCTTCCAACCTTCCAAACCCACATCTTTGCCAGGCTGCCAATGTAAAATAAAGTTCTGGATCTTTCCCTTAAGCACTTCCTGAAGTCTTTTTTTTTCCCCCTGTCATTATATAAAGCACTGTGGTGATCTTTCTTTTAAGCCTGCCATCTGGGTGTCATTCCTGATTTTGTCTCTTTTTAAATATGCATATTCAGGCTAGACCTGCAGTGACGCAGCTTCTTTCTATGCAACACTTCTGAAAGCTGTGCTTTCTTTGCCAGCTGCTTCATCAAAACTTTGGTCATGGCTTCATCATCTCAAATCTTGGTATTTTGAGTTCTTCCTCTCTGTTATGAAATCTCACATCTACTACCTGCCTAGGGATATGAAAACTGGTGCTGTGAAATTTATTTTCCTGGCTGCCTGGAGCATGCCAAACCCTTTTTGCATCATCTTCCCCTGCTGCCTCCTATCAGTCACAACTTTCTTGTCTTTACCTGCTGGGTAAAGTGTCTCACCAGTCAAGTCTTTCCCAGGTTAGTTGATCTTGAAGTGAATCCTGGGGTGTGTAGTTCCCTCATCTCCATGTTTTTATTCTCATGTCTCACATTCTCATGTGTAGGGAGTAGAGACTGGCACTTCCAGGGCTGGATCTGCCCTGGCTGCCCTGGTTTTAGACTGTCCCTATACTTGATGTTCTCTCCCTCTACCTATGTTTACCCAGCAAAGAGTAAACAAGTCTTACTGACATCTTTGGCTGCAGTTAGAAAACTACAAAGCCCACCGCTGTTCATTAATTGCAATCCATCTCCTGTTTTTCTGTGATCCATGCTTTGAAAGAATATGATTCTATTTATGAAACCAGATTTCAAAATTTACAAATGCAAAGAATTTAACAGTATTTTTTTTAATAGACTCTTTTGATCATAATTGATGACTGTATTATTCTAACTCTTTGTCATATCTGTCAGTGTTATTTAAAGAACAAGATTTTCTTGCAGAATTCACAAGATTGGATAGCTATATCAGTGACATTACTGATATTATTTTCAGAATACTAAATTTGTTTTAAATTATGCACAATGAAACTGAAACCGAAAAAAATAAGGGAAAATAAAAATGTTTGGCTTTCTACGTAACTTTGATCTAAGAACTCAGATATCCTATTCCAATAGTTTGCAGAGAGATTAGAATCTGCTTTTCATGTCACTGCCATTCCCGGCAGTGGAGTTTTATGGTTACTGTACTAACGACCAGCTGTGAGATTGTAGCTGTATTTTGATTAAAAAACACCCAATACTTGATCAATTAGTGCAGCTTCACTTCCTCACAGTCTGTACTTTTGATTTTTCATAGGCCAGAGAATGTAATTAAGACTTAGGAGACTTGTCCTGCTGGATTAATACTCGCATGGGTCCCTGATCCTGGCAGTGGCCAGTAATTGATTTGTAGGTGAGAGAACACCAGAGCCAGGACACATGGGAAGAAACTGGGTTCTTTGTTTAGCCAACCTGCCTCCAGGCTGCCAGTGCTTTAGAGGCTTCCCGAGTCAAAACTCTGACCCTGGTCTGTGCTTAGCAGCAGCTTTCTGCTGCTTTCTGCTCTGTGACTTTGTCTAACCTTTTGTCACTCACATGCAGTTTCGTTTTCCACGGCCCCTCCTGGCAGAGATTTCCACAGTGCCATTGATTTTGTCTGTGGAAAACAGTATCCTTTTTCATCCTGTTTTGTTTGTTTAAGCTTGTTTCTTCCTACTATCGCTGGGTGTCCTTTAGTTCTCCTATTTTGAGGCTTTCTCTGTTCAACTTCCCTGTGCTGCTTAGGAATTTACAGACCTCTGTTTTATCTCTCTCTCTCTTATCTTTTTTCCGAACTGGAAAATATTAGGCTACGTACTCTCTCCTGTGTGAGTTGTTCCTTATTTCTGAACAGCATGGGCAATAAGGAAACGGATGTGAAAAAGCAGCTTATCACTACAGGAGAATACTGAGGCAACTGAACCTGAGTGCTGGCATTCCCCTTCCAAAATAGTGAGTCCTGAGCACAAAGTGTCTCTCCTTCTTATACAATTACACCATTAAATCACAAAATATCAGTTTGTTTCCTGTGTGTCGGACACTCTTCTCTCCTGAGACAGAGGGGGTGTTGAAGGAGTTTTGGGGTTTTAAGCAGAGAAATTCAGTTAAAGAATTGCAAAGCTCAGCATGACACATTGGGTAATAGTGGAATTAAAATTAAGCTACACCATGGATTTGCCCCCCTGTGTATATGTGATATCATGTTAGTTCTTAATTATCTCAACGAGCTGTAATTTCTCTGTGGATCTCTGTTAGCTACTGCACCAGGCAGTGTTGTCCCGGGTCTGTGGAGGGAAGGAGGTTCCTGCCTGTGGAACCCTCCCCCATTAGGTGCAGAGCTGAAATATGTGTTAAATGTTGGAAGTCTGGGTTCCTTGAGTAAGCAGGAGGTGGCACAGATTGCTGTCCCTGCCTCCCAACATGGTAACAGCTCTCTGTCATTTTGTCATCATGTTGGCAAAAGGATGCACGTGTCTACAGGTGTGTAAGGGTGGAAGACATACATGGGGTTGTTGCTTCATATCTTCACAAGAAGGGAGGGGAAGCGAAGAAGCAATTCCCTGAAAGCAGGTCTAACTGCAGAACTTCTGCTTTGTTGTACTGTGACCATCTGCCGAGTGTTGGGTGTGCAGAAACATCCTGGGCAGTGAGACAGGTACAGGACACCACTGAAAGATCACAGCTACCTGTCCCAGCCAAGGTGGTGGAGATGCAAAGGGTGAATTCATCACACACAGAAACCAGAGTGCTCTGACCAAGTACAGAGAGGGGTGAATATGGGACTGTGACATCCAGCGGTGGGTGACACTCGGACGAGAGGGTGGGCTTGATCTGAATGGCTTAAATGAGTGAGAAACACATTCACAAGAAAACCTGGTGAAGAATGGCGAGGGGCTTTAGCCACTATGACTTTTTCCCATTTTTCCCTCTTGGTGGGAAGTGATGTTAGCGACACTTTGGCTTTAAGCGTCTCTGAGCCTTGGCTCTGCATCCGTACGCAGGGTCACCAACACGTCCCTGCCCATCCCGTGGGCACCCGAGCCTCATTAATGTTGATGAGGCACTCAGACGGGCAAAGCCCACGAGGCCACGGCTAATTACCTGCGCGGCGGGCCGTCTGCCGGGGGGACACCGGGGACACCCGGGGCCGCCACCGCGGGCACCAGCCCGGCGGCGCGGCTCGCACTCGCCGGAGCTCATTAGCACGGCGATGAGCGGGGACCGCAGTTCGCGCATCCCGCGCCTGGCCCGCCCTAATTAGCATGCAGATGAGAGCCCGCCCCCTCATTAGCATGGCGCGCTGGCCCCGCCCCGGCGGCCATTAGTGCCGCGGCTCTGGCTGCGGGGGCGGGCGGTGCTGCGCTCCGCTTCGCTCGGCTCCGCCGCACCGCACGGCGGGGCGGGCGCTGCTGCTGCTCGGCCCGCGGCTGCTCAGCCCCGGCGGCACAAGGAGGAGCGGGAGGAGAGCGCCAGCGAGAGCGAGAGAGAGAGGGAGGCAGGCGTGGGACCCCGCGGCGGCGCTGCCGCGATCGCCCCGCTCGGCTCCCCCATGGCCGCGGGCTGCAGGGACGGCCCGGGGCAGGAGAAGTACCGGCTGGTGGTGGTGGGCGGCGGCGGCGTGGGCAAGTCGGCGCTCACCATCCAGTTCATCCAGGTGAGGGGCCGCGGCGCCCGGGGGAAGCGCTGCGCCCGCCGGGGCCTGGGCGCTGCCCGGCGCGGGGGGGCCGGAGCCGGGGCTGGAGCCGGAGCCGGGGCCGGGGCTGGAGCCGGCGCGGCGGGCGGCAGCTCCCGGCGGCGCCGCGGGATGCTGCCGGCGGGGCAGCGGGAAGCCCGGGGCGGGGAGGCGGCGACGTGACCTTGAGGGGCCCGGGGCGGCGGCGGCCGGGCCGGTGCGAGCCCCCGGGAAGGTTCCCGAGGGCGGGAAGCGGCGGCCGCCGCCGCCGGGCGGGGTTGGCCGGCCGGGCGCGCTGCGCCCCGCGGCCACCGGCGGCTCCGGTGCGGCGGGCGGGGTCCGGCCCCGCGCTCCGCCCGGGAAGCGCTGACACTCGGCGTCCGGCTCCGAAATAGCTGCCCCGGGCTGCGCAAATTGTGGCGGCCCGGCGAGGGGCCGGGGAGCCGCCGCGGCTGCCCCGGGAGGAGGCTGTGTGCGAGCGGGGACCGGCCAGCGCCCACCGCCCGCCCTGCGAGCGCTGCCCTTCGTCTGCAACTTGTAGACAATTGAACTTTTTCGTCTGTTCGCCTTCAGTAGGAACACCGTACAAAGGGTGCGTGCCAGTGTTAGGAGGAAGATCCCTTTTTGCTGTTTCGCCGCCAATTCAGTCGTAGCTCCTTTACTTATTTTCATCCGCTGCCCTGTTGCTGTTAGCATTTCTACCTCTGTTTATGGTGGTAGGAGGAGACAGCTACTTGCGTTCTGCTTGCTGCTGTTGCTGACGGCAGAGCAGCAAATCTGGAGAGCATGGCTTCTTGTTTGTTTTCTTTTATTCCACTGAGGAGGGGCGGTAATGCTCTACCTACCCCTGAAAGGGGCTGCTTGACGGCGGGGCACACTTGTCTTTTAATGCTTGGGGCAGTGATGTTCTCAGCTCATGTTTTGTTAGAACAAACAGGTGATCTGATAGCAAATAGACTATTTCTTTATTTCAGTGGGTTTTTTCACTCACACATGCATCTATGTGCTCATTGACTCATCTACTCTGTTAAGGATTTAAGCTCTGTAGCATAGACTAAATAACTACATAGAAAACAGCACTTTCGAATTTTTGGCTAAGTACTGGATACCCAAGTGCTTATAAGATCCAGTATTGTACAGAACATTAAGAGAGGGGACACATTGGGAGAGTTAGTTCTTTGGAACTGGTTTAGTCTGAATAGTGGTTTTTGTGATGTATTGTACAGGTGTCTTTTGTCAGATGTATAGATGGCTGGTCAGTTTTTGGTAAAATGCTGGCTGGTCTGTTTGAAGGTGATGGGGCTGGAATAAGTGCAGTCCTCTCAGTGTGTGGATGGAATTCCTCACTGCTTGCATATGGAGATAATTAAACCCTGTGTTTTCTGCAGCTGGTTTAGGGTGCCATTCACTCCAACACAGCACTGCTGCCTGAGGTGGTGTGCCTGTGTCTTGCTGTGGCAGTAATGTGTACAGCTGGATATGGCATCAGTTCTGAGAGGCTGCTGCCTTGGGAAATGTTGCTGAAGGGATTTCTGGATTCCGTGGCAGCATGGAGGGCTTTGGGATACATTTACCTTTGCAACAACAATGCTGTAATTTCTTCTAAAGACGTAAGGAGGAAGGAATGGGAAGTTCACACTTGATGCCTTTGTATAGCCATCTTTTTTTAAAAGCAGTAAGGTTCTGCTGAGTGCTGGATAGCTTCAATATTGGAATACTTGTGGAAATTAATTCTTTACCCTAGAAGTTTGAGCTTATGTTAAATATAAATTTTTGTCCAAGTACTGTGACACTTGTCAGTCTTTTGGCAAATATCTACAAAGGAGGAACCCGTGTCTGTTGTGTCATATATAAGGATCTTTTCAAATTAGCAGCAGAAAAATAAATAGTTCACTTTCAGAGTGTTGAGGGAACAGCACTGTGGTGTTAAGCTGACACGTGGAGGGTGAATCTTCAAAACAACTTACTGTCAGTTTGCATTGTGTTATCTCCATCTTCTTGCCCTCTCGACAACTTTATCCTGAGATAAAATCTTGCCCCTGAAAAGTGAAGTTTAGCAGAACATTCAGCTTTTAAAAAAACTCCAAACAACCCAAAGCAAAACCAGAGAAAAATAGCTGGGAAATGAAGACCTGGGCAGTACCTCAGGTACCTTAGAGAAGAGTTTTGTGTTTTTTCCATGCTTGCTGTGTGGTTTTGGACAATGAGATGAGTCTTGGTGTGCTATTTATATCCCACAGCGTCTTCCTGAGCTCTGAAAGCTGTGATGTTATCAAGTGTGTGCTTTGCCATGCAGGCACCTGGGTAGTTTCTGTACAGCAAGTCTATTGCCAAATACGTTGTTTGTCTTTTAAGGCTGCACAGAAACTGCTCCAAGTTGTTTTAAAATTGATTACAAGCAAGTCACGTGCTTCATTTTTGGAATTTCTTTGGATTAAGTGACAAACGTGTAGTGGCCTCCACTAAAACATGGATCAGTACTAGCTTTTGCTGCATGACAGATCCTGATGTCACTGGAGGATTTAAATTCTTTTTTGCTTCTTTATTGCTTGTGTTTAAAATAAGGCTGTCAACAACTGAGTTTTGAGGCTTAAAAAGGAAAGCTTATTTTTTTCTTACTGATACTAGTAAATATTTCTACACTTGGTTTTGCTTTCCTTCTTAATTTTTAGTAAATCAGTACTCAAGTACAGCTGTTGCTTTTACTTCAGTGCTGATTGTTTCCCAGTAAATAAAACTTTGGTGGTGATAGGATATCATGAGAAAGCATGTGCCACAATTCATGCTGTATCTTTGGAAGACAACAGGGGATTCATATTTGAAAATGGGAAAACTCTTCCTTGATTTCAAATAAAACAAAGGGAAACATGAGAAAGTGAGGATGTAAGAAGAACCAGTTGATCTTCTTTCTTTTGCCAGCATTCTGGGATGTCTGCACAGCTCATCCTTGCCTGCCTTTTTGATGGTGGGAAAGCAGGGAGCATTCATTCCTGCAGGAGTAGCAGTGGCTGAGGTTATGGCAGTGCAAAGTGCTCCTGTGCTTGCTGTTCTGTGTGTGAGAGAGATTATCAGCTCCTGGTGATTGTTGTGGCCAGGAACAGCCACGTGTTTGAGGGGAGGCTGAGTGAGCAAACCCATCCCAAGGCTCTTTGGTGTCCTGAGTTCACTGTGCTAATTAGAGCAGTGCAGGAGTAATTGAGGTGGAGCTGGTCACTTGCTCAGCACTGCCTGGGATCTTGGGTTCACCTCTCAGTGACACCTTGGAGTAACTTCAGAGTACAGATGAACAGATGATAGCTTTCAGTGGTTAGATGAGTAGTGTGTTCCTCAAAATTCTTCCTCTAGGGAGGTAAACACAGCTCGATATTGCTGTTGGTGGGCCAGGATTTCATCCTGGAAATACCAGATCATTTCCTTTAAATCAGGATATGATAGATGAACTTACTGCTGTCGAGCCTGTGCTCTGGTAAGACAGGAAGTGAAGATGTTTTAATTGTGGAGGAGAGTTAATGGGATGTTGCAGCTATAAACTCTAGGAAAGCAGCAGTGAATGATAGTTCAACATTACACCACAGCATTTTGTAAAAGTCTAACTGGTAGAACCAAGCATTCCTTCTGTTATTGGAAACATACACAAATAATCCATCATGCTCACATCCCAAGAGGCAGAAAACTTTTAAAATGCATTGCAGCCAGTTAACTGGCCTCTTAGCAGGCTGAGGTATTTGGGAGTATGAGCTGTGCAGAGCACACAGCTGTTGCCACAATAGCTTTTCTCCAGCTGTCATGCAGAGGTCTGTCACAAAATACCCCACATTCCCTTGTAACTCAGCCCTTTGTAATATTCAGGTTTCCTTGCTCAAAGGGAATACAGCCTAGCAGATACCTAATCACCCTCTGATTTTTCTTTTTTTTTTAATCTTGCAGTTGCCATTTACTTCGTGCTTTTATTTTATGTTGCAAAACTGAACAATATATAGCTAGGTTTTTTTACTAATTTTAGCAAGAAAGCCACTTATATCTTATTCTTTCAAGTCTGCAGTGCAAAATAATGTCTATTTTTGAACAGAATTGATTTATTTGTCCTGGTGCTTTTCCTCTTTGTAAAATTATGGCTTTTCTTTTGTGACAATTACATGTATAGTTTTGCATACTGAGTAGGCTTTGGTGACTTGTGTGGATGTATCAGTTAAATGTCACTAGATCCTTGAGATGGTATTGAATGGTTGTAATTCAGTGTGGTTGAGTTTAGTTTGTCAGTCAGCTTGATGTTACCTGTGGTAATGCATGAACATGTTTGAAACTGCAGAAACACTTAACACGGTACAAAATCTGTGTAGGGCTTCAGTGTTTGGGGCTTGTTTTTGTTTGTTTACTGATTTCATGCTGTATTTGCAAGCTCAAATCTTACTGCCAAGTTTGTAAAAGAAAATACTTTTCCTACTGCTCTTAAAGTGTCTGTAACAAATTCTCATTGGAGCTCAGCTTGCTGTTCCACTCACTAGTGAGCAAAATGGGTTGGATGTAGATTTTTGACTCTTGAATTTTAATATCAGACATTTTGTCTGAAAGCAGGAGTATGACTTGCAGATGGATGGGTCAGCAGTTGTTCAGACTTTTCCCCCCCTTTTTCCTTTCTTTTTCCAAGCTGCTACTTTCACAAGACTGTTCCCATTAACTAGCAATAAACCCAAAGGTGGGTTATCTCAAAGTGTCTTTTATCTCTGAAAGTAGCTGTTGGCCAACAAAATGGCTTGTTCTGAGTTTTATGCTCTATATATGAATTCCAGGCTCCAAAATAGAGTAGTAAAGTAGATTGAAAAGCAACAACTGAGCGTGCAGCTGGTGTTTGAGCTGGCGTGCTGGGTGTTTGACAGACCCTGATGTCTTGGTGCCCCACTTCCTTCCCTGTGCTGGACTTGGGATGTGCAAATCCCTCCACGGTTTCTGGGTATTCTGAGTAACCCTCTCTGACCGTCAAAAAATGCTCTTGGAGTAAGCACACAAGCAAGTGAAAGGAGCAAAATGCCAGGGATTCCAGGCTGCAGATTCACGCAGGGCTGCGCTGGGGCTGGTATGCTCACACTGAGATAAAGCCTGGGGCCTCTTACTGTAACTCAAGGTGACAAAATACAGCCCAGGAGCAACTGATTGTCGACATCTGGTGAGGTTAAAGGTGGGAAATAAAAATCCTAATCAAAACAAAGGACTTGTGGTGCAGTCACCTGGAATAATAAGAGTGGCTTGTCGCCCCTCTTGTGAAACTTGAACCACTTGGGCTCCTTGCTTCCTGCACACTGCTACCAAGCTGAAGGCTGGGCTCACTCTGGATACACATCTACAGCCTGGGAATGCAGTAGGTGACTTCAGGCTTGCCTTGCAGGCAAGCAGGAAACCTCAACTGAGTGTTGCAGTATAGCCAGCAGTGGCATAATGAATCCTGTTAGCCAGCAGTCACGCCTTGTACTAGTGCACACACAGGGTAGAGCTGAGCTGAGTTCAAAAGCTGGCATCAATTTGGAGCACTGCTTAACTTTTGAGATACTCCCCGTTCTGGTTTTGAGCAATTTATATATATATTTTTTCCAAAGTGGAATTTCTTTTGGACAGCTTAACCCACGTGGCAATCCAAAAGCACCTTTCTGTGTGCTAGCTCCTAGCAGCAGTTGCTTATATAGCGAGTAAATATTGACGTACCTTCTGGTTATCAGGTCGTCTTCTGCTGCCACTTGCACAAGGAGTGCTGGCACAGTTTCCCAGGTTGCTGCCTGGCATGGCCTTTGCACTCCAGGGATGAATAGGCAGCCGCTGGCCGCCAGCCCTGTGCCTCCTTCCCCTGCTGGAGGGAGAGGCTCCTGCCTCTGCTTTTGGCTGGAGCTCTGAATTCCAGTGCTCTGCAGTGGTGCTGGAGGGTGCCTCTTATAAGTAGGGCCCTTATACTCCAAGAGTTTGGAAGGGCCTAAATGGCTCATACCTTGTGCAACCTGTTCGCACTTACCGAAAGCGTTCCCAGCACTGGAAATGTTGTGACTGAACTCCTTGAAGTGTCTCAAGATAAATACCAGCTTGGTGAAGTGGAATGTAGCTGACTTCTGGCTGGTAGGAAGCTAGGTTTGCTGCAGACCTTCCCAAATTAGTCAGTCTGCAGGTCCAGACTGGTGTGGCACAAGCTGGGAGCTTCTCCCTTTGTTCCTACTGTTCAAGTGGCTTAACTGCACCAGTTTGGTAGGCTTGTCTTCAGTTATGGCCATAAGGCACTGTTAAAGGAAAATGGAACCAAGAAATGCACCACTTCTTGCTCTAGTTCAAGAAGTATGTAAAACCAACATTAAAACAGAAATCATACTGTAATTGGTACTTTTTATTTTCTTTTAAAATTGTTGCTCTGCACAGGATGCATCCAACCAAGACAAACTCCTACTGTGAGGAGTAGGAGGGAACCAGATTAAAAAGTTTAATTACAAATAATGCACTTGGGCAGTGTTGGCCTGCAAGTGGTTTGCCATGCAAAGTTGCTGGAGTTGTGTTTTGAAATTCTGAGAGCAATGGTAGCCTAGTACTACAAATTTCTAGTTAGATCCCAAGTGAATTATTTCTGTCTGGGCAGTGAGTGAGACCCTTTCTGTTCACCTGGAACTGTATCATTCTTTATGAAGACTTGCTCTGTGACTGAACACCTTTTTTCTTGTCTCTTTTTTTACCTTCTTTGCTATTTTGTATGTTCTGCCTTATGAGTTTGGGATAGCCTGTAGGGCACTTAATGGGAACAGTTAACACAAAAGAAAATATTTCTTTCCTCTCTTTATAGCTTAGTTACTTAGATAGCAGACAAGGGATGTTTGCTTAATATGCTTGCTTTGCCTTTTCTTACTTTTTTTCAGCATGCATATACTTAAGCTGGTCACATCCCAGTGTGTGAAGTTCATGATAGGCAGTGGTTCTTCTGGATGGAACTGTGGTGAGACTGAAATTACTTTTTTGCAGATGGCTTGCTTTTACTAGGTTGTTTTTTAGAAGGGTTGGCTGGACTGTTGTTGGTTAAGCTAAAGAAGCTCAGGTATTCACATTTGAAGTGCTTGATTTTGAGACTAATCAAGTGTTGTGTGCAAGGGATGTTGTTGCAGCGAGGTCAGGGATTCTAATCTGCTGCTGGAATGGGAAAAGCTGGAGAACCTGGACTTATGCAGAGCCCCAAACCTGGCTGGGTGAATGCTGCTGAGGAGGACTGTGTGCACTTCTCTAGCTTTGTGACCACAAGGGCTGTGCTGGTGCAGATGGGGAGCTGGAGGGCTTTGAAAGCGAGGGCAAGATGATTGTTTGCTTTTTAGAAGGGACTGACAGTGGGGAGGCACAAGGCTGGGGAAATATTTTTGTTCTTCAAGCCTGAAAAACAGGACTTTGCTGTAACTGAAGGCTTAATTTGATAAGCTAGGTAAGGAAAAATGTTCAGAGGGTCCCCTTGGTGCCACAGCAGTTTGCCATTATAGTTATTTACTCCCTCCAGTGCACCCAAACTCTGCAAGCCATCGGAGTTAAAAATAACCAGGGAATGTTTGTAGCCAGGATCAGTTACCCTGTCTGGTTCACTGTGCAGCTCTGCAAACAACTTCATCTGGCAGTGGAGCTCATTGAACCAGGCCTGCACCAGCCTCTCAGTTGGGAGCAGAAAGTGAGGTGTAGTTTTTGGTGAATCCAGATAGGAATGAGTTCAGGCAATAGGAATGTGTGCAGAAGGGCACTATTAAAGATAGCATAAAGTGCTGGCTGCTGGGACCAGCGTGCTTTAATAATTAACTAGATGTTAGCACTGACACATAAAAATGGTGCAGTTGAAGAAAAAAAAAATTAGTGTAACACTCACAAACAAAGTAGTTCACAAAGATCTTTATTCAGGGGGTCTATGGGAGGTGTTATTTCTCAGCAGATTAGCTGTGGGTACACACATTAATAATTATCAAATGTGTCACTTTCCTCAAGTCTTCTAAGCCAGAGAATAAACTTGAGCTTCCATACAACTTTACCAGCAAATTATTTTTCCAGTCCTGTTCTGAGTGATCTGTAACTGTAGTGATATAATGTGTTGAGTCACCAGTTATACTTGCTAGGAAAAGAAATTTTAAAATCACTCTCATTACTATTTCAAGTTTTCCTGACAAAACTAACAGCCCAGCTCATATTGCAGAGCATCTTCAGTATTCCTCATTTAAGCAGACATAAATCTATAAACCTGCAAGCAAATCTGAGTGTTTTGCTTCATATGTGGTAAGTAGACCATGAAATGGTAGGATGCCAGTGATAAATCTGTGTGAAAAATCTGGCATCTTTGGGTAGAAAAACGATCTGCTAAATTTCTTCTGTTATTAGACTGGTTCCATGCAGGGAAAATTAGTGGGATTACAGTCATAGGCACTGCTTGAGGTAGGGAGTTATTTAACTATGTGTTCTTAATATTTCTGTGTTTCTCCCTCCTTTTAAGAAGCTGCTTTGTGATCATTTGAAAAGGTACCTGTCTATAATATACTTGTATATGTGCTGCCAGCTCCACTAAAAAAGCACACAGTGTTTTCCTCTGCTAGCTCACACTAACAAGCCTTCATTAGCACAACCCAATAAAGTAATGGAGATATATTTAAATGGATTCTGGCTTTGCATGACCCAGTATTACTGAGAATGCAATAATGAGTATATTTGAACTTTGCCTTGCAATTTCAGTTGCTGCTAAAGATTTTTTCCCTAGCAGTTTGTCTTTGAAGTCCTCCAGAAACACAGCATCTTAGCCTTTGCTTCCTATTCTCCTGCCTCCTCTCAGACCCTAAACTATGTTACCTGAATCTTGACCACATCCTCAGAGATTTCCAAAATGTGTTTGTATATGTGCTGTGTCACTTTGATTTCCCATACTTTGATTTTCCTTAAACTGATGTTCCCCCTCCTTGTGAAGTAGGTTTGCATCCTGATGGGAATTCTTCAAGTATCATGGATGGAGGTGACACACTCCTGTGCTCAGCAGCATTCCTGTAGTGTTGCAGCAAATTCTGAAGCTTTTCTCTGATGGGTGTATGCCATGATAAACATTTTCCAGACCCTGCAATTTGAAAGTGGACCTGTGATGCCAAGATCCTTCTTAGCACATCAGCAAAGTTAACCAACTGTGCCTTGTCTTACATCTAAGAGTATTTAAAGAACTTTTAAACTGTGGATGTAATCTTATTTCTGTCTCTGTAGGGGCCTTAAGCAGGGTGTTTGTGGTGGGGTTTTTCCTGTTTCCAGAGATAAGTTCTTCTGTCTGTGGCATCCAGTGGACCAACCACTTTGACTCTCCTGCCTTGCTGCTTTTATTGCTGGCTCTTAGCAGGTTGTCACCAAGCCACAATGCTGTTTTCTGCTTAGCTTTGGAGTCTTGTGCTTCCAGTTCTTTTGGGTTGGTTTAACTACTTCTCCAGCTGTTGGGACAATATTATTTTATGTTGTACATGCAATTCTACCAATTGAAGGAGTGCTAAACCTTAAAGCTCTTGTCTGGTTTGGTTGCTGCAATAATTGCATGTTTAAGCTGCATGCCATACCTGGAATATGGGAGGTTCAATGTCTAATTATCAAGAAATTATCGAAGGGAATCAGGCTGCTCACTGTAACTTCTAGAATATGATTTTAGCATTAGGTTTTACATGAAAACCAGGCTTTCTGCCATAATGTAATTGAAGATGCTTCTGGCAATTAGGTGGTTTGTAACTTGCCCTGTCATACCGTGCCAGCCTCGGGGTGATGCTGTGGGAAGGCTCACAGAGGTCAGGTGGAACTGGAGGAGTTGTGTGTCTGATGGGGACAGCAGAGCCATGGTGAGAGCTTTGAGCAGGCAGGGTGGGTGGACAGGCAGCTGCTCCTGCAGCAGGCTGCCCACAGATGTGTGTGTGTGTGCAGCTGGCTGCAGCCAGCAGTGGGGGAAGTTACCCCAGTCTGGGGCTGAGACCTGGGGGCTTGTTCCTCTTGCAGAGAGCACAAGAGTTGTGAAATGCCCCCTGAGTGTAACCCTGATGAGCAAGCCCTGCTCTCAGAAAAGGGGGTGCTCAGTGAAGTCTCTCAGAGGTCACACTGTGTCAGAGCAGCTAATGGAGCAAGAGGTTTGACTTCTTTCAGGTTCAGCTTTTAGTGTCAAGGCAGCTCTTAAGTTTTGGAGGTGTTGTGGTCTTCTGGCTGCACATCTCTGAGCCCACTGAGACTGCCTGGCAGTGGGTTTGCTCTTTGATCTGTCCTGAGAACATTGCTCAGTGCAAGGAGACATTTTAAACAGAGTGCTTTACTTTCATCAAGGATGTTTAAAACCTGAAGCATTTCTGAATTCCTGCATCTATGACCTAAATCTACTAACTATAGAAAATGTTTTGTCTCACGCTGAGTTTCTGCTTTGTTTCTGTCTTGCTGGAGCAGTACACCCAAATATATTGTTGCAGACATCTCAACTTCTTTGAATTTAAAAAAGGCACTTGAAAGCTCAGCTTTTGAAGTAGCTAAAGACATGTTTTCCTTTAGCTGTCTAGAAGTTTTTTGCACCCATTAGAATGGATGTATTGTCTATCAAGTAACTGAAGGATTTGACAAACTATTTTTGTCTGTTAAACTATTTTTAGTCATATATATCCTACAAAATTTGCTAAAATTCCCTAGCATTTGTAAATTTGAAATTGCCCAGTGTCTCTGTTGGTGGGGCTGTATGGGAAAAGAGCCTCAGATCTGAAGTAGTCAACTTCCTTGTCCCATTATCTGCCTTCTGCCTGACTAGGTTACATTCCACACATTTTTAGTAGTGGCTTCCCCTCCTCCTTAGCTGCTTTGACTTGTTTTGTGGGAGTGCTTGAATATTTCCCTGACACACCAGAGGTCTTCTCCCAAAAAAGGAAACTGATAATAAAATTGTTCACTTAGAGCAGAATTTGGAAATAATCTGGTCTGTGCTGATCTGGGTGTCTCTTGGTTGAAATTGTGACCTGGGGTTTTAAAATCCAATTCAACTGGGGATTTTGCTCAAGGTTTGAGTTTATTTTTTAATTTTTTTTTTGTAGTTTTAAGAGTTTAAATTGCACCTTTGAAAATCTATTTTCTGTGCATTTCTGCAATTTACAAATATTCTGAAGAAAATAAACAAAAACCCTGCATCTTTTGAGCCGATCTCCTGAAAAAGATACTGAATGCTTGCTTGCATGAGGGAAGGTGGTGATCTGGAAGAATTTGTTCAGGGTGATTTCAGAAGATGAATAATTTAAACTGCAGCCACTTGCTTCAGACTAGATAATTGAGGCTGGGTTTCCTAACAGCTGAACAGCTTATGTTAAAATTTAAAAAAATTCACTGCAGCACATGTACTTTAGCTAGCTGTTTTGTATGTGAGTTAATCCCATGCCAGTTGAGTAGCGTGAGAAATTTAAAAGTATCTCAGCTTTCCCCCTGTGCAAGGAGTTATGAGATGCTACTGTGACTGCCTAGCACTATTCACCTAGTTATTTATCATCTCTTTGTAACTTCTTCCTTGAATGGATTCCAGTCCAGAAAATACATAATAGATACAGGGAAAGGCACTCCTGCTACTTGATTCTGCTGGACAAAACCTTATGTTCTTGCTGACTAAACATCTCCAAGTTGGAGCACTGACTTTTGTCAGCTTCCAGGCTGTGCTTTGAAGTGTGAGCTGTTGCAGGAATGGCTGCCTGCTCTCCCAGCAGTGGGCTGTGATTCCCAGGAAGATAGCCCCAGATTTGTTTTTGTCTTCAGGATCTGATGGTCATTTCCTAAACCTGAAGCATGTAGACTGTCAGTGTCAAAACTGATTTGAAGCAGAGTTATAACTCTGCTTTCCTGGTTAAAAAAAAAATATATATATATATATATATATATATGTATTTGAAAAACAGCAATGCATTAGTGGGCTTTGATTCTGTTCCACATGTTTGTAACACATATGGTCCCTCCAGGCAGCTTTGAGTTTTGGTCATTGTGAAAGGTTGAGTTTAACACATGCACAGGAAATGAGTCTTCTAAGAGTTATGACTTAAATTAAAATACTTTCTAATGCTGGAAGAAAGCTCAAAAGAGAAACTACTTGCCTGTAATTGGTAGCATCCACCATGTCTTTGTAAATAACATCAGCTTTGCAGCCTGTTAAAGGCTGGCAGAGCTGTGTGGTGCTAATGCTGTGATCAGAGGGACATGCACACTCTGCTCCATCCAAGTTAAGCAACAAGAAGATGAAGTCTTCTGTAGGGTTTCTGCTTGTCACACTGAGGGACTGTCCAGAGACTTCACCTGTGACTGCTGGAAATCTGAATAGTCCATTATTCTAAGTGTGATGCAGTTGAAAAACCTGTTTCTAATCTATAAAAATGGAGAGAAACTAATGTGCTTTCCTGTGGTTTTTGGTGCAGAAGGCTGTCTGCCTGTGCATTCCACTCTCTGTTTTCTCTTCACTGAATCTCAACCACAAGATCTCTACTTGGTAGAATACGGGACCGGAAATAGCAATAGGGTTTTTTTTTAAAAAATAAAAAAAAAACCAAAGAAAACCTCTGATCAAACCCCATGCATTCTAAAGCTGCTTTCTGAAAGTAAACAAATTAAAGGTCTTTGCATACTGCTCACACATTTTAAGATGGCATTTGCTGTACTGCTGCCTCTTTATACCTTTCAGTTAAACATTTGCAGGAATTCTTTGCTCAAGAAAGCAACCAAATAATGATGCTCTCTACTTATTTGGGAAGATAATTCATTATGTGTGCCTGTCAGATCAGGGAAGAATGTTGCACATTGCAATTTGAATTTAGATGTTGCTCTGTGGATCAATTTCCTAAAGAAAACAAGTGGCTTTAGGTGATGGAGTGTGTTCTAGCTTTCAGGGCAGGATGTTTTAAGCTGTCTTCCCTGCTAGATGTATGGTAAATCCACTTTTTCACATGCTGTTAAGCTGTTAGTAGCAGATTAGCAGAGGTTGGAGTGAGTTAGAGTGGAAGGATTGTGACATGTAGTGAGTCTGGTTGGTTTGCTCTGAGTTCCTTACTTCTGTACATGTTCTGAAATGGGCTTGGGCAATTTACTTGTTAGCTACCCATTTCCTGTCAGTGTGAGCTTGCTTGCAGAGAGAACAACTTGAATTTTGTTTGCTTCTAATGTTTTTTGTTTATGGGTTTTATAATTGCTGCATTTCATGCTACAGAAGCTCTTTCTTCTTGCTCTTTGCATGGGGTAGCAAGGCTTTTTTTGTGCTGGCCCTTCTGCACTCCTGAATCAGCCTCTGCAGGATTCTGGCCTCCAGAAATGAGGTGAGGAAGGGAGGGATTGCTTTGGAGAGGAATAAAAGACTAGTAAGAGCAGCAAAGGGTTACATTTCAGGAGTACTGGCTCCCCTCCTGGAAAGCCTTATAGGACTTGTCAAGTTGAAAGACTGTAAACTAAACATAGTGTGGCTGATTATGGCATGCAAGTATCATTTGGCATGTTGAGATGATAAACAAAACAGATCTTCCTTCTGAGTTGGTTCTAGACTGTGGAGCAATCTAATGCTTACTGTGCTGTTTGTGGAATTCATATTTACCCTCTTTTCTGAGCTTGCTGTATGCTTAAAAAGTATTAGTCTAACCTGGTTTTCAAAGGCAAAATATTTTGGTAATAAACAAATTAGAGTTACTTTTGTGGAAGTGACTGTTTAGTGTCTGTGAAGAAAGTATCTTCACTGAAGATTTGTTACAATTTAGTAATCATGAAATCAGAGGGAGAGTTAGCAGCTGCTAGTGGAACCAGCTTGTCAGAAGTGGGAAAATACAACTAGCACGATCAAATTATTTTTCATCAGCTCTTGTCCTTCTTCCCTTTGATCATCCTTGTAACTGGTTTAGACAATATGTTTACCAATGCTTTTCATGACCTATATTCATCTAATGTGCACCTCAGTTTTCCACTTAATAATGCTTTTCTCCTCAACTGATGTCTGTAAAAAATAATGTATAGAGAAGCCAGCCTGTATCTTCTAATGCAAATGAAGTAAAAAACATGTGGTCTGGCTGCCCTGAGCAGGCTGGCTTGTAAGTTTAGAAAACAAGTTTATTTGAGAATTTATGTAAATTCTTTGTAAGAATGAGTGCACACAGGGCAGAAGGGAAAGCACCTTGCTGGAAACCCCCTGAGCAGATCTTGACTATATGCTGCTACTGAAGTATCTCAATTTGAACACTTAGTTTTTAAGTTCACACCTTCAGCAATCTAAAAATCCCAAAGCCTGCCATAAGGAGGTGATGATAAATTGGTCAGTGTATGCTGTAGGAGAAAAAAATAAATTCTTTGCGTTTTTCTTATATTCCCTTAAAACTTGAAAGCCTCCTAAAGTACTAGATTGTTTTATTCAGAACACGAGTAGCAGGAGGGGGAGACTAGAATTTATTCTATTCAAGTGAAATTTATTTGAAGAATTGTTTTTGAAAGTTTATGTGGACCTACGTGGATGACTCCAAAGATTTAGCTCTTAGCAAAGGGCAACAGAGAACTAGGCTCAAATCTGTTTAAATAAGCACACAAAGTTAGTTTTGCAAAAGGATGAGAAAAATAGTTTGTTTACCTGGATTGAGCTGAGATGTATTGTGTGTTAGTCTGGTGTTGTTTCTGTCCTCTTCTAGTTGGGATTGGGTTTTTCCCTAATGCAAAGCATGTGACAGAGCAAGATCCCTCAGCCAAAGGTCTTTCCTTTCTCTGGATGGTTGGTCTGCTAAGCCTTGGGATTACAGATGTAGCATCTTGTCAGGATTTGTGTACCTGCAGCATAGATGGTGTCCTGGAGGTTTTTAATATGAGGGTCAAGTGAAGAGCAAGGGAAGAGTGCAGAAGGTTTCTAGATCCAGTGCAGGTTTGCATGCTCTTGGTGGTCTCAGGTTCTGTAGATGCATTTATTAGTTTTCACAGAGTTTGCTGCTGTAAGTGTAGGAAATGCATTTTGATGTTAGAGCCCTGTTTGCTGCATTAATCTGCTTGTCCAGTTACTTAAGGAAAGCTGTGTGGGCAAGCTTTGGATGACAGAACCAGGAGTGGAGAATAACTTGAGTCCTGCTATCACAGCAGGTGTGGCTGGGTTGGTATATGGGCACTTGTGCTTCAAACAAGGAATTGCAATTCCCATTGTTTCATGAGAAAAGCTCTCACTGGAGAGCTCAGGCTCAGCCTGAGCATCCAGCTCTGGGAGGAAATTGGGCACTGTTTCCCTTCAGCAGTTCATGTGCTTCTGAATGGGAAGTGTTTGCTCTTAATTTGATCTTTAAACTCTTCTTCCCCTTGGAGGAACTTCACTCACAAGTGGGTAGAGAGCTATTTTGGGACCTGCTCTAATGTACTGCTAAATAGGATGTTGGAGAAGAAAATGCTAAACAGATTTTCAGTGATCCCAAGGTCTGTGTGACTCTAGAAAGTGTTTGTAGCTCAAACTCTGAACTCCTGGAATAAGGATGGATTGCCTGTAATGTTTGATACACATCATGTTTTTTCTATGTTACTCAGAATCAGCTCCACTTTGGGAAGTGAGAGTGCTCAGTGTGGAACTGCTCCAATCTTTCATTTGCCTCCTTTACTGCTACCATAAATGGCCATACTGTAGAAACATGTGTTGACTGTGTGTGGTGGTTGATTGTGTAGCACCTCAGCTGAATGTTTCTTGCAGTTTCTTGATGTGGTTCGTCATAGATGTGGCTTTTTGAAATGTGAAAGTAGGTGTTTGCACATAAAGCTAGTTTGTTGCATGAAGTAGATCTTCACATTAGGACAGGTCTCCCAACATGCATCTTGAGTGTGCTGTGTGTTTGGGTTTTAATGGAATGAGAATGGTCCCTTGCAGCAGATGTTTGGCTTTTTTGATTTAGTTATAAGAGCATGTGGTTTGGGGTTAATTGTGTTCTCTGTATACGTGCTGTAAAAGTGCAAAGGCCAGGATTAACATCCAACATGTCCTCCAACTCAAAAAGTCATGTGAAATATTCACCTAACAGTCATAGAATCAATTAGGCTGGAAAAGACCTCTGAGACCATCAGCTCCAACCTTCTGTGGATCACCACCATGTTACCTAGACCATGGCACAAAGTGCCTCATCCAGACTTTTCTTGAGCATTCTTAACACTAACAGCAATGCCATAGGTATTAATTAATGTTAGTTGTCTCTTTTTCTATTCCATGTGGTGTCTGTGGTACTTCAAAGTCAAAAATAAACTCCCTCTGAGATTTCTACATGTTTCCCTGCCCTATGAGTGGGGTGATGCTGACTAAGAGTGGTACTACACCTGCAGGTGCACAGGCAAAGGGGAAGAAACACTGTGGTTGGTTTTAGTACAACCAAATGTTTTGCTCGTAAATAAAGGGGTTTTTTTAGATGGAAGTCATTGCTTGCTTAAATATGTAGACTGATTACTGAGGGCAAAAGCATTTTAAATAAAATTTGAGGACATAAGCGTGTTTCCATTTGACACTGTTTTGACTTCAAAATATGAAGTTGCTGAGACTGAAAATTCTGGCACTGCTTAAGAGCATTTTAATTGTGCTTACAGGGGCTTTAGGATCTCTTCCTTTCCCCTGCAGATCCACTAACAAGCTAATTTAGCAAGGCAGTGCTTATAACCATTCCGTGCTATGACATTGTACTCGTGTCAGGATCAGCAGTGGTAAAACCACTCAGTAGTTTCTGGTTCCTGGAATTTGGCTGTGTGCACATTTCCCTATATGTGAGTATTGGTTAAATTGTGCTTTTGAAGGAGGTGCACAGGCAATGTTAGGATTGCACATAAGATTCATGTGCTACTCTGCAAGTGTGCTGATTTAAGTGATCTCACTGGGTAACCTCGTGCCACTGAGGGTCTGGAGATATGCAGGACAGCATGTTTGGGTTGACTTGTGGGATGCTGATGCAAACACAGAGTGGAGCCATAAATTCTGTCTTCCCAATCATGAGTCTCGTGGTTTGGATTTCCTTGTTTTTGTTTATATTCAGGATAAAACTTCCTTTCTTACCTCTTGCATTTCTTCTAAGACTTTTGGTTGTTTGTCTGTAATGTAGAAGTTCCAGTAGACATGGCTTTGCTTCTGAAAAGTCAGAAATGAAGTGCTGCATAGCCTGTTGTAAACAATCCTCATGTGCTGTACTGTGCCTTTGCCATTTGATGAGAAATCCAGGCTGAGTTCTGCTGTTGTCAGATGGGAAGGAGTAATAACCTTTGATCTTGAAATCTGCTGCTGCTGGTACTGAGAGAGCCTATGAAGACATTCTTCAAGGACATTAAGATTAAACTTTTCTGCAAGCACTGATTAGGCTGGAAAGGAAAGCATTGTAATCCCCTGGTATCTGTGATGGAAAATACTCTGTATTGCTTTTTTCCAAAGCTATTTGTCCAGCTGAAACTTTGTTTCAGTTACACCAGTCCGCACTGCAGGCTCTTGCACACCATGTATTTGATTTCTGAGCTTCTGTTCTTCCAGAAACCTGGAATTTTGAGGCTAGTGTTCATGTGAACAATTACTTCTGCAGCAGTAGTGTCCCCATCTGTGAGCCTAGCCTGTGTTTAATGTGCTTGTGCTTTGACAAGCATGGTGCCCCATGGTGATCTCAGGGCAGCCTGCGTCACTGAAATATCTCTGTTGGGTATCTCTCTGCTCACATGGGGTTGGGTTTCTCCATCCTGCTCCAAACCTGGAGTGACTTACACATTGCTTGGCTAAGTTCAGTTTACAATGGCTGAGTCTGGGTTCTTTCTCTTCCCGTCTGTCAGGGTTGGATCTGTTCAACACCGTGCCCAAGCAGTGGGACAAAAACAAAGGTTTGTGTGCCAGGAAGGTCTGAACACACTGTCCCTGGTGTGAAAAGGCTGACACAGCCTGCCCTACCTTGGAAGAGATCCCCTTCCTTCCTTTTCACTCTCACAATTAGGTGGCTTAACCTGACACCTTAGCTTTGCTTTTAAAAAAATACTCCCAAGCTTGTTGTTTGGCTCTAAATCCCAAACTAAGGTAATAAGTGCTTCTCCTTGATGTGTCTGGTTAAAAATCAGATGCTGAAACGTGAATCTCTTGAAAAAGTTCACTTGGCAGAGGGAACATGAAGGTTGTGGAGCTTTTGGCTGATTTGGGAGTGAGTGGTGTGAAGTGCTTTGTTCTCCTTCTTGGTCCCCGTGGGAGCCCCAGCTCAGAGTGGCCAAATCTGCACGTACAGATCACATGGAAAAAAACACCTATTGACCACTGCAAATCCTCCTGCTTTGAGGTTTTGCTGCTTAGTCACAAACTTCTGAGAAATGCTTTCACGTGGAGGAAAGCATATCTTCATCTCAGAATACAGTGTGATTGATGACTGATATGGATGTGAAAAAAACCCTGGGTACTCCTGACTGCTGAGCCTGCAGCATGGGACCAGTGGGCCTTGGGTTAATCAGCCTGGCTTGGTGTGGCTTTCAAACTTTAGAAATTGATGTGTGCAAAGTGGGTGTTTAGTACATTATTGCTCTTGGAATTTTTATCTTGAATTTCTTGTTGATGGCTTGCTACTTGCAAGCTGCTCAGACACTCTTTTCTAAAGGAAAGTTACCTAGTGTGCTCCTGTTTTAATTAATTTTGCAGCACATTTTACCATCATAATATATGCACCATGCAGCCTCTGATGCTGTCACTGCTGAATGATTAACACACTTTGAAGGAGTCCATGATTTCATGGGTAGGCAACCAATTATTTCATTATCATTTGAAACTGTCATGCTGCAGGATAACTGCATGTGTTTTACTGAGTTGGGTGAGGATCTGGGGGAAGGCTAATAATTATTAGCCTTGCTAATGAAAATAGATGGCTAAATAACACTTACACAGCTGTAATTTCAGCATTCCTGACACTTCTGGTTATAGCACTTTCCAAACTTAAAGATAATAGTAATTGTCTGTAGTCTGCAAAATTAGTCTAGACAGCCTAATCTAAGGCCAAAAGGTTGGAGTTGAATAAATATGTGATTTGGGCAAATAAAGCTATTAGAGCTGTGCTTATCTTCTTGAAGCAATAGTTCTTATTAGAAAGAAGTGCTATTTTATAGCTTTTTCCTAAATAATTAGCTTTTAATGATCAGTCAACAAATCTTTGAAAAATAAAGCACTCCAGACTTTGCTAATGAAACTGAGTGTTATTATGTTGGATATTGTCCAAGCTTGTGTTCAAAAATTCCAGGGAATTTACTGGTAATCGAGAAAACCCTACAAGACAGGAACTAGTGCATTGCTATGAGTGTCTACAATGATCTGGCAGTGTAAATAAAGTGTGTCACTGGGTCTGAAAGAGTAATTTCAACATTTTTCTTTCCCGGCAGAACAAGTGGTATGGTCAAAACTTCTGGAAGCTTTCATTCTTTGGGTTCAGTTCCCAGTTACTCTGTGGCATTTTTGTATTTGGGCAAATTGTGTATTAATCAAGTAGCTGTATATATTAAAGTTGGGTCAAAAGGCATATCTTGGTGATATTAGGTGAATTTTAATAAGATGCCTGGACATATGAATGTGGTTTGCATGCCTATTATTTATTTGGATGAGGGATTTTTATAATTTTTATGTGGCAATTTGGATTTTCTGATCTCTTGATCATCCTGAAGGCAGCAGGGGAATGTCAGGACTGGGAATGATAAAACCTCCCTGTTTCACTAGGAAGTTGCTGTAGTTTAATTGTAAAATGAAATACTAGAACTATTTAATTCAAGCTTGACTTATTCTAGAAAACTGTAGGCTCTGGGCTTATTAGGCTAGTGAACCTGATTGTATTTCCATGTTAAATGTTTGAAGAGGAAGAATGTAGAGAATTTACCTTCCTCATGCTTTCTACCTGATTCCTTCTGATGAACCTGTCAGAATAAGAAAGGTGTGAACTTGAGGAAGTTTTGATCTTAGCTTGCTGTAGAGTCCCAGGGATCAAACATTTTCAGGTACTTAAAATGTGAAATACAGGTTAGAGTTGCTGGAGTGTGGCTTTGTCTTACTGGCTTGTTGGGCTAGAAAAGCTTCTTATTTTAATTAATGCGTTTGTCTGGCTCCAAATGTCCATAACCTAAGCTAGACAATCTGAAAAGTCCAAGTTTATCAGGGTTATGAAGTGGCTTCTTGGTTAATAGGCTGGAAATGCCCTAAGCTGGAGTCTGTTGCTGACTGTGGTAGAGTTATGTCTAAGCTACAGAAGGGAAGGGAGATTTTAATTGACTCTGTCTTCTCCAGTTACTGTACTTAGTATATAAGTCAAAATGTCTTAATTACACTTGAGGTGTTCTACTTATTTCTAATAATGTGTATGAGAAAGTATTCTATGACTTTTGTCTCACCAGGGGATTTTTGGAGCAACCTTACTTTTTCTCTTACAGCTGTAGTCCCCCTTATGTGGTTGTATACAGTCCTAAAATCAGACATGTACTTTTTAAAAAAAATCACTGCTTTCTTGAGAAAAAAAACCTTGAGCTTATCATGAGCTGCTACTTTGAAAACTATCTAAACATGATAAAACTTAGTGGATGACAAGATAGTGTGTCATGAATGTTTTAAACATTTCTTGAATTATGAGTGGTTAAGATGAGGAAGATAAAGTACATAATGTGTTCATAGTTCCTGCACATATCTACTGTGAAGCAAAAACAAATGAAATTAAGTCTCAAGTAAGCTTGCAGTGTAGACTATGCTTTCCAGTCAGACTTGTTTCAACTTGAGGAATTGCAGAGCTGCCTTCAAAGAATTCTGTAGGTGCTTACTGGCAGTAAAAGGGCATTAACTGGAGGCATTACAGAGCTTTTGTCAGACAGTGAAAGTGCACCTCCTCTGATCTTGAGCAATGAAAACTGCACCACTAGGAAGTACTGAGTGGGCCAAAGTTCAGTGCACATATTGCCTAAAGCAGGGCTCTGAGTGAGTGTGTTTGGTGTGGTTTGATTTTGGGATGTTTGAGAATTGTAAATTGGAGGCAAATGCTCACAGGTTGATGAGCTGTTAATACCAAGCTGCTGTCTTGTGGGGAGAGCTGTAAGCTGGGAATTGAAAGGAGACTTAAGCACAGTCAGATTCAGTTTGAGTTTAAAAGGTGAAAGCTTTTCAAAAGTATCAGTCTGCTGTTTTTTGAAGGGAGTTAATATTTTAAAAGCTGTTCACATGCATTGCAAAATATATATGAAAAGGAAACCCACTCTCATCAGTATTCACATTATGTTCATGTAGCCAGCATCCATAATTTGAAACACAGAACCCTTTAGATTGAAAATGGCACTTAAGGTCATCAAGTTGAGACTGCACTGGCATCTGATGGTGTGTTTAACTTTCCAGAAAAATAGTTTTGATGATTATTCTTTAATGATTTGAACATGCACTAAAAGACTGTCTTAGTCAAAATGGCAAAGACACTTTCTATTCCCCAAGCAAATCTGTATCTGGGTTTATTTTTCCCCTCCCTGGATCTTGTAATTATCTGTTTAACACTTACACTCTTCAGATTTCTACCTGTAAACCCAAATTATTTTGCTAGCCATATCTTAGATGCCAGGTTGAGGGAGATAAAAAAAGGGTGGGGTTGGAGAAGGTGAAGCTGCTTTATTTGAAGTAGCAGTTAGGGGAAGGGCAAAAATTAGCAGACAGTATTTTAGGCATGTTGGAATGTGTAAGAGCTGATGGTTGTTCCCTGTCAGTGCACTACAGTCAGTTTGATTTCAGTCTTTCATATTCCTGGGTCTTGGTCCACTGTGTGACTGCAGAGTGAGGTGATGCTCCAGAACCAACCTGGCTTTTAAATCTGTCACACAAGTCAGTCCTGCTCAGCTGGGGGTGAAATCTGAAATTTCCTAGCATACAGCTGTCTGGAGAAATAGCATTGGGAATGAGTGTGTTTATCGATACAAAATCCAAGTGTTCACTTAGGAAATGCAAAAATAAAAGGTGCATAGACAGATTTATGTATTAACATTCAAATTGTAGACACTTTACCTTCCATACCCTCCCATCCTAACTCATCTTTCCACACACCTGTGAGGGATGCAAAACTAGTTTTGTTATTAGGTGTTGTGGGTAGTGAGCAGAACAAAGCCCATAGAGAAGACAGTGTTATATTTAGCTATGTGCATTAAATATGCCCATGCAGTGAACACACTTTTTCTTAGGAGTTTTCCTGATGTGCTCACTCTGTGATCAGTGTCCATGGAGGAAGAGTGATAGAAGAGTATGTGGCTGTGTAATAGCACTCTCACTTTGTGTTTCCAGCCTATGCACAGCTTCTGACAGTCCTTGCATTGCATAAAAAAATATAAGGAGAAGACTTCCCTCTCCTTAACAAAGTCAGGTGTTTATTTCTGTATTCTACTGTCTCTTCTGTCTTTGAGTTGTGTGTTGGCATGGGAGTAATCTCATGGATGTACTCTAAGGCTGCCTGGCTCAACAACTTTGCATTTTCCTTTATGATTTTCTTCTTTAGTAGAAACATTAATGTTTGATTAAGCATGTAATTAATTTTAAAGTTTGGTACTATATATATGTGTGTGTTGCTATTTTTTCAAGCTTTGTACAAGCTTAGCTTGTACACGTCTCATGTCATTTTTCACTATAACTTCCTTCAGCTTAATCCTCATCTCTCTTTGTGCCTCAGTTTTCTCTGTTCATGAAATGAAGTGTTTCACATCACTGGGTAATGGCAGTAATTGAAGTTACAAATGACATCTGTTTCCCTGGACAGCCATAACAATGCTGACAGTACACATTAGGGCAGTGGGAAATAGTGCAAATTGAGGGAAGCATCATTGATTACTTGCAAGCACTGACTATCTTTTAATTTATGATTCTTGGAAGAAAGGAATGGGTGCTCTTACTGTTGGTATAATTAAAAGAAAGAACCTCTTAAAGATGTGTAGGAATATGGGATGATTGGATGATGACACAGCTTTCTGTAGCACGAGGCAGTGTTCTAATCATTGTTTCTTTAGTCTAGTTTTTATCAGGATAATTCTAGACCTTTATTTTCCTATTCTCCCAGCATTCAACACCCAAATACTTGCCCTCATTCTGTGAAATGTGAGTGTTTGTTTATGCCAGCAGAGCATGCTGATTGCAGTCCTGAGCATTTGTGTTTGGAATGGTGCTGGGTTGCAGTGGGTACCTCCTGCAGTCCTTGTCTGGTACCAGTTTGGGCACTGCACAAAACCTTTGCAGAGGTGGCACTTCTGTCACCAACCCCAGCAGCATCCACCTCCTGCTTTTCCAGCACCAGCCAATTAAACCTGGCTGGAAATACTGGTCCTGGTGAACCACCTGCTCTTGGGGAGGTGTGTGTTTGCTATTGGAACAAGCTTGTCAGAGGCTCTCTGATTAGTGGTGTGTTTTTAGTTTGTTTGGGTTTTTCTGTGACCCAAATGCTTGGGGCACTGCAAAATGCTAAATTTGTGTGTTTTGCTCTGTCTGTTCCTTTATTCTGGAATGCAGTCTGGGTTTATGTTTGCTTCTAGAAGTCAGTTAGGGTTTTTTAACTGCATGTTTTCCTTGTTTTGTAGCCAGCCAACTCATGTACTCTAAAGAAATGACTTCTCCTTTGTGCTGTGGAAGGAGGTTCCTTTAATCCCTTGAGGTGCTGAGGCTCTGAGCTGTTGCTTTTCCTGATTACCCCTTCTGCTGGGCAGGCTGGCTCTGGACCAGAGCAGCACAGTGCTTGGACAAGGTGGCAGGTTACTGTCACCCATCCTCTAGGAACTTGCCTGTGGTGATATAGAACCTGTCTGCTTGCTCCTCCAGAGACAGGATCACAGATTAGAGCTCCTAGGAGTGGTCTGTCATCTCCTTTGCCACATGGAGGAGGTCACAGTGTGTCACTGGGGTCACTTCAGTACAGACTCAGCTGCTCTGCCACTCTTAGGTAGGAGAGTTGAAGGCAGAGGCTGTAAGATTTCCTGGGTGGGAAAGCAATGGAAGTTGCAAACTGAGTTGTGCAGTCATTCAGATCTTAACTCATGGTCTGGGAAGGCTTTTATGGTGTAGCCAAATACCTCAAACAGAAAGCTGTGCACTTATGGTCCTACTAACTGGCCATGGCACCAGAGCTCTGTCTTAATCTATGGCACTGACTTTGTCTATGGCTTGGAAAGAATGTAGAAATACTCATTTAAATGAAGAGAACTTGGGTTTCTGTCTTCTTCAGGGTTAAATATTTCTGATGTGATCAGTGTGGGGTGTGATAGGGCTGTTGTATGCCCACAGTGAAGACCTGGCAGGGCAGGGGATGAATTGGGCTTCACTGGTGGAGTGGGTCAAGAGCAGGCATGCTCTGGGTGAAGTGCAGGGAAAATGAGGTAAAACCTGGAGAAGAGATGATGGTGTGAAAGGCAGGCAAAGGAGACACTGCCAGAAGAAATATTCTGTCAAGGAGCACAGCACAGGAGTGTCTTGGGATCTTGTGTTTCAGATGTTTGGGAATGTATTCAAGTCTAAAGTTGAAGCTTTGGTGTTGGTGGATGCTACACATGTTTGTTTTAAGTCCTAGCATAAAAATTACAGCTAGGGAGGATTTTTGGGCTGTTTGCAATGCTCAAATTGCAGATGCTTATTTAAATCCAGAGCTGGTCTGTAACTGTAGCTGGAGGGTGGAAACCCTTCTATTTCCTTGCCTTTACTGGGTTTGAACCAAAAACTTAAAATATGTGGAAAAAATTTAAATAAGCAACCAGTGGCTCTTTGAAACATTATGTGTGTGTTTAGTAAATACAGATGGAGATTATAGAGACAGCAAGGATGAATATATATTTTGGCATGTTCCTCTCCCTTAACTCACTCAGTGGTGTGCTCTCACTGTGCTGGGCTGCCTTTCACTGCATGGTCTTGGAGCTTGGTGTAAAGAGAAAGGAAAGAATGCTGTGCAGCCTCTGGACTGCAGCTTAGAGCAGCTTCCTGTCAACATCTACTTCTCTGCCACCCTAAAACATGAAAGTGCAGGAGAAAGTTGCCTCCTGGCTTTGCAGTTTGTGGGCTGTTGATTACTTGGTGAAGGGTAAATGTGAAAAGCTTCTTAAAAGTATGAGCTGGGGCTGGGGTTTTCCATCAAAGATGTCTTTACTTAGTCATTTTTATTAATTTATAGACTGGGACTCAAGCTTGTAAGCTAATGGAGGAATTTCTCTGTGTGTATTAAATGCAACATATAATTGGAGGAAGGTTTTCATATCTTCTCCTTACCAAAAGACTTGAGTGATTAAATCAATGATTTAGGGATTGCTGTTTCCTAAAACAAAGACTGCTAGAGCAGTATCCTGTGTAATGTCATTGTTTCCATGCACTGCAAGTAGAAACTCCTGTGAAGGTCAGGAGATCATGTGAAATGCATTTTAAGATGACGAGTGTGTATATAGGAAGGGATTTTAGTGGTGGGTTGCTCAGCTGTAGGTGATGTAGGTGGTGTGGGATTGGGGATTTTTATGTTATTTTGATTTTTTTTCTCCTTTGGCAGCAGGCTTTCCCATCTCTGGACTTGATTGCCTCACCAGTCTTAGAAGGAGAAAACCTAGAAAAACCTGTTGCATAATATTCAGGGTAAATTGAGTGGTTGATGAGACTACTGGGCTCAACTTCTCATTTCCCTCCTAGGAGATGGGTGGAAAGAGATTTGATTTTGCTGGTGATTAAGAGAGTGGTGTAACAGGAGAGAGTGCTCAAGTTACTATCTCCTTAGAAGAAATTTAGCTGCTCCTAATTATTTCCTGCAGGCAGTGGCCAACTACAGTGGAGCCAGCTGAATGGATTTGTCAGAGGATCTCAAGCACTCCTAGAAGAGCAGATCTGACACCCTGGGCTATATCAGGCCACCCCAGAGATCCATGCAGTGTGTTCCATGCCAGCTCCCATCCCAGGCTCCTGCTGCAGCCCAGCAGGGTGGCTGCTCAGAGCTTTCCTAAAGCTCAGACAGCAGTAGGCAGGGGTGGGTATCCCAACACTCTGGGATGTGCTTGTTCCTCTCATTTGTTGGCATCAGTTTGAAGCCAGTAGGTTGTCAGTGGTTTGTGCCTGCTGGAATTGTGCTCCTTGTTAAGCAGTTCTGCCACAAACTCCTTGACCTCTACCAAGTTATTTATGGTGGTGTGGAGTCTTGGGCTGGCTGGGTGTGCAGGCACCAGGAGCAAAGGGATGGTTTTATGGAATGTTTCAGGGTATGCTCTGCCATGCCTTAATTCCTTAAACACTGCCTGAACAGCAGCAGGAAGGTCCATTTCTGCTCAAATTGATAAATGCTGTGTCTGCTACACCTAATTTTTGTAAATCACTCCAGACTGCATAAGGCCTGTGGTTGTTGTGTTTCCTGCAGCACGTAGTCCCAGTGCAATTTGGGAATTCTCCTTCACAACCAGCAGCTGTTTCAGGCACATAAGCCTTGTCCAGTGCCTGGAGGTAAACCACAGCACTAATTGCCCTGCAGACCTCTCCTGTAGTGGCTGTGACAGCAGATTTGGCACTGCAGCTTCATGGGAGGGATGAAAATACATGTTAGAGCAATTGTTACACAGGAGAGCTGTGGCATCTGCTCATTCTGAATTTGACATTAGGCTGATGCTGCATCAGGACAACTTAATCTTGTTTCTCTTTTTGAGGGAGGAGCCATGCTCCATGTCTCTAGTCTTGCACTCTTGCTTTGTGTATAGTTGGATTTTTTTTTTTAATTAAGAAAAAAAACAAACTAGAAAGGGTGGAGGGAATCACAGAAATGCCCTGCAGATTACAGAACATGCTGTAGTTGTTGGCCTGTGGACAGATAATGAGGAAAATACGAAGAATCTGTCTGAGATCATTATGGCTTTCTTTTTCTGAACTCTCTTAGTGAAAAATACTGCCTTTGCTGGGTATAAAGTTGCTGCTTTAGGTGTTCTACTAGCACTGATTCCTAAGAGTGAAATAAATCTATTCCAAATTCTCCTGTTTAAATAAAAGCTGCTATCCTTTACCATTTTGTAGATGTAAAGGTTCAGACAGTAACTTTGAATTCTGCAGGATGGAAGAATGAAAGCTGGAGAGGGATAGGGAGTAATTTCAGAGTGCAGGCTTTGTCTTCTATGGTTTAGTCACCTAATGCTTTTTATAAATATCACTTTGTTTCCTTAATGAAACATAGAACTTAAATTCCATTCCTTGTGATCATCTCTTTAAAGTCAGATTCTGTAAATGATTTTATTTATACATCTGTGTGTTCACAAAAGTTTGTCATCCATCTTTCAAAGATTGTTAAAGGCACAGAAGAATTGTTTACAGTTATTTACAGTTCATGTAAATTAGTTCCTCAAAGTCTCTTCTTAAGCTCCTGGATGGCATGTTTTGAGTCAAGGCAAAAAAAAAAAAGAGGAGAACAGTTGAAGGCTGATTTTTTTTCCTTTTTAAATCTTGAATGGAAGCAAGGTAAAGGGATGACTTGTAGTTGAAGGAGCTTCTTGTTCTGAGGTGAGTGTTCTGCTGCCTCTAGATAGGCACTTTGGCAGTGTGTTGCATTTAGGATGCCATGCCTGTTGGTTTACTGGAATTTTTTAGTGGTGAGGGTTTTGTTTGTTTGTTTTGATTGGTGTGGGTGGGATTGAAGCAGGGGGGCTGTTCAGCCTGGGTGCCATCCATGCAGAACAGCTGAGACTGCTGTGTAGGTGTATCCTGAGAGGACACTGATGTCTGCTTAAAATGCAAAGGAGCTGCTCAGGGTCTCTGCTCTGGGGGCAGCAGATTTTTAGTGTTCTTCCTAGGAGCCCATGTGTAGTTTCAAAGCATTCCTAATTCCTTACTGGTTTACAGAACTGAATAATGTACCCAGGTGGTAATCCTGCAGTTCTGCACAGGTTGTGCACTGGGTGCCTGCTGGGAGCATAGATGGGAAGGAATTTGATCAGGGTTCAGATTTATTATGCCAATGTGATTGCTTTAGCTTTAGGTGAAGTTAACTTTACCATGACTGCATGCTAGCTAAAGCTTCATCCTTTCAATTCTAAACTTGTCTTCTGATGTTGTTGTTAACCCAGTATTCAGTACCAGATCACCCAATCTCTAGAGGGATGTACCAGAATGTGCTTTGCTCTGCAGTCTGGGTGATAAACAACAGCCTGGCAGTGTCTGGTGCAGCCTTGTGCTTAGGCCATGGGTGGCACAGGCATTTCATGGCTTATTCTGCTTTCAGGGATTGTCTTTCTGGAGGATGTGGCTGCTTAAAGTCATTAAAACCAGGAAGAAATCCTGGGAACAAGGATGTTCCCACAAACTATTCAACTAACAAACTAAGTGCCACTTGTGCTGTGTGGAGCTGTTGCTGGAAATTGTTCTAAAACTGCTAGGGAATTCTAGAAACAGTTGAGAAATTCCTGATACTTCTTAGAAATTGCTGGCTCTGGAATGGGAGAGGAAGTCCTGTAAACTTCTAAGTTAATGACCTTCTAAACCCTAGCAGAAATCCAGAGAAATTGCAAGGGATCTTAAAAACTGAAAGTTTCTAGGGACTTCTGAGAAATCCTAGGAGTTACCAGTAATGTCTAGAAAATGTTAGGCTGTGAGAATTCAGTTCTCAGTAACTCTGCTAGTAATGTCTCCAATTTATGAGCATTTAATGGGAATGGTGAATTATTGGTTATCTTTGGATGAAGTGTCAAGCAGCTGTACATGGATAAACACACTCCCCTTCCTTGTGCTGTCAAGTGTCCAGTTGTAGCATCTCCCTCACTGAGTGTCCTGTGAGTGCTTGTCTAAGACACAGGCTTGTTTTCCTCTCTGCAGTCCTACTTTGTCACGGATTATGACCCCACCATTGAGGACTCCTACACCAAGCAATGTGTGATAGACGACAGAGCTGCACGCTTGGACAGTAAGTAGCCACTCACAATACCTACAAAACCAGGATTAGGAATTTCTGTTGTTCCCAGGAGTTACCTGGGTGACATGGTGGAATGAAAAGCACACCTCTGTGCTGCCTCTCCCAATATAAATGCAATATAAGTGGTTTGCTTTAAAAATTTCAGTTCATGCACGTTGGTGATTTCTTTAAGGAAAAAATCAACAATGCTCATCCCCATGCATGTCTGAGCATTTTCCATCTGTGTCAGATGGTCAGGAATTAGCAGAAGTCCTCAAGTGTTTTATTGTTGAGTTTGGTAGGTCTTGAATTGCTCAGTCAGTGCAAGAACTTGTTGGGAATATTAGAAAAATGTCCAGTAGTATTTACAAAAAGTGGTTTCTGCTTGGCTGAGACTCTCACAATATCTTATCAGGAATAATTTTTTTTTTTTTTCAGTCTATCAGAACATGAAATGTGATAATGCATATTTTTGCTTATGTTCAGTTCTAGATACAGCAGGACAAGAAGAATTTGGAGCCATGCGTGAGCAGTACATGAGGACAGGGGAGGGTTTTCTGCTCGTTTTCTCAGTCACTGATAGAGGAAGGTAAGCCTGAGGTTGAGTTATTAAAACAAACAAGTTTTAAGTATTTTGAAATTGCACCTTATTCTTAACTGAAATAATCTCAAATAAAACATTGTGTCATCATGAAGTTCAAGGTGTGATGTTCTTTCAGCACTGAAGAAGACCAATTTTGAACCAATTAATTTGTGAAGGTGTTTGTTTCAATAGATAATGTGAAAGCATACCCAAAAAAATGACAGCTCTATCCAAGAACTTTATTGCAGTCCAGAATAGCATTTTCCTGGGAGTGACTGGTTTTCAGTCAGTTCTTAGGAATATCCCTTAGCCATGTGCAGCATCAAGTAGCTGGCTCTGGGTTTGACTGTGTTTGGGATATGTGCCTGCTCTCCAGAGGTCCCTCTGCTTACTTCTATGCACTGATTGAATGGCTGCAGATGGAGATGTTTCATCTTCTTAGAAGCTCATGTGTGTGCTTAGTGACATACATCCCTTCACCTTTGCACCAAAGCTCTGGCTATCTAATTCTTTTTAATGTGATTTTTTTACTGGTGATCATCTTGCTTGTAAATTTTAGCTGGCAAATTAGGTGTAAATATCTTCAGACTATACATCTGGGAAGGCTGCAAAGGGTATGTGAATGTCTGTGCTGAAGGTTTTTATGTAGTGATGTAGCTTTAACAGTGTTTACTTAAAAGGAGTGATTTATTTATTCATTCTCCAAAAATTCTCGCTTAGGCCAGAACTAGCTTGTTTAGTATACTGTCCTGGAAGGTTTTTTGCTCTACTTACCTTTCCTTAAACACTGCTGGAATATTCCTTGGCTTGAACAGCATCAGTACATGGTATAACTTAGTCGGTAACTGGAAAGTTTTCTGATGGTTTAGCCTTGCCATTTTTCTGCCCTTGATGAAACAAAAGTTCCCAGCTTTGATAGCTCCCCCCAAAATTCTTAGAAGTAACTCTGGAGATTGCCAGCTGAAATATTGATCACTAGGGTCTCCATGGTGTAGTTTGAATATTCTGGATGGAGTAGAACTCCAGGGTCAGTATTTGTAGAATGGAATGTGGTTGCTTGATTCTCTGCAACAGATTGGCCCTGGGTCCCTGTGGACTGAGACACACTCAGTGTTTTCTCCCCCTGCAGCCCCACCTCAGCCCATGCAGAGGACACTGCTCACTTGGGGATTTTTTTAGGTTGAGTGTTGAATGGTTCTCTAGCTGGTCATGCTGTGACTCCAGAGTGCCTGCAGCTGCCTGTGCTTGTGTGTCATGGCAGGGAAATCCCAATAGGTGACTCATCATTTCTGAACTTTTTCAGAACCTGAGAATCTGTGAATTAGTGCTCTGATGCTCTACTTGTGTTCTTCCACAGCTTTGAAGAAATCTACAAGTTTCAGCGGCAGATTCTTAGAGTGAAAGATCGTGATGAGTTTCCAATGATTCTCGTTGGTAATAAAGCAGATCTGGACCAACAAAGACAGGTAATGCACTTGCTGTTAGTTACTACTCACTTTCTGCCAGAAAGTTCAGTTTTCCCCTCAAAACTAAACTTCCTCCCAGAATGAGAACAAACAAATGGGAAGTCATATCATACAATCCAGTTCCAATGCAAGAAACTCCACTCAGTTTGTGTACTTGAAGAGCCTTAAGAGCATGATGGCATTCCATACACAGCACATCTTGTGTCTGACTCAGTGGGGTTATGGTGAGACCAAATCTATTCACAGAGCTGAGAGCTTTGTATCATGACTTGATTACTCAGGCATGAACGTGTCTAATTCCTCGGTTCTGTTACTCACCACTGCCCTGTGCCAGCAGAGGCATTCCAGCACTAACTCCAGCAATCCTTGCTCTTCAGTGCTCCTGCTTTTACCTTTCACTGCTGTTATGTATAAATTAGTGGTTATTCACTGTTTTTGGCTGCTCATATTCTGCATAACTGACTTAAAGCTTTAAAAGCTGGAAGTACAGCGACTCAATTTCTGTTGTATTTATGCACCTTAAAGTTTTAAAACCAGTCGTTTTCAACCTCACATCTTAGTCACAAGACAACTTCAAATATTTAGTTTAGAATGATTTAAAGGACTTTCAAATGTGTTTTCCTTAGTTGCTGTTGATTTTAATGAATCAAACTAATTTGAGCTGAAATGAAGATCTTAGTACAGCAGCAGGAAAAGAGTAGATGTCAGACTTGTATTTTCTTCAGCAGCTAATTTGAGAAGCTTAATATTCTCTCTTGAGACAGTAAGATGACATCTAAAGCTGGGTGGCAAACACATGATTTTCTGAGAATAAAGTAAATATTACTAAAATTGCTGCTGTTTTAAGAGTTTCACAAGAAGAAACATAACTTAAAGAGCTCAGTGAGTGAGTTTGTGCAATGTTGAATTATATTTACAGTACAAAAAAAGTTCCTGTTGAATATAGTCCCTTGACTGTCACTCCCTCTTCTTCCCAGAAGCTGTGTAGAAAGATCATGACAAAATTAAAAGCTATGCTGAAAGATGTTGCCTTGAAAGAAGTTTTCACAGCAGTAGCTCTGAAGTAAAATTCCTCTGAAGTAACTTTAAGTACTCACACAATCACAGAACAGCCTGTCCCTGAGACAAGCAAAACTCTTCCATTCTTTAGTTACCATCATAATTCCTAGAATTAACCTTGCAGGTCCTGGAACATGTATACTTTATCTCCTGCACAAATGTTGGCGTGGAAATTATGGAGGTGAAACTGAACTATTCTGCTAATTGTAATTGCTGAAGGACAAACACCCAGATGCTTTGGGAGGGAAACAACATCATTGCTGTGAGTCCCAGCTCTCAGGATAGCTGCAATTGTAGTTGGTAAACCTGTCCATCCATTTCTAGAAACAGCTGTGGACTTTGTTCCCTCTCCTCCACCCTCCCAATGTTATTACACTGCCTCTGTTTCTCCCTTAAAGGCAGAGAGGTCACCTGTTCTGCTGGTCCCTCTGTCCTGTTCCAAGCTGCTTTTTTAGCAGAGAGATGGGCTGGAACACATTCAACCTCAAAGCAGCTTTTCCTAAACTCTTAACTTTGCAATTTTGCTGCTTGTAGTAATATGTCTCCAAAATTTCCTTTTGCTTTTTATGGCTATATTAACTGGCTTAATTGATTAGATGCTGATGGGCATAACTTTTTTGTGCTGTCACTCACCATTTATATACCAATTGGTGGGCTTGTCACTCCCATCCATAAGCTGGGGTTTAGGCAGATGTAGCTGGGAAAACTCTTCTGGGTTTGCTTAAAACAGCTCCTGCATGTTCTTAACTCCTCCCTGCCCCTTCCCCATCACATGGTGTGCTGCACTTGGCCTTCAGTCAGTGTGAAGGAATGGTTTAGGGATGCTGAACTGACATAATTGGTCCCCAAAAGGGAGAGGCTCCCCTCCCTCTTGACTTCACTTTCCCACTCTTCCCCAGATCTCACTTGAAGCACTTCTGGAGTTAAATCATCTCTCTGGATGGGGAGGAGCAGGAATGGCTTCCTGGGACCTGTGTGAGCTGGATCAGCTTGCAGGAAGACTTGAGTGCCAGTGCTGGGAGCATGGGCAGGGGTGGGACTGTGGCTTGAGCAGAGCAGGGAGGAGTTGGGGTGGGGGAAGCAAGTGAGACCTCGCCTTTGGCAGCAGCAAGCAGGGAGATGTTATCAGATGGGTGTTAAATGTGAGCTCTCAGTCACTGAGGGGACCAGCTGGTTCATCTGGCTGAAAACTTGTCAACTGGTCCTGCCACCAGCTAAACCAACCAGTCCCAAAGTGAGGAAAAACCTCAGCCTGGCAAGGGAGATCACCCTGCTCTGTCTGCAGGTTTCTTGTGCCTGAAAGAGTTAAACATGTGGAGGAGTTCTGGATGTCTCAAGGGTCTGGCCACACCTTTATCCAAGTAAATGTGTGTTGAGGTTGAACAGAGTACAGAGTACTCTGGTTGTGACACCATAAATCTGGAGGCTAATGATGCATAACTAATCATCCTCGTGTGGTGGCAACTGTTTCTCAGGAAATGCATGAACTGGGTTGTACAGCAGAAGTGCACAAACAATGGTATGATCTTGATGAATTGTTGGGTCTCACCAAAGGTGTGGTGTGAATTAGTGGGGCCCTTATACACCAGAGGCCAACTCCCAAATGGTTTTGGGAGGGATGTGAAAGAGTAAGTTTGAAATAGCAATTTGTCATGGTAATAGCTGTATGGATAAATAGAATTAAGCATCTTTCTTGTGATTTTTGTCTCTCAATATCCACAGGTTGTGTTGACAAAGAAAAATGAGTCTTTAAAGGACAAGCAAGCATTAATCTTTAGAATGGATGATAAGAAATTAAGCTGCCAGAGTTTCCAAATTCCCCAGTCACACATTGCTGACTCTGAAATCAGAATTGAAGCACTATCTCTCACTGCTCTTCCTAAAGTAGATGTTGTTTAGCAGCCTTTCTGTTAAATGGGTTAATTCCTTAGAACTCAACACTGGATGTTTCTACTGTAAGATAATTCAGTAGAGCACCAGATGTTTTCATAATAACCACTAGTGATGGAGTAGACTTGTCAGTGCAGGATATGTATGACTTTCTGTAGGTAACTGTTAGCTTAAACTGGGTCAAGTCTGATCATTCCTGGAATGGCAGAGTTTCAAGGAAAATCCAAGTTGCAACAGGAAAGTGCTTGGGTTTCATGAAATCTTAGTTCTTGCTTTTGCATCATGGCTGAGCTAACACAAAGGCCTAGTGCTGAGATCATCTCTGCTGCCTGTTACCTTTAAAGTAAGGTTTTAAAGAGAAGTCCATGGGACTTAACTCTTTAACTATCACTTGTATGAAAGTGTGGCAATAACTACTTGCAGTGTGGATGTTGGGATTATCTCCAGGGACACCTCTGGTGCTCCTGTGCCTTGTGGGATTTTGGGCTTTATAGAGCATGATCAGCTGGGCATCTGATGCAGTGTCTGAGTGCAGTGAGCCAGTCTGAACCTGTGTCAGTGCTTACAGCCACTGCACCTGCCAGAGTGACACTTGACAGAGTGTGGATAAACTGGACTAGGGGAGAGTGAGCTACCCCTGCAGGAGAACTGGGATGACAGATGCACTCTGCAGGAGTGGTGGAGCTCTTGGCAGCAGTGGGCAGTGGATTTGTGCTGGGAGCTCTGTAGGGTGACCAGAGTGGTAGAAGTGGATTCCTCTTAAACTTGAGGAAACATTTAATTGTTACCTGTATGGTGTGTCCCTTAGTTTTGTGCAAGTGTCCAGGCAAAATGCAGGTGCAGTGTTAGGCTAGGCAGCCTTGTAGAGTTTAGGTGGAGGAAAGCATGGAAACTTCAGAAATTAATGTATTTCTGACAGATATCAGACAGAATAGTGAAGAGAGAGGGGCATGTGTTCACAGGGTTATTGTTGAAGTACTCAAATGGAAACTGTTTCAGAAGAAGGTTTACTTAGGGAGCTGGGGAATAAGCTATTCCATGTTTGACTGGCTCACAGCTTCTGTAATGAGTTTTTATGTGAGAAACTTTTACTAACTGTCTGAGCAGCATTGAATGAGTGATATCAAGAAACAAAAAGTAAAATATCCTATAACAAAAAGGATGAAATTGAGTGGTTCTCATTTGTACTCAGTGTTAAGCTCACTAAAAACTGCAGAACCAACACACACAGATGTACACACAGTCAATACCATCAAATCTGTGGTTCTCTTTAGTTCTGTCAAAATAACATCCAGGGTTCTTTGAAGAAAAAGGATTTAGTTTTTATTTTTGTGGTGATCTTAAATAAGCTGTCCCATCACACTTCCTGGAAAACCTGTCATGTTACAGGGTTGTTGTACTCAAGAAGGGACAACAAAAATGAAAATTCATGGTTTTATTTGCAAGTATTTCTGTGTACTTGCATTTCCCTCAGCTTTGAAGATGGAACTGGTATGTTCTGGCCTCTAATTTACATCTTGGGCACTGCATATGTTTCCATAGTGTTTCCAAACCAAATGTTTTTTTACTGACTTTGAGGCCACTAAGATTGATAACTATAAGTAACTTGACAATATACTCATAAGACTGACAAAAAGGATTATTTTGTAATTTAACAGTTACAGACATTCTAGTAACTACAACAAGAACTTTAGTGTATTTATAAAGTTTTAGATACAGGTTGTTGTGGAAATGTAGCTTAACTTTATTACAGTGTTTGAGTTGTACCTATAATGTGCTTTAGGTGCTATATTGAATAAATTCCTTAAATGTATGCTTAAAAACTGAGTTCATTTTCTCCTTAGAATTATACATTCCTTGCCAATTATTTATTTTTGTTGAACTTCAGCCTCTCATTTTCTGGGACTGCAGTAAACTATGCAGGGATGAAGAAGAGTAAAAGGAGTTTTGGTGGAGTTGTATCTATAACTTACAAGTCTGAGGTAGAGATGTACAGAAGGTTCTGGAAGGTCTGGTGCAAACTTTAGGAGATTCTGCAGTCACTGATGTGCCAGAAAACAGCTACAATTATTTGTGCAGCCTTCATAAGCTTTGCAATTGGAATATTTCAGCATCTGAGGGGAGAGTTGAAGTGCAATTGTTCTAGCTAGGGGAGCAGGGGTCTTCTTTATTATTCAGTTTTCAAACAATAGTCAAGGGTTGAAGGCTCCAGTTCTCCTTGTGCACCCTGCAGTTAAAAAGGCAGCTCCAGTTGATCTTGTGGTTGAGTTGGTTCTGAGGATTTCTTTTTTGGCTTCAGCTGGAGATAACAGTGAAATGAATGCAGAGTTGCTGTGGGTGTGTGAGATCAGCAGATGCATCCTGAATTACTCCAGCTAATGGCACAGGGTGCTGGGAGCATTTTATAGAGCTTCACCAGGGTTTAGTGTGTGCAGCCCTGATTTCAGCAGGAAGTGTATGAGTATAGCACCAGTGGGATGCTAAGGACAGAGGAATCAAACATGTGGAGATGCCATGCATGAAAGTTCTTAAACCACTGTGCAGCTGTTAAGAAACTTTTGCAAGCTGAAAAGTACTTCTAGACCATCCACTGTGGTGATTGCTGCTACTTTGCTATTCCCATCTATTTCCATTTCTGTGTAGCTGCTTCTTCTAATGAATATTCTGAGTTTCATTTCAAAACTAATTTGAAAATAAACCCTCCTTATTTTTGTTCCTGTATCAGTCCTCTGTGTGCTGGTTTAATGCTTTTCTGTGAAAGCAGAGTAATCTTTGACATTTCATCCATTAGGCATTGTCTTGGCAAGATCTGCTGCACTTCCTTTTATCACTGAAAGCTGCCCTTTCCTCCCCAGCCCTGTGGTGACCTTCCCCTTGGAGCCTTGCACCACTCAGGGTGGCCTCTGTTCTCTGACCTCACTGCTTTCCACCTCTTCCAAAAATACACACTGGGCTCCTCTGGTTTTGCCTTGTGCCTGACTTATGGCTCCTTCCTAGATTGGCCACTGGCTTCCTGTGTTCTGCTTCCTAGCTTTAAATTTTGTACCAACTTCTCATGATGCTTGCTTTTTTCCTGTTCATCTCTTTTTCCACTGCTCTCTCAAGAAGTCATTATGGAGCCAGGATTTTTAAAATAATCTTTAATGTGTATTTCTGGATTACCTGAAGACCTCACAGGTTTTTAGAACTCTGGTAATCTAAGCTATGTTTAAAATGGGCTATGTTCATATTTTGCTATGTCATTAACAAATCTTTTCTAAATTACTTGTATAAAGACTTAGAAGCTAAACAGCAGTTTAGCAGTTTTAATAGTAGTCTGATTTTTGGGTTTTTTTGTTTCTCTAGATTTAGCTGGGACAATGCAAAGGTGAATTTGGTAATAATATTCAGAATTCTGTTAGTAATCCAGCAGATGCTGACTGAAGCACTTGCTTTGAGGAGGAGCAAGAGACTAATGTCTGCCTGTGAAGGAAAATGTGGTCTTGTGCAGAGCTGAAGTGAAGGCACCTGGAGTGAGGAGAGTTTTTTGGAAAGTCTGTCCATTGCAGAAACTTCCTTTTAAAAAAAGTCTGTTTCCTAGCTGTATAATGTAAAGGGTGAAAACTGTTCTGTGCCCAAATAACCATTATTGTTTGAGGGAGCTGGATCCTTGACATGCAGTGTGTACTGATAGAAACCTGCACAACCCTTGATATTAATGACTGCTCTCTGTTTCAGGTGACACAAGAAGAAGGCCAGCAGCTGGCACGACAACTTAAAGTAGTATACATGGAAGCCTCAGCAAAAATCAGATTGAATGTAGACCAAGCTTTTCATGAACTTGTCAGAGTTATAAGGTATGGTAATTGAGATAATTCATGTCCATGTATTAATGGATAGCTGCAGTTGGAAATTGCTGGGAAGATTGTGCCTGCTGTTACCTATAAGCTTTAGCCAGTGATCTCCATTATAAAACACTAAGGTACATTAGGAAAAATGTTTACATTGATTTAATATATATCTGAAAGAATTTTGTTCTTAGTCTTTCAGATTTTATTCATGACCTAGTCAGTAAATGAAATAAACTGCATCTGAGACTGCCCTTCTGTAAAAAAAATGGGGTTTCTTAAAAACAAGAAATCCCAAAAGATGAACTCAGCAACTATCACTTATTTCATCAGTAATTTCACTTATTTTATCACTAATTTGAGTGTAAAAAGGAAGTGTATTCCCTATGAAAGTGTAGAATATACTAGTTGTGTTTATTTTACCTGAAAATCATTCTATGAATTTAACTTGAAATACCTATTTTCAGGAAATTTCAGGAACAAGAGTGCCCTCCTTCACCAGAGCCAACACGGAAAGAAAAAGACAAGAAAGGCTGCCATTGTGTTATTTTCTGAGAACCCCAAGAACCAAGCTATCAACTGCCAGATCATTTTTTTTTCTTTCCATCATTTTACATCACTTCTGGTATTGGTCTAGCCTTACATGTGCATGTCCTAAAAGTGGTCACCAGAATAGCCTTAGTCCAAGAAGCTGGCAGAATAGTTCTTGAAGAAGACTCAGTCATCCTGGGGCAGACTTCAAACCAAAACACTAAGGCTGCTTCTCTAATACCACAGCTCCTTCCTTCTGTCCCTTCAGAGCTTGCACCTTGTGGAGTTTTATTCGCAAAGGAGATGAAACAAAACCCTGTAGGACGAGGTGTTGAGGTCATGCATAAGTTGTCTCTTGTGAATTAATTTATTTTTACTTCTGACATTTCATTAGCTATTACAGAGACCTATATTGGAGTATAGAGAATAATTTTTAAAAAAAGGGGTGGATTGGCTTTTTTTTTTTTTTTTTTTTTGTTTCTGCCCTCAGTTAAATTAGACTTGAGTATTCAGCTAGCCTTAAGAAACCTACACTGAATTTCATTGTCAGCAAAAATTTTCATCTCTCATTTATGCTGCAGTTTTATTTCGGTGGCCAAAACATTCTACTGTATTTATTTTTTGAATCCAGAACAGCTACAGGATGATTACTACTACTATTAGGATATGGCCAAATACCTGAGCTCATTCTGGATTGAGGCATTTCAGCTTATTAAGAAATTTTACATTATGTTTGAAAACAAATTGTGTCTTCCTTTGTATTTCTGGGTAAGGGATTAAGGAAAATTAAAATTGTAGCTGTTTTTGTTTCATGTGATATAAAAACGAATTTGATCTTTCCATTGTCAGAGATGATTAAATGTTTTTGCTATATACTTTTATACATTATTTTCTTATCAAACTAGTTAACAAGTATTTTTATATGTTTGTAAGCAAATATGCTTTCACAGCATAACTTGTGTATATGTAAAGATGAGTATTTAATTCTCACAGTTCACTTTTAACTGACAAAATGTGGGATTTGCCAAACTGTGGTGAATTTCTCCTTACTCTCCTGGTTATACCCAAGAATGGCCAATTATGTGCCTGCCCAGCACACCTATAGAGTAAAATCTAGTGTTGTGTTTTAATGAATTTCAGTATCCCTTACTAAAGACTGACCATTATGTGAATTATTAAACTGTAAGACTTTTAACTGATTGTTTAGTTAAACTGTGGATGGTTGTTTAATTTTGAGTTCTGTGGATTGTGTTTAAACAATTCAAGAGTATGGTCCCTGATATTGAAATACTGAATGGTATTGCACAGTTGTCACCTTAACTGAATGTGTCCAACAGTTCTTTGAAACTTGATTATTAAGCAAACCCTTGTATAACTTCAGGTGCTAGAATTAAAGATGATCTAACCATTTTTGGGGGGTAAGCACACTGCCTCTTTCTGAATCTCTTCCAAAACCTGCATTTTTGTGGGGGTAGGAGGGGAGAAGGGCATGATGGAACCTGGCTAGGGAACAGCAACACATGTCTGCAACAGCATTTTCCTCAAGCTTGGAAAAAAAGAAACTTTACTCTCAAGAAACATTTCAACTGAAGTCATGACAGATGACAAAAGCTGATGTTTGCTTTGGCTTGAAGCATGTAGTCAGTGGTCCAGTGAACAATCCTTGTGTTTTCAGGCTGTGTTCACTGTCAGGTGCTCTGCCATAAATCTGGAAGTGTCTCCTGAGAAAACAGGCCTGAAATGAGTTCCAGGTACCTCTACAGCAGCAAGGCATTAAACCTTGAATTCAGGCAACTGCCAGGATTGCAGAGGAGTTGAAGTTTTTAGTGTAATTTAGATCAGCTTGTGTAATGGAGCTTTGAGAGAGTGGGTAGCTTCCCCTCCCTGTGGATTTATTGGTTGATGAAAGGCTACTTAGGAGGAGTGTGTGCAAGATTCAAACAAGAAGTTACAGTGGAAACACATTTGGGAGATGCATTGCATTTTTCAAGTCAAATGTAAGAAATTACAGCCTGCAGCAACCACCACGTGTTTTTTTAACTATGTCAAGCCCTCTGGAGTTCAATCACTGAATGTGTGGCATTAGAATGAGTTCAGACAACAGATTACAGCATGTGTGCTGAGACTGAACTTGTGAGGTGAACATGTCTTTAGCTTTTATAATGTTTTTCCTTTTTTTTTTTTTTAACATTTCACTCATGGTAGAATGGCTTTAAATAGTAGAGTGTTATACAGATATGTTTTTTTTTTAACATGCAGCTTCTCATAACTGATAGAGAAGGGGGTAGGGATGGATAAATTTGAGGAGGTTGGTGCTAAGGAACCTACACCTGCTGAGCCATGTTGTAAACATGGTGAACCTTACAAACAAAATAAACAACCCTGGGACCACCAGCAGCTGCTGTGCAGACTTTATTAACTAAATAAACATGTGCATGTGCTTTTTAAGGCTTCTGTTGGAGAGAATGTGCAGGGAAATCTCTGTGATGCTATAATCTCTTTTCAAGGAGATGTCAAATGCAGGATCCTTTCAATGTTAAATTTGGATCCTACTCTTCAGATATGAAGTAGATAGAGAAGTAATAGGGATTTTTTTGCCTGTAATGGTGATCCAGGTGGTTGTGAGTTCAAAACATCTGAAGGTATTTCAGTGATTTTCTTTCCTAATTGTTGTAGCTGAAAGTAATAGTTAAAATGATGCTTCTGACCCTGGTGTGGGGCTTGAAAAACATAATGGGGACCTTGTCAGTCTTTTAAACAGTAGTAGCCCTGATCCATATGTCTTGGATTGGTTGTGAATTTACAATATTGCCACCTTGCTGTGGGATAGAGTTTAGCTGACAGTCCAAGAGAGATTCTTACAGCTTTTCCTGGCAGAAGAAATGCTTTAAGATTTGTCACTTATGTTTGTAGTTACTTCAGTTCAAGGCCACATCCATAAATCTGTTAAACTTGCAGTTCAGGAATCTAGAGTGTTTAAAATGTACCCAGAAGTGATCTCCTGTTCTGTAGGGTCTGGATCTGAGTTGCAAAGCACAAAATAACCTCTTCCTGGCATCTCCCACTGCTGAACCTGCTACTCCACTGGATGAGGAGTGAGGCTGATGTGCTCATAGGCAAAAGCCTTTTTGTGCATGGGAGCATGAGATGAGCTGTTGTGAAAAGCTTAATAATGCAAAATATATTTGCAAGGTGTTAACTCCCACCAATGCCAAGGAAAACTCTGACTTAAATGCATGGCCTTGTGGTTAGTCATCATTGATAAAGTTCAAGTCTGGATACAAAGAAAAACATTGGCTAACATTTTTCTGACATCATTTTTGTGACAAGATTTCACCCATGGTGTAGTGCAGTTGCTGACTGGCCTTGCCTTATCTTGTTACAAGACTTTGATGAACTTACTCCTAACAGGAGACTTTTGAAGTTAGCTAACACAAGCCCAGCACTGCCAAAAAATTATCTGTACTTCTTCTTTAGAAGTTCATTGCTGGAAAAGGCTCAAGCTGAACAGAGCCTTGATTAAATCAAGTGCAGAACATTGGCACTTGATTTAGGCAGAGATTTTGAAGCTGTTTACCCTCATGCACCAAAACCATAATAGAAATAAAAGAAAAACTCAAACAGAGCTTAGGAGAGCAACCAAGCTGGTTATAGGGGTGCATGAGAGTGTTTCCTTTGTTTCTGCAGTGACCCACAGCAAGGCAGCAGTCTACCAAAATATGAAGGCTTAAATTGCCAAGATGGGCTCTTGCTCAGAGCATCCTGGATGGTAAATGCACTGCTCATCACTTGGTAGGTGATGCTTTTTCTGCCTTCTTACCTGTAAATTCAAGTTAAAATTGCAGGCTTGAAGTGAATTCTGGGTTTTGCATGGTGGTAAGTGGAGATCTCAATCCTAACATTGTGTACATGTATTGGAAGGCCAGAAAACTTTGAAAAAGTCTTGACACTTAAATCTTCTTTTAGAACTCTGACCATGGGAGCACTTGCATGCAACAGGTAAGGTGCAGAAATGAGGATGGGTGGTAGTAGTTAGAGTAGCCTTTAGCTGGGAAGGTAAAGAGCTTTAAATGAGAAACCACAGATGTGGAAAAGGCAAGGGATTCAACCACAAGGAAAACTTAATACTCAGGAACAATGAGAATGTGCTGGGCTTGCTTTCTGTTTTGCATTTTTCCTGCTTGCTATTCTAGCCTTTTAAGACTTCAGTTATTAAGGGTTTGAGAGACTTACTTTTTGTAGTGATATTAACACTTCTTAAGTTACTTTGTTTTTAAAAAATGCTTCTCACATGAAAGTATTGTACAGGGAGAAATGTAATGTGCAAACACCAAAATTCAAGACAACGATTAAACCTTATAATTCCATATCTGTTTGTCCAAGGCATGGATTAGGGTGTGCTAAACCCAGTTTTCACATCAGTAAAACTGCACTGAAGACTAATAGAACACAATTACTTCTGTCTGCCCCAGGATCTCCTGCAGACCACCACGAGATGGCACCAGGGGCAGCCCTACTTGCAGCTGGGAGATGCTGCTTTCCCCAGGATCCCTTGCAGAGTTAAGTGCTTGCTCGGTAGGAATGGACAGCAAGAGCCATAACAAAGCTGTTGATCTGTAGTAAACAGGGCTGTGTGTCAGGGCTGTTTCAGAGGAATTATTTTTCATGGATTCTGGAAAATCTGGATGCTTGGTAGCTGGGGGAAAAAAACCCAGTGGTTTATAAGTGGTGGTTCTGAAGAAATTGATATAAAAAGCAGGAATGATGCTTGCAAGTCTAAAACATTCAAAGTGTGCTAATTAATACATTGCACAAATTCTTAATTTCTTCAGCTTGCTAACTTTTGTAGTTGCCAGCTGTGTCAGGAATATCAGAGGCCAAGAAAAAATGAGTGATACTTGTGTTTAGTAACAATAATAGCAATAAACAATGTACAATTTGCAGTCACAAAGCTGTGCATAAACACTTTGTGTACAGTTAATAATACATCTATGATGATTGCTGATAGCAAATGTTTAGGGTTTGTAGGATATCTAGGAAGGCATCTGTCACTGCCAGGTCCTGAGTTTTGGGCTCTTCCCTTGCTGCCAGGAGCTGCTTTGTGATGACTTCTTCCCAGCAATATGTTTTGTAATGCATGTCCTTGAAGGGCTCTGGAGTGGAAATAGGAGATGCACAGCTGTTTCCCACTTGTAGCACCAGAGCAATCCCTTAGAACTCCTATTTGATGCTTTCATACTGCTAGGATGAATGTGACATATTCCTCAGACTGTTCCAGACCATTCCCCTCTTTGTCTTTCAAAAGTTAGGTGCTGGACAAGGAAAATGAGGAGCTGTTGCAGGGTGATTTAGTGACAGTAGACACCCATAGCCTCCATTGCCCCTTGACCAACCTGATTTCCAAGGTCCATGTGAGGAGGTAGAATGAGGAAAAGAGTCAGGAGCAGTGGGTAAGGATCAAGACAGGGTTACTTTGGAAGGCTTGACCCATGCAATTTCACAGGACCTGATGGAGCTCATCCAAGAGGGAGAGAGAATGTGCTGAGTCCCTCACAAGGCTGCTGGGATATCTTTCATTACTATCTTGAATGGAAAGCAGGGAAATTCCTGGTGGCTGGAGGAAGGCAAGTATTGCCCCCCTCTTCAAGCAAGGTCTGGAAACCAATATAGGGAAGTGCAGGGAGTGTTCTTGCTTCTGTGTGTGGAAAGTCACACAGTCAGTCTTCCAGGAACATGTTTCTGGGCACATAAAAGGGAAGTGATAGGGAATGGTCTGTATAAATGTATGAATTTACTGGAGTCAGTCATACCTGACCACCAGGATTGCCCTCTGTGATAAATTTGTGGTGAGGAGAGAGCAGTGTGTTTTTACCTCAACTCAGCAAGCCTTTCAACACTGATTGCTAGCCTAATTTGATATCAAGGTTCAGTCTGCTAAAGCACTGACTGATGGATTGGGCTCAGGGGGAGTGTGGTCCTCAGTGTGTAACAGGCTGACCTCCAGGCAGAGTTTGGTGACAAGAGAAATGCTGCAGGGATCTTACCTGGCATCTTGGACGTTTTGCCAGTGGCCTGAGGAAACAACTTGGTGCGCTCTTAACGTGTTTGCAAGTGAACTGTGCTGGGGAGAACCAGCTGGTGAACTTGGGCAGGGGGCTGATGGAGGAACAGGTCAGCAGGAGCCCATGGAATTTTACAAAGACAAAGGCAAAGATCTTTTTAAAATCAGAAGTTTTCTTTAAAGCAGCTTAGAACCCCAGCAGAGCTCTCAGCTTTGCACTCGTGCATTCCAGGAGGTTTGCACTGGACCATGGTGGCTGCCCAGGGCTTGCATTGCTGGCTCCAGTTCATCAGAGATCCAGGCAGAAGAAACAGGAGCAGTGCCTTGTGCAGCTGATGTGTTTTAGGGGGTTATTCAGATATCTCTGTTATATTTTTGAATCTGTTAAATGCTGCTTCCCATTGTGGGGAAGTTGCTTGTTTCTGGGCAAGAAGTAGCTTGTGGAGTGGGATGTCAAGGACACAAATGGTGAAGCCTTGCAGCTCGGGCTCAGATGTTTTAAGTGAACCATGAAGCAGGTATTGTACTTTGTGTGCAGAATTACAAGAGGCTTTGGTCTTTAATTGTGGGCTGCTGTCTATGAATGAGGAATAAATGCATTATGAGGCTTTTGCAGTTTGGTTTCCAACTGGTCACCTGCCAGAAGATTCTGCTACTCTAATATCTATACATGAATCCCCTGGAATAATGCCCTGCACAAGAGCAGACCTCTGCTGTGGTTTTATGCTCTAGTGAAGGATTTTGTAATTCAAAACTCTTCTCAGCCTGAGCAGGATCAAGTGACTTTTTTTCCGTATCTGGCAATTACATTATTTATTTCAGAACAACATTAAAAACCTGGAAAGTGTAACTGCTCTGTTCCAGGATGAAATCTGTCACTGTTTATCACAAACCTGAGACGTGGAAGGGTTGACAGCTGCAGGGAGATTTGTTGGTGCTTTTTTGCCTGCTCAACTGGAAATTACAGGTTTTTTTCCCTTTGAAATGTGGTCACCACCTCATTTTTGGCCTGTGTCACTGCATTGAGGTGACAAAGTTCCCACTTTCCAGTAGAAGGGACAGTCTCATGCATGTGGGCATGTCTCTAGATTTCAAATTCATTTTTTGATAGTTTCATGTTCTGTTTACCTGAAGTAATCCAAATTTCTCATGACATTTAAACAATGATTATGTATTTTGAAAAGACTAAGTTTATTGAATTTTTAATATGTTTTGCTGTTTCTGCCCCCCTATTCCAGATTCTGATTTTAAAGCCTGAGGAGCCTTTTTGAATCTTCCTGATAATGAATTCCTTCTCTAGCAAAATGCCTTATGGAAGAAATTCTTTACTGTGAGGATGTTGAGGCACTGGAATGAGTTACATGTAGTGCAGGGCAGGGATTTAAAACACCTTTAATAACACCTGGTTCTGTACTGGGGCTGCTGCCATTGCTCCTGCAGCATAAACTGGGGGAAAAGAAACAAAAAAAACCAAACCAGAACCATTATTGTGGTTTTGTTGAACGTGAATGTCAGTTGGTAAAGCTCAGGACTTCTTTCACAGATAGGAGGATGCCAGTCCAGAGGGATGAATGCAATATAAAAATCCCCAGCAGGTGGGGACTGGAATTTCCCAAAGAGTGGCACTGGCAGGTGGCTCCTGAGGGGCTGCAGGGCTGACACAAGCTGCTGCAACCTGAGGGAGGCACTGGGAGCTGCTGGTATCCCAGAGGAGGGGAGCCTGGTGGGTTGGATCATCCTTGTCCAGAGCTGCTCTGTGCCTTTTTTAACACAAGGGAAATTCCAAATTGTCTGAGCAATCTTTATATTTCAGCTTTTTATTTTTGTTGATTAACAAAGCAATACCTCACAGAAGGCCACTTTACTCATCCAGTGGCACAGCCTTATGTGTTTTGTGTCCCACCATTTCTGTACATGTAGGAAAACAGGATCTATTTCAGAGAGGAACAGAGGATGAAAAGAGCTAATGAATTACTAAGAGATTGCTTTAGCAGTTCACACTGCACAGATGGATGAAACTACCACGCTGTCCTTTCAGCAATATGGTCCATGAGGGAGACTGAGCCTGCTAAAAAATACAGAAATATACAGATCAGCACCCACGCTGCTGTGGACTTCCTCTGCTTTAGTAATTATAGTATTTTCTATAGAGCAAGTACAGCATACCCATCACATATATATATATAGTAAATATAGTATTTTCCAGCTCTTGAAAAGAAGAAAGAAGTTGAGTTCTCATGAGCACAGTGCCAGTTTCTTACACTTGTGAAGACTGGGACTTTAAAACCACCATGGATGGTATGGTCAGGTTTCTAAACACTTCCAGGTGGATTACCAGAGAGTTGGGTCATCCTGTGGCTGTGTAGGAATGAGGGAATTGCTGTGTGGAGGCTGCAGGGCCAGCGTGTGTGTCTCCCAGGGTTTCTTGGTTGCTGCTAGGAAAGCTGTGCTGCTTCAGGTTCCTTTCTGCAAGATTTAAATTGTTATGCTGGCTTCTTTGCAAAATGCCTGGAGCCTGACAAATGAAGTTGTTTATTGTATCAAGAGCAGCATAAAATCATAATGGCTCTTGGAGAGAATTTTTAGAAGCTGCATTATCCTTTGGAAGAAAGATGAAATACAGAATTATGCCAGATGCTCTTAAGGATGTAAATACCCTCTTTCCAGGCAAAATCATTAAGCCCAACTTTCACAAGCTTTACCTTGGCAGAGTAATGTGAGGGAAAGTGGAAAAGCAGACAGGCACACTCCTCCTTCCTGAGTTTCCCTGCACAAAGCATTATGTCATCCAAGGCTTACAGAATCCCCAGCATGGATGCTGGGTGTCCTGGAATCACCACTGCTTGTCCCATTGCTGTGTGTTTCTCCTTATTTTAACGAGCTGCTCCACAAGCCATTTCTGCTGTTGTCTTCTATATTTTTAATTTTAAAATTATGTCCTGTTTTTTCACAGGCATCTCATGCTTGTTGTAAGGCAGCAGAGCTCCTGTGGGGATGCAGGCTCTGCAGTGCTGTTCCTGTGTCTGTGGGCCCAGGTGTATGTTCTGCAGGGGAATGCACTGTCCAGGTGTGAAAGGGTTTGTATCTGGTTTTCCTGCAGGTTTTCCTGGAGCTGTCTTAGAACCTGTCTGGCTGTTGAATGAGAGCTGGGGTGTTTTGTTCAAGCCAGCCTGACTCCCTCTGGAGCTGCTATGTGGGCTGGGCTGCAATATTCTTCTGCTGGTGTGTCCCAGATGTCACTCTGGTGCTGTCCCCAGCTGGAGGCAGTCTCACATCGTGGGACAGTGGCATTCTCAGAAATCCCTTTGCAGTGCTGCTTAGGGGACCAGATCTCCCCTTTCCTTGCTCTGCCCCACCTCCTCCTCACTGCAGAACCCGGTTTGAACCTGGGCAGCCCCTCGGGAGGACAAGGAAGAACTTTTTTTGTCGAAGCAGCAGGGCAGGGACTTTATGGAGACCCGGGAGCATCCTCACCTCCAGGCAGCAGCCCCGAGGGCTTGGAGAAATCCCTGCTTGCGTAAGCAATAATTAGCGCTGCTGAAGGACTCCTAATCTCATTGAGCAATTGTTTGGGGTAGTGGGGGCAGCCACGGTCCTGTTGCTACAATATATATACACAGTCACAGAGTGGGCATACCCAAAACAGGCTCTTAAAACTCAGACTGTTTCTAGAATATCTAATCTGGAGTTTAGTTTGTGTTCTTGACTTCCCACTGCTAAACCTGTTAGGCTCCATCCAGTGACTCAGCAGGTACTTTGCCATTTGTCTGCAGGGAAATGCAGCAACAACCTGCTTGCTCCAGCCCTGCTGCCAGTTTAATTTCTGTGCTATTTCAACTGCTCGAGCCAATATTCTAGATCACGTTTATTTGGGTGATAAAGTAATTTGCCTATTTTGAGCACCTGAAGAAAGGAAGATTTTGTGTCTTTACAGCAATCAGTTCCAGTCTTTCTCCCAGCTGGCACTAGATGGGGAGTCAGTGGGGCAGCTTCTCAATGCTGCTAAGAAGAATTGAAGAACTGCTTCAACATTCATATGCTGCAACCCAAAAGCCCAACCCCTTGCTCCCCCCTGATTAAACATGCTTGCTTTGAGATGTCCCTGCATCTGCAGTGGTCAGAAGGAACCTCTGGAAGCAGGGAGCAGATGTGACTCATTTTGGATGTGTGTGTTCAAACACATGGTGACACATGCCCTGAAGCACTGGGAACAGAACCATGGGCAAGAAAACCATTTCTCTCTCTCCCTGAATTCCAGCACGGATCTCATTTGTGTTGCTGACCCTTGCACATGAGTGTCCCAGCTTCACCACCCAAACCTTTCTGAAAATTTCAGCTGTGAAGTAATATTGTCAGCAATGCAGGCTATGGGGGCAGGAGTAGAGCTGGGACACTTGCAGAGGAAAGTCACTGCCCCCAATTGATCACAGGCAACAGCTTCATCATCAGTCATTAGTATTTGTTTTGAATTAGTGAAACAAGAATTGATGACTCCTGAGCAGAAGGTTGGGGATATTTTGCATTTAGGGAGCTGCCACCCACTGCAGGAAGCAGGGAGAGAGCTGTGTCCCAGGAGGCTGAGTCTGCTGCCCAGAGAGTTTTTCTGAGGCCTCTCAAGTTGATGTTTGCCTGCAGCAGAGCAGTGGAGGCCACACTTGGTTCTGCTTTGGTGCACCTCTTCTGAGAGGACGTGTGTGAAGCAGTCCCCTGAGAGGCACAGGCAAGTTCTGCAAGCACTACTCTGCTAAAATTTCTGGGGGGGGGGTTGTTTTTAATGTGTTACTCATGCAGAGAGGCTGTGCTTGCCCTGAGGTTCAGCAGGGTCAGCCCCAAATCTTTGCATCCCACCTGCCTCAGCATGCTGGGACAATACAGCTCTGGGTATATGGCTGTGTTTGCACTATCAGGATGAACCACTGTGGCTGACATTCTCCTGCTCAGTGCTTTGGTCCAGGATGAGTGAGAAGGAGCCTGAGGTGCCAGTGAGCTACACTTTGACTGAGGCACATGAGCAGGAGAGCAGCCAACCTGTGCTCTTGCTTTTATTGATGTGCCTTGAGGGGTTTGTTTGTGACAGAGGCTTCTCTGGGCTCCAGGAGCTCATCAGGATGATTTTCAGCTGCTTCCATGTGGAAAATGTTAGTCTGAGTAATCCCATAGACAAGTGAATGGTTTTAGTTTGTCCATTTCCAAATGTCTCAGTTTGAGCAGAGCAGGTAGGTGGAGGAGATGGGCTGTGAGTAACTCTGCTTTCCAGATGGTCCAATTCATCCAGGTCACTCAGTGTGGATTATAAATGAGATAAATGGGAATGCACTGTCTGTACATCCCATCAACAGCAGGGTATATGCAGTTACAAGGAGCAGGGCTCAGGTCTGGGCATTTTAATTGCCATTCCAAGGAACCCTGTTTGATGTTTTCCCTGTTTAAAAGAAGTATGACCAAATATATAGGAAGGGTTTGATTAGAGTTAAAACTGGTACATGGAAAAAACTCTTGGGGTTGTTCTGCCTGTCCTGATGCAAAGGGATTGAGGGTTTGGTCTATTCACCCTTCTAAAATAAAGACTGGAAATTTAAAAAGTGATGGCAGGCATTCATTTACTTGAACTGGAGGAACTGAATGGTTCAAGAACAACCAGCTAACTGATGTCCATGAATGCCTTTGAACTAGGAATGGGAAGTCTCTATCAGCAGGGTGGAACTCCAGGATTTTCAGCTGCTTTCTGGAATTCTAGGGTGTTCTCCACTAGTAGCCTCTGGAGCTTCAGCCCAAAACCCTCATCAGATACAGTGGTTTGTGACGATTGACCCAAGTCCCTTCCAGTCCTTATTTATGTATCCTTGGGATTTTTATACCTTTCTCATGAGTTAGAGCAGGACAGAGCACCTGGCTGGCCATGCCCTGGGTCCATGGCCTGTGCAGAAGCAGGGGCAGAGGGGTGCCCAGCCTTGCCCCGGGCGCCCCTGCCCATCCCCGCAGCAGCAGCAGCGGGCGCTGGGGGCCGGGCCCGTCCCTGAGGGAGGGCGCTGATCCCGGCCATGGGCTGGATCCGTGGAAGGGATCCCGCGGCGGGGCCCGGGGCCCGGCGCTGGGTGGGAGGCGGCTGATGTCAGCGCCATGGGCCCGTATCTGTGGCAACCGGGATAAATAAATAAATAAGGCTCGTGTGGCGGAGCAGGAGGCGCTCCAGCCGCTGCTCTCCCCGCTGGATATACATCCCTTAAGCGGCTTAGCACCGCGCTCCAGCCTATTACCTGCGCGTCTCCTCACAGCATCCAGCCCCTCGGCGGGGACCCCGGGAGCCTCCCCCTCTCTTCCTCCCTCCTCCTCCTCCTCCCTCGGCGCTGGCAGTGGTTCGCTCCAGCCGCCGGGAATCCATGGGAGCCGCTGCCGGGCGGTGAATCCCGGCGCCAGGCCGGGGGTGGCTGTCCCCGTCCCTGTCCCTGTGCCAGGTGTGTGACCGCCCGCCCTGCCCTGCCCTCAGAGCCATGCCGGGAGCGCTCTAGCCCAGCCGGAGATGGATGGTGTCAGCAGCAACAGGAACATGTCTTACAGTAGATGGAGTTACAACAGGTACCGTCTGCTTCCGTTGGGTTTGTTGTTTTCTTGTTTGGGTTTGTTGCTTTCTTGTTTTTCCCTTCGTGGTACTGTAAAAGCATCACGCCGGTTTACATAAACCGAGATGGGGAGCCCTCTTCAGGGGAGCAAAGCCCTTCAGGGATGCTGCTTTTCCAGTCTCGGGACAGCCTGCCTTCCCAGGAACTCCAGCAGCGGCGTTTGCTGATGTTTAGCAGGTGCTGGTTTGGAAAGCAGGCTGGGACTTTCACCCTGGGGTGCCGGGCCTGAATGCTCCCAGCCCTGAATACAAATGTTCCCAAATGCTCTGCTCTGGGCAGGGCTCGGGTGCAGAAGCCTGGGTACCACAGAGCTGAGAGGGCTGAATTTGGTGTCTCATTGAGACAGTAGAAATATTCCCACTGTGTTCCATACCAGCATGAGTGCTTTTCCTCTTTCCGGAAACAGAAATTTATCGTACAGCATCAGTTTTGTTTTTATGTGATTCACGGCTGTGACCGACAGGTTCTTCAAACCTGGACAAAAAAAAAAAAAAAAAAGGTACCAACTTCATACTCTTTATTTTCTCTTTTTTTTTGTTTTGTTTTGTTTTGTCTTGTCTCTGTAAATGTTACACCTGAGATGCTAAGCATAAGCAGTATTAAGCATCTCGCTGAATCACTACCACAAGCCACCATGACATTCTGGAGAAATAGCCCTTGGAAGTGGTTTTCAGTGCTTAACCAGGTATTCAGCCTTGCCCACGCTCCCTGGATGCGTGGGTATCTATGTTTTATATGTGCATCTAGAGAGTTTCACTCATTTTTTGTGCATTCCCACTGCCTCAGCAGTAAAAATACAGATATAGTGGTGCCAGTGGAACAATATCTTCTTTTTTAAAAAGTGTGTGTGTTTATGTGTATGTAAAACTGAGTTATACAACAAGCTGTGATTTTATGCTGCATTGTCCCATGCAGAGGATCTTTTCCATCTGATGCCACATCCTCAAAGAGCAGCAGTGAGACCCTGAAGAGCTCAGTCTGTCCCATGCAGCCCAAGTTTGCAGCAGTTTCAATATTCTTACCCTACAGTTAACAATCAAAAAATTTCACACAAAATCCTCTTGGAGGGTTTCTCCCAGTGCTATCACATTGTGGTCTAACCTTATGTATTGCAATCTATTTCTCCAGTTTTCAGTCTTCTTGACCCTGACAGAGACATCACTGATGAGTGTTCATCAGCCTTCACCTGGGAACATTCTGCACTTGTGTGTCCACCCTGTCTGGCTCTCCTACATCATCTGGGGGATAAATATAACATTTCAGTGCCCAGGCTGTTTTTTTTGGTGGCTGGTTTTCCAATGTGGGAATTTTTCCTAATAAATCCAACTGTATGCTATATGTATACACACACATATATTTCAGTGCTGTAAGGATGAGGCGTGAATCATGGCTTTAACTCACAGTCTTCTTCTGAAAACCAGTGCAGAGTTGCTCTCTCAATCTGAGCTTGCCCTTCCACACCCATCTTGTGCCCAGGTTCCTGGCAGGAGAAGGAGCTAACTCTCTTTTATCCCAAACCCTGCTGTCTGATGTTTGCTTTTGGATCATGTCTCAGCTTTGGTCTCACTCACCAGTGGCCACAGGAGTCCCAGCAGCTCTCAGGGTGGCAGCTCTGTGGCAGAGATGTTGGACAGCCCTGTGAACAACCAAGCACTGTGTGAAGGCCAACATCTTTTTCTTGTGAAAAAGAGCACCCAGGTACCCCTCTTGTGTGGGGATCCATGGATCAGCATTGCAGGAATAGAGGGACAGGGCCAATGGAGCAGGTGCTGCCTCCCATAAATACAATTGCATCCATAATCTAAAAAGAAACCAGGCATCATCTATGAAATTAAACTAATTAAACTAGGGGTTTGACCTTTGGACTCTGTAACATGCATGCATGGATTTTTCCCCATGGAAATGAGGGGAAATATCCCATGTCCCTTCTAAATGGCCACACATGTGTGCAGCTTGCAGGTATTTTTCTGATGGGGTTTATTTGATATTTGTTGTGTATCTCAGCATTTGGCCCTGTGATTGTGGTATTCCCTTGGGCTTGCTGCCCAGGATTTGCACAGGTTGCTCCTGCAGATAATTAGTGCAGCCAGGAGTGACTCCAGTCACTGGAGGTGAGGGAGCCCTGCTGAGCACAGCTCCCCTCAGCTGCTCCCTTAACCAAGGGGAAACTTCTCCCCACTCCCTCCCCAAGCCTAGACCAGTGTGTGTGTGTGAAAAAGAAGCAGGAACAATGGGAAAAGTCTCTTAATGATCACATCTGGCATTTCCTTATCTTGTGCACATCTTTGCCTTCTTTCCATTTTTGTGCTGTTGTAATTCCCTGGTCACTCTAGACATTGCCAGCTGGAAGCACAGGACAGGCAGCAATTTAAACAAAAACTGGGGATATTTTGATGATCCTGGAAACACTCAGGAACTCTGGATTTAGATGGCTAACTTCTAGATTAAAAAAAAAAAAGCTTCTCTTTCACCTTCTGCCCTTGGTAACAAGCTGTTTATTGGACAGTTTATATTCAGTTTCTGTTTGGTTTCTTTTCCTGTTGAGCATCATGCTACCTGCTCATCATACCTGCAGTCCTTGGGTGTGCAGAAATGCTCATCTTCCAGGGCAGAGTGAAACTTATTCTCTTCCAAGCTTTCAGTGCTCAGTGCTGGTGCAGGTTTTGGCATCTGGGCTGATGTTTATCAGCACTCTTGCTGCTTTCTCCCAGCTTTCTTTGGAAACTGCAGGCCCTTGCTCTTGGAGATGCTTGGAACCTCCTTGTGTTGGTGCTCTCTGCAAGTGGAGGTTTTACCCAGTGCTTCTCATTATTCCCAGGTGGAAATGAAAGCTCAGAGAGAAGAGTCAATATGATAGGAAGGTGAAAATGGGGAATAGTCTTTGGGTGCTATAAGACTGAAGAGCCATTCTCATGAACTGGAACACCTGAGTCCTTCCTAGCACTCACAGCAGCTGGTGACCAGATTGTCAAAGCTTAAACTTCAACACTACCACCCAAATTTGACCACTGAAGGTCAAAATGGTGCTTGTGAAGGCTCGAGGGAGCCTTCCAGAATTCCATTGAAGGCACAGTTTAGGACAGTGTGCAGGATTCAGTCAATCCATGGGCACAGAAGACCAGTTTGAAATCAAATATACGGGCAAGGACTGCAGAATGGGAATCTGCAGTCCACATTTGGGAAAACTGTGCAAGAAATCAGTGGTTCTCCACAATTTTGAAAAGTTTTTTCATTAATCAGTGGCCTGTGCTTAGTTCTCATGGCTAGTGCAGAACGATTTCTTCAGGAGCAGCAGGAAGTTTTGCAGAAGGAATTGGTCATCTTTGCATCATATCTATGCATGAACAAAGATGTGTTTTTACAAAAAGACAAGAAACCAACAAGCCACAGCAAAATACCAGATGTGAAGTCATCCTTCCTTTCTCACATCTCTCCCTGACACCAATAAATCCATTGCTTTTTCCCCCCTTTTCTCTCTTTCTTTTGTCTCCAGACTTTCTATTTCTTTCCTGGAGTGCTTCAGTGCAGCCATCCTGACCTCAGTAATTACCACACTATGAATGACAGAGGTTTTATCCACCAGCATTTGGAAGTGTATTTTGGGAAACCTGCTCTCAGGCTGTTTCAACTGTTGGAGACAGCTTGAAACTTTTTCCTATTGATCTATATCTTTGTTCTATTCTGGATATCAGTGTTGTTTTTTACTTCCTTTTGAAGCTGCTATTTCTGGTTTTGCCTTTTTTTAGCCTGTGTTGAAAAGCTTTGACAGTGCATCTGGGTCATGGTGTTGGGGGGTTTTGATCTTAGATCTTTGTTTTTGAAGGTTTTTAGACTCTGCCTTGATTTTTCTGGGACATGCTTTCATCAATGAGTAAATGGGGGCTGTCCTCCAAACTTCATCCAAAAAAGCTGTCTTAGAGAAACTTAACTTTCTTTTTCCATCTCTTCTTTGAAGTAGCATCTGTGAAATGTTGAAGCATGTGTGCAGTTTGCTGCAGTGCACTTCACCAAAGAGCAGCTTCTCTCTGTTTGCAGCCAAGCCACCCTTCTCTCCTCTGCCTTCTTGTGTCTTCAGGTGTTCCCTCCTGGATGAGATACCTTTAAAGCTGTAATCACTGGACAAGGATCTGGGAGGACAAGAAGAGGAAGTTGTTCTAAGGGACAAAAGGAGAGGTAGAATCAGCCAACCCTCAAGTGAAGCCAGAATAAAACCTTCCTGTAAAAGATATAGAAATCATTACAAGTTTATCAGTTTTGTTCATTTAGTTTTTTGGAATTAGGCTCTTTGTTTTTCTTTCATAATAAAACATCTTAATTTCAATGACATAGGAGAAGCTAGAGTTTGGGAGTGATGTTTCTTTCCTTAAGTGAAGCCACTACAGATGACCTGAGGGGGATTCATTGCATCCTCCCATGCTCAGGGTGAATGTTTTGTGTTGGTTAGCAGCACATCCTTGGAGTGTGTGAATTCTCCAGAGGCTTGTGACAGCCTTTCAGAGAGGTGTGGGAGAGGAAACTTCAGCTCCTGCTTCCCTGAAGATAAAAATTTTAAAGCTTCTTGAACAAAAGTAGCTTGAGAATATAATTAAACCTACTTGGTTCATGTACAGCATGAAAATATTAACAAATGTAAGAATTTCTTCACTGCAAGAGTTGCAAGCACTGGAACAGGCTGCCCAGGGAACTGGCTGAGTCTCCATCCCTGAGATATTTAAAAACCACGTTGATGTGACACTTGGGGACATGGTTTAGTGTGGACTTGGCAGTGCTGGTTTAATGGTTGGATTTGATCTCCATGGTCATTTCCAACACAAATGGTTCTGTGGTTGGTGAGTGGAGCAGTAAAAATCACAGCCAGCAGCTCAGCAGTGAGAGTGCAGGCTAAGATTTTAAAGGAAATTCAGTGTTTCAGCTGGTCTTCAGTTTATCCTTAGTAATGTTATGTATCCAGGTAACATTAGTTAGGAATTTTCACTAAGAAGGAGAGAATTACTTGAGTCTTAGCTTGCAACAAAAATCAACACAAAATATACACATTTTTTTGTCAGTAGGGTAATCAACCCCTGTAAAATTTCCAAGGTCTCTGCAAAGCTCTGTGCTTAAATCCTGCCTGCAGGTTGTCTCTTAAGCATTTCTTCAGAGTAGAAGGAGGAACAGGAAACCAACAAAACTGTCTGTGGAGGGTGATGTACCATAAGAAATGGAATGTCTTGTACCACATGAAAGGCTGCTCTGGGTCTCCTATTAGCACTGTTCTCTTTCCTTGCTCTGTGGTCTTATTGCACGCTCCATGTGAATGCCTTTTGTTACCATGTCTAAAAGAGACATTAAGTGCCTCATGTCTGGAGCTGGAGCAGGGAATTGTCACTCTCTGCTGTGCCTGAATCCATGCACAATGCAGGAAAGATAGAACACTGCAGCTCTGAGCTGTTAGACACATCGTGCTCTTGCTGCAGCTCTCAGCATTAGATTACATCTTAAAGAAAAATCAACTGCATTGCTCATGATCTGCATTATCACAAAAAGAAAACCTTTTCTCTCTCCAGCACATAATCTGTGTCAATGCCACTACTGATGGAAGCCTGAGGAATAATGTTCAAGGTTGAACACCAACAGAGATGGTTTTTCCCTTCAGAAATGGATCAGGACAGAAGAGCCATCCCAGCTGTTGACACAGTGGGATGTCCAGGTGAAATGACCAGGCTGAGTTCAGCCAGCAGCCACCTGCATTTGTAAAAGAGGGATGTTAACCAGTGCTTGGATATATCTGAAATGCTTGAATGCTGAGGTCCAGGACAGGGGAGGATTCCAAGAGCTTGTATGAAAACAAAGATGCTCCCAGAGGAGTACATCTTTGAAGAGCAAATTGTTAGCAAATCAGCTCAAAATCCATTTATCCATTTCAAAAGTAATTCTTAAGCTGTAATTTGTCTCTAGAAGTATACTCATAGATGATCAGACAGGTAAGACACCTTGCTTGAAAAAAACAATATTTTTTCCTTATTTTTATGAGCTTGCTGTGTTGTGTGTTTGATTCCTTTTATCTTACTGTTGCTGTGGTGTGTTTGGGTCCTGTTACAGTGACAGACTGCCACACTGTGTCAAACATCCAATTACTGACTTACCTATCAGGTAAATGTGCCAGCTCAAATTCCTCCACCAATCTGTGGCTCCTTAGGGAGACAAGAATATGCCTAGATGTAATTCCAGAGGCAGTGCTCTTCTGTTCTGGGAACATTCCAGTTTGTTTTGAGGTTTCACTGTTTTATGCACCCCCAGGACCCTCTTCTTCCACGCCATACATTTCTGCTGCCTGTGGACACCAAGGGCTGTTTGGAGATTGGAACAGTTCATCATGGCCCCTCCAGGCACTGATGTCATTGATATTCATGTTAAACTATTGATCTGCTCTTGAGGAATTGTGTGCAAGCTCATCTAGATTCACTCTTGCCTTCACAGAGCATGCTGGCAATCCTTTAAATCACATTTCTCAAAGTGAAACTTTTCCAACTCGAAAATCCTCCTTGAAAATCCTGCTCAGACATCTTCTGCTGGGACTGCTGGAGTATCAAAGCCAATTCCTTACCGTGGCTGTTCCAGATATGCTCTCACAGGTTGTTTTGCAGAGCTGTGACCTAAAATCCTACTGAAAGCCAGGGAATTTGCTTGGTTGGTGAAAGATGCTCCCAGAGAGCCTTGTGAGGAAGGCTGTGTAAGGAAGAGGTCTGGAGGGACCCAGCAGGGGCTATCAATCAGGCAGTCAGTCCAGGAGAGGCTGGCTCCACACAGGCTGTCTTGCCTGTCTGCAGGATGCTCTGGCTTCCAAGAACACAACTGCATTTTTGCTTCATTCTTCACCTGAATTTTGTTCTTTTTTAACACAGAATGATTGAAGTACATGAAGTACATGAAGCTGCATGGGCTTTCCCAAACTGAAGTTTCTGCTTACTTTATCCCTCTATAATATTTATTTGCTTCTGAGGTGGAATAAATAGACACTTGCTTTTTAGTATAATTTGGCTAGTTTTAAGAAGAATAATGAAACTTGGGCTTTGTAACAGGGTCTAGTAGAATAAAGTTATCATCTGGATTGTAAAACAGTGCACTCAGAGCAGAAAATATTTTTCTGGTAGGAAGATGTGCAGATCAATCAGAAGCAAAAAATGAAGAGAGGGATTAGTAGGGAAACTGGGAGCTGTTGATAATTAAACACTGCAGAGCAGATGAGCTGATTTTTATGTACATGTGAGGCAGTGCTGTGACCAAGAATGACATATGTGGTCAGTAGATTTGGTTGGGTTTATTTAGGTGGGTATAAGTAAATCTCAGAGGAGCCAAATTGCACAGTGCAGATTTCTGGAGGAGAAAAAAAAAAAAAAAAAAAAAAAGCAGCCTTCTAAATAATGAATAGTTTATAGCCTTGTTTTACTAGCAACAAGTGAGTAACAGGTAAATGCTGAGGGGGAGCTGGGAATCAGTGGGATTGGAGCAGGACTCAAGGGTATATGTGAACAGAAGGCTTGAAGGTCTTGGCAGTAGCTTTCCTCTCATGGCATTCTGTGCTTCAGCAGGCCTAAAATCCAGACACTGATGGGTAAGTGTCCCTTCTCTTGGAAGCTGTGATGTTGCCTGCTGTGTTCTTCTCCCCACCTGTGTCCTTTGGTGTGCACAGACACCCTGCCACATTTTCCCAGTAACTGCATTACCCACATCACCACCTCGAATTGCACTCCTCCTTTCACCTTCAGCATGTGCCATACACATATATTTTCCTTCTTGCCTTCCTAGAAATCTCTTACATGTATTTAATTAAGGAGGATTTTGAAATTCAGTGTGGGCCACTCACGCAAGAGGCAGAGGAGCCAGCCTGGGCTATGAACCCAGCTGAGGGCAAAGCCCACTTAAGTCCCTCCTTACAACCCTTCTGTTCTTCTGCTAATCACAGTAAGAGGATTAACTCCAGGAGTATGGGATGTTGGATACTACAGCCAAAGATGTTCATATCAGGCTCTGGGCTATTTTCATTCATCCTTTTGCAAATATAATATGATTCTTGAAGCAATGGGCATACTGAGATCCAAGGTAATTTACTTGTGCTTGGAATGCAGGTGTATAGATAACAACAAACAGAGCTTTGAACTAAAAAAATAAAAACTAGTTTAAAATCAGAGCAGAGAATTAATGTTCCAAAATTGTTGAAAAAAACAGAGATTTTTTTTCCACTCTCCACTTGTGTTTGGTATTTGTATTACACAGATGTTGTTTGCTCTCTCTTAGGAAAAATAATGAGCAACCACACAATATTATACTGGGTTTTTTTTTTTTGATGTCTGAATTATACCTTAGGTGAAGGTGCCCTCCTCCCATCAGCTCTGGGTGCAGATGGGCTGCTCTTTGCAAGAGAGCTGAGGCTAAGCCACAGCTATTTGTGTTCATAATTTTCAGAGCTGCTGGAGTTGAGCTTCAGTCTGACTACAGGGATTATTAAATATATCATCTCAAATATGGCATCATTAAGTGCAAATACACTGCTTTTTGCCTCTGAGACTGGGAAGGAAGGTGGTGATATTTTCCTGATATTTACTGTCCCCTCTGGGCACCAGGACTAGGCTGCCAATAGGGCAAAAGGCCTTGCTGCCACTCTTGTGCTTCTGAGGAAGTGAAGCCAGGGTTTGTCCACCAGGCATCCTCCTGGAGGGGCTGGGGCTGCAGGCACCTGAAATGTGCCTGGGAAGGAAGCTGAAGCTCAAATGTGGTGATCAAACTCTATTTTGTTCACTGTCGTGTCTTTATGATACGTTATATGCATTTGATTGATTCACTGGGAAATCTGCATGGACTAATAGGTTGTTTCAAAATGTAATTCAAGCAAAATATCTGCAAAAGCAAAAGAATTCATTTTATTTTTCCCTTGCAGTGGGGTTTTTCTGTTGTCCTAGTTGAGTTTTAGATTTGTTAACATAAAGCAATGAGATGCTGAGCTAATTGCTCTAAGTGTGGGAGACTGGATCTGTTCCCATTTTAGTACACAAAAATGCACCTTTTTTAGGTGGAAACTTTGTTAATTAACAAGTATGAGTGTTCTGCAGTGCTTCTCTGGCCATCCCATGTGGAGCATTCCCACCCAGCCTGGGGAAGCTGTGTTATGGGAACAGCTCTGGACTGTGGCTGCAGGGTGAGGCTGAGTGCAGTTCCTACTATGCTAAACTCTCGAGAGAGAGGAAGCTATGCATTTATCTCTGACTCAAATTGATCTTTTGGGCATTGATGATTATCTTCCTGCTAAAAATCTCACCTTGCCCTTATTGAACTGTGGGATCCTTTCCATGCTATGAAGTATGTGCCTAAATCCCTTTCCTGTGCTTCTTATAAATCATGCCAAGAACAACATTGCAAAGAATATTGATTTACATCTTATGCTTTACCTTCCTGGCTGGTTATTTGGTCCAGACTTTGTCACAAAGAGAAGCTGCTGGTATTTTTATGCACATATTCTTCTGATGTACTGTGCAGCATAAAAGTGTCTGTGTGATGCTCTAGTAGTGGTGTGAGGCTCTGAATGTATTTGGAATTCTGGCTTCTTTACCAACAACTGCTTTTTTTTCCTACAGTTGTAATGTCCAAGTTTACCTTTTCAATGCCATCTGAGCCACAGTGCAGCTGTACAAAAATTCTGAATTCTGTGTACAGTAAATGAAGTATGAACATCGATGCTGGAAATATAGAAAATCTTTGGTTTTTTTTTTTTAGTCAAGTTTCTCTTCACCACTCTTGTGTAGGTAGTTGGCAAGTCAGGGTAGATGACTTGGATAAGAATAGGTATGGAGAGAGGGAGTAATAAAACAGATTATTTAGCAGAGAACAATACTAGAGCCCTTTAATGAGCCTCTTCTGAAATATCTCAGATTGAGTCTTTTTATATGGTGAAGAAATTATGCAAAAAGTTTTCTAATGATACTTGAAGTGTGTCCACAAGTACTGTCAACATTTCTCATGCATAAGTACCAGAGGTCTATGTTATAATTTATGCACCATTATAACTTAGGCACTGTCAAGTTTTTCTGTGCATGAAGTACAGCAGAATTAGAAGTTATAACTTTGTTTTTTTTCGGGGAGGACAACTGAAAACTCCATCCCTGTGCAATGAACTATCCAAATATGTGCTCAGCTCCTGCTGTCTGTGATACAGGGAGACTCTTCCTAAATGCTTGTTAGTCTGACTTAAAATTCACCTTTTCCTGGATGCTGTGCATGAGGCTTTGCTAAATGAAAGGAAAAGATCACAGGTACCAGGGGAAGGTCTCACTGTACAGGTACTGATTGTTTAAATTTGAGATTAGCTCTGTTCTGGTTACAGCCTGACATTTAACTATAGCCTTGTGCTCTCTGCCCTAGCCCCAGACAGGCTTATGAGTACTGTGGTCTATGGATGTAAAAAGAAAAATAATCTATATTAGAGGGCACAGGACATGGCTGAGGAAACAAGAAGTGTATTCCAGCATGTCTTAGGGAATTGGATTGCTGGCATCAACCAGCCACCCTCCATCTTTTGCTCAACCCTGTGTAGGAGGGATGTTCCTTATTGGATGCTGGAAGAAGGAAAGTCTCTGGAATTAGATGTTTAGAGTGAAGTTCACTCCATGATGCTCTGTGAGAGCTGCCAGTGTGTTCCTTGCTCTGCCATCTTGTTTATTCTGTGACTGGGAACTTCACCTTTTCTTTGATGCTTTTCAGACACTCTCTGAATATTATAGGTGACTTTTAGGCCCACTAGATAAGGTTTGTTTTTTTTTTAACCAAATCTTTATTTTCATCTCTTGGTCTGGAAAAGTGTTGGTGCAGGAAACACCCCTTTAACAATACAGGAAGTTTAGAAAGACAGTTTGTTTACTTCCATCTCTTTCAAGCCCTCTCCTTTGTATTCTTTTTTCCTGCTACTTTACTATCTTGTCTTTTCTTTCCAGTTTTATTGCAGTTGCATCCCTGGTGATGGACCATAATAAAAAACCCCAAATGGGTATTATTTTTGATTCACCCTAGCAGTGGGCAAAGGTAGAGTAAATGAGGGAAAATCTTCACAGCTTTTCATTTCCCTGAGCTGTTTCATGAAGGATTCAACTGCCTCCTGTATTAAATCTGTGCTGTCTCAATAGTGCATTATCTGACCAGAGAAATAGGAGCTGCTGTTTTGAGGTATTTAATTTAATGGTATCACAGTGTGGTGGTTGTGCAGTGGGAGCATGGCTTTGCAGAGCTGGGAGCCTTGCATGTGCAGGGGTAGGTGAGCAGCCAGGCACCCCTGCAGCACAGGAAAGCCTGGATGAGCAGATGGAGAGGAGCCCTGCCTAGAAGGACTTGGGGATAGTGATGGATGAGAGGCTGGACATGACCCAGCAATGTGTAAATGTGCACCTGCATCCCAGAAATTACCCATGTCCTGGGCTGCATCCAGAGCAGTGTGGGCAGCAGGGGAGGGAGGGGGTTCTGCCCCTCTGCTCTGCTCTGGTGAGATCCACCTGCAGTGCTGCACCCAGCTCTGGGTCCCAGCACAGGAAAGTGAGTCCAGAGGAGGCCACCAAGATGATCTGTTGGGATTCAGAATGCAAGAAATTCTCAAAACATTGGGCCTGTAAATCAAAGCTTGGAAAAGAACACAGGAATTGAACTGAGGCCTTGGGAAAAGCTTCCAAGCTTAGCTGCTAGAAGTAGGAATGTAGATTTAAAGCTTGAAACAGAGACATGTTAAGTAGAAAAAAGCTTAGCTATAAAGTTTAAGGTATAGAAAGAATAAAGTAGGTATAAAGGTGACAGAATAGCCTTAATAGAACAGGATTGGCTGAGAAAGGTCACATTGTAATCAGGCAAAATTTCTTAGTATTGGATTAGAAACATGAGTATCCTGGTGGCCAGTGTTTTATTGGCTAATAAGTACTTAAAAGATCTTGTAACCATAAGTCTTGTGACTTCTGGTCATGCTCTCAACACCTGTAACAAGAACTCACGTTTTCTGTAGAAGATAAGGAAAATAAACCACATTTCTAAGCAGCCAGAAGTCCCATCTCTCTGCCTCACTCAGAATAAGAAACAATTCCCCTGGAATGGGATCACATGGGAGCAAATAGCCCACAGTGATCAGAGGGATTGAGCACTTCTATCAGAGAAGGCTGAGAAAATTTGGATTGTTCAGTCTGGGAAAGAGAAGGCTTTGTGTGAACTCACTGTAGCCTCCCAGTGCCTGAAGGGAGTGTGTAACAGAGATGGAGACAATGGGGATGGCTTCAAAATGAAAGAGAGCTGGTTTTTTAGATTGAGTATTTGGAAAAATATTTCTACTGTGAGGGTGCTGAGGCAGTGGCAGAGGTTACTCAAAGAAGCTGTGGATGCCCCATCACTGGAAGTGCTCAAGTTTAGGTTGGATGGGGCTCTGAGCAGCTGGGATAGAGGAAAGATAGAGGGGAGTCAAAATGAGATCATCTTTAAGGTTAATTCCAACCCAAGTCTTTCCATTTCTTCTGTGATTCTGTATGATGTGGTCAGAAGTATTGATATCCTGGCTCTCCTCTGTTACCAAAGGATAGAGGGAATGGGGAATATTCCTCTCAAACATGTGTCCAATTCCAACTTGTGAGTTCAGCTGTGCTAGGCTCACAGAGCTCCCCTGCCTCAGATCCTGCATGTGCATTCCTTTTTTCCCTTCTACCTGCCTTGCTCAGTGTTGCAAGGCATGATTCCTTCCCATTTTTAATTAAATCCTTTCCAAACTTCTAAGTAATGGAATAAACACACCTTTCTCCTATTTGTTGGTTTAAGACACTCATCAGAAACAATATTTTCATCTCAAAATTGGGTCTCTTCCCTGGAGTTTGAATCCTGAAACCCCCAAATTTCAGGTCCAGGACCCCTCAAATCCCCAAATTTGAGCTCTGGAACCTTGAATTTTGGGTTCTTACCCCCCAGATTTTGGGGTGCTGACACCCCCCCCATTTCCCCCAAATTTCTGCCCCCCAGTTTGGTGTCCACACCCCTCCATATGCTCAAATTTAGTCTCAAACTGGGTGATTATATAGGGTCCTAGACCTTCCAACCCTCCCCAGATTTTGGAGTCCTGACCCCAGATTTTGGCATTCTGATCCCTCCAACTTTCTGCCACCCTTAGAGCTCACCAGTTTGGATCAGGCCCCCAACCCTCCATTTTGGAGTCCAAACCTTCCCAAATCCCAAAATTGGGCTCTTAAAACCTGAATTTTAGATCCTGACCTTCCAAACTTTGGGGTCCTGTCCATAGTGTTGATGGATTAGAGGGCAGGCAGCTCCTGGGACATGTCACAGCCATTGCTGGAGCTGCTGAGCACTCTTTGAGACAGATCTACCTGGAAACTTAGGAAATGTTTCTACAGAAAATGGACCATCCTTCCCCCTCCAGCTGCTGTGAAGCTGTGAGGAATCCAGGCTTGGGCAGTTCTCCTGCACATTTCCCCCCATTTTGGGCTTGTTTTATGAGCCAGACCCCGAGTGGCTGTTGGTTTACCAGGTATAAGTGTTAACCAAGAAGTGTTACTCCAGAGTGCTCAGCACTGAGCCCCTGTGGCAAAAAATAGCTTTATGTAGATTGCAGGAGGTACTGAGAGGAAGCTGAATCCCCTGAGGCTCTTGTGGGAGGGGGAATGAAAAGGATTCTTTGCCCGACTGTGTCATACTCATGCAGTCATGCCAAAGAGCAGTGGTGCACTGCTCCTGCTTTTCAGAGGCCTCCAGATGCATTGTTTGTCTCCAAAAACAAGATAGGTGGAAGTCACAGTGATAAATGACAGAGCAGGATTTCCTCCCTCCCTGCAGGTCAAGCCTTTCTAAAGAGGAATAAAGAATCTGATAACATGGAGCTGGGATTTCTTCCTGAGACCTGCCAGAATTGTGGGGTTTTTTTTTCCTTCTCCCTCAGTGCATTTTTTTCCAATAATAGAAACTGTCACCTGTAATTGAGACTATCACATTGAAAAGTGAGAATGGTGCAGAATTGTACATAATTTAACTTATTCTAAGCCTGCTCATCCCCCTTGCTAAAACAGACAACATTTTTAGTAACCCTATCCAGCCCTTTCCAGCCAGCTGTAGGTTCTCCTACAAAAACAAGGCAAATCTCCACCACTTAAACTGCAAGGCAGAGGGAGGGATGGTGGACACTGGGTTGACTCCTTCAATTTGAGAGCTATGCCTGTTATCCTTAGTGGTCATGGAGATTTGCCTTTTTTTTTTTTTTAAGCACAGGGCAGCAACAGTGCAGGTGGGGGATGCTCTGTCTTAATGTAGCATAGTGACCCCAGCACAAACCTCGATTTTTTTAATGTGTTTACATAACTTGGGGTTTGTATCCAGTGAATTGCAGGTGGGATTTGGGTAAGTTAACACACCTGTTACTGTGTGTAACTGCATCAGATTTGGCTGAGTGGTGTTGGTAAAATGCCATTCCTTTCCTACACCATGACTAAAGAGCTGGACAGATAAAATAGCTAAATCAACAATTTTTCATGAGTTTATTACCACTCTGGTATCTATGACCCAACAGAGGGTTTTTATTAGCCCCTCACAGGGTGGAGATTTAATAGAGTACCATTTTCTCTGTTGAGATTTCAGTGTATTTCAGATTTCCAAGAAATGGTCCTGGAACTCCAGTTCAGCACTGGCTGCATTAGTTTGTTACAAAATCATTGTGAAGAGGTGGAAGATAACTCACATTCATCTTGTAAACCTTTTTTGATTTTGTAAATGCAGAAGGCAGAAAACTTGAAGCAGACAGAAGGAGCATGGCATTGTATTCAAGGCTTGGTGGCATTAACAAAAATGCTACTTTTATCATCACAAAATCATTGAGATGCTTCTGAAATATTTTTTCAGCTCCTAGTCTCTCCTGTGTGGAATGTGAAATGGCTTCTGCTATTAACAGTTATCTTTTATCATAAATATGTCTCTCAAATCACCTAGAGCTGCTTGCCAGATGTACACAATAATACCTTATTTGATACTTAACAGCAAACTGATGAGATGCCCATTGTTTTATTGTCCCTAATTAGGTAATTGCTTCATCTGGGAGATGTGTTGCTTATTTTTCAGATGCTTGATTTTTCAGGTGTGTTGATTTTAAACCCAGGTCACTTGAGTTCACTTTTTAAAACCATGGTTGAGTTAACAAGTTTGCAAGTATTGCAAATTATTTTTTATTATGAATTTCCTGTCCTGTTATGATTGACTTGTGATTTAGGCAGAGTCTGCTAAACAAATCCAGGTATGTTTTTCAAATTCTAACTGTGGCATATTGTGAGTGAGCTTCATTGATTGATTTTTGTAATTCTTAATATAAAAAGCATGTTTAGGATTAAAAAAAACCCTCCAAAACCTAAGTTAGCATTTTAAAGGTATAGGAAATTGATAACACTTTGGCTGAAGGCTAAAAAAATCCCAATCTATTTAAAGAAGAACTGAAATCCCTTGGTCTCCAGAAAATACTGCATGCAACTCCTCACCCTGTGTCATTCCTGACACTCTGATAAAGAAGAGGTGAGCCTGATACTTGCACACACAGGTTGGAAAGGAGAAATATGAAAATAGGCACAAGTCTTCATGAGATTGAAAACATAACAGTTCCTTTGGCCTGTGGCACAGAGGACAAGATCTATATGAAAGAACAAAATAATTTTTCTTTAGGGCTCTTTTAAGCAGTCATGCTGTAATTTAGCAAAATTTGTGAGAGAGCAGAATAAACCAAAAGTTTTCACCCTAGCTCCAACCCAAATCATCCATATCCTTAAAACAGTTAAAATACACTTTAAAATGCAGAGAGATGGTCAAGCAGAATAAAGGGGGATTTTATTTAATTATGATTGCACTGCTTGAAATACATTGACGAAATTAATAATTAAAATCTCATAAGACTGGCTAAATTTGGAAGGAAAAAAGTTCAAATATTTTCAAGGGCCTATAAATTAGTTTAAATAAATAATGAATACATACTACAGTGATTTTCCTTCCCTCTGCCCACTCGTCCTTCAATACATTTTTGGGCATGTATTTCCTTAAAGTGCAAATATTCTAAAAGAAAACACAGTGAAAGAAATGTTTAAAATTGGAAAGAAACACAAGTGTTTCACAAGCTCCATCAGGAAATGGAGAGCAGATTCTACATGAGCAACACAGTGAACTTCCTCCCACGTTGCATCAGTGATACCCCCCAAAAGATGGTGACAGTGTAAACAGAGGATGCTGAGTACAAACTGTGGAAGGGCTGTACATAGTCATGGTTTGTGGATTCCTATCATGCTGAGACAGGATTATTTCTTTTGCCAAATTATTAAGGATCATTTTCTTTCTCTGTGTGGAGTAACTGTACTCAGCTTTTTGAGCTGGGCAAGTGCAAAGTCACTTTGGCTTTCCACATACCCTAGTGGAAGATTTTACAATTTTAACTTGCAATTTTTGGGTGTGGCTTGCAGTGCCTGCTGGCTGGTTTTGCTGTTTAGCACATCCCAGGTATGGCCAGAGATTGTTGCCCTGACAATTCACTGCTGCTGAATCAGACTTGTTGTCTAGGCAACTGCCTTCAGCTGGAAAACCATGAGTTAAAACCCAGAATCTTAACACTGTGAGCTCTCATCAACACTTAGGGCTCTCCTAAATCTTAATCTTTGCAGGTTTGTGCTGTAAAGATGCAGTCTGAGGGCAGGAAGGGGAATATGGCACCAGCAAGGACGGGCAGATGATTTACTGCTGCCTCCTCCACAGCACAGGGGGCGGATCTGATTCCTGGGTAGGGACTCCAGATCCCCTCGGGAGGATGCAGAAGGTGGAGTGGGAACACCAGGTGCCCTTTTGTGCCCTGCAGATGTCTGGCATTTCACTAAATGGTACAAAATGTCAAACTCTTTCCCATCTGTTAAAATTTCTGTGCTGGGTAGAGCAGCTTTTATAAGGTCCAGCACAGACAATGGATATGGTTTGACAGCAGCTGGGTCTGACCCATGGCTGTCCTCTCATACTCTTGAGGATTATAAAAAAGAGGGAGAGGGACTTTTGACATGGGCTGATAGTGATAGAAGAAGAGGGAATGGTTTTAAACTAAAAGAGGAGAGACACAGGTTAGATATCAGGAAGAAATTCTTTGCTGTGAAGGTGCTGGAGCTCTGGCACAGGTTGCCCAGAGAAGTTTAGGCTGCCCCATCCATGGAAGTGTTCAAGGACAGGTTGAATGAGGCTTTGAGCAAACTTGTCTGCCCATGCCAGGGCCTTGGAACTAGAGGATTTTAAGATCCCTTCCAACCCAAGCTTTTCTAGGATTGCCAGCAGAGTTCTCAAAAAGACAGAGAAAATGCAGTTTCTGGCTTTTCAGTGCAGATGCAGGCAGTGCCCTACCTCTGTACAGTGCTTGATGCCTTGACTGGTTCCAGTCCCAGTCTTGGGGCCACCCTGCTATAAGGGAAGATGACAGAGGACACAAAGAGATTTCCTTGCTCTTCTTTGATGCACACATATTCAAAAAAGTTTACAAATAGCCTAGCTACTTCTAACACTGTAGTGGCAAAGTTGCTCGTTCAGAATCACATGAAATTAGCTCTGACATGAGAGTTTCATTGCAGGTGCTTTTGAGCACACAGCTGGGCAGCTGCAAAACTGCATGAACCAGAAGAACTGAACCTGGAAAATTCAGAGTGCATGTGTGTGTGTTTATACTGACCTTTGGCACTTCTGGTTTTACACCATGTGCCAGTGTGCTGAACTGATGAAGTAATCATGTCAAGAATTTGTGTAAGTGATAGAAAAACATTGCTTCCCTCTCCTGAGGCTGTGGCTGTTCTAATGGTGTCTTTTTCTAGACTTGTGCTCTACCTGTGAGGGTGCAGCTGTGGGAACTGCAGAGGGTCTGTGTGAGGGAATTCATGGGATGATGCTGTAAAATATCCTTTGTGGTTGCCCCATTGAGGTGCTGGGGCAGAGAATGCAGGTGAAGCCAGCAGGTAAGGAGTGAAATACAGGAAGATGGGTAAACAAGAGCCAAAAAACCACATTCAGCATCCTCTTGTAGAGGTTTAAACACACCTTCCTCCCTGGGGATGCTCCACCTCCAGGGCCTCAGCTTACTACTTCTGCCTCTTTTAAGCATCAATGGAAACAAACAAAATATCTTTTTTTAAGAACTTGCACTGCCTACTGAGTGAAACTTCTAAGCTTCCATGATGCTTTGTCTCAGTAAAATGAAATAATCTCTCCAAATTTATGCCAGATTCCTGTCTTCTGCATTTGTGTTACAAATCTGTATGGCCAGACACTGTAGTATGAGCCTGAAAAGAGAATCATAAAAATGGAGATCTTTGGGAATAAAATAATAAAATCACAGAACAGTTTGGGTTGGAAGGAACCTTTAAAGTCTAGCTCATCTTCTTCAAGCCTTCTGCAATGAGGAGGGACATCTTGAACGAGATCAGGTTGCTCAGAGCCCTGTCCAACCTGACCTTGAATGCTTCCAGGGATGTGGCAAATAAAATGTGACCACAACCAAACCCTGTAACAAATGTTTCAGTGCAGACAGAGGAGGTAAATTCCATCTAAACCTGCAGAAATTGTTACCTGAGACCTCTGAGGCAGAACAGGTTTTGCTACTGTGCTTCTACCAGAGCCATCAACAATCTTGGCAGTTCTAGTTTCCTGCTGAAATTGAAATGTTTTGTGGGAATTGATTAATTACTGCTAATAATCTTGACAGAATGCTGTCAAAACATGTTGTTTTGATTTCTATGGAATACAGGAAGCAAGTCAAAATGAATCACTGCTGCTTGAAATGGCACGTTTTGGCATTTTAAACTTAGCATTCTCAATTCTTCATTAGAATGAGTTCTTAGCAAAAAAAAAAAAAAAAAAAATCAAAAATCAAAAACTTGAAACTTCTGCAATAATGAATTTTTCCCAGTTGATTCCATCTCATAGTTTTCTTTCCTTCTCAGCTTATACTTTAACCAAATATATAGGCATATAAAAGAAAAGGCATATAAAAGAAAAGGCATATAAAAGAAAATTTTAAATGGAGATTATTGATGTGTAGAAAACCTTTATATGAATGCAGTATTAGCTCCAGACTTAAAACCTTAAGATGTATTGGATATTTTGATTGATGCTGAGGTTCAAAATAGTGTTTTTATCACATTTAGGGGGGAAAATAATCATCCCTTTTTGGTCTCATCTACTGAAATTTTGGAGGGCATTCCTAGGAATGTGCTATCCCTGAGATGCTGAGCAAGATTTTTATTCTGCTTTTCATTTTTCTCTAGGAAAAGATGCTACAACAGTCCTTCCCAAATGTGTTGCTGATTTCTTTATCAGGCAAATGTAGTCTGTTGTGGCACAGGACCCATCCCAGATGTAGTTCCCTGATATACTACAAGAGGATTCCTGGGATCTGAAAGGAAAACAAAGGGGGATACTTTTTTCTACAATGCAATGTTTATTTTGTAATGGAATAGGTGCAGAGGAGTGATGCAATTAATATCAGAAGAGAGGGGGGAGAATGGTAAAATCTAATTGTGGCTGGGAATGTGTGAGTAAAGTGCAGGGAACAGCTCAAGACTGCACCCACAGGCACATGGGGTCTGGAACTTTCAGACAAATCTGGGCAGCACCAGCTTGTAAGTTTTAAAAGTTTGGTTCCTTTATTGAATTCAGAAGGTTCAGGCTCCCCTTGCTAGTTTAGAAATTTATTTTCCTGTTGCAGTCCTGTGATAAATATTCCCCTGGCTGGAGTACCTGTGCTCAGTGCCAGATTTCAGCAAAACCTGGGAGTGTAACACAGGGGTCTGTCTGTCAGGATCTCCTATGTTTAACAATAAAAGATATTTCACACTTTGGAACAGTGCATGCACTATACATCAACAAATACTGGGTTTTTCAAAACAAAAAGTGAAAATGGAAATGGTTTGGCTCATTCCACTGAGCTGAAGTCTGTGGAAGAATGGTTATTCCTCTGGGCATGAGGAAGCATTTTATGCTGATCTGCTTTAGATTTCTAAACAAAAATGACAGAACCACCTGGGTATCACTTCTTCTTTAAAAAAATCTCCATGAGAAATACGAATAATTTAAGGCAGCATTTAATTGTAACTATAAACAAGATTTATTCAGCAGCTTTACAGCCATTTGCCTTTTGAAGACATTTTTGTATCTGTAAACATCTCAATCTGTTTTTGTGAACCATGAAGCTCACACAGCATTTCCAGACTTCTCACAAAGGGCAGCTGAAGAAGCCAAGCACAAAGATATTCAAATATCACTGTGGCTCATGCAGGAAATCTGCAAGAGTGGCAGGGCAGGTATGTTATCAACCTGCTGCCTGATGCTTAGCATGCAGACAAATGAATCCAGCCTTGCTTTCTGCTGGCATTGAATGGGTGAGGGAGCTATTTTGGCCAACTTTAACATATACTCTGGCATTCTGCATGCTGTACTGAGGTTTAAGATAATGTTTGTTGTTGCAATCATAGCAGCCATTATTATTTACATTCTGGAATTGATTTTCCCAGTTTCACTTCATTGCTTGACAGCTTTATTTACTTTCTACTTCTCTGTGTTGTTTTCTAGAGATGTAGCGAGAATTGTGATTTTTCTGGGTTAGTGTCAGTGTGAATTATTCTAAAGGAAATATAGATGTAGGAGCATAACTTGTTTGATACTGTAGTCCATCAACTATCAAGTTGCAACGTGGGATGCAGGAAATTTCCTGTACATAAAGTGGGAGGAGGGAATATTCTAAAATCTAGTTTACAGTTTAGGAAAACTCTAATTTGTGCTTTCTGCATGTATCTAATGCAAGACTGTTTTAGAAACGAATGTAACATGGAATGTAATCTGCATTGCCTTCAAAATAAGATGTTAACATCTCTATTAGTAGCAGAGAAAATAAGATGCCATATTGAAACATATCAAATATTTAATATCCATATTTTGAATGTCCTTATGCCTTCAAACTCTCCTGCAGTGCTCCAGCTGCAGAAAAACTCATTTATTGTCTAATTGAAGTAAATAGCACTTGTCATTTTAGGCAGATTGTGCTGCCAGAGAGTTTTTAGCTGGAGCATTTGCCACTTTTCCTGGCAAAATTTGGTTTAATGACAGTCAAGAAGTAGTTGAGGCAAGCAAGCAAGCAGTTTGGTACCTAGCATTTTATGGCAGCCCTATCTGTAAATCCCATTGCATCCCACAGTTCTGGTGTGGAGGGAGGAAGAGGGAAAGGAAGGAAGGAATGCTGTGGGTGAAAAATTGTCACTCTTTCAGCTGCAGTGAGTCCAGATTCTGGTATCTGCAATGGGGTCTTAGAGGCTACTTGTTTTATTTAGGATTCCAAGTAATTATTCTGAATATTTCAAAAATCCTCTTCGTGTCTAAGGCTGCTAAAAGCAGCATTTTGTGCAAATCTCAACACTAGTAATTGAAAAGAGATTTTCCTCCTCACTGGTTTTCCTTGGTATTTTCAGGAAGCACAATATTTGTGTGTAAATACTTGCTCTCAAATGATTTGTGGGGTTTGCCAAGGTCTGTTTTCCTCTTTCATTTGGGGGTGAAAAAAGAGAGAGAGAGAGCCCTACATATGATGAGCTTTTCCTGTTCTCCCAGTTTAGTGTCTCCTTAAGCCTCAAACTGTTTTATAGTACAAGAACTAAGAGTCAGAGCAAACCAAGTTAGTGGGAGACATGATCAAAACAAGGAAAAGGAAGTGGGATTTCACACAGCAGGCAGCAGACAGGGAGCTGCTTGCCAGAGAAAGCTGTGGATGTGAAAGTTTGTCATATGGATCCAGGAAATGCCCTGAACAGAAAATATTTGAGGGCTGAAAAGTGAAGTATCACTTTAATTTTTTTTATTATTATTTTTTATTTCAAGACATATATTTGCCATATTATTTTTTTCTCTGTGTGTCCACGTTTGTGCTGCAGACAGGAGCCTGGCAGCCCCTGGCTCTGAGCCTGCACAGCGCTCTGCTGCTCTCCCTGCATTTCACACTCGGCACTGTTAGGGTTTCCAAGGCTTTTATGGAAACAGAATAACACCCCAGAGGTAGCTGCATGCCAGCATGTGCTGATGTAATCCCTCTGAGATGAAAGGAGCTCTTCAAGTAAACACCAAGTCATGTTCTAACCTAGCACTTATGATGAGACAGTGAAACGATTTACAGGCCAATAAATGTGAATAACTCCTGGCTAGCAGCTCGCTCGCAGATCTCCACGCCTCAAGCAAACAAGCATTGTTCTCTGTAGCTCCTCAATTCCCACTGAAATAGTAATTGAAAGTGATAAGGCTCTTACCTGAAAATCTCAGAAGCTGCTCCTTTTCCAGACATAAAGAAAGAGCCATTCAACTTGTCAAACTTGAGGAAGAAACACAAACAATATGGACAGAGAGGGATTATGTAGTGCTGAATAATCCATCTCCTTTCTAGATCCTTGTGAGCTTTCACAAGCCTCTATGTGGTCCTTTACTTCCACTGGATTATTCCACTGTCAGCAAGAAATGGTCATGAGTTGGAGATAGCACTTGTCCCAGAGACAACTTTTCCCTCTGTGCCCCCTCACTTTGCAGTCTGGCTTCAGACCAGAAGGATGCTCACTTTGTTCAGGGTGATTCCAGTGGAATTTGATAGCCCTCTATTTGGAGAGAAAGGAATTACAGCCCTGCTCAAAGTCCAGCAGGATGAGGTCTGCAAGACTCTGCTCCCATTCATGGTTATTTCCCACTCATCCAAATACTTGTCATCAAAGTACTTTTGTCTTAAATCTCTGATTAACTACATGTGCCATATATAGACAAAATGAGTTTATGATTACATGGAGCCTAGTTTTGCTTTCCTTTCTCTTCCATATAAATAGGAATGAGTGCAAGCAGGCCAGAAATAGTTGTTCCCTCATCCTGAGCTCACATTGTGGCTGAAAAGTACCCAGGCACCTCTTTGACCACCATGAGCTTTTGGTTTGAGTAACTAGTGATATTTAACCAACAGGTGTGTTTGCCTGACAAGGTATGAGCAAACTCTATGCACAAATTGCTTTACCAAAAAAAAAAAAAAAAATTTAAGGAATACATCACTGCCTGACTGCATAGGCAGGAGGGTTGCTTGTTTTTGTCAGGTGTTTCTTTTAAAGTACTGATTGTAGAGGAAGACCAAATTCTGCTCTTTTCACAGGGGTAGCTGGGATTTATGACATGATATTCTTGCTTCTCTGGAGTAGAAGGATGCATCCTGAGGAGATTTTAGGATATCCAATATCAAACACTAGTTAAGGTACTGAATATTTAAATATGAAAGCAGAATAGATAAATACAGTGCACAGAAGAAATACAAGAGATGGAAGAGAAGCAGCTCAAAAAGGTAAGAATATTTGGTAACTCTTCTGGAGGCTGATGCTCAGGGAACATCTCAATCCATCACAGTAGAGCTCCAACAACAGGGAGGGAGGTAGCGACTGAGCCCTGAAAATGCAAAAAGGTGAATTGTCTTTCTCTGTGTTTAAAAACAAAGAGGGAATTAATATAATATTTCCCTTCTGTTCCACTGTGATTGGAGTTCTTCAGAATGCTTCTCTTGCTTAGTGGGCAGGAAAACACCAGGCAATATCTAATAATAACAAGTCATCTATACCAAGCTGCTCCTAGCCTAGATGTAGATACATTAGTTTTATCTGTGCTTTTGTTATTTAACGTGGTAACTTTTGTAAGGATAAGAAATCTCAGCTCTGGCGTTGGGTTTTGTTGCCCTCCATGCTTTAAAGAACAGCCACACCCAAAGGTTTCTCTAACAGATCTGTGCTCTGCAGGGAGAAGAACAAAAAATAAGAATTGTAACTTCATATGAACATAGTCTGTATATTTGCACATCCTTCTGCCTCTGTGAGAGCACCAGGAAAACATCTGCATTTATGTCTTTTGTCAGGGTCACGGCACAGCCCTTGGATCAGAGCCCAACAAATTAATGAACTTCTGAATCATGGCCCAAGGGTCTTTCCCTTCTTGTGTCTGCTAGAGGGGGGCAGAAAGCAGAACCCAGTAATATAAATCTGCTCTTTGGTGCCCACTGCAGCTGTTACAGAACAGGTCACTTCCCTCAGGTGCACAGTGATGTGTTGTGTTGCTGCAGAATCTCTGCCAGCATTTAGCTCATGTGCCTCTCTCAGGGATAATGAGAAATTAAAAGCTGTGACACCATAGGATTGTGGATCAAAAATTTGGTCTTCTTCAGCATGTGATGGCATTTTTCTTGTACTGCTAAAAGCTGGCTAAAGGCTGATTTTTGGAATTGAAAAGTCTTGAAAAGTTGCCTGCTCTTTCTTTTTATATTTCAGCATTAATTTTCTTTGGTATGTATTCATTTGCTTTTCTCAAACACTATACTTGAAATGCCCCAAAGATTTGAGTAAATTACTGGAAAAATACCATGACATTGATCAAATTTGTGATATATTAGTGTTGGAATTGGGTGCATTCAGGTATAGCTGGAAAGAAATTGAATACCTCCTATGTTATTAGTTTAAGAGCCTACTCTCTTGGCATTAAAAACAAATCTAATTCCCAAACTGTCTTTATCACCCTTTAATGCTGTTATTGATTTAATTCCTAGAGACTGGATTATTTTTATCTTGAGAGTGGTGAAGGGGGATTTGTTTTTTAAAATGTCACTATTTTTGAAATTGAAATATTGGACAGATCTCATTATGTCAGCAGAGACAGCTGAGAGTTATTTTGAAGAATACACAAAAAATTTAGGCTTTTTAAATGGAAGGGTGTAGATATGTAGGTATGTTCTCACAGAAGTGATCTCCTGCTGTCTTGATGCTATCCAATGAATCTTGATGTAAAATTTAGGCTCAGCTCTCAGTCTCGTGTCTAAAATCCTGCCTAGGCCTGGCTGAGAAAACTGAGCATATGGGGGAGACTGGGGAAGCTCTTCTCTGGTGGGGACCCACTGAAGAATGTGAGGTCTGACAAAAAGATGTGATAAAATGCAATGTTTCCATAATGACAAGGTGCACCCAGTGTCCCAGGAGAGCTGTTGGCATGGACACAGCTGTGAGCTGGTTCCTGACCAGCCATCCCTGCTCTGTGCCTCTCAAGTTCAGCTCAAATAACTGCTCACACAGGCAGGAGCTTTCAAATGCCTGAGTTCTCCTCTCAGCTCTGCAAGCTTAAATAAACACCTAAACATCTTCAGGGGCAGAGTAATATTCTGCTGTGTTCTGTTAGGGACAGAGTGGTGCTTGTGTTTACAGGTGGATTGGAAATTTAACTAATTTCCTCTACACAGAAATTCGTGTGTGCAATGCTTCATTTGCATTAAGCATTACAGGCAACCATGGAAATGAACTTTTTTAACGTGCTAGTCAACTTCAGTAAACCTAAGCTGGCAAATCACCTGCTCTAGCCTGATAGCAATGAGAATTTTATAAATGCAACAGTAAAGTTATCCAGTGCTTTTGCCTTGGTTACAAAACACATGCATTTGGGCATTTGCTAGTAGAGAGAAGCAGGAGGAGCTGAAGCAGAGCTGTTCATGCTCAGGGCAGCAAATCAGGGACAAATCTTCTGAAATACAGCTGGTGTCACCAGGCATTTGATGGCAAGAGGCTGCAATGTTGTGGGGAGCAAAGATGCAGGACCAGCTCAGCACAGCAAGCAAATGGGTCTGTGACCTGTAGACCTTAAAGCACATGGTTTAGGGTATTCCTAAAGCAGGGTCAAACCACATAAAACGCCCAAATGTTACTGATACCGATGAAGCAAACAACAGTTAGATTTCTGGTGTATTTCATCCCTGATTTCAATGTTTTCTAGACAAAAGACAATATACAGCAGCTGAGTACCTGTCTCCTCACATCCTTCTGAAGTAACACAGATGTTTATTGTAGAGTTCTGCAGCCAAATGCGCTTAGGGCTGACCGTGCTTTGTCATGCTCCTTAAATTAATCCCAGCTGAACTGGTCAAGGCCAATACTATTTCTTGGAAGCAGCTGAGTGGGTGAGTCTTTCTTTAGCTGGAGAGGAAGAAGAAAACACACATCTGCTCTGCAAGTAAACATTTGTTTCAGCTTGAACCTTGGGATATTAATTTTTTGTTTGAGTTGTGGCCTGACTGCAGCCACTTTGTCTCACTGATCAGATGGGCACAGCTACTTAACAAGTATAACTTATACAGCTGAGAAACATTTATGGAAAAATAGGGAAAGGAGATTTTTATAAAAAAATGTATCTAGTTGGCTTTTTTACCCTGCAACTCTGAGGGTGCTGTGATATCAGGGAATATTTTTTCATGCTCAGGTTGGTGTGTAAGCTGCAGTGCAAGTTGAAAATTGAGCTACCTGCCCTAAATGTATCTCTCAAAAATGAGAGGGGGATTGGCTGTGGGGATGAACAGTTTTATAGTACAGCTCATATTTTCAGAACAGCTGTGATGTTGGGATATATCCTCTTTCAGAAATTTTCTACAATCTCTTGGGGAACATAAATTAAAGAAATATTGTCTTATACCATGCTATTGAGAGGAAAAATACTTATGCAGCAACAGTTGCTGAAGAAAACATCATTTTTCCAGACAAGGTATTGCTATACTTAGATGTTCCAGATTTTCATGAACTTATTGCTTATATCTTTTAGAAACTGATTTATCTAAAGAAGGTCTCTCCCTGTTCTCTTGTCTTAATTTCTCTAGCTCAGTGAAGCTAGTTTTATTTCACTGTGAAATAAACTTGTTCAGAGCTATATTTTTGTCAAAGACAGATGTTGGTAAATAAGCACAGGTAGTTTCCAAGCAATTTCTGGTTATCTAACAGGTATTAACTGAGGTAGAAAAGCACTGCTAAGAGGGAAGTACTTCTGGTATAAAAGAGTGTTTGCAGCTTATTTCAGAGATTTGGTAGTTTCTGCTCAGTGTATTTCAGTGCTTTCTATCTGTTGAGCTGTGTGAAGCATAGCAAATTGTTCTAGCTGTCAAGTGTTGCAATGCTGATGTTTATGACTCAGCAGTGGGTTTTTGTGCTGTGCACTCATGTGGCAAAAGGCCTCTAGTGAGGTCTGCAAGAGCTGAACTTGTGATTAATGGCTCCTGCAAGTCGAGCAGGGCTGTGGGTGACATTAAAACAGCATGGTAAATGCTGCATGCAGATCCTGTGTGCTGGAAACCAGCATAACAAACACCATTTTCCCATCCAGTGTTGGAAGCACTGGAAAAGCAGCCCTTGGCACGAGGGTGGAAGGCTGGAAATACATGCTGTGGTGTGGTGCTTTGCATCCCCAGGGTAGAAAAATAGTTTCAGGAAAAGCTGGCACGTCTTGGTTTTTTTTAAAAAAAATGTACTTTCTTGATTTTTGTGACTTTGAAGCTCCAATTATGAATATATTCAACATTTTAGGGTGTTTTTATAGCTGCCCATCCAAGAAACATCTGTCTTTTAAGGCATTCTTATGTTCTAGCCTGTGGTCATTATCAAGTAGCACTTTGCAGAGAGTGATGGTGACTCAGAAAGTTTCCTTCTGAAGGTTTCAACCTTCTGTTACCTACCCAGCAGTGAGGATTAAGAAGAATTTATCCTCCTGTACCTGGTGGTGCAGAAAGAGAGCTTGGAGGTGGCTGCTGCCTTGTGCAGGTTGCTAGTTAGATGGAGAGGAAAGATGCAGGAGAAAATGTCACCAGCTGATGGGGAAATGAGAATGGGTATTTGTATCTCTGAGTTTCCTGGCAATAGAATTACAGTGGATTACACAGAAGGGCAAGGCAGGAGTGGGAGTAAAGGCAACAGGGAGAGGATGATAAATAGCTGAAGACAGGCAAGAAAAACAGAGATGTTGAAGCAAACAGGGAGAGATAAAACAGTTTATTTACAAGTGTTCTCTGGTATCTTCTTGGTTATGTGGAGGGCTTTTTTGTTTGTTTTGCTCTGTTTTTCCCCTGCAGAAGTTGAGTTGGCTTTGCTCCCTGTCTGATCAGAGGTGGGTCATGCTCCCACACATCCCTGTCCTGGCCCTTGCCCAGTGCAGCACCCCTTGTTTAACTCCTGTTGCAGTGACACCCCTGGCTGCCAAACTGCAACTGGGAATTAGTCTCACATTCCAAAAAATGAAAAGGTATCTGGGAGTTTGCCCCTTTAAAACATTAAAATGTTACTTTAAATCCTCATAACAACGTAATCTGTTTCAAGAGATGGTCAAATCAGTCTTCAACTCTTATATCTTTTGCAGTTTGGCTGTAATTTTTTAATAGTCATTCAAAAGTGAAAACCTCCAGGTATCCATTCTTTGTTTGTGTTCTTAGAACCAGACCCCTTTACACATTATACTTTTGCTGATGTTGGCTGATCTCTTCTCTTACAAAATCAAATTCTCTAATTCTTTCTTCAGCTACTAGAGTCAATTTTTAGCATCAGAAATAATATTGTCTCTGTCAATATTACTAGGTCAAGAAAGAAGTTATTCCTTTTATCTTGTCTCTTTGATTTGGGATATAAATGTAAAATAGGTTGTCAGGGTTGGTTTTTTTTTCCAAATGATAAAATATTTTGCTCTGATGAATCAAAAATACACTGTTGTAATGTTATATCTGTCTCAAAGGAGTTGCAATTATACATTGAGGTCAGATTTCAGTACTTAGTGAAACTATTTTGTTTTCTGTAAACACCTGTGGTGTTTTTCTTTGAATAGAGCTGCAGCTTCAACAGACTTGCAGCAATTTGCCTTCTAGTCCTTTTGTGCCAAGAGAGTAACCTAAAGCTGGGGTTTTTCCTCTCAAATTGAGGCATAGCTGGAGTGTGAATGTGAGTACAGAGCTGTGTGGGGTACCCCAGGTTGCTTTTGTACACAGCATCCTAGAGCTGATGCTCTTCTCTTTTTGGTCTAGTAGTCTTACACTGATGTAGCTAAATTTAAATTCTGCCCTTTTCTCATGGTCTCAGTATCTAAGCCATTGCAGAGGGTAAAAAGACCCATATAAATAACACCTTGCAGTTCTCAGTAATTTTCTGTGTGAGCTGAGTCAAGATGAAGGAGAATGCTCTCCCAAACACATGGAGAAGCCACTTCATCCCAACTATATGTGAACACACACAAAGGAAGACAAAGCATACATATGAGAGGAAAGCAAACTTCATTCCTGGTGGAAGCAACATGGTTTTGTAGGCAATCAGGACTCAGTGTGGCCATGCACTTTCTACTATCTCTGAAGGACAACAGGAGCTTTAATGCTGGGAAGACTGAAAAGTGTAAGAACAAAATGTTAATGATAGAAGGGGAGCAGGTGTTTTTTCTCTCTTAGTAATTCATAATTGATGTTTACAAGGCTGGAGAATGTAGGGGGCTTTGTTTGGGTTTTTTCCCTCTCTTTTTAACTTGGAGAATTTCAGAGCACAGTAAACAATGGGTTTTCCATTCCAGTGAACAAGCTGTTCTGGGCTCTCGAGCTGCAGCTTTTAGCCCATTAGGTTGAATTCTGCTGGAGTGATGGATGCTGCAACCACCATTCAGTTGGCAGTCTGGTGTGTCTCCATGCATAATTAGTCAGGGAAATCAGCTTGAAAGGCAGCAGTTGCCTTGACAGAAGCACTGAGTGAAGCTGGTTGTCATGTGTTGGGGTTTTCATGCAGTAAATGTTTGGCTCCCAGGGGGTGACAGTTGGCTGGAGCCTGGGGCACAGGAGGTAGAAGGGAGTGTGAGCACTTAGTCAAGAGCTGTGGGAAATCCTTGGAGTAAGGAGCAAACAAGATTTGCTGCTGTTGGCACAAGCCTACCAACCTCAGGGCAGGATTTCAAGAGAGTATTGGAGATGGGCATGTAGCACTCTGGCCTTGTGTTCTGAGCAGCTGAGTGCCCACCTTACCCCAGCACACAAAGCTGTGAGCTGACACTTAAGGTGATGATTTTTAATATTCTCAGTACACTCTTGGGCCAGGCACCAGCTGGTTCTGGTAGTTTGGCTTCATAGGGAATGGGTCCAAATCGTGAATCATTTAGAGATGGCCATATCCTGTGCCCACCTACTCCTTGGCTGCTTTTCAGAAAAGACTGGTCTGTCCCAGCCTCTGCCAGCTGAATATTGGCTCTGATGACAAGAAAATGTGCTGTCACTGTGCTCTCCTTGCATTGTTCTGGGCTGCATTGGAAGGAATGTTCCCAAGCAGACCAGGGGAGGTGTTTATCTCCACCTGTGTGGCCCTGGCCAGCCAGGACCCAGGGTGCTGGATCCAGCTCCAAGGAGGGGATTCCTCAGTAGCAGCAGGCGCTGCATTTTGTGCCTTGCAGTGATCAGTGCTGCTCACACTGGGCTGAAGAAGTATGACATTGCTTTACAGGGTACAAACATAAAAGGCTCTGCTGTTGTTTTTTGATCTTCATTCCTTACCTGTCTCCAATTCAGATCTCCCACAGAGACTTTCAGCAAGCCCCACAGAGCTCAAGCTCAGCCGGTGTAAATCACTGCACCTGCATTTTGGTTTAAAAAAAACCCAAATCCATTTTTAAAAATTGCCTTCCCCATTCCAGTCCCTGTGTGGAGCCCTTGCTGCTAGATATGAGGTGGCAGGAGGCACATCTGCAGCATAAGCAAGGCAGCAGATTTAACAACCACACTAATTAAAGCAACTCTTCCAGTGATATCTGTCTAAATTGCACTCTTGGGTAATTAACTCTTTGTTGTTATTGCACTTTTTCCAAAGCATCTCCTCAAACAGAGGATTCCCTTCTGCCCACATTTCTCAAGAATAATATTCTAGTAGATTGGCAGAAACAGTTTCCATCCATGTTCTAACAGCAAATCTCCTGCTATTAATCAGGTTTGGGATTTTTTGGGGGATCCTGTTTATTACCAGTTTTGGACTAGTCTCCAGCAGTACCTTCATACACCAGAGCATGGCTATTTGTAAGATCACCTTGCCTGTGAGCTGTTGTGAGTGGCTCTGAACAGACAAGTGGGCTATGACTGAACTAACAAAGCTTTTCTCTTTAGGATTCTTTGCCTTGATCCTTGATTTTTATCAAGTCCTAGTCCCAGATGTCCCTTTCCATCAGGGTTTTGCTGCTCTGAAAGCATACTTCAGCTTCTTACTTCCAGCAGTTCACAGCCACACCATTAAGAGCAATATGCTGAAACCTTGAGCAAAAACCTCTTTGGCTAAGGCAAGCTCCTAAATCCTTCAGGACCTCAAGGCAATTTTACTAATTGATACTAGAAACACTCAAGGCAAAGAGCTTGACACCTTCTGCCAGAAAACATCTGAATAGCACCACACGTGAAAAGACCCAAAAGGCTGTGTAGTCCAGCACACTGTTTTGAAGTAAGGAAATTGGCTTGTGGCAATGCTAGACTGGAGCTAAGAAAAGCTGTGAAACTGTCACAGGCAACACAAGATGATCTGTGGAGTTCCCTTAGTGCCTTGTAAGGGCTGCTGGAAGTGACAGCTGTAAAGCCATGCTGTTAGGTGGCAGCTTGAGTGAATTTTGTTTGCTTCTCAGGCAAAAGGTGCCCTTGTCACAGTTAGAAAAGTTGCCACAAGCAGTTCCTAGGGAATCAGCAAGACAACTGCAAACAGAGCAACAGTAGAAAATACCCAGAGGAGCAGGGGAGGCAATTCCTTCAGACAGTATTTGGTAGGGTGACCCCTCATGCAGAGAGCAGGAACAGCCTGCAGACAGACACCAGGTTGGCAAACAGCCTTTGGTAACTCCAAAATCATAAATTTTCAACACTTTGGTTCTGCTTAATCAGCTCCTGGAAAAAAACCGGTTTGTGTCTCCTATGCACAGAACTAACTGCTTAAATGTTCATTGCTCACAGTGGGAGCTGCCTGGAAGTGAGGCTTTGAACTGAAACTAAATCTTTCTTATCTCTTCTGTATGAATTTGACCTACAGTCCTATGGTTTGTACATGGATGTTGTACACTACAGCCTGTCAATGTTGTCACTTTTTATCAGGGCAAGCCTTTTAAGCACAAATAAAACTCCTCACTGCAAAGAACTCAACTTCCCCATAGAACTGTTCAGCTTTAGCTTGATTGTGGCTTGGAGGGATTCACAGGCTAATAATAATATTTTTTCCCCCCAGTATCCATAATATTTGCAACATTCTGTGCTGTAGAAATGCTGAACTCCCAGAAAAACTGCTTTCCTATAGAACTAGGGAAAAAAAAAAAAAGCTTTTTTCATGCAATGTATCGTGTTTCATTTTAGATCATCCATGAATTTGATTTTCTTTTCTGCCATTTAATGAAAATTCAGAAATGTTATTAGTATTAGTTTGACAGGTGTATTTCTCTGTGTGCTGTCCTCCTAAGGCATGTAAAAGACAAAGACTTTTTCCAGCACGTTGGAGTAAAATAATTACTTCCTCGTTGAAAATTCACTTTTATTTCCAATTATTGAGACCTTTCTGGTGTTTGTTTTCAGCTCATAATCTGAAGTCCAGAAGCCAATCTATTTTTTTGCAGTTACATCCCCAGGCCTTTGTTTATCAAAGATGAAAGACTGAATAATAGCAGTTAAGAGCCTTTACTAGAGGGAGGTGTACAGAGATTTCTGGGAGGCAGCTACACTGGAATGTGCTCAAAGACAAATTCCACTTTGCTGAGAATGAAGGAAGACACTTCAGTGATCCCCTGCAGTCAGCCCAGCCTCTAAAAAGGGACAAATATCGCCATCTTGAGGTTACTGTCCTGTATGGAAAGGGGAGAAATATTCAGCTACAGCTAATTAAAAATAAAATACCTTAAATTCACTTAAAAGGCTCCGAAGGAACACAAAATTAAAGTTGCTGCAATAGAGAAAACCTGATTTCTCTGTTGCTGTTCCCTCTTTTTATAAAGAAAAAAAAACATTGGTGAATAGAATTTGTCATGCTGTCAGAATCCTATTGAAATAGTAAGTGTTCTTTTGTTAAAAAAAAAAAAAAAGAAAGAAAAAAGTCCAAGTGATATTTCTTAATTTTAAGACAGCCTAACTACCACTTGTGCCTTCATCTAAAAATGCTGTGTTCATTTTTATGGGTTCTTAGCAATTGCTATCATGTAATTTTGTATGTTTTGACTGTACAAGATGACTCTCTTTTGAGAGTTGTAACTGTGTGTAAATCTACTATGCCAAGAGCCAAACACACAAAAAATGTATTATTCTACTTTTTATCACGCTGACACTGATCTATTATACACACATAGGGGTGGTTTGCTGAAGAACAGAGGAATGTAGTCTGAAATACATTCCCAATTCTTTAAGTTATTGATTTCAATGATCCAAGATATAGGTGAGCAAATGGAAAACAAATGTTACACTCTAGCACTTAAATTGCTGGTAATTCCAGCATGATATTTGTGGGGTTGAAGTCCAACAGGATTTCACAATGCTTCAAAGGCAAGCTTGCAGTTCTTGTTTCCAGGTGAAAAGATCACCTGGGAGTGATTTTACAACTCTTTCTTACATTCTTGACCTGGTTGCTGACTTTCTGATTAACTCTGAACCTGTCACTGAGCTCCTGTGTTCAACCTTAAAATCACCATAAGAAAGGTGATTTGCTGCCTGAAATGCATAAATGAGAAGAGACAGTTTCTGCTGAATGCAGAAACTGGGCAATTTTACAATGGAACAGCTTCTCTCCTTCCCTGAGCTCTGCATTCCTCACAACTGATAACCACTGTGATTTTTTTTTTTTTTTTTTTTCCCATATGGGGAATGGATTTCTTTAATATCCTATTTAGTGCCATCATTTCTGCTTGGGAAAAAAAAAACGAAGAGAGGGGATGGAGGAGGGAAGATACTACTCCAAATAGAAGCCTTAGAAGTCCTGGTTTCTGAAGGTTTAGTGCTGTTTCAGGTCACAATAGAGGTCTGACTAGTCCACTAATTTTTTCTGACAGCCTCTAGGAGAAGATGCAAAGAGAATAGTGTGAGAAGCAGCCAAGAATATTTCACCATCCAATTTTTCCACTCAGGCTATCAAGTCTGCTAATGAAAGAGCAATGCTGACATATTCATGTATTTATATTCACACACACAGGACTCTGGTTAAAGAAATAGCTCAGCCATGCCAAGAGTCAATGCCATGGCATGTAATCTAAAGAAAAACTGGTGCTTAATGGCAGGTGCCTGAAAGTGTGAGTATCTTCTTACAAACAGTGCTGGCTGTGGCACCTGCTGGTTCTGGGGTGCACTGGGAGCTCCCTGTGTGCTCTGGATTAACCCAGCAGGCAGCTAAATGAAGCAGCCACTCACAGTGGGTGGGGGACACAATTTGGGGAAAACAGATCTTATGAGTTGAGATAGAGTTTAATAGGACAGAAAAGGAAGGGAAAATAATAATAATAAAATGAATGCACAAAGAATGGGGATGTGGTGAGCATGGTGACGTTGGGTTAATGGCTAGACTCAATTATCTTGGAGGCTATCTTTTCCATCCTCAGTGACTCTTTGACTTTTGTTGAGTGCCTGGGAAGAGAATGGAGCAGCTTCTGAGTGCAAGCTCTGCCTTTTGTGCTTGCCCTCCCAGATATGACTGAATCTCCGTGGCTATTTATCTCAGGAGATGCACAGCTAAGATCAGAGCCATGCCTGTGAAGATGTGACTCAGTTCTTCCCTGTAGAGCCTCCTTTTTTTGCTCCTAGAAATCAGAGTGAAGCAGAACTGGCTCATGGTAACAAAATAACACAAATCTGTTGTAATCTGTAAGAACACTGAACTAAAAGGATCGTGCACTTTGTTTCTATGTTCTTGCTTTCTGTCCTGTCAGGGCAAATTGTGAGCCCTCTACTCAAGTGGATGTCACCCTCTAGATGACAAATATTGTGATTTAGTGCTAAACTGCTGAGTCTGAGAATTTATATATTAACAGTAAGGAGGTTTTTAAAAACCCCTGAGTTTAAAAATTAATTTTGATGCTTTATTTTGTTCCTATAGTTTTGAACATTTTAGAGGTCTGGTTTTCAAGCTTCCTCCATAAACCTGGTGGCAGAATACTTTATAGGAAAGTGGATCTTCTTAACCAGAAGCCCTTTTTTGAGGAAAAAGGTTAAGCATCCTGAGAATCTGGATAACTATGTTGTTGTCCAAGCTTGTAATTTTTATGAGCTTCCTCTTTTCCCTTTAAAGGGAATGAGATACTTCTCAGAACAACTCTGCTCTAGTTAGAGCTGACTCTGCTCTTAGATGTGTTTCCATGCTCTTGGTTCCCCTTGAAGACTGCAGGAGCTTAGGGACTGTACTGAGGGTCAGAGGGTTTGGGTTGATCCATGGTGTGTCCCTGCTGCCTGGGCCATGTCCTGAGTGCTTGCTCCAGGCTCAGCGAGGAGCAGTGATGATGCACTAATGGTGCTCTGAGCAAAGCTGCTTTGCTCCTTGTTCTGAGACTCCTGCTTTCTGGCAAACCAGGCAGTGCTGAGCTCTGCCTTCGTGGTGAGATTCCCAGCCCAGAGGTGTTTTCTTCCTGAAGAAAGGTAGCTGGAATTACAGTGTGTTTGCAAAAGCCTCCTGGCCTCCTGAGAGCATCAGGTGTGCACAGAGGAGGGGAGGGAGGCAGCCAGTGTGCAGTGCTATTGGAACTCATTCCAAGCCACTCATTTTGCTTTTTCTCTCCTTCTTGCCAAATTATAGATCAAAGTCCAGGCCTGAATATGCATGTTAGGAGAAAGCACTCAGATAACTTCTCCTTAATTATGTTACAGCCCGTTACTGCATTAAGACGTAATTGTCAATTTCATTAGAGTTAATTGTTGCAATTTTAATATCACTATCAAAGTGAAGTATCCTGGCTGGAAGAAGCAGCACATCATCTTCTTTTGTGTAATGTCCCACGTGTTACTACACGCCCAGGATCAAGACTTGGCCATGTTTCTGACAGACAGATTTGATTTTAACAACAAACCATCGGGGGATGCTCTGAGCCTCTCCAGGCAGGAGGTGAGAAAAGCTCTCCAGGGCCAACCTGTCTGATTGTGGTGGAGCTGAGATACCTGTGGTTCTTTTTGTGCTGCTGTTCCATTATTTGTTTTCAATAAAGGGCAGCCACTTTGCTGTTCTAATGTGATATTAAGCAGTTAAGCAGGCTTTCCATGGATACTGAATTGCTTGGTTTTGTGTCCCCATTTTGTTTTTGGACAGTACCTCATGTGAGCAGGAGGTGCACTCTCTGAAGTGGCCAAAAGCTGCCTCTGGCTCCCTGTGTGAAATAAACAATAATTTGATGCTTTGGAGCAGTGTGGGGTTTTGAGTGATTAAAACCATGGCATGGTAGAAATGAAAGCACGTGTTATTTAGGCAGGTCAGCTTATATAATATTATATAACTTTATAAGTATCTGTAGCATTGTTGACCTTCTACAAAAGACAGAATAATTAGATGATATCTTCATTAAAGTATAGTGCACTACTACTTCAGCTCCTGAACAGTAGGGAAAAGATGTTAAATATGATTTAGGAGACACTTAAAATTATATAGCAAAGCTGCTTCTAGGGATAGCTGTGATAAAACGGTCACTCAAGGCTAAAATTAACTGTTTTATCTCAATAAAGGTCAAGATTTGTTCTTCTAATGGCTTTTAGTGCCCATTTCCTTCTCAACTAGGCAGAGAGGCACTATAGCGGGACTGGAAGATCCATCCAATTGAAAGAATGAGCCAGGTGCTCCTGGGAAGATGTAGGGAGGCTTGTGACTTATTTTCCTTTATTTTTTTCCTCTTTTCCTCGATAACCTCTTTGGGCACATACCAGTGAGGTGTTCCCTCTTTGGTGAGGTCCTGAGAAGGATGCCTGTGTGAGAGGGAAGGACATGTGGCACATCTGCATCCACACAGGAGCATCTCCTGGGCTTTAGTGGACACAGAGCTGGCAAGTTTTCCTGCAGCGCTGTTTGCAGCTCTATCAATTTCAGATTTATTCAGGCATGGATTTTCCTCGAAATAACTAGTCTGGAGATGACAGCTGAACATAGGGGAAAACATAGAATATTGCCAAGAAAATGCAGCTCCTGTGGGGTGGGATACCACTGGCTACCTGGCAAGCCTCCCTTCCTGAAGGGCTGGGTGCTTGCTGCATTGCTTCCTTCAAATTAAACCAAGCACCAAACCAAGGGTGGGGATTTTTTTATGTTTCTTTCTCAAAAGGTTGAACTCACATATCCCAGTTTGGCAGAGGGAGGATATGGCCTTCCAGAGGGAGCCTTGGTCTGTAGCCAGCCAAATGTCTGATGTCTGTGCAGCCCCAGCAGACCATGGAGCAGAGCAAGGTGCTGTCTTGAGCCCTGGCAGGTTGTCTCAAAAGTTCAGTGCCAGTCACAGGGAGGCAAAGTTGCCTCCTGTTGGGAAGTGGGGAAGTCTGTAGGTGCCTTGCAGATTAGCATCGACAGTGCAGTAACTAATCACCGCTGTAATTGGCAGCAATCACCCCAGCCAGCCCTGCCCTAAGCAGCCTCTGCAGCACCTATTTGCATTTCTCAGTTCCCTCCTGGGTGACATCAGGGTGTCACTCAGCCCCAAGACTGCTCTGCCAGCAGCTACACTGTGCCTGGGGATGCCAGCACAAGAAGCAAAGTGACATTTTTGAGAGAGATGTCATTTCTTTTTCAACACTGCAAAACATCCACCCATCTGTCACAAACATGTCTTCCCTCCCGGCACTCCAGCATCTCTCCATCAGTCACACACAGAATACAGCTCAGCACACAGGAATTTATCAAGTTAATTTCATTGCTCATATGCCAGTTTGCATTACTTGGGAGCTCCAGAACCACCTTCCTTGCACCTCTTGCCATCAGGCTGGGGCTTTTATTTTAAGCTTGTCCTAGAGAAAAGAACTGGAGAAAACACAAGTGAGGAAATAAGTATCTCTGAAAGAACAAGTTGACTTGCAGACAAACTGAATGTCCATGTCCTGAAGGAAATCTGCTGCCAGATCAGAGAGTTGGAGGTAGAACTCTTGCTGATTGCTCTCCACATCTTCCCACAGCTCCTTTTTTGTTTTTCAAAACTCAGCCTGGTGTGTTGGGTCTGTGTTAGGAGATGCTGATCCCTCAAAGGAGAAGCAGCCCTGTGATTTGCCTGGTGAGCTGTCACACCAATAGCAGATCAAGTAATCTTCATCCTCTTCACTCTGGAAATCTTGTTGACCCAGGTTAAACACTAGTTACCAGAGCAATTCCATTGTTATGGTGCTTATTCATAACTTCACTTAAAAATGTATAATGAATACGTGGTGCACACAGTCACTGTCAAGATCATGAACTTCTGATTTGCCCAGATGTTGCTACTAATGTTTCCCATCTAACCTTATGACACCTTTAGAAATATCTTGTTCTTTGAGACAAATTTTATTTCCTTTGTTGGATATTTATATGTGTGCCTTGGCTACCTGTGTATGACTGCTGAGATAGAAATCACCCATAAGAGTTCTGGAGAAAATTCATTCTCCTTGTGTCTCAGTCACCTAGAATGCTGATTTCTAGAAGTTGGATTGAATTTGTCATTCTGAAAGTGCTGCTATTTTGTCAACAAGCTAAAGTGGGAATTTTAATGGGTTAGTGAAGTTCACACGTGACTTATCAGATAATTCAATGTATTTGTGTTAGGTTCAGAGAACTGTGAAAAATGAGGCCAAATCAGGGACTTTTATGCTTTAAGCCTTTGTGAACTTGATTTTCTTTGCAACACTCATCCTGAATGGAGAACACATCTATGTGCTGGTGATTGTTTGTTTGTTGTGGGCTATGTGTGCTTATTTTGCAGGCCCATAAGGCATGAAGTTACTTCTCCCCTCCATCAGCTTTTTGACTCCACCTCATATGGAGGAACCCAATTCCTATTCTTACAATCCCTGAGACTGAAGTGTCAAACCTGATGGCAAACAGTGAGGTGGTTCTGGCACTCCCAAATAATGAAAACTTCTGGTTCCTGATATTGGAAGAGTGATAACAAAGAGATACAGCCCTATTTCTCTGAGAAGAAGAGGGCATTTCCCATGCCCCAGAGATAGGAAGAAGATGCACTAACAGAAGGCAGATTTTTATTTCTTATTGTAGAGTCTGCTGCCTGAAAAAAAAAAAAAATTGTTTGTATCTCTGAAAAATCTTTCTGAGCCAGAGCAGCAGAGGACATGGAAACTGGCCAGAGAGTTCAGTCCAGATTGCATTGAGGTTTATTACCGGGATAATGGTGCAGCTGGACTAAAGAGATGGCCAGGCTGTCTTCTTAGAGAAAAAAAAGCCCCAAAGGACCACTCCAAAACCTCTTGATCATTTTATCTCCACTGTTTTAATTGGCATATCTGAGTTATGGCCAGAATGTGAAAATAGCATACTCAGAATTTGCTACTTTTGTAGTAATAGGTCTGTTGCCAAGCTGCCAGTCAAATCCTATTTGCACCAAAGAAAAGTGTGGAGACAGCTTTTCTGCAACTGAAACTCCATTATCCATCACCTGAATATGCTGCCCAAACAATGCAGCATCCTTCAAATGTCCTGAATCCTTTTATTAGGTATATTTTACTTTTGGCTAAATAATTATAAAAAATTTCTAGTCATCTCTGCTAGTAAAACTTATTTCTTTTTAACTTAGAGAATAGGATGCAGCACTCTCATTATCTGAGGGTATCTTTAAAGATATAGAAAATGCTTTATGCCAGGTTATTTAGTGCACCTTTTAATGAACTGTCTGAGGGAGAAATAGAAATATTGATTGTGAGGCTTGATGTTATGAAAGGGAGTACAGGTGGAAGGCTGATGGTTATTTGTCAGGAGTCTGCAGTGGGAATATATAAAAATTTCTGAATTAGGTCTCTCATCTCATTGTCCTGCACAGTGTGCAAGGGGACCAAGCCATTTTGGTGTCCTGAAGCATGATATAGAGGGAAATGGCCTCCTACTCATGGCCCAGACACAATTAATGAATGGCTACAGATAAATTCTTGTTGCAAAGAAAGCTGGTGTTTGATCCCATTTGATTAAATACCATTCCCAGATTTAAATTCTTCTGAAGGATGATCACTCAGACTTCCTTCAATTTCCCTTTGCAGTTGGTCTGGAAGTAAAATGCTGCTTTTGAAATAGCTGTGTGATTCAGTTCCCTCATGCTCATTTAAAAACACTTAAAGAATGTATTTTAATTTCTGTTTCAGGGGATGGACAGACTTAATTTGAGAACTTTAATTTACTCCTGCCTAAGCATCTTGCTGGCTAATTCAAATGCTAAATGCACAACTTAATTCAATAATGACTTCTCTCAGATGAATGCTGGAGGCATACTATGTTTTAAAAGTCTTAGTCTGCTGTTCTAATTTAACAATGAACAATCTATGTTTAAGGGTTAAAATAATTTTATCTGGAGTTCAAATGGGGATATGTGAGACAGGAAGATTATCACAGACAGAGATATCTCTATCAACAGAAGTGAAGTGGGATTCCACCAGGCTAGGAAAAAGGAAGGTATATTGAGGGAATAAAGAACTTTACATACTAGTTCAGAAAGCAGCACTTAGGAAGGAAGACAGAATCTCCTCACAGTCTGGAACTGGAAGAAATGTGCTAGAGAAGCAAGTCCAAAGATCAAGTGTGGTTGTTAAGAAGTATCAGTAAAGAAGATGGTTTTGCTAATGTCAGTCCAAATTTGGTGACTAAAGCTAATGAGAATTCTAAAATTACTAGGAAAGAAGAAAGAGGGAGAATGAGAGTTTCTAGTGCCCTGTTTCTGTTCTGTTACCCATTTTGCATAAACTGGAAAACAGCGGAAGTTTATTATTCTCTTGCATATTTTATTTATAAAGTCAGAAAATGTGGTTAAAAGTCTTGGCTGAATTCAAAAGATCTATTTTCATTCCATTTCTGTGCATCTGTTCAAAGTTGGCTCTATCTTTTCAAGTGTACTAAAAATTGTTTGCTATAAATATTTTTCATTGTGTCTGGTGGCAGCTGTTAGCATTTTGTCACACACAACCTTAACAAAGGAATCCCAAAGTAATCCTAAATAAGACAAGTTATTACATGTGTGAATAGGAAATAGCTGTTAACACTAATCTAGGTGTAGATGCTACAGTGATGGAGAGGTGATTAAAACTAAATGTGTTGTTTGGCTTGTGTCAAAAATAGTGTGGCCAGCAGGAGCAGGGCAGGGATTGTCCCCTGTACTGGGCACTGGTGAGGCACACCTTGAGTGCTGTGTCTAGTTCTTGGGTCCTTAGGAAGGACATTGAGGGGCTGGAGCAAGTCCAGAGAAAGGCAACAAAGGTGGTGAAATGTCTGGAGCACATGTTCTGTGAGGAGCAGCTGAGGGGGTTGGAGTGTTTAGCCTGGAGAAAAGAAGGCTCAGAGTGATGTTGCCACTCCAGGAGTGCCTGAAGAGAGCTTGTAGCCAGGTGGGGTTTGGTCTTTTCTTCCAGGCAACCAGCAAAAGGACAAGAATGAATGGCCTTAAGATGCACCAGGGGAGGCTCTGGCTGGACACAGGAGGAATTTCTTCTTGGAAAGAGTTGTTAGGCACTGGAATGGGCTGCTCAGGAGGTGGTGGTGTCACTGTCCCTGGAGGTGTTTGAGAAACTGCTGGAGGTGACACCTAGTGCAGTGGTTCTGTTGACAACTGGTGATTGTTCAGAGGTTGGACTTGATGATCTTGGAGGTGTTTTCCAACCCAAATGTTTCTGTGATTCTGTATTTAAACACTGTGACTTATCTTTAAGCACTGTGGTCAGTTTGAGTGGGACCACGTTAAGAATGCCTTTAGTTTATTCTAAAAATTAAGAAAACTTAGAGAGGTTTGATTGGGCTGATTCAGACATGCAACGTAGTTAAAGCAGTCAGTGAAATAACTGAATTATTGTATGCCAGACCACGAACTCTGTAAACTGCCAGAACTGAAATACTGGGATGGGAAATCCTTTTCTGGGACATTCTGATACAGAGAAAACCAAGCTGTGTAGTTTCCATAATTTTCTTCATCTAAGAATAGAACATGAATTGGTGCTGCATGGTAGATCAGAAAAAACCCAAACCTATCTTTTTTTACTTCATTTGTAGAACTTGAAGTAGCATCTGAAAATGTAGACTGTAGATGTTTGGAAAGTAGGACTAAAATAGGAATTTAGATAGGAAGTTATTCTTTCTGATTCAACTATTTTTTTTCCTACAGATTACAGAAAAGGAAATGTGAAATACATATTAATTTGCTATCATTAGATTTTATTTTTGAGTTTCATTCTTGCATGTAATTGTTTGAACAGATGAACTATAATGCTCCTCCTGAAAATTGTAACTGTGCAGAGAATTATAACACTTAGCTTTATCTCAAAGAATATCCAAAATTACAGATCAGTATCAGCTGAATTATAACCAAAGGTTGTAGACACTTATTTTTGGTGCTGTAAGTAGAGAAAATTAGCATTCTGAAAAAAATGTAATTACCTTATCTATGGAGAAATATTTGAAAGAAAGTATGTGAGGAAAATCCCAGGAGGTTTCTGCTGAGGCCCAAATCAGAACTAGTTATCATTAGAAACCAGTAATAGCAAGTAGCACTGCATAGGAATGGAAGCAAAATTCACTTACAGAAGCTTGTGTCTGGTTTTTCAAGATGCCTGATGTTGTTTTCTTTCCTTTAGTATGCTATTTCCAAAATCTTCTAAGCCTTTGGAATTAAAAGCTGTACTTTGGCTGATAGCCACTTTTTTCTGCATGTGTCTGAAAAGTATCAATATTTTGTGGCCAGTGGCACTTTGCCATAAGATTATCTTGATGAGGATCTTGCCACTTTAAACTGAAAAAGCATGAGAACAGCTTGGCAAAGTGATTCCTGATTTATGTATGCATGTCAGCACTTCACAAGTACTAAAATATATCATTTGCTGATTTGCATGATGATGCCCAAGCTGGAAGATATCGATTTCACTGCCACTGGTTTGTTGGCTGCTGGGTCAAGCTTCTCAATACATTTTATAAAAGTGAAACTGTTTTATCAGTCTGGTCCTTCTATTTTTTTTTTTTTTTTTTTTTTAATTCACCATATGGCAACTAATATGATTGTTCTCTTCAGCACAATATCACTGTGTGCACAAACATTGCCTGAAGCACCATACACCTGAATTTTGCAGATGTCCTTGGCTATCTTTGTCTCTAAATTTGTGTCCTTAACCAGCAGCTCTTCTGTTCACAGCCATGACTGGGGAGGCCACAGGTCCAGCTGTGTGAGTATCTTGTCAGGGGTTACTCTGAAGTGCAGGGTGAGGTGTTTCTTGCCTTGCTGCTCCCTGCAGAACCTCTGAATATTCCATAAGGAGGTGCTTTGCAGCAGCTGTGCAGCACAGAGGTTGGGTGTGTCATGCAAGGGAGCTCTAGTTTGCTGCTTTTCCAGAAGCAGCCTCCAGGTTTAAGTACTCAGCTGATTTCATTCAAGCACTGGAAAGGCTTTCATCTCTCTGGCATTCAGCCTGTTTTTTCTCTGCTGTGCCACCTGATGGTGCTTCATCAGGCAAAGGGCTGAGCTGAAAGGATGTGAAGGAGCTGCACTTGAACTGTGCCACACTGGAATATATTCACTGGGTTAAAACCAAGACAAGAGATTTAAAATTAAAAAAATCACCTGGGAGTTGGAGTGTTGTAAGAGCTTTATATCTGAGACAATGCACAGCATCGTGATTGCCAAAATAGTTTAAATATCAAACTTCAGGGTTCAGCTGAGTAAATCACGTGTTTAGAGGATTTAAAATGTATGATAGAGCAAACTCTACTGGGTGCTCCTTATTTAGAGCTAATTAGGCTACCTTGACCTGCAAAGAAATTGGACTAAGTGTTGCTGGGAAGAGAGAAAGTATTTTTATTTCAGTTTTTGTCCTGGAGGGACAATTTTTCCATGGCATCTTTCCATAACATTGATCTTGTTAAATATAATATTTTTATCATACATGTATTATTTTGATTTACTAATTAGATGACTATAGCTCTAGAAGGTAATAAGGCCACTTGATTATTCACTTTTTATAGCCACAGTAGAGTTTGAGAGGAAGAAACAAAACCTTCAAGCAATCTGTGAAATCTTCTGTGCAATCCACTTTTTCTCCTGCTCCTATTCCTCTTTGCAGTGCTGGCAGTGATAAATGGGGAACAGACGAATTAATGAAACTGGGTATTTTTGAAATCTTATTACTCTCTATACCACCTATCTGGATTGCTTAGTGTGACAAAAATAAAAAATACTAGGCTTACAGTAGACAGGTTTTAAAAGGGGAATCTTTGTACAGATCAATGAAAAACATCAGAGTGCATGCAAAGGAGAAATATTTGTTTTCCAAATGACAATAAGATAGGATAAATTCTCCATTTTGCTTCACTGTGTCTTTTCTAGGGGCATAGATTTGCCACAAGTGTATATATATATATATTTTTAGCTGCCTTTCACTATTTTTGAAGGCAAATTACATCATCATGATAATTATTAATTTTTTTTTCTTAATCAAGTTTTTTAGAGACAGAGATCAGAAATAGATTCCAGAATTTTTCAACTCAAACACTTTTTGTCATGAGGGCTTCCCTTCCAATATCTTTTCCAGTTTTTTACATGCTTTTGGAAATGGGGAGGGCTAAGACTTGCATGGTATTTGAAATATGGATTATTGAGATAATGGTGTTCATACTTTCCATTCTATTTATTTTCTTTTAAATTCAAGCCATCTATTGACTCCCTCTTTCACAAAGTTGGTGTAAGCAATGGATTATTTTTCCAAATTGGATTCCCACTAAGGCTCCCATTCCTGCCCTTAGTGAGTGGTTCTGATACCCAGGAGACTTCTGCATCTTACCTTGTATTCACCTGAGATTTTTATTCTGTGTCAAATGGATTTAAAAGCATGGCTGTGAACTTATTTATTCCTGAAACTGTTAGTTAATCTATAAAATTTGCCTTGCTTTACTTGAGTTACCCAAAGTCATTGTTTTTAAGGAAAAAAACAAACATTAAGTATTTTTGTAACTAATACAAGCAGCAGAAACCTGTAATGAGTTTTTTCACAGGGAAGTAACCAACCAGGAATGAAATTCTTGGCTTGGTGAAGGAAACAGTGATGTTTCCATTGGTTTCAGGGGTATATTCCCTGTGAGCTCCTGAGTAATTTCAAAATACTGAATAGGTTTCTGAACATTGTGGTTGTCTTCAAATGTACCTTTTGGACAGAGAAAAGAGCAGTAGTTTGACTAAATGCCCAGATTTGCTGTCTCCCCCGTGGTGAGGGCACTGACAAAGCCCAAGTGAAGGGTCACACTGCTCCCTCCCTCTCTGTAAACTCAGTTCCCAGGAGCTCAGCATTGTCAGACTCAGTCAAACTGCAACTGGTGGGGTGATATTTATTTAGGGCAGCCCTTGGCACCCTATCAATTTATATGTTCTCCTACTTAAGGATTTGGTCTTCAGCACAAAGCAGCTCATTAGAACACTAAGGGAAGATTTTGTGTTCTTTCTTTAAAACATGTTGAACATTTTGAATAAAAGAGTAATTATAGTTGTTAGAGTCAGCAGAACAATGTGAAGTCATTTTACTCAGAATGATATGCAAGCACTTGTCAGCTTGCCATTCAGAGGAACCTTTTAAAATGCCACAGTAGTTACTTTCTAATTGCATAAATACTAAGTCACTGGAACACAATTAAAACAATCATACTCAGGGAAAGATTCTTGCATTCGGGTTTTGACCACAAAATCCATTGCGGAAAATCTAGGTCTTTCTAGAAAAGCACTAAAATAACATTCCATTTAAGAGAGATTTCTTTTTTAAATGGCTGTTTAAAAAAGAAAAAATGCCAGTCACCCTCTCCAGTTCTGCTATAATACTGTACTGTCCATAGTACTTTACAGTAACCTATTTTAAAAAGTGAGTAAAACAGAAAACTCATGCCAATGTATCCATTGTAGGAATGTCCACAAAGTGTATTTTGTTCCAGTGATTTGGGGGTTCTCTGTTTGCACTTAACCACCTGTGATGGATCCCTGCACCACACTGAGCCAGCACTGGGGAACACCAGGGTGCTGAGCCACGTTGAATGCACTGTGCTATTAGATTCTAAAATGCTTAAATACCAAAATCACATAGCTGGAACTGCTGCTGGGCCTCATTTTAACAAGTCAGGTATTTCTGTGTGATGCTATCCCTCTGATTGTTGCTGAGGACACAGAGTACAGGAGGACAGATTTTTAATCCCCCTTATGTCTGTGTAAATCCAGCCAAAGTTTATTGAATTCAGTGGACTTCCTGGTGAGACTTTCCCTTGTACAGCAGGGCAGAATTTGGGTTATGTTCTCATTTCCTGCAGTCTTCTGTGCTGCTCTATGTTGGCTGCAAAAAAGGCACTGCACAGCTGAGATAGCTGCGTCCCAAAGGCAGAAGTGCTCCTTGACATTTGAGCTCCAGCTCATGGGGGGTTTTGCTGCTCTCCACCTTCTGCAGGCTGATTGCATTCATCAGGATGCTGCATTATAAAAATAGACTGGTTACTAAGACATCAATAAGTCATTTCATTTAGAAACAGTACACGGACTTTTTCGGTGGGGATTTTGGGCAAGTGGATAAAATTGCACAAGAAAACCCCAGGGTTGTTTTGGTAGAGTAACAGCTTGGCCTTCAGTTAGACCCTTGTGAGATTGGGGATGTAAGTCAAGCTGCTGTGCTCCTCCTTCTGTGAAATATGCTTGAGGCTGTGGGCTCTTAGAGGATGTTTGCCAAAGCCCACTACCTTTGGGTGAATCCTTGCCAAACTCACCCTGTTCTCAGCTACACGACATCATGAGTAGTCTTTTCCCCCAGTGAAAAAGGAAAATGTGCAGTTCAGGCATCCAGAAACCTTTCAGCAAGGCATTGCTGTCCTCAAAGGTGAAACCAGCTCTGGATCCTGAGGGAATTCACCCTGAAAATGGGGTGGTTATTATGTTTAGTACAAGGTTGTTTTTATTACTGGCCTGTATTTGTGTCCAGATGTGAGAGTGCTTTTTGAGGGATAGAACAGTCTGTGGGTAGCTCAGGTAGGTTTGCATGCAGGTGTTAAATGTTATTTCTTACATCACATACACACCAATAAAAGTTGACTGCAGGAATGAGGTGCTTCTTTGTGAAAACATGTTGAAAAACTGAAGATTGTCTTCACACTAGAGAGCCTACAGCAAATTACCTGACACTCAGGCTGTTAATTAAGAGTCTGAAGCAAGACACTATGTTTAAAATAATAGTCATGATATTACTAACCTATTTTTTTCACACAAAAAGCTTGAGGATCTTTCCTATTCACTGAAGAGATGAATGAAAAATCAAATGCAGTTTGAGGTTTATGCTCATGTTTTTTCTCTGTTAATTAGAAAGCCACATCACATTTCATGATAATTTTCATAAAATTCCCTGAAATTCAGCTTTAATGATTTAAACTAGGGCTTAGTTTAAGTTTGTGCTTTTTTTTTTTTTTTTTGTCTCTGCAGGAATGTTGGGACTGATGGAAAGGGATGTGAGAGCTCAGTGACCAAAAGAGATAGAAAAACTGACTGTGGAAGCAAGAAAATTGTTCATTAAAGAACAAAGCAGGGTCAGTTTATCAGGAAGGTCAGAAAAGTGCCCTTTGAGGGATTTGTTTGACAATGACATGAAGACTAGTCCATGTAAGGAATATTAAACCTATATGCAGAAGGTTTGTGCAACATAGCAATTTCTTACATCTGAAGTGAAAATGGTGCTTTTATCTTGGGTGAATATTTCTTTGATTAATTGAATTTTTTCTTTGCTTCACTGGGACAGTGTCTTTCTACATGGCAAAATTTGACTGGGTTACACAAAGCAGCAGGTGTGGCAGGGCTTTGGGAGTATTCAACTGTACAAAAGCAAGGAAGATCTATACTTTTAAACTGCATTTTATAATATAAGAGTTATATGGGGAAAACAGTGCAGCAAGTGTTTCTGGTTCTGAAAAGTATGTGAGGCTCCACCATTTTATTTATTTTTTAAGTGGAGAATGAAATGGGCAATCTCACAGATATAGTCTGTGATTGTATTTAGGGACAAGAAATTTATCTTCCCACCAACTGCTCACTCAGTGGTAGATTTATATATTTAGTGCATTGCTTTATCTGTCTCAGGGGAAAGAATACAATAAACCTCAAGAATATAATAAACCTCATGTCTTTAAAAAGAACATGCCTTTGTATTTAGCCCACAGACAATCCCCTGAGGTCTAACTTCATCAGAGGTTTTCAGTAGCTGGAACAATAATCAGGGCAGGAATGAACCCAGAGCTGAACATAAGCAAATGGGGAGAGTCTGAAAGATTCAGGGTGTAGTTGAGAAAACAAGACCAATGCTGATATCTGTGGCACTTTTATCTTCCCTCAGTCTTTTTCTTTTTCATGTTTTTTGTTCTTATGGCTCTACTTTGGGTCAGGGAATTCTTTGAAAAATAATTTAAAACTTGACCAAATTTAAAAATGCTTTATTTGAATTATTTATTTAAACAAAATATTGTGTTTTAAATTATTAAGGTTCATGGTGATTCTCTCTTTTGTAGCCTGTGGAAAACTGCTACCTACACTTACACTTTCACCTGTCTGAAAATGGTATCAGCTCTTTTGGGATTGTGACAAGTAAATTCAAAAAGCCCCAAATAAAGATGAAATAGTCTGGTATTGAACATGACATTCCACATTATATCTTTGCCACTAAGATCTTTTTCTGCTTGGTCTGCAGTGATACAGCTGTAATTTGGGCAGAGTTGATTCCCAGTCCTAGCTGTGGATCCAAGGCACAGCATCACAGTGGGCCCTTGAGTGACTGAACTGCAGCAGCAGCTGCTTAAGGAGGCACAAATTCTTCCCCCTGAGCTTGTATGGACATTATTTTCTGTAATGCATTCAGTATTATTGTTCCTCCTGTGTATTTACAGCTTCCCTTAAATCCAGATTAACTAAAGCACTGGGCACCTTGTCTAATGCAGTAGGAACCAACCAGGTCCTGAATGTACAAAATGGACACACAAGAAGTAAAAACTTGCTCAAAGCCAGTGTCAGACTGTGGCTGAGCCAAGTGGGGAATTCAGTATGATACACAGTACAGTGCTTTCCCACCAAGATACAACACCATTGCTGTGTAAATAATGCTTTAGGTGTTTGTGTTACTGCTGGTACTTTTAAACTACAACAGAGAAAGGGCCACACCTACTTTTTTTGAAGCCTACGTTAATGTTATTTTATTTTAATGTCAAGTGCGTGTTTTGATCTGTTAAAATTCATTATCAATTTATTGATCTTGTCCTTCATACCTTCCCAAAAACTGATATACCTTTAACAGTGTTGCAATGGGATCACACCACCACAGTATTTCTGGGTGATATTCTGGAATCTGAATTAGAACATGGTTTTCCTTCCACTTTTTTAAAGAGAACAAAATTCAACAAGAGAGACTTTAAGCAGTGGTGACATTTAGCCAGTACCTCCTAGGCCTGTGTTCCCACCTTGCCTCAATTTGAGCAGAAATTGCTCTTCATTAAGAGGATTGTTTGAGGTTAAGCAAGACAGACCGAGATATCTGAAAATGACACTGTGGCACCTGAGTCATCTGAGGATGTCTTTGACCATGTGTTTGGCACAAAGATGTGTGAGGCCACATTGCAGGTGTCCCTTACAGTTTCAAGTTTCAAACACTTGTGTCCTGAAATGGTCTATGACTCACCTGTATCTGCAATGCTTGCTCTTGTGACCACAGGATTTTATTATTTTCAAGTCCTTCTAACAGAGCTGCCAGCAATTCTTTTTCAGAGATTCTCATTTGTCCAAAATGCAGCTTCCTTGCTGAAGTCAGCAACTGTGCCTGTTCTGCTGTTACACTGACAGATTGCCTTTAAGCTGCCCCTTTGTTTTTTGAAGACCTTAATGGATAAGCCACTTGGCTTTGTTTGTTTTTCTTTGAACCTCGTACTTTGAGATTTGCCTTCTAGCAATGTCCGAACAGTTAAGTTCCTAAAGCTGTATTTTGTCTTCTGTGGCTTGTAGGAAATGAATTTCCCTTTAATTAAAATATTGGTGTATTCTCTCTGCTCTCTCTGCCTTACACTCTCCTGCATTTTTCCACACTGATGATTGCTGAATGCACATAAAGTTTAAAACTTGTGCTTTATTCACACTGTAAGTCTTCGACACAGAGGTGTTTTAAAAACAGTCATTACAATTCATAATGGTGGAGTAGGCTGGAATAGTCCTTCAGGACAAGGGTATGGGGTAACCAGTTAGTTTAGAAAATGGGCCATGAGAATCAACTTGGACCCACGTTTAGGAAAGAGTGCAAAGGTGTTACTAGATGTGGATGTCAGCCTGAGAACCTGAAACTTGTGGAAGCTTTCTATTCTGAGAACACTTTTGGAACATGTAGATCTTTAGGAGAAACAAAGTTCTGGAGTATTTTGGTTGACCGATTGGGTAACAGTCTGAGGGTCTGGTTTAAAGGAGGCTCCGAAATTTCTTCTCTTAGGGGAGGCAAGAATTCTGATTCAATTATCCTTGATCGTTCAGTAGCTGAGCAGGTGACAGGCGCAGTCATTATCACCTTTTAAGTTTTCACACCATGTAAAGTGAGTACCAGAAGTGCCCACTGCCTTTCACGCTTCCTTGTCTCCTGCAGGCTTCTCCTGAAGCTTGGAAATGCCTCAGGCTTCCAAGAACCTAGACTGTGTTATCCTGAAAAGCCAATGAGAGTAGAACAGCATTTGAGTAGCCGTGATTTCCAAGTTTGAAACAGGAACGCTGAACGCCAGTTTTGGCAGCCCTTGGGAATTTGGAGGTGAACATTTGAACTGCAATGCCTTCGGGGAGGCTGGCACCTCCTATGGGTTTAACTAAATTCCATCAGTCCAACACCTGCTAGTGCCCCTGCTCTGCAGAGCAGCACCCAGCTCACTGCTAATTAAAAAATCAGCCTTTAATCTGAGTGAAGATGAGCCAGAACAATTTTCTTATTTCCTTTCTGCCCCTTTCTTTAATATCTGTGCTACATTTCTGTTTCATTTACTCTCACGGGGTCAGCTCAGAGGTGAAGCAGGCAGGTGGCAATCATGGGACCCCAGACGTGCATTTTGTTTGTAAATGTTTCCAAGAGACCAGAGTTTATTGCTTCATAGTTCTATTGCAGGAGTGCCTCCACTCAGTTTTTTTCTTTAGGAAGGGGATAGTTAAGCTGCTTGGTGAAAAGCTGAAGGATACTTTCTTTGTCAGTGGAACTGTACCCATTGAGAGGACCAGAGCAGAGGTTGACCATATTTTGAACACCTTACCTACTTCTTTGAGCTGTGAGTAACCTCCTGAGGGGTGACACACTTACAAAAGTAGCTCTCCATCTTTTTTGCCACAAGCACACTCTCGCTGAAAATAGAATCCTCGGGAAAAGCAAAAGACAGTGACTGCAATTGCTCAGAGCTGCCTCATGCCATCCACAGAAAATATAAAACCCACAGCCTATGCTCAGCTGCTGGTACCAGCTGTCACATTCATTGTAGTAATTGCTGCCATTAGCGTGCTATTAATATTTCTCTTACAAAACCACACAAGAAATCAAATGAAAATGCAAACTCTGCTCCGTCTGCAGCCATTTGTGTTCTTTGTGGGTTCAGTTGCACAGCCACAACTCCTAGCAGTGCTGTTGTCCTCCAAGGAAACAGCTCTTAGGATGACCTTCATTTCCCTGAGCTGCTTGTGCCACTTTCATTTTGTGCTGGAGGGGAAAGGCAGCAGGTATGTTTGGGAGGGCACAGGGATAGCTGCTGCAGGATCTGTTTCCATGTTGTAGCAAGTCTGCCACCTTGGAACAAGCAGCAGGAAGGTTTCTGTGCCTGTTCTGCCTTTGGTGTGCAACTTGGAGACCCTGGAGCTGGCACAAGTGTAAAAGGCCTTGGCTGGGTCTGAATAGGTGGCTTAGCCTCCAGACTGGAGGCAGCATGCCAAACCACCCTCAGATGTGGATCTGAGGTAATGTCATTCTGTTCATTGTGTTCAATGTATTCCTAGAACTGCTTTATTGTGGACCAGAATTTGTCCCTTTTTTTGTGTGTGGTTTTATCATCCCTATCTCAGATTTTTTTCCATTTCTTTGGGGAAATTCTCATCTATGAAAGTGCCATTGAGTCAGCACCTTCCAGCTCATGTATGCCAGCAAATACCTGAAAAAATGTGTTCATTTCCATTTTATTTTTTGATATGAAATGTTACAATGGAGAACATCGCTTGACCTAAATGACACTTTTATCTAAACGATGAATGTAGCTGAGAAAAGACTAGCTAATTTTTCTAGCACACCTCACAAGAAAATGCAGAGTATTGGAGAGATGTGCTATATTGGTTCATGGTCTACACCACTTTACACTGCTATGGAAAAAATGATTAATCAGAATTATGTTGGAGGTAAATATTAATTACTCAGTGATCAGTTAATGACTCAAGACCATATCAGTACTGTTGTCTGCTGTGAAATACTTATGCTAATGCTGCATATATATGGCTATAGCATGGCTAGTTCATAGTGACTCTGCATTTCAGTGCACTTGTGCTCTCTTATCTTCCATTTACAGAGAAAATACTTCCAGTACACCACACCACACTGTACAGAAAACCTGAAAGGTAGAATTCCAAAGATAAAATCCAAGAGGCAGATCAAAATGGCCTCAGTTTATTGGGGAACAATGTAGTTTTCAAAGGCAGTGCTGCAGCATTGGAGAAGAATGGCACAACTTATGGATGCATGGGCTGCTAGGTGCAGGTGCCATTTTCACAGTGCTGCAGCTCCCCTTCGAAGCATTAAGAAGCAATAAGTTTGATTTTGTTTCTTTTAATTTCCTAAGATGATTGGTGCCTGCTTAAACAGTGGCTCCTGCTGCAGGGATAGGTGTCCATCCTTTATTGGGCAGTGCTATGGGCCGGGCTGCTGTATCACTGAAGTGTGTGAAAGTGCCATTCTCAGGCTCTTTTCACACCCTTCTCCTCACTGCCTGGAGGGCAAAGGAAAGGAAAGCTGGTTCTGGGAGTTACCTTCTTCATTATTCTGGATTTCCCCTCCATCCCCACCCAGAGTAGGCTTGTTCACCCTCCGGGCTCAGTGAGAGGGAACTTGTTGGCCCATCAGATAACCCAACTCTCACAGGAATTTCATGCACCCTCAGAAGTGGAGGAAGGCTGTACTCAAAGTGAGCTCTAATTTAGAACTAGACCTGAGTACATAATTTGTCCCAGCCAAAAAGCAATCACCTCAAGGAGAAGCAAAAGATAAAATTTGATGGATTTGAAATGAAAGCAGTTTATTGCAGAAGTGTCATATGTAGCCCTGATTGAAGCAACAAGGTTTGAGGGAGGCTCTGGTTAAGTTTAGCAGCTCATCATTAATACTGCATCTGTCATATTTTATGATGACTTAGTATCACAGAAATAATGGACCAAGCTCTCAGCCGATGTAAATCTTCATTGCTCACTCCAACTCAGTGAAGTTCTGCTAGTCCCTTTGGAAATCTGGACTATTGTTTGCAGTTTTATTGTTATACGCAGTATTTTCTCTGCTTGCAGAGGCTTTGCAGTATGCATTTCAACTGATATAGACAATGCTGATAAATTAATCTGAATGCAGAATCTTCTCTGCACATTAATAACATTAATTCAGTCTTGCCAAAGGAAAAGCACCTGACCTTGCATTGCTAATGCAATTAAAAATACTGAAGAGATCTTGGTACAGTATTAGTTGTTAGCACGGCACTTCTTCCATCAAAAATATAACATGATACTTAGGCTGCTACAGAAATTTCAGTTCTACTAATTCCCAAGTTGTATCCCTTCCATGTGAGAATGCCCATCAATTTGTCTTTGATTTCTGCTTCCTACTAACATCTATGTGCAATGTCTTATGATCCAAGAAGCTGAACTGATCTGTTCATTTGCAAAATGTCATTTGATGTGAGTTCTATTTCACTTCTGCCATTATATTTTCATCCCACTTTTCCCTACTGTTCATTGATCTAAGCCAGGAATGCGAAGCTTGATTTTCTGAGATGTGAGGGGACAGGGGCATTGTCAGTCACCCCTAGCTGGGAGTAAAAGGAGGAAAAACTCAGTAATGTTCACAAATTTGGCCTAAAGGAGAGAGCTGAACATGTAATGGTGTGCCCTGCCAGCCTGTGTCTTCACATAGATCACCCAGGTCTTAAATCCAAAGCCTGTGTGCCAGCAGTCTTAGACAAAGAAATTGAAAAGCTTTGGGCTTGAAATCTGATTTAAATTTAAGCCATAATTGATTTTTTTTCTCATTTTGATTTTTATGAACAGATGGACTATAGCTAGCAGTTGCCCTTGAGGAGTCTTTAAAAATGTAGTTCTGTGAACTGTTTCCCTGAAGATTGATACAGCTGCTGTTTCTTCAGCTATCTCTGAATCATCCTCAATTACTATATGTCTTTATAAAATAATTATAGGTTTTATCCAGGAACTGAGCTCGGCTCTGTACTTTTCATAAAACACTTATGCAGAGTTGGTTAGCAAAAGAGATGATTTAATCCAAGTTTTCAATTGTTTAGCTTTGAATTTTATTCTCTTATTCAATGTTTTGCTATTATGTAGAAGCTATATTTTCTTGAAACTGAAATGAAAAAGTTTTTGGCTCCTCTATCCATCTCTTTACACTCACTAATTTGTCTGTCAGGGTAAATCACACACAGAATGAATTTACAGTTATTAGTTGAGAAGCTATTCAGATTCAAACCAATAAATAAATTATGATCTTGCTCTGCAATGTTGGTCCACTTTTCCTCTTTCCCTATGCATGTATAATGGGGAAATGCTTTGCAGAAAAGGATCAGTTTTACATGCAAGCTGAGAATAAGCTGAATGAAAATACTTGGCATTAACTCTGGACAACAGGATTATGGAAGTTGAGAGATAGTCACAGGAAAATGTTGTATGATGGTGCAAACTCAGTTCACAATTTCATCAGGTCCTTGCCCTTCTGTACCTCCAGATACATCTTTGACAATGTCTTGGGCAATGACAGGGGGAAGGGCAGCAGGTGAAACCTCTGACACAGTCAAATGTCCAGGCAAGACAGCTCCTCACACATCAAAGCTGGCAACTCTCTCCCTTCAGGCACCCTGGGACATTTGGGCTGGAAAATATTTTGCTAAGAAAATTTGTTCCCTCTGCACCTTCCATTTTTTGCTACCCTTAAGGACATCTTTTACTTGTGGCAGAGACAGGGCTAAAGTACCAATCTTTCTTCTGGAGAAATGTGAGGAATTTGGGAGCCATATAGCTTCCATGAACCTTTACAGAATGGTACAGTGGGAATTGTTCTTATTTCAAGGTGAGTTAGTGAAGTTATAGATTATCAGAAGTGTTGTCAGTAAAAGAGATTTTCAGCTTTATAGAAGTTGTATCTCCATCTTTGTTTTCTGTATTATTTTGATGCACATAACCTGTAATTTGCAGGCACTGTTAAGGAGGATTGCATGTGCTAATCTTTTGCCTGGAGGAATTTTCAGTGTGTATCTCACTGCAATGAAGAATGGAAGGAGTCTAGTCCCTAGCTTGCTTTTAGTCTATTGTGCCCAGCAGCTGCTGCTGGATGTGTTCAGAATAACCTCTAGATTCTGGTGTTTCCAGTATCTTTAGTACCACAAGAGTGAGTGCTCAATAGGCATATCAGTGATTTGGGCCTTCCTAAAAACCTCACAGATTTTACTTAAATTAGAGTAGTTTACAAGATCATCTTAGCATAAGCTATTCAATTTCTTTTCCGTGTTTGTTTGTTTATTTGTTTTGCACAGTTCCTCCTGCAGATAATGGCACTGCAAGGGCAGGCAAAGCCATTTGGGGGCTGTCCTGCATCCCACTTTGGCTGTGTTTATGCTGTAAATATTGCACAAGGAAAGAGAGATCTATGGGTAAGGTGACTTGATCAAAATCACATAATCAGGACCTGGACTCATTCAGCTGAAATTCAATCTCGTGCTCCTGCAGTTGAATTGTAGTTTGCTGCCTCTTTTGGTGCTTTGCTTTGATGCCTAGTGTTCTCTTACTCTTCAGGGACTACAAGTGTTCATAACACTACCTTTTTTCAATAAAATTTTCTTTTAAATAAAGGGGAGATAGATTGCTTCAGAGATGCAGCTGATCACAAGGTATGAAATGTAACTGAAGCATCTTTGGAAAGATGTGTGATGTTCAAAATCTGGCATTTTCCAAGATAAATATATTGAATCAATTCTGCTCTTGAGATTGCAATTGAGACAGAGGCACATCTGCCTCTGAACCTGCTTAGAATTCACTTTATGTCAGTGGGGAATGAAATTAAGTTATATTCAGCAACTCAAACCATTGATTGGTAGGAGTTAAAAAAGCCCAGACTTTCCATTTTAAGTTTGGTCAGAATGTGCCTGTGTCATGTAAGCAGGCAGGAGCACTTATATCACTAAATATTTTTTACAGTGCTGTTCTGCTGTAGTAAAGTACACTGATCTCAGGGTAGGGGATATTTGCACAGAGTCACCCTCTGTTTTACTGTCACCCTGAAATCTCGCTGGTGGACAGCAAAGTTTTGTTAAGCAGGAATGCCAGTATGAAAACCTAAAAATTTTCCAATACTCTTTTTTATTATTTTTGTAAGCCTTTTCATTTAAAGAAAAATCATATTTGCTGATTCTTCCAAATATTTGAATTAATGAACAATTTTCTCTAAATGACCAGAGTTAATTGCAAATTACTAAAAAATGTATAAGGGATAGACGGCAGTTACTGAGATTAGGAGAACATGGTATAATATATCTTGAGGTTTGGGTTTTCTTCTTCTCAGAACCCCTACCCTGATCATGTCAGGCTGACCACAGGACATATTTGCATAAATAAGTCCATCAATTCCAGTGGAAATTCTGGAAATGCCTATTTATTGGCAATCATTTCCTTACAAAACATAATTTTCATCTGAGTCTGCCTTACAATATCTTATTTCAATATAATAATGCATTTAGGTCAGTTGAAATGCCTGCATACGATGACAGTAGCAAAGGGAAAGCCAGGAACTCTTCAAGTGTTTTTTGACAGCTGGGGCAAACAGCAGGAAACAGCACTCTGTGAGGCTGGGTACTTTCAGCAGAAGTTAGCACCAAAATATATGTTTTTACAAACTGATTTGTTTTTAGAAGACAATCTGAAGTCAAATCTGCTGTTCAGAAAAATATGCAGTATGTTTTCTTTCAAGGGTTGCTCATTTACTGTATGATTGACATGTGCTGTGCAACAAAATTCATTGCCATGAAGCTGTAAGAAACTGGAAAATAAGAAAAGAAAGCATCAATTCCCACCAGCTGCTTCTGTCTACTTCAGGTGCCACAACCCTTTGCATAAGTAATTTGTGGCATTTTTCTCATTGACTGATTTACTTCAAGATCCTGTTACAGTAAGTGGTATTTTTGGAGACTTTCCATTGTTGTAGGGTTGTTGTGGCTTTTTTCCCTCCAGCATGCTGATATATGCTGATATATGGACCTTTTGTGTATTTTTAGTCCATAAACTCCAACTCTGTGTTTTAGACCTGAGTCTCCTGTTCTCCGTGTTCGTTTTTGTACAATTTTCCCCTCTGTCTGGTTCTCTCCTTTTCCAAAACAATTTATCTATTACACCTTCATGAAATTTTTTAGTGTTTTCTGGATTTGCCACATTTTTTTTCTGTTTCTCCTTGATTTAACTTCCTCCACTGGGTCTTGCTTTTGCTTTGACATTTTGAAGGGTCTTCTTGTTGAGCTGGGTCTGGTAAAGAGTTAAATGGGAAAACAAGCCAAGAGGCACAGAAGGGAATTTCTCTAGGTCTGTGTGTCTCAATACAACTCTCATACTCAAGTAAAATGCAGCACTGGCTGCAAACAGGCTGTTGCATCACCACTCTCCTCATGTAAAGGAAGATGGTGTGGACAAGGATCAATAAATAGCAAATGTCAGAATGAGGAAACTGCTCAGCATTTCCTGAGGAAGAGGCTGCACTTTGGGCACAGTGGGTTCTCAAGGACACTTAAATTTGGACTCTATGAGAGGGAGCAGAGCCACACAGAGGTACAGCAGGATGTATATGTATATATATATATGTATGTATATATCAGGCATAGCCTGTGCCAGGCACTATGGACAGCTGCTTCATTATGGCTGCTAGAGGTACAACATGTACATACATTATATGTATATAGAACACAGCTAAATATACCACTGTTTTCTGGGAAAGAGGCCATCAGTGGTTTTTGGAACAGTTTCCTTGTAAATGCAGGAAATCTGGTGGCTTTTATAATGCCTTCTTTCCCCCAGCTCTCTCCTATTCCTTCTTGTTCCTCTTTCCCTCAAAGTGTGCTGACCATCAGAGGCTAACTGTGCTGTGCAGGGTAGGTGGGATAGTACTGCAGAGACACAGAAATCCTTTCCTAAAGACCTCATCCTCTCTCTTTCCTGAGCAATCTTAATTCCTTAGATCAAAAAAAGAAAAAATGGGACAGAGCTGTGAAAGGAAGGAAATGTCAACAGAGACACTCCTACACCAATCATACAGGAATGGGAATGATGGGTGGTACCAGCAGGAAAACTGCCACAGATTCTGACCTCCCGAGTTCTCATGCCCTTTACCTTTCTCCTCTCCCCAGCTCTCTCACTAAATCCAGCCTTGTGACTAAGCTTACATAATTATTATTTTTTTTTAAGTGAGTGCATCATATCTTTTCCCAATTCAGATCATCTCCCTGTTTTTTTATTCTCCATAGCATTTACTGTACCTGCACGTTCACCGAAGGAGAGTTGCATTGTTCTCACAGTCTCCTTTTGATTTAGTCATAAATAATACATTTTGTGTGAAGCTGGAATCATCCCTGCTTTCAGGCAGGGATAATTTGTAACTTGCTGCACCTGAAGGGGGGTTGAAGGGCAAGGCTGCCATCATGTTACCAATGTTAGGACCCAGACTGGAATAACAGTGGTGCATGAATGAAACAGGCACCTGAACACAGCTGGAAGGATAGAAGTGAAAATGCAGTATCCATGCAAGGAAAGTGTAACAGGATTTGGCTTGGAAGAGGAACAGGGAGCTGTCACTGATCAGGAAGTGCGAAGAAATCCCAAAGAGTCAAAGTAGCAATTCCATTAGTAGCAATGCTGTCCTGGCATTCTCCAGTGGAAACTGGGGGCTGCCCAGCTGTTAAACTTTGACAGCCACATCACCTGGCAAACACTGAAATAAAGCATTTTATAAGAACATGCTGAAACACAGAGAGAAAAGGGCTCTTTAGGCTGGACCACATTATTGAACACAGGGTCTCACATTTAGCTTACGTTGAGCTATTTGGCCACAGCTTCAGTCATCTGTCGAGGCAAAGTGAAAAACTGTGTGCTGAAATCAATAACATTCATAGCGTCTGCAAACAGAATTTCTCAGCCAGCAGTTTAAGTTAATTTAGTGTATCTGTGCATTTGAAATTATTACCAGTTGCATTAGATTGTAATTTAGGAAAATCCTGAGTAAGCAACATGCTCCCATCTTGTCCTTGTTCTGGCAGATATGGAGAAAGCGTCTGGCTCACGCTACCCAAAAACTGATTTGTATGTGCTGGGGATGGGTGTTTTGGGGAAAATCGACTGATCATTTCCCAGCTCACCCATAGACTTTCTGTGCAGCTGCAGCCAAACCAAATCACCCAGCTCTTGCCTCAGTTTGTCACCTCTAACGTGAGTGTGACATTTTATGGCTCTACAAGGATGATGTAAAGCAGTGGTATTACAAACAGTGTCACAGAGTGGCCAGAAGTGCAGATGATTGCAGCCAACTTAATAAATTGCATAAATTCTGAAGGAAAACCAAGTGTTTCCTTTGCAAGATCAAATGTATTTAGCCCATTCTGGTGGAAAAAGAAGAAGGACAATAATTTAGAAGAAGAATAATTTAAAGGGGGACAATAAATCAAATATATATTCCTGCTCCTTTTGAAAAGTTTTACCAGCTAGATCGTTTTAAAGAAAGCAAATGAAAATAATAACTTGATAGTATTTAATTTTACACATAATCTGAAGACTTTGAAGACTGTAGAATGTTTTCTCGCTATAAAAACACTCAGCAATTCTAAAGCTGGTTTCCAATTTTCCAGCTGCTTTGATTCCAAACAAAACCATTCAAATCTTTTTTCTTTGTACAGTGAACTCAACCTCATTTTAATTTGATTGCAGCTCTGTGCTGAAGTGTAACGGAACATTAATTCTCTTAAAATCTGAGGCTCTCTCTTTTTTGTTTTGTTTTTTTTTTTTTTTTTAAAGAAACTGACTTCTTTGAGTAATCATGTTTGATGGAAGAAACCTAGAGGGTATAAAATGAGGAGGTCATTATCATGATGTTCCATCCAAACACCTATGGCAAAGCACTTCTGGTTCTACTTACAAGTTCTGCTGGGAGCATTTCAATTTTCTGGCTCGTTGTCAGGGGAAGTTAACAGCTTTTAAGGGCAGATAAGTCACATTTGAGTTTGAACTATCTGTGAAATGGAAACATCCCTGAGATTAGGCAGGATTTTGTTTGGCTTTTTGTTTCACTCCCCCCAGCTAAGTATGAACATTTAAAATTAAATCCTCAGCTGGGGTAGGCAGCTTTAGATGTATAATTTCAATATTTGGGTGGGGCTTTTTTTAGCAATAACTAGAAGTAATTCCTATGCATACTTTCACAGAATAGTTATGAAGGATGTGCTTAGCTTTAGATTAATCCTGGGGTTATGGAGTACTAAGTACAGTTGCTTCCTCACCACACTGCAAAGGGAAGACAACTTAAAATGAAGAAACAGATTTATCCTTGAGATTTATGAGATGAGATTTATCATTTCAGCAGGATAAGACATGCTGCCATTTGCTAACAGCTTGCAAGAATTTCAGCATGGTTCTCCCAGTCTGGGTTGGAAGAGCCTGCTTTTGGCCTGGAAGGACATCTCAGCATCCTCCACACTTGGGGCAAAGGGAGATGCAATATGTTCCCCTCTTGCTGGCTGAGTGTAAAATGATCTCCAGAAATGAGATTCTTCCATTGCCATCTATCCTGTGTTCCATGAAAACACAACGAAATAGAAAAAGAGCCAGAACTGAAAATGATCCTTGAAGGCAAAAAACCCACCTCAAATGACAAAATTTTATGGGCAGTAAACTTGCATTTGGTTTCCTATGAATTTAGACCTGCCTTCTAGGGAAGAGATGTGCTTTGGGCACAGGTATTTTTTGATATTTTTTTGATATGTAAGTATTGTAAATAGTTCAGTAAAGTCCAAAGAGCATAAGGGCCGGAGATGAGAGCAAAATTACAGTGCAAAATTTGGTATAATAATAAATAAATTGAAAAGAAACCTTTTAAAGGAAAATCATATGAAGTAGTATGCTGGAATGGCCACAGGATTATCCAATTTTGTATTTAAGGACTGTCATAGGAAAATTTGTCCTTCATGAAAAATCACTTTAGGCATCAGGATATAAGAATCATGTTAGAGGGCAGTCAAACAAGGAGTCTGAAGGGAATATGGAACAGAATCTACTTCCAGTGGCCTCACTGGATTTAAGTAATTGAACAATGGGACAACAATACCAAAGACAACAAAGGAACTTCAATTATGATGATACTAGATTCTCACTCAAGTTTCAGTGACTTTATGTACACCAGTGACATAGTTTGTTTTCCTCTCAGTAACAGGATTTTTCACTTACACTGGAAAGTAAGAACATTGAATGTACCCAGTGCAAGATTTTGAGAGAGATGCTGAGTGTGTTATGGGATGTGGTATCAGATTGAATAAAAACTTCTTTGGAAGGTGTTGAAAACAGGCCACCATTGTTGAAAGCAGGCCACCCACACAAGGACAGTGACATAGGAAGTTTGATTTCTAGTGCTGGCAAAGGCAGCTTAACAGCTTTCCCTCCTCAAAAGTTAGCATTTTCTCATACTTTCCTATTCTATAGGAATGTGTAGATGTAGGTGTCAGCTTGATAATAACTGTTAAAGAAACTGGTATTAGACAGAATCTCCTGGAGCTAGGCAAGTTCAAACTGAAGTGACTGAAGTGAAAAATTACCCTAGGTGGCAAGGGAACTCTATTCTGTTATTGCAGAATAGATTTTATTTCAGGGTGTTACTGATAAGTATTTATACTTCACTGGCTCACAATAAAGAAGCAGGAATGTATGTATTGGAATGAGGATAGATGAAATGCAATAAGGAAAGGTGAGCTTCTATGGAGAGATGGAGAGGATCAACCATGTAAATGCTGCAATTTGTCTTTCATGTACCAATCTGTTACATCTCCAAATTGTTCACCTTTACCATAAAATTTTCTTGTTATGTTTGAAATTGGGATATCAAAAATAATGCATTTGTTATTTCTTTCTTACTAAGGAAACAATATCTAACCTGGGCTTCTTTCTATTTAAGGTACAATGACAGTGAACTTGACTTAAGCCTCATCCAAAGACCACAACAATAGGCAGAATTACCTCTGTCATGTCTTTGGTATCACTGAAGTGTTTAAGGCCAAAATTAGCACTCAGGGCTATGAGGTTTTTTCCACTTCTTGAGAGGATTTTCTTATTTTTTTATTTGGGAAAGTGTTAACACCCTTACTATCATCCTGAGAGTTTATTCTGAATTTGATTCAATGAATTTCAGAACTCTCTGGTTGGGAAGAAATGTACTAACCCCTATAAATATCAGCTCATTATACAAAACCTTCAACTTTTGCATCTGCTCCTGGTTAGTCCCACAGTTTGATTTTCAAACAAGCAAACAAAATATCCTAGATATGCTCACAACTAATCTGAGCTTTATACAGAAAAAAACATGAAGATTTTTAGGAACTCCAGGTTTTTAAGGAGTACAGATAAATTTTATTTGGTGTGGTTTAACTTCAAATATGATCTCTTGATTCTAGATACATAGGAATGGAAAAATCCAAACACAACCACTTCTGTAGCCATGCCAGCACAAACACATCCTTCATTATTCCTTGTCAGTTGGAGCTTAAAATTAGAAAATCTCAAGCCAATAAATTAAAGCTCAGAATCTTTACACATTTATGCCAAATATAAGATTTAAAAGGCTAGATAGAAGTGTTTCTGCACTGTGCTTGAGCTGACCCATGGCAAGAAATTGGCAGCTCAGTTTCCTTTCAGGAAACCTCAAAAGTAAAGATGGTTTTAGTCTCTTAGTTGTCTTTTGAAAGGGTTGGGAACTGTCAGTTAGGATGTGTGTTACACCCCAGCATAAACTGAGCATAGGTTATTGAGTTCATTGCTTTCCCTTTCCTAAAATCAACCTTTGTCCAGGTCAGCTAAAAAGGCAAAGGAGGCAGGAATTGAATTCAATACATACCCTGAGCCTGTTGTAGCAGCTCTGAGGTGTAGGAAACCTAAGGCACACAACGTGCAGACCTTTCTCTCTGCAGCACACGAGCTCTGAACAGTGCTGTGCTCAGCAGTGCAGTAACATTGGGCTTAGAAAGAAACACAAAGGACTGTAGATAGATAAAAGATGCTCCATGCTCTTTTTCAAATATAAATATACATTTATTACTTCTTTTTTAATGGGCTAAACAATTTTAAAAAATTCCCATCATTGGAAAATTAGACTTAGGTAATGAATCTGTACATTTAGGGAAGAGTTTACATCAGTTTCTTATTTTACTGCTTTCTTAGGTTCTCCAGCCTCCCTTTCAACAGTGCTTCTGCTTTGATGTCTTGTTCTCTACCCAGATTGCCAGAAGGCTTTCTGTTGCAAATGCAGGTGTTTTCAACTGTTAGATATAGTTGTGTTGTATTATTCATCACCTCAATATAAAAATGTATTAGTGGGACACTTATTTTACACAGAGGACAAAACAGGGATAATTGGAAAGATGGCAGACTGTATATAGACGAAGATGTTGCTTAGTGAGACATTTTTTGTAGTGGAGGAGACAGGTTTGCATCTGTGTCGCTGCTGTTTCATGTATCAGTCCTTGAGCCTTTAAAACACTGTTTTTATAACAGACTGCCTTGCCCATCAGGCTGGCATCTGAAACTGATGAAACGTGGCTTTTGAGAAGTACAGCTCTATTCACAGAGAGCACCTTGAAATCGTCGTGGTATGTCAGGGTTATTTGTTATGTTCTGGTGATTTTTCCTGGCTTTTGTTGTTTCAGTGCTTGGTAAAAACCCGTGTGTGAAGCCAGGTTTTCCCTGAGCTGCTGAGAATTACTAGAGATGCCAGCGAATGGATCAGCATGTCAAGAGCAATCTCGAGGCTTGTTACACAGTAAAATGAAAACCTCAGTCCTCCTGACAAGGACTTCTCTGTAACACTTGCCCTGTCATTCAGAGGTAGCTCTGTGTGCCACACAGACAAAGCAGAGGGACACCCATGGAAGGCTGGTGAGTTGTGACCCTGCTCAGAGTTAGAGATGTGCAGTAACCCTGCTCTTAACGCTGACAGCTGCAGAGGACTGGTATTCACCTTTCCACTCCACTCAGCTGCTTCAGAAATGGAGGCAGAGCATTCGTTGCTAGTGGGAAAGAATCAAAGCTGGACAGTGAAACCACATAAAATATATTTACCAGAAATGGTAAAGGGATGAAGGAGAATCAGGGTGGGGGAGGAGAGGAAAAAGGTTGAGGGCACAAGTAAGTTGTTCAGAAGCAGATAAAATACCAGAAGATTGTTTTCCCCTTCTTCCTATAAAATATTCCTTATCTTTCTTCTCCTCTGTCAGCTTTCCCTAGATGAACATTATGGTCTGTGCATACCCACCTTTCAGGGCACCCTGGCAGTCTCCCATTTTGAACTCCTGGTAACCCTGTATGCTTTGCATCTGTGAATCCAAACACGATCTGGGGCTGTTAAATGGCAGTACAGCACTTCCATATTTTGTATTGCTCCAAAGTTCAGAGGCATCCTTTTGATGTGTGTGCATGTGCTCACCTACCAACCTTTACACCTATGGCTTTTGGAAATGGATATCCTAATCATCAGTCTTGAGAACTTTTGTCTCTGAAGACAGGAAGCTCTTCTTTTGTCTTTCATCTCTTCCGCAGAAGCCTCAGTGCTGAAAAAGCACAGAGCTTAGTACCAGGAGATGGGAATCTCTCCTCAGCCGCCTCCTCATGCTAATGACACTGCCAGGTGGTGGTGAAGCCCTTTGTTCCACAGCTCCAGGTTGTGCCTGACTGCAGTGGAGGGAAGTCTGTCAAATCCAGTGCCTCACACTGGTCAAGAAAGCAGCACGTTTAATTTGTATGGATATGGGAGAATTCTTCCTTAAAAGCAGATCGGGTTTGGAGTTTTGGAACGGGTTTAAATTCTGCTTCCTGTATTTCAAATAGCCTCTGGCAGCTCGTGACACTGAGGAAGATGATAATGCTTGTGTTGCCTGCTAAGCACGCCACCCATCTTCTGTTGGCTTCCTGGTCCTGACCATGATCTTTGGTATGGTTGCATTCACTAGAGTTGAGTGAAAAAGTACTTCCTCCAATCTGTTTCTAATTTGCTAAGTTAAAATAGCCTCCTTGCTTTCTGTGCTATAAACCCAAAATGAGAGCTCTTTTTCTGTTCTACTCTACCATTTCTAGGCATGTATCTCTAAACTTCCCATCTCTACTTTCTTAGGTGAAGGTATTAATTTTTTTTTTTTTTTTTTTACTCTCTGCTCAGACGTGTGCCTTTCCAGAGCCATTCATCTTTCCTTTTAATTCTGCAGTCCTTGTGATGGGATAACCTGTACCATAACCTTCTTCCAGATGAGTTCACACATCAGGCAGAACACCAGTGCTGCAATTTGGGTATGAATTAGCAGGTCAGAGCTTCACATCTTTGTCACTGAGGTGCCACCCCTACTATCTAAAGTCCTTCCAAGGTACAGTGAGTGCCACATTTAATTAATTGGTTGTTTAATTTTCAGGACCTGTTTTGGAAGAAAAGATGACTTCAGTTAACTCGTAAGTTTTCTTTAAATATCTGCCCCATTTACAGTACACAGGTTACCTACAACAAAGCTTGTGAGATACTAGGAGCCAGCCTGGCATTATTCAAAGCAAATGCAGATAGTATTTTTCATTAATCCTTATCTTTCACTAATTTTTTTGCTCAGGTCATGTTTCTTCCATGAAGTCAGCAACTGTTTCTATAAGCTTATAATCTGACACGGGATTTAGATGGTTTAAAAGGGCTTTACTTCTGCTGTGGCTGTAGAGCAGAGCTGGTCTTGTTGTGCTGAAAGGATGGTAGCCTGTATTATACCCGTGTAGCAAAAGGTGGGTTCCTAAGGTCACTGTGACTGTGCTCTGCTCCCAGCCAGCCTCAGCTTTCCACCATGGCTTTCCCAGGGGAGCTGCCAGAGCCAGCAGAGGTGGCTGCGACCACCAGACCCCAAATATCTCCTGCATCACGGCAGGGCATCAATCCGCTGTTGGCAAAACGAAACCACGGCTTCTCCCTTAAGGGCCGCGGTAAGCTCTTACTAACATCCCCCAGGCCGTGGTTCCTCGACCATTTTGGGTAGAGTTGCTGCAATTCATGCATTTTGGCGGTGGGCTTGGCGTGCAGGCTGCGCTCTCCTCGCACCTCTCCACGCCCCGGTCAGCCGAGAGCTGCCCGGGCAGCGCCCGGCTCACGACTCGGGCTCTGCCGATGCCAGGGCGGGCTGTGCCGAGCCGAGCCAAGCTGAGCCGTGCCGTGCTGAGCGCAGCCGTGCCCGCTCCCTGCATATGCCCAGCGGCGGCGCGGCTGACGGGGCAGGGGCGGGCCCGGCGCGGAGGGCGGCTCGGTCTGGCCCGGCCCGGCCCGGCCCGGCTCGGCTCGGCTCGGCTCGGGGCGGCGGGACCCGCCTCACCCGGGCGATGCCTGAGCGCGGCGGCGGCAGCGGGGGGGCGGGCGGGTAGCGGCGGCGGGGACGCGGCGCTGCTGCCCTGCCTTTCCCTGCCCGCCGCTGGCCCTTCCCCCGCCCCTCCCCGCTCCGGTGCGCGACTCAGCCGCCGCTCCGGGCAGGGAGGAAGGGCTGGGAGCCGCCTCCCGCTGCCCCCGGCCGCCCCCTCCCCATGCAGCCCGGCCCGCCGCTGGGAGCCCTCCCCGGGGGGATGTTTCTGCGGCCGCTGCCGGGATAACCGGCGCGCCGCCCGCCCCCGCCCCGGACGGAGGATGCTGCCCGCGCCGTGGCGGGCTCCGACTCGGGCAGCAGCGGCCGCGTCCGCCTCCTCGGCTCCGGGCAGCGTCGCCGGGGAGAGATGAGTTCGCGGCACCAGGCGGACTGGATCCCTTACAGGTACGGGGAGAGCCCGCGGGAGGCGGCGAGCGGGGCGGAGGCACCGGGGCTGCCCCTGGGCAGGAGCCGCTGCCGCTCGGGGGGTCCCCGCCGCAGCCCGCGCTCGGTCGCGGGGCCGGGGCGGCCGGACCCTCCCCGGGGCGCGGCGGGTCCCGCCGGGGGCAGCGGGTGGCGGGCCGGCCCGTGCGGGCGCTCCCCGGAGGGGCGCCCGGTCCCGCCTCCCAACTCGGGGCCGGCGGCGCTCCGCGAAGTTCGGGGTCTGCTCTCGGGCGAGCTGTCAGCCCCGCGGGGAGCGGGCAGAGCGCGGAGCTGTCCTGCCCCGCCGCCCCGGCGGGCGGAGCGCTGCGCCGTCGGCGGCGGCTGCCGCGGCTCGGGCTCGGGCTCGGGCGCCGGGCCCGCGCTGGCCCCGCCGGCGGCGGCTCCGGGAGCGGGGCCGGGGCGGGCGATGCGCGGGGCCGCCATGGCGGGGAGCGGGATCGCCATGGCAGCGCCCGGCCCGCGGCTGCCATTGGCTCCGCCGTTGCCATAAGCTACGGGAGCCGCGGCGCGGCGGCGGCCCGGGAGCCCCGTGCGTCAGCGGAGCCGGCCCGGTGCGCCGAGCCCCGGCGCTCAAAGCCCCCTGTGCGCCGAGCCCCCGGGGCGCCGACTCCCCCCCGGTGCTCCGACTCCCCCCCTGTGCGCCGAGCCTCCTGCCCTACCCCGGGTGCCCGGGTGTGGAGCAGCGGGAGCATCTGCGGATGGAACGAGGGAATAGTTCGTGTCAGACCTGCCGGACCGAGGGGAAACCGAGCCAAATATTTCGCTCCGGGCGGGATGGGCTGTTCTAGTCATAGACCCTTTAATGAATCTGCTGTTCAGAGTACATTAACATTATGAGTTTGTTTTGTTTTGCCTTTTATTTTTCGTTTTCGTTAAAATACGAGAAGCTTGTCTTTTTCAAGCTGAATTTCTGCAGAAGGAAATCACGAAGGGTTCAACAAGGTGCTCTGAAAATGACAGAAGCCGCTTTTGTTTCATTTGTTTGGTAGTCAGTGGAACAAGGTTGATAAGGTAACATAAGACAAGAGGACAGTCTTAGGCGCTCCACGGAAGGTTTAGGTTGGACATTAGGAAAAAGTTCTTTACAGAAAGGATGCTTGTGTATTGAAATGAGCTGCCCGGGTGGGTGGTGAACTCACCATCCCTCGAAGTGTTCGGGAAATGAGTGAATGTGGCACTCAGAGCCATGGTCTGGTTGACAAGGTGATATTCAGTCACAGGTTGGACTCGATGATTTCAAAGATCTTTTCCAGCCTAGTTGATTCTGTGATAAACCTGTTAGTTTTGTTGTCAATAGAGAATAATGGAATTAAAAATATGTACAGAGTGCATTTTCAAACAAAGACAGCTGCTTGAGCAGGTCAGTTGTAGTTTGCCACATTCTCAATGACAGTGTTTGTAGCAGACGTGTGCCACAAGGAATGCAACATGAACACAAATACATCACTCCTCAATACAAAAAAAAGAAATAACCCAGGATAACTGCATAACTGGAAATGTGCTATTTTGCAATGTGCACATCATAGTTCAAATCAGTAGAAGAATTTTAAAGAAAGCAACATGATTACAGTGAATCTGAGAATATTGCCACTCTCTCAGCAATAGCATTTCCAGCCCATGCATTTTGAAAAGATATAAGGAATTGGCAATAAGGCTTTAAAAATGACTAGTGGATGCATTCTGATGCAATTTGAAGCCTTGTAATGAGGACAGAAATACCAGAGGAACAGCTGTTCATGGCTCATCCCAGCAGCAGTGGAACAGTTTCTCCGTTCTCTCACTGTACACAAGGCTCTGCAGAGGCCAATGCCAAAACTTTGCTCAAGGGTTTTATAGCAGTGGCCTTGAAGAAGGAAATAAAAAAACATCTCCACTTCTGCTCAGCGCAGTGCAGAGAAAGAAAGGGAGGCAAAGCAGCAGATCTTCAGTGAAACACAGATTTGATAATACTCATATCTTTTCTAATGCAATGATATTCTTGAATGTTAATTATGTGTTTATGGTCAGAAATTGCTGAGGGCTGCCTGAAACGAAAAGGCAACCAAACCACAGTTCTGCTCTGAAGTGCCTTTATTTAGATTTCTGACAGTGAAGCTGACTTATTTTTCAATCCTCAGAGGTAATTCTTGAGTTAGAGATATATCATTGATAATCTTGCTGGACCTGTGTGTGTAAAGCATCTTCCTGGGTCCCCTAAACATACTTGCCCAGGAAGCAGTGGTGTGTGAATGCATAGTTTACACATGAGAGCACTGTATGAGTAAGTTAGGTTCACTCCCATTTCAAGGGAGTGAAATACACAAGGAGGAGGAGAGACCTGATGTGCACCCCTTGGAACAGCTCATCTTCTCTCTGAGAGCAAAATGCCCCGTGCTTATCTGCCCTCTTGCTTCACATTCTTGTTTGTGCTGACTCTCTGGGCTCAGAGGAAGGTTCACCACCTTCTTTATGGTCTGGGTGACATGTGACAGCCAAGAGTGTCACTGCTGCTGGTGTGGGGGACAGCACAGTGTGTATCCTTCTAGCAGTGGAACATATGTGCAGGTATACACCTGAATATAATAGCAGAGAAGGATTGTATTTCTGCTAGTAAAATGTCATATTTTTCCTTTCAGGTGAAATGAGCCAGAGGGAGTCATTTCTATGTGTGTTGTGTGTAATTCATTAAGCAACCCACCTGCTTTGTGAGTGTCCACAACTCACAAACTTATACTTCCCCTTTTAAGATGCTGAGAACGTTTTGAGTGAGTTAAAAAAAAATAGTGGGCAAATTTTTGTGTCAGTGGTAGTTTGTGCTGAGGTCAATAAAGGATTCAAATTTGTGAGTTTGTGATTTCAGTGTTTTGCTCTTATCTCTTTTGATCCTCTCTTAAGTATTCTGCTTTTGAAACACTAAGTCATAGGATGAGAATTCAGTTCTCTAATGGTATGAAAAATTGTTAGGAAGCTGTTTTTTAACAGTAAATATATTGCATTGATTTTCATGAAACACGTTTCATAAATAGAAATTTAGGCAAATGATTAAGCACTTACATGAAGCTGCACATGAAGTACAATGAGCTAGGAATTCTTTAAATTGTACCCATTTTTAACAATGTCTTTGCTCATTATTATAAACATTCAACATAGTTTAGATGCAATAAAAAATTTAAAAAAAATCAATTGCAGTCTATGTAGCTGCCCCCAGCCCCAAAATTGGTTTGCAATGCAGGTTAAGACTAAGATTTAGTTTCTTGAAGAATTATATACTCAAGCACAGTAGTGTTTTCCTTTGGTATCCTTCAGCAGTTTCCAGTGGAAAATACAATGCAGTAGTGTCTGGGAATAGTTACAAATTCACAGGAGTTCAGGTTTTTTATTCAAAAGTATGTTTTTGTTTCATATCTTTTTCTTGAACTCATATTTAACTTACAGCATTTCTTAAATATAGCATACCCATTTTTATTTTATGCTGGTGTGTCTTGAATAAGTGAAGACATTCCTCATACTATGAAACTACAGTCAAATAAAACTGCTGCTAGGTAAGATCAAAGTATCAGCAAACTCACTTACAGTAAGTCCCCAATCTCTATTATTATTATTTGTTCTTGTGTTTTCAGCTGGTTCTTTAACAATAAATCTTGATCCTATAACTTTAAAAGCAGCATTTATACAACCAGCTAACCTGTTCCCTGAGAAATATCTAAACACCAGCAGCTGAAAAGCCCAATCCACACAGGAATTAATTTAATATAGGTCCCCAGAGTTATTTGTAAAGTGTCTGTGTGATGCTGCTGAGCCTTGGTTTGTGTGGATAAACCTGCCATGGCCAGAGGGCACCCCATGAACTGTGCCCTGGGGGGGCCTGGCACTTGGCACTGAAGAGAGCAGATCACAAAGCCTGCAGTTGCAGTGGCATAATGTCTCTTGATATGTACATGATGGTGGTAATGATACACGTTATTTTTGTTTGTGACAGGTTTTATTATGCTCAATTTTTGTAGCTTTCATGAATTTGCTCTGAAGTTTTAAGGCTGTGCTTAGGTATTGCAGCTATAAACAGTCACAAGTTATTTACTTGCAAAGGGAAGGATTACAGTTGGAAGAAAATTGTGGAGCACGTCTGGGTTGTAAATTCATGAATCATCACAATTAGGGCAGATAAGAAGATTTCTGAAAGTGTGATGTGTAAACAAGCCCTGGGAGAAGAATGGCCTTGAAGACCAAGGGTATCCCACGCTTGTTTTTGTGCATGTTGTTGAGGTGGTGGGATGTTCTAGATCCTTAAGTTTTGGCACTGTGAAGGCAGCAGTGCAGGTGGAGTGCTCACCTTGCTGCAAGGTGCAGTTTGTGACCGAGAGCATCACTAAGCAGGCAGGCTCACTCCCTGCCTCCTGCCGTGGGGAATGGCATGGATAATTTACAAGAGCTGCTTTTTCTAAGGAAAAGAGTTCAAAGACTGTGCCTGTCCTCTTCTCAGAAACAGGCTGTCTTGTCTCAGGCTATTCAATGTATAAAATTAGGCGGGTTGTGTGCTTTTAAAACATTTAAGTTAGAGCTCTCCCTTAATGGAACTCTGTGCTCTTGCATAGAGTGTTCCTGCTGTGGTGCACAGCAACTCCAGCAGAGATCAAAGGTGCTTTGCCCAGCATCAGTGTGAGGGAGGTGTCAGAGGCAATTTTTACCCCAAAGCTGGTAGTCTAAATCAACCACGCAGAAAAGAGAGGTGAGAAAAATAAGTATCCCGAGCCGTGGAAGTTGTGGGATGTTGGCTTAAATGGAAATGGGACGAGGCTCAAGGGAGATGAGCTGCAGAGCCAGGCGTGAAACCTCGTTGTCTTGTGCTTTGCAGTGTGCCAGAGGTGGATTTAAGTGAGGGGCTGAAGGGGCTTTGCCACCCCTAATGACAGTAACTGATGCAGCAGCTGTCCCAGAGCACGGCCACCCCCAGCACCTTTGCAGTATCACCCTCCAGGTTGACACAGAACTAGATTTTTTTCCCAGGCCAGTGGGTTTCTGGTAGCAACAATCATTTGTGGTTTCCTGGCAGTGGCAATCATTTACCAGCCATCTGTGCCAGATTTGGATCACGGCCGGGAAGAGGATGTGAAATGTGATGTCTGTCCTCTTGCACTTCCCCAGTCGGACAGCTTTGATTCTTATGCCTGAGGGTTTCTGGACATTCCCTGGAGTGGCATCCATTTAAACAAGCAACAGTTTTTCTGGAAGGTGGTACTTTTTATTTAGTAACTAAAAAATTGCCATTCCAGAAAGCTAGATTCTTTTCACACTTCCTCCTCATTTTTCTTCCTCTCACACTAATGACTTATTTTCTAATTCATGCTTTTCTGTTCTTTCAACCGATGAACAGATTTCTTTTTGCCATTTTCCCCTACATCTTGCTCTTCTTGCCTCTTTTTCTGTTCTCTTTCCTACTTCAAGATTATTCACGAAAATAGAATCCTGTCATGCCAGCTGTATGGTGCCTGCAGAAGATACCCTTCTCTGTAAACATTTGCTATTTAATTTGTATTTTATTGTTTATAGCTTTTAAAGAAATACATCCCAACTTCTCATCGTGTTACTTAAGTAGTCAGTACATTTGCAATTTTTAAAAGCTGAAATTATTTATTTTGCAGATTGAGAATTCATTTCACTATTTGCAGCTGTGTATTCAAAGATTAATGCCTTAAGCATGGATATTAAAATTGGTGTTTGTTTTGTATCTCACTTACTGCTGAACATTTTGTTCCTGTAGTATGTGAAGTAACTGAGACTATGAGATGCCCTTCTTGCTGACAGGTCTGTGTCATGCACAGGGGGTGGCAGGGATGGAGGAACTGTTTTTCCACAGTCTTGCAATCTCTTTTATCTTGATGTAATGGCAAGGCAGTGATGATACCAGCAAGTTCTGAGGACTCTCAGCTGAGAATGTCACACCTCTGGGCCCTGCTGTCATTTACATAATGCTAATAATATGCAGGTATACAGCAAGGAAGTCTTCAGGCTGGAAAATTTTCAGTTTAGAAGGCAAGTACAAGAGAGAGGCACAAAATGCAAGTGGAAAGCTCAGGGTGATTGCTGGAATGGGATTTTTATTTTTTTTTCCTTTCATTTTTATTACAGGCATATTATCATTAGTTTCTTTGGACTATCTGTTCTTATGAAAATGGGAAGTCAGGGGATATTGCCTTAGGTAAGGAAATGTGCTCTCAGGGAAAGGTTTATAGAGAGTACAAAGGTAACAGTGGGAGAAGGTGGAAAGACTGGAATAAGTATTTTGGATGAGTACATGGCATAAAAGATGAAACTTTTTTTCCTGACATAGTTATTTTATGCCAGGTTGTTTCATCTAACACTTGATGGCAGTGTAATTTATGTACTTTACGTTGCATAGCTTCGTGACACTTTAAAAGCTTAGTTTGCTCCATAATTAAATTACTTTTTAGATGGTTTTGTATTCTGTTCTTTTACATTAATAAGAAACTAAAAGATATCATTCCTTTCCCTTTCAGTGATTACAGCAGAAGCAGGTTTCACACTCTTGTATTGCTAATAAGTTGAGGGATTACATATTTATCTATTTTTTATCCTTGAAGAGAAATGATGACCCAATTAAAAACACTTCTTCCTTCAGGGAAATGCAGTAGGCCCTACAGAGCAGAGAGTAACTCCTTCTGCCAGGACAAGAACTTTGCAGGTTTGGGTGCTGATTTTGAGCATTCAGCCCAGCATCCTTCCCCCTGAAAGCAGGGATGCTGTAGAGGCTAAGGATGCCCTCTGCCATCCGAGCAGTTGTGTGGCTGATGGCAGGGAGCTGTCACAAAAAGGTGGCACCAAAGCCTTTCTACTGCCTTAAAAAGGATTTGGGTTGGTGCTATCTCCTTCTCTGAGCTCATGTTTTAGCTGATCAGATAATGGCAAGTGGTCTATAATGCATGAATATGCCAATGTGCTTGTGAGTGACACACTTATCTTGCTCTCTGACAATGCAAGTGCCCCAGTCGTTCTTTCATGAAGTTCTCAGATATTTATGAAAATTAAGTCTTGAATTGCAAATTTCAGTGGAAACCTCGTGATCCCTGTTGTGATGCATGTTAACATAAGCCTGTGAATATCATAATTCATGATTATTGTAGATCATTTGACACAGGTAATGAAACCACAGCATGAAGTTTTTAATGGTAATTTTAATTCCAATCACAGTTCTAACTACTGGCAGATGAGATATTACAAGATGAAGAAATTCCTTGATTAGCTTCAAATGATGACTAAATTGGAAATTATATTTGCAAGTGAAATACAAGTACATTGGTATTTGATCTACAGTTAGAAGGGATCTGAACAGTTCTGTCTTTCAAATTTGGTATCAGTTTGAAGCAAAATGAATTAAGTTAAAGGCTAGATATTTGCATTAGTTATTCCTGTGCCACAGCAAGAAACATAAGGAAAACAGGTCTGCTTTCTTTTTTTTTTTTCCAGAGCAGGTTGTTGCTAGCCCATGTTACTACACTATTTTCACTTGGCTGCAGCAACAGCAACAAAAACAAATTACATTGCATCATGTAGCAATTCTCACATCTGAAAATTTGAGGAAATTATTGAATGTACTGTGGAAATTAAAGAGTAGATAACTTGTCCAGACAATGACTTAGACTAACTGCTCAGATCAGGTTGAATGGAAACGGAAAGACTAAGACACATATTGTACCCTGGAATTCATCCCACAATTTTTGGCAGATATAAATCCCAATACTCAAGCCAGGAGTGTGAATTTCCATTAAACAGTGTTTTGCAAACCTAGGGATTGCTTGAAGTCTTCTGTGCTGAAACTTTAGCTCAGTTGTTCAGGTGAATAATGCCTCTTTTGGGACACTTCATCTGTAGAGCAGTGTTAAATAACCTTAAAGGTGTATCTACACACCATTGTGTCAGACCTTGATAATTGATTCTTCCAGGTTACTGAGTCTTAAATCACTCCACTGCCTGTTGCTGCAGATTTACAAAGGGAAGTGTGAGGTTTTGGAGAAACTTTTTGTGCTTGCCCTAGAATAACATTAGCATTGTTTTATTTATTGCCTGTCCTTAAGGCAGAGCTCATGTGCCTCTGCATGTGTTGTTACATCTCTGCAATCATAGAATCATTTGGTCAGAAAAGATCTCCAAGATCATCAAGTCCAACCATTTACCCCACATTGCCAAGTCCACCACTAACTCATGTCCCTAAGTGCCACATCTACACAGCTTTTAAATACATCCAGGGATGGTGACATCACCATATATCCAATATATCTTGGATCTGCCAGATATATTAATTAAGAAATACTGGATTAATAACCAGAGAAAGTAGGCCATCATAACAGAATAAAAAGATCATGACAGTGCTAGATGTTTGAGGCATCCTGGAAGATGCCTTTTAAATGTTGGCTATTTCAAATAATGATATACTGAAATATCCTGGCAGTATTGATGCAGCTTGGAAAAATTCTTAATTAACTCCTTGGGGCTTGAATATCATTCTCAGATTTTGAAGATCAAGAAAAACCAGCACAGGGGAAATTTAAATGAAATTTAAATATTTCCTAACTGCCTTCCTTCCTTTCCTCCCTTTTTCTTCCTGTTATTGTTCCTGGCACCCTCTGTTTTTTATTAATTTAATACTATATGCCTTAGGATTTGCAAGGTATGGGTTGTTCTGAGTAGTATTAGAAGGAAAAAAAGTTCCCCTATCCTGTGCACCTTGAGTCAGAGTCAAATTGTTCTGTTGGAAAAAATGTGAAGATTAAGGTATCTTTGCATAAGATAAAAGTGGGATAAGTTCAGGTGTTCAAGTCTGTGCCCTTTGTTTCATTGTTTAGTAAGGTGTTTCAGGACCTCAGATGAGTGGATTTTCAGGTTATTTGTTATTTTTTTATTTTCAGGTTATTTCAGTTATTTTCAGGTATGTGCTGGGCCTATTCCCCAAAATTTTGTTCTGAAACTGTGGAGGTCATTAAGTTTATAAACTTGGCATTTCATAAATTGGCATTCTCGTACAAAGACTTCTGGTAAAAGAATCCAGTGAACTCTAGACTTGGAAGAGAATATTTTAGAGCTTAGGAAATTAATTTTAGTTACAATAAACTTTAGTTTCCTAAAGCTGTCTTCATTGAGATGATATCAAATATAAGCTGTAACCAAGATTGAAGGTGATAGTAAGGCAACTGGGAGCTCACTGGGAATGACTGTCCCATTTATTACTTGTATTCTGTTGAAATAGAAAGGTTTAAACCATGCAGAATAGTTGTATTTTACCTTTAGGCTGATATAGGCCTTTCAAAGGATGAAATGCTGAGAATCTGTGGCTGGGTTTTCAGGGGTGCTCAGATTCTGTTGAAAATAGTTAATGTGGTGGAATGAGAAGGGCTATTGTGCTGCCTAGTCAAAATGACAAACAGCATATACCACAGTGTAGTTTTTATGCCTTCTTTGGCAGGAACAACTAATTTTCTTCTGCAAAAGCTTATTCTGAAGAAAAATGTAAGATACATTAGAGGCAGAGAGGTTTTTGCTGCATTGTGTGATGGACTGTAAATACACCCACTTGACATTGTGAAGCATCCTCAAAGTAAGTCTCTATGTGTTGGGGTGAAAATTCAGCCCAAAGGGTTTTAGTTTACAGCCAGCTCTGCAATATTGCATTTGCTGTGGGCTTGGATTAACAATGCCAAACACAAGTGCATATTGCAATAAAGAGTGAACAGAAAGATGTTGTTCTGTATGGTTTTGCTTTTCACTTTGCACTTGATGACATCTGTCTTGTTGCTGATTTTTCATGACATGGCTATGATACCATTTCTATTTTTTGTTTTCGTGTCATTAGCATAGGTCTATAAGTAACAGTGATTGAGTCATTATTAATAATTCCCTGAGTTATTTACTTTGGGAAGGGAAGGCATTTTTCTTTTTACATCATTAAATGCCTGCCTCTGTTTCCTAATGATACTCAGAATTAAGGAAGCTTGTTTTCCTTGTTTCTGTGGTTCTTTCCCTTTTTTATGTGTATCCTCTGCACCTCGCTGATGTTGGTTTTGGGAGAGCAGAAGATGTGCTGCTGGGAGAGTGCCTGGACATAGTGTGGCTTGTGCTAAATTTGTCAGTCAGTGGCAGCATTTCCTTATAATCTTCCAGCTCTTCTTAAATTAAATCTTTTAATAATCATAAAGCAGCTAAATATTTGAGCAGGATTCCAAGTCTCTGCTGCCATCCAAGAACTGTCAGCAGCTGTCCTAAAGCAGATTCCAGGCTGAGGCAGAGTCCTTCTGTCAGTAGGTGGGAGCAGGGGGCTGTGTTCCCTGGAGAGCAGCCTGGTTTGCCAGCACACAGAGCTTCAGGAGGGTGGGTGGGCAGGCTCTGGTCACTGCTGGGGTCCCTGCTGCCCAGACAGACACCCTGTGTACTCCCCAGTTTGGCACTAGTGAAGATAAGAGCATGTGCACTGGTGGTGTGCAACACCATCCCACTATGGTAAACACACTTGGAGGGTCACACACAGGAAGCTGTTGCTGTCTTATAAATTTCTAGCTTGCTTGTGCCAGCCAGATTTCTTTCTATAATGCTGCTGCACTCCTCACCCTGTTCTAGTTTTGGTAGGTTCTGAGTGAGCAAGAAAATGGACTGACAGAATGGAGCTGAGTGATCTTCAGTAGCTGCTCCTTCAGGCTGAAATGGCTCACCTTGCATCCTGCAATAAACAAACTCACGGGTTGTGCACAGAAATATTAGAGCTATGAAAAATGTGCAAATAACAGTGATCACATGCTACATCAATTAGGCCTTCTGTGCAGTGGGCAATTAGTGTTTCATAAAGAAACCAGAAGATACACAGTCATATGTATTTATCAGAGAGGAGAAGAAAACATCTGCTGGTGTATGAGTCTTGATTAGACCCAAAGGGGAATCTTAGTTTCATTCCCTTTTAATGGTCCAATAGCTAAAATCATTCTTTCTGCCTTACTTAAATGCATTTGGAAATAGCTTCCCACAGTGCCTGAAGTGGTTTAATTACATCTGAGGTGGTTAGAAGAGGTCTCCAGCTTTGTGTGACAGAGCTTCCTCTGTCTGAGAGTTCGTGTGCTCGCTGATTACACCTGCAGTTGTCTCCTTTGCTGGCTCCTGGTGATTCACAGTGGGGCTGTGGCTCAGGAGCTCAGTGGGACAGGTCCCTGGCTGTGCTGGATGCACCTTGGCATTGTGCTGCCAGGCTTGTCTCACTGCCTCGTGCCCTGCTAGGTGTGCAACTCCAGGAGAGGTTGCAAAGACAGAAATGTGTTACCCCTGTGTTGCTGATAGGACCCTGCACATACACAAATGTGGCTTTTTGAGAATGAAAAATCAGCAGCAAGATTGGGGATGGAGTTATATTTGCTTTATCTTCCACCCTTCTTTCCCCAAAATAAGATTGTCTTTTTTTATTTCACTTATATTGCTCTTTGCCAAATCCAAAGGGGGATAGTGAGAAGTATGTATTAAAAAAATGAGCCCAGTAAATTTTCTTCACAATGCATTGATGTTGGAAGAAATCTTCTGCATATATCTGTAAGTAAATGATCCTAGGATCCATATGGGAACTAGGATCCTTGCCTTTTAGATAGCAGAATTCCTATAGGTGTCCTTCATAATGTTCCCTCTGTGGATTCTCATTGCTCTAGTGATATCAAGGAGCTGAGCCCCAAAATTTCCTCTTACAGAGACACTGCTTAATCCTTTGCCTCTGTCCAGCCACCATCTTCATTATGAAATCTGTTGGATTTAGAAATATTAACCCTCTTTAATTTTAGTTGAAATTAATCAACTGAAGAAATTATTATAGGCATTATGAATGCATAAATCTTTATTTGTTATAAAATCAGGCAGAACCCCCTCATTATATGAATTGTCAGTGAAAGAATTTGAAGTTTGAGCACTCTGATCTAATTTTATTATAGAAGCCCCACAGAAATGAGAATTCTTCCTGAGACTTCCAGAGGTTCCCTGCCTTCTACAAAATGTGACATTAGCATACATGTTTCATGGGAGATAGATAACTTAAATCCTTCTCTGACAAAGACCCTAATATTTTGAATTTTATTTTAATTGTATGGTATGATCTGCTTCCTGTTCTAGGAAATCAGCAACCAAGCTGAGAATCACATATTTCTGTTTACATTTACCCTTTTTAACTGAAAATATTTCATAGGAGGGAAGTAACAGGCTTACAGGTGTGTCCAGAGACAAGGCTGTTCATGGCACATCAGTGCCCAGCAGAAATTCCTTTTGCTGTAATTGTTGCTAACAGGCATTCTACCAAGTGAAGTGGAATAATTAAAATGGCAACTTCAACCAGGTATTAAAAAGATATGAAAAGGGTGGTGAAAGCCCTTTCCTGTAATGGTTTGCTACGGATGTCACAGCATCCGAACAGCTCTTTGTTCAATAAAAATTTTGTTTGTTAAATGAAAATGACATCTTTTTCTGCCAGCCTTCACTTGGCAAGTTAAACACAAGACAGCCTCCTGGCAAGTAGGTTTGTATGTTTTTGCTGTTCCTTTTGTATCCACAAAAGGTGTTGGTAAACTTCTCTGCAGTTTGTCAACACAACCTTTCTTTAGCAGTTAATCTGATCTACTTCAGCTCTGATCTGTTTAGTTGCATTTTTAAATGGCACACAGGAGCAAATTAGATTAGGCTTGTTTTCTTTGTTGAAAAATGGGAAGCACAAAATCCAAGACCTGTAATGCCTTGAATTACCTCAGGACCTGTTTCTGTCACGCTTAAACAAATCTGCTACAAGGGCATGGCTGCACCAGTGGTAGCTCTCCAAAGCTGTGCTGGTTTAAAAAGCAGAAACTGAAGTCCTTTTAAACAGTTTTGTTTTTATTTTATTATCAAAACATTTGGGGTAGGAAACAAATTGTACTTTTTCTGGATACATGAAAAGTGACATTTGCTAAATTTTACATTCTGGTTACTTTTTCTGTCTTGAAGATTTTTATTAAGTTGTAACCACATTGGAAGCAGTACTTGTTACAATATAATTGCATGCTGGAGATTCATGTTAATTCCACACCTTGAATCCACAAGTTGAAATTCAAAGTGAGACTATCGTTCATCTTCCTTTAAAAAGCAAAGAAGAGAATAACACAAAACTACCCCTAAAGTACACAAACCCAGTGATACCCAATTATATGAGTTATGCTTTAAAAAGGAGAATTTGTCTGTTCTATGCAGTGTGTAGTATCAGTAGGTTTTTCCTATGCTATTTCTTATTCCTGTCTTTGTGTGGGTTGATAAACATGCCTGAATCTTAGAGAAAAAAAGAAGAAAAAGAAAAGGAAAACAGTTTTTGTCTTGATTGCTAACAGCAGTAGCTATATCTAGCATGAAGCAGCCATTGGAATTGCAGATTTGGCTATCCATTTTGTTTCTAGGAACTGACAAATGTACAATTTGCAATCCTATGTAATTATGATCTGATTCTAGAGTACTGCAATTTTTACCAGTATCTAGAAATATATAATTTGAGCATAAATTTTCAGTAGAGGATGTGCAGGGATTAGTGGCACAACCTTAATGAGAATTACACCGCTTAATTCCTTGGATATTATGCTGGTATTGTGCCCTTTATCTATTTTGGGAGGTCATATGATACTGAAAATCTGTAGCAGTACATGAACAGCAAAGAATACTTATGGCTTTGCATGAGAGCAATACATCAGTTTATAGAACGTGGTACTACATTTACCTAGCACATGGTGAAGGAAAAAAATGAATGCTTAACTCAAGTAAAAACTGTTTAAAAACCAGTAGATTGGATAAATGCTGAAATCTTTTTGATCTAGTTCCTTTGGATATTTTGTTACAGTCACAAATGACAGCTGCTTGCCAATTTAAGAAAAACAAATATTTAGAGTTGACACAGCTTTTTTATCTAATTACTTTTTGCATCCTTTATTTCAAGACAAGGTTACTCTTTTTGTATGTAATGTGCTTGTGCAAATCTAAGGAGTTTTCAAAACAACAATAGAAAGCATCTTAGTGTCTTTTTTTGTTGTTTATTTTTTTTAATTCCTCCTTGGTTACTGTTTGATGGCACTGATGAGTATTTGACAAGGGGTTTAGAAAGCAAAGATAAAAATGGATGATTTTTTAATCAGCCTTTTATTCTGCTGTTCAGCATTGGGTATGCTATAAGCTTTGATTGTGCAGATACTTTGCCACTAGAGCAGGCCTAGATGGCAATGTTTATACCCAAAATTAATAAGTTATGTTAGTTCAGGATCAGAACCCTAAAAATGAGGTGGTATGTATATATCAGACCCTATTTTCAGTCTGATTCAGGTGCAGTGACAATGATGTTCCAGAGTCTGAAATGTCTTGCCTGGGGGACTGACTTTGCTCTCAATCAGTACCACACAGACTATTCATGTGACGGTGTTTTAAAGCCCAGAACAATGATTTGAAAAAGGTAGTTGCCAGTAGAAATATGAATTAGTTGGGTCATGATTGTTAGCTCTTATTTTTTCAGTAATTTAATAACTGTGTCAGCTATAAGCTGCATGCTGCAGAGGAGATTTTTGGCTGGAAATCCAAAGCTTTTTGAGGACACAGATTCCACGTTCTCTGAAGCTGTGAGTCTGCATGCCATCTTGACTCCTCTGCCACAGCTTTTCTCATAATTCTCATTTCTTGCTGGCAGCACAGATTTTTGCATGTTGTGTACATCTCATAGAGCAAAATCGTGTGTCCTGGAAGGAATTGCTATATCAATTAACTACCCAACACTGAAAGAATCCAGCTTTTGAGTCATGCCAGTTAATGATCATATTTTTTCCAAAAGTAATAGTTTTCCAGTTTTTCTCTCCCAATTTTTTAAAATATATGTATACACATATCAATGCATATATTAAGACATCAAGCTGGATAGAGCAGATAATGCATCACTTTTCTCAAGTTATCACAATTCTTAATAGTAAAATGCTTTAAAAATATTTTTGCATTTATACATCACTGTAGCAAGGCATTTCACTTAGCTTTTTGTAGCACCACAAAGTGTACTATGAAGTGTTGAGAGAATAATCCAGAGTCATTAGACTAAGTGATAATTTCATTGGAGGCAGTTAAGGAGAACCAGATGAAGATGATTGTCAGATGTAACAAAAATGCTCACAGAGTAGTCAAGAAGTAATATGGTTGGGATTCTGGTGTTTCATAATGAATGTTGGACTAAAAATATTGCAATAACAAATTCCCAACCTGTTTTAAATTTGATTGATTTATTTGAAATACTTAAAGCTGATGTGCTAAACTAGGTGTATAAATTCAAACTGGTGAGCATGGTAAGTGTTTATGAAAAACAAAGATGATTGAATTTGATGCAATGTACATATCTTAGTATACTACAAAAAGAGTACTGAGACTGTTACTTGATATGACACTTCCAAGTACTTATAAATGTAGTGAGTGCATTTTGCTATAAAAAGGTCTATATTTTCTTCAATTTGATACAGAAAAAGCATGCCAGCATATTTGGGGTTAAATAAAATATAGCCAGAATATATAAATATGGGTTGAATGGGACAAGTTTAGTTTTTTCCCAAAATGTGTCAAAAAGTACTATTCATTCATTTTCCTATTACAACCTATGACCTGTGATTCTGTATAGTATTATCCCATGTCATGTTTTTCCCCTCCTGTTTATTTTCTCTCTACAGTTATTTTTACTAGAGAAAGTAAATTCCCTTGACTGGGAGTTAGGCACAGGTGTGGAGAAAAACATTTAATGTAACAAAAGAAAATAAAAGCTGAAATGTGTTCCCATAATAGTGGAAGGGACCTTTAAAGGACACATTGGAAAACAGAGCTAGAAAATTGCCTTTCACTGTACACAAAAAAGGTGGGTTCACAGCTGCTGCAAATTCCCTGTTTGTAAAGTTTTTTTCTGCTGCTTCTTAGGTCTTGGGAGCAGATTCCATTTACCACACTTGGTTGCACACAGAAGCAAAGGAAAGAGATGAGCTTAGTTTTGAAATGGAGAACAATGCTCTTCAGGTTGTTTACTCACAGGATCATCTTCACACAGGGAGCTGATAAATTGGAAGATTAAATATGTAACTTGTTTTGAAATTATCCTTGAATGCTGCAGACATCACCAGGATTGAGTACCTATGTCTCAGCAAAAAAAAAGAGTGGAGGAAAATCACCATCTCAGCCTTATTATTACAATGGTTTTCTCAGATTTATTAAAATCTGAGCAAGTCTCTTTTAGTGCAGTCACTGTGGATGCACACTTTGAAAACAACCCTCTCTCTTCAGGAGTTTATAGTTAAAAGCCCCAGCCTGGAGGGATTTATGCATATGCATATTTTTATGCAATGTGAAGTTAGTGGCAACATTCTTATGAGATTGAATTCATGGTTTTGGGGATTCAGGGCCCAGATATGAAGATCAGGCTGTATGGAATACCTCATTTGCATAGAGTTCTGTTAAAAATAATGACTTAGTTTTCATTGTAGGGAACAAAATAGAGGCCAAATGGTCTTTGCTGCTTTTGATAGCTATCAACATCTTGCCAGTCTTGAAATCAATATCATGTACTTAGGCACCAGGATCTGACAAACTCATTTTCCTCTGAAAATGCTGTCCAGAATTGTCAGTATCTGCTACTAGTATAGAAGGTAATACAGAGAAAGAACTCAAACCAAAATGAAAAATGTGCTTTCCTCAGTTCCAGCAAAAGACTGCTAGGTTGGATTATAAAGATAGTATGTGTGGGGGGGAGAAGTGACAAAATATTTTGTTTCACGGTTAGTATTTATCATGAAATGACATGTCTTCCCTTAGAAACTGTATTCCATAGAAACTATAAAACCACCTGTAAAAAGGAAAAGGGAGCTTGGCTGTTTCAGTTCACTAGCATCTATCAGAGTTACAATTCTTTCTGTATTTTTGTCCAGTTTTGATTGTTAAAGCAGCAAGGATAAGCTAGGTAGTCTCTTTCACCTTCACATTTTCAATAAACTGATAGCTTAATTTTACTATTCCTTTAAAAATCCAGTAAATACAACTCCATCTTTTCCCAGCCCTGTCCTAAACATGTACACAGGCAGTGGGATCTGTTAATACTTTGCTGCATTAGAGAATTACCCCAAATATAATCCATTTCAGCAGCAGTATGTTTGATCTACATATTCATGCCTGTGTTTGCACGCCTACTGCAGGGAGAAACCTCACTGAACACCTGCAGCAGTGACCCTATTGTTGGCACCAGTGTTTTGTTTGTTAAACACTTCATGATTATGCTGTTATTTTAAAGGCCAGCATTGTTTCTAGGTTAATTGCTGTACCTGTGAGGCTTCATTCTTTCTTCACAGAGGTGTTTCCAAGAGGAGTTAGGACTTGTTTGTTCCTCTCATTTTACAGGTGTCTTGGAAGGTTGTGCTGTTTGATGTAAAATAGGCTCACTAGCTGCCAACTGGACAAACCCATGCTTCATAGAGCAGGTCTAGGACAGGGAGGGAAAGGAGCCAGCAGTCATCCTGTGCAGGTTTTCTCTTCATCACAGTGGCTTACAGTGTTTTCCACATCTAAAAGGCAGAGGTCTGTTCCAGGTGACACCTTTTACCTGGTCAGCAGTAATGGAATGGGAGAATCATCGTGGTCCAGGTAGAGAACTCTTCTTCTGCAATGTGTGTATGTGTAAGTGCACTCTCCTTATCCAGGCAATACTTTTCCCTAGTTTCTGCTAATTTAATTTACTGTTTGTTGTGGTTGGATGCTTTGTACATTAAGGAGTTTAGTTTGTTTGTGCATAGATTGTACTGTTTTAATAGCTGAGATTGGCTGGGTTTGGTACTGAGAGAGAAACCTGGCTGCTAGGGCTGGATCTTTCCAGTGGCTGGCAGCACTGTGTTTTCCATAAAGGCACTTCCTGAAAGTCATGTCATTTGTCATCTGGATCCATCTGCATTGCAGGTAATGTATCTCCAGGTCACGGTGGTTTTTTTTCCCTTCCCAATTTGCTCCTATTCAGGTACTTCTTGTCAAACTACTTTAAATACAATTTTAGCATAGATCATCCAAAGGCTATTGTGTTTTAGTGCTCCATCATTCATGGTTATTAAATTCACCTTTCTCTTTTGGGACACAGATTCTTTCTCTGCCATTGTGTTCAGAGTTTGTGTTTGTTGAGGGGGGGCGAGAAATAACCCAGCTCTTCTAGTAGGTGATATTTTCATTACCTGCATTTTACTGCCATATGCTATCTTGTTCAGTTCTGTGTAATTGCAGAGAATGAATCTGTACAAATATTAGTTCAGCTGATCTTTCCAGGGCAGTGGTGGCAGCCCTGTAGTTCAGTTATTTAAAACATGCAATGTGCTGTGGGGAATAGTTTTGGTTTTCATCTCACAAGATCTTTTCCTGGCTTCTTATCATCCTCACTGAAAGCTGTCAGCCTAGGCATTTCAGATCCTAAACTGTAGTTTCTTTTTCTTTATGACTACAGTTTTGTTCTGATTTAACTCAAAGCTGGGTCTCGTTAGTTCAAAGCATATCTAAAGTATCTGCAGGGCTCCTGTTGTTCCCTTCAGCACTGAGAGTCTCTTGGGTTATTTGTTCAAGAATGGTCAGTGTTTGTTTTTATATATCCTGTAATACATGCATCTAACAATATATTTTACCTGACTCTGATGGGTTTTTCAAAAAAGTAGTCTAAGTAAAACATTTGGAAGATTTGATTTCTACAATTGCTTTTGGTTTCACATTCCCCTAAAGTCGTAACAATTGGAGATCTATTTTGATGAACTGTTCTAATTAAAACAGACCAAAATTCTGTTACAGAATCATAAAATAGTTTGGGTTGGAAGGGATCTTAAAGATCATATCATTCTAATTCCCCTGCCATGGGCAGGGACAGTTTCCACTGTCTCAGGCTGCTCAGAGCCCCATCCAGCCTGGCCTTGAACACAGCCAGAGATGGGGCAGCCACAACTTCTCTGGGCAACCTCTGCCAGCCCCTCACCACCCAAACAGTAAAAATGTTTTTTTCTGACATCCAATCTGAATTGACTCTCATTTTGAAGCCATTCCCCCTTGTCCTGCTACTACATGCCCCTCTAAAACATTCCTCTCCATTGTTCTTGTCGGCTCCCTTCAGGCACTGGAATGCCACAACAAGGTCTCCCTGAACTTTCTCTTCTCCAGGCTGAACAACAACTCTCTCAGCCTTTCTGTGTAGGAGGGTACTTCTTTTCTCTGATCTTCTGTTTGGCCTTCATCTGGCCTTCACATGCCTCTTATGTTTGTTGTGGGCCCCAGACCTGGACACAGATGGGGTCTCTGGAGTGCTGAAAAGTGGGAGAATCCCTTCCCTCACCCTGCTTTAGATACAGCCCAGCACACATTCGGGTTTCTGGGATGAAAGCTCACATGGCTGGGTCCTGTTGATTTTCCTATCAACCATCACCCCCAAATTCTTCTCCTCAGGGCTGCCAAAGTCCTTCTCCTCCCAGCCTGTGCTTGTGCACTGACCCAGCTGCAGGACCTTGCACTTGACCTTTTTTAACTTCATGAGGTTCACAGAGCCCCACCTCTCCATCCTGTCAGAGTCCCTGGGGTGGCATCCCTTCCCTGCAGTGTATCACCACATCACAGCTTGGTGTTGGCAGATTGCTGAGCGTGTCCTTGATCCAACTCTCCATGGCAGCAGCAGCTGCACTGCTCCCAGTACTGACCCCTGGGATTGCCACTCCTGGCTGGTCTCCACCTGGATACTGAACCATTGACCATGACTCTTTGAGTGTGATCATCAAGCCAGCTCCTCATCCTCACTGAAGGAATGGAATCCAGATGGAGGGTTCCATCTGTTAAATCCATGCCACTGCAGTTTAGAGACAAGGGTGTTGTGTAAGACTATCCAATGCTTTGCAGAAGTTCAGGTAGAGGATGTCTGTGTCTCTTCCCTTGGCCACCAGTGCTGTAGCCCTGTCATAACAGGTCACCAGGTATTTCTCTCTCTATATATATATATATAGCTTTCCCAACCTGATCTCTGGCAATTATGTGGTCATGGCTGGAGTTAATCTTAACAATTATCCACCTGAAATTAAGGAAAAAAAAGAAAAAAGAATGTGTTCCTGTTGCATTTGCTCTCAGTTAATCTGCAGAACTGTTGCCAGACATAATGAGTATCATAGATCTTAATGGACAAAGGACATTTAGCTAAACCTTACTGGAGGAAATAGAACCAACAACCTTGCAGAAAGGTCTCATTCATTTGCTGATTTTTAAACTAGTTTGCCATCTAGGATTTGAGAAGAAAATAAAGCATTTGGTTCTGTAATTATTTGTGCAACTACAAATGCAGTCTGCTATCAACCATCTGCACTGCAGGCATTACTTTCAGTGCCATTTGGATCATCAGCACAGTGTGTGATCCTCTGCATCTTCTGTTTTGTGGCTGGCTTGCTGCTGATACTTCTCATACAAATATCTGTTTCATGTTTCTGCCTTTTCCCCCTACCCTTTTGCTTTATTATTTTTAGTCTTACTAAGGGTCTTCTGCACAGGCAGAAGAGGTGATGCTGTATTCCTGGACTGGCATGTTTTTATTTATTATGTGAGATTCACAGTGAAATACTTTATTCCTCTGAAGCTTTGGGTAGAGAAATGCAATTTCCATTTCTGCAGGAGCTCCTGCTGTCTGTCCTGGTCAGCTCAGTGGTGACCTTTAAGGGTAGGTTGTTGCTCTCTCTTCCCTCTGAACGTGGCATGGGAGAAATCCAAGAGCTGCTGTTGCTGCTCTTTGCAGTAGAAAGGCAAAATAATACTCAATGTCCTTGGGTTGTTCCTCAATATCCAGACTTCTGCTTGCTTAGGTGAAAGCAGTCACTCATTTTAGTAAAGAGAGTAGCTGCAGGTTTTACTCTAAATCAGCTGACTGAGCAGCTGCTTTAGGGTCAAAAAGCCTTGATGATTCCTAGCATGAGGGGAGCCCTTGCAGATTTTCTGAGTGCTTTGTCTCATTTATAAGCCTTTGATTAGCCAGTGTGCCTGATGGAATGATGTTCTCCCAAGTGGCTTCTGGTGTGCTCAGAATATGGCATTTGTGGGACAGCAGACCTTGTTTTATGTGGGGATTTGCAGGTGTTGGCATTTCTGCCAGCTCCACTGTGTAGGAATTGGTTGAATTTCCCTTGTTTGAAGAACCTAAATGTGTGCCATCTCCCTGAGCATGACTTCAGCCTGCAGGTCCCTAAGCCTGTTAATGAGCTCTTACAGGAGCATTTCATCAGTGCTGCAGGAAGACTCTTTCTTAAGGACTTAGCAGTAACATTATCCAGTTGGGCTTTATGGAACTACAGAGACTTTATAGAGATTTCAGAGAAGTGTAATTGGGTGAATATGACAGATGGTAGCCAGTGCTATCTCTACAGGAATTTTATTTTGTGTGTTTTTGGAGACTGTAATGTTCAAATGGCACATTACACCCATTCTTGTTCTTTTGAGTCTGTTATACTCTTAAGGATCCCTTAACCTGTTTGTCTTGACACAGCAGCATAGCAGCTTTCTTCACAGCAGGAGTGCATGGAAAAGTTCTGAGTGATCTAGTCTGGTATGGTGTATTTTTTCTTTTTCTTTCTATCTGGTTTGATCATTCATTGTTTTTGAACTGCAGTTCACAATATGGCAGAAGAAACTCAAAATAAAAATGCCACCTCTAATTTTCCATTTCCTTCTGGTTCAGTGTTCTAAATGGGAGGAACAATTTCTTATCCAATTTATAATGTGAACTGTTTGTTTCAGGAATTTTCTCTGCCTATGTATATTAATTTTGCTTGTGCAAAGGTCCCTGATTTCACATAGAGCTTTTGGGTGCTGCTGTTAGCAATATATAAAGCAACAAAAAGAGAAAATCCAAGGATGATGCTTTTAAAACAGTGTGTTGAAGTTTAATGGAAGTCTGCTTGTTTGACCAGCTGTACTTTTTGGTGCAGTTAGTGCTGGGCTGCAGAGATGTGCTAGGTGAGATTTTTGGACCTTTGTCCTGGTAAAAATGTTATTTTCATGGAAAATGTTTCTTTATGAAGCAGTGTCAGGAAGGAACAAAAGCATTGCCTTGTTTGTCAGGCAGAAACAATAGAGTTGCTTTGCTGTGGCAGACTTTTTCTTTTTAAAAAAACCCCCTTAAATAAAAGCAGTGACTATATGCATCTTGGACATTCTAATTAGAAACATTTCTTCTTGGTTGTTTTTTCTTGCATTGGCTTATTGAAATACAAGGAGTTTACATTTTCAAAGAGCAGAGGTGAAGTATTTGCTGTAAAAATTTGCTGTTACTTGAATTAAATCTTTTCAGATTTAACTGAATTCACCTCATGTGGAATTAAAGTAAAATATAGCAAGATGTTGATTTACAGAATCTTCTGCCTTCATCTCAGAAGTAAAGTGTGGAGCTTTCTGTGATCATGAAGTTTCATCTTTAAAACATGATTGATCTTGGGTTTCTCTCCAAAGTTTTTTAAGGAATAGAGATTATAAAAAGCTTTGAATACTAAAATTCTTTCATATGGTTTCATCTTAATTAAGCCTGGCTTACTATAAATTGAATTTAATGTTGAAACTGTTTCTGCAAAATAGATTTTGTGTCTTAAAAGGGTGGTATGAAAAGTAATACTTTGACTAAAATGTGATTTTACTTTTAACATTTTTCCATTTAAAATACAGGAGTTGAGATGGTTGAATCAAATGCTGTTGAAATTGAATTTTGGAATAATTGAAATTTGAAAATAATCCTATCTGAAAAATAATGCTTTAGTCTCTGTGGGTCTTGGTCAAGGCAACTGATATGAATCTTTAGAATAGGTAGCAATAGGCTTGACTTCTTAAACCCAGCACTAGTAAATTCTAATGGGTTGATTGTTCAGCTTCTGTATAGAAGGACTGTTTTCCCCTGAATCTGCAAGGAAATATGTACAAGCTCTGATTTGTCAGCTGAATTTGGACTAGACTCTTACTGCAGAGCTGAAGGGCTGTTTACAATATTCTGTATAGTGTAAAATTGCTTTTTGTTTTAAGTGGGTCAGAGCCATAGCCAAGATGCCAGGCAGATGCATGATCCTTGATCAAATAGGAATGAAAAATGAATCTTGCAGGATCTTCAGGATACTTCAGCCTGCTTAGCAGATTGCTAATATGTATGCATGCTCTTCAATAATTCAATTTCCATGAATTATAAAGTTATATTTCTCTATTAAATCTGACTGAGTTTCATTCTGCTCCTGGGATTTTCTAGCATCACATCAACCATGTGGGCAGAATTGTTCTAACAGCCTCTCTCTCTGAGATTATTTCCTGCTGTCTTTCAGTCACAGTTTTTTTTGCTGTACTGGGCCTTTAGTTTCTGACCATCCCAGTTATTGGGGACCAGAGTGCAACAAAAAAACTGGGCAGGACAGGCTGAGTCCTCTTTCCTTCCAGAGGGATGAGCAATTGATTCCTGCTCTTTTGAAAGACCAGGAAGGGCAAAGGCTGTACTTTTGCTCACACACTTTTGTGCATTCCAAAGAAATAAAAGGCAGAAACCCAGCTCTTGGTTTCAGCTCTTGGACCCTGGAGCATCTGACAGAATGCATGGACTGCCAGATGCTGTGATGAGATGATCTGCTAAATCTTTCTGCAAGGACTCACTGAAGTGTGAGAAAAGGGTCAGTGGCACTTACACACTGCATCTCAGAGTCCTCTGCAGATGTTTTTCAAGGCAGGAAGAGCAAAGGCATGATGGAATTGCTATGGAAACAGAGCTTATATTATTTATTTATTTACTTACTTATGCATGCATGCATGTGTTTAAACCCTGACTTTCCTTAATGGCATATCTTGGAAGTCACCCAGTTTCAGGAGACTTTGTCCATTGGAAATGGGGGAATGTGAAATGCTGGCTGCCTGTCAACAACTCCAAGGTCCAGTAGTTCTGCAGAAAATACTGACAAAGTACAGCCTGAAACTGGAGTGCTCTCTTGTAGCAGAGGAATATATAGGCTAAAGTGAATCCTTTTTGTATTTGGAGCAGCAGAAAAAAGTGTTACAGTAAGAAGGGCAATGTGGAGAGGTGTTTTAGCATTGCAACATCCATAGGTTTTGAATATAGGGTTTTTTGTTTGTTTGTTTTTTGGGTTTTTTTTTTTTTTGCAGTCCTCTGGTGTATCTGATAGTTGCTTTGCATTCCTGGAATGCTGAATGCAAATCACACCATTCTCTGACTGGAGTTTGCTGCCTGATGTTATTTAAACTTCCATGTTTATCATGCCTCAGTTGGGCATTAAGTGACATAAAGGAGCTGTGCCTGAACTTGAATTTGCCTTGTTGTGTCTTCCCACCCAGGCACAGGACATTTTCCTCCCCCTTTTTCCATGCAGTGTGCCAGAACATGGTGTATGCATTGCTGCCTCTGAAAGTTCTTGGGGTCTCTGTTAGCATCATTTCATGGTTTGGGCTTTTTTTCAAGCATTGTCTGGAATGAGGAGGGTTTGTTCAGGCCATTGAGCCTGAAACTTTACACCTTAGGCATCTTTGACTCAATTTTTTGCCCAAAAATCTCTGTTGGGGTATTTGTACTTCTGGCAGTGTAGCTAATACTGCAGCACTTGTAGTGAAACACTTCTGCAAACCTGATATTGCAACATCATGGAGGAATGTGTGTCTTCCTTTTATAAATTCTGTTATTTATAAAATGAAGAATGCTTGGTGTAAAGCAGAACATTTTTATGACTGTGAGGGTTTTTTTCTGTAATCTTTTTTTGTGGACTATGGGTAATGCATTACTTCTAAAGAGATGGTAATTTCATACCTGAGGTACTTGAACAGCACAGTTGCAATCTGTGGAACATCAGCCTTTTGTAGCATATAACCTAAGAAAAATTGTAAAAGGCTGATGCTACCAGAAATGCTTAATTATAGGTCTTTGATAATGCTGGCATTGGAATAGTGGCATTCTGCATGCCTTTATGAGCTGTTCTATTTAACTCTATTACAATATTACTGTCTCCTATAGAATTAATACACGAAATTCACATTTTTTATACAATTTCCTTTTCAAGACTGTTGGTTTGTATGTAGGTCAGAATCCAGGTTTGTTTGTCCTGGATCTTTTATTGGCTCTTTTTGATTGCTAGAAGCAATATAAGAGAAGGGGCTAGCATTTTATGAAAGTGTATTGTAGGAGAAAATTAATTTTCCTTGTAAGAGGCCATTGTTTTTGTTCTATAGCACAATTTTCTTTGTAGATGACATATTATTGTTTAAAAGATTCAATTATCTATGATCAATATTTAACCACATTGTTCTTACAACAGGGACCTTTGTTCTCCAGAAAAATAAAGCCTAGTCAGTACTTTGATAAAGTACTTTGCAAAAATAGCTTTTTGATTTCAATGCCAGTCTTTAATTAATGAAAATGATTGAATGCACAGGAGCTAATCTCCCAACAACCAAAATTAGCAGACACATATGGGCAGTGAGCAATACTGTTTATCTTGCCCACCTCTAAATGTTGAAGTGTGTGACAATAAGTCTGATTTCTCAGGTATTCAGGAATAAATTATGGTTTTCAGTGTGCAAAAGATTATGTGGTTAATTTTGCTACCTTAATTTTAAATACTGCTGAGTTGCTAAGCAGTTCACTTACAGTCCTCTCTTTTTCTAGGCTTTATATGCAAATTCTCAATTTCAGTGCTGTATACATTGATGTTTTGCATTAGAAGACAAGTGGAAAAGAAACCAAGCTGTATACAGTGGATTTTGCATTTCTTTTTGAGCTGCCTGATTATACATTTTTGTTGAAGTTTGTGTGAGCCAGAGTTTTTCAATTTTTCATGGACTGCATTTAAATCCCCTGAAGCCAAGTTTTTTCAGTTGGGGCAGGCAAACTTCCATGGAACATAGTGGGAGTTTTGTATGGATAACTCCTGTGAGAATTTGTTCCACTGGGTGCTGTTAGGTGTTGTTTTGAGTGCTAAATTTGTTCCAATTATGTACTCTTTGTCTTTGCAGTGTTCTGGATGATGAGGGGAGCAGCCTGCGTCAGCAGAAGCTTGACAGACAGGTAAGATTTTGGAGGAGGACTTTCTTGCTCCCTAAAGTCTGAATCCTGGAGTAATAAAAACACTGATTAGAAAATTGCATCCTCTGATTGGGGAATGCAGAAGAGAGATCTGTGGAGGCTGAAGTTAGCTCTCAAGTCTAACTTCCATTAAAGTTTGTATTCTGAGTGTGGTTTGAGTGATTCCCTCTGCCTTGGACTTGTTTTAAGCTGATGTACAATGGGTTTGTTACCCCACTGATGGAACAGCCACCCCAACCAGCAGAGGTTAGCCACAAAGTTTTTATTCAGTGGATTTAGCTCTTGTGGCTGGAACCTTGTGGCACTGTGTGCTGTCTTCTGTTTTCTGACTGCATTCCTACATGACTTGTGCAAGGGAACCAGAACCCTGTGCATGAAATCTGAGGGAATTGTGTAATCAAGTTTTAATGGGAGCTGAGGTTTCTGCTTTTACTTTGATTTCTGTGGTCCCCTTCTCAAAAAAAGGTATCATTTTTATAGTTAAACCTTGTAAATTTAATTTTATCCTTTTCTATTGCCACTGTTTCACCAGCTTGCAGGTCTACCAGCATCTTCAAATTCAAGAACTATTTATGCCATAATCCTGTACTCAATTCTGATTATGTTGGACTTATGTTGAGGTATTGACACACTTAGGGAGCTGAAAGAGTTGACTCTCCATTTTTATTCCTCAGTTTTATTACATCTCCTTTCTGGAAGTTAAAATATCACTGTGCAGAGCAAGGAAATGGTAAGGTAATAGATAAGAAAAATGAACAGTTCTTTTCTCTGAGGTTGTGGAAGAGGACTCAAACAAGCTCCCTATAGTACCACTGGATGCTGAAGGTTTCGGTTTTCAGCAGATCTAGCTGAGAAATTTAAGTGTTTAATTAAAGTTCATCTATTATAGCTGATAAATTAGGCTCATGTCCAGCATTATCACTCGATTCTAGTTTGCAATTACCTGCTTTTAATTTACAGAAACTGAAATTGGCATGTCTGCCTCATGCCCTTGCTTACCCTCCCATTTCTTCACAGCCAGTATTCTCACACTGTTGTTTTCCCAAGGGTTATTTCCAAGCAAGCTCTGACAGCTGGTGGGCTGCTCAGAAAGATGTATTTTAATTATTTGCTGTTTTCTGCAGAAGGTGTTTCAGCAGTGGGTTGGTTGTGGATTTTTGGAAAGATTTCCAGTAACCCGACATCCCAATCTCCCCCTTGCCAGCTGCCTCCGCCGTAAAACTGAGGACAATGCAAAGCTGCCCATTGTTTCCTGTTGTAGATTGCTGCTGTGTGGAGTCCAGTAAGAGATGCCTTTGTCTGTGTTTTCTCCAGAGAGCCCTGCTGGAGCAGAAGCAGAAGAAGAAGCGCCAGGAGCCACTGATGGTTCAGTCCAACGTGGACAGCCGGGCGAGGACGCGCAGGACGAAGCATTCGGAGGAGCAGGCCCCGCTGGTTGAGTCCTATCTCAACAGCAACAGCAGCACCATCTATCATGGTACAGAATGATGGGGGTTTGCTTTCTTGAAAAGAGCTGAGCAGCTCTTTTAGCAGCTACTGATTGCTATAAAGTTGTTTATTGTAAAGGCACATCAGTCTGGAAAGGTAAAGACTCACAAGCGTTAAAGTCCATGCTAAAAGCTTTCTGGGTAGAGTCCTATATAAATATCCCAAATGGAAGTAGAAGCTGCTCCTGATGTTGCTGTGGTGGTGAGGAGAGAACAGTGAGAGAGCAAGAGCACATCTCTCCCCAGTGCATAGATTCTTATACACAAATTATCCAATAAGCTAAAAATACAAACTTAAACCATTTCTTCTTAACCTATTAAAATTCTACTTTCTTAGCATGCTGGGTTACGTATAAACTATGCATATGGTCTATCTTGTTCTATCTAAAAAATGTAAGCAGTATTCTTACTATAGTTTTATTATGTCTAAAACTGTGTTCTTGGAGCCTACATGGAAATTTGTTTTCAAAACTAGTATTTAGGGCTGTGTTTTTCAACCTTTACTAGAACTTGCTCTTCTACACTGGTATCTAAAACCTTTAGTCTTTAAAGCACTTAAAACATATTCTTACTTATTTAAACTTACTTGCTTATTCTAGAACTTAAACTTACACCTCTCTTTTTTGTGTGGGTGGCTTAATATACTTCAATCCATCCAAAGGTTTTAATTCAATCCCTACACTCTAATCTCTCTCTGAAGGATTCAGAGAGGCCTCTGATTTACAGACTCCAACAATCTCTGGCTATTATGGTACAGAATGTCACCTCTGGAAGGAGTATTTGCTGAGAGTCCAAGTGCAGTGCTCATTTTGTGCTCATCAGAACAAAGGCTATTACTGGTGCCTTAATGAAGGGATGGGACAACTGTTGGGTTAAAAATGATTTATTACTCAGATATACATTAGTCTCAAAGGCTGTGAGATTTTAGAGGAGTAGGAAGTTTGCCAGAGTTGAAAGTAGTCACAAGTTTTCTTTGTTACAAGGCAATATACAACATTCTAATCCAATGGAAAGTTGCCACAAAGTTGATTTTTTTTTTCTAACCTGATTCTGATGCACTTTTATCTAATGGGCTACTACTACATATGCTTCTATTGTAACATCTGAACTCTTAGTTTATTCTATGCAATGACATTACTACACTGTAAAACCTTTCACCATCTTACCCAGTACAGTTTCTTACTTACTTAAGGCATATTTTACTTATTACTATAGAAATACAATTTTATAATTTTTCTGCTTAATGTCTGTGTGTTTTTATTTTTACATCAATCCAAGCTTTTTCCAAGGCTGCAAATCAAACCCTTCAGTATCTGTGGAAGTTTCTGTTTTTTCCATTTCGTACAAAAGGCTCTCATTTTGTGTGTTTTAGTAAATCATTCATTTATATCTTACAACTACCTATCTTACACTACTTGGGTTTGGGGGATAAAAAACCATCATATCTCTAAAGATACTTTTCCTCAGGATTTCCTAAGGGGCAGCTTGGGTAATCTTTGTCCAAAATGTGACTCCTGTAGATATCATTGCAGGTTGATAACACCTCCAATATATCTAGAGAGCAGTAATTTTCCAGTTTTCTTGTTTTGCAGATCATTAGGTGGAATGTAATTCATAAGGGATTCATAAGCATAGCAAAAGGCTTCCTTCCCTGATTATTGATGAGTTTGTGGGACAGGAGCTGAAATCTACTGATATTGATTGGGAATGCAGCTGGCAGCTTTTTGGTTGGGAATGGTGTTAGGTGGCAGGGTATTAAGGTTTTGGGTTTAAATTTTGGATGCCTTTACAAATCTAACTCTGCTTTAAAAAAAAGAAAAAAAAGACTAACCAATATCCTACTCTTATGCAAACAAAAGCTTAACCCAGCATTCAGTTCAAATTTCTGTCAGTTTTATTCTATGTGCTGCAGTTTTTGTCAACCTGTTTTTTATTTTCACTTGGTGGTCTTATTTTTTCACAAGAGCAAGGTGGGTATTTAGTGGACTAACAAACTCTGCTCTGAGAAATGCAGGTTTCAGAGTCTTTTCTCCTGGTTAGCAATAGATGGAAATTTTTAGCTGATTACAGCTACAGAATTTACTGTTAGAATCTGTAAACTGCATTGTTTAAATGTTGAGGTTTTGGTAATAATGAGCCTTTTTAGTCTTGTTTCTGTAAGCAAGTAGGATACCATAAGGGGTTTAAGATGGAGAATTATTTTTTCAACTTAGTATAATTTTAATTTTCCTTTTCTAATAAATATTAAAAACATTTCTCTTTACTGTCTGTTTCTCAGGATCTGGGATGTAATTTTTAAAGACTAAACTGAATTTCTTTCCAGTCTTAACCAAAAAATTTGATTTAGCAGCAACATTTAATTTGTTTATTTTTTAATCAGACAAAATAGAAATTCTTTTTCCTCTTACACTCGAGAGATTATCAAAGGTACAGAGCTATTCTAAGAAATAATATCTTATAGTAGAGAGATGATGCTGTTACTAAACCCACTGTAGTGTCAGTTGATCAAGGTTTTAATTTTCACAGATCAGAGAAAAAGACATTATAATTGGTAGCAAATTTCATATATGCACTAAGATAAATTTCACACCAGTTTGCACCAGAGTAGATTTTCTCACTGTAATTGAGATTAACTGTGCTCTCAAGGTAAAAGTGACCCTTCCTGTCATATTATACCACACCATTCACTGGAATACTTAGGATTTATTCTCCCTAAATCAGTTTGTTCTAAATTTGTCTCTCAAACCCTTTTAATGTTTCACAAGGTTTCAGAGAAGCAAATAAATACAATGTTTCTCATATTCAACACGACATTTGTTAATCCCTCAGGGCAGCTCTCCTTGTAATAAACCATGCAGTTTGCAAGAGCCAGCTTAGAAGAATTTAATTACCTAACAGGGTGTTTTATTGCCTTGTAAAATCCTTTGTTAGGCACGTTGCTTTTGAAAATATTAGAAGAACCCCAGAAGTGTCCTTTTTTGGTGTGGCCTTCTCTGGGAATGTGCTTAATGTTTTCAGTTCCCCAGTTTGCATGGTACATTTTGGGGTTTGATGACCAGTTTTAACTGTGGCATTGAGCTTCAGGGCTGCTTTTTTTTTTTTTTTTTATTTTTTTCCTTTCAATGAAAACATTTGTATGTGGCAGTGTGGGATGCATGAGACAGCTGGGCTGTTTCTAAAGAACTATTCTGCTCTTTTCCGTTCATTTGTTGCTGTTGTGGGCAGGCTGATTCCAAGTTAAGAATGACTCTTTGATGGGAGTTGATGCTCTGCTGAATGAGCTACACTGCTTGGATGAGCATGTTTGTGAAATCAATTCCTGTGCTGGCAAATGCTACAGAATGAACGCTTCTTTCCACCTATCATCCTGCTCCACTCTCCCTTTTAGCTTGTACTAATTCTGAGTAGCACAAGAATACTTGTTGATTTCAACAGATAATTGGATGCCTGTGTGGAGATATGTCTATGGCACTTTGAGCAAAGTAGGTCAGAGATAACATCTCAGCAATTCTCAGATGCTGGGCTTTCTGTGCTGGGAAATTCTCCTTCATACACTGCCATTGCTTATTCTGATGCCATTATCTGTGCTGAGAAATTCTCCTTCATACACTGCCATTGCTTATTCTGATGCCATTATCTGTGCTGCAATGGTTCCCTCATGGGCAACTCTACTGTGCAGTAAAACTCATTTAATTCCAGAATAATTATCAGAGCTTGGAGTAGAAAGTCATTCTTATTCTGGAATAGAACATGGGCCTGGTTAGCTGTCTGTGGGTAGAGTAGAACACTGTATTTTGGTAGTTAAGCTAATTGTGTATTGCCAGAAACACCATAATTTTTTTTAGATGACTTTAAGGCAGAGAAATGACACATTGGTAGAACAAAATGGTATTTATGTTCCCTGCCAAGGGTTGCTGACAATTCCTCTGGGTGCCCATGAGACTTTTAAGGAGATGGGTGCCCTTCCAGTAGGGAGGTGACTCTGCAGAGTCCACCATGCACAAGTCTCCACACAGAACATTTCTTCTCATTTGTGCCCATATTTCACCTACAGATAAAATTCTTCAAATACTGTAGCTTGTAAATTACTTGCATGTACTGTTTATTTTAAAAACCCGTTTGTTGTTGACATAAAGCCTAGTTAACTAATAACAACAAAAGTATCTGTGGTAGCTGAGATGAATTAGGCTGAAAAGACCAACCTGAGATAAAAACTCCTTGGCACTGTGGTCTGTAAGTTTGAGCTGGAGTCCCAGCCAGTGGTGACACAGTCATCAGCATCTGTAGATCAGGTAGAATTAGACCCTGCATTTATCAGCCTGCCATTCCAAGGAATAGGTGTCCTTCCACTGACTTCCATGTTGCTGTTCCAGGCTCTAGTTGGTCCTGTTTACAGTAAAGCCTCTCTTTCTCACAGTACCAAACACAGCTCAATTGCTATTTCATCATTATGAACAGCCACGTAAGAGCCAATAACAACTTTTTGTATTGCTATTAAATTTAAATTCTATATAAAAGACAACAAAGGCATTAATTCACTGTCTTTTCTTCATGTGTTCTGGTTTATTTTCAATTCAGTGTCTTTCATAAGGACATATTGCCACCTGTTTTTTTGAAAGTTTCTTTAAAATTTTAGTTGCCTTTCTGTAATATGTCACAGTTTCACCTGCTTGCTTGTTTTCATGTATTTCTACTCGACTTATTTTGTGAAGTTTGTTGAAAACCTGAGCAAACATTTTAGCCTGATTTGACCTTGCAAAATTCTGCTGCAAATACAGTTCTTTTCAATCTGGATTGCAAATGCTGAGCATTCCTGGAGCCAAATAGCATGCAGAGATACACTAATTACTGCAACAATTTAATTACATTATTTAATTACATTTAATGCAAATGCTGAAAGCCCATTTTTACAGAGATTTTACTTCTGTGAAAATGGTGAATTTCCACTGGGGAGTGATTTTTCTTTTCACAGCACTGAGGAAGGCAGAGATTTGAATGAGTGCCAGATATGCTTTCATTAATATTGCCATACTTTGTTGCAGCTGTGGCTTTTTTTTATAAGACTTGAAATTAAAAATGTTTTCAATTAGATACTCCCAGAGTAATTTTCATTGCAACTTCCAATTTAACGATTTAGGTTAACCATGTGTAAAAAGGCAGAATGACTTTTTTACTTTTCTCCTTTGACATTTGGCAGCACATCTAGATGTAATGGTTGTGTGGTGTGACCTCTGATGACAATTCATGGCTTTTTCATGTTAAATTTTTGTGTCATTCTGCTATTTACCATGAATTATGAGAGAGTTTCCTGATGAGTATCCGAAATAGTCAGCTTTAAAAGGTGACATTAAAAAAATCATACATTTGCCTATTCATCAGAAGAGTATGTCTCTATTCTTGTTTTCCACTGACCTTGGAATGAGTAGGTATTAGTTTATTTTTTAAAGACAGCAAGGAATGTTCTTTGCAAAGGGCTGTTAATACTGAGAGATCAGGCAGCACTCCAAATATCATGTGGGCAAAATACTTGACTTCCAATAAGCATATATTCTGAAATCTTTATTTCAGCTGCAGTCTCTTCACCTTAATCTTTAAAGCATCTTTTTGATTTGTCAGCAGTCCTTACTGCACCAGTGCACTTCCAAAATAAACAAACTCACTGAGCAGCAAGGAGCAGAGGGCAGTGGGTAGCAAGTGTTTCACAGGTCTTTTTGTGGTTCTTGCTACTGAGCGATTTGAGAGGAAAGTTCAGAGGAAGTGGCTCGAGAAACTCCTTCTCTTTCATTTAATGTCCCACTTAGAGTGTGTTTACTTTCAGTTACTACTTCATATTTAGCTGTTTTCTGTGCTGGGCAGTATCTCAGGAGCCAGGAGGTGAGGGTGAGCACAGGAGATGCCCTGGCAGGCAGAGTCCCATCCCAAAGGCTGCAAACACAGCAGGCAGAGCTGCCAACAGGATTCCCTGCAGTCCCAGACAAGGTTAACCAGGGCCAGGGCCCTGCAGGGTTCCAGCCAGGATGGGAAGGAGATGCTGCAGTGCACAGATCTCAGTTGGGCAGGTGAGCTGCCTGCAGTGCCAGGATGCTCCCAGGCTGGGAAGCAGCACCTACAGCACAGCACTGGGCTCAGCTGGAAGGAAACCCAGGGGCAGGTTGTGGGTGGAACACCCCAGGGAGGCTGTCAGGGCAATTAGAGCCTAGTTGTGCCCTCAAGGCTCCAGCATCACAAAGTAATTATGTAATTTATCACTGTCTTTAGTCTTTCTGGCATAGGTTTTTCATAAATCATTTTAGCTTTGCTTATTAGTTGTCTGCTTTCCCAGTTCATTGCTATCAACTCTCCATTTCATATGCTTCCTTTGCCTTCCCCCTCCCCAGGATTAAGCAGCAGGTATGTGGGGGTCAAGAGGAATCTTTTATTTAATTCCTTCCCTTGTTCTCTCTGAGGAGCTCTTAGACTAGTGAGCTTTTAATAATGTTCTTAAGCAGCACCAAGTTCTCAGGTACATTGGTTTGTTTTTTGGAGCACTAAAAAACCCATCCTGTTTCACTCCTGAGTATTTTCAGGTTTGCAGCACTGTTAGAGGCATAAACTTTCAGGTTTGCATCACTGTTAGAGGCATAAACTGTAGGGAGCCTTAGGGAATTTATTGGCAATAAGGTTTTGGGAATCTGGAATCTGACTGTAAGTTACTAGATGGAGGAGTAATGCCTTTGAATATCAGCATTTTGAAGCAGGAATCAAATCTTTGCATGTGATTAAACAGTAACCAACACACCAAAGTCCTTGTCCTAATTCAGGTCCTTGTATTTAACTATGTGTGTGGTCTGTGTGAAACTAATAGAAATATTTCATGGCACTGTAAAGTATCATGGGTTTGTCCATCTTCAGAATATTTCTGATAGACTCCAGTGTCTTTTAAATGATTGTAGAAATACTAGACCTAGTCAGAATATGAGTTGATTAAATAAACTAATAATAAACAGCAGCCCAAATAAGCAGCAAGATTGACTAAGGCTAGAACTTTACAAAGAAAAGCAACAAGCCATTCTTAGAGTGAAGCACAAGGACATCTCAGGCAACAATAAGAAAACTCACATTGATTTTTTAAGGTACACTCTGACTGAACTATAGTTGATCTTTCTTTGCATGGTACTTGTTCTGGGTTTCACTTGTATTGTTGAGACTATGTTGGTAAATAGAATGAATGTTTGCCTTGTACAGTATTTGCCTTATATTTGCCCTCACATACTTCATTGTCTGGTTCAGCCTCTTTCTACTTAAAGTGTTTTCCAGACAGGCTGCACAATTTTAGAATTGTTTTTTCTTTTTGTGATTTTTCATTGACTTCATTCTTCATGTAATGAACTAATCAAAGGCACCTTTTTTTAGCATATGGCATTTTTATATGATAGAGATGGGCAAGTTATGATTCATAGATTTTTTTTCTTCCTCTAAGATGATAAGAGTGTGCAAGCACTCATATCAAGAAATACAGTCATACAAATGGCAAAAAGAAATCTGCATTTTCATTCATGCTACTTTGAAACTTATTTCCTGTATGAACTTCTCATCATGAGGGCCAGATGGAATGACATGCTTCACATTTTCATTCCCTCATATAAATATATATGGGTAATTTACAGAATTGAAAAACAGCTTGATTTGTCTGCATCATAGTTTGCTCACATGGTTACAAATTGCATCCTTTTATTTGACTGTGCATTGTAGCTTTATCCCTGTAGTCTGTCCTTCACAGAACTGGTTCATGGAGAGTTTTCTTTTTTCCCCCTTTTCTGAATTAAGCTGGGACACTGCCCTTGTCTGCCTTGGCAAAGCTCTTCCACACCCACCTGTATTATGTTAACAGTCTTTTTGTTCTTTCCTTTTCATCTCAGATCCTGAAATAATATTGCAATCTTTGCTTCTTCTGTATTCCTAAAAATACTTTTTTTAATGCTCTATTGAGTTTAGTAGTCAGTACTTGATGTAATGAGCATGGATGAATAATACTGAAATTGAAGTAATGTAGTTTTATTTGTAAGCTTGGCATTTATCTCAAAACTATTTTTTTTACAATTTGTTAAGTTCAACCTAGAATGAAATACCATGTCTGAGCATCCAGTGGATTTTTCTGTTTGGAATACTGACTCGCTACTTGCTCCTCCAGTTTTTCTTGTCTGAATGTAAATTCTTATGGAAAAAGAAAATCTCTGGGTTTTGTAAGTGAAGATTTTAATAATCTGGAGTGGGGCATATGAAGTATCAGGACTAGATTTTCTAGTCTCCTACTGCTTAAGATAATGTCATAGTAGCGACAGTAGGGATTTTTAAAACTGCCTGAAGGGTTGGTTATACTGAAATTAATGCATTTTTGAGTGATAGTCTTTGAAATTTCATCCCCATTTATCTGCATTTAAGGTTCTTAATTTATTTATCCTCTGGTGCTGCCTATCATTGTTTTTAACTTTTTGATGTCCATCGAAGGAGATAATAATATTGTTGTATCAGTGAATATTATTTAGGGAGCCAGTTTATCTCATTTTCCTTATTCAGGCTTTCTTGCAGGGAACTGTGAATTGTTTTATGGGGCTGTCTAGAGCCTGTGGAGAATGCAGGCTAGAGTTAACCTCAAGGTTTCCATCCTGCTGAGCAGGGCAGTTCTTGTCAGTGTGTTAGATAATGATCCAAAGATGCAGTGGAGGGCAGAGGGGAGGACATTTGATCCCCTGACAACGTGGCTGGGGATAAGCACTGCCTCTCTGACTTGCTTCATCTCCACAAAGGCAGCCTGGAAGGAGTGCTGGTTGGAGGAGTTCAAAGCTGCACATGCTAATGACCAGCTGCAGAGAGAGTACACAGGGTTTAGAAATGGTTCTCCTTCCAGCTCTCCAGGGCAGGAGAAAGCACTGGAAACAGAAAACAGGGTTTTTTACTTTGCTCCACATCCAAGCCTGCTGGACCAGCTGAGCAGGGGAAGCTCACAGACCTGTCCCTTTGGGTTTGCAGGCTGCAAGGATCCAAATCCTAGCAGGTCTGTTGACAGGAGCTTGCCTAAATGCGAGGATATGCCCTGAATTTGTGCAGAAAACTTTCTTTGGCATCTGCAGAGACAGCACCAGAGAAAGCATAAGTGAGTGGGTGAGTCTTAGCTGAGGTCTGCTATTTACCAAGTAGCTGAAAGCTAAGAATGAGATGGTTTTGTGGTGGACATGGAATGTTGGGATTAAATTTGAATTTATTATAGAGGTAATACTTTAAATGTAATGGTAATGCTCAGAAATGTATCCTTTAGAAACAGGACATTCTGTGCCAATTCATTTTATGAACCAAGGCACAGTGTCATTTATCTCTGTGATTTAAATCTTACTTTGCAGGCTCCATAACTTGTGTCTGAAAGGCCCATTTACCACAGGCAGCAGCCAAGGTATATGCTCAGAATGGCTACTGGGCTGAAATGCTGTTCTCTGCCTCACAGAGTAAAGCAATGGAAATATTCCCTTCTCTGTCCTTTGCAGCTCCATCACTGAACTTATAATCAGACACCTCTTGCTCGAAGTTTTGAGGCAAAAGTAACTAAAAAAGCTTCAGGGCTTTACTTGTATGATCAAAGAATGGCTGGCAAGATAGAGAAGATGTATCTTTCACTTTGCAATTAATAATGTCCAAAAGTTTCATCCTTTGCTGATTGATCATTGCTTTGGACCAAGTAAATGGTGCTGCTGAGTTAATGAATACAGCCAGATTTAAAATGATTTAGAGAACTGCCTGGCCATTTCATATAGGTCATTTGTAAAGTCCTGAATTTAATTATAACATGGATTATCATCTTCAAAACAGTTAAAAGAGCTCAGCCTAGTTTTTAAAGAGAGACAGAGATACAAATACTGTGTTTAACAAAGGCATGAAAATTGGGCAGTGACAAGCTTTTTCTTTGGACTCTCCTCTAATAATTTTATGTATATTCTCTGTAGAACAGGGACCCTTCCTCCACACAGTGAGAAAAAGGAGCTTGTGTTCCTGGAGTGCCTCAGGTGCCTGCTGTGTTGTGAATGCAATGCTACCCAAAACAGATTGCTGTGCTAGGGAGGGTAGCAGCAGGTTTGGAGCTGCAGTCTACACAGACATGACTAAATCTGTTCCATCTTTCTCCTCTGAGAATCTCCCTGGCGTTTCTGTTCCTATTTATGCACTTGAAGGATTTGCTGAAGAGGAAAGTTGCTTCACAGACCAGAAGCTTAGGGAGAATTTTCCCCTTCAGAGGGAGAATAGTGTCAGTCCACACGTCACTGAGAATCATTTAGTCTTTCAGACATTTAAGAAATGTGTCTGGATATTTTTAAAGTAATTTTAGGGCAACCAGTTCTTTCCCATAATGGTCCTTAGTGGACAATTTTTATCCTTTTAAAGAAAGTGCTTGAGTTTTGGGTTTCTTCTCCCATGTGACAGGGAGAGAAACCATGGTCACCACATGAAGCCAGTGGGGCTTAGCACTTACCAGTGACCAGCAGCCAACTCCAAAATTTCTTAGTGCCCACCTATAGCTTGTGGGGGGAAGTTTGACAGTTTCTTTATGCATTTCACTAAGGCAGTTCTGATATTTACCTAACTTCAAGGTTTGGTCTAGCCAGAGGAAAGAGTTACATTGTGTGTTAAATTGCATTCAGAGACTCAAATATTAACCTGAAAGTGTGTTGTGCTTTTAGGAAAATGATAAAGCCTCTTTTTACTTTGAAAACCAGGAACACTGCATGAGTTATGCTGACATTCACAGTTTATGTCATGCATATTTTGTAGAGAGTCCTTCCAAGGAATTAATTAATTGGTGTATGCTACAAAGCAGGAAGAGGTTTTAAATTCAGCTTGGGTGTAGTTTCACCATAAAATGCATGGCCAATCTACTCATAATGCTGTGTTACACAGTTGAGCAAGATGTGCTTTGAAATAAACCTTCAGATGATTCCTTGTTTAGAGAGTTAGGATGTAGCTTTAAGCATGGATGCTGCAAAGTCAAAATAAAATTTTTCTGCCTTCCTGCTGTCACTGTTGATGATCATTCTGGCAGAGCTTTACTATGAGGAAAAATAGTACAATAGCTCAGTAACACAATGATATTCTGATGTCACTTTTGGACTGAAAGTTGGGAGTTGATATATTATTGTGAGGAAAAAAAATGTAAGGAAATATATGTCAGCTAACCTAACACTTTCAGATTTTTACTGTAGCTTTGCAAATTCTGGTTTACTTGACTCTGCTCACTGCATGAATTGTCTGAATTACCAAGCTCTGCTATATTTGCTTTCTCTTTTATGCCTTTGCAAAGTTCTCAATTCATTCTCTCATCTGTCTGATTCTCTCTTCTCTCTCTGTTTATTTTCTTTTTTTGGTGGGGTACCCTGAATCTCTGAAGCAGTGCAGGAGGCTGAACAGGAAGATGTAAAGGTGGTAGTGGACGCCCAAGCTCCGAAACCAACTAAAAAAACCAAGGCAGCAGCTGCGAGCTGCCAGAGTAGCAGCACCAGAAAGGAGAAAAAAGGGAAACACAAAGGTTAGCTGCATGCAGCTGCATGTCAGATGTTAAATTAATTATTTTGCTGTCAATTCTCTCTCTCTTGTTTTTTTATATAATTTATTTGAAAACCTGAAAATGGACTAAAAGTAATTTCCTGAAGTTTTTCTGAGGTTGGAAAATGTGTGTGACTTGGTTGTGTCTGGGCATGTACAGCCTTGGGGTTGAAAAATTTGTAAATGGAGTCTTTTTCCAGAGGAGAGTGCTTGTTCAAATTGCAGAGGAGGAAGATAATTCTGAAGGAAAGACGATGGTATTTTCCTGCAGTGGTGAAAAAAGACAACCATCTTACAAGGGTGTGCTTTTTCAGATTATCTGAAACTAATCTTGTTTGGAGAAGCAGCCCTAAATTGAAGCTGCTTCTGTTCAGACTATGAGTGAGGTTTAAACTATAAAATTTGAGGTTGAGGGGACATTTTGAAAATCAATTCAACAAAACTGATATGAGATCCTCAGAGGGGTTTTTCAGGTTGTTCCTTTGTCTTATCTGGCTGACCAATGGGAGGTGCTTATATAAAAGATTTTTTGCAATGACTTTGTGTGCAATTAGGTAGATGTAAAAGTACACTACTGGTAATGACAAAAGGGGGGTAGAAATGACATTGCCACTCTTAGATTTGCAGTTTGAGATAGCTGGAAGAAGTGATGAGCTACTTCACTGGTATTTAAATTTTATATGTATATATGTACCTTCACAGAAAAAGAGAGGCTGTTGTACCACATAAGTTACTTTTTATTTGGTGCTGAATGACTGATGAAATGAAATAATTTGCAGTTCTTGAGTAAAGCCACTGTAACACTATCCTGCTTGGACTGTGTTCCAGTCTTGTGCATGCCCAACAGTTTCTCCACTGTTGCTTCAGTGAGAAAGTAGTGTATATCCTTGACAAGTCTCTTTAAAGATAGCAATGGCTAATAAGGTTAATTATTGAGGTCAAAGTATTGAGGTTTATCTGTAGGGATTTTGCAGGACTTGAGCCTACCTTAGTAAAATCCTTTGCATATTGCAGCTTAATTCTTGAGATTTGAATCTGCAGCATCCCCTGTCTGCAGTTCTGGCTGCAAGAGAAGCTCTAGGATATACAGACTTTACAGCCTGACACTGAGCTAAAGGCTATTCATATATTTGAGAAAAGATGGTGTGCGTGTCAAAGGCAAAATTTACTCAATGTAAAAGTTATTGGCAAAGTGAATGAACAGAAAGTGGATGTTTCCCAGTTTAATGTAAAAAGTAATGACATTCCAGCCTAGTAATACAAATGCCAGATTTTATTTTGAAGTATGTCTTGCTGAAGAGTAAAAATTCTTTTGCTAGTTTAAAAGAAAGCCTGGAAGGGAGCATTATGTGAGCTAATACTTAAATCATGGTTAAGGCAGAGCCTTGAGGCTCTGTTTTATCTCATATAATACCTCTTTTGACATGCCTGTGTCTGTACTGTGTTCAGAACTGAAGATATTGTGCTGCACAGTTTTTTTATTATCCCATAGCAGGTAACACCTAGTATTTTTCTCACATGCCAGTTATAATTTTACTCGTCTTCTGAAAAATCCCCCAAGCAGGCAAACGTTGGCCTGTGTTAATAAAAGCAAGTTGTGTCAGTAAAAGTGAAGTCACTTTGTGTAGCCTGAGAACTTTGGCATGCTGACACTGCTCCATGTGTTGGGAACTAATATTTTTTAGCTCTAGACTCCTCAGCCTCTGCTGCAATTCTTATTGCTCATCCTGCTCTACCATGGGAGCTCTTCTCTGGCCTTCAGCATTTGCCCATCAGTTCCAAGTTTTCAGAGAGTGGAGGTGCTATTCATCAATTGTACATCAATCATAGCAAAGAAAATGCTGAGTATCTCCTCTCTTGAAGTTCATACTGATGATTAGAAGCAAATAAAAAGCAGTCAAAGTACTTTCAGAGCATACACATAGCACCTCATCCAGCTTGTCTGCTTTTTCTGTACTCTGGGATTTATCTGTTCATTCATATATAATTTCACCCTTGCAATAATATCTGGTTTACTTTTGACAGTGTTGTAAACTTGGGAGGATTATGAGTGGATTTCCAGTCTTCCATCCTTATCAAAGCTGCAAAATATATTTTTATTGGATATAAAAGTAAACCAAATGCATCTTTAAAATTTCAGAGGGATTTTGTTGATAAATCCACTACAGATATAGCTAATTTTGAACTTAGGAATGAAGAAAATGCAAGTGGTAACAGAGCCCTGTAGTGGAACTTGTATTAATTTTCAGTTACTTTTAAAAATAAATGTGAATCTTAAGGAAAGACTTTTTTATAACAGTATTGAATGATTTGCTAATGACTTCAGATCTGTGAAAATGATGAAGGGGAAGTGGTTTTATGCCATGTTTTAGCACAAGAGATTTTGTTGGAGGGAGTTAATTGGTAATTAGAGCAAATCTTGGGAAATTTTAGGTTCTGCTTTTAGCTTTGCAATTGCTTCAGGTTTGTCTCCACTCTGAGTGTAACCTTTGTATGTCCTGTAAATGAGCAGGATGAATGCTGAGGGGTAAGTGCACTTAACATGCTGAAATAGCATTTTAAAGGTTTTTGTTAGTATTTAGCTATAGTGGACCTTCCCTTTCTATGCATAGCCCAGCTCTTTGTTTTTTAAGAAAAAAAGAGCACTTAGACCAGATCCCATGAATAAGAAGCTAATTCAGAGCAAAAAATTGTTGAATTATACATGAGTAGCTGTTGAAGCTGTAGTGTAATGACTGCACTCTGGTTTTAGATGTGTAATGCTTTTTTAAGTGGCTTGGAGAGTGATGAAGCTGTGATCAGAACAATGAGCTGAAGACAAACGTGAGAGAAATATCAGGTTTAATGAGGTTACACTGGCATAGGAAAAGGAATGTAGCTAACTGCTCATGTCAGGGCACTTTGTAATTCTGTGATGGGTAGCATGGCATTCAGCAATTTTTTCTAGATCTGTGATTATTACTGGTATTTCTTAATGGCAGTATACAGTGTGCACTGTGCCTATTTTTAAAAAGAACCATAATTTTTGTGGGACAGAGCCTGGAACTGCAGTAAATTGATGACATTTTGTAGTAGCTTAGCTCATTAAACTGGTATTTCTGAAAGCTTCAGTCTCAAAGTTTATTGCTTGGCATAATATTTAGTACTGGGGGAAAAAGAAGCCCAGATGTAACAAATGCATATGTAAAATGGTTCTTTCAAATGGAGATAGTGGCTCAAATTCTGGTTGGATTTGTGGCAGATTGGGGTGATTCAGGATAGCAGTGAACCAGTGTACAGCATCACTAGGTGGTTCAACAGAAAAATCATGCAAATTAATGAAAATATTTGCAGCAGCAACCCATGAAAAGTATGCACCCTACAAATATAAATAAATATTTCTATATATAAAAAATACCACAAAGCCAAAGCATCTTTAGCTGTCAAATATCTTGATGATTCTTTAAAAAAAGAGATTCATGAAAGTATTATAGGTACATAGTGGTGCCATTACTTTGTTTGGTGGGGTTTTCCCCCTAAGAAAGGGAAAAGGTTTACAAAGAAGTTAATAAATACACAGGATAAAGTGCATTTTTTGGCTGTGTGCAGTGAATGGGGCAAATCAGGAAGATAAAATGGAACGTTTAAAAAACCCCAGAAAAGCACGAGAAGCCAGGAGTTAATCCAAAGTGAAATCTGATATGAAAATTCAGGAATCATTCTGTGAAAAGTTATTGGTGGTTAGTTGGGTTTGGTTTGGTTTTTCTTCCCAAAACTTCCAATTAGACCATGTAAGCACATTCTAGGAAAACCCTGCTCTGAACTGCCATGAGCAACATAAATGAAGACTTCTTTTTCAGTGGAAATTTCAGTGAAATGAGGAACCTGGATGTGTTTAAAATATCAAAACAAACCATACTTTTGCAGAAATTTTCCCCTTCTGCTGTACCTTAAATGTAAGTGGTACTGACTTTCTGGGATCCAGGAAGCTGGTGAGCTGCTGTGACACACAGAGTTTTCCTGCCAGGGTGGCTATCCCATTTTTTGGTCTGGTTGGCTTTTTCCATGTTTCTTCTCTCTCTTTCACACCTGTCTGGGTGTTTTGATTTGTGCATCCTGTCCCATTTTCCTGTGTAACAAGCAGCTACTTTAACACTGGCTGGCTCACAAAGCAGCAGCAGTTGTTGGGTAAGAAGCATCATTTCTCACTTAGAAAGTAGTAGCACTTCCTTTCTGATGGGGAGAGGGAAGTTCATGTAAAACAGATTTATCTCAGCCTCCCTGGGCACTAAATAAAAAGGGTAAGAGGAACAGCAAGTGAATTTCCACCAAGAAAAGTCCTGTTATTTCTAGATGTGACACACCTTTCAGGCTGTGCTTTGGCAACACATGATCTTGATTGTGAAGAAGTAATTTTGACCTCCTAAGGGTAAAGATTTATGAATGTACAGTTTCTGATTACTGTTTTAGATTTCATCAAACTGACTACAGAGCTTAGTGCTCAAGTATTTGCTTTTAGTGTCCTGATCTGGTGCTAGCAATAGTCCAGTGGAGGTTTGGACTAAATCACTTCTAGATGTCCTTTCAAAAAAAAAAAAAAAAAAATCTGTTTGTTCGCTTTTCCTCTAAACAAATCCCTTTGTGATTTTGCAGTTGCTTGAACCCCTATCAGTGGATGCACAGCCCCTATGAGAACAGGAATATGATGGGAAATGGCTTAGAAAATGTTGACAGCAGGGTTTTCTTTAAGCCAAGTTCTCTAGAGGATGGGAACTATTTGTCCTGGTGTCAGATCTCCCTGGGATTCCCTGTCCTTGACCTCAGAGCAGGTCATCCTTTGCAGGGTTGTGCTGCTGTCCCTCAGCTGGAGGGAGAGCTGCTCTGCAGAGGTCCTGAATAGCATTTGCACCCACAGCCTTGGGTGATATCCACGTGGGTGTGACTGCTTTGTCAGAGCAGTAACTGAGCTCAGGAAATGCTCAGTGTTCTCTTTTACAGTGTTCTGTTCCAGAGGCCTCCTGCCTGGCCTTGGTCAGCTCTCCAGGTCTGGTCTGCAAAGGGCTTAATCATATTCTTACTCTGAGAGCACTGTGCCCAGCTTCCTACATCACTTGTGTCTTAAGTGCTCTGTAAAATGAGAACAAGAACTTCCCTGTCCTGCAGCTCCTCATTTGTAAAGCAGGGACAGAATTACTTGTTTTCTATGCTGTGTGCCTTTCCTGATACGTAATCTTGTTTGCCATTCAGTAGTTTAGATTAGCAGCTTTTAACAGATTGGTGTTGCCTATTTATAAATATTGTCTAGAAGATTTTAGGTGCTAAGAGAATACAGGCATGGATGAATAGTAGATTGCAGGATATAAATGCTAGCAATGCTCATTTACTGATGCTTTTCTTTTTTCCCCATTATTACTTTGTTTTCATTTTTGGTACCTCTGGTTTTCATCATGTCAAAGTGTACCAAAAGGCCCTTTCTGTAGGAACTGCTGTTCTAGTCTTCTTTCCTCTCTGCCCTCCTTCACATTTGCCTCTCAAAAATCCCCCTTTCTTCTTAGCAGGTATTCAAGGCTGTCTCTGTCAGACTTTTCCCCTACCTGATTTTTGGGAAGCACTGTAAAAAATGCTGAGCCTAGCAATAAAAACTTATTTGGCACAACTCAGTCAGCTTCTTTGACTCTTTTGACCATGTCCTTAAGCACAGAAACTATAGATGAGTGGTTTCTTTATTACATGGATAACCAATCTTCTGGGAAATGGATGAAAAAGAGGGGGAGAGATCCACTGTGAATATCATGGTTGCACAAGCTTGGAAGTGTTTGAAGATGTGTTCAGATACTTAGTAGGTGGTGGCAAAGCTGCCTTTTGAGCTATAGCTTACAAAAATGCATTTATACCTCGTGATAGAGAAAAATGTGTATGTATGCCTGCATTTAACCCCTTTTTACACATGCACGTGTAGCTACAAAGATTATGCAGACACACAAGTATTAAATAGTTAATGTAGTTAATGCTGTATTTGCCATGAACTACCTAAAGTGTTCTAATGCAGCAGAGATCCTTTTTTTCCCTTTTTTTTCTTTTTAAAATCTTCTCTGTCTTGCTCTGTATTTCATTCCTTTAAATGTGTTCACCAGTGGAACCATTCCTAACGTTTAATAACACACTCTACCAGTGATGCACTCTTCAGAATACTGAAATTGATTTTTCTTCTCTAAAACTGTGACCTGCCAGTGTATCCTTTGTCCTGACTCCTAATAATACACCATGTTCTTGACAGCATGGGATGTGAGTGCAGATGTTCTGCAGGCATCTGAAAAAAGCAGCCTCAGTGCAATCTCCAGTGCTGTCGAAGGCATTTCATTTGCTGCAGATCAGTGTCTGCTTTGAAGAGGAATAATTAAGGTGTTTTGTTCCTTCTCAAAAGCCTTCTCAAAATTAGGTTTGTATCATCCAGTGCTTAATAAGGGGCTAGATATGATATGCATGAGGCATTTTGTTAAACTCATGGATGCTTAGCAGTTTTGAAATTCAGAGTATTAAGGTAAGAACCTATCTTTAGGCAGCCACTTTAATAATAATGGTTAATATTGTAAAGCTGTTAAAAATACCACAGGGAATCTGAGCAGCTACCTATCTGTTCTAGAGCACCTTTGCAGTGCTGTTTCTCATAGATAAATTTTAAGAAAAATGCAGCTCTGTTCACTACCATATTGTACCTGCAGCAAGGAGATGTGATACTGTTCATTCTGTATCATGCAGAGCTGCTTCTGAAATTGTCATCCTAGCAAGGTCACAGAGACATTTCCATGGAGTTTATCTAGTCTTTCAAGGTTGGATGGAGAGATTATTTATTTGCTGTTAGTTGTCATTGTTGTTGTTAGCTTTGCTGCAAGTAAATCAGAATTTGCAGGCTTGGTGCAGAAATTGCCAGGGTCTGTGTAATGCAGATGAATCAATAATTCCTTCTGTTCTTGCACCCTGTGAATTTAACACCTCTGTGGTGTCAGACTGCATCTTGCTGGGTGGTTGCACAGCCAGTGCTGTTCCTGGGGATATGAAGCACTCTTTTTTCCACTTATGCTTCATATTGCAGTGACAGTGACAGCAGATATTGCAAAGTACAGTTAAGCATGCTAAATGTATAATCCAGCTGTCTTTTAATGCAAGTTGACAGCTGCTGGCAAAGCAGGATGAAATGGTATTTCTTGGAGACTTCTGCTACACATCACAGTCCAAAAAAAAAATCCCAGTCCCTGCAGCTCCTTCTCACATGGTTTATTCAGCTCTGTTTGGTGTGAGAAGCACCATATTCCTTTACTGAATTGGCTCTTTGTAGTGCTTGCTAACTCTCCACAGTGTTGCTTGCTTATTAAAAAAAAATTCACAACAGCAGCAATACAGAGCTCATGCTATTTATTATATCTATACCTGAAAATATTGCCAGTTTTTATAGATGCAGAAGTGCATTTTTATATGGCTGATTTAGTAACATATTCCAGCTCTGTGTATTAACCAAGAGCTGAAGCACATTTGCAGTCTGACGTTTTACCTTGCTGTCCTGAAGAAACAAAAATGAAGTTGGCTTGTGATAAGAACACCCCCCATCCCTTATTTTCTTTTTCTCTCTTCTGAGGTGATTTACAGCCATAAGGAGGTAAGCAGTTTCTTTCAGGAGCCACAGGATCACAGCATGGCTGAGGCTGGGAGGTGCCTCTGGGCTCTGCTTATCCTTGCTCACAGCAGGTTGCTCAGGACTGTGCCTGGTTGGAATTTGAGCATCTCAAGAGGATGGAGGTTTCAGGGAATATATAATATCTCTGATGTATTAACTGTATGGTGATTTTCCTAACTCAAAAGGTATATTTAGGCTTGTTAACATGCTGCCCCTGCCAGATCTACTTGTGAATTTTCCAGGTTTTTGAAGCTTTAAAGTACTTAATGACAGCAGTGCTGTTTATATGGGGATATGGCATAACCTGGGACTCAGGTTCATCTGTTTCTGGATCACCTCTGTGCCCTTACAAATATTTTATGTGTTTTCTTGATCAGTTCTCTCCAGTGTGTTTCTTTGCTGTTTAGTTTTCAGTGTTTTGATACATGGGGCAGGTGTGCTTTGGGCTGAGGAGGGCACCAGTGAAATCCTGATCCTCTCCTGCAGATTATCTAGTATAGTATGTGGAAAGTAAAATGTTTGCCTTGGAGGCTATCTTAGTCTTGTTTAAGTCTAGAAATACTATTGAATGTGAAGATCCAATCTGTGATTCCTAGAAAAGCTGCTGTTTTTGTGAGTGAGCAATTATCATTCCAGTAACTTCTTGACACAAAGACAACTAAGGCTCTTGCTGCTGTCTGACAGGGATTGATGGCCCAGCTGCTTTTCAAGATGATGTTCAGAAGATAGGAAGTCAAGTGCAGATTCTCACTGTTGGACAGTCTAGCCATGATGAAGATGATAGTGAGAAAGTGGCTACTGGCCAACAACAGCAAAGCAAGCAAGACCTTAGAACAGCAATGCAGAAAAAAGGTAAGTAGCTAAATATTCCTTCATGTTCTCACTGCTTGCTTGATGGACATTGACTCAATTTGCTATTCTCACTCTCAGCCGTAGCCTAAGCACCGTTTGTTAGTTCTGTGTGTCTCTGTGTGTCTTCTCCTCAGAGCCTGTTAGGCTCTATTCTGTTACCTAAAAAAATCCAAAACCCCAAACCTAAAAAAACCCCATAAAACAATGAAGTTTTCTCTTGTCCCAAGGAACAAGAGCTCTGCAGGCTCTCAGAAATGTGACTTTCCCATCTGCAGTGCAGTGCCATTATTAAGGTACCAGCCAGATGCCAGTGCTCACATCCATCTGTTCACATTTTTATAATGTACAACTCTGGCAATCACTTACTTGATGGTTAAAAACCAGCATGAAACAGCAACATTGGAATTAGAATATTAATTTTAGTGGTGCAGTCAGTTACACATTTTTCATGTTCTGGTAGTGCCTGTTCAGGGTTGCAGAGGTGAAAAGTACACCACATTCTGCAGCATTTCCCACGCAGAGTCCTCAAACGTTCTGGAGTTTATTTTTCTTTGTCCAGAGGCATGCATGCTTTGGGAGATAGATTGTGTATGTACACATTCATGCATCTGTCTCTTCCTTCCTGCACTCTTATCTCCCCTTGGACACTAACTGTAGGAAGGAAAAAAAATATCCCCCAACCCTCACAAAGCGTTTTCTGAAGACATTTGCTTTGGAGTTGTTCTTCTTCAGTGTACAGCTTTTGAAGCAAAGATGGCTCAAGCCAAGAGTGCTCTGATGCTTTAAGAATAAACTCTTTGTGTATAAAGAGCAAAATGTAAGTGCAAACTTGACTTGTGTAGAATGGACTATTCATAACCTAAATGCTGCCTCTTGTCTGCAGAGCAGTTCTCACTAAGAATTTCATTTTTTCTGGGACGTTACCCTGCAGATGTGAGCAGCTCCAACTGAAATGGGAAGATTTTCTCCAAGTGCTCTATTTCCTGGGCATTGGAGTTGCAGGGGTGTTGAGCATGACTAACAAGTTCTGATCTGTGTGGTGATTGTGTTGCCTTAGACCATGGCTCAGAATATTTAATCATCAGGCACACTACTAAACTAAAGCTGATTGACTTAAAAAGTACCCACAGACTTTTGCAAATTAGGTCACAGCACTCAGATTTTTACTGTGGGGGACATTTCTGGTTTTGATGGCTTTTTTGCCAGGTTATCATATATTTTTGTTCTCCCCAAATTTGTGTGTATTTTTAATAGAAGCAGAGAGTGGAAATTTTTGATTTGCATTGCTGCTGTGTATTCTCTAATATACAATATAACCTTTTAACCAGTCTGAGTATATTCCTGCTCAGAACAAACACTGCTGAGAGTGAAACACATTAGTGTGTTGCAAGTGGGGGTACACTTTTATTTAAGTGGGAATACTGAGATTTATTTATTTTTATTAGCAGCAGAGCTACTGGGTGAGACACAAAGACAGGTATTAAGACACTGCCAGCAGCATCTCTGTAAATTATTTTATGTGTGTATTGTTTGCTGCTTGATACCAGCAGAGGATGCTTGTTTTGAGAAAGTTTTGAGTATCCCACCATAAAGCTCTTCATGTGGATTCCCATTGCCACCTCACTGCCTGTGGCACCATCACCAGCCAGGCAAAGGACAAAAAATTGTCCTGCTCTGCTCTGCACTGGGGCAGCCTCACCTTGAATACTGGGGACAGTTTGGGGTGCCACAGTGCAGAAAAGACATTAAACTGTTAGAGACTGTCCAAAGAGGCCATGAGGGTGGTGAAGGGTCTGTAGGGGAAGCTGTATAAGGAGTGGCTGAGGGCACGTGGTCTGTTCAGCCTGGGGAAGAGGACACTGAGGAGAGACCTCACTGTGGTCTTCAACATCCTGATGAGGGGAAGAGGAGGTGCAGGTACCTATCTCTTCTCTGTGGTACACAGTGACAGGACCCAAGGGAATGGCCTGAAATTGTGCCAGGACAGGTTTAGGTTGGATATTAGAAAAAGGTTCCTCTCACAGAGGGTGTTTGTGTACTGGAACAGCTCCCCAGGGCAGTGGTCAGAGCACCAAGCCTTACAGAGATCAAAAAACGTTTGGACAATTCTCTGGGACACATGGTGTGGTTCCTGGGGTGTCCTGTGCAGAGCCAGAAGTTGGACTCCATGATCCTGAAGGGTCCCTTCCAACTCAGCTTGTTCTGTGATTCTATGCAGTGCTAACTGGTCTCGTGGAAAAAGCTGAATCCCATTGGATTTGCATAGCCCTAGTTTGTGCCTGTTCTGCTCTTTGGCACTAACCTGGTGGAGAGAAATGTGTCTCTGCTTCCCCACTGAGTCAGGTTCTGTAACAAGACATGAGGTTATAGGCTACCAAGTGTGAAAAGAATGTGCCACTTGCACAAAAATGCCAAATGCTTTATTTGATTTCTCCATCTGTTGGAAATTGCCATCCTAGAATAATTTTCCTCCTGTAGAAAATATTCATCCTTTTGATTTCCAAAGTGTTAATCTGTAGAGTTCCTCCCTGGCAAATGAGTCACTAGGGCAGAGCCAGACTTCTATTAAGTTTTAACACTGAATAACTCACATGCAATCCTCACTTAGCAGTTTCCAGTATGTCTCTGTGCAGGGGCTGGAATGAGCAATTGGGTCTTAGTTCTTCTTTGCCACCTGAAGTTTTGAGATTTAGGGAAGGGATCAGTTTAAGTTCTGGATTCCAGAACGGGAGCTCCCTGAAGCATTTTTCCCCACAGGTCATGAGCACAGACTTTTCTAAGGCTGGCACAGAATTTTCACCACTGAAGCATTGGTGGTGAGCACAGGTGTGGAAATAAAGCAGTTCTGTCTGTGGATATGAATTATGGCTTTATTGTGCAGCTGCCAGCTGAGGAGATGGACTGTCTCTATTACCCATGCATAGAGCCTGGAACACGATTGTCCTTATTAAGAAATAATGCTTGTGATTAATGAGTGTGTGATTAATAATGAATGAATTCTACAGGCTTTGAAAATATCTGTTGACCTGTGAACTCAGGCCTCCCTTGCATAACCAGGTCCTATTGAAAGGTTTTGCTGTAATGCTCTGTGGTGTATGTCAGCACTGGGGGAGCTGAAGAAGTGGATAATTGGAGCTTTTATGGGGCAAGTGACTGCAATGCAAGCATTGCTTATGCTCCTGGTTTACTTTTACACCCTCACTCTTACTACTCTGGTGGTGTTTCACTATCCAATCTGCATCTGGATATTCTAAAGGGATATGCACTGAAGTTATTTGAAGCAGCAATAAAAGCAAAAAGTATTTTAATGCCTTTTTTTGCTGTCTTTTTCTTCATCTATTCCAAAATTCGAACTGAAGAAAACCATTACTGAGTCTATATCTGCTGTTTATAATTCTGTACATCAATTTTGCTTAGTCTCTGTTTGTTACACACCAAGTTCATATTCCAGAAGACTAAACTACAATAAAATCTTTATGCATATCCCTGGAGCTCCCAGAAAAACAGTTTAGAGAGCCTGATTTTATCTGTAGTAGGCACAGGGACTGAAGTAGAATTTAGAATATGACTCTGAATACTTCTTTCAATGGTACTCAATATTGTGTAGAATCTGTGTGTAAAACTTATGCCAATCAGGTTTGAGGGTTTTTATTTTGTTAGAATTCAGAAGTGTTTGAACTCCAAACCCCACCATACAGTGCACATCATGCACAGAAGCCTTGGTGGCACAACTGCTCAGTGTGAATGATGCTTGCTGAAGCTTCAGCTCTGATCCAGGGATTTTTCACTTTATTAAAGGAACTGAAAGTGAAGATCACAGCAGGTATAAGGAGGTGGAAGGTGAATTTGGTTGTGCAGAAATAGTGAATTCAAGCAGCAGCATTGTGGCCCCATCCCATAAGCCTTTAGCCCTGTGTGGAGTCTTCTTGCCAGGTTACACTTGTTCACTCAGTTAAGGGTTTGCAGAATCAAACCCTTGGATTTTTTCCTTTCCCAGATCCCCATGCAAATACATCCTGGTCCTCTTCCACCTCCCAATCCAGTCTTGTCGCCCTGGATCATGTTCCTGGTGAGTACAGAAGGAAAAAGTTAATTATGCCCATGCTGCTTGACTCTGGAAATCTGCATTTCATTTATCCTTCTACATTGGACTTACCTACAATGGGAATTCTGGACCACGTGATTTTTTTTTATTGTTTTTATTTTTTAAAGGATAGAAAGTAGCCTGTAATATATGGAATTTAGAGAGCTTGAACTTGGATATGGGGTGGCTTTATCTGCATGATACTCTTTGAAAAACTAGGCCTGGCAAATGTCCCACCATTGATGCTTTTTGCTGCTAAGACCTATTTGATGTTCAAAGTTATGTTTCCCTTTGAAATGTCTGAGGTTTTGAATTCCTGTAAAGTCAAATTTCAAGTGCTGTAAGGCAGCTCCGTTGGTCTAGGCTGGTACTATTCTTTACATGAAATAAAGATATAGGAGAACATTTCCTTGATGTGAATGTTTTTTCTCAGTCTAAAATGTGCTCTTCAGCAGATCACACAGCTCAAAGTGTGCTGTGAAAGGACTTGTATTTTAATTGTGAGGATTTCCAAGTGGCTGTGCTAGGATGTGCTCTCAGCTCCAATTTCAGCTTTATGACTTTGTGTTGTGCTTGAAGTACTTGATTGGATGAAGATGATCCGAATTTAGTTCCTAACCAGATATTTGGATATTCTGGATAACTTGATCCTCTCTGTGGAATGGAAACCATGATGTTTCCTTTCTCTTTTACTTGAATGTTTAGGCTTCTCAGGAGAGCAGCTGTCTGACCCATGTATTCATGCACTGCCTCACACAATGAGCCACTCTCACACAGCTTCTCACTCACCTGTGAGCCTAAGGGTGCAGCAGGCTGATAAGTGGTGTTTTACAGCAAGTATGGGCAGCTTTCATCTATCACTACTTCATGGAAGTGTGCTGTTTTCTCCTCAGGCATTTCAAGTAGCATGAATTTTGATGAGGAAGAAGATGAGGAGGATGAAGACAGCTCCAGTTCTTCACAGTTAAACAGTAACACCCGGCCTGGTTCTGCCACGAGCAAGAAATCCAATAAGGTAAGGGGAAAGTGCTGGGACCTGCATGATTTCAGGGTGACTCAGGACAGGCCTGGCTTTCTTGTTCTGTTTTTAATATGCACTAGAGTATCTCCAGGGTGATGTACTGTGATAGCTCTCAGGCTTTGCAAGAGCAAGCAGTGAAAATGACTTGGAGAAAAGAATGGCAAATATTGTCTCAACTTGAATGAAGAGAAAGGGAAACAGTAAATATTTACCTTTCTACCTCTTGCAGGTGCTCTGAAGGATCTTTTGTTTCCATTGACTTTTTCTGGGTATTTTCCCACCCTGTTCTCTCTGCTACCATCTGAACATAAAATAAGACTTCGGCTGGTTCAAATATTCTGAATCACCAGCTCTTGCTAAACCACTTGATGGTGCCCTGCTCTTTATATACTGCACTGATTTCTCATCTTTGTTAGATCTCTCTGGTGCTTAAACTCTTGCTCCCTATCCCATTTCTTCCTTTCGTCAAAGGCCCCCCTGTCCTTGAGCATGGCCTTTCTGACAGAAGGAGTGTGGTGAGATGGGAAGGTGTGAGCCAGGGTTTGCTCTGTAACCCCTGTACAGAGTTCTGTCTGTGTAGCCACCCTGTTCTGCTCCACCAGGTGGGTCTGTTCACAGAGCATCAGCAAGAAAATGCAGCCCTTGGTTTGACTTTAAAAAAGTGCAGCTTCTCTCAAATTCTGTTCCTTTGTGCTTATAACCTTGTTGTAAATGGAAGTTAAAAACCCCTGAATTTTGTTTATTATTTTAGGAAGCGGCCTCAGCCCCCAGTCCTTCCACAAATGAGCCTCTCATAGATGTGGATGACCTGGAGGAGTTTGCTGTCAGACCTGCCCCACAGGGGGTCACTGTCAAGTGCAGGATCACAAGAGACAAGAAGGGAATGGACCGAGGGATGTACCCTACTTATTACCTCCACTTGGAAAGGGAGCATGGTAAAAAGGTCATAACATAACTTGAATGGCATACCAATTGCATCTGAATATTAAAAAAAAAAAATTAATAAAAATAGGAAGGAGTCTTGCAAAAAAAAATGTAATCTTGTATTTTGAATACATTTTTGTTTTGTTAGATCTACCCTACAGTCTTCCCAGAACCAAGCAACAATATTGATTTCTTCCACTGCCTTTCTTAATATGTCTCATTTTTGGCTTAAATAATCCATGCATGGCACCTTTATGTGACTGTCAGCAGCTGGGCCTCTCTGTATTCTGTGGCCTGAAAAGCATCTACTTTCAATTCAGCTGGAAGAGCCAGAGCAAGTTAGAATGAAACATTTAACAAAATAGACCAGATTTAATTATTTAAACCATGAATAATGGAACGAGTGGTTGAGAAGTTATTTTCTCTTACCGGATTTTTTTTCCCTGGTTTCACTAAATCCCAGGAGATCTTCTGTTACTTTTCTGGTGAATGCTTGAAGACAGGAAAGTTGCTTATGGTTATCAAAGCAGGAAGTGGTGTGTGCTAACCCCTTTAGCATTCTAGAATACGGTTTTTTTTGCATTGCTTAGGTGTTTCTGTTGGCTGGAAGGAAACGAAAGAAGAGTAAAACCTCTAATTACCTCATCTCTATAGACCCAACTGACCTGTCTCGGGGTGGAGAGAGTTTTATTGGAAAACTGAGGTAAACAGAGATAAGTCTAGGAATTTTCTTTATATGATGTAAAGTTTATTTGATATTAAGAAGCCTGCAATCCACTATGTCCTCTTAGTTAAAGGCTTGACTACATCATGTGCTCGGGGTCTTAAAGATCCCCAGCATCCAAGGCATGTTTTCAAAAATGTCTCAAGTACTTACAGAATCACATTTTATTAAAAGTCAGCAGGATTGAAGCTCTTATGTGCTCAAAGGCCAGATTCTCAAGGGTGTACCAGCACAACTTATCTTAATGGGATTTTCAGAAGTGCATGAGTACATTGTGTCTAGCCTCTATTGATACAAATACTTTGGAATGCACCGTTAAGCAGTCTGAAAATCCCTTTGGTTTTGTCTGTTCCTTAAGATCCAAATTAGTTATTTACAGGTAGTGGAATTATTTCAGAACCAAGTGTTCCTTTTCTGTCTGTCTCCACGTCCTACAGCCAGTCTGGTGTTGATCCCTCTGTGGAGCCCCTGGATCTATGTTCAGATCATCTGTGCCTGCACTGTATTTTGCACCCCTTTCCATTGCAGTAGGAAAGATTTGGTCTCACTTACAGGTTTATAAAAGTCACTCCCTATATTCCAACAGAGTTTAGTAGTCAGGTAAGAAAGCAGGTGGTTTTGTAGTGAGCAAGTGTATTTTAAAAACCAAGCAGACACACAAAATAACCCCACCCGAGTGTTTCCTTACAGCTTTCTTGAATTTCCTAGTTTGCAAGATGTTATCAGAAATCTCCAGCGTGGTGATAAGGGACCTTTAGTATGCACTTCTGTACTGTACCTTTACATTTTTGTCATTTTGGCCTTTAATTCCAGGATTTACCATGTAGCTGGGATGAGAAATAACGACTCTCTGTACTTGATATTTGCCTTTCCTCTGGGGCCACAGTGCAATAAAGGATAGATGTCTCAGGCAGCAATGCTGACAAATGGTGATTGGATTTTCCATTTTTTTTTTTTTGGTAGATCAAATCTTATGGGAACTAAGTTTACAGTTTATGACAATGGAGTGAATCCAATGAAAACAACATCCAGCCTGGAGGCGAGTACCCTGCGTCAGGAGCTAGCTGCTATTTGTTATGTAAGTACTGCTCACAGCACAGCGTGCAGGAAGGGCAGTCAGCTTCTGAAACAGCACACTGGATTTCCTTCTCACTTATGGTTATGTAAATCAGCATTCAGACTTGGATGGAGCCAGGCAGCTGATCTCCACTAGGGAAACCAGGAGGCTCAGTGCAAAGCAGAAGTGAAAAACGTCGTGCACTGAGCAGGGTTGCCCAGTTCTCACCTTTGGTGAGAAGATGATTTTGGAGCTCTTATATAACCCTCTGGAAAGGGTGGGATCACAGCCTGCAGGCACCACCTGAGGGAGCCTCCTGCACTGGGAAGAGCTGTGCACATGGCATTACTGCTCTAAAGTATGATTGTTTGTTGTGGCATTTTGGAGGAGCCTCTGATCCAAACCACTGGTAGCTGACAGCTGGGTCTACAGCAGCTGAGATTGGGATAAAATCTCTAAAACAACTTTTTATCAGGAAAAATCCCCTGGTAAAATCCAAAATTGGATTGAATGAGAGAAACTGGGCTCTTACAGGAGAGCAAGGTGGATTTGTCAGAATGCAGACAATCAAGACTTGAAACACAGTTGCTGTTGTTTCACCATTGCTGGATGAATTACCTTTTTGGTGAGAGTGTTTTTTCTGTCCAGAAATATTTAGGCCCAAGAAACCCTTTCAGTGAAAACTGGTATGTACACTGCTACAGAAAGTTGTCTGGTTTCACAAATCAGCAACTTCTGATAAAAATATCCAAAAATTACTTTTCTAAAGAGTTCCTGCCCAGCTGTAATCAAGGATGCCTGGAAATCCGTCAGGTTGTGGTCCACCACATACTCTGTGTATGCACAGACTGTCTTCCCAGAAGGATCAGATTTGAGCTGTGGGGAGCAAAGCATCTGGAAGATTTCAATAAGCCAGGAAGCTGAGAGCCATCCTTGCCATGCAAAGTGCTGGGAGTTCTGAAGGAGGCCAGCACATTCTCTTCCTGCTGCTTAGGATGCAGTTTTAATGTGGATAAAGTGTGTGTGTTCACATGTGCTGTTACTCAGGCACATGAAATTCTGAGAATTTCCAAAAATTCAGCTTGCAGGATTTAAAAAGAGACTCCAGGATTTGACTGATGTCTCAGTAGAAGCCTAGCAGAACATAGTGTTTAATAAAGGTATTTTTACTGGTTTATATAGGATGGCATTCCCTGGAGCCAGGCAACTCATCTGCAAACTGCAAATGCAAGAAGAAAACCAAGCCAATTTTTAAAAAATTGTATATTGAGAAATTTAGCCATTGCTTAAGTCAACAACAAAGACTTGAATGATGAACAGTACCAAATGAAAAGCTCTTGTGGTCAGCAGAGGTAATTAGAAGCGTGGGTGTTGGAAAGAACCAGACCAAGGCCACTGTTTGGAGAATGGGGCTGATATAAGCTGCTTTTATAAGTCTGTAATCAGCAGTTTGAAACTGGTATGTTTGTATAAGAAAATTACTTGTTCCATTGATATTTTGGTGAATGGAGAAAGGCAGCAGGCTTGCAGGTGTGCTGTGGCCAGAGGACAAAAGGAAATTGGAATTGTATTTCATTTCAAACTAGCCAGGTTTGCTGAAGTGAGATTATTGTTCCTGGCTGCAGCAGAACCAGAGCAGAGAGTGCCAGGAAGAGTGGAGCTGAAACACCCTTGTCTTTTAATTCCTGCCCTGAGATTTCCCCTGCAGCAAAAGCTACAAAAACAATACTTTGAAAGCACCACCTTGCCTCTTGCTGTCCCTCAGCTCATCTGAGCAAGTACCCATGTGGAGATCAAGCTGTACCCAACTTAGTGAGCATGACCTGCTTATTCATCTCAGCAGGTCTAATTTATATATGCAGAAACTGGGGTGCATCTGTGGCTGACTGTGGGGAAAATGTGATGAGGGCTCTCTTTGTGAAGCTCACCTTAAAATGTGTTTCAAGCAAGAGGAACAGGGCTGGGCAAGGTCAGAGTTTCCTCAGGTGCTGTTGGGCACTTTTACTCCCTGTGTGTTGGCAGCCCAGAATATTAATAAACCTGCAGCAGCACCTAATGGCTGATTGCAGAATTGTTGGCAAAATTTTATCCAGCAGCAGTGAGGTGCAGCTGTGCCACTGGTACCAGGATTTTCTGTGCTGGATTCCAGAGCATCTCACAGTTCAGTTTGTGTCAGACTCCAGGCAGTGAGCTCAGCTGATACTCAGGTGTGGCTCAGGTTTCAGTGCAGTGACAAGACTTTGTGTTCCTCCTCAAATCACATGCATTGTGCTCCCCCAGTGTTGTGGGTCCTGTGATTTGGGCCTTCCTTGGAATGGTAGTTTCTACACAAAATATTAAGGACAAGGCACAGCTGTGTAAAACAAGCCCAGGAAGGGAAGTGGCTGCAAGAAAATGGGATTAATAAAATCCTGAATCTCCTGGGAGCTGTTGGGATATTCACTTTTTATCATGGCAACTCTTTCCATTAAAGGAATGTGCTTACATAATTATTTGAAAGTGTGTAAGATGCTAAAGGCAGCCCCAGGGAGAGGCTCTGTGTTCTTGCAGCCCAGTTTATTGTGAGGCTGACTGGATGGGCTAAGGCAGAGAGTGCAGCAATACTGGGCTAAGACATGAGCTGGTAAAAATCATTGGTGTCCTGGTTGAGTCAACAGGGCTCTGCCACTGATCAACATTTGTGTTCCTGTGTAAACCAAGACTGTCAGTGCTGTTAAAGTGGTGTGAAATCAGAATTTTGTTTATGTTCCCCTAATAATACCCTTTGTAGTCTTAAATTTCACACAAAAGAGTGGAGGAGGGAAATAAAAGAGAAGCAGGGAGTGAGGCAGGAGGTGAGATAATTTTAATAATTTTCCTCACATATTCCATGTTTATGTAATTTCAGTTTGGTACTGTGAGTTTAGCAAAAGGGTAGCATTTGCCAGCACAGTGTGTGATAATTGGTGATGGAGGTAATGTGCAACTAGTAACCATTCTCTTGTCATGTGCCAGAAGTACCAATTTCAGTGTTTCTGAATAAGCCCGAAGAACATAGTCCTGTTTTTCCCATCTGCTTGTTGGGATGAAGGTGATTCAGCACTATTATTTAATTTTACCTTCAACAATGTCTTCAACCAGTCAGCATCTAAATTAATTATGTATAGCATAACTGCAGCTTGAGGAGAAAAGCTTGTAAGGCATAGCAGAGAAGCCCAAAATTGTCAGTACTTAGTGGAAAATAAGCATAAGCATGAATCTTTTCTTAGAACTTGTCCTCTGCTGTGCTGAGTCTCTCCTACTTATAAAATTTGCTGGCAGTCATATCAGTTTTTGTCTTGCCATGATGCAGAACCAACTGAACTGATAACATGTTTTACTCTGCCAAAGGAGGGGACATAAATGATTCAGAAAAGAGGCTGAATCTTCCCATTAATGTGCAGAGTTAGGAAGATATGTAAATATGCCTGGATTGCTTCAGGAGCAAGCAGTAAAATAATCCAGTAGAATTTCTCTTGCATGCATGCAAATCTTTAATGAGTTGTGGAAAATCTCCAGATGGTTTCCTGGAACAGGCAGAGTTATTTCAAAGGTCAGATGATGGCAAAGTTGCAGGTATTTTAGGTGGGTATTTCAGATGTTTCCAGTGGGTTGAGATGCATGGATTTTTGCTTGCAAAAGTAGAGATGTTTAATAAGTTTAATGTTCCATAAAATCAGGACATTGTAATTAAAAAATATAAAAGCAGAGGCAGCTGAATACATCACTTTTAAATGTCCCAGTGGTAAAGCCACACCAGCTGGAGCTTAGGGGTGTCTGGTTCTTGGCATCTTGTGGCATGTTGCTGGGAACAATGGGAATGTTTTTCCTGAGCTTCCTTAGTGCATCTCCAAAGCCCTTCATTTCAGTGTGGCAGATGGGGAAAAAATACATGTGACTGAAAAAAAGCTGTCACAAAACATGAGATGGAGTTCAAGGTGTCACTGTTTCGTTTACTGGGTTAATGCTAAAATCAGGTTTTACTGGAAAATATTGCTCTTTACTTTTTCTGGTTCAAAAGCAGATGATAACTTACTGAAATGTTTGGCCCTGGTTGCTTCTGTGGGAGGAGAAAAGGTGTCAGATGAGAATAAGGCTTTAGGTTGGTTTAGATTTTAGTAGTTGTGTTTTGAGAGGACAGTGCAATGCTGGAGTGCTCTTGTGAAAAACTCATCAGGAAAGCATCAGATCATGTTTAATGGAAGAACTTGTATTTTTTTTTTTTTTGCTGCCTATGTGGTTTCTTTACTTTCCCTGTCTTCATAGCTAGAAAATTTGCCTTCATGCTAATGTATTTGTGTTTTTTACTGTGGTCATCTCTAAGCAAATTTTGAAAACCACAGCACTGCTATCAGATACTCTGCCTAGCATTTTGTTTGCTTTTGTGCTGGCTCTGGAATAAATAGAGCTGGTCCCATATATTTAATTTTGTCTCACATCAAACTGTATCCCTGCATTTTATGATTTTTAAATTGCAACTACTTTATTTTGGGATCTAGCAGTAGCCAAACAATCTGGTTAATTCATATCCTTTTTTTAACAAAGGGAGTTAAAAAAAAAATTATATTAAGGTTGTTGGCAGCCAGTGTTAGAAATGTTTTTGGAAACCTCTCTATTTCAATTTTTCCTGTTGTCAGAGCTTCTAAGACAAAGCTAGAATGTTTGGCAGTGCCAGTGAAGGTGGGAGTTTCAAGATGTTTTTTGAGTTGACTAACAGATAAGTTCCCTGGGCTGCCACTGTGTCTCTCTACTGAAGAAATTAACTTTGAAAATAAAAAACATGATGAAATCTTTTCTAAACATTTTTAGGAAACAAATGTCCTGGGGTTTAAAGGACCTCGTAAAATGAGTGTGATCATACCAGGAATGAATATGGATCATGAGAGAGTTTCCATCAGACCACGAAATGTAAGTCATACCAGCAGCCAGCACTAAAAATTACTTGAATTCTTTTTCAGGTAGAGTTGGGTTTTTTTTTTATTTGCATTTCTAAAGCTCTAGAAGTTAATAAAATGGTATTCAAACAATTGCAGAACAATGGGCTGCGTGACTACTGCTGTGACTCACAAAAGCACCACAAATAAAGTATTTTGATAACAAAAGGTACAACTAACATTTATCAAACTGTGGAAAGGACTCAAATGCACATTTGCATTTAGATCCTCAGAGTTTTCAGTTTCATTCATTGAAGCTGTTTGGAGGGTTGAGGGTAAGAGTTTGGTCTTTGGGCCAGATTGATGAATTTTTTCTTGCCTGTTAATGTATTTTTTGTCACGCGAGCGTGTTAAACTGAATTGTGTATCTGTGGTGTGTGCAGGAACATGAGACGCTTCTTGCAAGGTGGCAGAACAAAAATACAGAGAGTGTCATTGAGCTGCACAACAAAACACCAGTCTGGAACGATGACACCCAGTCCTATGTTCTGAATTTCCATGGTCGAGTCACACAGGCCTCGGTGAAGAACTTCCAAATTATCCATGACAATGATCGTAAGTAGAGCTCTCTGCTGTCAGGTGTAGGAGCAGCACTGTGTGCACAGTCTGGAGGGATTCTGCCCTCTCAGTTGTCACCTGAGCAGGATTAATTGAGATCTGTATAACATTCTGTACAGAAGCCATCTCCTCTCTGTTCTTGCAAAAAGTACTTTTTACATGCGTCATTTTTTTGACACTAACAAGTCTTGCAACCCTTTATCACTCAAGCTGTCCTTGCTTCTCGCTCTGCTATCAGCACACCCACTTGCATGAATAAGTGCTGTGAGGTTTGATGAGTGAGCATGTTGGGTTGGTATTTCCTTGCTCTGGGACAGAGGGTAGTGTTGGGTGCACACTTATTTAAACAACAGCAGTGATGCTTTTTGCCTTTTCTGACCTTTCTTGCAGCTGACTACATCGTGATGCAGTTTGGCCGTGTGGCTGAGGACGTGTTCACCATGGACTACAACTACCCAATGTGTGCACTACAAGCCTTTTCCATTGCCCTTTCCAGTTTTGACAGCAAGCTGGCTTGTGAGTAAAGGGGCGTGGGTGAGCATCCTCTCGAAGGAAGCAGTTTGCCATATGATTCCCAATTCCTGCTGGTGTCACTTATGGTCCATGCTAAAAAGGTCAGGGAGACATGCAGTTGTGGAGGACCACTCTGCTGCTGAAGAGTAAAAGGAATCTTCTAAAAATTCAGGAACTTTCAGGAAATTCTATTTTCCTTTTTTTTTGTTTTTTTTCCTGTCATATTTTTCTGGAAGTGACATCGAGCTTTTGTAAATAGGAGTTGTCTCTCATGTCCCTGGTCATGTTATGGGTGTGTGCCATGATGTACTGTACCGTGGCTCCAGTAGCACCAGGACAGTGGTGTCTTTTTTTAAAATCCAGAAAGGGCGTGAGCGCTCCAAAAGTTTCTTTTTACATTTAAGAATCATTCCAAGGCTGGAATCGTACCTCAAGGTTGCATTCCTGCATCAACTAATCAGAGCTTCACATCATCCAGCATAAGAGAAAGATGAGGAAAAAAGATGCACTTTTTTTTTTTTAAATTTTGATTGTGCAAGGATCTCATGTAGTATAAAGCCGAGTCTGAAGGTTGAAAACCTCTACTGGACTGAACTTGATGCATTGCTGTTGTACATGTAGTAGGGCATGATGAATTTTAATTGCAGTAGGAGGAAATGGAGAAGTGGAAAGCACAAAATAATGTTGCACAAGTCACTTGAATTCTAAGCTGTCATTATGTTTTAACATCTACATGCTTTTTAATTTGTTTCAAATGGAAATGTATTTGCAGTACAGAAAGGGAAAAGGAAAACATCTAGATGCCAAGAAAGCATAGCTTATGTTGAATTTGGCATTTCGTGGGCTGGGAATTTATATCCTTGTATTGCTGTGGTAATTCAAACACATATTTTGTATGAAGTGATATAAACAATTGGATAAAGGCACTCTGCAGAGAATCTTATTATTTTGAACAGGCTGTGTAAAACTGAGGAAGGTAAATGGAAATATTTTATTAAATTTGTCTGGCCTTTTGAGCTTTTACAATTTGTTGATCGCATTTTTTGAACTTTGAGCAACAACCACTTTTCATATTTATTTCCCATTGTAAGAATGCTTGAAATCGATTGAAACTGTGTATGTTGTTCTCTGATGTAAACGTGCCAGCTACTGAGCTAAATCCTTCTAGGCAAATCTAGTGTATGCTGCATACAAATGAGACACTGGCAGGACACAGAATAGCTCAAAATAGTGCAGATTTTGTGTTTCCTTTTTTTCTGATCTATCTGGAATATATCAACAAATACCATTTCCAACCAAAACACAAGCAAAGAACCAAGCCATTGTTATCTTCTCTCCTGAACATTTCAAAAGCCAGGAGCTGCAACTTGAAAGCACATTGTAAAACATCTTTAAAAATAATGGTCTTGCTGCCATTGTTGTGAGCAGTGCTGTCCACAATGGCACACAGAGTAATAGAATTTATATGTTCACCAGAAGGGTGTGGAAATGTGAGTGAAGCAGTAGCTGTGCTTTATACTGTGTGTATTCAGGCCCTCCTTTTTATTCCTTATAAACCTTTGCATTGCACAGCCAGAGATTATGCAATGTAGAAGTGAGATCAGATCTGATTGTCTCATAGTTGACAGGCCCTTTTTGAGTGTAGGGGACAGGCCATAAAGCTCTCCTTAAGGTCATGCCATTTGGACTGCATCATTTCAACTAACAAAAGAAATATGCTCTCTTCACCTTTGCCTTCAGCTCTCCTTCCCAGTATACAGACAAAGGAATTTCAGATAAGAGATGAAAATAAATAGTTGCCAGCATTTTTTCTAATCTTTTAAACAATCTATGGGAAGAAAATCTGCTGGCTTTAAACAGTGCTGTGTTGATAGACTCAGCATGTCAAATGTTTCTTCAATTAACAGGAAGCTGTCTTTTTTTGTTTCCCCTCATCTTTTTACAAGGAGCCTTTCCATGCAATGGTACAAAAAATGGAAAGACACCTTTTGTTTGAGAGAAAAGTTGGTTCCCTCCATGAATGATGGAAGTGCTGTGTCATGAGCTGCAGGGCAATACTTTGGCTTTGCACATGGGTGCTTTGTTTTTCCCTGTAGCTGGTGGTTTCCCACAATTTCACATCCCCATCTGTCGTCTCACTTTGAATTTAACAGAGAACTTCTTACCTCATGTCAGCCTGTAAAAACTTGCTCCAGTGACCACCAGAATTTTTTTGTTAGGACTACTTCAAAACCAGTCAGGAATTCCCAGTGCTGGCATTTAGGTGTGATGTGGATTTCAAGAACTCTGCAGCATGGGAATGGCTGAATCTGCATGGTTTGAATTCTGTGCCTTGCCAGTGACACGCTTACTTTAGAGCCTGAGAAAGTGGCACCTGACACAGTTTTCTGCCTCTGTCCATGCACAACACTGTGTCAAAGGAGATGCCTCGTGGTGCAAATACACAATCTGCTGGCTTTAGTGGTGGAGCTCCTTTAGGAAGGGTTATTTTTAACCCAGATCATAACAATGGTCTGACTCACATCATGACCCCCCCCCCCAGGGAATTGGCATGAAAGGAAACTCATGTGCAGTGAACTCCTGCACAAGGGTGAGAATGAGGGGCTGGGGAAAGGCTGCAAGTTCAGCTTCTTGGGACCATTTTACTGCCAGCACATTGTGTAACTTCACTCTCACTGCATGTTCTTCCCAGCCAGGTATTTTTTTTTAACCTGTAACCGTGCCAGGAGGAAAGTGGTGACTCAAATTCCCATCATCTTAACAGGATCATACAGGGCCATCAGCCAAGGAGCTGCTGAGGGAAAAACTCCCCACAATAAATTGAGGTCACTAGAGGGGGATGTTAACCTGAGACTAAGAATGAGGAACTCTCATTAAATCTGGTTCAGTTAGAATAGGATTTGCTCCTAATGCCTTTTGCCAAAACCCTGGTTTCTCACTATCGTTGTACAAGGTTCTGCTGTGCACTTGGCCTTCACCATCTGCTCTGGAAGCAGTTTCAAAGATTAATTTCGAATCTGTATGATTCCTGATGGATCATTTTTGCTGGATGTTTTCTGGTGAAGGTCACATGCAAGGTGATACCACAAACTTTCCAGCACATCTCTAAATTTTGTCCTCCTAACTTGGAAAAGCTTCTGTCTTTAACACAGAGTCATACCTGAAATTACATTTTCCTCACAAAGTTACATTTTCTTCCCCATCAGTAATAAAATCTTGGTACTAGTAAGTGTTTTCAGAGGCATATGCACAGTGAAGTAAGCAAGGAGAGGTTAGCACTCCTGTTGGTAACTTCTGCTGGGCCTGCATTCAATGTGCAGCAGGGCATAGCCTTGTTTACTCAGTGTGACAAAAAATAGAATGGCCCTGAGCTGTGTATTTCCTTCACACAGTCTCAGTGAATGTTTGGATACAGTAGATTTAATGTTATTTAAAATCCCAATATTGATGATTCTTTGCATCTGCTGTTGATTTTGACTTGAGTTGTAAACAAATTCCTTGCCTGAATTGCTTATGGGCAAATGCTGTATGCTTTAATGAGAGTTCTTAATCTAACTTGTCACTCTGTTTACATCAAACAGTTTCTTCCTGGCCCTTTATCTAATTTTCTTCATCTGTGATGTTCTGTTCCTTCTCATTCTCTTTACAATTCCTTTATCTGCTTTTCAAGGATGTGCAACTCAGAAGTGTTTGACAATATTGCTCAGTGATCTCTCCACAGATGAATAATGCCTTTGGTGCACATTCAGTGATGCTCCTACAATAGAAGCCTTATCAGAGGGGTGAATTTGGCCCTTTGGCTCTTCAGTAGAGTAAATTAACACATTAAAAGGTAGCAGATAAAAAAGCTTGCCTAAAAAATAATCAGAATTTTTCTCAGTAAACATTCAGTTTCCAAACCATTGGTTGCAAATCAGTGAGCAGAGCTGTCCACAAGCCTGGAGGCAGACTGTTAGATTTCCTTTGTAGTGCTGCCTTATTTTTCCACTATTTCTTTCCAAAAGGTTGGAAGTGATTTTGTGAGCTGAATTGTGTTGGTGGCCTAAAATAGTTTATTTTTTAGAAGCTAGGCATCACTCTGTTCCTGTTGTAGGATAATATATGGCACATAAAACAGTAATGTCACAGGCTCTTGTTATAAATTCAGAAATCAGTGAGAATGGTTCTGTAATAATGACTGGGCAAATCTCTTGCTATTCAAGTTGCCTTACAATAGTGCTGGAGTTCCCAGCTGGCTGTCCTCATGAGGTCCTAGCACTGAAGGAGTTGGAGTGAGAAAGGCTCTGTAATAAAATCTGGTGGCTGCACAACTGAAAAATATCACTGTGGAATCAAGTGACACCACAAAATTCCAATGCCATCAATTCAAACTTTCTGAGATTTTGCTCCCTTGTGGTGAACAAAGGAGAGACACCAGTGAGCTCTCTGAAAATTTTGGCCATTAGACCTATTTTTCTGCTATTAAAATCTTACCCCTGCCTGGGTGTTGCCCATTAAAAAAAATCAGAAAATCAATCCAGTCCTTACTGTGGAAAATCATTCTTAGTTCTTGTATCATAGCTTTTTACGTATTTTATTATTAATTAATTTGTAATTTCACATAAGGATAAAACAAGGATAGGGAAAGAAGAGATTTTGCCCTGGAGGTATGATGAGTCTAGACCAATATCAGATGTTTTTGTCCTTGTTTATTGTAGCAGGACAAGACAGGGGGTTGCCTGGAGTTCTGGGCAGGGAAGGTTTCTCCTAATGTATTGCAGGTGTCAGAGGGAAGATTTTGGGATTGATCCAGAGGGATTCTAACTATTTGCCCCATACTATCTTATTGCTCTCCTAAAAGGTCATTTGTGAGATTTTTTTCCTGCTTTTACAGGAGCCTGTGCTCACCAATCAGATATCTTTGCTTGGCAATTAAGGACAGCACAGCAGTCACCTTTGTTAGAATTATGGGCTGATGACTCAGATTTCTCAAAAGGCCTCGTTTTGATTACTAGAATAAGGTAGTTTTATACATATAAATCTTGCAGTAGAGTTAATCTAACTGTAGATGCAGGCTTCTCTTGTATGTGCTACTTAATGAGATCAGGTTCCTGTTGTTCCTGATGTACAAAAAGTCCCTTCCAGGGTTCTGCTCTGTGAGTGTTTGAAATTAATTATGTAGATATTCTTCAGTTCTTTTTGTTGCTCGCCAAGGAACTAAGAAAAGAATTTGCACAACTATCTCAATGCTTTGGTGTTTTGCTATGAACTATAGCTCAGTAGCTGATACTCACAAATGCCTGTATATTGGATGAAAATGCATTAAAACTTATTTTGTATGTTGTATTTTATTTAACTGCCTATACATTTTCAATTCCCCCTTTTCATTGAGGGTCTGTTTATCTGTACCTTCACTGAGAAGACTTGATTTAAGTAACTTTCCTGAAACTCTTTCATGGAACCAGTACTCTGGTTTGGTGAATGGCTCTAGGAAGAGGACACTGTTCAGAAAAATTATGCATACATTTTTGAGAAAAAAACCTTCCCTATTCACTTCATAATTGGATTATACAACAACACTGGAAGCTTATCATGGTTTTATTAAAGTCTGCAATGGCAGTTTGAAAATTACTCTGAGAAAAGCTTGTTAAGCACATGAACTGTAACAAAGTTCTACTTGAGAGTCAGAACCTCACAAGTACCTTGAGCACTCGTGATCTGTTCTGTGCTTGGGTACAGGCAAAAAATGTCCTGAAGAGCCAAAATCTGTGTTAAAATCAGCACAGTCTTCTAGGCTGATTCAGCACAGGCCTGGGGATCAGGTCACCAGGGCTTTAGTCCAGCAGAGTGTCAGACTTTGTGCAGATGTGGGACCCTCTTTGTGCCTCAGTTCCAAGGAGTTGAATGAACTCCTGGAGCTTGGCTGGCTGTGTCCATCTCTGCTCTGCTGAGAGGATTTCCAGGATGCTTTGGGGCTGGTGGGTGACAGGTGGTGTTGCTGTGCTCAGAACCCAGTTTAGTGCCCCCTGAAGCTACCAAAATAGGAATTTTTCTGCTGCCTATGTAGAAACCATGTAACTAACCAATCTCTTAGGATCAAATCTTGATGCTGTTGAATTCTGTGGAAATCTTGTCAATTATTTAAGTGAGGCTTCAAGCTTTTTACCTTGTGTTATTTTTGGTTACTAAAAGTGCAGAAAAAACAATAAGGACAAACCATCTCATACACTATTCCTCCTGACAGTGTGTGTTGGTTGTGTTTTACTTCCCAGCATCTGTTGTTTTAAAACTATTATTCCTGAACACATTGCAGAGGTTCACTTAATGCAATCACCTATTTATGGCTTTTATGTAGCAAACTGAGACACTTGCCAATTGTGTTGCAAATTGCTTTTTGGTATTTTTGTTTTTTTTCCTTTCCCTTGGATGTGACTCAGTTGTTCAGAACTGTTGTTACTGCCCACTTTGACTCTGTCATGCACATCTGATTTAAAAACAATGGGCCTCATGATATCTGACTACCTTTATACTCAGCTGGGATGTTTACAGTGTTTCTCACATTTCACCCTGCATCTGTGGCTTCTTACTGAGGCTGTCCCAGTTGGCACAATGCCATTAGAAGTAATTTATGAAGTGTTAAGAGTAATTCTCAAAGTAACAGAATGTAATTTCTAAACAATTTTAACATTAAAATCTAGCTAAGTTTAATACTTACAGTTTGGATGAAATTGCAAGGAGATGAGTTGTTCAAAATTTCCTTTCCTTAAGCTTGGTTTGAAGCTTGAGTTCACATTTAGGAGGTTTAATAAGATTTAGAGAGCTCCTGGTCCTGCAGCTCCATGCAGATTGCCAGACTGACTGCAACAATCAGTCTGTGTCACGAGGAGACACCAAGTGATGAGAATTCCAAAGTCCTGACAAGAGTGCACTTCCTAATTCTCTGAGACATCTTGAACATCACATTGGAAATCATGTACCTGTCCTGTGTTGACTTAACAAATAACAGCAGGAATATTTTCACTCCATTTGAATTTTAAATTATTTTTTTAAGGCCTACTATCTAGGTAAATGTAATCTTAACATTTAGTCTTGATGTGCTGGAAAAATTACACTTATTTTGCCAGGGCAGAAAATCTCACCAGTACACAAAACCAGGATGTGTTGGGTGGGCTTTGGACACTGCTCATGGAATCAGTGAGGCAGGAAAAGACCTCCAGGATCATCAAGTCCAGCCTTTGATGTTCAGTGTTCAAAGTTTATGAGCCCTGGCCCCTTGTAGCAGGTCTTCATTCCAGTCTGGGCCAGCAGAAGATAACCCAGTTATTGCCATCCTGTTCTCTTCCCTAGGGAGAATCTCCTGGCCTTCTAGAAGAAGAACTTTGTTGATCCTGATGTGTCTTTAAACACTACAGCATTTTTTAGCTCTTTTTAAGAAGTTTTCAAATATGTGGTTTAAGCTCAAATAAAATTTTCAAGTAGTTAGAGGTGTACCAAATAGCTTAGTTGAGAAGCAGCTGCTTTTTTTAGCAATTTCCTCAGAGCTTGATAGTCCTGCTGGAAAAGATAACATAGCTATTATATTTTATATATATCTATATCTCTATCTCAGCATATTATATAATAATATGCTTTCCTTGGGTTTTGCCTAATGATGCTGCTGGTTTGTGCACCACATTTCTTTCTGAAGGGCAGGATTTCCAGTGCTAACACAAATAGAGCTCTGTTTTCTAGTAAAGGCTCTGCCTCATTTCCTGCCGCCTTACATGTGATTTGGTGTTTGTTACTAAAAATAGAAACTTTTCATCCAAGAAAAAACCCCAAGATTTTTAGGCAAAATCACTGACTGGATTGGCAGAAGGTTTTTTTTTTTTTCCAATCAGGAATGTTATTATTCCTTATTGTTCCAGCTGTTGCCCTGGGTGAGCAGCAGGAGACAAAGGGTCTCCATTTGGAACTTCATCCTGAAGACTGAACTGTTTCACTTTAGAACACCAGAAAACCAAACCATGTACATACAGGGTTCTCATCAGGCAATTAAGTTGCACTGAAATCGAGTTTCATTCAAATTAATTTATGAGAATGACCCCACATAAACATGGGAACAGGGAGCAAATGTCAAGAACTGAAAAGCAAAATATTTAAATCAAGCCTACTGAGTTTTCCTAAGTAAAAAAAACAAACAAACAATAAGGGTCTGTTTCAGTCCTAATTGTACTAAGTTGAGGATTCAGTGTTTTATAATGTGGGCTGAAAAGAAATTCTGTGTACTGTTAATTCTAACCTCTGTTTTAAAGTAGGGCTGCAGCAGTGATGTGTACACATACCAGATTTCTGACAGTGTGATCTCAAAAAGCTGATTGTGGAATACAGCTCTAGCTGAGGAATTATCAAGAGTTACTGAGTCCACTGATACTATCTATGACAAGGTTTTGGTTGGTTTTCTTTTCTTTCCAAAAAACCCCAGACCCCTGTTTTCAGAAGTGCTGTTTATTCTGTCTTTTGGACCACACTGCACAAGTTCACAAAGTTGAAATTTCTATTTGGTATCACTTGAAATACTTTCTTGCAGGTGGTAGATGTTTTTCAGCTTCTTGGTAATCTGTGTTACTGGAATTTCTTGTTTTCCTTTAAATTCCCTGATTTTTTTTTCTCCCACCCCATCTATAACCTTCTTTTCTTTCAAACATGTGCAGGTTTTTCCATATGGGGACACTCCAGAATACTAAGTCAATGAAAGCTCTATAAAGTCAATATCTGTGAATTAAAGTGTGTTAAATCCCTGTGTATATGTTCTCATTTTGAAGTAGGGTGGCCTTCAATGCTGGTTGCATAATCTTCCACCTGGGTATTCATCAAGTTGGGCACTTCAAGGTTGTTGAGGAATTTAAAAGTTCTGAACAGGTTTCTGACCAAGCCCTGGTGATCATGTAAAGGGATTCACCCCTCTGCACTCTCAGGGTGCACTCTCACTTAGCACTTACTGTACCACATTTTTTGGCTTCTTGAACTGTACCTCAAAGCTCAACACACCTGCACATTAGAGGCCACATTTCCCAAATCCTGTTTTCCTACTGCAGTAGTTTGCAGCACTCTGATTTATTGCCACCTGTATGATGAATTTAAGCTTCCTGACAAGAATGCTTTCTGCTTGGGATTTTGTGGCTGCCAGGATGCTTTACTAGTGTAGCAGAGCTGGACTCTGGGAGCTGATGTAAATTATGTCCTTAGAGCTGGGTTTGTTTTACTGTGCCCATCAGAGGGTATGCTTGTTCCTCAGAAAATAATCTTCCTTTCTCTTTCTCTTCTTCATTTCTGTCTGCCTGGATCTGGAGGATGAGAGCCCCTCCTAGCACTCATGCAAGCCCTGTCAGGAAGGCACACACAGCGGGTTTGTCAGGAGCAGTGCACTCTCAGGTGCTCGCTGTCACCCTGCTCTGTCACAGTGTGTTTGTCCCCGTGTGCTGTCCCCTACCTTGTGTGTCTGTCACCACTCAGAGGACACGGCTGCAGAGAACAGAAAATGCTGAACCGAAGCCATTAAATTATAGCTCTCCCAATCCTGAAGAAAGAGCTCCTCCTGAAGGCAAAAACAGGGACCTGTGGCTCTTTGAGTCACTTGAACTTTGCTTGTGTTTGCATTGCATTTCAGAAAATTGTTATTCTTGCACTGCTTTGAGCCCCCAGCCCAGAAAAGGGCAGCACAGAATCCAAGGAGTGCTGTTGCAGAGAAGCAAACCAAAGTGCAAACAAGCTCCACGGGCAGATGTGGACAAGTCCAGCATGCAGGATGTGCTGGGAATGGCAGAGGGTGATTTCCTGGGCACGTGCTTAGAGGGAGTCATGGATTTCAGTGACATGATGGTCACTGCTTATGTTGTGTGATATTGGTAAGAACTCTGCCCATACCATTTGTTTCTCTCCAAACTGCTCGATTTCTGTACAGATTGCTTCATGATGTCATTTTCACCCATTTAATTCTGTGTCAAGCCTAATCCCACCCATTTATTTCTGTGTAACCAATGTTTCTTTCTAACTTCTGTTGTGTCTCCATAATGCCACACTTGTGTGTCCCTGCCAGAGTCCTCATGTCCTCCTGTCTTTGTTTAAATGTGGACTTAACAAAATTGGGCATTACTGACATGAACACCCCAGAAAACTGGATTTGGAAGGGAGGCCAAAGTTTGCTGCTACACACATCCCATCAGGGCTGTTGACACTCAGAGGGGGGATCTAGAGTATCTGTGGGTGAAAAATGCACACCTTTTCCAAATTCAGGGATGTCATTACTGCAACTCCACAGAGCATTTAGAAAAACAAAACCTTGCCCATGATTTAAGGGATAAAACAGGGCAGAACTGAACCTGCACAAGAACTAGCAAATCACACAGAGTTTCCCTAAGAAACAAAGTCTGCAAGAAACAAAACCTTTACAGTGGCTTACTGAAAAACATGTATGAAAAAGACAAATATTGCAGCTTTAATAATTTTTATTATCTTAAAAGTCTAAGCATCTTTTCTGGTGATTGAAACTAAGTTTATTTCAAATTAAAATCCTGTGACAGTGGCAGGAAAATCAGGCCCTCTCACAGTTGTATGCAAAGTATGAAGAGGACATACATATATACCTAGCAGGATTGTCAGTCTCTAGTGGGGGAGGGGTTTAGTTTATGACTTTCCCAACATTTTCCAGGTTTAGGTGTGCAAACATTTGTGCACACACACATACAAATATTGACAGAGTGTTAAGAACACTCCTTTGGTGATATCTTCTTTCTCCTCTGTTCACAGTGACAGCATAAACCATGATATTAATTTGCCTTGGGGTTAATCATTGCAAAATATCTCTAAAAAAGTCAATTATTTGAAACCACTTTTTAAATAATTTTGAGCAAGTGATTGGTTTTTTTCTGTTGAAAACAACAAAAAAGTTGTTCTCTCTCATGCTTTCCATGTAAGTATCTATTACAGAGAACCATCTGCTTTTCCTTTGAGCTGACTTTTCAGTGAGCCAATCTCTACCCCTTGATCACAAGACTTTTGTTCTCCTTTTTCAGTAATTTCTCATAGTCAAGAGCAGGGAAACAAAACAAAAAAATGCCTGTGGAGGATGTTTTGTAATTTGTTGCACCTCTAGAAGTATCTCAGAAAGTACATACTCAAGGTGGTTAATTTCTGAGAGTTCCTAGTGGCCACTGAGCTGATTTTGTACTTTCCAGCACTGTCTTCATCCAGCTAATGACAGTCTGAAGGAACCAGTGTTTGGGAGCAGCTGTAGAAATACCCATTTTAGAATATGTTTGGACAATATCTGCCTGTACAGAAAAATAGCCTTTGTTTTTGACTTGTTTACTTGAACTTGAAGAAGTAGGAAATGTGCTACATTAATGTTCCTGTCCCTAGAAAATGAAAAAGCAGATTAATTTTTTAATTTTATTTTTATTTTTTTAAATTCCCACAGTGAACATTTTCTGATTCATCTCTTTGCCTTTCTTAAATAAACTGATGTTAAACAGTAGAATTTGAATATGTTATGGTCCATATTTTCTTTACATTAAATGGGGTTTTAAAGAATGGAATATATCAAATTTGACCAAAAAATGACCTAATCCTGAGAACTAACATTTAACCAGACATGTTTTTTCACCATAGCTGTAACATGTCAGGCTTGTTTGCACACAAGACTGTCTTGGCCTGTTTTGAGTAGTCAGGCATCTCCCTTCTTGTTCAGACTTTAGAAGAGTTTTAGATAAACCTGCAAGAATGTGCTTTTGCAAATTAAAATTTTTAAAAGAAACTCTTTGGTATTCTGGAGTAAATGTATTTATTTACCAGTATGTGCAATGACTGATTTTTGTATTCTCACATAATTTACCTGGTGTGTATCATAGAGGCTCCAGTGTTTGTGAATACAGAACACTGTGCAGAAATATTAAACTTAATTTGTTTGAAACAATGTCTTTCCCTACCCAAAGTTGGAAACACCTCAATAAATTACATTCACTAGATATGGAGTTATTTAACATAAAGAGTTTCCAGTGCCATTGAAACTGTAATTTTACAATTTCCTCTGTCAGGAATAATATAGTTTGGGCTAATCTTGCCCTTGGGCAGTGTTTGATCCCAGCAGAGAGGGGAGTGGTCTCTGAGCACTACCAAAGCCACCCCAGGAAGATCACTGAGAAAAAGGAGAGGTGTCCATTTGCTCCTTAGAAATCTGTGCCCACACAAAAAACTGATGAAACTCCAAATCTGAGGAAAATCACTTGATCAGACCAACCTTTCCAGCTGTGTTTGGGATGCTCAGTCTGTCTGATCTACTGTTGCATTCATTTGCTTTGAAATACGTGGCCAGTATAAAACTATTGATATATAGATGCTTTTCTAACTCCTACCTGGTTTATCTTCCCAGTGTTTGTGGTCCATGAGGTTAGAAACATAGAAGTTTATTGTTTTTTATTAGAATGTGTAAGTAAATATTTAAATAGAAGATTATTACACTGGATTGTTGTGTGTTCTCAAAGGTAAGCATGGTTTTCTTAGCTGAAAATTAAAAATCCAAGATATGGACACTAATTGCTAATGCAAAGAGTTAGGTCATTACCCCTTAAGATATTTATCTGTTTTCCAAATACTATTTGATAATTAATGCTCTTTAGAGTATTTTTGGGGCCAGTAGTGATCTTACTTTTTGCTTTTTTCCTGATCCCATGGGATGCCCAAAACAATCTGTAGCCATTTTCAATTATCCAGGGAGAACTAAGCCCGTTGGTGGGTTTTAAAATCTAGTTTTATAGTAATATTTTGTTCTAACAACACCTGTGCTGTTTCTTTTAGCTTTAACAAAAAGTACAGCCATTTCATTTGCCAGGTGGGAACCATCACTAGTAAAGGAGCATGTGCTTTTAAAGAGCCTGACTGCTTCTAATGGGCATCTGCTCTGACTCTTTCTTAAATCAGCTTTGCTGGTGTTCTGACCTATGAGTTTGATTTACTTAAAGTTCTCTGAAAATCCTGATTTTGATCAGCTAATTATGTGTTTTCTAGTAGAAGTGAGCAGTTAATAAGCTGAGAAAGCTGGAGACACACATTTCTAAAATGCTCCTCTAAACAGACATTTCTCTTTCAGAGAAGGGTAAGCTGAGGCAAAGAGTGAAAAGGAAATATTGTTCAAACAGGAGGAATCCCAGTTTGAAGGCTGCTGGCAAGCTGCTACAGGAGGCAAGGCTGGCTACATCCAGAGAGCACTGACTGCTCCCTGGGGAGGGACTGCCAAGGCCATTGACACCTCAGGGATGAGCTCTTGGGGCTCTGGCACCTTGCTGCCAAGAAACAGGAAGCCTTCAGCTCTGTCACAGGTGTTAAAAGTAGCCCTAACACTCCTAAGGTGTAAGGGATTAGAGCCCTTGCAAGGCACAGGTAAAATGGGAGTTCAGCTCCATTTTTTTTTCCATGTAAAAGGGGGATTCAAGTCCCTCTTAGTGCTTGAAACAATGGGAAATAGACCTGGCATTGAGAAGGTGACCCCCTTGGCTGAGGTTTTGCAAACCTGGGAGAAAGGTTTGGTACAGCCTAATTATTCTAGGAACAAATAATGCTTGGGCAACTGCCATCTGGGGAATGATGGCCATCACAAGGAGCTCCTGATGGACACAAATCCACCTTCCTGTGGTGGTGTTTACCTGGTGGATTCCCAGACTCCATGGATCATTGGTAAGTCTGGAACAATTGCACCTGCAGTTGTGGTGGTGAGGGCAGTTGGTGGGCCAGGCCCAGAGTTCAGGGACAGATACTCTGGGGGCTGGCATGGAACAGGGCTGGTGGTGACTCTGGGGGGCACAGGCCCTTCCCAGGGGCTGTCCCAGCCGTGGCATTGGGGTGGCATTGCCATGGGCACCCCCACAGCCCATCCCAGCACTGAGGGCCAGCTGTGAGCAGTTCTGGGGCTGGCACCCCACCTGGACTGGCACCCAGCATCTGGCTGGAGCTGGCACAGACTGAGGGGACAGAGGAACCCACAGGCAGTCACCAAATCCCAAAAAAGAGAGGAAGAAAGAATTTTTGCTGTTGTTTTTTTGGTTTATTGGTTTGGTCTTTTAAAATTTATTCCCCAACGTTGAAAAGAATTTCCCATGAAGCAGCTCTAGAAGGGACCTCCATGTGAAGGCCAGCACTTCTTCCTGGCTGTACTGCCATCCACTGCTTCTCCAAAGAAACAGCTGTCTACATTCTTGGCTTGGTCTGCTAAAATCCTTTATGCAAGGCTGACTTCACTCATCCATCAGGGATTGTTGCTGTCCTCAGACTGAAGCAACCCCACCTCCAGAGCCCAGGAACCTCAGTGGCCCTCCTGGGGGTAACTCCTGTCACCTCAGTGCAGTAGCATGGTGAAAGCCAAGTCCATTCATGTCCTTTCCCTGTGGCTCAGAACAGAGGAGCTCCAGGAAGGGTGGGGCAGGGGATGAGAAGGAAGGGCTCATACAACACAAATGATTGTTGATGGCAGGAGATGGAATGGGTGAGCCAGTAGGATGGGCCCCATGTGGAGGCTGGGACTCCATAATATTCCCTAGCAAAAAAAGGACTCCATGCCTTACAATAACTTTGTTTAAAAAATCTAGTCTCAAATGTTGATGTTATAGCCTAAAAAACCCCAGGATGTAAGGTGGCACTAGCAAAGCAGGATGTGGGCATGGAACTGGAAAGTTTCTAAAAATCACCTCCTACTTAAGGGGTCACAGGAGCACGGGTGCTGTTGCTGAAATACCAAACAAGGAGGGAGACAGCATTTTGATGCTGGTGTTGTTATTTTTCAGGCAGGCAGGTGCGGATTTTGATCCGCCAGAATTCCCGGAGGCAGGCGCTGGAGGCGGTCCCCCGGGCGCTGGCAATGGCTCTCCCGGTGCAGGGGCTGCTGTTCCTCCTCCTGCTGCCCCATCTCCTCCTCCTCCTGCAGCGCCGGCGGCCGTTCCTCAGGCCCTGGCCCCGTGGCTGCGCCGCTGGCCGCCGCTGGCCGCGTCCCTGCGCTGCCCCACGCCGGGGCCGGCGGGCGCCCCGCTCGCTGCTGCTCCCCGCCGGGCACAGAGCCAGCCCCTGCATGGCCAGCACCAGCGAGCTCAGGGCCATGGCGCTCGGGGCAGAGGGCTGGTTCTGCTCCTCCTCTTCCACAGCCCCCTCCTGGCACATGCCCTCCTCCTCGGCCATCACTGCAAGGGGCGCTGCTGCCGTCCCTGACGCAGGCGGGCTGCCATGGCCGCGCTGCTGGCTCCGCTTCCCTCCACACATTCATCGAGGCTCTGCTGCCACGGCACGGGGCACTGGTGGCATCACAAACAGCCACTGTGACGGGCCGAGGGCGTGCCCAGCACACCGGCTATGGTGGCCTGAAACGTGCCCAGATTTGGGAGCAGCAGGAGGCTCATGGGGCTGAGGGACCCTTTGCCTGTCCCACCTGCCATGCTGCTTGTGCAAGGAAGGCTGTCCCTCGGGCATGGCACCGCCTGCCACCTCCCCTCAGGAGCCCTTGGCTCCAACCCTCCTCATCCCATTCCTGGGGCTGCCTCAACATCACCCTGGCAACAACACTCCAAAAGCACAAAAAGGTTTCCAGGAAGAAGGAAAAGCCTACCAGCTACCTTCAGTCTGAGGGTCCCCCTCATGCTGTTTTCTCCTTTACAGACAGACCTTATCACTGCTTTTTGGTTTTGATCTCTAGGGATATTTTTAGTGCTGTCACACATTGTGGTCCACTTCCTGTAATCATCTGGGAATTTCATCAGGGCTAAGGCAAAGTTAGAGCACAATTCACAGAGCTTCAGTCTTGCTCACACAGGTTACACAACATGCATTAGACTACCATTCCAACAACATGGAATAATGGGGAAAGGGGCTGTGGGGTAGCACAGGAGCTTTGTGGATTGTAGTGACAGCAAATTCTCAAGCATAGACAGCAATGACAGAGTTGAGAGAGTCGTGTGTGTGACTATGATCAGCTCTGCTGACCAGTTAACACTGAGCTAAGACAAAGAAGGCATATTTTGTCCTTCAGCATCCCAGTAAATATATAAAAGGATTTGTATATATTTATATATGTACGGATTTGATTAACTCTCCTAACTGGTAGCACACAGATGTTTCTGAAAAAGTCAGAAGAAACATTTGGTTAACTCTGGGATGACAAAGGGCAAAACCAAGGATGGCTCCTTCAGAATTGAAAAGGAAAGAGTCACAGATATTGGCTCCAAAATACAAGGCTTCAAAAATCAAGGACAAAGCACTGTTGGCAGCATCATGGTAACCATGATGAGTGCACAAAGGAGGGCACTGGCTTCCAGTTCAGACAGATGATGTGACTGGCACCACAAGAATGCAATAGGTACAAGGAGATGAACACAGAGAAGTCCTCCCTGGGAAGAAAACCCACATGGAGGAGAGTTTATGGCCTCTACCTTTACCATCCAGACAGCATCCACTGGTGTCCTATCAATCAAGTACTTTGGTGTAGCGCTTTCTCAGAGTGCCTGTCTCCTCTGAATCACTGACTTTTTGCTTTTCCAGTGCTGCATTTTCATTTTCTGACTCCACAGACAGGTCCTCTTGGCTTGTCTCTTCTACTTCACTGCAGCTCTCAGAGTGGAATCCAGCATTCTCTGCTATGACAGCAGGATCATCATCACAGCAGCAGCAGCACTCCCCAGTGCTCTGGCTGGGAGGAAGGTCATTCTCCTCCTCCCTGCTGGGAGTTACATCATCCTTCTTCTGCATTAAATCCTGACCACCCATTCCTGTGGTGAGATCACTTAGCAGGGTTTCATCATAAGGATACTCCTCATCTTCTATGCCCTCCATTCTTTCTGCCAGCTCCTCTGGAGAGGGCTGGCTCAGGTCGGGGTAATCGACAAGGATTGTGTCCTGTTTGCGCTTGAAGCAATCGGAATTATCGTAGACAGGATAGGTCTCTTCTGGATAACCTTAGGAATAAAGGGATATGCAGCCTGGAGTATTAACAGCATTGCAAAGAAGTCCTGACCTCAATAGTGGATGCCGAGTTGGCCAGGACAGTTGTTTTTTCTACTGCCAGTGCAAGTGTCAGCTCTTTAATGCCAGTATTAAATCCATGGCAAGAATGTGCAAAGCGTGTCTTCTTGGGAGATGATGAAAAAAATCACTTAGTTTTAGCCAGGATATCAACCCTGACTTTCAGGAGTGAAAGCTGGGCTTTGCTGGAAGCTATGGGGACTAACAGGTAAAAATGGTGAATCTTAGATCTTTAAACCTTTTTTTCCTGCATGGTTTGAACACTTGCTATAACAATATTACTAAGAAAGTTGGAAAAACAGATACATCAATGACTTTGTGCATTTTATTTTAGAAAAAACATCACAAACTTGATTTTATGAACAGAGCTCAAGGCTACTCTTTATACTTTATGTTTTGGATCATTTTTGAAAGCATTTTAAAAAGGAAGAAATTAGGTCTGCATTTAAAATTATGTTACAGAGCAGATCAACTAAGATATCTTGATAACAAATTTATGTAGCAGGTAAACACCAAGGAATGGAAAGGGCATTAAATAGTTTTTAAAATACTTCCTGGAGTTTACTTTCACCACACTGGAGCTAACAAACAGTGACTAATCAAAAGTAAAATCTGTAAGTTATCTAAAACTACTGATTCTGATTTCCAAGGGTTTTATGATTGTCCTGAAATCCAGCCCAGCACAGAAAGGGAAAGATATAAACCCAGAGCAGCCAAGCCCCAGCAGCAGATGGAGCATATGTGAATATTCATATGCCACTTTGGGCAGCAGATAGTGCAGTGTTTACACTAAAAGAAATGTTAGATACCTCAAAATCTATTTTTTTCTGTCATGGCTGGGGAAAAAAAACCCGCCAAGCAATCTCTTGCAAAATTATGAACACTGGCTTCTGGAAAAGGAAGGATATAGTTAACCAAAACTTTGAAAGGATCTGCCACTGTGAGTAATCTTTATCCAATTTTTCTTGTAGGGTAATGGTAAGAAAGGCTCTCACTTACCTTCCCAATCTGCCATGTAAGGAGCTTCCTCAGCTTCCTTCTCAGGAGAGATGTCATCTATGAATTTTCCTTCTTTCATAACTCTAGTGATTTCACGGAGTTGCTGAAGTAACATTTTTTCCTGGTCTGTTGTAACATTTTGAGTCCTGCTAGAAAATATTAGACACCAAAATTTAGTCCACTGTTACTACAAGCTGTGAAAAGTTTGAACCCAGCTGTTTGGTCCATGCCAGCAGCCCAGTGTGGAGAAACCTACTGAGGGGTGTGAGCCCCCCTCAACATCTGCATGTGCTTTCCACTTCAGCTGGGCCTGTATGAAGCATTATAAGGAAATGAAATACTGAATCTGTGCTACATGTGTAGCTTTTGAGGCTGACCAAAATTTCTCACAGTCATTAGCCTCAAGACTTAAATCTCTCATTATGACCATTAAATTTGCAAGTTGGACAGATCATCCTGTCATTAATGTCAGCAATGCAGCCTGGTGGGGAGGTAGGAGGAAAAAACAGGAAGGAAAATTTAAGAATAGAAAGAATTAATTAAGAATTACTTAAGAATTATTTAACTGCAACTTGCCCTTTAGAATTAGAGAGAGAGGACTGAGATTTTAATCAGATTGAAAGCAAACTTTTGTCTGGTTCTACACTGCTGGATCTAGTAATTATTACTGATTAATACAACTACTGCTGTAACAAAAATCCTTCCAACAGATAAGATCATGTAGTCATTACAAGTTATTTTCTCTGCAAAGAAAAAAGGCTTCTAAAACTTTCATGGACAAAAAGGTAGCATTTGGAGGGGGGTGCTCTGCAGTCTGCTAACTCAGTAGGCCAGAATGAGAAAGACATTAGCTGCTACTAGTTTTAAAACCTCATTTTAGTTATCAGATTTCTAATAAACTTGCAATGACCATCTTCAGGTTTTCCTCTTACCAGCTGCTGGGACTGGGGCAGCACTCCAAGAGGTATTTAGTGCCACTTTGCCTAAATGGAAATGATGGTGACATGATAGCTACTCCACTAAGGACAGCAAAGTCACACTGGTTTAAAGTAAGATTAGCATTGGTGTGATGGAGGTGGAAATGGTGATCCTGGGCTGGATTTTGTGCACAGCTGCAAGCACAGGTGTCTGTAACTGAACTTAGCTCAGGAGCTGGTTTGATTAGCACCTAACTAGATAAAACTGCTTCACTGAGATCACAAGGCAAAACATCACTGTGGTGCATTTCCACCAAGGAGCACCTTGCCCCACAGTTTGAAAAGTTGATATTCCAACACTATACATAGGCTGCAGTGATTTCCCCCAAGCTGTGGTGGCAATCTGTTCCACAAACAACTGAAGGTGTGAGGCAGCATCTTCCCAAAAGCCTGGCTGATGCAGATGTGGAATCTGAGATGTGAATTGAGGCCCACAAAAGGGAATGGTTTCATCAGCCTTTGACCAAAGCTGTGACAGAATTGCTGAACTAATCCTCCTTTTACAGATAGAATATACCCAATTTGAATATGTATCACTTGGCTGAAGACAGAGGGGCCTATCTCTTTAGCACATTGGGCAGATAAGCTAGCTCAGATAACAGGATCAATTAATGCAGCTGCATCACTGTGGCATTTCATACAGGAAAATTCCTAATGTGGGATACCCTCATTAGAAAACACTCCTGTCCTATTGCAACACAAGGGCTCTGTATTTCAGAGTATTCCTTCTCCAAATACCTTGCTTAAAAGGCAAATTTCCCTGAAGAGAGGGAGAAACTAAAGCCCATGTGCTATTTTGACTTCATTTAAGGCCTCTGGGAAGACTTACTGTAGGTTGCTGGCAGTGTGTAAGACATCTGGCTGCCTGCACATGGGAGATTTACCAGGATATAATGCACTTAGGAACACTAAGAGGATAACAGATGCAGAAGGTTTACAGTGCAAGAAAAGGTCATTGTTTTTGCTCTCTGTATTTGTAGCTCCAGCACAAGTATTATTGTTCATAATGGCAATATTTACACTTTGTCAAGTCCTATAGAGCTCACTAACAGGTAAAATAAAGGTTTCTTATTCTTACTCTGAGATTAGAGCATTTCCTAAAGAGCCATCATGACTGCAGGGAAAATAATCTAAATAATCTAAAATAGCATCTCAGACATGTTAACTGCTATTTTTTTAGCCTTGTGATCTTAAAGTAATCACTATCAAAATGCAGCTACATCCCAGAAAATTACACCCCACAGAGTCTCTGACTCTTCCCTATCACCTTTGTTCAGTTTATCAAAAAAAAGGAAGTTTTTCCACTTGACAGCCTGGTAAGCAGGAGTTTAAAAACAGGTAGGTAGGTGATCTGCATTATTTCTATCTCTTACCTAACTACCAGAAATAGAAATTTTTGGTTACACTGTTGAGGATTTGGCCAGGCAGTTCTTTCTTCCTCTTGCTGTCTTTACCTTGCTTCTCATTCTTCCTACAACATGCTAGGCCTTATTAAAAGCACCTGTACCTGTACTTTTTGATAGTTTTGCATTTCTGGAAGCTTGTTTCTCTACTTAACAGTATAGCAATTCCAACTGGTATGCTGGTTGGGAAGGAGGTGTCCTCAATTGGTTTAGAGGTTAGTCTTCAAACTTTATTAGAAAAAATAAAGGCAAATCCAAGTTTCTGGTTGATGCTTTCTACAACATAGGCTGGCTGTTGCTGTTCCATACCTGGTGTCTTGGTCTCACCTGAGGTCTTTCAGCATGAGTTGAAACTTGATAGCAGTTATTTCTGTCTCTAACTTTTCTGTGTAAGGGTTTCTTAAGTTTTAACTGCAGATCAATAAATAAAGCTCGATTTTCACTCTCTTCCTCTTTCATTTTTATTTACATCTACCAATATCCAGATTGAATGAGCCTAGCTCAGTACTCTAACTACACTTTCTAACCACAGGTTTTATTTTAATAGATTTATCCAGTATTAGTGAAATTAATGAGTAGATTAAGAAAGCTTCAAAGTGTTTGAAAACAGCTCCAATTTGCTCCATCAAGAAGTGCCTTCCCCCCCCTTCAAAGAGCCAACATACAAAATTCTTCATTACATTCAGATTCTCATTTCCCCTAAGACCTTCAGACCCATCTATATAAATAGTCTGGTTGAACAAAGAAGGGAAGTTCTACTAAATAGAGGCTTTGGGCCAATAACACAGAGCAGAACAAATACTGGATCAGACCCTAAACCGATTTTCTCAGCAAAAAAAAAAAAAAAAAAAAAAAATTCCATCCTGAGAATCAGCACGATATCTGGGCAGCCCCATTTCTGTCAGCTTAGAGGTACATGTAGAGCATTGTGTCAGCTCTCCAGAACAGAGATGAGCAGCAGCCAAAGCAGATCCTTCTGTTCCACTAACAAAACCAGGGCACTTCAGGGGCTCTCCCTGACTGAATATGGGCAAGTTGGGCACCCTCTGTGTCTGAGACTGTACAGGGCAAGGCACTAAGGGGGCAAAACTGCACTCAAAGAGAAGTGGTTTGAGGCACAAAGGAACAAAATGTGCATGTTCAGCACAGAATTCCTACAGGATGGGTTAAAACAGGCCTTGGCTGATCCAGACAAAGTTAACATGGTTTACAACCAGAACAGCTCTCATTTTTTGCAAACCTCCCCTCCATATTTATGGTTATTTCAGTTTTCACACTGCAGTTATGCACTGTCCTATTGATCTGTTCCTTTTACTCCTTATGAAAAACACACACTTGTTTCCAGTGTTTCTTTGTAACACAGACTGGTGATATCAGATTTGTAGGAAACATTAATAAACATAATAAAATCCTGAATGCTGATTTTACAATTCTTTGTCTTCTATATTTAGAAGCATATGCATGAATTTAGGGTGGAACTAAGTTATGTAATCAGATTATTATACAATTCTGCCTTAAAGAAAGATTTTATGGTTATCCTAACAGGAATTTACATAGATTACAACAGCATTTCAATTTAGGAAAATAATCCATAGAACTGGAAAAGAATAATTCAGGATATTATTTTGTTTTATGTACTTTAAATGTAGATGGTTAATCTTCTGTTTACATGTATCTGTCATTTTCTTCCAAATGACACACTACAAAGGGGGAAGATAGGGATAATTGCCTTTCTGGTTAAGGAAAATGAAGTTGGAAAAAGTTATTTATGTTATATATAGATACTGAAAGGAGAAAAACTGCAGAACAAGACTTGTAAAATCAAACTTCTGTAATTTGAAGTAGCAATAAAAATGCTGTTTTAATATAGATAATGCAAGAAAGTTAAATTTCTATTCAGAGTAGAACCTCTCCTTAAAATACTCTAATTTGAAACACACCTGTCATACACAGGTCCTACTCTGTTGATTAATTTTTCCATTGCTTCTTCTGTCTCTCTCAGTCTTTCCTGGAGCTGAGTGAGCTCATAGTCAGCTGTAAAACAAAACAAAACAAAAAAATAAATCCCAAGATCTGTCAGTAGGAGCCTTGAAAATGTATCCCCGTCCAATTATCACAGGTAGCAAATGCTGTAGCAAACCAAACTGGCTGTGATGAAACTGAAACTTTCAGCTTAGAGAGTTTTACCTACTTTTTCTGGTCTAAGAAGGTACAGAAAAATACCAATATTACACCCATTTAAGCAGCACAAAGGCACAAGGGAACTTCAACATAGTAGGAATGGAGAAATTCATCAACAAACATCCTGCTTTTACAAAGATCCCTATTCTGCACGGATTGTCATTACTTCATGCAACACTGATGTAATTATTTTGCATGTCTGAGACTTTAAAAAAAAAAAAGGAAGGGGAATTGGCAAAGAGAAAGGAAGTTACTTCCTTCAAGTCACTATGTAAGTGGTGACTCAGTTTCAGGTTCCTAATCCAGTGACCTGACCCCTGCTCTGCTACAGTTTGCCACGAATGCTTTAAGAATATAAATAAAGAGCTCTAGGAAAAGGCAGAATAATTTTCACTAGTAGTTCTTTGGGATATAATGATGGCAAACTTACTGTAAAGTTACTTTCTCTCACCAATAATCAGAGAAAAAAAATGCAATTACCATTGCTAATATATTGCCCAAAATTGCCAGGCACAATGCAGTATGAGTGCATTTGAGACACAATCTGAGTGCACTGAGTACATTAGGTATTCCTAATATGTGCATTAATGCCAAGAAAATTACAGTTATGTTAAGAGAATTACCTTCCTGCTACCACTTTCTATAAAGCCCTAAGTACTTTTCTTTCCTATTACAGTTTAGCCAGCTAAACACAACACATTTAAATGCTGTAATGGTAACTACTCTTCCAATCCTCAATAGTAAGCTTATTAATGTATCTAATAAGTGCCTACAAATACTTGAATCTATCTCACCAATGTTTAGGTAAAATCAAATTAACATTTCAGAATATTATTTCTTGTCTTTATTGCATGCATGAAAACTCTGCATTGCAAAAAAAGGGACAAATTAGGGAAGTGCCTGATGATGGCTAAGAATACACCAATTCAAAAAAATTAAACTAGCTTTCATGGTATCTATGTTCTTACTAGACCATTAGGGATTATACAATAATAGCTGGACATCCTATTATCCACTTTTAATCATTAGTGACACAGCTTTTCAGCAAATCCATGCAGTTAATGCAGCAAACCTCTTGAAAAGCCATTCCTTCCAGAGGGGCTTGGGATCAGACTGTTATCACAGCATTATGGGCTGAATGAGCTTAGAAAGTGACAGTGCAGTAATTCTTTTTAACTCTTGCTCATTCCAACATAGAATATTCTGGCTTGGTTTGGGGGCTTTTTTGGAGGGGGGTGAGAGGGAACATCAGCTTTAAAGTGCACCCAGAACTTGATGAACCCTGTTGGACCATTACAGAGTCAACAGCTACACAGATACACCTCAGAGCCAAACTCAGATACAACTCACTGATTTTCCTCTTCATGTTCCCAGGTGTAGCAGTGGGGCATTTCCTTTCTGCAGGAGTAGTTCTTCCCTTGGAAGCCAGCTGATGAGGACAAGAACATGGCATGACATGAACATGTAACTCATGGCCCTTCCATGAGTTACAACAATAGTAATAGATAAACCCTCCAGAGGCAATGGAAAAAAAATACAGAAAACTGAAATATGCCAGAAGGCAGCCATGGAAAAGCACACCCAGCAGCAAAACCATGAAAGATGCCTGGAAGATTTTGCCAGCTGAAAATTCGGACTCTTGGAGCAAATAGCATGTGACACATACAGTACATATAAGGTGTAGCCACATACAACAGGGAAAAGAATACTATGTGTTTATTTAAAATTAATCTAACATTATTCTAGACATGCACATTTTCCAGGGAGAAGAAAAAATCCTTAAAAAATTGTAAGAGGTCAGAAGCCAATGCAGGATCAGAGAAATCTTTCCCTGCATTCTTAGCTACAGTCTTTGCAACAGCAAAACCCACAGGATACTCCAATCTTTTGATCACCAGGCAAAGGTCCAGCATAAGCATCTTTTTGAGCACAGCTGAAATTGAATAAGGTAAGGAGATGAGAGTATAAATTTTCTATCCTAAATTTTTTGAGTTATTTCCCTGACTTTTCAATTTATGTTGATCTTACCTTAAATAAAATGTACAGAATATATAAGAAGATGCCAAATCCATATATAGGGATAATCTGTCCCACAAGACCTCTTCCACCAGTGCCTCCACCACCACCTCCACCTGCCTTGGCTTTGGCAACTGCTTCAGTAAGGTGAGACCTTGGGAAATGAGGGACAGCTCTGCCATCAGGAGTGGAGTGGGAATGCATCCTGGGTGGAAAGCGACCGAGCTTCCCTGCAAAAGAACACACAGTGATCATCTCCCTTCTGTTACTTTCCACCCTTTTACATGTAGCATAAGTGATCTATTTTCTCTCCTTGAAAACTCACCACATTGCTGAATAAGTAACTTGTTGGACTAAGTTTGTGAATTGAGTCCTCAGTCTCTTGTGATCTGCAGTGCTAGGAATTTGGTTTGACTTGAAGCCATCTACTAGCAATTTCACTCCTAGCAGTTTTACTCCTACACAATTAGGAGTAGAATCACACAATTAAAATCTCTTGATTTTAAGCAAAGAAAGAGCTGGCACAGGGCAATTAACAAAACATGGATTTTAATAGGTATGTTCTTGTCCAAATACCCAATAGACCAGCATCTCCAGCAGCTTGAAATGCCAGATTCCTACTTGTTTCCCTCCTCAAGATCCTCAATCAACATATCAGTTTTCCACTTTGAGCCTGATCTTTCAATATCACCCAAAGGCATTCAGTGTATAAATGTATTAATGTCCAAACCATTATCCACCTAACACCCTGACAAACGACTGCAGTGTTTGCCCAGCATAGATTTTTGGTTATTGCTGTAAGAAATAGTATTTTACCTGATTTTACCAAGCAAGTGATGAAAGATTAAGAAAAGTGGTGTTACCTCAAGCTATTCTCCTTAAAAAGGTCTAAGGTAAAACAGTGTGAGAAAGGAGATTGAATATAGCCTGAGACATAATATCTTTGGCATTTTAGAAGCAAAAAAATTTAGAGGTTTCTAACCTTTCTAGGCAGAGCTAATTTAACACAAGAAAGGAGAGCAAGCATAAATGGATGTACAGATGCTAGAGTAAGACTGCAGAGAGCCTGAAATGGTGCTGCAAATGATTTCATGCAACTAAAGGGCGCAAGAACCTCAATAAATTTAAGCTCATGCATTATTCTATTTTCTTGCTGCCATCCATTCAACAATTTTGCTGTGAAATTCACTGTTTTACTCCTCTGTGTAGTTGACATCCTGCTTTCCATCTCCATACCCAGCTTGGACATGCACCTGCACTCCCTTCCACCCACTGGTGCTGGGCTGAGTTACTCAGCTACTCTGCCATGGAAATTGGTGGTGGCAGTGCTGGATGGAAGCACCAGAGATGGAGATTGCCAGGCTGAGCAATCAGATCCCTGATGCCAGCTGGAAAACTCTCCCTCCCTGGCACACATGGCCTGGATGCTGCTGCCTGGTGCTGGGACAGGCTGCCTGTGCTTGCAGAAAAGAAAATGAAAAGCAGGTTTGGAGCAGCACTGTAAATAGCCAACTTTACTTCTGCGAGTACGCAGCTGCAAATACTTTTATGAGACACAAGAGAAAAATTTAATTAACATTTGGTCTTGCTAGGAAACACCATCATAGGCAGCTAAATTCCTGAGCACAGAAAATTGCAGTAAACACTTACTAGGAAGTGGTATCAATAATTCATGAAGTTCCACTATTAAAAACACATTTTTCTTGTAGATGATAGCACACATTCCATGAGTTCTTCAGTGCAACTGCCAGGGTACACTACTACTGACTAAACCCACTCTCAGATTAGCTTAATTTCGAGGAAGCTGTTATCATGCACTTAAATTTTAGTGAATTATTCAAAGTCTGTGATGGAAAGCATAGCATCTTATTTACAAGAAAGTCCCCCTGCTCCAGCAGCAATGCCCTGTAGCAGTAGGTCACTGTGGAAACGAGTGTGATGTCATGCAGAGAGCAGCATCACTAAGGTGAGGATGGAACAGCAGGGTAGATAAACATTATTAAAACATTTTATACTTATGTAAATATTGTTGATTAAAAAAAGAGATATTAAGAAAGCAGAAAATAATGGACAAAGGTGAAACTGTATTTAAAGTGAATAGTTTTCTAAATCATCCACATGGCCTTGTTTGTGCTTTAAAAGATTCAATTCACTTAAATATAAACAGGTCAAGAGGACAGACACACATTTAAATATCAAGATAATTTTAAAGGGGAATGCCATGGCTGCTGTTTCTAAATCTACCCTGTTGATTTAGCACTTCCATAATTATTTCCTTAATAAACAAATACTACCTTCCATAGTTTTTTACTACGAAGAACCCATGCAAATTACACAGGAAATTGAGGGTGCAGGCAACTTGAAAGCAATATATGCACAAAGCTCTTAAATGCACAGTATATAAATGGAAAATGTAACAATTTGTGTGCCACTGTGATTTGAACCAGATTCCACGGAGACAATAACATACTGTCCATCCAGAGAATCAAGTGAGCTTGGTGAGCACAGAAGGGCATGTGCTGGGTCCTTGTTTGCTGCCCTTCCCAGCTGCCAATGAGGATGGGGTGCACTTCAACAGGACATTTCCCAGCTGTGGGAATGCTGTGGGGAGAGCCCTAATTCCCGTTAGCTTTGAAGGGTGCCCAAGTGCTGCTCTGGTTTTGAAGTATTTTCAACTCCCCTGGGACAGCCCGAGGGCTGCCTCCATGCAGACTGACTGCTGTGTGTGTAACTCCCACCAACCACACCCTACCCGGCTTTGCGATCTTTTTACCGAGGTTTTATGCTACACATTAAATAATTCTGTCAGTTTTAATGCTTCAAATCAGCTTTGCAAACCAGCTACAGTCAAGCAGAGCATGATTTGTTTAACCAAGTCCCTTCAATAGCTTGAAGTCCAAAACTGAAATTATGCCCCAGTGAATATTTGTGTTGTTTTAAAGGCTGTAGTTTCTGAATGTAGATTAAGTCTTTAATGGCATTTTCACATGAGAATGACTGTGGGGTTTTTAATCTTGTAACAATATTAACACTCAACTGAAAAGAAGCAAATCTTAAAAAATGTATTTACAACATGAATACAACAAACAACCAGATGATGATAAGATACTCAGACCAGTCAAACATCATTTTCCCATGACAGCTGTTATGGGTTTTACTTAATGGCTTTTAGGAATTGCTACTGAGCCAAACTCAACTATGTCTAGTTATTTAGACTTATGTTACTGTACTAGTCAGCAACTCTTAGTCTAGTAATATATCTTCCTGCCACATCACTTTCTTCAGGACACCAGCAGGAAACTGATGTGTGCATTGCACAAATTTAAGTCGAGCAATTAAGACCTGAACTGTTGCTTTTTTGTTTTTGTTGTTTTTGTTTTTGTGAAGCTGACGTCATTTGATTGTATATAAGAAAGCAGAGCCTGCTGCTGTAATGGAGTGGTAAGGTTTATCTCAAACTACCAGCTTGAAAAATAGGTTTACAAGATGCATGGCATATATTTATGAATACTAGACTTAAAAAGTACATTTAAAACTGCTAGTAGATCCTTTTTGCTCCTCTTTAACAAAAGATTAACATTCTAAGGCCTGTCTATGAAGTCAACTAGGAATGTGATACCAACACAGTAAGTTCTTTAAGCAAGCCTTGTCATATACATGAAATTATTACTGTGAAAAAGAGTAACATTCCTGTTTGGAAGATAATATTAACTTCTATAGTTCAATGCTCACCATTTTCCTAAAAGTGACCTCTGAAAATACCTTTATTAGAGAATGTTCCATTCCTATGCCTAAAGCCTGTTTTGATAAAAAGCCTTCTGGTAACATTGAGTTCTAACAAATGGTACTAAACTTTAAGCATGTTTTATTCACAGACATTTTGCCCCCAAGACTACCACAAGCACTTTATTAACTTCAAGAATGACATGATTACCTCAAGCCCCTGAAACTCCTGCCAGGTAACTGCAGTTATTAGTGCACTGAAGAGGACAACTAATGACAGAGATATGAATTGAGCAGTTCAATCAAGATTTATTCTTCCAATAAAAAAATAACTTCAGGTGAAATACAATTTGGTCTACAGAGCAGGTGTAATGAAATCCTTGCCATCAAGTTGAAAATCTGGACTATAAACTCTGATTTAAAGGTGACCAGCTGAGGTGAGTTATTACATCCAAAGGCAGGTTCTGGGGTGCAACAGGGGAGAAATGCAGGGTGTCTGTGCTGCATTAGGCACACACAGACCTGTGCTGTCCTGTGATCTCTGCAGGAATAACAGGAAGCATTTACAATACTGAGGATGGAAAGAGTATTCATGTTACCTATTTTAAGCAGTTAATTGTAGCTGTGCTTAACCCACCCTATCACAGCACTGCTCAGAGCCAGCTGTGCTACAATGGGTATGAACATCATTCATTTGACAGATGGCATTGAAAATAATTGGAGGGCACTGAAAATAATTGGAGGACAAGTTTTTTTGTGGGGGTTTTTAGAGCTATTTTTTCTGTCAGATCAACCTGCAGACACAGGAAGGAGTACAACATTAGCTGACAACTGCTTAAGTCTCCACTGCTCTGGGAAAATGGTGTGTCAGATTCCATCACCTGGTACCACTGTGGGGTCAGCTGGGAGCTGAGCAGGGGCAGAAGTCAAAGGGGAGCCAGGTGCCACCTCCCAGAACACCTGCTCCCATCCCTGCTCCAGGCAGGTGACTCCAGTCCTCACCTGTGCTGCCTGCTGGGCCTTCATGGGTTCCAGTGTGAGGAGATCCTGCAATGGAGCCACACACCTGCAGATCTACAGTGCTGACAAAACTGTTTTCAAGTTCTTAAAGACCAAAAAATACACACGGTAACCATGCAAGGGCTGTTGTGGCATGGAAATCCTAAATCTGGCTTCAACATAACACTGTTTCAGCCTGAAGGTCCTTAGAAAACCCTGAAATGAAATACTAAATGCAATCCATGCCACTGAAGAGTGCAGACATGGAAGAACCAGGCTGTTGGAAGGATGCACAAGACACAGTCACTGAACATGAGTCCCTGTGGGACAGAATCCTGAAGAACTTGTTAAATTCTCTGCTTCCACCAGCCTCACCTCTGGCTGGCCCTGGGTAAAACTCCCTCTCTGCCAAGATTAGGGGTTATGATTCCAGCTACTCTTGTGAAGAGCCTTGGGGGGAAAAAAATCTCTACAGTAAAAGACAATGGGCATAAAAAGGATGGGAGGTGCTTGTATGAACCCTTGAGAACTCAAAGAAAGGCCATGCAGCATGGGAGGCTGAATGGACAGGACCTGAGCCCAAAACAAGCATTTTAGAATAAAACGGCATTATGAAAGGCTGGTGCATGAAAACAGCTTAAAACGCTGGCGTAGGAAACTGAACAATGAAAACGACTCAAATGAATTTTTATTTCGTATGCGACAGCAAAAAGCACTCCGTACACAAAATAATGAAGGGATGCAGGGCAATGAAAAAAACAAACGAAAAAAGTGGAATGGATATGTCACTTTCAGGGAAGCTTTAATACCCCGCACGTAAATAAAACGATACATTGAAGGTTTTGAGCTCTTTTTTAAAAGGCAGTAAGTAGAGCACAGCGGTAACCAGGAATGACTCCTCCGGCACTCCACAGTCGCTAAGGGACGAGCGCAGGGGACAGACAGCGAAGGGAATTAGCTACGTTTGCATACCGAGCTCCCCGCAGCCCCGGCCCCTCACGGAGCCCGCACGGCCCGGGCTCCCCGCGGGGGAACAAGGGGGCTCGGAGCGGCCTCTTACCCTCGGGCGGCGCGGCGCCGGGCTCCTGCCTGCCGCCGGGCTCCTGCCTGCCGCCGGGCTCCTGCCTGCCGCCGGCCCGGGGCAGGAAGGCGCGGGGCAGCAGCAGCGACACGCAGAGCACCAGGCAGGACACGGCGGCCACCCGGCAGCACGTCCAGGCCGCCATGGCGCCGCTCGGCGCAGGCGCGCGCAGGCGCCGGCGGGAGCCTGAGGGGAGCGCGGGGTGGCGGGGGAGCCTCGGGGAGCGCCTTGGGAATGGGGTGGGATAGCGGGATGGGACAGCCCCGCACCTGTTCGGCTTGTTGTGAACGAGGAACGAAAGTGACGATGTTCAGCGGAATTTAGATTGCTTTGTTTTATATAAGAGCAAGCAGCGCGCTGAGGATTCATGGGGGTCACTGCCCACTCCATGCTGGACTTTGGTTTGCAGCTGCCTTTTATAGCATGGTTTCCTTGAAGTCATCAATAATTGTTATTTTTTTTTAGTGTCATGCTTCATTTCAGACTAAGTATTCTGGTTTATAAACCCCAGTACTTTTACGATTAGCAGGAATCTTTTATCAATTACCACAGGTGTTGTCAGGGGCGCAGGGCTCCCTTCTGCTCCTTCCAGTGCCTGAAGGGAGCCTGGGGGAAAGATGGAGAGGGGTTTTTACGTGGGGTTATAGTGCCCAGGGGGAATGGCTTCAAGCTGAAGGCTTAGATTAGATAAGGAAGATGTGCGCTAATGTCTTTACAAATAATTTGGTGGGCGAAGGCGTGGCTGTTAATACCTTGGAAATGGGGCTTAGTGTCTCTACGGACTTTGGGCGGCGCTCGGCTCCTGACACAGAAAAAAGGCTGCACAAGCCTCAACTTCGGAATTTTGGGGTAACACAATAGGTTCAAGGGGGGAATATGTGACTGTGCCTTCCTGGTGCCTCAGCAATGGGGAAAGAAAGAGGGCAACATGCGGCCAGGAATTAGGATTAAAGGAGTTTGTGCCCCCCAAAATCGGGAGAGGAAAATGCTACGCGCCCTAGTGGGCTCTTTTCCTTTATTCACATAAAGTTGCAGGACTCGTCTGTCTCTTTTTTGAGCGCAAAGCTCTGGTGTTTGGAATTTTCCTGGCAGTTGGGAGCTGGGTCCAGGATCCTTCACTGTCCGAGTCCGGCAGGCGGCAAGAGGATATGGTATTGTGGAAATTTGGTGTTGGTTTGGGAAAGCATTGGTTAAAGGGGAGTGTGGAGAAATATGGTTAAAGCAAACAGCCGGAGGCTGACAGTGAGGACCGGGAAATGCTCTGCCTTATCTTCAAAATCTGCAGTCCGATAGTGGCCAGCTACAAGCCTTTTGTATTCTCGGCTTCCAGGAGAGGGAAAATAAGGAGGAGTTGTTCCTGCAGCCCCAGCCCTCCCCGAGCCATGAGGGAGCCAAGTAGGTGGAGGTAGATGAGGGAGTAAGTAGGTGGAAAGGCGAATAAGTCTCTGGATGAACTGGTTAGAAAGATATGAAAGATGAGATTATGAGGAAAAGGTAAAGGCACAGGCAAGAAGAATGGTGGTTTTTACAATCCCTGACAGGAAAAAGTGCTGGGAACCCCAGGACCAAAGGGAAGGGGGCAGCCACCAGCACAGCGACTGGGAAGAAATGAAACATTAGACATGGGTTATTAAAGGTGTCAGGATCTGCTATTATAATTTGAATTTTCTGGCAAAGGGGGAACAATTGTTCAGATACTCTTTTCACAAGTGGGAAACGTGTATTGATTTGTTAATTTGAGTTTTGCTGGCAAATAGAAGCAACATGAGAGTTTGCTGCGTGTGTGAGATGGGTTTGAAAAGCATGAGTTTCTGGTTATTCCTAATTGTGATTTGGTTTGGCAGGAGGGGATTTCATGGCTGGAGTTGGGAATGTGAGTTAGTACTGTAAGGGGTGATGGGGAGGGTAGCACTGCTATGAATGCTGGAGTGAACCCAGAGGTGTGGGCATTCCCAGGGGAATGTAGAAAACTAGATATGGAGCCTGTCCACATTACTCTGAGGAAACCTGGACAAATGGTGTCTGAAAAAACAATACCCTGTTCCAAGGGAGGGAAAGAAGGGGTTGGATGCAGCCTGTTGTTGAATCTCTGTTGAAGGCAGGGCTTTTGGAGCATGGATGTGTCCTTATCACACTGCTGTCCTGCCAGATAGGAAATCAGATGGAATTTACAGAATGGTGCAGGATTATTAAACCCAGGCACTCCACATTCCCAATCCTTGTACCATCTTGAGCCTGATTCCCTTCTCCCACTGTTACTAAAGGATGCTTTATGGGGATGCCCACTTCCAGAGCATAGTAAACAGTTTTTTTGCTTTGAGTGGGAACAAGAAGCAGAAGGGATTATTTGGGCAAGAGGTTGATGCACTCTATCCCCAAGAATTGGATTATTGCAGAATGTGAAGGACTTGCTTCCATGAGGAGAATGGGACAGGGGTAGGGGAAGCCACTGTGAAGTGATTTGGTTTTCTGGCTGGAAGGGAGGCTTGGAGTGTCTGAAGAGAAGGCACAGGTGACAGAGGAAAAGGCTGAGTGTTTGGGGCAGATTTGACTGAAGTGTGATGGCTCAGAAGGGAGTCCAGGGAATGTTGGCAATGCCCTTTCCCAGGACTGAAGGGGAGCTGTGACAATTTTTAGGGTTAATAGGGTATTTATTGCAGGAACTGGATTAAGGACTTTTTATTCTGTGGCTTTCTAACCCCAGATAGTCCTCATGTTGTTATGTAGACACCAGTAGGAAAGCAGAACTTAAGGAAGTTACAAGAAAGGTTGATGAATGCCCCAATTTTAGCTCTCCCAGGCCCAGAAGAGAAATTGGAATTACATGTGAATGTTAAACAAGGCAATGCCAAAGGAATTATCATGCTAAAATGTTTGCAAATTGAGGGGTGGCCCCATTGCTTGCTCTCAGGTAACAGAGGTTCTGTTGTCTGCAAAACTGCAGCCATGACTGTGATGGTAACTGATGGCAGGAATGGCAGAGTCTGGCATCAAATCCTAAATGAGTGACCTGCACTAGATTGTTTCAGTATGAGAACCCTGTTTAATGGAACAGGAGGGTTTAGAATTGAGGAGCAGGAAAGGTGTTGGATCTTCAAGAGTAATAGTAAGAAAAGGAGCTACTGGATGTGCTCTAGTGAAAAAGGGAATTGCAAGAAGGGAGCTTGCCATGCACATGGTCAGCACAACCACAGACTGGCACACCTTAATAAGAGCCTGCAAAGTGTATCAAGGAAAGGTAGTGAATGCATTTAGAGATGAAAAGTGTGCATGTGGGCTGGTACATGCTTCTGGAAAACAAATTATTTCAGAATATGTGATTGTGAAGGCAGTGGACTTGGACAGGGGAACTCATTTGGCAGGGAGATCCTTCCAGGGATTTGAGAATTCTGTGGGACCTCCACGCCTCCTGGTAACCTCAGAGTGCAGGTCAAGTAGAAAGGTTGAATAGAATAAAGAAACAGCCATGGAAGCTGCAAAGCTGCTGAGCTTTGGGGTGACACAGTAGGTTTAGGGAGGAATATGTTGTAGGAGGTTTGGGAAGGCTGTGCCTTCCTGGTGCCTCAGCAATGGGGAAAGGAAGAGGGCAACACGGGACCAGGAATTCGGGTAGAAGGAGGCTGCTCCTTCCAAAATGCAGATGAAGAAAACCCTGTGGGTGCACCCTAATGGACTCTCTCCCTTTACTTGAAGGACTCCTCTGTCTCCCTCTTGGACATAAACCTCTGGTGTTTGTGGACTTTCCAGGGACTGAAATGACCCCAGGTAATCCCACTAGGAACTCAAATGACCTCAAGTAACCCCACCAACAACTTTGACCTTACACCCCCTAAAGCATTTACCAGGCTCTGGTCCTTTCTTGCTTTGAACTTTCTGGGGGGAAAAAAATAAATGAATCTCCACTGTAACCTGTTTTTCAGTGCTGTGCAGGGTCTCAGCTGGTCTGTGCTGGAGGCAGTGATGGCAGGGACAGGGCAGGTGAGCTTGGGATGCCCAAGACTTGGAGCATCCATGGCAGTATGGTTCTTATTCTCCCTGCTCTTAGAAGGAGCCAGGACCTTTCCTGTGGCAGGACTGCTGGAATTTGGACAGCCAGGCTGCAGGGCAAAGCACTGCTTGGCTAACCTGGATTCTCCATGAGGATTTGTTTCCTTTCTTTAATCATATGGGACAGATGTAGAAAAGTCCAGACCATATGTAAGCCTAAATCAATTTACTGCAACTACCTAAACCATTAAAAATGTGCATATATTGTCAAAAGAGGGTGTGAAATACGCCTCTTGTCAGTGCATTTGTTTAGGGTGCTGCTGTGCAAAGTCATCCTGAGACCAGCTCCCTACTGCACTAGCAATGAAAGATTGAAGAGGGAAGTTCAGTGTTTGTACTTGTTCATTTTCACCAACTTAAGCACAAAACTGTCAGTCATGTCAAATTAAATTATATGGTTTTGTATTTCCATTATATTTATATTACACTGTATTACTTTAGTTGAATTAGACTATTTTCCATGGGGTCTGGGCTGTGACTACTGAATTTAACTCACTTTACGCAAGAGCTCCCCTTAATTAGACTTGAGCTGAGAGCAGAATTGCTTTGACTAAGCTGCAGACCACTATGGCAGCAGAATACCACAGGCTCTTAAATTACTGCAAAAGAGATATTCACTGTCTGCACAGCTGGAACTGGATGGACAATTCCAGAAATCCTTCTCAGTGAGCACCACGATCCTGGGGAGTCAGCAGTCCTTGGTCAGGCCCTGCCAACCCTTACAAACCAGCCTGGCTGTCTCCTTCCACAGCTCCTTCACCCATCACTCCTTCACCAGGTTTCAGGCTTCTCACAGAGGATTTCTGGGATTCCCTGCAGTGTTCCTGGAAATGAGAACTGTGGGAGCTGTTGTTTTGGTGTCTGTGCCTCTTTCCTAAACTTGTCAGCAGCTCTTGATGCCTCCTGAGGAAAGTTAACATGTAAGGGTATCATTGCCTCGATCAGAAATGTGTCATCAGTTCACTGACAACAAACAAGTCCCTCATTCCATCATGAAAAATACATTGTTGTTCTCTGGGAGTTTATAATATTCAGAAACAACACTTATGTAGCAAAATATCCTCCAGCCAGTGTGATAGATATTCAGCAGCATCAGTAGAAAGCTCCAAAAACTTACTTATTTTGAACTTTTGCACAGGAATGTTAGAAAGTAATTTAATTTTATTCCTGCTTATTTAATGCTCCTGTTTTTTCACTGTCTCTCTGCTATCACATGCTTACTGACTTTCTCAGTTTCTCCTTATTGTGGGACAAAGCTTTATAGGCAATTAATCCAGTATGAATCAGAGGTGGGTTTTCCTGGTTTTTATGCTTTTTCCTTAAGGATGTTCTTGGCCTATTTTATTTTGCAAGAAAGCTCAAACCCCAGCAAATAACAGTAGAATTTGTGGAAATTGTAAATGTTCATGCTGCTGTTCACACTGGCAATACCAGCATTGAAGCAACCATCCCTTTGCACAAGTATTTGTAATTTATTTTCAATTTTACCTTTTGTAAAGGAAGGGTCATCTTCAGAAGGCAGAAGATTTTCCATATGTGTAGGTAAGGATCTACATAAGCCACAGTTTATAGCCTAAGGAATGCAAAACTTGAGATTATGTAAAGCAATATTCATCTCTTCTGAAAAACAGGAAAGGCATGAATGCTTGAGAATGATTGCTAATAATTCAGTGAAGAGAAAATTAATGTGAAAGAACTTGAATGAATCATTTAAAGCCTATCTTTTTTTATCTTTTTTTTTTTTTTTTTGACTGATTCTTGACTGGCCACATATAAATTGCTATAAAAATGAACAATCTCTGATATAAATGTAAATCAGGAAGAAATTCCTTAACTTAATCAAGCTAACAAATGACACAAGAGCTTCCTCATTTGTCTAGGTTTTGACAAAAGCTGTTCTAGCACAGCTCCTCACCTAAATTAGGGAGGTGCCCATGTACATGCTGCAAGCATTCTCACTGCAGAGTATCTTAGGAGTAAAGAGCCCAAGGATGCAATTCAGCAGAAAGAAAGCTCTGAGGAATTCTGTGGCCATTCTGTCACCAAAATAAATAAATAAATAAATAAGGGGAGTAGTATTCTGCACCAATTAATTAAACAAACTGATATGAATTCCGAGCTTAAATCACACTTTGCATATCCATAATCTCTGCACTACATTTTATGTATACTTTACCCCTGGGTAAAAATTTGTGAGCATATAAATGCTTTCTCATATAATCTTGCTAAAGCACGCTCTTCCCTATAAATATTCATACCACTGCCAAAACATTTGCAAGCTTTCCCCAAAGGTGAAATATGTGTAATGTACTTTGCCTTCTGGGTATAAATATTATCCAATACATTTTGGTTAATATGAATACACTAATTATTCTTGTAACCCTTTTTAAAAGGGTCATCCTCATGATGTGAATTTTTTAAAAATGTAATTACAGTAATTGGATACTTAATCTAATTAAAATTGGCTTTATCTTTAATGGGAATTTTTCTAAAGAGGCAGGATGACAATTGACTTTCTGATAATCACTGTTTTCTTTCAGCTAGAGGATGCATTTAGTACAGTAGGAACCAGACAACGTGGCCTCTTTACCACGTGCCAGCCACCTTTAGGGCCAGTTAAACAACAATTTTATCCATTACTAGGCAAAACTTCCACTTTACTTGGAAATGAAAGTTCTTCAGGCTGAATTGATTTAATCGTGGCTCAGGTGGAGATAATTTATGGTGCTGATTATGATGCAAGGTGTGCCTTGGAGAGGATGTGGCAGAGGGGAAGGTTCCAGCTTCCCAAAGCCTGGCTCTGTTCAAGTATGCAGCCCAGTCATGGGAAATGGGCTCTCCTGTCTTTGGGAGGTGCACCTGGATGGACCCCAGCATGCTTGGGGTGCATGTAAATTCTCACTGACATCAGCAGGACTCTAGACAATTTGGATTATCTCCCAGGTTTATAATTTGGATCAATATTTTAATGTGCTCTTTTAAAGGCACTTTCCATGCAGAGTGACAGGCAGGACTGCTACTGTTCAAAGGGGGGAAAACTATTTTGTGTTCACACTACATCTTTCACTGTGAGAAGCCAAGGAGAACAAGTTAGGAGTTGTATGGGAAAGAGTGGAGGAGTGGATTCATGTTGCTGCCTTCAGACACCTGTGACACAAACATTTATGTCTGCTATAAAGCTGCTGCACCTTTCAGGGCCTTTGCTTTACTGGAAGCCAGGAAAGAGAGAAGGGCCTTCAAGGAAAATCAATCAACTGCTTTGTAGGCTCAACTTGCCTGTGTGTGTTCTCATAGACAAGACAGGGATATATTTCATAGAGGAGTAAATAATTGTTTTTAAGTAGCATAATCATCTACAAAGTATTTTCTGAAGGAAAGTTAGAAAAAAGATAGATTACATAGAATTAGCCAAATCATGACCTAGCAGACATCCCTGATTTTGATACGCCTGTATTTGACTGTTCTCAGTGTCAGCTGGGGAATGATCAGATTGCTAGAAGAGTCCTTGGGGTTCTGTCCCTGCAGCCTGGTGTGTGCCACAGTGAGACCAGACCCTTTTTGCAGGATGGCTGTGGCAGTTCCGATGGGAAATCTGTGTCTCTGTAAATGCTCTCTGTGCCTCTCCCATGGCCCAGCTGCTGTGCCTGGGATCACCTGCAGCTGACAGACCATCACAATTTCCACAGGAGGCTGTTCCTTGTGCCCAGAGGGCTCCTGCTGAGCTCAGCCCTCTTGCAGCCCCTCAGACAGGCAATCAGCTGATGGACAAAGAGAGCAGGTTGGAATCCTCTGCCACTTCTTGAGTCAGGGTGAATAAATGTGTATCTACTGCTGAGCATGAGGCAGCAGTGACTGCAGGGCTGCTGAAGGAAAAGAGCATGGAGGTGATGCTATGATTTCACCAACAACCTGTATGTAGAACACATGATAGCAAGGAGGCTTCTAAGAGAGCCATTTTTGTACTGTGGAAAAATCATAAAAATTGGAGTGAAATTAACACTGATTAAAGAAGCATTTCAATTTAAAAAAAAACAGGTACCAGGAAAAGCTGATAATAAAATGAGTGCATAAGTTCAAAACAGCATCAGAAGTACCAATGAAGCCTCAAGTTTTATCTACAAAGTGCAGGTGGTCTCAAACTTTAGCTTTCAGCTTATGAAAAACATTTGCCACATGAAAAACTGTTGATACTGAAAATACTGAAAAGCAAGTAATTTCCCATTAGTTTGTTTTATCAAAGTGATATCGTTGTGCAAGCTGGACATTGGATAAAGAAATAAGGATATTATCTCCTAGCCTTCACTAAGCTTGAAGATTCCAGGTTAAAATTGAACACTGAGGCAGCATTGAACTATTCAGTGCACCTTTAGTGGCAAAACCCCAGTACATTGGCAGGTAAGTGAGACACACAGACATGGCAGTGTGGGCAGGTTCTGCTGCTATTACAGAAAGTGCATTTTTAGGCCTGGCAGTACTGCAGAAATGCTGTGGGAGGTGAGGAAAGGGTGCATTGTGGTGGCCAGCAGTGTGAAATGTCATTTTTCCAGAGAACCTTCTGGTTGGTGTCTTTGTTTTGAGGCCATTATTATCTACTCAACACAAAAGAGCTGAGACCAGAACAAATCACTAGAAAAAAATCTGAATTCTTCAGAAATAAAATTTTGGAGTACCATGGGAATTCCTGTCCCTATTTACAAGGCCAGTTCAAGCTACACTTGCAGCAGAGGAATCTTGGCAGATGCCTATCTGAATACTTAGAAAAACAGAAGCAATGTGGATTCACAGTCTGTCTTGGGTAAAATCTCTGCACTGCTGATGTGGTCTCCAGATAGGCTTGTTGTGAAACTAATATCAAACATTGCTCTAAGCATGAGAGAAAAGTATTGCTGGCTGAAGGGAATAGATGTGTTCAAGGAGGGAAAAGAGTCTGCTGCCTCTCTTCTCTTTGCAGACATGCAAATGTTCCTCACCTATCAGTGATTCAGTGCAGGAAGAGTCTGCCAAGTAACCAACCTGGCATGCACATATCCTACAAAACCACAGGAAGAGATTTCTTGCCTAAAAGAAAACTGCTCTTGTCTAAGAGAAGGGTCTATGACAAAGTGTGGTGTAAAAGCCTTGCAGAGGAGATCAGGTGTTTCTAATAAAACAAAGGCCAGACATGACTTTTGCTTTGACCATAGTCAAAAAAGTGGTTGCTACTTTCCAAAATCCTGCTATCCACAGGATTATTTCAGAGAGCAATTCAACACTATGCACAGAGAGAAATTAGCAGGTTGGGCAATTGAGTGCTAGCAACTTCCTTTGCAACACCTGTGATATCTTACATGCATCACAGGCAGGAAAAAAAATTCTGGATGCACAGGATTAGTGAAAGGCTGTGCAATTTTTGGATGTCTCTGAGGTCAGCATCCCTGCAGCAGAGGGAGTGTGGTGGGAGTTGTGCAGCTGGAGCTGTGTGTGGCTGGCTGACAGAGCAGCCTGTATTCCAGCACTGTGGAGATGGGAATGGGCCCAGCTGAGTGGGGGTAATAAAACATCAATAGTTCACACTTAGCTTCTGCCCAGCAGAAAGACAGCAACTGGGAGTGAAATTTGTGTAAAAAAAACCCACTTTGAGTGAAAATATCCAGAAAACAAGGCATGGAAAAACATAAAATTTGAATAGGAAAACTAACCCAGCACTAGAAACATGGAAGACTTGCTTGGAGATGGGGGAGATCTTTCAGCACAACCAGAACCACTGTTTAGTAGGTTGGTGGGATGGTCACTGCTAATTATCACTCCACACACCACATCTATTCTTGTTCCTCAGTAAAATCCTCTGATAACACAGAGCCTGCAGCCATTTCTACACCAAAACCAGGCATCTCAGCAACACCTAAAGCCTCAAATTTAAAAGCTTGCTGGCTTTTGTACTTAACCTGTCTCTTGCTCATGAAAAGTTTCTTTCAAGGTGAAAAATTTGGAAGCACGATTTCAGTTTTTCCAGGAGATGGCAGTGCCACTACAGAAAATAGCTGAGTGGTTGAGCTGCTAAGGTGACTGTTCTGTAATTTGCCAGTTTAAAACTCATATATAACAAGTTTTGATTTTTTTTTTTTTAAATAGATGATCAGATAATTATACTTCAATGACTGTCAAAAGCAATAATGATAGCACTCATTACAAGTTTAAAGTGTGTCTGAATTCCCAAGGGCTCACAACAAGTATTAATTCATCTGAATGGAAACAGGAGACATAATTGGGCAGTAACTCATTTCTATCACATATAGTATATGCTATAATTAATTTTCACCTCAGGTTTTCACTCTGGGTGTTGAACTGCCCTCCTAACACCCATCTCCTCTGGCTGGGGCAAGTGCAGGTGTGGCAGGAGCTGCAGCAGCAGGCAAGTAGGCAGCAAACTCTGGGTTCAATCTGAGGAAATGCCAGAGCACATCTGGCAGCACCCAGCACATCTGAAGTATAAAGCAGGCGAATAAATGTATTGAAAATTAATAAGGAACAGAGCACTGCACCAGATGCAGTGGTATGCTAAGTACATTGCTAAATAGATTGCAATATGCTAACTAGACTGTCTAAAATCTATTCTTGCTTTCATGAACTCTGTGAGCTGATGCCTTTAATTTTCAGGTTTGGCTTGATTTCTGATTATTTTTGCCACATCATACTTCAAGGACTTTGTATTATGATTACATGTGATTTACTAAAAATAACAGATCAATGAAAAGATGCAGAACTTACTGTGCTTCTCTTTCTATTCATTTATTATATTTTCATAAGTCTTTCATTGCAAAAAAAAAGGCCTCTATTCACACTAGAAAGGCTACCTACCAGTTCAGTGAGAAGGAGGCAAGCAAAGAGTTATTCTACACCCTGCTAACATATTCATATAAAACTCATCCAATTTTGTTAAGACCTTTTGTGGAGAATCAAAAGTTAGCTAAGATTGTATTGTAATTCCTCTTCCTGACCTGAAAGTCACACAGCTGGATTCAAGTAGGCCAGAAATATGTGCTTTATAGAAGCACCTTGTGGCTGGGGCTGTTTTTGAAGCTCTGAAAGTTTATGCTGCTGACCCTGCCCCCTGTACCAACGACCGAGTCTCCAGTAGGACCTCATGGCAGAAGACAATTTGTCACAACTGTCAAATAGCTGGCAGAAGGAAAGATCCACCTTGTTTCATCCATGCCAGCCCCTACATTTCCCTTGTAACAGGGCAAGAGTTGCACACTGCTCATTAGACCCGAGAGATTCTGCTTCTGTGGGACACATCAAAATCCAAATACCCTGGAGGAAAACAATTTGCTGCTTGATCCAACAGCACCTTTTGAAGTCGGTGTAAAAATGTTCATTAGCGTCAATGAGATTCAGATTAGATCCTTGTTTCATAGTCAGCAGTAATAGAACATAATTGGCTGCTCAACATCATATTTTGCAAATCATAGGAATTCGTGGAAAGCCATGTCAACAGCAGGCTCATTTGTTAGAGCAGCAGCAGCACCTCCAAGGCTTTTACAGGCTGACAGGCACAAATGTTCTGTCATTTGCATCCCTCCTAGGGGTGCTGAACTAGGTCCCAAACTGTGTGGGAACACCCCTTCACTGGTGGGTGCTGGTAGGAAGGAGTGATAATTTGCCATAATGGACATAACTAAGACACAAGAAGGGAATTAAGGCATGGCAGTAACATTTTATATGTGTAAATTTTAGTTCTCACTGTTAATGATGATGGTGAAGTAACTGGTTATGGTACTTTGCATTACATGCATGATAAAAACATCAGGAAATTAATGTACATTGCAGCTAATCTCTCCATTATTAATCCCTTTAAATTTGATAATTAGTTTAAAAAAACCTACATAAATAAGGTATTTAAATAATAATTTTTCAAATATAAGATTCCCTCACTTACGAAACTGTGCATCAGATGAGTAGGTGGCACTTAGGGTGAATCAACAGGAGTTCAGGTCTGATATGGCTGATAACTCTCCTGTTAGGGAAAAGGAAATTATCACTCACTCTGGTTTTAAGCAGTGCTTCCAGCAGCCTCCTGAAGATCATGGCATGACTGGCTGGGCAGGGCAAACTAAATGAATAAGACTGAGAGTGTGTTCATAGTCATCTGTTGTCACCAAGGTAATTTTCACAATAAAACCCTACTCCTGTGAGGGCACGTGTTCCTCCCACACAAGCTGAAGTGCAGCTTACTCTGGGATGTGATTCAAAACCATTCTCATTGCAGGAATACACGTGCAGCCCAGCTCCATGCAGCACATCCATCCCTCTGCAGCTCAGGTAGGGTTAGTCACCAAAGGACAGCAGATCAAAGAGCAGAACATCACCCAGGGTCTCAGGGAAATTGTCATTTCTGGGACAGTTACTCTCCACATGTCTTTACTGAAGTCATTCAACCTCTCTTGTCTTTCATATCTGCTTGGAATCTTCCAATCACCAGGACTTCAGCTGTAGTCCCCATTTTATATGTTTAAGTTGAAGTCTCTGGGCACACCACTATTGCTGCTACTGACAGATGGTTCCCACAAGTGAGGAAAAGAAGAATGCCATGAGTATGGCTTGTTTTAGAGTGCCATTCTCAGAAATGAAGAGACACCCACAAAGAGAAGCACTGGGGCTACAGCCCTGGGATGAAGAAAGATTCAAGGTCTTGGCAAAGAGGGCAGAAGTGGTAGCTTGTGATTTTTCAATGATTGGTTGAGAAAACATTCAAATTTAAATAATCTCTGGATGTGCAGCTGTAGGGACAGTTAATACAGAGTTCCCATTAAAAATCTCTCAAGGGATCTTGAAAGATTAAATAAAATTTGCCCGAAGTCCTACATTCTGTCTGCAAATCAGGCATCATCCACTGAAATGAAAAAGCCCCTGAAGAACACAAGACCAGCCCAGCCACATGGGGTGGCACTCACCCCATGGGTGTCTCCCTGCTCCCTCCAGCTCTGCTCCCAGCCACTCTCACAGCCCATTCTGAAGCTCTGCTCACACACACATTTCACACTGGAAAATGCCTGGAGAAAAGGCAGTTGGTTGATCCCACGAGGACCAAGGCTGGATGTGCCTGATACAACTGCTATTGAAAACCTGGAAGGGCAGGCACCTGCCTTTGGGGTAGGGATGGCTGTGAGGACAGTTTGGCTTCTACTGTTGGCTCACACAGCACTGGCAAATGAAAATATATAAGGAAAAAAACCAAAAGAAAGTGAAAGGATCCCTTAGGGTTATTAGTGGGCATGAGCTGATGGTACAGGCTTGCCTTGCTTTCCCCCATTACATCCTTAGGCTGTGCAGCAGACCATCACATTGTGCCACAGCCTGTGATATGAATGCAGCAACAAGGCTCTTCTCCTGATGGCAGACACATCTCAGCGTGCCCAGCTCATCTCACACACTGGCCAAAATTTTTATGCCAGTCATTACTGCTTGCATTTGGCAAACCCCAGCATTGCCAAGTACCTGCACCTGCAAATAATTCCCTGGGAGTTGCTGGCGTTGCTGGTGCAGCTTGGAGCTCAGCAGCCTCTCTGCTGGTCTATTAACTCTGGGAGGTGTTTATTGTGAAGCAAGAACTTATTCAACCAAATCTGACAACAAATAGAAAGCATAAGAAAAACATTAGGTCAGCACTTGGTAGAAGAGTAAAGAATATGCTGTTTACCAGGGTAGGTCTCAGTGCTGTTTAATTCCTGTAAGAAGCAGTGGCAGGAGGAGATCTGGCTGCACAGCTACAAGGCACTGCTCTAAGCAGACTTTTCCTCTCTGGTCTGTGAGAATACTTCTGTGGGAGTTGCTCACCTGTGCTTCAGTCGTTGGAAGTGCAAAGTTAGGTCTCTCAAACTTTACCAAAACCCAGTGGGATTTAGGCTGAGGAGTCCTGTGTGTCTGAGGACATTCAGGCGCCTCAGTCTGTCTGGCTGGCAGGTGGGGGTGTGGGATGCAGTGCCAGGCACAGATCCATCCTGCTGCACTGGCACACAGTCCAAGATGTGGTGCAGCTTCTCCAGGAGTGCATCCATCCACATCCATCTTCAGCAAGGGACAGTTTATAGATCGAAGCAGAGGATAATGGGAGGACGGCAATTTAAATCAAAGGAGTTAATTGCACCTAAGGATTCCTACCATCCCCTTAGTTTCCTAATTGCTAATATACTTAACACTGATTTTATCAATAGTCCATGATATATAAAATTACTTCATATCAGCTCATTAGTTAATTAATTGTAGGAAGGACACACACATCAAAGCCAAACACAGAGTGAGGACCCAAACTTCTCCTTGAGCACGAAGAGCAGCTCGAGTGCAGTGGTGCCAATTCCCACTGGTCTGTGTGTTTTTCCAGATACTTAGTCACAGCAATGCAATTTTGCAAAGGACAGGTAAGGAGGAGATGTGGCCACCATGCCAGGACCAGCCTGTCATTTCAGCTTTTTGAGACTTGATCTTCAGGGAAAAAGCAGTTCCTGGGTAAACCACAGGTCAGAGTTGCAGCCAGCAGATCAATGGCTTAGAGAAAGTACAGAATTTAAAAAAAACCAAAAACTATATATATATACACATACACCATTTTTAATTTTTTGAACCTCCTCCAAATAGCTGAATGTGTATGCTAAGAAATGGGATATAAAGTTAATTTTTCTATGAGAGTATCTCACTACAACAACAGAGAAAAATATTAGTTATAATTAGACAAGCATTCTAAACTGTGTTCAGTGACTGCCTTCTCTATTGCTGGCTTTGGTGAGAGTAAAATACTGTATATTTTTCCTACATTACACAAGAATTAAGTGAACTTAATGCCTCTGATTGCCCAACCCAACAAAGTAATTTCAAGCCATCACATTTTACTTCTAAAATAAGTCTAGAAAGGGACAGGCAGCCATTAAACTGATGTGCAACAACCCTCTGAATGATGGTCTGTCCATAACCTGGGCATCATCCCACTCATTTATGGGTAAGAACAGAGAGGATTGTTCAGTAATTTGTGGGGATTTGCCTTTTTCTTTCCTGGTCAAAGTGGAGCAGGAAATGGAGGAAGGCTCCTGCTCCAATTAAGAGTTTTTATCACACAGCAATCTTCTCTTTTATTGTCCAGTAAGACAAAATTTGATTAACTCTCTATTTTAAACATCATTGACAGAGTGAAATGATCACTCTCTCTTCCCAAAAGTGGCAAGTGAATGGTTTCAGTTTCCTCATCTAGGGTCCCTCCTTTTTGTGGGGCTGGAGACCTCCCTGCCCACCCCACTCTCAGTCTTCATCCCCTCAGCATCTGCATGAGATATATCTGTATATAAGAAAAATGTGAGCAGCCAACTAAGGTGAACAATATGAATTTTAGATTTGCAGCCTTTCAATTTACTATTTACAGAGAAACCTGAACTCCAGTGTTTGCTTCGTGCTGATTATCCTTCTGGGGATTAAAAAAAAATTGATTTTTCTCTTACCCTAATTTCCCTATTGCTTCTGTGCAAACAGTCTATAAACCTCCTTACACGATCTTTTTTCCTCCTGTCGAAGACCAAAATGAAGACTTTTTGCAGCCATAGACTCTATGAGTGCCTGGTTTGTCCCATTTCTCACCCCAGCCTACAGTTACCCCTCTGGTTTCATGTGCTGATTTACTGCTAAAGACTGTATTTTGCATTAGGGGAGAAGAAGGGAGGGAGTACCAAACAAACTCCAGTGGCTGCATTCAAAGTGTAATGCTTCTTATCACAAATAATTTAAAAAATGCAAGAACCCCAATTTGCAGCTAGGAGGCCCACTTGAGGGATCAGTTAAAATTTACTCCTTTATACGCATGCCAACTTTGACTTCAAAAAGACTTTATTCCCAAGGATAAACAACCCAATATTTGTGTAATATAATTAAGTGAAGGCATCTTTAAATGTCATACCAGCTTGTGCCATGCTTTAAATTGTTATGCATCAACAGAATTTAACGAGATGGCCAAGGATCCTGCTTCCTGCGTGAATGCGATAAGCCACAAATACTGTATAGCTCTTTAATAGATTGCCAAAATAAAGCATTTTGTATGCAAATTATTCATGGAGTGGCAAAGCTAATACAGTGCCAAAATTACGCCCACTGGTCCCCTGCAATTAGTAGTTAAGTTGAAGTATCTTCAAACTGCAGAATTTCTTTCAGTGTCTCCCAATACTTGAAACATCTTTTCATTTGTGAAAATAGGAAATAACGGCTTTTATTTCCTCTTTAAGATTTGGGGTATGGGTGCTATAGCAGAGAAGTGGCAAGAGGGATCTAATCAGAATAATTGCACATAGGCTGCCCAGGAAATACATATGAAAGTCCAGTGGCTTGCAAGAAAGTTGAAGGAGAAAGGAAAAATTTTATTTCCCCCCTCCCCAGCCCATACCCCTGAAATAAAGTCTGTGAGCACTGTGAAGTGGGTCTCAAAAAGCTAAATGGAAAAACCACAGCAAGACTGAAGAGAAATTACAAGCATTTACCAACAGTTGGGAAGGGATTTTGGTGTGCCCCCAGGTACAGCACCTTCCCATCTCCTCCTGGAGTCCCCCTGTTGAAAAAACACCTGCACTGTCCTGGCAGCACCAAGGGAAAACTTCCTTGGGGTGTACCATGAAAGTCCAACACCTCTAAACCATTTAAGCTATAGCTTCCCTGGCAAGAAATCACCTGAAATGTTCCTTTCCAGTAGATTCAGGGATAAGCCATCCATAACCAGGAGTTTCTAGTTTCAGGTTAAGTACACAAATAACCAGCAGCCACATCACCTGGGAAATACTTGCAAAACTCTCAATTTTCTGCGAAGTAATAACGCTCTGCCTTGAATATTGGTTACAGGAATCCTTTGTTGGAAACAGAGGGAAAGAAAGAAACAGGATTTCCCAGTCTCCACATTTCCAGTGAAAAATCTCTTCCCATTTTTCTGCAAAGAAAAACGTAGGGCTGGTGAGGGACCTGTGGCAAGGAGGGAAAGCAGCATTGCTCCTTGAGGGACAAGTTTTTTGAGGAACTTTAAACTGCAAAGCATCCAGGCTACATTTACCCTGTTTGGTCACTTGCAAGAGCTTGTGGAGATGCAGCTCAGTGCAGAAATGGAGGGGCAGGTAGGTCCTGTAGATCAAGTCCCCGTTCTGTAGAGGCAACTCCAGCTGTATTTTCCATTTACAACCTAATCATCAGAGTGGTGTGGTACATGCCAGGATCCTGGATGGTGATTTAAGGAGCCTGTGTCAAACTGCTTGGACCTAGATGGCCTCTCCAGGCTAACCTGGAGGATTTACTGCCAGCTAAACAACAAATGTAATTTCACCTGCAAACTGTTCTGTGAAATGTTGGGGAATACCATAAACAACAGTATTCAGCCCAGTGAGCTCCACAAGCTGTAATCTACAGCGCTCTCCTAACCTGGGGGTGGTGGGGAGACCCAAAGCCACCAGACCCACATCCATATTTTGATATTAAGAGAGGGAAAGGACAGCAGGCCTTACAGCAGAAAACTTGGAAAAATCAAAACAAATAAAAGCAGCCACCACCACTGGTAGCATAGATCTTGCCTTTTGTCATTTTTTATTGCGAGGCGGGTTTAAATGTGTCCTTTTTTACAGTATTGTGGGTTTTAATGTCTGCCCCACCGAGGGAGCATTCCCACAGCATCTCTGCAGGACAAGATCTGGCAGCAGGCACGGGGAGCACAATTCCATGCCTGCTGGCCATGGGCAGCACTTGCCAGATGCCACTGGTCAGGGTCCCACTCTGACAACTTGTCATCGACTCCGCTGGCAAAAAAATTTATATATATATATATATATATACATAAAAAAAAAAAAGGCAACCAATGAAAATCAATCTTCCGACGCTCGGCTGCCTTAAATACCAGCGGAGCAAACAAACAGCCTGCAGAATGCAGCAGGAGCCATATATCAATTACCCCCGCGCTGGAGCGCGCTGGCGGCCCCGGGCGCGCTGCGCCGCGGCGATAAGCGCGCGCATTGTTCCCGCGCGCCTGGCGCCCGATAAGCGCTGCCTGCGCTCTGCTGATAATGCCGCTGGGCAGGCTTAACACTGCCATTGCAACACCGCCTGGCTCTCAGAAAAAGGTTCTATTAAGCCCACTGACCCCAATTGAATATTAATTAGCTAATTAACAGATTTATTGTTCCACGCAATTTCTGGAGAGGCGGTTTTTTTTGGGTTTTTTTTTTTTTTTTTTTTTCAAGTGCCATTATTTTTTTAAATTATTTTTTGCATTGTGTATAATTGAATCTTTGCAGCTGCCAGCATCTTCTGCATGATTTGGCAAAAAAAAGAAAGAAAAAGCACTTATAGCTTTCCCTTTTCTTTTCTTTTTTTTTTTTTTGAGACCCAAATGTTTCCAATCGCTTTAGCGAGTGTTTGCGGGTGGGGGAAAGACACAGCTGATTTATGTTACGTTCTACAGATTTATTTATTCTTAAAAGCTTAACTTTAAAATGTCCACACTTTTTTTTTTTTTTTTTTTTTCTATTATGATTCACTGGTCTGTCTTTTAGCCTGAGGTTACTACACAGTGCACTTTTATTCCCAGGGAAGACACTGAGGGCTGTGCCCTGCCTTCCATACACATCCTTTTAGGCATTAAACATCTTTCCTCTCCTCTTACCTGCTTGCTCCTGCTCTTTTCTGCCATGCAGGTACTTTCTGCCCAGCTGGGGAGGGCTCTGCCCTTCCTACAGGAGGGCCCCTTCCAAGTACTGAATTTTTTGGTGAAGAGAGGAGAGCTGTTGTTTTACCATGTGGATGATTTCTGACCGTTTCAAAGAAGTTTTTTGGCACATGGGAGTGAGCAGGGGCCCACAGTGATCTGTCAATGCTGTTTGTCAGGGTGGAGGGGTTGTTGCAAATTGCTCACAAATAATTTACTGCATCATATCTTTTTCTAAAGGAGAAAGATTTTAAGTAAACCCATGGTATTTTTGCTGTTCGAAGACACTAACATAAGCACTTTTTAAAGTTTCAGTATTAAAAATCCAGATATTCTTGTAATGTTACAGAGAACAGCATTATCCTGTTAAAAGTAGAAAAGACAGGAATAATCTTGCATTAGAGAATAGAGAACTCACAATTTTTATGGTGCAAGAGGGCATACAGATCTCTTATGTCCATACACCTGGACTTAGGGCTATTTCTGATGTCCAAACACAGGATTTGCATAATCTGCTGTAGCAAATGTGGTTCAAAACCTAGACCTGGATCTTCTAACAGGGCAAGTATCTTCCTTCTATGACCATTGTGTAAGACCACCAAGACAACTATGTGTTAGGGTTAAAAACTGCAAAAAGTCACACCCTGACACCCTGAAGGGACATGTGAAACACTCTCAGGCACTTACAGAAATGAAACTACATTTGCCTCGTGTCCCAAGGGCAGAAGACAATAGAAGAGAGAAGAGTTTATACCTGCCACAGCTACAGGGGTGTGCAAGGATAGTGAAAGCTCACAGATAGCTCCTTCTTGGTTTCCTTCTCAGACTGATGATTTTTCTGTTCCTTTCCTTTCTTTTAAATAAAACTGCCAGCGTTCAGTGAAATAATTGATTTGTAGCTTTTAAGCAGTTCATGTTTCTACAGCTTGCAGTCATGTTTGGGAACTTGTGAAACAGATCCTTGATAACTCAAGACATGTTTTGGATCTGTAGAAATGCTGGTCTGCCAGATTAGATGAGTTAATATACAAATAAAGTTAAAATACAAATGAGTTAAAATACACCCAGTATCTTGACAGCTGCAGGTGACACCAGTGCAGATTATGGAGTGTATTTGCACATCAGCATAAACCCCAGCTTGTTTCTGAGGGGGGATTGACACTTTCACTCAATGTCCAGAACTAAATTGTATGACAGAAGAACAATAAGCCAGCAGAGGCAGCCCTGGGCCCTGCCTAAATTTGGATCCAGCCAAGAGTTTGACCAGGCAGGGGAGAAGTGCAGGTGTTGAGGGGCTCCTGTTCATTGCTGAGATAACTGAAATATCAAATCACAGCATGACAGAATGGTTTGGGTTGGAAGGGACCTGTGGAGATCATCTAGTCCAATCCCCCTGCCAAGGCAGGGTCACAGGAGCAGTGACACAGGAGCACATCAGGTGGGTCTGAATGTCTGCACAGGGAGACTCCAGGATCTGTCTCAGTGCTCTGACACCCTCAGTGTAAAGCTCCTCATGTTGGGGTGGAGGTTCCTGTGTTCCAGTTTAGGGCCATTGCTCCTCACCCTGTCCCTGGGCACCACTGAGAAGAGTCTGGCACCGTGCACCTGCCTGAGATATTTTTATGCTCTTAAAAGAATTCCTCTCAGCCTTCTCTCCTCCAGACTGAGCAGTCCCACAGCCTCCTCACTCAAAAGATGCTCCAGAGCCCTCATCCCTTTCTGGCCTCTGCTGGAGCCTCTCCTTGTCTCTCTTGCACAGAGCAGCCCGTGCCAGCACAGGCACTGCAGTGGGGCTGGCTGGAAGGGCAGGAGAGCTGCTCAACCTGCTGGCCACACTCTCCCCAGGATCCCACTGGCCCTGCTGGCCACAGGGACACCCTGCTGGCCCATGGCCAGCTCATCACCCACCAAGACTCCCAGGCCTTCTCCATGGAGCTGCTCTCCAGCAGGTCACCCCCAACCCTTGCTGGTACTTGGGGTGATTCCTCCCCAGGCCAGCATCCTACACTTGCCCAAACCTCATCAGGCTTCCCTCTGGGCTGAACCAATCTTCATGAAGTGCTGTTGACACAAACTTCTTTTGTCCAGATTTCTCTGCCTTTTTTGCAGCTATGCCCAACCCTGAAGTGTGCTAGTCAGGGAGGTGGTGTTTAAACCACCTGATCAATTACTTAAAAATGTTAGATGAAATACTACTGGGGCTCCAAATAAAAACACCACAAAAGGGATTCAATTTAAGCATAAAAACACAAGGAATAGGGAAAGAGAAACATAAAGCTTGCACTAGGCTTATGGAGATGAGTGAACCGTGCCAGCAAAGAGCCTGGACAAGACTCATCTAAAGGTTGGTTGATACTATTTCATATTGACTTTGACCTTCTACTCTAATGTAATTACTAGGAACAATTTAAATAACTTTCCCTTTTTTTTTTGTTCCCAGAGGAAAAAAAAAAACCATTTTCCATTGCTTAAAACTGGAAAACAAAATGTTTGATTGAGGTCATCTTGACATCCATTAGTGTGATAAATGAAGTGGAATTCAAGGCTGCTCCATTATCAAGGTTCATTTTTGTTGTTCAGATCTGGTTTCCCCCTCCCCTCTCCCTTCTTTTTTTTTTTTTTTTTTTTTTTTTTTTTTTTTTTTTTTTTTTTTAAACAACATGGCCTCAGACTCAAGGCTGATTACAATAATTACATTTTCTCCCCGTAATAGTACAAATGATTCAAGGAGTTATTCAGAATGTTTCAATGTCAGCACTTAGATAAATGCTCCTTCTTTCCTAGGGATTGCATTTTTTATGCAGAATGTTAGTTAGCAGCAGCAGTAACGGTGTAGTTGTCAGAAAACTGTGAATTTACATGCCCAGTAACTACATTCACAATTGTTTGGTGCTCGGCCTGGCAACGAGGCTGAATGGGATACCAGATAATTTATAACTGCTCCCCAACACAAGAAGAACAATTATATTGTGTGCAGTATAAAATGGCCATTATTTAGCTCAATTTTTAAAAATTATTTGAACAAAATGCCTATCCTTTGCAGGGCTATTTTCTTCTTGGATCTAATGAGATACCCGAGGAATACAGGATATATAAATTTTAGCCAGCAAATATATTTATGGAATTTTAATTCGCTTCTTGTATACCTCTGCCATAAACCTTGTAAGCCTTCTTTGGGAGGTTTTTAATCTTAAAAGTAGAAAAAAAAAAAAGCAAAAAAACCCAAGAGTTTGTACAAAAGGCAGCTGCTGTTTTTCTGATGAGCAGCAAGATGCTGGCTGTACATTTCTCCTCTTGCACCATAAAATTTCTGCTGTTTTATGAGAACAAGTTTGTTTCTGCAGGCCTGACAGATTGCAGCTCCTGGTGGGGAGGAGCTGGGCAGAGCATTGGAGGGGCCTCAAGCAGGTTGGGATCCATGGGATTTCCCAACACTTGAGCTGGAGTTTCCATCCCCAGCCTTCATCCCTGCCCAGAGCCCCCCCCTTGGCTTTTGTGATGAGCAGGTCAGGCTGCTGTGGAAGGAACCTCTCAGTTAAAATCCTCCATGTGACTGTTCTGGCATCTCACACAAGAGGAAACAACCCCCAAAACAGTTCATAAGATCCTGGCTGCACAGATCAAAACTCCCTTTTTCACATGGTTGGACCAGATGATCCTTGAGGTCCCTATTCTGTGATCCTGTGAGTTTGTGACTGCCCTTCCTCTGAAGGTGAGAGGGGCAGGGAGGCTCCACAGCACTGAAAACACCTGGCTCTGGCACCTGCTGTGGTTTCCCTTTGCAAAACATGGAAATTTTGGTCTAGATGGCAAAATTGATTTCCATTCACAAGGGTGGCACTTTTCCTTACTTTGCTCCAAAGGATTTCATTGGAGCAAAGTCAGGTTTGACCAGTGTCTGCATAATTTGTACCTAACAGGAGCTCAGGACAGACAGATGTCAGAAAGCTCAGGTTTGTTAATTACTGGGCCCAGTTTAAGACATCATTGAAACTTAAATTTTGCCAATTTTGAAAGGAAATTATCCATGCTATTAGCAAGACGGGCATTCAATCAAAGTCTAAAATTAGGCTTTCTCCTGAATGAATCCTTAAAATATCTGACATATATTAATCTAATCCAGCTGTCTGAGAGTCAGTGTCACCCATCACTGTAGAGCCAGGTCACAAAACATTGCATTAACCCCTGCCTTGGGAAGGAGATCTTTCATGGAATTGCATCTGCATCCATCTAACTAAAGCAAATCCAGTCACGTGCCTTGCAATTGGAAAAAAAAAAAAATAGTCAAGGGAGAGCAGGAAGGCAGCAGGCAGGAGAAGGGCTGCAGTGGTGTCCTGCCACAGCTCCCAGCTGTCCTTCCCTTCCCAGAGTCCAAGGGTAGGGATGCAGGAGAGAGCTGGGATGAGAGGCTGTGCTGAGTGCAATTAATTTCTATCTCCATTTAAATAAAACCCTCTCACAGCCGTAGCTTGGGAGGAGGCAGCAGCACTTGGCAAACAAAATTGTATTAAGTGCACTCCACTAGAAATGTTTATACTTTGTCCCTGAGAAATGTTTATGCTGGAGTACAGTATTTAACTTATCAATTTGAAAGGGAATGACGAGGAGAGGAGTGCAGAGGTTTCCTTCTCTCAGAAGCATTTGTTAAGTGCCTTTCATCCGTGGCAGCTCCAAAGTCTGGGTAAATTGTCTTTGCCTGGAGCAGTCTGCAGTGACCAGAGTGATGCTGAGTGTGCTTGTGCATCCAGCAAATGCACACCCAAAAAGTGAATGAAGATTTGGGGAAATGTCTTCCTTTCTGATTCAATTCCTTTCTTCTCACCTTCTCCTGGTGCTGGCTTGCCTCAGGAGCCCAAAATTATGTTAGAGCAGGGAGAAGTGAGAAGTCTGTGCCCATGAGCACCAATTCCTCCCTCCCATTGATCAAACCAGTGTCTCCACGTTCTGATCAGGGGCCAGCAGCCAGCTGACTGCACCACCAGTGAGGCTGCAATACTCTGCATTTCCCTAGGGATCCTGCACACAAGGAAGAGCTGATGCTCACTCCTGCTTGCTGCTAACTTAGATTCCTTCCTGGAGAACTTCCTGACATGAGTGTTTTGTCAGAGAAACATGCAGTGCTGCATTCCCAGTTAAATACTGTGTTCTGCAGAAGGACAATCCAGAAGTTTTGTGTGCTGACCATCTTCAGGAGTCTCAAAACCAGGATTATCTTGTCCTCCCCAAAAACACCACAGAAAATTGTTCTGCCAATCCCAGCTGCTTTTGCTTGGTGCAATGTGGGAAAGATCAGCTAGAGTGGGGGGAAATAAATAAAAAAAAAAAAAAAAGAGCAGGAAGGGAAGGAAGATTGCTCACTCAAACCATCATCCATAACATTGTATTTGATCTTTACATGAGGCTCCCAGAGAGGCAAAGAGGCAGTGTAGGTCTGAATCCAGGAATAACAATGTGCACTTAATAGTTCCCACTGCATGGTGGAGTATGACACTGACATTTTACCAATGTATCTTCAGAGGTTAATGAGGGAAAACCTGCCTGGAGCTGAGGGCCCAGCACCTGCCAAATGGGAACTGGCTGTTTCTGTGAGGAGGAGAGACCCAAAAGGGGAAATAAGAGGCACAGAACAAACCACCCTGTGCAACTACATGATATTTCAGTGCCTGACCACAAAAAGCAAAGGGAGGGGAACCCTTTAGAACATGCATGACCTGAATCAGCTCACAAGCAGTAGCACTGTGATTAAAATTAAAAAAAAAAATATTAATAATAATAATGATGCATTCATGCAGAGTGTGAGAAGTAAGCACTCTGAGAAACCTAGAAAAATCTGCAACTCTTGGGAGGTAGGAACATTAAATGAGGTTTAAGAGCTTGTCACCTTCTTCAGCCCACATGTCAAGACCAGAGGTGGTGGAAGATGGAAGAAGAATAATTTGCAAGGGAGGGGTGTAATTTATCATATTCTGGGAAACTCATCACTTTGCTTTGGATGGGAACTGATAGCAAAAGTAGTTGGTAGTGATCAACAGGTTTTAAGAGGCACCTGATCCAAAAGTGCTTTGTATTATACAGAAACAGAAAATAATTATAATTTTAGAATTGTTTTATCTTCCCCGTGGTTCATTTGGTCTCCTCTTACCAAATGAATGAGACAAACAAAAAAGAAAAGCAACATGTGTCCCTGCTGAGGGGGACAGAGCTGCTGCCTTTGGGACATCTTGAGCTACAGAGGTGCATCAGATCTCCTTTCAGTGCACTGGAGGGGTTCCATTGCAAACCTCAGGGCTTGCACCCCCAGGCTCCTCAATATTCATCCTGTTCCTCACCATGCCTGCTTGCAGCACAATCTGACTAGCCTGGCCCAGCCTCCTTGTTTATTTGGGGCTTTTTCTAACACCAAAAGCCACCAAATTGTTCCCAGCCACGTGGAAACTGGCTCCATGTCAGCCACCCCATGGAGAACAAAGCCCAGACCCCAAAGCCAGCTCCTCTCTGAGGAACATCTGCAGAGTGCTGGGATGGATGCATGGCCTGGCAGCAGGCACAGCTCTGCAGCCACAGCATTCCTGGGAAGCATCAGTGCCTCTGCTCCCCCAGACATGGCCAGGAGGATGGAGCACTGCCCCCAGGGCAGCAGCTGGGCTGTATAAACCCTGCCTGCCCTGGAGCTGGCAAACCACAGGGTCCCTCCCAATACCCAGAGCTGAGATTTATAGGGCAGGAGGAGGGAGGGGGAGCAGGAGGGCTTGAGCAACTGGATACCCTCAGATTTATACTCCATTTGGGATGATAATGAGGTGGTTAATACAGAAATACAAGACAGCAATAAACCACTGACTTTTATAGATCTCAGTGTGAATCTGAATCATCATTTGGTGGGCAGGAGATGGGTGATATACAGCAGCCTGTCTCCCTGGGAGAGCAGCAGCACAAGGGAGCCTGGAGCACCAGGGCTGATAAATCCTGCCTGCCTCTGCAGGAACATGTCCATGGGATGGGGTTTGCTAATGGAATATGGCTCAACTAATCTCAATTAAAAGCATGTTCTTGTTGCATCGAGATCCCTTTTCCTCTACTCAAGTTGTGCTCATTTTTAAACCCTTGCATCCCACTGGAAATGTACTCTGAAGGCAGACTGTGTTGCTTGCTTTCATAAAGGGACTAAAAATTACTTGGTTTCTGATGGGCAAGGAGCATTACTAACTACCACTCAATGATTTACTTTCAGGTCACATAAAGTTGTCTGAACTTGCATCAAACTGTTTATAACTTAAAAAAAAAGAAAAATCACAAAACTAGGGAACATGTTGTAAATGCATCAAAGTTGCAAGAGTAAAAAAATGAAATAAACAGCAACTTGACAAATTAATGGCTTGAAAGGCCCCTCTATCTTACAATATGGCACATCCTCACAGCTGCCCCCTGCTTTTTGGTTCTGTCTTGGACCAGGAAATCCAAAAAAACCTTACAGAAATATCTCCCCAAGTAGAATAGGGACTTTAGGGTTTCTGGCTTTAACAGCCTGACTGCTGAGAGCAGACACTATCAGCAGCTTGGCCATAAAAATCACAAACAGCTTCCAAAAGTATTTCTCTTTGTGCATGCATGTACTTTTCTGTGAGAGAGGCTTAGAAGCTGAAGTGATATTTCATTAAGGTAGCTGGAGCTAATCCTTCCCATCCCCATTCTTCTTGAAGACAGCACAGGCAGGCAGGGCTGGGCAGAAGGGTTTCTGCCACCTCCACACCCCAAACCCATCAGGAAAGGAATATAGGAGGATTTCATTTATATATGATGGAAGAAAAAATAAATAAATAGATAAAATGGTCCAGAAAATGGTCCAGAAATGCTGAAATATAAATGAAGGACTGAAATAATCTACACTTACTTTATGTAGTGGCATAGATATAAAAAAAACCCTGGGTTTTATTATTATTATTATTTTTATTGAGAATCCTTTTTCTTCCCAAGAAAATAGTTTATGTAGAATGTCCTAAGAAGCTTCAATTTTTGTTTATATATCCATATATATGAGTGGTGGTAATTTGAAGTCCTCCAAACAATCACTTGTAAATTACAGCCTTTCTAAGCAGCAATATATATCCACAAATCAGTCCCAGGACACTGAAGCTCTATAAGAAAAGGTCTATTTATGTTACTCCAGGCAGAGAAAAAAAATTTGCTTAGTTTTATATAAAAAGAAAATTTCTTATTAACATGCACAGTTAATTGGATAATAAAAAAAGAAGGCCTGGGCTGACTAGAAAGTTGATGTAGAGAACTCCTGAGCAGTGTAATTCACCAGGGCAGGTAGAGGTTTACCTGCTGCACAGCCCCAGGTGTGGCACACTCACACTGGGGATGCTCCTGTCAGCAGAATGCTCTAGGATCAGACCCCTGATCCCAAATTCCAGCTCTCCCTGCTGCAGCAGGCAGGCAGCCCTGGAGCCTCCTCCTGTGTCAGACCACCTCCAGCCATGGGGAAGGGGTGCTGCTCTGAGCTTTACTCATGGGGATAAAACATGAGCCTGCTTTATTTTCATTTCATTTCCACAAACCCAAGCAGGTGCTGCCCATCACACCTTGCTGCTGAAAAGTCACCCCCTTGGGACCCTGGTTTGGGACATCAGTGGGTTATCTCTGGCCAGATCAGCCCTGCCAGTGATGTGTGTGCAGGGAAAGACAGCAGAGGTTCAAAGCATGGTGTGTTTGTACCTGCAGCTCTCTCCCAGCCTTTATCTCCTGCTGGAAATGCAATGTTTGGGGGGAGGTGGAGGAGCAAAGTTGCCAAAAAGTTGCTGCATTATCCTGTTATCAGCCATAAGTTGAGTTTCCAGCACCCTGAGCCTCACCACTTGTAGCAGCAGAGTCCAGATAATGCACACACTTTTTAAAATATGCTTTTCCTCAGAGCAAGGCTTTAGGAGAGGCTGCTCACAAAGCCAGCAAATGACATCAACCAAAGGTTCCATTCATCAAGTGGCTCCTTAAGTGGCAGGAGTACTTTATAGAGGCCAAAGCATCTCCTTGTGCACCTTTCCTTCCATAAATTACACTCTTGGCTTCCTCAGTGGAGCACAACTGGAAATGTGAAAAAAAACAAACCCTAACAGTTGTGTTGGGTCAAGTATAAGAAAATAAAAATTATTAGAAAAATGCATCCAGGGCACTTTCTCAAACACTCAGGTGAGTTTAAACATGAGCTTAGAGAGCTTTTGTCTTCACCTTCCATCAGTGCACAAGCTTTGCCTACAGAGCGTTTTGTGTTAGGGGAATATTAATCCTGTGCACACCAGTCTTTCCTTTTGCCATATTTTCAGGGAATTAGGGCATTTCTAGGACTGTGCAGAGGGAGAGTGCTGGGGTACTCTGGCAGGACACCAGTGGCAATTGGTGAGAGCCTTTGCATTGGCCAGCACAGCCTGAGCACAGACAGAACACACTCAAAACCAAAAGGGACAAAAAACCCCAAACTCCATTAATTCTGAGTGCCAACAGTTTCAGGAAGAGCCCAGCCCCTTTGCAGATATTCAAAAATAGGAGCTGTGCTTGGTGAAGGAATTATTCACTGTGAGTTATTTGCTCTGCTAAAAGAAGGAAGGATTTTGTTTTTTAGGTTTTTTGCCCTTTTAAGATGGGTTTAGTGCTTGTGCAGTCCTCGAGCTGCCAGAGCAGTGTGGCACTGCTGGGCATCACTGCAGCCTGGCAAGAGAGAGCTCCTGGCCATTAATTGCTGGATGGCTCCATGTCCTCCAACTCCTTCCCCCCTTGCAGCCCCAGACATTGATGAATTTTAAGCTAAAAGACCAGCCGAATTTATTATCCTCCATTAGTCTAATACAATACAATTTATTTTTAAACAGCTTCGCTCATGCAAAAGCATCCCAAAATGATTCACGGCAGATGACAGGCTCTGCATGCAAATCCAGGCAGTTTATACCCTCCTGCAGGAGCTGTCCCACGGGCTGGACCACAACCAGGAGGATTTGATTATCCACAAAATGGCATCATTGTGCTTTGTCCCTCAGAATGTGCAACCACAGCAAGGTAAATACGGGAAACAGCACATATGGGCAGAGCCAGGGGAGAGACAAAGGTGGGTTAAAATAGGAAAGGTTGAGCAAATCACTCTGCAAAAAAGATGCTCAAGAAGTTGGGAGGAGAGGGAGAAGCAGAAGGAGCAAGCAAGGGCACTGTGTGGAAACCAGTGGCACAGAAGGTGGAAGCTGCTGCAGAAGAGCAGGGAGCTGACCCAGGACTCAGAGGAGAGAGAAATGCAGCAGCTTGACAGGCAACAAATTTATTTGCATCAGTTCAGGATCAAGCCCAGTGCCATTTCTACAACCAACCAACCAGCACTTTCCAAAAAACAGTTACAGAATTTTTTTTGACCAAGTCTCTCCCCAGAGTGGTCAGGACAGATTTACTTAAATGACAGAGGGGGAAACCTCTCACCACAACAGCTGACTCAGTCTCTGTCCCAAAACCCAGCAGGAGGGGGTGGGAGCTTTGTGACCAGGCTGGGGCATCACTCCCCACAGCAAAGACCTGTCCTGCAGCCAAGGGCTGGGCTTTGGCATGGTTTGACATTCCTTCCCTTCCATACTATTGCAACTCTCAGCAAGAAGTCAGAACAGCACAGCACCAGCACATCCCATGTGCCCATCACTTCCCCCTCACCCAGGGTGTGCAGACACATCCTGCACTTGCTCCAGCCCAAACAAAAACTCAGAAAAAGCCCAGTGTCCCACCTGTTCCAAACAGATACTCCCAGCATCTCACCCCAAACCAGCTCCCCACCACCTGCACAAGGTGTATCCTGATCACGGTGCTGCAAACGCCCCAAAAATCAAAACAGATGAATCCCATGAGATTAATTGCATCCCACATGATTAATAGCAGGAAAGCTGTCTCAAATGCCTTGATTCTTTTTTTTCCTCCTCATAAAGAAACAGACACTTATGCCATGTGAGAAATAAATTTTTCCTTCTGATTTTCTCCTTGTCTGTAGAACATTTATAAAGTGGAAAAGCCAGGGGCAAAGCTTGTCAGGATTGTCTTTTAAGGGGTTAACATTTGTAAGATGAATGCTGTGAGAACTCTTTTTTTTTTTTTTTAATTAAAAAATATATTTCTGGAGCAAAAAACACAAGCAATAAAGAGTGTTTGCCTGTTGGGAGACTTGTTTTGTAATGTGGTATGAATAACCAGCTGACAATCAGTTTTTTTGTTTTCTGTTCGTATGGCCAATGGCTACGAGCCAGCCAACTTTATTGTCCTTGAAATGTCATGATTTTGAGTATGCACAGAATTCTTAACTGCCCAATTTACTGCATAACATCCCTTTTTATTATATGGCAACAATGTGATCCTGGGCTCAAAGACTTACTAGTTAAGAAGATTATGTGTTTTCCTTTTTCTGTTTTGTTAAAGTGCCAAGTCTTGCATTTTTGGCATCTTCTAAAGAATAAAATGTCTTCTGAAATATTCTTTCCAAGCACAGAAGTTACCTCAGAGGAGCTCGGCATGGCAGGGCTTTTCAGTACTTTCTCTTTCTCTCAGAAGTTCACACGCATTTCTTTTCCTCAAAAGCTTCCAATTTCTGTCTCTTTGTGTGTATTGACAGCAAAAAAAAAAATTGTCCTTCATAAGTTTGTGTTTCTTTACTTTACTGATAATTCATTTCTCTCTCTTTTTATTTTTTTTCCCCTTTCCCAAGTGTTGAACACTTATGGTAGTGATGAGGCAGCATCCTTGGCCACATCCCTGCATCCACAGCATCCTTGTCCTGCAAAGTTTCATGCTGGGAGTGCACACCCCAAACTGGCAGAGTTTCTGCCAAATTCAGCTCTGGCACAAAGGTGAAACCCTTCCCTTTGTGGGAGATGGATGTGTTGAGTGTGACAGTGCTGACTCCCCCAGGGCTGGCACCCAGGGAGCAGGAATATGTTGGAATATGTTGGAATATGTTGGAATATGTTGGAATATGTTGGAATATGTTGCAGCTGGAGAGTGCAGGGGCCCATCCCTGCTGCCCTGGGTTTCAGGAAGGCAAGGAACAGTGTGACTTTGCATCCAGCTCCTCCATCTGCCTGTGCTTCCCCAGGAATGGAGCCTTTTAGATATGTTTTCATCAGCTGACATTTAAGTATGGATAAACAACTATTATGCATGCACTAAATATTCATGTTTTACAACACTGCCATTGCACTGAGGAATTATTTATGAGGCTGCTGCTCCCTGGTGGGGTGAGGGGACCTGGTTCAGGGCAGCCAGGAGCAGCCCCTGGGCTGTCACTGTGGCCATGACCCAGCCACAAGGCTGATGTTTGCCAAAGGATGGCATTTCCTGGAGCTTCCTCTGAGGTGCAAAGGCAAGGCATCCTGCTCTGGAGGATGTTGTGTCCTGAACCTTTGCATTCCAGCTGAGACTTTGGGGCACCTTCCCTCCTCCTCCTCCTCCTCTTCCTCCTCCTCTTGGGGGCTGAGGTCACTGCACTGTGTGTGCTGCCAAGGCAGGATGCTTCACTGCATCTCTGGGCTCTGTCCAGCAAGAATGTTAAGAAATAATAATTAGAGAAAACCTAAATTGTGGCAAAGATACACTCTTCTGAGAACACCAAACTGCAGACAGAAGTCCTTTCCTCTGAACCCAAGGGCTGCACATTAAAGGGGTTTCTGAGGTTAAATAACAGACTTGCTGAAAAGCCATTCTTGAAGACTGGAGCCCTTCTATAGCTGCTGCTGAAGAATGGGGACAGGGACACCTTGGGCAGTGTCCTGAGCACCCCTGAGGCACCAACCAGAGGTTTGGGGAGTCACTGCTGTGATGGGACCCAAAGCCAAGGGGGGAAGAGAGATCCAGCAGCTCCCAGGCTGGATGTCACCAGGGTTGTCCTTGGAGGGTGGCAACCCATATCTGAGCAGCACTGATGGCCACTCTGCTATCACTAACAGGCTTATGTGCAACTCCACTGGGATGGGCAGGGATGGCAAAGTGCACAGGGAAGCATTTTGGGGGGGAAAAAAACCCCATGTGAGCTGCAGAGGGAGAGGCAGAGCAGAGGAAATTGATGCTTCTCCACTGCTGGGAGGCACATGGGCCTGGAGGGTAAGCCCCAGAGCAAAACAATATTTTCATTAAATAAAATCACAGTTTTCTACAGTTTCTGTAGGGATGTCAAGACCTTTAAGAAAATGCCTGATTCTATTCAATAATAATAAAAAAGCTATTCTCAAGGTAATTTTCTAAGTAAAATCACCCATAAAGGCTCAGTTACATTAGCAACATTTCTTTCCAGCAGTGTTATTACCAAGGACTAAAACAGGCAGCTGGCCCCTCTGCTCCCCTTCAGGCAGACAGCAGGCAGCACCTTTTTCCTCTCCTCAAATAATTTAAGTTAGTAGTGAAACATTCCTTCCAGGAAGCTCCTGCATCTTCAGGTTCATATGCCTGGTCAGCAGTGGAGCCTGGATGTGCATTTATATTTACACTTCCTCTGTTTACATCACTTATGAGGGGCTTCATAGTGCTTCTGTGGCAAAACTGATCTCTGGGGTTTTTTTGGGCTCCAATTGCTCATAAAAACCACCCAGTATTTGGTACTTTCATCTGCAGCTGACCCCCTACTTCATTCCACCTTTCTGCTTCCTGCTGTTTCTCTGGGTTTGGTCCTTCCAGCCCTGCTTTCTCTCAGACCTTTACAAAAAACCTTCAGCACCACAAAACTGCCCTGCCAGATGTCTCAGCCTGGCCAGAGTTGCCCTTGGCATCCTTCATCCTTTAATTTTGCCAATAAAACCAGAGCAAGACAAGGATGGGGTCATCCCTTTCCTTCAAGGAGGGGAAGGCAGCTGCTGCTGGAGGAGGGAGGAAGGACAGGGACAGGGTTTAGCAATGGGACACAGAGTGTGCTAATGAGCTTTCACTAAAAAGCCATTTCCACCTCCAACAATTCCACACCCTGAGCTAGCCAGGACAGCCCCGGGTACCTGATGATTGATGTCACCATGGGGCATCCCCAGCTCCATCCCACTGCCTGTCAGGCACAGCAGGCACAGCTCATGGACTGCTGGATCATTTGGGGAAGTGGCTTTTGGGTGATTGCTTGGAGGATTTTGCTCACAGCTCCCCTCAGGGATTTGGAAGGGAGGCTCAGGGCCATCACCCTGCTGGTGCACAGACAGACCTGGGTGAGAGTGGCAGGGGCTGCTGTGGCTGGGGCTGCTGGGGGAGCACTCCCTGAAAGCCTGAGGGAGCTGTTGGTGCTGCAGACGCCTGCCCCTGTATCCCATACGTCTGCTGATTTCCATACTAAAGACATTTACTGTATATGTTTGCCGCCAGGGAAAGCTGCTGTCTACGACTCAGCTCTATTACTGGAAGAGCAGCATTTGTGCTGCTCTCAATATTGCATTTCCAGGACCTGCTCTGTGGCTTTGGAAATCCTCCTCCCACGTCCCCACATCCCCCCTGGGCAATTAGGGAGATGCCTGGTGGGGGTGATGCCCCCTCCCCTTGTGGCAGCGAGCGGTGGGAGCCATCCCTTCTTGGCCTTGGGAAGCGCGGCTCACGGGCAATGACAGAGGGATGAGATGCAAATACAGCATTTCTTGTAAAGTAAATTAAGCTAACAACGAGGTAACAAACTGCTGTTAGTATTAGATTAACTTGTTTGGCAGGATATGGAATGGGGTGAGCTGGATTGCCGGTGGCGGAGTGCTCAATAGCGCTAATGCTGCTCAGGGAAGTATAACATCCCTCTGACAGACAGGGGCATGCTCCAAAAATAAAATAAATTAAGTCTGCAGGAAGAGCCAGAATCTGTGCAGCAATTACACCAGCATTAAAGATGAATGGAGACGAAGCCTAAGATTTTGATTGCCTTTAAACACTGGCTTGTTTTTTAATCTCCAAATCAGACTGTGCTGTGATCAGCCATTAGCCCCAACCGCAAAAAAGAGAGAGAGAGAGACAGAAGATCCTAGATTTTAACATCTGTAGTATGAACTTAAAATTCCTCTTTGATCTAAGATAAGGAGGCAAATGGCAGATAATGCAGAAGTCAAAGGCAGCTGAGTGCAGTTGGCAGCTGGGGCTGACATTGGGAAGGATGAGGCTTGGGCAGAGGGGTCACAGGCAGCCGTGTCCTCGGCACAGGGACTGAGGCACAGGCTTAAATGTCACACTGTGTGCCAGTGGTCACTAAACTGATTAAGCAGTGGTTATCTTTAGCAGTAAAAAGGCTATCTGCTAATACTAAATTATTAGCAGCTAAAATGCCATTTACTCTGCTCTGATTCCTTGAATGAATATTTATGCCAAGTGATGACTATAACACCATCAAAAGGTTTCCATGCTCTGCTCCAGAGAGTGGAAGCGATTATTCAACAGCAGGTCTGCACTCCAGCCCTTGTTTCTATTAAGCAAATTTGCAGCATTCAGGCAAGAATTCATGATTGCATTGTCCTCCTGGGATTTTTATTTCCAAAGGTATCCCACGTCCAACACTCCTTGGGGCACAGGCTGTGGCAGGTAGACCTTGTCTGCTGTGCAGACACAGAAAAGAGGGATACAGATGCTGCACAATTTCTCCCTTGTATGTTTTCTTTTTAAAATGTAAGATAATTGGATATTTGCCACACCCCATTCAGCACTGAGAAGTTTTGTCCTGCCCCAGGCTTTACTCCCAGTCTCCAGCCGGGGCTTTTGCATGAGCCAGCATGAAATTCCTCTCTAGGAATCAGATCTACAGCAATGGTGATAAATCCAGAGGGCTGCCCATCAGAAATGAAGCCCCTGCACCTCAGCAGGGGAGCAGTGCCTGCATTTCACAGCAAGGCCAGGTGCAGAGAGGCAATGGGAAGCCACTGCTCCTGAATCATGACCCACGGTGTAACTAAGGTACCTTTCTCTGAAGGACTCAATTTTTAAACTGGCACCAAAACCCTCCTTAAGAATCTGAGCTGTAACTGAACAGCCCCTCCAGCTTGTTTGGTGAGTGGTTTTGGTTTGGTTTTACTGCTCCCCTCCTCACAGGACAGCAGCCTTGCCCTGCCATTGTGTGCTGAACTGCAGCAAATCCCAGGGGCAGGCAGGCAGGGAGCCATCAATCCAGGCAGGGACAGTGGCTGTCTGGCAGCCCATTTCAAAGCGAGGAATTGAAACATTTGGGCAACAAGCTGCTCCTTCCGTAGCCCCAGGGTGGCTGCTCCACTAGCCTCTCCTGAAAGAGCATCAACTCTCATTTGTTTCTCAAAAGACAACCTCCCCCCACCCCAAGAAGCACTAAAATGGAGCAGCAGTTTAAACACCACATATCCATGGGCAGCTATTAGTGGCTCCTTAATTGATACTCCATGTTTATGGGAATATAAAGGGATGAGGCCACGCATTTTATAATGGGTCTCCCACCCTTAAACATCTGTTTGTAAAGAAAAGTCACTCAGTCAATCCCCATGTCTGAGGTAGCTCTAAATGACAGGCAATATTTTGAAGCATGCTAAGTGTCTGGTGGTGTTTTGCTTCTGCTCAGCCATTATTCAGCACAGGTGTACATAAAAGCATTTCATGCAACAGGCAGAGCAGCACCAAGCTGCACTGCATCTGGCATTTGCAATTCAGAGAACACACACAAGTGACCCAGGACCAGCAACCAATTAAGTCACATCAGAAAAAAAGTACTCGGTGCCTATTTATTAAAGGAAAGGGGGGTAAATCTAAGAAAAAGCAAGAAGAGAAAATAAATAGAATTGCAGCCATCCTTTACAGCTACTGGTGCACTATATTAAAGTGACACTCACTATACAAAGAAATGTGTTTGATACAGTCCAGTGGGTTGCACATGAATTGCATAACCTTGAAAATCATTGCACAAAGCATCGCAGCAGGAACACAGCTCAGGATTTTTTCTCTGGGAGATGCTTCAAACGTGATGGCTTTTGTTGCATGGGAGGTCAAAGCACCTGGCACGGAGTAAACAAGAAGGGCTGGGAGCTGGGATCTGCTGCATCAGCACCTGGTCATGTCCCAGCCCTGACATCAGCTCTCACAGCAGCTCTGAGCTGCACAAGTGATGCCCCACGGGAAAACCCCACTGCCTAGCAAAGCCTTGAAATTAATATTCTGATCAATGCCCAGGCACCTGTTGGCAGGGCTGCAGGGAGCCTAGACTGGAGCCTCGGGATCAGGCAGCCAGCGGGAATTCCATGGCAAGGCTCTGTCTGAATCCACAAGGAGCCTCAGCCAGCAGCTCAGTGTGGCACAGCAGCCTCAGTTCCCAGCCATCACCTGCCCCCAGCTCATTCCCACCCATCAGTCAGGGAAGCAGGTGATTGGATGCAAGTCTGCACAACCCTGCAGCAGCATTTCCCCCAGTTATTATGAGAGAATCTGCCTCTGCTCTGATCCATGCAGTTTCCAGGGATCTATGTACATGTTTACAATAATCTGCTCAGCTAAAGCACAGCAAATACTTTTGCCACACAGGGAAGAAACCACAGCAACGATGACCAGGAAACATTCATAATTTTTAATTCACACCAGTAATAAAATTGCATTACATTTTTCATAAAATAAATGTTCCAGTTTATATACAGAAAACAGACTGTACAGAGCCCTCCCCCAGACCCCAAAAACTCACAAACATACAGGCAATGCAGTGCTCAGCTAAGCAGGCACAACTGTACATCTAAAATTGTAACTGCTTTGTGTTGGGGGGGGGGGAAAGTACTACAATGTATATAGTCCTCTCTGGACCAAGAATTAAAAAAATATTGCAGGCAAGCTGACGGGCGCCCTCGCTGCTGGTGCGGCCGAGCGCCCATCCCACAGTGCTCCAGCCAAGCAGGGGCTGTTATTGAACCTGGGACTCGAAGCTCCCGTTCAGCTGCCCTTCCTCATAGTCCATCTGACACAAGATCATGTTGTTCTTCAGGAAAAATTTGTCTCCCACGCAGAATCTGGAAGGTAATAAAAAGGGTTAGTGGGTGTGGGTAGGAACAGACAGCAGAATTTGAGACAGTTTGGGTCTGAAGGTGACTCTGGTGAGCAGGGTTTGATTTCCAGCCCTGCCAGTGCTTCTCCCCTTGCCATCCCAGGCTTTTGTCCCTTTCCCTGCCACAGCCACAGGGAGCAGTCCCACTCTCTGCAGGGTCCCGTGCCAGCTGCAGGAGGAGGTTGGGAGCAGTTAAGGGATTTGTCCCTGCAGACAAGAGATATTGGCTCTCCAGCCAGGAAATCAGGCGGGCAATATTACACAGAGCCTATTTGAAGTTTTTGCTGGTATCCACATTTCCACAGCTCCCTCGGGTGAAGCAGTATTTACACTAATTTCCAGGCAAGGACTGGCTATTAAGTCCTCCCTCACCCCCTTGTGTACAGTGCTGAACAATAAATAGAAATTTCTCGGTGGCTGGACTCCTAACCTTTATCTTCATTGAGCGAAGGGCACTGCTCTCTATATACCATGTAAATTGTTCTGTTTGTCTTGAAGTTGACAGAGAAGCTTGTGATATTTAACAATTTTATTTGACCATTAAGGTCAAAAAAGTTCCACATATAAGATCGGAGAGGTGTGAATTGACAGCCAATAGCTTTTCCCGCGCCCTGCCTGCTTGCTCAGGAATCAGAAGCTAATCTTTGCTTCTTAAGATAACAAATAATGTCCTCTGCACCCAATTTGGGGGCTGCTTTTTGTCCATCACGCTGGCAGGGCAATGACAGACCAAGAGCTGAGTCTGGAATCAGCCTCAGGTGCCTAAAGCAGAGAGACCCTGGGTGAGGCACTGTGCCTCAAGGCAGCTCTGCACTGAGAGGAAGGGCTAGGTACCAGCCTCTGGCGAGGACAAATATCTGCAGGGCTTTGAAGGAAGATCACTGGAGGTGACCCCATCCTCAGGAGACTTAGCAGCCCTCAAATGCCCATTTCTCCTGCTCCCAGGCAGAGCTTTGGCACTGCCCACCCCTTGTCTAAAGTGCTTTCATCATCTGTAACTCAGGCAGCTTCAGGCAGAGCATCTCCATAAAACTGAGTAATTTCTGCTAAAAGAACAGGACTGATAATTTTAGAGCTTCCTTACAGGCCCAACACAGGCACAAGTTTTCTCCAACTGGATGCCTGCAAATAAGCTGATTAATTTGCCAAGTTGGTACAAGAGAGAACTGGGAACTGGTTCACACTTGATAGGATTTAATTGAAGACTTTCCCTCTTCTTCCCTCTGTGGACATGCTCTAGTAGTTTTGATATTCAACCTTTTCTGTATATTAAAAAGATAAAAATTATTTCTAATTTCAATTAACAGATTTTATGGTAAAAACTGTACTGCACACACTCTCCTTAACACCAGGAGCAGGTTTGACACAATAAATAACAGACACAGCTGCTTCCTTTTCACTACTTATCCCCACCTTGAATACCATATAAATCTCCAGGAAGAGAAATGGAAAAATTACTCTTGCCACCAGCATCATCAACAGCTAAACCTGGCTCTGTGTGTAGAGGAGCCAAAGAAGGAGCTGGAGAATTTGGGAGCTGGAAGGTGTGGAAGTGTGTATGAGCACATGGGAACCAAAATGCTCTACAGGGGTACCCTAATATGATGTGAAGTTTTGGGAGAAGGGTTTGATTCCCTGGAAAGGAAACTGTTTCTACCTGCAAGTAAACTGGGATCTCTTCAGCTGATGCAACACAGCTGGACACAGAAGATTTAACAGGGTTAAAGTTAAGTTATTCAGGCCCAGTTTCACACTGCCAGCCCCCATGCTCAGAGCAGGGATGTTGCAGAGCCCATCAAATTCCAGCCAGGAGCAGTGAGAAATAGATGCTGAACCTACTCTGCCATTTCTTAAGAGTGATTTTCTTCTGAGCAAACCCACACTTCAGATAATGGCAAGAGAAGCAGCTGGATTTCCTGCAACCCTTGTAACACTGACCTATCAGCAGTGACCAGCTTTTATTCAGCACTACAATGACCATGATTTCAGAACAGTTTAAAGCATAGTAGGTTGAGGGGTAATGCAGTACTTGATGCAAAACTGATGTTTTGAGGAATGAAAGCAATGAAAACATTGCACACTTGGTAAAAACATTAGAGATGTGGCTGTGATAGATTAAGCACTCTATATAAAGTCCAGCTATAGAAGGGCAAGCAAGCTGGAAGAGAACTAAGGAAAGGGCTTCATCATCAAATCTTTTCAGAGCTGAAGGACAAGACGGGGTTTCAGGTGAGGTTTCCAATCCAGAGGCAGAATTGGTATCCAGCTCTGCAATTTTGACTTTAAGGTTACTTAATCTCACTGTTCTCAGTTCAGCATCCAGTGCTGTCAGGTACAGGATCACTTCCATTCTGCCCTTTCAGGCCCAAATCTCTACAGAATAAATAATAAAAACATGTAGCCCTCTGACCCTAGCCAAAAGTAAGAATCTACACATAGCCCATCTTTCAGAGCAACCCAGCCCCTCACAAACTGAGCAAATCCCTTGTGCATCCCAGCACAACTCTGCCAGAACAGGGGGATGACCTGCATTCTCCTATTGGGCACTGACAGCCCTGGAGATTGTCTGAAGGACAGAGTGGGACCACAGTGGAAACTGAAGAGGGAAAGGAGGCAGAGAGGTGCTTTGGAACTTTTGAAATAAAGGGTGAAATTTGAAAGAAATTACTGAGAATGAAAACTAGGCAGCACTAGGATTTTCTGGGAGAAAAGAAGGGTGAAGTAGGGGTTTGGTGAGAGACAGCCTGCAGACTTCAAGGACAACCAGCACTCCTGACTGTGCACTCCAGGGCTGCCTGAAGGGACTTTATAATCCTCCAGGTTCAGTGTGGAGTTTGGGAGCAACCCTGTCCTGCCCAGGAACCATTAGGAGGCTGAAAAGAGCTGATCCTGAGAGCTGAGCCTGGCAGCACCCACAAAACTCCTGAGATAACTCAGGGAGACAAACCCCAGAACAGCCTGGTGACTGCAGCAGCATGGAAGGAGCATCTCGGGGGATCAGCCCTGTGTTCCAGAGTCACAAAACTCAGCTGGGCAGCTGGAGGGTCCCGCAGAGAGCCCAAGGCCAGGAGCCACTAGGTGTCACTGCCGCCCCGGCACTGCCACCGCGCCGAGCCGGCGACAGCATCCACGGGAATCAGCTGTAGCTCCGGGGAAAGCTGGGATTCACACACGTGTGGCTGCTTCACACACCCCACTGTGGCTCTTTTCTGCAGTGAGCAAGGAATGTTCAAGTCAGGATTTTAGCTTGACTTTTACAGAATTGGGTTCTCCACTTTCCCACAAGTTTTGTCATCCCTCTCACACTTTGCCATGGAACAAGGCATTGCATCCTATTTTCATCTTTGGGAAACACAACCACAGATCCAGAACAGGAACACCTGCACAGCCCTTGGACCCTGGGCAGTCACTGCAGCCTGACTAAGTAAGCAGTAAGGACTGCAAGCAGTTGCAGGCCTTAGACAAGGATGGACAGATGGATGCATCAGAGGTGACACAGTATCACATCTGGTCCTGTGGGCCTCCATTCTGCCTACAATGATCAACAAACATGGTGCTGGGAAGAGTTTTCACAGCCCTCCCAAACTCAGCTACGGGTTGAGGTAGTTCAGGTAGTTCAAGTGAAAACACTGTGCATGGCCCTGTATTATACTCCCTGATGTCCATCAGCAGAAATATATAAACCCCACTCAAAGTTATACCACCAAAATCCCCTATTAATTACACAACAACTAAAGGGATTTGTCCCTAGTGTTGGAAAGGGCTTAGCCAAAGTATTTTTCTCCTTCCTGTCCCTTCTCTTTATAATTTTTGTTTTGCACCCCCAGTTTTGAGCATGTCAGAAATGTGATTTAAGTGAGATAACAACAGTTTGCCAGAGGAGGTCCATTCTCCATCATCTGCCTTCTGCAATGAGGGTAGCTCCTGAAAGGACGCTGGAGCAGTTTGTTTTATTCAGCAGCAGCTGCACAGGCTGTTTCTGTGTCCTCCCCCTCGCCCCTCCAACTCCCACCAGCCCTAAGGGGATTTGCACTGAAAGGGCCACAGGTACTTACATGCATCCCCAGGTCAGCCTGTGAGCCCAGCCCCAGCCCTGCCTGCAGCCTGTGAGCCCCAGACAGGCAGGGCACATCAAACATTTCCCCTGTTTCGTGGGCAAAGGTATAAATTATTTTGTGTGTACAATAATTGTGTCCTCACCGCTGGTTGCAGAGCTGACAGGCAAAGCAGTCCAAATGGTAAACATTATCTCTGGCCCTCATCACCATCTCAAAGGCAGGGATCAGTTTACTGCAGGCAGCACAATTCCCGGTGGTACCAAAGAGCCTGCCAAAGAAGCACAATCATTAGAAGCCATTTTAATTAAATGGTGGAAGGACTAATTAAGTGTAATTAGCAGTATCAAATACTGTATTGCACCAATAAATAGAAGTTGCAGTCTCCATTTTACTGACCAACCAGCGTGCAGGAACTTGGGATAAAACTGCCTGGTGAGCAGGCTCCGATCGTCGAGATGAAACTTCATTTGGTTTGTGAGCCTAGGGCTAATTTGCTGTCTAATGGAGAAAAGCATTAAACACTTAGAGCACTATTTTGGGGCTCACAAAATTTCAGTCAAAAACTATCTGCCTCTCTGCAGCAGTGGGGTATGTGCTGAGAGCTGCCTGTCCTGCTCCACATGGGCTTGGCTGCAGCCTGACAGAGGGACAGGCTGGCAGCAGGACACGGAATCCTGCAAACTTTGCCAACCCTGGCAGGCAGCACTGTGACAGATCTCAGGAAAAACCTCACTCACCTGGTGCTTAGAGTGAAAAAAGCATGAGTTCTCTTCTCTTGCAATGAGTGCACAGCATTTCTCCAGGCATCTCAGAGAGCAAGCCCTGCTCCCTGGCTGTGCCCCCTCCTCCAGCCTCCCCAGCCCTCCCGGGAGCCAGCTAAGCCCTTCCACGGCGGCATGAACAGCACGCTCAGCCGTTCCACTTCAGCTCCCTGCCCCTCCAGGACAGCCCTTCAGCACTGGAAGCTTTGCCATTTCCATCTTGGCTCTTGCTATCTGTCTCCCCAGATTGCTGCTGCTGCTGGGGGACTTGTGCAAGACTGTGGCATCCTCCCTGCAGCCCCTTTGCCCGAGGTGTCCCTGAGTGTGCCAGGGGCTCGGTGCCACCGCAGTGTCACAGCACTGAGCCACGGGCTGACAGAACCAAGGGTCACCCCAGCCCCTGGTCACACGTGGTCAGTCACTTTGCCTAGAAGATGACAGAAATGGCATTTTGGGGGTGATGAGCCTCAAGATGTACGATCCCTGCTGGCCATTAGCTCGGTGCACACAACGCGCTGCTGCCCGCGGACAGATCTGGGCTCGCGGTTTGTTTCGAGCCATCGGTTCTGGCTGATTCCACAACACGCAGATGAGAAGCATCAGGAAAATCCATAACCAATTTCTAAACCTGCAATTTGCCAGGCTAATCAATACTAATTATTACTGGCCAGTAATTGTGAATTAAAACACCCAGCAGTGTTATAGAAACCTCCACACAACTCTCCCACCCTCCTACAGTGCTGTGCTCCTGATGTCAGCTCGCTCTCCAGCTATAAGAAAGCCCACCCTTCTTTTTCTTTAGAACTGATATCAGTGGTCTTTCATTAGGCCTGGCTGGAAAATCCTGGCCCTTCCTATGAAGAAACAGCACTATGTTTTCCCTGAGAGCTAAACCACACAAACCAGAACAGAAACACTCATGCAGGATGGAAAATCCTCAAAAGGAGTACCAAAATTTCTTCCCCCGTGATTCCACCATCTGAAGGCTGAAAGGCAGAGTGAAATCCCAGCTGTATAATTTGCACCAGTAAAAGGCAGTCCCTTTCTCCCTGCAAGCTGACCCCTCTTGCTCCTACCCCCACAGGCAGGGGCTCGGCTGCCTAACGCCAGCAGACCGGACTGGAAAAATGCGGCACTGAAAAGCGTCCAGGTCTCCACCCTGGAACGCCCTGGCTCTCATTCAGCACCCACTCACAAATCAAGCCATTACTCCAGACATCCCTCCCTTCCTCAGCCTAGCTGCCCCTTTCCACTTGGGCACAGCAAAGCCTGATAGCTTTTGCCAGGATTTTCCCATTTCCCATAAAACCAGGCATCCGTTTTTAGAGTACCCAAGTCACAGCCAATTCAAAAAAATGAGTCAAATGCATTAGGCAAGGAAACTGGGAGGTTAATCCTAGATTTGCTCTGTGCCCAGCACTGCTACATGCACAAGTATAAAATATCCATTATTCATTAGCATCACAGTTGTGTGGAGCTCAATCTAGATTAAACAAAATAAAGGGGCCCCAGACAGCACCATTTGCATTGTTAAGCAGGTGCTTTTCTTCAGCCTTCAAATAGGAGACTTTTCTAAATGGAAATGATGGGGAAATTTGGACAGATGTTCACTTAACTATTTAAACAGTTAGCTTAAGAAACATGAAAAATGTATTTGGCATCGTATTCACCTGTCTCCTTTCAGGGGTTTTGGGGGTAAACCAATTGTTAAACAGCTTTGACTGTTTGCATAAGATCTGAAGCTTATGTTCTGTCCAGCTGAAATCGTGTTGCCTTCTAATGTCTACATAATGTGGCTTCCAGCGAGTCAGTGTGCTAATCTTTGTCTCTTCTATCAAGTTTCACAGTCCTCCATACCCTCCCTTTCCCAACAGATGAGCATTTCACACTTATTCTAGCACCTCCTAATTTTAATCTGCTTTTCAGGCAGTGATTTAGAGCCCTATGTATTCACCATGCTTCTAAAAATACGCTGGAACTTGTAGCTCAGCAAACATGACTTTTCTGTAATCTGTTGGAAGAAAATGCAAAATGAACAGAGTCTTTTGCCTTTTTTTGTTTGCTTGTAGAAAACCTGCCACCTCTGATAGCTGCTGATCCAGAGGCTACTTGAGCTGAAACTTCCTGAAGTGGGGAGCTTAACGTTATTGGAAGGAGGGAGAGAAGATGAGGGGCAGGAGGAAAAACTTTCCTCCCCAAGTCCCTAAAGTGGCTAAAAACTTTCCTCCCCAAGTGACTAAATTTAAAATAACCCCACATGAACAAACTGATCTGCATTCTGTCCCCCAGACACCTTTGTAACACTCTCACACATTCACACACACAAAGTTGAAGCGCATTAGAAAAATCTATCAGAAGATGTTTAGCCTCTACTTACCAGCTCAGAGCCACTGGCATAAAAGAAGCTGGAAATACAGAAAGTTTTCAGTTTGGGGGTTGTTTTTCTTCTTCTAAAAAACCCTATTTATTCCCTTCCCTTTGAAGTTAAAAGGCAACAATTTTTAAGTACAGATTTATTCCCCCTTATGTAACAGGAAGACCCAGCCAGCTTGTAAATAAGCATAGACTATGCAGATTTAAAATTTAGCACAATTAAACTTTTACCCTGTGGTAGTAATTATGTTTAATGGCTCTTAGCCTGAACTTAACCATGTCTATTGTTGTCAGCCAGTCTAAAAGCAGGAGTTTGTCCAAGGACAATTTTGTGTAGTTTATGGGCACACTAAAAACCCCACTATGCTCTGTTTTCATTGGCCATTGATGTCAGTGTGTATAGTAAAAATTAAAGTTAATTGGCATACAGGAGCAGCCCTGAATGCAAATGAATTAATGGGAAAAGAAGGGAGTGCTCCTGGAAGCAGTAGGCAACTGTCAAAGGATGGGGTTTATGTGGTCTTGTCTGGGCTAAAGAGCAGTCTTGTGCATGGTGATCCAGACCTCAACAACTCTGTGAGTACACCTCAAATAATTCCAAACCATAGTGATGTCACAGCACCCTGCAGGGTTTTCTTTTTTTTTTTTTTTATTGGGGGAAAAGAATGGTAAAGGGTTCTTACTGTCAGGAAAACAGTAAGAAACTTCTCATGTGAAAAGGTTAAGTTTAGCACCTTTAAACAGATTTTTGTTCAACCAAGATGTTCAGGGGGGCTAAACTGAGAACCTGTTTGCCTATTTTTGTCTCCACTAGGAACAACAATCTGGTTTAGTCATTGCCTACAAGGAGAGAGTCCCCATTTCTTCTCACCCCCTCGAGCCTGGTGTCTGACTAGATAGCAGCTTGCAATCAAAAAAGAAGGAGAAAAATCTTCCCTCCACAGAAAGTGCAAAAATTTTGGAGCTGTTGACTTCATAGTTGGCAAAAAAAGAGGAAGCAGGACAGGCACATACAAATAATGAATGGTATAGAAAGGAAAGGTTGGCGTGTCAGTAGGATTTTTTTAAACACAAGAACAAAACAAGTTCAAAATTCACACAGCTGAGTGGAGACTGATATTCCCCCCCCCCCCAAAAAAAAGTTCTGTTAACACTGAAACATAAGAATTATGAACTGAAGGAGGACTAAACACTAACCTACAGATAAATATCTACATTTGTAGATATTATGTACAACTGCATATTTTTCTACATATTTATATATCCAGATTATCTGGATATACAACTTTTAGAAGAGCTATGGAACTCCATGCCCATGTCCTCCCCAGCCAGAAGGTGAAACAGGTTTTCACATACACATTCCCATCTACCTGCTGCTCTTTATTTCTTAATTTCATCAGGGCCTGCTGTAGAACAAGACTTGCTTTATGTACCTGAAATCTATCCTCATGAAAAGAAGCTGTTTTACTCCTACCTTTTGAAACAAACCAACAACTGGTTTTTCAGTGAGGGTGGCTCTTAAATACTGTAATTAGAATTCTTCTATCTCTGGATATTAGAAATAGGCTGAGCTACAAGTGTGATTTGACTGAAGCATTGAATATACCAATAAATGCAGGGAAAGCTTGAACATCACTTAAAAAGATAAAAAGAATAAGCTTAAAAGCATCTTCAGACAACTTTGCTGTAATTAGCCTTTGTGTAATATTAGAGAAAACCTCAGTGATAGGAAATCCAGCACAGTAAATACATATTAGCTGGTGCACCCTCCTATCCAGGACACTGCTGTCAGTGCTGCAATGGGAAGTCATGTCAGCTGAAGGAAAGGAAATGCATTTTGATATTAATGAAGTTGGTCAAGCTGTCCTCTCATGAAGCCTTCAAGTTCAATCCCAAAGAATTTACATCTTGCATGCCAAAGGGTTTGGCATTCAAGGACAGCACAGCAGGGGCAGTTGTGCCAGTATAAAACAGCCCCTGGCCCAGTGACCACACTGGTTCAGAGATTACTGGGCCTGAACTTCAAGGTTGCTCAAGGGAGTCTGTTTTCACTTGAAGGACACATCTGAATGTTCACTTATTTTCACTCCTTTGGCCTCTCCATATTTTCAGTGGGTATTTACAGAGGGGTTGGGAGCATGAGCAGGTAGGAGAAGGCCAAGCCCTTCTCCCCTGTCTGAGCCTTTCCCATGGTATAACTGGAGCTGCTGACCTTAAACCCATCCCTGCTCTGGCACTGCTGAACACAAGTGTATCAACATCCTCTTAGGAGAGTTTAAACACAGCAGTCAGAAAACTGCAAAGCTGAAAGTGCTAGAGGCATGCTGGTCTACCACAGCCAGGCAGAATTAGTCCCCATTAGCTTTCCTCCTCAGTGAGAAGTTGTGGAGATATAAAAACAAAAAGGGCAGAAAGCAAACAAACAAACCAAGTATGGGCACAGGCTGTGAGAAAGTCCTGGACCAGCTATAAAAATCTATACTTTAATATCACAGAGCATAGCAATGTTTCCAAGACACACTGTATTTTGAGCCTAATTAATCCTCCTTAATCTGTACAGACACCAAGTGTAGAAGTGAGGGTGTCCTATGCAGCATGCAAGATGCTCCCTACTGCGAGGCAAAAGCAGCACTTCAGCTTAGTGACATTTTTAGGCTTGGAGCAGACACCATTTGTTCAGTCACACTGCATTTACACCTCTCCTTCCCACACTAAACATGGCCCTTGAAAATCTAGCAGGGCATGCTCTTGGTGCAGGCATGCACACTGTGCTTCTCCAGAGGGAAAAAATATCCCAAATTCTCTCCTTTCTGCTGCAGAGCTGCTGCAGCTTCTGTGGGTTAAAACCACATTCTGAACATTAGTGGTGTCTTGGGGAGATGAACTGATATTCTGCCTGTTGGGCACACACATCCCAGTTCCCAAAGGCTTGTTCTCACACAGCCAGACATGGTTTAGTGGTCTGGCTCAGGGCTGTTGTCACTGACTTGGGGAAGGCCACCAGGAGGAGGGAATTTGCATCCTCCTGTGCCACCAGAGCAGGGCACCCATGTTTGTGCTCTTATCCCACAAGAAAATTAAACCCTGCGTATTTGACAGATACAGAACACCTCACCTGAAGGGCTCCTAGAAGTCATTCACTGACAGAATGAATGCCTGGAGGTGTTTGGAGCAGAGCAAAAACCCCAAGACACAGCCTCTGAGTAGTCTGAAGCAGGACCTGCCGAAGGTGGAGTTCAAGCCTCTGTGATACAGACAGTGCTGAGGGGTGACAGGGGATGGCAGTCCTGCCAGGAGGTCCCTGTCCCTCAGGTGGGATGCAGAGGGCTGCTCTGCACCAACACCAGGTGCAGAGTGATGGCATGCTGAGTTTGCAGCCCTGATGCAAACGTGGGAAAGTGGGTGAAAAGAACTACCATGAAACCCACTGAGAACAGCACCAGGATTTCCCAGAAAGCCCTTGCCTTTTACTGATTCACCATCATTTTTAAATGCAGGTTTTGAGCCTTCTTTGGCATCTAATTAAGGCCCCAATCAGTTTACAGGATGAAAAACTTTCCCAACACCAGCATATCAAACACGCAGAAGCAACAGTTCTGCTCCTCTCAAAGCAAGCCCGACTCGCCTTTGCTCGTGTGAGGGCACCATGCTGAGTAAAAAGGAAAAATCACGTTCTTCATCAGCACTTCACAGTAAAATTTAAGTTGTCAGCTCCTCACGGGAAATCCTGATGCAACACCCAGCCCGTCCCTGTGAAGCGGAGCTTGGTGAAATGTTTAATTACGCCTCGGAACAAACACACATCGCTGCGTGGGGGCTGTGAGGAGCCATCTGAGCCTGCATGCTAAGCTGCTCTGTCCCAGAAGCAGCTCCTTCAATAGCATTTGCTTATCAAAAATAATTAGAGGTAGGAATGCTGGAACTGCGATTATGAAACAAATGGTAAATCTATTTGCTGAGATGAAATGTATCGAAGATACATCGAGACACAGCTGGAGACTGAGGTGATACCACAAGGATAACAACTCGAGATCCAATTTCATCTTTCATGATTAAAAAATGAGCAAGAAAGTGTTTTATGAAAAGTGAAGGTTAACAAATGCTCCTTCACAAGCAATGACGACAGTTTATCTTTTGAAACAAATGATCAGGCTGCGGTCTGCTCGCAGCTCCTGGAACATGTGGAAAGATTTCTGCTGCAAACCCACCCAGGGTCAGCACACAGTGCTCCCAGTGCCTGGGAAAAGCCAGCTCCAAAGGAACACTGCCACAGCAGGGAAGGGGCTGGCACTGCTCCTGTCATGACCCAAGTCCATCCCTAGCCCCAGTCCCTGCAGTGGCCGTGGCTCAGCCCCTGGGAGGGGTGGCATAGGAGGGTCCCAGAGCTGCACAATGCCAACAAAATACTCCAGGAGCCCTCTGAGAATTCCTCTGACTGTTCTCCAGGTAAAGTGCTCCTTTTATGGTGCAACTACAGTGTGAAGTATGAAAAGGTATTTTCAGCAATGAGTTCTGCTAAAATTTGACTAGTAGACCAAACACTGTGAGATGTTTAATAAGGAAGAAAAAATGTGGATAGAGACTCTAAAACTACTAACGTGAAAAAATTATTTAATGATGAAAATGGTTAATTCTCCAAGAAGAAAAATTCAAATTACCAGGATGGAATAGACAGTAGAGAAGATTGTGATGGCAACTTTAGCTTCTTCTATTAATAGAACTAATAGTTAAAATTGAGAGAGAGAGAAATATTATGTGTAGAAGCCAACACAGGTTTTAAAGCAAAAAAATTGCTTTATGCTTCTATAAATATGGGACTGTGTAGCAATGCCCTTATTCCTATCCTTGCAGCCTGAAAGGGCTCCTTAGCATCAGGGGAACAGACCCCAGGAGATCAGCAGAATCCCTCAAGAAACCCCAGTATAAACTAAATTTACTTATTGGTGAGAATACAGTAGCTGTAAAGCTGCCTAAACAGCTGAAGACTAATTAACAACACTGTCACAGAATTAATGCTATTCCTTCCTATCTGAACTAGGAAATTCAGTCAAATGTCCCAGGATATGACAATTCTACTGTTCTTCCCAACAAAAAACAGTCAAAGTTCTAACACCCTAAATTCAGATAAAGTGAAAAAATATGTAATGTAAAGGCCACATAACTCTTAACAGTTTAACCATGTGGCACAAATAGCAACAGACTTCCCCCTGGGCAGGCCAGGGACTATCCCAACCTTAAAAAGGGAGGCAGAGGTGCTACAAGACACCTTTCAGGCACAGAAGTTTGTTGCAGAGACCAGGTTTAGCTGGTGCTGTGGCAGAAGCTGCATGGCCATGGTCAAACACAAGTCCCAACCATTGCTCTCCATGGTTCTTGTCATGAATTGCCCTCTCTTCACAAAGCTGGGACGTGGGCCATTCCTGGAGTCTGCAATGCCTGGCTTCTTTTCCATCTCCAGCACAGGATTCTGGTGTGCCCCAAAAAATCCATATCATCTAGGGGCCAGTGGGAAAATTACAGATTAGGCTTTTCTACCTCAAAGCAGCATTCTCGGGATAAACCAAGGAAAGAAAGGGCTCTAAAACTCCAGATTTAAAAAGGTCCTTCTAAACCTAACAGCATCAATACTGCTGTCCTTTGGCACTTTAACATGTCTGGTTTGATGCCACACATTATTTTTGTTATGAAACTAGAATAAACCAAAATCAATACGGTGCTTATTAAATGGACAAAACATGGGGTAGCTCACAGGTCTCAAAAAGCAAATGTAAATTGGAAACACTGTCCAGCTCAGTATTTCTAGCAGGGCTCTGCAACATATAGAAGAAAGCTGAATATCTATCTTCAGGGTCAAATTAAAAAAAAAAAATAAAATCACAAACACAACACTTTTTTGCAAGACCAGAAATGACAAAGTCAAGTGATAAATAATGGAGGATGACAGATGGAGAGACCGGATCACTTGGCAAGCTGGGTGCAAACAAGATAAAGAAAAGATAATGTATAAACAAGATAAAGTACAAACAAATACTTCAGAAAATAATGCAGCTGTTATTCCTGGAAAGAAAACTATTCCTGGAAGTAGCTCTCCTGAGAGATTTTGGGGGTACTTGTGATAGTATCTAGCACAACCCAATTGTGATACTGTGATGAAAGGCTTCCTCACAAAGGGAAGATCAAGAACTGAAATATTCTTTGCTGACACACCAGAATTATGTCCACAACACAGAAAGAGTACAGCTGAGCTGAAGAAGAACCAAAATGCTAATTTGGGGGTGGAAATCTCTGTGTTGAATTTGAACTTTCTGGAGCTCATTTTTTTTAGCTTAGCACAGAGAGGGTTAAGGATGGTTCCAGAGCAAGTGACTTGTGACATTAGCAAATACTCAAATTTAAGGAGGGTACAAAGATTATTTAATTATAATGAAGAGAGTTAACTCTTTCTTCTTCACACCCTTTCCATTTTTTCCAAAGGCTACTTCTTTTGTCTTTTCCACCCAGATGTGTTCATCCTTACCCAAGCTCCTCCTTTCTCACTTAGATTTTGGGGACACACCCCACCTAACCAGACATGGAGCTGCAAGTGCTGCCAGTGTGGCAGAATTTCAGCTGGGATATTTCATGTGTGCCCTGAAGAGTTTCAGCCCTAAAACCCTCCTGTGGGCAGGATTCTCTTGTGCACTGCTGGGCTGAAGGGCAAGGTGACAGCTCCCACATGGCAGCTGATAGACTCAGTCCTTCTATCTGGCTCAGTGCTTAATCTCTTGTCTTTAGAAGGAGAAACCTGTTTGCTCAAGTTTGCTAGGAAAATATTTACTGAAGATTTTCAGAAATGCGTTTTACATTGAAACACACGAAGCATCTGAGCACTGACACTAATCTAGGCAGCCCCTGAACACTGCAAGGTTAGAAGGCATTTTACCTCCCTGTCTTACAACAGCCTGTTGGGTTTGTTTTGCTTCAGATGCTTTGCTGGTTGAGCTTGCTTGGGAAATGCTATCAATGTTTGAGGAAAAATAAAAGAAAACATACACGTTAGCTGGAGATCAAGTATGTTCTTCCAAAGGAAAAACAAAGCAAAACTCAGAGTGTTTTGCAGTGTGACCCTCATAATAATGTTTACATTAGGTCTGCTGTCTTATTAATATTCATTTATGTTTGCATAAAGTATTTTGCACAAAACCCCCATACACACCAGGCAGAAAATCCCACGTGTTGTTATGTATTGCAGACACACACTGACAGAATGGTTCTAACTCTGAGCTAGTGATGGTCTCTGCTGATTTCCTCAGACAGAAACATTTTTTGAAGTTGATCTGTAATTTTTGATTTTTGCTCTGTTTAGTTAGGGAAGAGACAAGAGCCCTTTGGGAGGAAACTTACTCAAGACTAGAAGTCTGTCTAAAAGTTATGACTGAAAAAGAAAAGGTAAAGGTTTGGTCAGGTCTCAGTTAATCTGTAGCAGCACAGCATCAGAGATAAGCAAGCAGAGTTTGTTCTTGTTGGTTAATAATAGCAATAATAATAATAATAATAATAAAAAGTCATGACCTCATGACTACAAAATATGCTAAGTGCAAATTAAAAGCTCTGCTTAGACAGTGGAAGAAACTCCAGCCTTTTGGCCAGGCACAAGCACATGTTCTCACACTGTTAGGAAGCCAGACAGCCACAGCACGCTGAGAGGCTTCGGGAAGAGCCCTCTGTTTACCTCAGGTAATCTCTGCGGCAGAGAATGAGATTTGCTTTTGTGTAAAGAGTTGATCCAACCTCTCCAAGACGACAGTCACAGCAGGCACACTTTAGGCAGTCTTCATGCCAATACTTATCCAGAGCTTTCAGCAGGTACCGGTCCTTGATCTTGCGGTTGCAGCCGGCGCAGCCCTTCTGCTTCCCTTTGGGTTGTACGGATAGCATGGGCACACCTGCAAGGCAAGCACAGCACTTCCTTCAGAGCACATCCCAACAGCAGCTCGGGGAGCCTGTGGGCAGAGCTGGGAGCAAGCCCTGCTGCTGCTGCCATTGGAAGGAGCTGACAGTCAAAGGAGCCCTAACTTCACCTGCTGTTGTGGGATAAGAGGGAGTGAGACACTTGCAGCCCTTTTTTCCTAAGGGTAGGACTGATACAATGCACCAGATTCTTTCTAACCAACATCTTGTAGCAGAATAAAGTGGCTGAAATGTCAACATTTATTTTTTCCCCTCATTACCCGTACCCCTGTGCTGTTAATTACCTGCCAAAGGCAATTAAAAAAGCTGGAGGGCCATCACTGTATGCACACTCCTGGTGCAGCATCTTGGCTGAATCGAGTTTGATAGGGAAGGGTATAAAAAGATGTGTATGCCACTGTTTCTCCTGTCTTGTGAATCCTGGGGTGACAGAGGCCTGACTGAAAGCCAGAGTAGGCCAGAGGCTGCTCCAAAATAAATTTGATTCCAAAGTCCTTGAGGATTGCTGAGAATAACCCCACCAGTGCCCCTCTGCCACTAATGAAGCCTCAAACAGAAGCTTTCATCCTCCTCTTGTATCACTGGAAAGGTAGCAAAAACCAGGAGTTTCATCCTTCCTGGAAACCCCTGCTGGGAGTGCAAAGCAGGCATGAGATAGCTGGGTGTGAGGTGGTGACAGCATGGTCAGCTCAGGAGGCTGGGGGACACTTGCTATGTGTACCTTTCCCTCAGGGCTGTCTCCAGCTTTTTCCTTTTCTCCAAGCAGCCAGTGTCTGTCATGGTGAGCACAGCTCACCCTGCTCAGTTTAAGAGCCAGGCAGGAAAGGACTTTATGGAATCAATAGGCAAGGTGGAAAAATAAACAAGAATTGTACTGTGGTTGAGGGACAGGACAGGAAATGATGAAAGAAGAAATTAACTCACTGAGATGCTAGAATTCCATTTGCTCTAGAGCCTTGATTCAATTTGTTGTGATTTTTATTTTTACTGGTGTCAGTCACTAAAAATGGCAATGCTGGGCCTGTAAAAAGCATACTGTGAGCTTAACCAGTGCAGAGATGATGAGAAAGGACACTCTGGCACAGCAGCAGGTGTCACTGGTTATATACTCTTACACAAAGTTAATCCACCCTTTCTATAGGAAGTGCTAGGTGTCCCAGAAAGCAGCAGCTTGATAATAGAATTATTAACAGTCCCTTAATCAGAGAGGACCGAGCCAGTGCCACTGCAGTAAGTGACATTTGCTGCTTCCCTTAAAAGCCAGGGGGAGCTGAGAGTGGCTAATGGTCAGCACATGTAAACCCACCACTCCCACAGTAATAATTGCTTTGTCAGAGCCTCGAGCAGACGACAATAGCACTTAAGACACCTCCACACAAACAGCGAGGTATTGATCCATCTGTAATCAAAATGGTCTCAGCAGCACAGAGACAGGCCAAGTAACATTCAAAAACCCTAAAGGCTTAAAGAACCCTCCTCCTCTCTGCTGCAGCACACTCAAAACTAGATTGCCAAGTCTCTACAAGCAAACTTTTGACACCGGTGAGAAATCTGCAGTAATTAAGTGAAAACCTGAATCTGTATTACACTGCCACGTATGCAACCTGTAACACTCCCAAGAGAAATTCTACATACAAAGCCACAGAGAAACAAACACACATTTGGAAAGAAGGACAAGACAGGGGAGCATCAGAAGTGGATTATACTGCAGGTGCCAGAGGTCAGACTGCAGAAGTCTCACGTGCCTGGCGAGAAAGTTTCTTACAAGAATGAGGGAAGTGGCCCTGTGGTTCCAGACACCTTTGTTTGGTTTTTAAAATCCCAAATACATTTCAATAGCCAAAAGAAGCTTCAATTTTCGAGTCATGTCCATGTTCTTCCCGACTCCACTCCAGGAGAACTGCACATTGTGAGAAGAGTCTGCCTTGTTGTGAGGCAGAGAAGGGCAAGCACGTGAATTTGCATTTGCAAGCTGTGTAAGATCAGTACCAGTGATGAAAGAAAATAGTTCGCACCTATGAAAACTAGGACCTAGATGTGAGAATTATGTTTTTAGATAGGAGCCCCAGACACCAGCAAGTCATTATTCACCCCCCAAACAGGCTCTCTAAATGTGTAGCCTTAGAGGCAGAGGAGGATTTTTCACACGAAGGGGGTCATCATACAATTCTTTTGCAAGGTTTGTGTAGGTAACATGAGGATCCTGCATCAGGAAAGACACAGATTCCACATAACCAGCACACCTTAAACTCAAGAGAGCTGCTGCATGGGTGGGGTTTGAAATCAGCTCTGTGGTTCAGAAATACAAGATCCTCAGCTAGATGGGACTTGCCAAAGTCTCACTTTTGAAAGCAGTGCCCTTTCAGAGGTACAGCTGCCCTCAACCAGAGACAGGCTGCCAATGCACAGCAGCATCAAGCATCAGGGCAGTGTGCAGGGATGAACCCTGGCTGGACCATTAGGAGAGGCTGGCTTGATCATTTAGGGCAGGTTAGGAGGGTGTCCTGTGGGCAGCAGGCCTGGATGGCTGAGGGCTGACTGCAGGGGCAGTTCTTGCTCCATCTGTGGCCCTGGCAGCCCTTGCTGTCTGCAGCCATGTGAGCTCCTCACTATTGCAGGAGCACCACTGTCTCATGAGAGGCTTCAGCAAGTGAGGGGAATGTAGCACTTTGATTTGCTCCTAATAACTAGCAAAGGAACAGATACAGATATATTTTTGAGCAGTACCTTAAGCAAGGAAAAAAGCTATGTATTTGGTCAGTGTTCAGCAGGGGGCTTTCTAATGAAAAAAGGTACCATTTCAGAGATCATATGATGTTCAAAGCTGCTATTCCCACTCAGATAATAACGAGCAAGGTCAGCCTCTGCTGGTCAGGTTCAGTGTTTTGAAATTACATTTTGGGCTGTGAGGTTTCCCTCTGACATCCCAACCAACCGGTCTGCACAGAGCACACCAGCCACTACAGAAAGTTGCAGCTGCAATTAGCTGGTGAGTTGACACAGCAGGCAAGGCGTGAAACAAAATTTCAAAAACTGCCAAACTTGATCAGCAAGGGTTCCTCGAGCACTTGCCATGTCATTTCCAAGCAACAAGAGAGAATCATCTCGGAAGCTTAACCCTTTTCATGGTCAGAGGCTTGCACAGAGAGGACACAATCAACACCAAACCCTGCCTTCCTCCCCCTGCCTCCCCCTTCCATCAGACCTGAAGCAGCCTGGGCTCTGCAGGCAGAAACCACCTGGAGAACTGCTCTTTTTGGTAATTTCCCCACTGCAAGACCGAGGTGCTGCTTCATTTCTCTATGTCCATTCTCCCCCAGTACTTCCCTAAAAATGCCAAAATACCAAGTTCAATTTGATAAGGGGCATGTGATATCTAACTGGGGCTGTCAAGAAACCAAGGGGTCACCTTTGACAAATTCCACATGTGCTCTGTGGACAAGGATAAGAAAATGAGAAGTAATGTTGTAGAAGTAGAAAAATTAACAGCTGGATGCTCACATATTTACATACATGACACAAGGGAATACAGATTATTGCTAAATTCTGAAAGTACCATCAAGTTGCTCTCTCCTCTCCTGTTGCTAGACATCCAGTGCTCTCTTTTCTTAGAAACAGTAGATGAATCCTTTCTATTTCTGGCTACCTACACTCCCTTCTTTGCCCTTTACAACTTAATAGACTTGCTGCTGGTAAATACAAAACTAAACCCGCTCTGAGTGCTCGGAGCTCCAATACACATTAAAAAATTATAGACACCACCTCTGGACATACTGAAATTTATGTGTGTGTCTAAAGAGGCTGTTATTGTAGTGAGTAATCCAAACTTTACCACTATTCACAGCCGGACAAACAAGCTTTAATCAGCCCGTATCTGCTCAGTTGGAGTCTTTCTGTAAAGCGATTCAGCTGGCTTTATAACACAAGTGTCCACTAAGTACACCTCTAAATTTTTCTAAGCCATTTTACTGATATTTCTATTCACATGGCAATCAGCTGCAGTTCCTCTAAGGGCACTGCTCATAAAGCCTCCTTTCCAAGAGAGCCTGGGAACTTTTCATAAATGGCAGACCTTTTAAATAACAGTTATCTGCGCTGGTCCTACGGCGCACGGCTCCGCAGCGCTCTGGTCTGCAGCAGAGCTAGAGGTCCCCTCTGAAAGCAGGCAAGTTCACCACCTAATTTCTCTAATGCAACTCTAAAGGTTAATTGGTCTGAAAGAGTAATGGGGGACTGCTAGCTAATGATATATGCCTCAAGGCTTTGCAGCTTGCCTGTATTTTATACAGTCGAGTCCAGAGCATAAAACACAGGTGATGCCACCAGGACTTTCCAGACCCCCCTCCATCCAGCTTTGCCCCCTCAGCCCTCATGTGTGGGGAGAAGGCAGCAGGAGCTGAAGGCAGCTCTGTTCCACCTGCATTTCACACCTTATTAGAGGGGGCTCAGAGAAGTGCTGCACTCCTCATTACCACTGCGGAGAACTAAAAACAACCCTAATGAGCAGAGCCAGAGCGTACAGTACTGGCTGGGAGGAGGGATGTCCTCCCACTCTCCCCAAGGAATCCGGCCAAAATCTTCAATTTGCCACTTATGACAGCTAATTAGTTATTCTATTCAAAATCTTTGCTTTAAATAAAAGAACTAATTATACACAAAGGTCAGTCCCCCACCTCCTGTGAAGCACACATAATTGGCTTATTTCCCCAACATTGTGTGTATGTTTTACACAATGCTTTCAGGCAGATGGCTTTAACTCTTTCTCTCAGCAAGTTTTTTGGTGTTGGCTTTTTTGTTGTTGTTGGGGCTTTTATTTGTTTGTTTGTGTTTGTTTTGGTGGTTTTTTTTTTTTTTTTTTGGTTGCTGTTATTTTGTTTGTCTGTTTTTAAAACCCCAAAACTTTTCTGCAGAGTAAAAGCTTGCTCAACAACAAAGCAAATAACTATGCATGCACACATACAATACTTCTGCTATCCAAAAGGTTTGTGACAATCACTCCCTGTAGTGCAGCACCTTGCACAACACAGCACTGGAATTATGGTTTTATTCTCTCCTTGAGCAGTGCCTTCAGACACTGCTACCACATTTCTGAACCTTCTTCTGCCAAACACCAAAGTTATTACAGGTTTACATTACACTTATGGTTTTTTAAAATTATTATTTATATTATTTTTAAATTTTGGGGTTTTAAAAAAAAAATATGTAAGTGGTTAATATAAGGATGCAACATTCCAGAGCTAAGAGCAATTCTGGTTAAAAGATCAGGGGTTTGGCAGTCAGGCAATTGAGCCTAGGTTTCAGAGTTCCACTTGAGGGAAAAAAATGTTTATTTCTAGCATCAACACCCTTTAAATGAACTGACCTCCTTTTGCCTGCTAACAAAACCCCCAGCATTTGGCTGCAAAAGATGAAAAAGTAACTGAAGAGTAGGAGTAATCTTATTAACTCCTGTCTCATCACAATAAATAGGCTGCAGTCTTATGTCTTTTATCAGAGGATCTGATATCATTTAAAAGCATTAGAGCCCTGCATCACCCATTTAAGTAAATGCAGACAGTCACTGCCAAAAAGATGCAGTGAATTTCATTCCCTTAAAAAGAAACTCACTTTGTGTTCCCAGTATTGTATTACTCACCTTCTATGAATATTGCACCCTGTGAAACAAGTTAGACCTTGCACTCCCTTTGAATGGAGAGTGTGCTGTCTCGGGCATCTTCACCAAGAATTTCATGGGAAGAATTATGGCCAGCAAGGTGAAACTCATCATATCATCTGTATATCCAATTAAAATGTTCCATTTGGAACACCAAGTACTTGCAACTAAATGCTTATGAGTAAGCCTTAGACCATTCATCAAAATTATTCAATGGGAAACCACAGCTTTTTTTTCATTTTCATTTTCATGCTGCAAAATGCAGCTGGTGATTTTTACAGTGGCTTTAGCAATTCATTTCTTCTTTAGCAACTCTTTCTTCTGAATCATTACTGAACAAATTTCCCAAGTATGGCAAAAAAGTAGTTGGAGAGGGCAGTTAATAGGAGAAACAACATTTTGATCATAATTTCTATTTTAACTGTTCTAGTCCTCTGCCCAATAACACAGCAACTTTTTTTTGTCCATATGCTTCATGACAAGCTGTAGAGAATATATTTCAGAGTCTAGTGTCTCCTGGCAGTTTCAACTGCCTAAAAGTGACCCAAAGGTTCATGAGTGGCTTAAAACCCCCTTCAATCTCACATGTAGAGACCCTGTTTTCAAGCCATTTGCTCAGAGAGACCAACATATCCAAAATAATTATTGGCATCATTTGAATCTGTACCAACATAGGTACTAATTCAGGACATGAGGTTTAGGGTTAGAATCCTGACTTTCATTTCCCCCATCAGTTTTGAGCCTTCCAGCACCTGCTTTTAGCCTCTCTCAATTACAGACTTTCTCCTACCAGAGGCCAACTCGTAGCTATAAAGAAACACATGGCAGCAGGACTAAACACAAACCATAATAATTGTTGCTGCAAGACAGTTTCTATAAATCATTTCAGGAAGCAATGTTTTCCCTGTGCTCATAAATGTGTTTGTTTGAGCTTTAATTTTTCGCAATTGGCATGCGTCCAAAAGTTTATTCTTAGCACATCCATAGTGTTTCAGTACAATCCATTTTTACTGTTTGAAGCCCTGGAAACAGTACAAAGACATGCAGATTTCTTCTACTTTCAACCTAATCCGAGAACATTCTGATCAAGTTTTTTCCATTAGTCACAATTTAGCATACTGCAGTCTGGCAAACGTCCTGATTTCAGGTGGCCAGCTCCCTCCTTCAGTGTCCAGCAGTATAAGAATGAGAAAAAACTATTATTATGGATGACTGGCCTGAAATTCATCCCATATCCCTCAACAGTCCATCAATTTGCAGGTGACCATTGAAAAGACACCAACCTCAACAGTTGTTTATTTAGTGGGTTTGGGTGTCACAGCAAAGTAGTGGAAGAAGAGTGTCTGAGTCAAATGGTCACAAAGATGAGAACTCATCCCTCACTTTTCAGCTCTTTTAAGAATAACCTGTGTACCAAAATTAAATACGAGGTGGGGTTTGTTTCCCTTGTCCAACAGGCAAGAAAATCACATGGAAAAACCTTCTATCAAGTAAAATATCCCAAAGAGTGTTCAAGAAGTAAAAACTCCTCAGTTATTTCATGTGTGATGCTACAGAGTTCTCACCTCCCAGTTAAAATGGCCTGTTTTACATACCAAGGTTTTGAGACATGAGCAAAGATGTGCAGTGCAGCAGTGCTCAGGTTTAGCAGTGAAACATTAACAGCACCTTGACAGGTCTGGCATGCTATATATGTGAATATTTTAAGGAGAACAGAACTATATCATTGCACAATCATCATCATCTTTTCTTCTGCCTCTTTGCAGACATACACAATGTCAACCTAAGCTTTCGGCAACCTTAATAGAATTTCAGTGCCCACTGCCAAATGGCCATTTGATGTTCTGCTCTGTGTACACTGATGAAGCAATCTGTCACAGCCCTTAATGCAGGCAATGATGACTATCCAGTCTAAAGCTTTCACAAGCTTATAGAAATTTCTCAAGACTTTTGGAGCCTATAATAATTTGCACAATACCACAAAAGAATTTGGAATCCTGGTGTGCTCTGTATTTAATGAAATATGAATATACTCCTTTAAATGTTTCTAGGAGATATCCTACTCAGGCCAAAAGCATATTTTATACCATCAATCACCAGAAAGTTGTGCTGGCAACTTGAAATAGAAAATGCTATTGTGATTGGAAGTTATTGTAGTATGAATATAACAGTCCCTCCTGCCCCTGTCCAAACTTACTGCCAAGCCAAGCACTGATGTTCATGCCCTGCATAAGATTAATGTAATAAATATACTGGGACTAAAAATTTATTTGCATATAAGGGGCAGGGAGAGATTTGCCTATGGAGAATGTGGAGGGAATCTATCTACTTAATCCAACCTGTGAAAAAGATACAATTGCTGTTGACTGACTTTCCAAAAGTCATGAAATACTTCCCCAGTGATTTAGAAAGATGCTGCTACCTGCCAAACCTATCCTCTTCTCCCCTTCCTAGCAAAACCAGAGCAACCCATTTGCTATTAAAAGTTGAAAGGAGAACGGCAAGCTATTTCCTTGTCTTCTTGTTGAAAGGAAAAAAACACAACAGACAGTCCTTTCCAGGACCATTTGCATGCTGAGCTGTCAGACCATGCACTTTCCATTAAAGAGATAGCATCCCTTTTCATAAGTCCATTTGGGATCCATTTTAGTGTTATCTAAAAATCAAATCTACATGGTAATCCTTTTAATGTACTCTTGACTTTTAAAAACAGCTTTATGTTCCTTCAGGAAATGTTTTAAGCCATTACTCAGTAATTACTACTCACCCATGAAAACACTGATCTTTTACAATATATAATCAGTTTGCTGACTTAAAAAATAAAGCAGACAGGAATTTCGTCTCATGAAAGTAGCAAAGGAAAAACCAAGGTTAAGAGAGCATCCTATCTCTTTTCCCCCCCATCAATTATACCCAAGTGGAGTGTTTTTCCTGCTGTATGAGACAGGCTGAGGTGGTCACAGTTCCAAGTGCCTGCACTCTCAGTCTCAGTTGTGTATTGTTAACCAATGAATACTGATTTAGGAAGTGGAGTTTGTACCATTGCAGATATAAATAATACCCTAACCTTTTGCAGGCCCTAAAGTTTTGAGGGACACTGCACCCTTCCAAAAGGCTGTGGAATTTGCAGAGCTGCTTTGAAAAGCTTCAGCTGCACAAGAACAAGTCTCAGAAGAGGTGTCAAAAATGGTTCACATCTACTGTACTGCAGCTTTACTGGATTTATCCACAGCTGCACTCAACATAAGAATGCTCAGTCAGACTCCAGGGGCTTGAAATTACCCTGAAAGTCCTACTACCATCTCCTGAAGGATCTACCTTGCTCATTTCCAAACTCCTTGATACATCCAGAGGTGGCTGGGAGGCAGAGGAGAGTTTGAGGGAAACAGAGACCCAGAACTGCCTCGTCCTTTGCAGCAGAAGCCAGAAGGAGGAGCAGAGTGCATTTTGCTCAGGTACAGTTGCTGTCTGAGAAGGAGCAGACAAAAGCCCATGACTTGTATGGCACAGACACTCACCTACAGGAGGTCCCTGGATATCCTGGTCTTGCAAGCAGTTTGACAAAGACCCAAGATGCTTAAACAGAGTGTAGCCCACCAACAACCAATCCTCCCTCTGCAGTGCTGACCCCAGAGAGGACAGTGCCCTTCATGATGGCTCTGGCAAAGCAGTTTAATATTTCAAGACTAGATAAAGGGCAGATGATATTTGTCAGAAAGAATCTCCTGTACCTTGCAAATACTATCAAACAAAATTGTTCTCTTAATGCCACGAAGATAGAGAAAACAGAGAAAGCAGAGACTAAATACTTCATTGTCACTGTTCCTCTGTTTACTGAGGTCTAACTTAAGCCTTACTGAGCCACAGTTTGCTTCCACAGTCAGATTTTACTCTACCCCATTTTGATACTGCAATTAGGACAGAGAAAATCCCACTCTTGGACATTTCCCTTTTCATTCCCAGGAAAAGGTATGCAGCCCCCAGTGCAAGGCTGTTCATTAAACATTTGTTATAGCTGCAGTTGGCTAGTAACTATATGCCTCAAATTAATTTTTATTATTCACTTCTGATTAAGTCAGGGTTCACAAGCCACAGCTGGCCATTAATGCTACCCTTCTTTACAAGAAAATATGCTGATAAGAATGAAAAGTGGTTTCTTGGCTGTTGTATACTCATTCTATAATGAGTTCCTTTGAGGTGACGTATAGAGGCAGGATTTGAACACTATTACCCTGGACAACAGCAAAGACACAAGTAGAATTGCAAGACTTTTTTCTTTTATTCCTTTTTTTTTTTTTTTCACATGTCCAAGGAAGGCTTTGAAAACCCTGCTGCAATTCATATGTTCCAGAATAAAGTGAGCACTTCAGGTTTGGGGCAAGTTAGCATGACGTTTAGTTGGCATTAAAGTATCCTAGAAGTCATATAAAGTATATCATAACAGAGCATATTCTTCTCTATTACACATTCAGGAGCATCACAGTATTCAGAATATGGATGAGAAACTGGAATTGCACAAGACATTCCTCCTCTTACGACTGACCACTGAGTTGAACTCAAGCTGATCATGAGGGAGTCATTTTCATTAACCTACTGTAGCTCTCTAATCCTATTCCTTGAGTTTCAGCCCACCACCACTACAAGAATTTATGACCTGCTGCCTGCACTTTGGATGGTGCTCACACTTCACTCTTTTCCACAATGCATCCTGCTCCTCTGGATCATTACCACTGCTTCATGCAGCAACCCATCCCCTTGAAGTGGAAGCCTGCTCTTCAATTCAGCTCTTCATGCTCCATTTAATTCTCACCAACATACATGAAGATGGTGATGGTTACACTTGGCCAGAAACAATGAGAAAACAGAATAATCATATGACCCAACCCAATGTGCAGAACTGAAAACCTCCTGAAATGTACCTCCTGAAGTCTGGCCTGGATATGTAGCTACTAATGCTTTGCTTGAAACCTCAGACAAAAAAGAAATTCTAAACCACTAACCTTCAGCTCCAAAAAATGCCACATTTCCGGGCCAAAAAACTTAGTGAGCAGCTTTTCCTCCGCTCCATTTCCGCAGGAGCGTCCGCCGCGTGATTCGCTCAGTTTTCGCCCACCTCATCATGAGACTCCTGACTGCTGAAAAGAACTCCTTCACTGAACTAATGAAATAAGGAGTCTTTAAGTGCCCTGCAATCCTTTTTAGAAAAGGCTGTATCTCCAGATGAGTCTCAATTTCACAGCATCAGGGAACCGTGTGCCAGCGCGCTGAACCGGAACGTCGGGGCTAGCAGGAGTTGCAGACAACAATGCTAACATCAGGGTTATTTTAGATTAGAGCACTTCCAAATCAATTTTGGATTTAAACTTTTAAATGCACTCTCCAGAAGGAATCTGCACTGACTGAGTATTTTCAAGGCTAATTTTCTAAGCTTGAATGAAACTCATTCCTATCTAAAGAAAAAGATGCAACTAACCTTTGCCACAAAGGCTGGGTCACAGCTAGAAAATGAGGCAGACAACAGTCCTAGAAGGGAATAAACTGCCTAAATACACATCCCTAAAACTGCTAACAAAACCAACAACAAAAAGCCATACTGATTCTGTTGGGAAGTGATTTGAACTGATTTCAACAGAAATTGTCAGGGTATTTAGAATCCAGGGAACTTGTGCTGCCATCTCCCACAAGCATTCCTATTCTAGCAGGGCTAAGGGAATGCTATGGGATATCCAGGAGTGCAGGGCTGCACTCCAGAAATGGGCATCGTGCTGCAGTGGGATAAAGGAAGAGCTGAACATCCACAGCCTGATGGCAGTTTTTTTCCAGACTGAAACTCCTGCTGAATTAAGACAGATCTCAGCACTCCACAGAAAAGAAAGTGGTTGTGATGAGAGAAGAGAATTTGTAAGACAGATGGGAGAGTTAAGGTTAAAGTTCAGACCAGAAGCAATTAAGACGGGTAAGAGTGCTCTGCAACTTGACACAGGTTTGCTTTGTATTCAGAACTTTTCACTAGCATTAAGCATCTTAACTTGTGTATAGAGAGATTATAATTAAAACCTGACAAGCTTAAATTAGCCATTTAGAAAAGGTTCTCCAGAAAGCTTTTAAAGTAGACTAAACATATCTATTAAAATGGAAGAAAGGGGGGAAAAAAATTCACAGAGCCATTTTCAGTTACAATACTTTTCCCTACCTCGATATTTCAAGAGATTAAACAAATTTGAAATCAAAGTTCTGCAACTGTCCAAAGCCACTTAACAGTGGGGAGAGAGAGGAAGCGTGGCAATTAGAAAAACCTTTAAAACCCCCTCTATTTAATAGCCACAATCCTCTGGATGAATATAAGCACTCCAGAAACCCCATTTAAAAAAATAATTAAAAAAAAAAAGAAAGAGAGAGGGAGAGAAAAAAAGAGATCCTTATTTCCCTTTGGGATTTTGAGCACTTCAGGGAGTGCTCTATTATGGTTCCCCAGGGACAGGGGAATTTTGTCAATCTGCCACAAGGTGGGCAGTTAGTGAAGGAGGCAGCCTGGGAACTGGCTTTCACCAGGCCATTCCAATTAAAGCATAGGGAGCATTCTCACCTCACTCTGGCTATTTAGACTAATTCCTAGTGTTTCAATGCTATACAAATTTTTTTTTACAAGTTCAACAAGCTGAATCTAAAGGAAATTTGCTCTGTATCAAAGAAAGGAACATATCCACCAGTGCCAAATGACACCACGTAATTTATTCCCCCTCAAAAGATATTTTGATATTTCAAGAAAATAACTGTAAGTATCTATTAACTAGGTTTGTGAAAATAAAAGTCATTAAGGGCAAGGCTACTGCAAAGTCCACTATTACTTCCAAATCATTTTATACTCTTTCTTGATCTGCCTCACCTGTTCATAAAGCAGATGCAGTCCTGGACAAATATGGTTGGACAGCTAGCTGAGACACAAAACCCAAGGCTTGGTTTCCCAGCACACACATCCAGCCCTGCCATGCCCTCCTCTACTGCCCAGACCAAGCAAGCAATCCCAGCTGGATTTCAGCACGCCTTTTGGTAAGGAAACACCTTCAAACACTTCCTGACTAACCTAAAGAAGCTCCTACATTAGCCTGTTAACCTAAGGAACAACCCTACATTATTCCTAGCTGTGATTGCTCCCAGAGCCACATCAGCTTCTCTCAACCTTCGTTTTTAAAGCTCTGGAGCAGATGTTCTATATGCATGAAGTGCATGATAAGGGTATTTGGACAGGCCAGAGGGTGCCCTTCTCACAACCTGCTGCATGTTGAGGACTCAAAAGTTCCACAATCGCAGCATCCTGCTGTAGGGAGAAAGGAAGGTGGATAGGTAGTGGAGGAACAAAGACAGCACAAATGTTACATGAAATACAGTGCAGACACAAGCACTGTAGTTCTTCAAAGGAGAGAGCCAGCACTTGTCCCTGAGAAAAATAATCAAGCTGCAGCAGCAATGATGGCTGTAAACCCACGTCGTTTATCTGCAGCCTACATTCACTGCCTCCACATGCAAACTGTAATCCTTTTCTCCAATCTACCTCAACTCCACTGCACTCCATGCAGCACCTCTTTCCAGAGGAGTGTCTAAATTATCTAAGCACGGGGATAAAGAATGTTACTTTAAAGCAAGCCATGATCTGCCACAGCAAAGCGTGAGATGAGTAATTTGTTACTTCAAGTGCTAGGAGGTTTTTTTGGAGTTTTTTTTTTGGAGTGCCAACAGTATTTGAAGTGGTAATGTACATACAGAAATCTCAATTTACTTTGCTTCATCTTCATAGCCCACCAGCGTATTTATTCCTAATTCACAGTGAACCAAAAGTCTGATAAGGAAAAACAACACCTGCTCCAGATCTAATATCTAACGGAAATGTGTGAATGAGGATTTCCATAGCTCAAGATCCATTTGGCTCCTTAACTGAACTGCTTATGAACAGGAATTGGGTGAAAAAGAATAGATACCTGCATTTCAGGCACCCTAAAGTCCAAGTAAAAATATCTATCCCAGTTTTGGTTATCTGTAGCAGCAATTTCACAGCAACTGCCAGGTGTGCAATTGCCACTCTGCTCTCAGAGAATTAAACAGCAGAAGACTTCTCCAGAGACTTGTCACTTCTTACACAGGTTCAGCCTTATTTTCACTTCATTCCCAAACCCAGGGCAGCTGAAATCTGTCCCCACTCCCAAGGAGGTCCATCAGACACACCAGAGGAGGGCAGATCCGGGCTCCCAGTGCTGTAGCAGGACCATCACTGTATCCTCCACCGCCTGTCCCACTGTGCTTCTGCCTGCCCCTGATTTCAGGTATTTTTCCCTGGAAGCTCCTGGCAGGAATTCCTCTCCCAGGTGGGAGCCTGTGCTCCCCTCTGAGAAGAGTTTGGTTCAGTTGTCTCAAAAACCCCTGGTGGTGACATCTCCCTGTTGTTTTCTTCTCTCTCTCACAATTCCCTCAGTGAGTACCACAAATAAGATGGCTCTGAAATGAATTTGCCAAGCACTCTCTAGTCTGTCAACATGACTGCTGGCCAGCTTTGATGGACATCTATCTTGTGCTCAAAAGCCTGATCTCTGACCTCTGGGAAGCAAAAACTTGTCACTGTTATATGACATCACCAATGACATGAATCAGGTACTCCAAAATATTTTTATTTTACTGAGCTTCATGGCAAACTATTTCTACAGCCTGAGCAACCACAAAACTTGATTTAAAAAAATAAAATTATTACAGCACTGAAACTGTATGCTTTTTGTCTAGAGACTTCTACATTACGACCATAGAACTGGAGGGTGAGATGTGTCCATCTCCAGAGAGTAGTAAAGCCAACAGGCAGCACAACTTAAACAGCCAAGAAAACCAGGGGAAACCCTTCCAATGCATGAGTGCTGTGAGCCATCCTCTCTCTATGCAAAACAGGCACCACTTCCATGCTTGAGATGTGCCCACCCCTCTCTCCAGGATCAACCCTCAGCAGTAACAACAGTTCATCTGCTGCTGCGAAGGTCAAGGGCTCCGCCAGCCCTCCAGAGATTTGAGCTACTGGTTCCACAGAGTCTGCCAGCATCAAACCTGACACTTAGATTAGTAGTTACTCCCCAGACATATCTAATTTCCCATTTCTTCAGTTTCTAGTGTCAAAATACACTTGCAGTACAATATGCAAACCTCCACTGACAGTATCTTTTCTCTCTCTTCAGCTGTGGTGGGAGGAATGCCTATTTTTTCAGGAAAAGTTGTACTTTTATGTTAATGTATTATCATACTCATATACCCCTGAGCTCATGTTTTTGTTATAAGCATCAAAAATGGTAAAGCTGCATTCCACAGTTACCATCACATTATCAGAAGACAGAGAAATATTTTGGAAGTTAGCATGTAAGACAGATGCTCTGCATTACAAACACCAGAGAATGATCACTTTGATATGCAGTTCATGGATGGCTTCATCACAGCTCCATTTGGTGGCTTTCCTTGAGCTAATGCACTGCAGCACTACATACATATCACCCTGGTAAGATTTGAATGAGCACAGGGACCTGCATATTCCCCTCCTCAGAGACCAGTGAAGAGTTAAACCCAGGCACCACTTCTTCCCATTCCACATCACAAGATCAGAGCAAACCTGTGTCTTTGCCTCTTCCACAGCCTTAATATATTAAAACTATTACTCACTTTTTCTCATCATGAACAGGCCTTGCCTCATTTGTATCCTGAACTGTGAAGTAGCAATTTCTGCCAGCCCTTCTGCAATCCAGGTCCGCCCTCACACACCCACGAAGGGCTCCAGCCAGGTCACACAAGAGCCAGTGTCCCTTTGCTTTGGGATGCCAGCCTCTTAAAATCCTCACAAGTAGAAGGTGAAACTTGAGTAATTTCATGCCCAGCTGCAAGGAATTTTTAACAGGGAAGGAGACAAAATGAAGCTTAAAGGGCAGGTATTAAATCTCATCAGTCCACTGTGTGCCAAGGCTATTAAGAAAGTTTGGAATTACAAGAGAGCTCTGCTTCAAAACCTACAGACCTGCTTCTCCTAGGCTACATATTTAAGTAGCTTGCAGACACACACTTGTGTCATCCAAGATGCTTTTACACTTTCACACAGGCCCAAGCTGCAGGAGCAGGCTGCACACAAAAGCTGTTCTTGCACAGCACATAGTGGTGGAGAACAGTTTGTCCTGTCGGCTCCGCTGGGGCAAATGGGCACCAGCTTTGTTCCATTACCCACATTTGTGAGACTTCTTATAAAACAGCCATTGGTGATTTTTGAGTTCCATTAACTCAGGGATAATTCTGCAGAAAAATCCATGTTTGGATGCAGTGCACCTTGTGAGTGTGTCAAGAAAAGAAAAAGAAGCCACAGCAACGCAGAGGCTCAGGCCACAGAAACGGCAAGAGGATATCAAATGTTGCTTTAAGTGCTGAGATATTTGTGCTTTGAAAGAAAAATACCTTCAGGAATCCCAGCAGGAGTCACCTCTATATAAAGACTCTTCTTATAAAGGAACATTTATTATTCTCAATTAATGGCATTCTGATAGACACGTTTACATTTCTATGTGTCAGATTCAGCAGAATACAAAACGACTGAAGACCTCGTATTTTGTTCTGAAAATGGCCATAAAAGGATCTAAAGGAGACAAAAAAAAAAAAAGAAAAAAAAAAGAGAAAAATCCACATTTTCTAGAAGACATATGATATCCTTTGGTTTCTTACAGTTCTGAAGCCTGGTTAGTACAGCAAGACTTTTGAAATACAGATTTAAACCTGCAAACAGCAAAGCAAAATGCCACTACATCTCTTCATGAAATTAGGTGGCGACCACACTGAGAGGCAGTAATAGATCTTGATCACATCCTCCCATGGATTATTAGAGAAACCTAATGTGGCAGAACACTGCATAGTAGGTTTCTGGAAAAATGAATAGCTAGAAGTCTCAAAAAAATTCCCACTTTTGCCAGCAAAATGTATATAATGTTACTGGATCTCAAACACCTGAAATGAAAGGAGATAGAGAATGAACACCTTCATCTTGCAAGAAAAACAACTTGTTTTGGGGAAAATCTAGAAATAAAAAGCCACTTCAGTGACATGTTGTAACTGAAGCACCAATGAATTCCTCCCACACACACACTCACCCCCACAGGTTGCTGGTGGCACAGCACACACATGGCCAGGACTGACACACAAACGTTTGTCACTTGTGAGCCTCCCTGGGGCTAAGGAGAAAAAGACAACATTAACTCAACCACGAGGAGGAAAGGATCATATTTTTTAAAAAGCCCAAGCAGTACAAATAAAAGTGCAGGTACTTAAGGCCCAAAGGCATTGCACTGCCCAACTCCCTGAGGCAACAGGTCATCTTTGTGATGTATGAGCACACGAACATCAACCATCAAATCCTTTTTCAGCCCTCCAAATAATGGATGTATCTAGAAGAACAATTTTACTCATGTTCACTCTCCCTTCTCTGCTGGAAAGAGTTGCAGACTGTTTGTTTTTTTTTTTTACCAAAAACTGGAACATTGATTGGTTCTGTCGTTGGGTGGGTTTGTTGTGGGCATTCTTTGATATTTTTGTTGTTGTTGTATTTAAAATTCAGAATAACCCACAGAAAATGAAACCTTCCCATCAAGTTACAGAGGACTTCAAATAAAACTGCCTAACCACCAATTCAACTATATAAATCTACATGTTGTGGGTATTCCTACCCAATGGCCTGATGCTAGACACGTAATAAATAATTCAGTGTTTAAGTAATAGCAGCTAAATCTAAAAAGCACCCACAAAACCTACTAGCTTTAACTGGATGCCCAGATCTGGTTTCTTGGGGAGGGTAGGAAATGCAACTTGCCACTGGGGGGAAGTACAAGTGTTGACAACCAATTCAGCAATGCCTCCAAGTATGGAAGCTGTCCCTCAGCCTGGAGGACCAGGGATCTGTGGGCTCCACCACCACCCTCCAGACTCACAGGACAAACCCACCCTAAAATCCCTTGGCAAGAGCTGGGATGCCAGCAGCTCCCAGTTTGGATTGAGCACTATGAACCAGAAAAATCTCAGATTATAACTGCAGTTCTGCCACTGATTTTACATGTGAAAATCTCTGCATTGGTGCCTTTGCTGGTGATGGGAAACCAGCAATGCCAATTATTTCCAAAATATTTAAAGTGGTCTCCAGCACTGTGAAAAAAAAGAACCAAGTTGCTTTCTAAGTGTAAATGTGCTGCCATCTGCAAAAGATTTAACATAATAGACTACACTTATCCTAAGATCCTTTATCAAAGGCCAGGTAGATTAAAGAGATTAAACTTTCTGGAGTATTTTAAAACTTCCATAAAGTCCCCACACGAATTTACAATTTTTTTGCTGCAAAAATATCCTTTGGAAACTGTGAGGTGCTCTGGCAGATACAACGTAGATGCATATTACCAGCAAAAAGGCACTTTTCCCTCCTAAATGATAAAGTCAATTTGCATCATAATTAAACCAAGGCCCTGTAACGCTACTTTTAGTTAAAACAGTAAACTATTATAATAAAAGTGTACCTGGGGAATATTTAGAGAAAGCACTAATGATTTCTTCCCCAGTGGTTAATAAATTCACTTCCAGATCAATTTGTTCATGATAGAAACTTGAGAGCATAAACAGTTACACAAGCACATTAGAGTGTGTCTTTCTCAGTATAAATGATTTATTACAATGATTAGCAGCACATAAACAATTTAAAATACAACTCTAATTAGCTTTTTGGAAGAAAAGGAGAAAAACCTTCCTGACTCCTTCTACACATTATGTTTTACTTTTCTAAGTGTGTACTTTTTAATTAAATCCAAATGTCACAATAAATTTAAAGTGTTTTATTACCACCCTGGCTAACTAAGCCATTCATGCAAACACACATTATATTAAACCAGATGCAGGACTGAAAGTGGTTGAGGAGAGAAAGCAAGGAGAGGGGGGAAGGCAATTACTTCGATATTTGACAAGAGATTTGTACAAATGTTTAAAGACAAGAAGATCTTTGGCAAGGTTTCTCTGTTTCATCCAGGGAGGCTGGCCAGCTAATTGCTCTCTAATACCTGTTTCCAAGTTGGAAAGGGTTGCACCAGGTTAAAATTTCCCTGTCTGAAGCACAAGGAGGGGTCAGGAGAAAGGCAGGAAAAGCAGTCTGTGTGGAACCTCGTACAATTCACCACAAATAGCCAAAGCAAACTGCAGATTTGGATGGTTTGCCTCCACCTGTACATGCCTACACCCACTTCTACGCCTGGGGAGAGCAGAGGGACTAAGACACGTCCTTCCTAAAAGGTTTGAGACCTCTCCCCTGAGGTGGCTGACAACCAGCCCTTGCAGCTCATGATGACCATCACCCATCTGTGGGATGAAGAGCCCCCTCCCCTCGGCAGTGTCCAGAGGGGAGGTGGATGTGGACAGCAATCCCATCCATCCAGGCTGTGCCACTGCCCAGGCTGGTGCCACCAGCACCCTGAGGGACAGCAGCAGCACAGGGCATCTCCCTCTTACCTACAGGGAAAGGCTTCAGCATATGGGAGCTGGGGGGCTGTGAGGGAAGGAAGGAGAAGAGGGAAACCCAGCCCTAGAATCTCCCAACCTCCCAAGCCTCAGGGCCACTCGGCAGCGCTCTGTTTTACTGCTTCCTCAGCAGCCTGGTCTAAACAGGACAGATTTAGCATGGTTCAACAAAAGCTACCCATTAAAGAAAGCAGCTGTGATTATTAAAATAGGTTAGAGAAAATGGGCACGGTGCAGATAAAGCTTTTGACCTCAGCGCGCAGCTCTCTCAAGAACATTTTAGCATAATTTATCTAAATTAAAAACCAAACACCGAATTCCAAAATGGCACAAAAAGATCGTTTAAAAAACGCGATTAAAAAAGCGGGTCAAGGGTCGGAAATTAGTAATTACTACTACAATTAACCAAAATCAGACAGAGACACATGAATTGTGCACATTACTGCAGTTCACGTCAGAAAGGCAAATGTGAGCAGAGCGCAGAAGAAAAAGCCGCCAGTTGCAGAACTGTTCGTATAATTAACCTCTGCCACAGCAGAGGACCTGCTCTTGTAAGTTTGCCTCATTTGTTTCTAGAGAGAAGTGCTGCCAGCCCCTACACCCAGCTATCACACCACGCTCTTCACCAGCAGCCCAATTCCTTGGAAACCAATATTTGGATTTTTTTCCAGTCCAAGATCTTAGTGCATCTTCACCCTATTAGGAGCGCGTTTGCCCTTCACCTCCTATTTTAACAGTTCTGAAAAAGATGAGAAAGGCCAACATCTGAACGTCCTGATATTGAGAAGAGGTCATTTGCCAAAAATGCCACCTGCTAGAGTCCATATTGTTTGAGAGCAAAAGCCTATTGAGAGCTGCAAAGAACAAAACATAAAGATTTTCTAAAACAGACTACTTAACACTGGATGGAGACAGAAATACTCTGTATGCAACTAACATCCTTCAGATGATTTTCCTTAGGTTTTGGGGGGATAAAAGATAATTTTACAATTAGCACTTTGTTCCCACTTCAATCTCAGAAGGGCTCTTTGTGAGCTTCCTTGGAACAACTCTGAAAGAGCTCAGTGGGAAAGAACAGACTGACTACTGTTTTGAACTATAACCAAAATGAACTATTCTCTAGGTCCTCCCTTGAAGCTATCATCTACTTTAGGTTAGATGAGGGAAATCTAGGTTCAAATCTTATTCAGGCTCCAGTTTAATTTTGAGAGCTCAGAAGGCTCCACAAATCATTTTAAGTTAAAGTAATGAAAATAGGTGAACTTGAGAAGGTGGACAGGCACGAATGATCTCTTCCAAAATAGGGAAGAATCCATCTGTTCCCTTTTAAAGTGCATAAAAGTCTTTGTAGCAGTAATGAAAATTCAGGGATGTAAGTCATGGACATCATAGCAGTCTATTAGAGAGAGGACTGGGGCTGTATTACAGAATACTGTGAGCTGTGGTGATTATATAAAAGGGATGCAGCAAAGGCAGCATAGCAGAGGGCAAGTCAAATGATTCAAGGACTCAAGAATCTCAGCTTTTCAGAAATGGAGGGAGAAATGAAGATTTCTATCTTTTGAAGAGGCAGGATGAGTACAGAGGCACTCGGATGTCTGAGAGAAGCTGTGAAGATGAAGGTACAAAGCAGAAAGGGCTCCTCAGATGCAGAAGGCAAATGGCTGCACCTCCAGGTTGGCACCACAGCTGGCACAGGGACAAACAGGCTCAGACACAGCTTGGGAAAGTCTCTGCACTTCCTCTTCCACACACCAAACCATCCCCTTCAGCCACGCACTGTCAGGCAGGAGCACGACAGACTCCAGCCAAGCACCTCAGCTGAGGCAGAGATGACATGGGACACACTGGCTGGGAGCTGCCCATGGAGGGTCTTCAGCTGTCTCCAGCTTCAAATAGGGGCTGGCTTCTGCTTCCCAGCCCTGTGCCAGCAGCACCACCAGCTCCCTCCACACTGCTTCCCACTGGACAGCCTCAAGGCTGGAGGCACTGAGTGCCTGCAAGAACTCTGCTACCCCACGGGAGAACTGGACATGAAACCAGCCTTCTGACCCTCTGCATGGGGCTGTGGCACAAAGAGCAGAAATGCTACGCTCACCACCTCCCAGTTCTCTCACTGCACCTGGTTCCTGTGAGGCAACCTGTGCAAAACCAGCCAAACCTCATGAGACTCGTGAGAAGACTTAGCACGAGTTGATCAGTCATCATGTAAAACAAAGACCAAACGTTGACAAACCCTGAAGTAGTTAGAAATATTCTTCTGCATATATTCTAAAAATGGTGGGTTCCACATCCCCTCTAAATCAGCTCTTCTTACTTGGAGCCAGTAATCCCAGAAACCCACAAAACCCCCAGCGTGCCCTGGTTTAAACTCATGCATCCATGCTCTTCTCCTTGGTGACTACACTTACCTCCTCCAAAGCACAGAGAGGCAGTTTACTTCCACATTTCCAAAGATATTTATGTGCTTTGTTGCATATCTCTTTGCCAATATTTTCAAAACATCACCATGTTACATGTATTTGGTTTGTGCATTGTTCCCACATTGGTTTTCCCTATTTTAGAGGAAAAGGACTTTACCATAATGCATAGTATATAGCAGAGTAAATCAAGCAAGGGAGGAGGTAAGGATGACATATTAAATTGCATAAGGGATAGAAAAAGCACAACCCAATTAGCATATGATGCAGTATAACACAAAATATTACTCCCAAAGTAAACTGGAAACAGACTGACAGCCAGCACTCATGCTGATCTGCCCTTGGGTCTGGTACTGAAGCAACAATCACATGGGCTTACATGGGATTTTTTTTTTTTTTGCAATTCAGCATGTACCATTCACACCTGAGATCTGGAGCCCAGAATTCCATTCTACCACAGGCTACCAAAATGCTGCTATTTTATGAAAATTCTTGTACTCTCATTGCACTTCTAAATCTTTTTCTTGATGCTTAATTCAAACATTCTAACTTAGATGCTACTTCTTACTCTTATCAAGGCATACATTGACCTACACAGTAAAGTAACAAAAAAAATAAAAACATAAGCAGGATAAAGTCCTGCTTTGGGTACTTCTTCCCACAAGATGTCTTAGTGATTTTTTTCAGGACATAAGAAGTGTTTTCAAAAAAAAAAAAAAAAGAAAATCCTGCTATTCAGCATCCACAGGATGTGCAAAACCTTTCCTTCACTGAGTAGGCATCTCTCCTGAACTCAAGGGTAAACATTTAAGTGGAAGGAGTGCTCTGAGAGCTGGCAGGGAAATGCTGAGTAAACACAGCCCTGCTATCAACACTACTCCTATAATGACGAAATCATTCAGATGTTAAAGTTGCCTCAAGCGCTTGATCATGATATGCAGCATGAGGAAAGTTCAAAATCAACTCCTCCTTCTGCATTCTCACACAACTTCAAACAGTAATAGGCACTTACCTGGCTTGCTTTACAGATCTTGCTTTGATAAGCAAAATTTTAACTAGGTTAATACCATTTGAAGAGTATTCATTTAATTGAAACAGAATGAGACTTGTCACACTGTTCACAGCTGGTACTGTAACAACTCTCATGACCCTCCCTCATCACAGGGACCAGCATAATCATCTTCACAACTGACTTGTTCTGATAGAAACTTGAGTCAAGAGAAAGAAATGTTTGCTTTCTTTGATTAAGCATTAGGAAGGAGCCTTCTTTGGAGAGTCAGCGCTGCAAGCTCACGGGCTGAATGAGAAGAGCACACATTGAGAAACCATAAGCACAGTTCAGGATTTGGCAAGGGATTTGTCGAGCTCAAACTTTTATCTACCTGCTTGGGGTGGGAAACAAGTCATCATTTGAGACTAAAACACTTGGAGCTTGTGCAGTGATGAGGAGGGAGCAGAGGGAAGACAGCATGAAAGGAAGCAGAAGCAAACACTGAGTATCCATCAAGTGTAGCACAGGGGCTACTGCAGCATGTCCACAGCTCCCTAGTGCACTGTTAAATTTGGTAAAAAGTTTACAGCGGCAAAAGATGGTGAAAATATTTGTCTCAAGAGGCAATCAGAGCTTTGTTTACTGTACAGAAAATGGATTCAGTTGTGTACAGTGAAACAAGCCACAGCTAAACTACAGTGACCACAAGGCAGCAATTCCTCCAGCCTGGGAGTGCACACGAAGTGAGGACATGACTGTCAACCTCTGCTGTTATTTTTCTAGACTTACAGATGGAAATTGTCTGACTTCATGGCTGGTCACCTTCAGGAGACAGCAAAATCATTCTCTTTTCCTCCACCTTGGCTGGTGCAGTTCGCTGAGGATCCCGCCAACACGTATTTTTCTTCTGAGAGTGACCACTTGCAAATTGCAGCTCTGGATGTGAGCGTGGCCAAGAGCCCATGGGGAACACAGAAATTGCACTGGGCACAATTAAAGCTGAGCAGTACATTACTGCAGCATGGCCTCTCTGCTTGCTCTAACTCAGAGCCTGTCAGCACTTCCAGCATCTCTTCGTCCTGGATTTGTTACAACACTTGCAAGACAAAAAAGGCAAAAAAACACCAAAAAACCCCCCAAACCACCAAGGTTTTAGTTTAGCCTGTGATATTGGTTTACACTCATATAGCACTCACCCCAAGACAAGTCAGAAGACTCTCTAGGAAATTACACAGGGAAATCTGATCTCTTTAACACAGATGCATCAAACCCTTGGGATGCTTCACTTGGGATGATGATGCACTGATGTCTCTATCAAATCCCAAGAAGAATCTCAGTGCTGTGACTGTCACCAGGAAGGTCTTCAGCATACATACCAGACATCAGAGGAGGCAGGAAATCAGAAATCCCCACCTTCAGCAAGATGCTTACACTAGCTGGCTCCTGTATCCTGGCTGAAGTTTTAATGCTGGTGGGGCACCTTCCCTGGATGCCCCATCATTTCAATGAGCTTGGTGAGGAGGCTGACAGGACTCAGGAGCACACCTCAGCCCAGCCCATTTTCTTCCCAGAAGGTGCTCAGCAGAATTTCCACACGACAAGCTCTGCTGCAGCAGGAGGAGCAGCAGTGGTTGGTCCAGTTGCAGTGCTTTGGTCCAGACTCTGATGGGGCAGGAATACACCAGTCTGCAGCCTGGCATTGCTTCCCACTGAGCCCATCACTGTGTGAGGTAGCTGCATTCAGCAGGACCTTTTTAAAAGCTACTCCAAGGCCAGCAACTGCAAGTGTGACACCACAAACCCCACAGCCTTGTGTGAGTCAGCATCATCAATGTCAGTCCCACATCAGTTCATGACACCTTTGAACACTGATGGTCACATGAAACCAGGTTAAACATCTTCAATTCCTGAAAAAGGAGCTGTGATAATGCTGCACCGAGCTAATTTTATTTGGTCTGGGGTTTATTTTCCCATTCAAAAGAGCACTCTGCTGCCATTTCCACTACAAGCAATCCCATCTCATTATGGCCAAGCCCATGGGGTAAATTGTGCATAGGGGAAGAGAAGGAAGGAAAGATTCTGTGATACTTAGGAGCTGCCCTTGCTGAAGAGCAGCTGCAGCAGTCAGTTTCCCAAGCATGCTACCACAAGAATTATGTTTCTCTCCCATCCTCCCCAAAGTATTTAATTCAGAGCAGAAGGGGTAGAACGTGTTCACCTTTGAGCTCCCATGCCACAAGCAAGCATATTCATTCAGCTTCCCTATTTAACTAAATGGAGTTCACACATGCTGCAGGATAAAGTTACCTCTTGCCATCTGAAAGCAGTCCAATCAATGCTGTACACAGAGAGTAGCATTTGAATCAGCCTTAAGTTAATTCTTAGTCGTCGAAACTGTGACAGCATGCTGACCCTTTCAAGTCAACTGGGAGCAGGCAATCTTTGCAGAAGATCCTCAGGCCTTTAATCAGATTCTCAGTGGGTTTTAAAGAGATACTACAGCATCAGTTTGTAAACATCTCTCCAGTGAAAATAAAGATTACTTCTGACCTAGCCAATTACTCAGTCCCTGAAGATATATCCTAGAGTTATAATTGAACGAACCATAGGGAAAGAAAATACATTTTAGGTAGGGGGTAGCAAACCCAAATCCCAACTTAGGATGCAGGCAGCACTGTATCCCACAAAAAGATCAGATACAGAGTGCAATGATTATAAAAAAAGTCCATTAAATCATCTAGTCCCTTTTCCCACCACGGCAAGATTGCTCTCTTGAGCATAGAGCCCTACTAAGAAGATTGCAAATTATCAGCAGAAGCTCTTCCTGAAAAGCAACTGTGATGGGGAAAGACCAGGTCATTATTTTGAGGAGATCCATAATATGAGGTATTTGTTTACCACATCACAGAGAATCTAGGGTGAGATGCCAGCTCCTGGTAGCATGGATTTGCTGCAATATGAGTAAAGAACGAGAGAGAAAATGCTGAGGAAAGAAAACAGAGGGCCTGTGCTCAGCACTGAGACTGTCAGAGACATTAAACAGTCTCTTGTTGCATTACTTTAAAACTGTGCTTGAGCATGAGGAGCCACTGCACTCCATTGTGGAGAGATATAATTACTGATTTAAAAAAAAAAAAAAAAAAGGAAAAAAAAAAGAAGTTATTTATTTATTCTGGAGCTATTACAGACTAATGTGTAACAGACATCATCTGATGGGCCATAAAGGCTCTGAGGGCCATTACAGCCTCACAGGTCAGGACCTAGCTGAAGGTTTTAAAGTTTGTGGATCACTCAGCTCTCAAGCTGAACAGCACAGGCAACACCTGCACACAGAAAAGCCAGGGGAGACTTCTGGGAGCAGCAGCTGCTTATGCGTTTTCACACTCAGATCAAACCAAATCACATCACTGAACAGAAGTTCAGAACCTGCAGACATGGCTTTTGCCATTCTCATCAAGGAGTTCACCCGTAAGACTGTAGCTTGTGCCTTTTTACTTATTTATTTATTTATTTTTAAAGGCAGCACTGAGGAAGAAAATGACACTATAACCTCCATGCTTCCCCATCAGGGCCCCCCTTCTATTTTACTTTCACAGAAAACTAAAATTCCCAGCCAAGTGACAGGTTTATAAAATTTTAATAGGGAAGAAAAAAGGTAACCTCAGGCAGGATCTTATGTGCAGACTTTTGCCATAAATGAATGTTCATGAAAATACAGGGGTTTTATGGAAACAATGACAGAGCTTCACAGGCTGTGACACAAATGCCTCAACATGGACTGATGAGAAGGACTAGGGAGTCCCAGCTCCTGCAGCCAGAGGCTACTGCACCATCCCTTTCTCTAACCCAAGCAAGTCAGCTTCATGCCTCCACTACCCTCTGAGGAAAGCGGATCTGGAGACCAGAAGCTTTTAAATTGCTAGCCTAGAAACATTCTTAGCCATTTCCAACTACTTGCTATAATGTTCCACTTTTCCTTCCTCCCTGGTGTTTCCCCTCCCAGAGTGCTTATCCAGACCACTCAGCCTTCATTTTGCAAAGGCAGATGAGTTGAAGCATGGATTGCTTTTCATGAGCATCCTTTCTGCCCTACTTCCATATGGACTTGCTGTCCCTTAGCTTGAGGGGGATCTGCAAGTTACCCAGAGTAGAGAAGGTCTACCAGTGTCTCTCTCCAGCATTATCAACAGGAATCATTATTAGCAGCTTCTTGTTCAATTCATTCCAGAATTGCACTTGCCTTTTACCAGCTACTTCACACCTCAGTCCTTTTGAAGTCAACTATCATCTGTCCAAGCCACCCTTTTCCTCCTCTCCTGCCCTTTCCAGCTGGTGGTAATTCCTGCTTGTAGATGCAGATGTCCAGTAATCCTCAAAGAGATCAGCTGGAGTTCCTGGGCTCCTTTTCTTGCTGTTGTGAGTTCCTACAGGAATGAAACCAAGGGGCAAGAGCACAAGGCTTCAGTCCCCCTGCCACCAGTTACTTGCACCACAAAGCCTATCAGTGGTGGTTTTATACCATCAGGAAACCTGTCCTTAGTGCTCACACTGTGGGTATACCACCCTCTGAACTAAAAGGTCATCTGAATGACTCCTGTTGGAAAGCAGAATTCATGGGTTTGGTGTCAGGATCTACAACACTGCTTCTGAAGACTGATGCTTGAGGTTCATTTCCCCTCTTCTCCCAAGTTCGGAGTAGAAGCATTATTTCTCATTCACAAAAAAAATAAAGAGATGCCACAAGGAACAGCCACATCCTGTTTAGACTGTCATTTCTTAAAGCAGCAGCAATCTAAGAGCAGTGCTCCCTAGCTGAGGTAACATAGAACAGTTGGGAAAATCTTATATAACAATTCTGTACAGAGCTAAAGAAGTTTGTTACTTTTTGCCAGCCACTGAGTGTGTACAAGCACTTCTGGAAGTCAAAATTCTGCCTCTAGAAAACTTGAAGCTTCTTAATTGCAAGAGAAATATGGGTAGCCAGGAATGGTACCTGTGCCATACATAAAACCAGTGGTTCCTTCAAGCATGACAGAGACCCAAAGTGGCCAAGACCCAGCTCCACCCAAAAGCTCCTCCTGATCTCTTCAGAATTTAATTGGCATTCTTTTTAGCACATACACAAGGCAGATTAAAGAAAAAGCCAAACAGTGTGCAGGGTGGAAGCACCATTACATGATATTAAAATGTCAGAGGTTTGAGCTCTGTGTTGGTTTAGTCATGAGTTACCAACAACCACTGATGGCAGACATAAAGCTTCCCTTAAATTATTAAGCATAAAACAGCAGACTGTAATATTTTGCTAAACCAAAGTACAGACACAGACAAAGATGTCATTTCAATATTTGAAACCAGCAAGTTTAATTTAAAATAAGAGCAAACCAATAAGCTCAGAAAATAGCAATGTGTGAGAGGAAAATTACACTGCTAGAGAAAAAAGTGGAAGGACTTAAGAAATTTATAAAAGTAATCTCCAAGTGGAAATTAGAAATCAACCCCTAGAAACAGAATAACACAAAAGAAATATTACTGTCCACTTTCTAAATCAATATAACACTGCTACACGACAGAATTACCATGGTAACTCAAGTAAAAAGAATAAAGCAATTCTTATTATTTCAAAATAAAATCACAGCCTGAAGCCCAGCTTTTATTACAACTGCTGATAGATCGCTGGCTTGTATTTATCTGAAATATTGCTTTTCAATCAGCTATTTTATGAATGTACAAATTTCACTGAGCAGCCCACTTAGACCAAATGCTCAAAACCTGCCCCCCCAAAAAAACTAGTAAAGGAATCGATTATATATATGGGTACTTTTTTTTTTTTTTTTTTAAAGGATGCATTACTCCATATATTCTTTTCCCATTCTGTCCAAGTTAAAGAGAGATAAGGAAATGAGCGAGAGTAAGTTAAAACCTTGTTTTAGTCTGACCACTTTAAATTCCAACTTAGATTCCCTGGAAAAACAACAACACCAAAACCAACCAAAACAAAAACAAAACAACAAAAAAGCTACAGAACGACAGTAATAAGAAAGAACAAAGAGGACTAACAGCATCCCCTAAATACTGGAGCCCTGCACAAGGACAGGGACTGCGCGTACATCAGGGGGTGTGCACAAACACACACATGAGAGGAGGCACATCTGTTCCTCCTGATCAAAGGCAGACAGAAAACACTGGCTAAATACAAAGTTGCTCAAGGACGTTTTGACTCGCCCTGCTGGGTACTTCAGACTTTTCAAACCTTGTTTGTACAGCTTGGAAAGTGCATCAAGCCCGGGATACTTGTCTGCGTTTCAAGCGCGCTGAAGGCACAGCTCAGCCGAGCTCCCCCACGCCCCCACTGCTGGTGCCACCTTTTAAACACATTAGTGCGAGGGGAAAACCAGAGGGTCACCTTCTGCTCTCCTCCCCCAGACGTTCAAAAGAGCATCGATCGGCACCTGAAAACCGCAGTCGGACTTAAAAATAACAGAGGCTCCTCCTCTGCCCCTGCCCCTCCTGCAGCAAACAGCCGGAGCATCCCGGTACCCAGGGATGGGGCAGAGCTCCTGGGGCTCCCAGCAAACCCATGGACATCCAACTCAGCCGCTGGCTGAGGAGTTAAGGCACCATCTACAGAAAAAAAGTCGCTGAGGAAATGCCTTTAGACTGTCAGGATGTTTTACAGTACAGCCTCACCCCATTTTTTTCTGTTGTCCCCATGAAACGGAAGAGGGGGACGAGACTGACAGTCACAGCAGGAGCAGGAGGGGAATGTGACCAACGCTCGTAATTATGGCAGGAAGATAGGTTAAAAAAGGCTTTTCTTCAACAATTTGCAGTTCCTTGGACTCAAGGATAAAAACCCCCAAAATTAAAGTTGCCAATTGAGTGGGGATCGATAAAACTGCCCCCGAAATAGTTAAGGAGAGCAACTGCAGCAATAGCACTCTGCCCTGCCCAGGAGATCCAGAAGCTGTTTCTCCCTTCAGACCTCTATCTGACCTCCTAACCCAGCATGGGACAGCAGGCAACTTGGGACCCAGGCCCAGCAGAGACAAAGCAGAGAGGAACAAACCAGGGACAGCTGAAACACAAAAATCCACCCATGCCTCATGGGGGTCAGGCACATCCCCCAGATATCCAGGCCTGAGCTCCAGGGATGATCACTTTGGGTGCACAAATTCCTCAGTACTGGCAAAATACTTTGAGGATTAAAAGCAGCAGTGATATGCCAAGTATCATAGCTGGAAGTAAAGACAAATGCTGCAACAAGAGCAATAAGCCACCTGCCAGCTGTCTTTTATATTAAAATATTTCAGTGTTCTTAGAACTGCTTAATTTCCCATCTCGCTCCAAGTCAAGAGGAAACTTTGTGGGCTGCTAGCTTTGCCATGCAGCAGTGACACTGCTCATTGACATTGCTCATTATTTTTAAAATAGATTTAGAAGCTGTGATCACACAGCTCAATCTAAAAGTATGCACTGTTTTTTAGTATAATGTGGTCCTTTGCTGTCTACTGCAAATGGGTTTAAAAGCAATGGTGGAAACAATGTGTGCTTAATCTGAATGTGGACTGCAGAGAGGTTGCACACTCAAATATCCTGTTTTATGTGGTATCTGGTTGTATTTTAAAACACTTTTTAGAGACTTGGAGCCAGCTGAGGTCACAAACAATCACATACAGATTAGAAACTGGAAAGAAGCTGGGGGAGCAATGGGGAGCCCACTCTGGCACACTGAAATAGGACACTCTAAATATGACTTAGGATTTTTTTAAAAGAAAAACTAGCTGAAATAGTAAGCTTCAGAGAAACAATAAATGCAGAGGTGGTTAAAGAGTTTTTATTCAAATAAAGTCTTGCCCCAGGAGATGGAAGTAGAGTTTTGAAATACAGAGATAGGATTTTACATGTGCTAAAAGCATCAGTGTGACACTTTTTGGGGAAAAAAAAAGGGGGGGGGGAAATACCTTAGTTGTTATACATAACAAAATAGCAACTAAATGTTTGCTTTGATCCCAGCGCGTAAAGGGTGAAGCTTTTAGGCAAGGAGCGGCAGGTGATCTCAGCTCTTCTGCAAGTCCTAATGCTCCTAAAAGCCACTCTTCCAGTTTCTGTAATTGGGCATCAGTAGTTAATGTAGTATTGACTGCATTACATGCTCCTGTGCATCCTCTCACTAATGCCAATTGCATCACCTTGTACATTTACCATATTGCTTAGCCAATAGCTGTTAAAAGCAATCCAAATCATGAATCATATAGGAAACTTTTAGCAAGACACGACATCCAAAGGAGACAATTTACAGTTGAGTTAATCTGGGTACATTAGCGAGACATGGATTCAGGAAGACAGACCAATTTATGTTACTTTGGTTTTACCCTTTATTGCTTTGTATAGGCAAATGAATGGAAGGGCATGGAGTGAAAACAGATATAAAGGAGTCCTCTTCAAAACAGATCTCCATTCTGTGCAGACAGGTCAAAGGGTTTGAGACTGATGTTTATTTAGGCTTTCATAACCGTAACAGGGTACTTACAGAAATCATTTTCCACAAAGGAGTATAAGGATAAATATATAATGGATCCTGGATAATGTTCAGTACCCACCCTCACTGCAAGCACATTAATGCAGAAACCTGGCTGCTCAGTATTATCTAAGGTATGGTCTGTCCAGGAGTCACCTGCCACCAGGAATGCCAGAAGAGGCTTCACACAAGGTCGCAGGCAGGTCTGCTCAAGGCAGGACGTGCTCTGGAAAAGACACCAAGCCTCACCAGCTCAAGCCAGTCCTCTACCCAAACATCTCTACCACATCACCTGTGAACATACAAAGTCCAATCTTCTCCTCCCCACCTGCCTAGAAGAGATTCTGAAGTATATCCATTTCTCTGGAACAGAAGGAAAGGACACAAGCGATAAAGAGACATTTTTTAACCCACTTCAGCTGCAAGGCAGAGTCAACCAGGAAAGAAATTAGGAGCAAGTTTCTCCTGAAAAAGTATGTTTTATAGAAGAATTTCACACTGGATGCTTGACCAAAAGATGCATAGCAAATCGACATAGCCCCTTTCTGGTGTTCTGATCAAGCTTGGTAGCATCAGTAAAATAGAGATGGCAAAAAAAAAAAAAAAAAAAGGACAGCTAGGAAGTGTGTGCTGTTGCCTCAGCTTTTATGGGTAGTGAGTAATTTGCAGTATTTGTGGAGGGGAAAAAAAGTGGTAAAGGAAATCTAGGGGAAATAATGGCTCATCAGCCAAAAACTTTACAAAAGAAAAACTGAACTGCATCCTTAAATATTGGATTCCAAAATATTGGAAACTCTGGTGCTCTAAGCCTAGTTTAAAAAAAGATCATGATTCCCCTTTGAAAAGCTTCCAGAAGTCCCTTCGAAAGAGTTGCACATGCAGGGAAAATGCCAAAACAAAACATTTTCACTAGCTGATCAATTTAAACAGCTGTGGTAAAGCTGCAGCCACTGGCACCATCATTAACAATTTAAAGCATGGCTGCTTTTGTCTTCCTTCCCAGTTACATTCTCATTATGCCTTTTTATTTATTAGAAACACAGTCCTCCGGAATACATTTCTATATCTCAGATCCATAATAAACCAAGTAGGAACAAGCCTGGCTTCTACTCAAATGAATGTTGGCGAGAGGGTTAATTGTTTAATTCTGGTCCAAGTTCTCTGCAGTTCAGTCATGAATATGCAACAGTCATCCACTTCTTCTTTAAGAGAAACTAGAACTGTTGATATCAATAGTTTAAAAAGAACACAAATAATAATACTGTCACTGCCTAAATCACCCTTTCAGAGTTTGATTAGCACACAAGGAACTCTGAACATCGGCGTAAAGAATTCGAAAATGTTCAATGAAACTTTAAAACCCTCTAAGTTTGGACAAGAGAATCCATTATCTGCTTCAGTATGGAAGGCAAGTAGAAAGGAGATTGCAAGAACATCCACTAGAGTTGAGCATGTGTTTGCATGGATAGCACCCCACGTCGTGCTTGGAAACTTGGGTTTGGGAGTCATCCCATTGGAGGACAGAGAAAACACACACAGAGAACTAAAAAACAGTAGCTGTGGTGAATTCTTCTCAGATAGGTTTAATTATGTTAATCTAATAGTGAACAACATTCATTTTAAAACGCCCTTCCCTCCACCCCCAAGTCTTCAGTGAATAGGAGCTACATTCACTGAATAAATCATTCCCTGGCAACAGTTACGCACATTATTGAAGTTGGGGGCAGTGATTTCTATATGGTATAAAACAATGTCTGTGTATTCTAAATGATGACAATTCTGTCCAATTTTTAAAAGATATAGACCCATTGGAGTTTTATAGTTCAGCATTTAGCAGCATCTGCAGAATCTTCTTCATTCTTATACTGCGACACTTAAGGCGTGATACCATTCTTCTGATTTTCAATTGATTTCAAGTAAAATACCTTATTTGCCATAAACTTTCATATTCTTTACCTAGGTAGGACGCCTCGCAGATGCAATCAGTTATAATGCTAAAAGAACAGTCTGCCTTTAGCAGAAATAATAATAGTTCATGCTAATGACAGCGAAGCAAAACTTTGAGCAGCAAGCACATTTCCAAAGAGAATAAAACCATCTCTAAATACAATGCCTTAAAACCTTACAAAAGCCTCCAAATGAAATCAATTAATCCTCCAACCATGATAAATTTCTTAACCATTTAAGAAACGTATTTCAGACTCTGCTGTGACCCTTTATCACCAGACCTAATGGATTACTTTATTAATAATGCACTGCTCTTAAAAGGAATTTTTCTGAAGATTCTACCATAAGAGAGCATTTTTGGAATGGCTATGACAAACAGGCTGACATGTTCACATTGTATTTATTAAAGATAATAAAATTTAACACTAACTCCAAAGAAGACGAATTATGTTCTGCTGCCAGGGTATCAAGTATACTTTCTACTGCATTAAACCAAAATTAGAGCAAACTGATTTCCAAGAACAAGTTGCTTCCTTTGCCCTATTACCCAAGCTGAAAAACGTCCTTATACTGTTTCAACCCTTGTTATGTCAACCAGGCAATTATCACGTGTCAACAGCATCTGGGCATGAAGTATGATGACATCCCAGCCAGATCCTTCAGCTATCTAGTCTGAATAAACACTAGGAACTATTTGATTGCCTGCCACACTCCTATACAAAGCAGTTTGCTCCTCTTAGGCCTGCTACCTCTTTTCACTCCTCTTCTTCCCATAAAATGAGATTTCTTTAAAAGGATTTCTTGGTTATCAGTGCTCCAACTACAGTAACCACCATTTCTTCAATAGGTTTAGGCAATTACTTTATTACCCTGTGGTTCTGCCATGCTTTCATATTTGCCATTTCAGGGGCAGAGGGAATTTCCAGGAAGAACTACCTCTAGGCTCCATACTTGTTTAGCTTTGGAGAAACAGTCCAAATGTTTCTTTTCATCCTTTATGGCCAAACCAAGTCTCATGTTCTGCTGCCGAACGTGCTATGATTTTATTTAGAATTCTTTTTTGACTACTTTTTATCTCCTCTTCATGAATATATTAATCCATTGCAGTGACTTCTGAGTCCCAAAAGGACACGGTGTCATGAACTAAAGCCAGACCAAACCTCCACAATCACATCAAAATTCCATGTGTGAAAACCAAACCCTCAAAAAACCAACAGGTGCCTCAGCTAAATAGGCAAAAATAAGGTATTTGGTGACCTTTATCAGTCATTTTTTGAGTAAGCTGATGTCTGGGAAGATGTGGAGGCATTCTTCATACATGGTAAGCTAGACACTAGTGGACCAAGCAGAAGGTCCGAGGTAGAGTGGCACAGGAGATAAACAGGAAAAAGAGAGAGAGCTTCAGGAACATTAGGCAACAGAAAAGTTAAATTCCATGTCACAAGAAGAAAAACCACCATGCCATCTTCCCTTCTCTCTAGCTCTGCCTAACTCTGCAATAGGTACACCTGAGAAAGGTACACTCAAAGGAAAACAAGAGGTACCAGCAGCATGCAGAACAGCTCTTCTTCCTACGTGGCACGATTTGTACCTGCTGTATTTCAGTGTGTATAAACATTTTTATCTGCATTACTTGCACCTGTTTTGCTGGAGAGGGGTGTCTCTCCATATCCATCTACCTATCTATAGGTACCTCCATATGGCAGCTGGCATGCTCCCAGCCCACAGCCCTGCTGTCCTGGCCAGGGCACTGTGGCACAACTCCCGTCACTGACATTATACAATCCATTTCTCTGCTTTTCTAATTCCAAATGCTGCGGTTTTTTACCTTCTATGTGGGGCAAAATGGGCTCTCACACAACAGGGAACCCAACTGCTGCACTAACCCAGTTTCAAATTACCTAATATTCATTGCCCTAAATACCTCCCATCAACCTAAGACCCATTCTCCAGCCCTGATGCACACAACCACTGAGTATCCATCTTTTTTTTTTTTTTTCATTTTTAAAGAAGCTGTGAAATTTTCTTTCCATATAAAACCAAGGTACATGTTTAATGGAGTCCTCTGATGTGTTATTTACTCAGCCCACTCTTGCTATCTGTTTAATCAGAGTTCTGCTCAAAACCACAAAGGACCCGTGATTTGGGGTGCTCCTGTCTATGCAAACATCGAGATGAACACACAGCTGATCAGTGTTTTCACAAGTGCACACACACTCCACAATTTGGTTGAAGGATGCCATGTCTGGTTAACACAGCACAAGTTAGCTGAAAAGGAAACTTTCACCCCCCACACACATAACAAAGAGCCGTGATTTCTATTAGTGCATTTCATACCATACATGCTGATTACCAGGCTGTGCTTCATTGTTAGCAGAGATTACAGCTGGGATAAGCTGCAGCTTTTTCCTAATTGCTATTATGATGACTGAATTTTTGTTTTGTGTCAAGCATTATTCACACATTATACTCCAAAATTTGATCCCTCTATGATGCATTATTGATTCCATGCAGGCAATCATACTGCCAATGTGAAGAATTAATTTGGGCTATTCTACTTGATTTGCATTGCTCCATCATAGCAGAACATAGTTCTGTAGGGAGGCACAAATTGAAAAGGGAGATTTAACAAAATGCAGAAAATGCTGCCGCCCTTTAAAAGAGATGAATCCTAAAGAGGGGAAAAAAACCCCAAAAACCAAACCCAGCACAACACGTGTGGTCCAGAAAGAAAAAAGGTCAGTCAGCCAAATTCATCTTAGTCAGAAGAAGGTTACAAGAGTAGCCTTATGCCTCTAATAAAGTAAACTAGCTTGCTTCAACTTATATTGCCAAAGAAAACAACTGAACACCTCTGAGAGTGACACTGCTTCAAAGCCTTTGAAACCCTGTTAGCTTCATTTGTTTTCCCAGCATAAGCAATACTCAAGCACTTAGCGTGTCTTTTATCCACAGGCCAGTCAACTGCAAAGCTGATCTAGAAGATGTGTAACAGATGCTCCACATCTAGTTGGTTTTTTTTCAAAGTTCTACTGTGTTAACAAAGGAATTTACAAGTTCTTAACAGAAATAAAGCCTGTGATTTATTTTTTTTCCCCCCCAAGAATAAGATTATTTCACTGTTTTGGGATGCCAACTTAATTAGCATGGAATGAATTCAGAAGGGCATGACAACTTATACAGAGACTTTTATCTCACATTGGTCAACTCTTAGTCCAAATTTGATTGAATCTGCATACAAGGGGGCACTGATAATGATGCATTTCTGCTTAGTTTCCTATTTTAGCGTCAAATCTTTGTGAAAAGTCCAGATTTTTTCATCCTCCCAAATGTTTCATGAAACAGAAAACCTCACATGCCATCCCAGAAAGTAGATTCAAATTCTACATGTGTGAACATGCCAGAGTGAGAATTTTAGAAATCAAACTTACAATGAGGTAAGACCTCAAAATGCAAAGTTTAAAATACCCCCTTTTTTAGGAGGCAAGGAAAGGAGAGAGGGAGGAGAAACTTTAGTAGACCTCTAGTTTTTCAATAGTCAAGCCTTCATAATTATTCTCCAGTGCAGTACTAATTCAGTTGTAAAATACTAGAAGACAGATATGGGTTGTGAAATTAAAAAGTCATATAATTTCAACTTAATAGCACCAAGCAGCTTTCAGTACTAGTCACAAAACATGGTTACCATGATCCTGACACAGGAAAGTAAGTGACTTTGAATTACAAGTTATTTTTCTCATAAATATTTTAAAAAGTAATACATATATTCAAGTAAAATCAATGCTACTGCCAAAATGCCCATCTTCCAATTTTTCCAAGCTCTTTTGCTCCCTGTGAAAAGCTGTTTCCTGTCTACAGTCTTACAAATATTCAGTAATTTCTTTTACTTTCAAATGGCAACAGCCTATGACTATTTTTTAACACTTTCAGAGGTTTTTGAAGTAAATTTTAAAAGATCAGGGAAATCCATACCGCAGCCCAGTTCATCCATTTATACAGATGGAATGAAATAAGGAGATAATAGGTAGAAATGCCTGTTTTCATGCACCAAGTGCCACCAAAGTGCAGGTCCTTGGCAAGAGGCAGTGCCATGGATGGAAGTCCATGTGGATGGCTACAGAAGCCTTCTGCTCTGCCTCAGTTTTAATCCTTGCTATCAGTGTACTATGAGGGAAGACCTAAGCCACAAAGTAGCCTTAGCAAAAAAAAACAAAACAAAACAAAACAAAAACAAACAAAACAAGACAACCCTCATTAGAAAGTTGCGATTGGAGTTGCACCTTCGTCCCAGAAACTACTGATGACTGAGCAGTTAAGTTGCACACCCTGGCAGGCAACTGCAAAAGACAGCATCATGTCATCCAGGCTACTAACTAACCCTGTCTGATATTCCTTAAATCAGTTTGTTCCCCCCAAGCATCCTTGATAAGGACTAGCCAGCTTAAAAAAAATAAGCATTTGTGAAGTCCTAAAATCAGTCAAGCCCTCCTTCAGTTTCATTCATGAAATTACATCTCAAATGAACCTCCACTTCGCTATAAAAAGAAGGGAGTAAATTCTTAGCATAAATCAATGCTTTTTTTTTTTCTTTTTGCCACAGAAGCTTATTAGCTTATTGTCATTATGTTTATAGCTATGAAGAAAAGCTGTGAGAAATACATATTAAAGGCGCACATTAAAGAGACCTAAATGGCATGCAAATGAAAGGGAAAGAAAAATCTCAAAATTAGATTTACAATAAAAGCTGTTAAAACTAACAGGCTAAAATGGATATATTAGAGTAACTTGCAGAAAGAAAAATCTGCAGAGATATTAAAAAAAAAAAATAAAAATCAAGCTCTTTCTGCTGTGTCCTTCAGCAAACAGACTCTGGAGTAAACCCTTCTTGGCTGTCCGATCATGTCAGAGATGAGGTAAAAAGAAATAGAGAGCAAGCATGCTTTTACCTACACATGAGAAAAAAAAAACATCAGAAGCTCAGAGCAGAACACTGTGAAATGCACAGCGCACATCTGTTCCAAAACTCCTCATTTCTACAGCAGCAGCACACAGAAGACAGCGAGCACAGGCTTACACAATCTCAGCCCACCTACCGTCCTCCTTGTCCAGCACCATCATCTCCGCAATCAAGAAAAGTCCGGGCACAGATGCTTCTTCTCCAGCAGCCTCCGCTCAGGGGAGAGGAGAGCAAGTCTCTGGGAACACAAATGAGCTACGGTACAGCTGATCGTCCTTTAGCAGCAAGTGAGCTCTAATTACCCAGTTGTCCAGCTTTTAACCTAGATTGCACTCAGTTAGAATTACACTCAGAAATAAAGCACTTTGCAGATACAAAAGCAGTCTCACCTACTTCGGTGCCTCAGAATTGCAAGGAACTAAAACTGCAATTTAGAGAGAAGGGGGATCGGAGCTGTTTCTTTGGTTCTCACCTTCTAAATGGCTCAATTTACACAGTATAATCTATTCTAATGTAATTGCCTTTGATAGCTCATAACCCTGGCTGTTGCAACCACACAGCTTTCAGCCTTATAAAGTGTTTTCCCTTTGGATTTAAGCTGACTCTAAATCCGAAATTATATTCAGAGAGGCCAGAATACCTAAGCCCGTCCAGTGCTGCCTCCGCCTCTCAATTGGTGAGCCTTGCACACTTGCGATGAATAAATGCACGCGTTCCTTTCCCAGGGCCCCCTCTCGTGCTCCTGCCGGGATTTCCTGGCGGATCGCCGCTTCCCGGCTCAGCAGCACCACCTGCAGCCCGCCCGGCCCCCGCCCAGGTGCCGCCGGCCGCGGGGCCACCTGCGCCGCCTCTTTGTCCTCGGCGGGGCTCATCCGCGGGGATGCTGCGGGAATGCTGCGGGAATGCTCGGGCTCCGCTCCCGGCCACCGGCGGCTGTGCCACGCAGCAGCTCGGGCTGGGCACGGCTCGCAACTCTGCACAGCTGCCTTACGCTCCCACTCATCCCCGGTGGCCTAAAACTTGATACTAATTTTCTGCGCAAACATTTTGGGTTTGTTTTCACGTGTCGGTGTTAGTTACAGGGTGTTCTCCGGAGAACGCAGCTCCATTTTCACTTGGTCAATATTACAGTGATTTTACCTAATCAAAGGCGATACAAACCCTGGACAGGTTTGCTCCACTTTTCAGAAATGCCATCAATGCTCAAATATAAAGTGACAAGTTGGGGGCCCACGCCTTTTATCCTTCATCCAGCAACTCTCGTTCCTTTTTCAGACAAGTCATCTGCTGTCTCCAATGGCTCTCGCAAGGATTGCGGGATCAGACACTTCGCTACCAAGATCAACAGCACCGTTTCACTCATCCCACTCTTTTAATCTGAGAAAACATTTCATTTCTGCTTTAATGATACTTCTTCCTTCCCTTTACAACTGATACAACGGTACTCTAAAGAGCATGATAGCGGGCTCGAGTTATATATCCTTAATACCCATTTTTAATTAGATTCCTTATCCCCAGCTGAAGTGGCTTTTCCTTCCCCCTTCATTCACAATACTTAATCCTAACAGTCCTTGAGAATATTTGATGTTAAATGTATCATTTTACATTGAACTGTTTTCATCTAATGCTTCCAACAACTCCTGTTTCTTAGTGATACTAGTTTGCAAGTGTTGAATATGTATTTCAGCATAAGAGTGCAACCACCATAAATAATCACTTTCTTTTAGGAAGTGTCACAAGCTAAAAAGGAGGAGGACTTTATCCCAAAGATTAAAGTCTAATAGTTAAAAGCATCGACGCAAAAACTAACAAAACCACAGCCTTTTCTAGATTTGAGGCACTTTAACACTTTCCACATACTATTGGCCTCCATCAGAAAATGGTGAACTCCAAAAATGTTCCATTTGTCTGTCTGTCTGTGTACTTTTCAAACCTGCCACCTTCAAAAAGGGCAGACTTACCCCAAAATACATGGTGCATTTCAATTTCCCCTGTTTGGTAACTACAAGAAAGGCAAGGTTTTGATAAAAATGAAGTTAGCCATTGTCTGTCACAGCTGACTTCTGCAGCAGAGCAAACTAGCAGACATAATGCACTCATGAAAAAATACGCAGCACTGGATCAATGTACATTTTATTCCTTTACTGCTCCATCATGCCATAGAGGCTGGATTACTCCCTGTGCAAACAGATTTTTTTTAAACACTTTATCTGCTTACTCATTTCACACACCAACAATTTAAAAAAAAAAAGTTTTCTAACCCCCAACACATTTGTACAGCAATTTAAGTCAACTACAATTAACACAATCTGTTGGAATTAATCATGCTACCTGATGTCAGTTTACTTTTTAAAGCAGAAATCTGGTCTTTGCAATCAAAACATTTATGTATTTGAGAAATATCTTAACTCTCATTATCTCGAAATTTTTAAATGCGCTGCACGGTGCGTCAGTTGGCTTGCCCACAGCAAATGCTGCAGTGATTTACACAGTGGAACTGACTAAAATGCGAGCCTTGAAGTTTTTCTCTCTCAACCTTTCTCTCCCCCACCCCTCTTCTCTCAGTTCCTAACATTTGATCGGGGAGGATACCTGCCAAAGTTCCACTGTGAACAGTATTTTCTAATATCAAGTCATGTTGCATCAGTCAAGTTGTATTATGTTACTTCAAACATACAAAATGCTGTTACCTCCCTGACATAACTTGACGTGATGCCACAACACATCAAGTCAGAAACATTATTGTTGTTGTTCTTTTTTTCAGCCTGCCCCTTTATTCTCAATGATATCTGTGAAGACCCACAGAAAAGTATTACTGAGTCTCTACTACTTCTGGGCACCGCAGAATATGCTTGCCAAGGAAGCTTTTTGCTCCCAACCCTGGAGTGGGAACACAAACCCGCAGTTATGGCCAAGCTGGGGCAATCCCAGTGTCACACTGGGGCTGCCACACAGCCCTAAGGCCCCGAGCTGAAAGAGTGGGCAGCTGCCTCTGAGGCCAGTGGCCATGGCCCAGCTTCCCAAGCAGCCTTCAGGGATGCAAAAGCATGGGGCACTTATCTACAAGGCAGCGAGCGTCCTCCTTGGGATGCACCAGGACTTCTGGGAGGGGTAATCCTGAAATCCTGCCTTCTCTGGGCAGTAATAACTATGAATACCCCCAGCGCTGCCAGAGACCTCAAAAGAAGAAAACCCCTCAAAGAAAAACTCTACATGGCAAAGCCTCTTAAATCAAGGGGAGAGTTGGATAGTAGCCACAAGGCTGGGATTTTTAGATGGTAAAAATCAGACCGGCTTCTGGGAAAAAGAAAAATAAAAGGGGAAAAAAAAAGGCCATTTATGGGAGTAAAACAGACCCATTTAACAGACCCATTTTTATTAACAAGCTCATTCAAGCTTGATTTCAAAAGGAATTGGTTTAGTTAGCAAAAGCTTCCATTTCAGTCCATTTGTAACCTATGCAGGTCCAGCATCCCCTTTTAACATTCACAGATGAGCGGGCAAGTGGAGCCCATTTGAATCAGGCAGAAAGAAACTTACAAAGGTAAAATGACCTCTTCATAAAAAGAGTTTCTTCTCTGAGTCTCACCTCCTGTCCCCCATTTCTCCAGTGCACCTTTAAAAGTGACCATAATTTCTCCTTGAGCATAACTACTCCATCAACAGCACGGAAGATTCCTAGGCATTACCCCACCTTGTTGCTCTGATCTTCACATCCCTCCCTTTAGGGGTTTGTTTCCTACTTTGCTCCTTTTTTAAGTGCACCCTGCACTAATTTCCTCTTTACCTCTCCCGTCCACCGCCATTATTCCCTGTTTTACACAGGCGCTCAGGAAATCTCCTGGAAGGAGGCTGTTGAGAACTGTCTGGATAATCTAGGGCTCTAGTTTCATTTCTTTACAGCACCGTCAGGCCGGCCCCGAGCTCCTCGTGTTTAATGAGTACGTCTGAGACACTTGAAAGAGCCCAAACAGCCCCATTAGGAAACCCTCCTCAGATGTCGGTCTGCGCTCGCAGCTCACCTGTGCCTCTGGCCCCTGCAATGGAGCAGCGTCCTGCTGGCAGCCTGTCAATCACACGGGAACAGGCTGGGGCTGGCAGGCACCCCCTGACACAGTCACCGCCATGAAGACATCACCCGGCTATTATTATCATTAAGGGGTATTAATAGAGATGTTAAGAGCCCTTCCTTCCTTTTCCTGCAGCAGCTGAGCAAAATTCAGGGGACTCTTGCAACGCAGGTTATCCTGAAAGTGAGGTCGGAGAGAAACACACCAGTTCCACACAACAGTAAGAAATTACCCGTGTTTAATTCCTCGGTCGTTTTTACCTAAGTGCACAGGGTGCAAAGGGTGAGAAAAGTCTTTCTACTGTTCTCTCTCACTGACCACTTAGATAAGTTCATTCCCTCCTCTCCAACACACGCGCTTTCCACCGGAGCACTACAAACCCCATTAATAACACTGCATCAGTTTGCTTCAGAGGGCTCCAAGCCACCGGAGGAAAGAGAAGGTGCTGGTTGAGGAATTCTCCGAGGGCATGTGACGAGCTCCGTCCCCTGCACCTCTCCGGGGCAGCGAGCCTTTAACCCGGCGGTTCTGGAGCCCCGGCCCCCTCCCCCGAGCCGGCCCGCAGCGCTCTGCGTGCCCCGCACCGCTCGGGCTCCCCGGTCTGAGGGGGAAACTCACACCAAAGGAAAAAGGGAAGGAAGAGAGGAAGAGGGGAGAAAAAAAAATAAAAATGATAGAAAGAAAGAGAGCAGCGAGGAGAGCATCTCCCGCTGGTCTCCTGAGACCGGCAGCCACTTTTCCGAGTTGAAGCCCCGCAGCCCGGCGCAGGGACGCGCGGTGGCAGCTGAGGCCGGCGGCAGGGCCGCCCTGCCCGCAGCGGGAGCGCGGGGCGGCGTTCGGCCCCGCGGCCTCGGCAGCTGGAGCTGGCCGGGCGGGACCCGCCGAGCCGCGGGCGCCCATCCGAGGGCGGTGTCAGCCCCCCCGGCCGGCCCTGCCCTGTGCCCGCCACCGCGGAGAGCGACCGCGGCCCCGCCGGCCCCGCTTTGTGAGGGAGCGCGGCGGGACAGGCCGGGCGGCAGCTCCCCCGCGCCCGCCGCCTCCCTCCGTCCCTCCGGCAGCGGCGGCCCCGCGCCCCGATCCCACCTACCGTCCTCCTTGTCCAGCACCATTGTCCCGGGCGCCGAGGGCGGCCGCCGCCGCCGCCGCTCCGGCTCCTTGGGGCGCTCCCCCTCCAGCCGCCGGCGGGCGCTCCGGGCGGGCGAGGCGCCGGGCCGGGCAGCGGGCGCTGCCCCGGGACGCGAGTTGGCGGCGGGGCTGCGGCGGGCTAGGGCCGCGCTGGGCGCCGCAGAGCGTGAGCCGGGCTCCTGCGGCAGCCGCCTGGCCCCCGGCCCCGCCGCCGCGGCTCGAGTGCCAGTTTAGGGATCAAAGGAGGAGGGGACGGCGGGGAGAGAGGAGAAAGGTAAGGGAGGACCGATATCGGGGGCTGCTCCCCCCTGCTCCGTCCTTGCCCAACCTGCGCTGTCAAAAATTGTCTTAATGTAATCGCCTGTGATCGCCCACAACCTCTCTCCCCTTTGCTGTTGCTACTGCGAGAGCTTTCCAGGCTTCTAAAGTGCTTTTCTCTTGATTTCACTCTAAATCTAAAATTATATTCAAAGGAAGGGGGGTGGGAGGGAGGAAAGATGTGAACCTATCACTGAAAGCAAAAGCACTTGCCGCCTGCCTCGCTCGCTCTCTCTCTCAATTTATGTGCTTTGCACTCTCTCCTGCTGCTGAATAAATGCACACATTTCCCAGGGACCCTCAGATTCCCCTGTTAATTAAATCAATTCATTATGCTCAGATCTGATTAGCAGCCCCTTCCCCCCCTCTTTGAATCAATTATTCAATACACAAACATAATTGCCTGTGCCAGAGGTGTCTAAGTATTAGCTTATTTAACTCCAAGGACACTAATTACCCCTAGGGCAAGGGAACTTTTCTCATTAATTCTGACAAAACACAAAAGCACAGTTAAAGTGTGTGTGTATATACGTGTGTGAGAGAGAAGATGGGGGAGCGCATAGCCGAGGAAGGGAGGCATTACTCTAACACACGTGTTACTGTATAAATAAGCTCAATTTTTCTTTCTACCTTCGCGTTAGATTTTTTTCCCCCCACGTCTTGCCTTTGCTAAACTTGCCCCGTCTGCCTCTCTGTTTTTAAAGTAAAGAACAGATTGGCACTGCGGTGGTGTCAGTTCTGGAGTGAAAGTGCTCGCATCCAAAACCAAAAAGAAAAAAGTATACGGGACTGATAGGGAGTAAAGTATAATTTGAAAATAGTTTACTAAAGCAGAAAACTCCGTGGCAGACAATCTTCTGTACTTGAAAAACCCGTGAAAGGCGTCGCCCTCTGAAGCAGCAGGTAAGATGATACATAATCTAGTATGTACTAGGAACAGTTCTGAATTGTTTACCATTTGAATTAATGTCAGTGCCCACTATTAATGTACTTGCTTCCTACGTTTACCATAATGGGCTTGATTTCCATTAGCTGAAGCTGGAATGCTAAAAAGAGCCCGAGCAAGACTGATGCAAACCCAGATCGACCATCATTGTGGTGTCTGAGATGCATGACTTCTGGCTGATGTGTTACCCAAGTTTTACCTCTCTGTGAACTTCCTTTAAATTAAAAAAAAAAAAAAAAAAGGGTAAGGAAAAAAGAAGTAGTAATTGATTCCCCCAAATTAGGTTTTTACTTTCTAAAGACCTGTATTGTTCATGTCCTCAATGTGCACAGAAGTATTGAAGATTTTCTTTTTGTTTCCTTAGGCAATGCATGAGCTGATCCATTAATCCATTTGGCTTTATATATCAGGAAACTAATATTAGCTCAGCTCATCTATTAGCTTTTATTTAGGTCCCACCATGTTGCCTTTTTTTGGACTTTTCTTCAGGCTGGTTCCCCATGAGGGGAGACAGAAAATTTTTGGTAGATTTTGGGGGAGATAGTGGTGCACATCATCTCATGGGAACTATCACATCCTCATTTCCCCATCTTCACATTCACCCCTGTCAAGATACCCTTTATTAAACTTGCCTCTTTGGCAATTCTACCCACTCTCTCTAAGGCACACCTTGTACACATCACCTATAGCCAAGGGGGTCAAAAACCCCACAAGCATCTCCTCTTCACCCCTACAATAAACCAAACAAACCCATAGTTAAGACTGCTTGGCAACAAACAGTAAATATGACTGGGAACATAAAGTTGTGTTTCATTAGTGCAGTATGTTTTTTTTTTCTGCGAGTACACTCATATAAGGATAAAAATGCTTTCAGCTTTGTAACACAACAAACCCTGTTAATTCTCTGGTTTTTAATTTCCACTCTGTGGCACATACTGCACCCACAGGAACTTGGTCCTTCTAATTCAATGAATAATTTTTTTTCCTTCTTTAAAAGAATACAGCAGCACTTAAAAAATACTGACCCTGAAGAACATCATGCATCAACTCATTTCTAAGTGTGCTTTTGGTCCTTGAGCCCATTCCTTTTCTCAGTGTGGCCAAGGAGACTTTTGGGTGCAAAACCAGGATTTCAAGATCTTGATATGCAGGTTTTGAGCCTTAATTTTGAGTTTGCCACAGGGATGATGTGGTTTAATCTAAGCACAGATTTGCTGAGTGGCAGAAGTTTTTCTTCATGGGCTGGAGCTCAAGGTTGCTGTTGGGATGCCAAGAGTAGAGCAGGAAGAAACTGAGGCTGGCTTTGGTATCGTTCTTCAGAAATTATGTTTGCACTGGAGCTGACAAAGGTGAGGTCACTGGGCATGAAAAAAGACCTGGAGGGAAAAAGCAAGAGAGAATTTTGCACTTGTGTGGGTGCATGTGAGAGCATCACACAAGGGGAGAAAAATCATGCCAAAACCACCAAAGCATGACATTCCCAAACACACATCCTGCAGTTTGACCAGTCTGCTGCAATCCTGCATTTACAGTCATGGGAATTTTTAGGTTTACAACCTTAATAAGGTGAAGAGACAAACCCCAGTGTAAAGGTGCCCACTCTAGGTAAATTACTTTTTCTAGTGTGGCAAAGCATTGTCCTGCACTTCTTTCCATTATATCTGCTCAGTGACTAATTTAGGAGGAATGAGAAACTTTCAGTAATTTCTGAGCCTCCTTTACCCAGTAGATTAAAAGTCTCATACAAAGAATTTCACCACACTTATTTTTTAGTACCTTGACTCTAGAGAAGAACAGCTAGATTACTCCTTTAGAAAGTGCTTGTGTAGGCAGCACAAGGAAAACTTGACATGGGTCAGTGTCTGGGAATAATCCTGAGCTCCCCAACCCTCTGGAGCAAAGCACTAAAACAGCTCACTGCTGGAGGAGGACCAGTTCATCACTGATGTGCACTGGATTTCATTCAGTTGTGGTGCCTCACGCTCCTGGCTGGGCAGTTCTGAGAAGCCATCACGCTCAATATACTGCAGAAACTACAGAAAAAAGGGAGCAGCTGTGCTCTGCCTGGGAAAGTTGCTGGTCTAGTACTAAATCCTGCTATTCCTAGTGCGTGAGGGAAGAGGCACGCAGGAATAAACACACCTTTGTGCAGCCAGGCCTTGGGCTCAAGCCTCTGGGTCTAACTTATAGCTCTTGCTCACTAGCTGCTCAGAATTTTTTCCTTTTGGCTTTAGCACAAGCAAGAGAAAATGAAGTTTCTTAAGAACAACACCCCATTCTTATTAAATTGCAAAGTCCGCAATATGCTTAAGTCAAGCCTTTAGCAGACCCGTGAGGTTTCATATTATCCTATGCTTGAATGAGGCAGATGACTGGAGCAAAAACCAGCTAATGACATAAAAGCATTCTTCTACTTTCAGTCTTTCTTAATTAAGGACTTGGTTAATGTTTCAGTGTTGGGAATTGTAAAGCTTCATCAGGGAGGTTAATATGTTTTTTATTTTATCTTTCAGCTGACAGGATTAAAAAAAAAAAAATCACAATAAATTGAAGGTGATTAAGTCACGTGTGCCAGTCAGAATCCCACAGTGAAGCAGCACCAGGCCGTACCAAAGACTACCCTGCACATGGTGAATTTAGCAGTTGTTTTCAAAGTCAGATTTCTCTGCAGATAAGACTTTTATCTGCCGGTTTGACACATGGGTTTTATTTCTTGAATTCACACAAATAACCGAGACAATTTGCACAGTTCTGTGCTAAATTAGCTACAAAACATCTCTGTATTTTTACCCATTTCAGAATCACTTACACCTACCTTGCTGGTGTCAGAAGAGAGTGACCACGGGCCTGACCTCATACCACAATTCAGCAGCCCTGTAAAGGAGGAAAATCACAAGTGCTCTGCAAAGTTATGTTCACACAGAACACGGGTGGCAGTTCAAAAGACCACTTAAATACATACCTGAGATCTGCAGACCTCAATTATTTCTAAACTCTGGCTTGCTCTACTTCTCTGCCTATGCATTGTGAAAATAAATCACTCGATTCTGTTACTAGGTTTTATGTGAAATGAATGTTAAATATTTTCATAAATATAGGCTAACCCTTAATAAAGAAAATTGTGTGTTAAAAATACAGCATTTCCTTTAATAGAAGAAAATGGCAAAGCTTCAAAAATCAAACCTCTAGAGAATGAGTTCTTTGCCACTGTGATACAAGGCTGGAACTTTAAGCCATTAGGCTTTACAATCTGTAATGACCTTTTGGAGAACTTTACAGGGGATACATTAGTTATTCAGAAGTTTGCTGCTGCTCTCCATAGCAAAAAGTGAATTTTTTTTTTTTTTTCCCAAAAATGTTAGTAACAAGACCTAAACTTTTGGACTGTTTCTTGTTTCATAAGAAGTTTAATGGGCAGGTTCTGTGCCTTTCATGTCCAGAACAGCACAGTTGCAATGGAATCCAAGAAGTTTCTACATGAGAAACTGGTATCAGGAAGGTTTTGTGAATGGGTACAAATTCCTGGGGGGTGAGGTTGGGTGTGATCTGCCAGTGTCTCCCCAGCACCAATACAGGCAGGGAGAGGTCTAAGGACCCAAGGGAACAGCTTTAGAGGAGGCCAGACACGGAGCTGGGGCAGGCTGGATTTCCCTGGGAAAAGCATAAATAGAGGAGATGCTTTCCCAAGAGAAGCCTCCTTTCTCCTTCCACCTCTCAAAACTCTCCCAGGCTCAAGAGAGATGTGTTCTTCCATTTGTATGGTCCATCAACAGTGATGGAAGATTTCAATCCATATCAAGCTGAAGTTCAACACAAATTCAGGAATGCATCTTTAGCCCAATCTTTCTGAGCAAACCAACACATGGACTCTGACTGCCACCTCACACAGCAGTGCCTGTGCAGAGTTTCTTAAAAGTAAGTGGAAATGAATCCTTAACACAAAAAGACACCTCCAAACTTACCAATACACTCTAGTGACAGTGTTTTCATAAGGTCCCTCGCTTTCATTTGGATCAATAATTGACTTTTCTGCACATTCTTCTCTACTTCAAAGTTCATTGTTACTGCAGTGTTCTCCTGCAGGTAGTTCTGCTTTTTACTCCTCACCTGGGTGGGTGCAGTAGATAGACCTGGAAGACAAATCTGGTGTCTGTACATCTGCCTCAGTTGTTTCATGGGGGAATCCAGTGAGACAGAGTCTGGTTCTGGAGTGACACATGGAGCTCTCAGGCTTGTTGCCACATCCTCTGTTATGATCAGAGCTTATTGCTCCCAGCCTGATGTCAAGCAGAGACTAATCAAATGTGAGATGGGTGAGCAGAGACAGAGCCATGGAGCTGCCTTTTCATAATCTCTTACTATCAGTTTTTCTTTAAACTGGACGGAGCTAGACCACAACATATTGTCCAAAAATCCCAGTGCCCTTCTTCAATAAGACAGCTTCTTTCTTCTCTGCCTTGCACTAAAGAGACCAGGTAAAATTGACACAGAGTAGTTTGGAGATGAAAACACATGAATTGAAAAGATAAAATGCAATGTCAGGCTCATGTTGCTTTGTCATAACAATACCCTAAGACACTGCCAGTGTCTCCTATGTTTTGTGGCTCCCTGTGTCTCTACTTGGCATGGATGACATTTGCCAGGTCTTTATAACATCATTCTAACAACACAGCATCTAAAAATGTTGATCCCATAGGAAAATGGCTGCTGGCACAGGAGCTGTAGGTGCACACAAAGGATATGGTGTGGCAGCTGAACACACAGCAGAGGAATTCCAGCTATTCCCATGTCAGGGAAGGTCTGCTGCACTGGGCTGTGTTTTGCACTTGAATTCATCAGTATCCAGTTCAATCTGAAGCTAATGGTGATAATCTTCTCAATTCATTAATGCATGAGATGAGAAAACACATACACAAACCAAAGAGATGAATATTTTGGTGTTTGTTTGTTTGAAAATAAATCCATCCTGTGAAATTACAAGATTTCTCTCTGAATCCAAAGGCAGAAACAAGTTCAATGAAGATGAAAGTTAGGGAAGATGTTCTGATAAAAGCAGGCAGGTGGAGGCTCTAATGAAGGCATACACTATAGTGCACATCTTGCCAATATTTCTTAATGAATAATATGTGCACTCAGATGAGAATAGTATTGATTGAGGTCTGCAGGGAAAGTTCTCTAGGAAAAATTTTTATTCTAGGAGCAGAGTCCTTTTTGGAAGATTTTGATCTTTTCCTGCTGCAACCTTTCTCCTCCCCTCTCTTTGTGCTACCCAAAGCAACTGACAGCCAAAAAATGAAAAGCCTCCCCTGCATCTAATGTATCTATCAGATCCAAAAAGAAATTTATACACCAGTACTAGGAATGGCTGCACCATTCTCCTTAGCTGGTAGAGGACACAGCAGTGTGTAATTAGGACTGGATTACTTCGCTCAGAACTGGAACAGAGAGCAGATGTCTTGCATTAATATTGGCATTTGATTTCACACACTTTCTTTGCCATGTTTGCAAAACCAATTTGCCTTCCTATCTTGGATCTTGCCTTTTGTTTACTCTCAGGCTGCTGTAATGCAAACAAAAAGCCACCAGTGGCAGTATGAAAGTACATGTAGAAGTTCAGGCCCTTAAAAGTGGGTAGAGCTTAGGGTTTAATTACTAGCATAAAATCTCAACTTATTTTCTGGTTGTTGATGAGATTGATATGGTTGGTATGTTCCACTGATGCCAACTCAGACAAAAGAGGTCATGACATTATAATGCATTTGTGAACATAAGCCAGCAGTGAAAGATACACCTCTTCCAAATTAATGTCATCAGACTCTATCTGTAATACATATGAGAGATGCATCCCCCTTCTCAAACACAGCTAACCTTTATTTCACCTGTTTTCCTACACAGAGGACTTCAGTCTTGATTTTGCTCCAGTTCAACATTTCATATACAGAATCCTTCCAGAGGGCCTACCACAAAATTTCATGCTGTTAAAAATATTGGCCCCAATTCTGAACTGCAGCCAGCTTGCATTTGATAGCAGCTTTATGTCTGCAGCTGGGTTCTGGAGGTTTCTTAGGAGGCAAAGATGATCTGCCTTAATTTAGGAGCATCCAGAGGCTGATCACAATGTTCCACAACTACAGCAGCACAGAATGACTGTAATATGGGCAGCCTGCAAGCAGCAAGGTGATGCTGACAAACTCTGGAGTCAATACAGGGATGCAACCCAAATTGAAACTCTTCTGCAGTGAAGCTTTGGCTTCAAGACACGCTGTTTGCTTTACTTGGTGATGGAGAATGCCCTTCAGACCCTGCCCTGCAGCACCCCTGTGCCACCTGTTTGCAGGTGGCAGCACCTGTTTGTATCATACAAACTGTTTGTACCCATCTCTTTCCTACAGAGGCATGAAAAGCTCTGCGTGATACAAATTTGGGAAGACAGTTCAGCTCTACCCAGACCTATATGCAATCCCACAGTTACTGCCTTTGTTCCCTTGTGATGTCAGACACTCAGAGAAGAGGGTGATTTCTGGGACAGGGTCTGAAATTTTGTGCTTGTAGACCACCAAGTCCCTTCCCCATTAAAAACTAACCCCTTTCTGTCTACCCTCTGTACACAATGGCAGCAGCTCCCCTAGTACTAAAGAAAGTGTTGGATATCTGAACAGAATGACAAATTAGGAAAAGACAACTGAAATATTGTGTGGTGATTTCAGATTATTCTGGACCATCAGCAAATGATAGAAGTGTGAGGACTAAAACAAGAAAATACTCAGAAGAAATGATAGTGGTTGCCACAGCTCTCTTTAAGCAGGTGAGAAACTCAGTCTGAAAGCTGTAAAGATAACTACAGAAATTATATCATTCTCTCAGTGAGAGCTGGAAAAGCTTCTGTGCTCACAGGGAGGTCAAGAAGTGAGAGCCCAGTGGATCATTTTGCTGCGTTTTTAATGCTTCATGGCACAGGGTCAGTCAGAAATCCCTATCCTGAGGTCATGGTTGGGGCAGTCTGGAAAGCAATCTTTTCTCTTGCTGCCAAGGCCCTGCTCAGGCTCTGCTCTTTCTCTCTCTCACACAAGATTATTACAGCCCACTCCTCCTGCTCATCACACCATGGCTAAATTCACCCTGGGCACTGGCATTCAGCTTCTCTGAGATCACAGTGCCCCCAAGGACCTCCCCTTTGGCATTCTCTCCATTCTGTGGTGCAACAAAAAGCCATCCAAAGCTAACCCTGGGCACTATTTGGGGCACTAAAACTCCTTACCCTGCCTATTGATAAGCAAGGACTAATATTTATTTTTAGCTCCACATTTAAAATAGCACGAGTGAGACAGAATGAAGAGCACGAATGGCAACAAACTTCTCTGATAACTAAGAAATGAGTCCTATTTTTATGGCACTAGCTCCTTGTCAATGCAGCAGTGTGGTTACACTTGACACGTGGGGAAACAGGGATAATCATCCATCTCTGAACCTGCCTAGGAGGTGGTTTGACCTAAAAGAAGTTTGACTTAGAAGAAGCACAGTTTGGAGAGCCTCCTAATGACTACATCTGTTTTAAATAGACATATTTTGACTATAGCTTCCATACCAAACAGTCACTGGAGTCAAGTGATCACTTAAAAATACAACTCTGCAGTATTTTACAGTGGATTTAATAGCTAAGCCTTGCAGGAAAAAATACCACCCTGCAAGCACACAGCTGAAGCACGGACATTTAATGAATGCTGCTCACTGCTTAAATGTGAATTCACACTACAACACTCTTGCAAATGATCTATAATGCCTGGCATTGATAGTATATCAAATTTGCATAAATATACCTCAAATATTTATAAATCAATAGATATAAGCACGAGTTTAAAAGTGACTGTCAAAAGTGCATACACACAGAGTTCTTACACGCTCTAATTAATCCAAATAATCACATTTTACCTTATTAAATTAAACATTATATGGATAAAATGTAGCTTGCCATCTAAGCACTAAAATACTGTTAGAAAGAAACACTTCTGCCAAAAAAAGAAACAAGAAAGAGAACATGCCCGTGGAAGAACACTTAACTGAAATGTAGCTGCAGGATCTGATGCCATGGAGTGACTAACAATAATGTATATATTACTTTTAAACAAGCGAGCAGTTTTGGGTAACTTTCCACTTCTCTGTCTGGTACTCCAGTTTCAGCCTAGTGAGCTATAACAGTTCAGGATAAGCAGAAAGCAGTAAAAGAGCCTGCTAACCCTCTTGCCCATTTAAAAAGGTCTCCTCAGAAGCAGTGAGAATTCCTTATTTCCTCCAGCTGCTTATTTACTGGTGCTTCCCTGCCTTCATCTAATTAGTGCTAGAAAAACTCAGCAACAACCATCCCTGATAGTTTTTAAACTCTTTCCAACTAAGAAACCCTTTACTTATCAAGAGGTACAAAGAAGCACTGAGAACAGCTGTGGAGTTTGGAATAAATTTCTTGGTGGGTCCCACTTTAAAGCTTTTATGCACCTAAGAAATGTAGCCCTGACTGAAAGGAAGTGATTAAAGTTTTTAAAGACTACAGAGAGTTTTACACAGAGTAGTGTATACTCAGGACCAATTAAATCTTAAGTATTTAAGTGAAGCCTTTTTTTTTTTTGTACACTAGGAATCAGTTAAGTGGAAGGATCCAAATTAAAGTTACATTTGAATTGACTTAATTTCAAAAGATTATGCATCGTAATTTAAGAACGATTTCAGAAAGCTTTCAGTAGAGCAGTCTCTGTTAAGTTGGCTTCAGGAGCACTAGGTTAAGTCTGAAAAAAGAAAACACACCAGGGCAATATGACATGCTCAAGAGCAAATAAGTGCAACTAACAACATCAAAAGTGTTGCAATTAAGCCCACAATAATGCAGGTGGCATCACATGAGGAGGTCTCAGTCAAGAGAGGCTCAGTCTGCACAAGGACACTGAGTGAATTTGTTCCATTTCAGGCAAGAGCAGTAAAACCCAGTTTTTTTTCCTCCAACATTTGACAAGTTAATTTGCCACATGTAATAACATGATATAATTACTCACATGACCTTTCTTTGATGAATGCTTTTCTCAAGCAAATATGACTCTGGCACATACTAGGGACAAGGGGATATGATAAAACTTTTGGAAGGATTTTGGAGGCAGGATGTCTTGCAGTTAAAGAACTACACTGGAACTAGGGAGACTTGGAATTTAATCCAGGTCTGGCATGTTTTCCATACACTTCTAGCAAGTCTCTTGGGCACCAAAGCAAAAGTCAGGTGGCTGATAAAACTTTTCATAAATGCTTAGGTGCTTTTGGCACAAACATTCAATTAGAAAATAGAGGTTAGATGGCTGACTAGACATAAACTAAGTGGGCTGACACAACCCTGGCCATCCATCCCCATGCCCTCTTTAGGAATGGCAGCTGCTTTAATCCTTTTTGTAGTGTGTTTCTCTGTTTAAGTGAGTTATGCTTGTGACTGGGGCTAAAGAATTGTCCAATAACTGGTGCACAACTTCCAGGGCAGCCTGTTGGAGGTAAAGGGTGGGAATGGGCTGGCTTTGCTGATCCCAGTGTGCAGGTCCTCATACACACCTCATGCTATAAGCAAGCAAACACTTGGGACAAAATGCAACAGTGGCCATCTTTCTTCAAAATATGCCCTAACAGCTTGGCATTTCTTTCATGTAACAAAATAAACCATCAGGACCTTGAGATCAGTCCCCAGCAGATGGGAGAGGGGTGTAGTTCTTTCATGTGCCTGGGAAGATGTCACCTGGACCAACAAACCAATCAAATAGTGTTTTCCTTGCTTAAGGTGTGTTCCTGCAACTTCTCCTGTTTAATTTATGTGTAGTCATTAATAAATCATTGTGCTGGAGCAGAAAGCATTACTCCAGGTGACAGAA